>NC_045559.1:127820387-129088887 GCF_009819795.1 Aythya fuligula
TCTGGCTTATTGTATTTGGTGTTGTTCTTTGCCTCATTGTGGCCGGAATTGTTTTCCTCGTTGTTGCAGGGATTCAGCAGCGCAAGAAGTAAGCAGCTTAGCTTTTCTTCTAACTACATACGGGCAAATTAAGTTAGCTGGGTTGGTTGTGCTTTTCAAGTCTGCCTCAGAGAAACTGTAGCTGTGTCCTTGCTCCATCCATAGGTAAAGGTAGCCTTTGTATCCTTTTCTGAAGGTAGGGTTTAAATTTTTTTAACTGTGAACTAAATGCCTTAGTAATGCTGGGGTACTGGAAACAGGGAGGATAACAACCTGATCCTGGAGGTCATCTAAGTAAAGACAATAGCTTTACACAGACTTTTGTTGTCATTTTTCTCAAGATTTAGCGTGCTGTAGGTGAATCTCTTCTCACAGAGTAGCCAAATAGCTACCAAGGGACAGAAGCCTGCCAGTGACTGTGCCCCTTCCAAGGCCACAGTGTCACAAACTGACAAGGCTAGAAAAAGTGCTGCTGCAATTTGAGAAGCCTAAGTAGAGGACACAGTAATGGTTAAGGTATGGCTGAAGAAGGCCTGCCCAATGAGATGGTGCCTCATCTCACCTTCTGTTCACATCCTGATGAGTCTGAGCAACCTAGCCCTTCACAGGTTCATGACCAGATCTCACCAGCCTAGGTGTCTGCTGTTTGTTGGCAGGGTAAGAGAGAGAGGTGCTCCCTTTGTCACTCATTTTCTGCCCTGTGGCAGCAGTGGTGAAACAGAGAAGGTTATTCATGCTGTCCTAGTGTGAGCAGGTAGAAGTGGGTCAGAGATTTGTGGAGGTTTTGATCCCACCGTCACTGTTGGTTCAGAGATGGGCATGAGGAATGGAAATTTCTCATCTGAGCTGAGATCCTGCCATGGAAGTAAGAAATAGTTGAACTTCTACCATGACTTAGGCTGCCTTGAAGGTTAGGGTAATGCAAAGTTCTGACATCAGCAAGAAAATCATATATCCCTAGATATATCAGGACAACGGATTCACATGTGAAAAGCAGTATGTTGCAGAGATTTTTCCTTTCTGCCTCCTCATCACCTCAAAAAGCAATGTTAAAAGACCTCAGAAGAACAGGACTTTTTGTGAGGGATAAGTGGTTTTAATAGAGAGATGGGTAGCCTGAATCCCTTCAGTTATATTTTGCATTCAGAAAATTTGCATGAATTTGTGACCCCCCTTTCTGTTACCAAAAGCAAAATTCAACAAACAGTAGATGAGATATGCTGCTGGGGAAAGAGTTAGGGCAGGCACTTGAGATCATGTATAGTTTAAACCTTGTCACAACCTTCCATAACCTTCGGGTTATTTTATCCCCTGAACCTAGGCAACCTCATCTGTAAAACTGGAGCACTGTTGGTTCCTGAAGCCCATATTTACCCTCAGTGTATCTTTGTAGTATCATGGCTCTGTGAGTCTATATAACACCTAGCTCAAAGGGGGTCACTAAACATTTCAGATGAGTGTAACATAAATAAATTATGCTAAATAGCCATGATTTTTCTAGCTAAAATAATCCTTTTTACTTTATATCAGACTGAAAGACAACATTTTCCCATCCTGTTTACAGAAAAGCTCAGCTGAGCATGAACAGTTCTATTAGGCACCTTTTCACTCTCTCCTCTGTTCCCCTACCTTGTCTTTACGCATAGACTTTCCTGAGAGCAGAGTTATCCATGGTTGAATTATAACCCTCCTTTCAACTCAATGGCATCTGCAGGCAGAGCTGAAGGAATGAGAGGGTAAAACAAATGTATATTTTTTCTGTCTACTGTTGGAAAGACTGGAGAGGTAAAATGGATGGTCTGAGCTATTTGGCTTCTTGATAGAAGAGCCAGACATTAGAGAAGTGAATTTCAAAAGTGCTCATCTCTTCTTCAGGCACTGAAGTATGTGATACGTCGTGAAAAGACTTCAGAACAGCCAGTAATGAGTTTTCCTGGAAACCTGACCAGAGCTGACACAGTGACACAGCTTACTAGGCAACACAGCTATGTTGCCTAGTAAGCTGTGTTGGAAATCTGGCCCCAAGGACAGTGTTGACTTCTCATAAACCTGGCATTTTGTCTTTACTGGCCTTTAAAGTACCTTAATTCAAATAAGCACAAAAGGGAGTGCTTCAGCCTGCTCACACACAGGGTATCAAGGAAGCACATGATTGGCCTTTAATGGAGCTTCCTTAATGAGTTAGACTCACGTGTCATTTCTTGAACTGGAAGATTTTCTTAATTAGGTTTTCACTGTGCATCACTGCCAACATGTAAAAATCCAGGCCACAGCTGCCTGTAGTTTGCAGTCATTAGCAGAGCACCATGTGTCTGTAGCTACTGACTTTACAGTGAACTGGATCAGACACATTATCTCCCAACTTTATGTTTGTTCTCCTGTCATCACAGCAGTATGACACCTCCCTCTCTACTAACAGATTTGGTGCCTACCCAGGGAAGGACCCTACTTTGGGTCAGCCCAAAAGTGGTCAGGCAGTTGGACTTGATGGTCTTTGTAGGTCTCTCCTCGCCTCGCCTCGCCTCGCCTCGCCTCGCCTCGCCTCGCCTCCCCTCCCCTCCCCTCCCCTCCCCTCCCCTTCCCTTCCCTTCCCTTCCCTTCCCTTCCCTTCCCTTCCCTTCCCTTCCCTTCCCTTCCCTTCCCTTCCCTTCCCTTCCCTTCCCTTCCCTTCCCTTCCCTTCCCTTCCCTTCCCTTCCCTTCCCTTCCCTTCCCTTCCCTTCCCTTCCCTTCCCTTCCCTTCCCTTCCCTTCCCTTCCCTTCCCTTCCCTTCCCTTCCCTTCCCTTTTTTCTGTTCTGTTCTGTTCTTTACTGTGTATGATGTGTTAGCCTGATGGACAGCCCTGCTTCCAAAATCCCATCTTCAGCAAAGACCAAAAACATTTGTCTTGGGAAGAGTAAGGACAGAGTGAGCACACAAATGCTTCCCTCTGTTACTCACCCAGCACCTATTTTGCAGCTGGTGGCCTTCCTGAGATGGATTTGGTCTTCATGTTCTGAGTAACCCACGATGTTTTATCTTCTCTTGACTTGCTGAGTCCCTCCTTGGACTAAGAAATTCTTAGCTTCTCTGAATTCCTATGGTAACAAGTTACACTCCTATTCTATTCCTCCCTTTCCTTTTGAATGCACACCTTAGTAACCATCTTTCTTTATGTTTGTGCCCACACTTTTTGAATCAAAGAACTCTCATCCCTGTAAGAGCTGATAAGTCAGTCAGAGGTCAGAGGCTTCCAGTACTATCCCCACAGTTATTTTTAGCAAGCCTGTAATGCCAACAATCTCCCAAAGGCCAATAACATTTTATTATTCTTAATATCACTATTATTTGATATTATACTGAGTCAGGCTGCTATGATTGTCCTGAGTCAGATTGTTACAGTATGCATTGTGGGATAGGAAGAAGCGGTGGAGCTGACCTTTGAGTTTCTTATCCTCTGAAACCGCTGATGCTGCAGGCTGTAAAGTACAGCAGGTTTTTCAACTATGAACTAGTGGATCTCAAGGTCAGAATACATCTGGAATTGAAGGAACACTATGACATGTTGACTGATACTTCTCTATTACATCTTTTTTTTTTTTTTAAGATAATTTTATTTAACTATTTTAATATGGTTGTCATGAGAACTGTAGCCAGGAAAGTGAAACCCATGAAATTGCTTAGTCTAGAAAACAAAAGTATAAAAAGATACTAGGTTGGAAGAGTGCCTAACTTCTGGAGAAGGTTGTCAAGGAGTCTGAAGACACTCAAGTGTCCACCAGTGGAGGCTTTAGTCAGAAGTCAATTTGTTTCTTACAGTATATTTTAATTTATCCACATCATTGGTTGAAATCTATGACATACAACAGGGCCAGACTAGGTGTGTAGTGTGGTCCTTCCTGACTTCAGGCAAAAAAACAGATTCAGAGTTGGTTTTTATTTCCATTTTTCTCTTACACCAGGTTTTACTTCTGCAACCTCCAGTCATTTCACAGAACCAGTAGCCCAAGTAATACATATAACATATTTACAACACGTTTACCCTAGGTTTTCTGATTCCCAGTCCTGACCTTGAACCACTAAACCAAAGTTTCCAGTCCCAGGAAGGGAAGGCCTCCCCCCTTCAGTGGTGTATTTACAGCAGCAAAGAGGCTGTGCAGGTAGCTGCCTGCTTTTGCACGTAAAGGTGGTTGTGAGCTAATACAGCTAAAGTTGATGTAAGAGCAAATGATGCTGGGGAGCCTCTGCGCCAGACGATGCCTTTCAGTATGTAACCTACAACAACCTTCTAATTAAATGTGCTGTTTTCCGTCTGTGAGAGTTTGGTGGAGTGCTGCAGGTCAATAGAATAAGACAATTTTCTCTTCCTTGTTTTTAGAAAGAATAAAGAGTCAACAGAGAGAGAAAACTTAGAAGACAAAGGCGAAGTAACAATAACAATAGAAAATGGGATTCCTTGTGAAACATTGGATTTAAAAGCAGGCCACATTAATGGAGTCTTTTCAGCAGATGATGAACGGTTCACGTCCTTATGAAATGCTGCCATCGCTATCTGGCGCTCTTTTGAAAGACTCCCGTGCCTACCTTATCTCGTCACTACTCCTGAATGTCAAATATGAAGACAAGAAAAATGTCCTTTCACTTAATTTCCCTCGAGAGAACCTTTTGCTGATAACAGATACACAGGAACCTCCATTACAAAGCTTTTGTTCATGAGCGAAGCAAATGAGAAGACCTCAAATGATATCCATTAATGATTTCTAAAAGATGTGTGGCAGAACAGGGTTGAAATCTGCGTTATGTCAAGTGTTTAATTTTTAATGATTATTTAAGTGTGTCTGTTGGTTGTTTTTCCCTAATGTAAATGTGAAACTACATTATTCTTGGATGTCACAGGGGAGATCATCTATCATTGTCAATCCTTGCTGGGCTTTCTTTTAAGCCATATGCAAAAGTTTCTCTGTAAGCTGACTTCTGTTTGCTCATCCACAGTATGCTTTTGGATTGAATAGTGATCAGTGCATGAAGGTTTTAGTTTACTGGGGAGAAAAAAGTAAGCTTTCACAGCCTCCATAAGAGCAGGTTAGGAAGTGATGGGGTCAACTATAGCATTAGGACTAGCAAGGATCTGGTGGTACTAAACAGGTTTTTCACTTTACAAAGTAACAGATTACATGACCTGGAAATTAAAAGTTGCAAGAGTTTAAAATTTGTTGAACTTAAAAGTTGGAAGAAAGGGGAGATTTTCCAAAGTTGTAGCCTGTGGTTAGTGGCCCGTCTCTCATTAAATTTATGAGGGCATGTTGCAGTTCTTTGAAAATTCTTTATGCTTTTTAATAATAAAAGAAGAGCAAATTTCCCAGGGACATAGTGAACCCAGGGTCAGCTGAACACTTAATGTGGTATCTGGTTACCTTTTGAAAAGGTCCAGCACTTGTAGCACTGGCTACAGGTCTTCTTGCATCCTACCCAGATAAGGACATGTAGGCTGTGTCAGCAGAGAGCATTCGGACCTGGGTTTCCTATGGGTCTGGAAGCTGAGGGCACCAAACACCAGCCATTAAATTGCATTGATGGATTACTTTGACATCAGTCATGCACTCAGAATAGGCTATCTGTGCCCTAAGCCTGTTCCCATTGAAACCGGTAATGAAATTCTTACTGATTTCAGAAGTATTAGGCCTGAGTGAAGGAGAGTTGTCTGTGTGGATAACTGCACACAGAATGGAAGTGTGTTAAGTAAAATACTGTATCTGCAGTCACCAAACAGCTACTCACGCTACTATAGGTAGGATCTGACCATCTAATTTTCAGTGTAAAGTTTGAAGGCAATATTAGAAAGCCCACTTATTTATTCAGGTTATTCTGTGCATCTGGAGCTCCTTCACCCATAGGAACAGGGTAAAACTGGGTAAAAGCTCCTCATAAAGTACCCTCCAGTGTCCTGAAGGGTGAGAAGGTTTTTCATCTCCCACAGTTCAAATTCTTCGGCATTTTGGCTGTATCATCTTTGTTTTTCCATTTGACCTTGCTCTGGCTCTTGGGAATGGGGTGAGCAGAACAGGAGGAATGGGGAGATCAGGGAAACTGTGAGCAGAAGGGAGGAGGCTGAGAGGGTGGAACTCAAAGCTGAGAGAGGGAGGGGGAGAGGAGGGCAAAATGTGAAATAAAACTATGGAGCCCACAGATCAAGTGTCTCACCTGGTCTCCTTTCTGATTGCTGTCTTTTGTGTCCTGATGGAGGGCCCCTCTGGATGAGGACCGTGACTTCTCTGTGCCCCAGAGGGTGTGCCACTCACTCCTCAGTTATTAATGGTAACATCTTGGTGCTTCAAATTACTGTCAACAACATGGGGATGCATTTCTCACAGGAATGGCAAAGGTTAAGCTTACCGGTGTTTGAGATCATTTGGAGGGAAGATACAGATTTTTGTTGATATTATTGCTTTATTGCAGATATTATTGCTTCCTCAGTCATTGCTCCAAGGTCTTTCACTCAGGCAGAGTTTTATGTAGGTAATTCAGATCACATCATTTCTAAACCTTCGCGCTTTTCACATTCTTTGTATGACAAATAGCTATGCTGCAGCCTGACCACAATGGATGGCTGTAACTGCAGCACCTCTGGAAGAGCCTCTGAAAGATTTCAGTAAGAAGAGCTTAGTGGTGCAAGAGGAACCCCAAGCTACCGTTTAAAAATTACTGTTATCCTGTGCTGTGCTATATGGGACTGGAACAAAATTCACTTGGTATGAAGAAGGGCCCGACTGAAGGTTTGATTCAGCCTGTGGCACTAGCCAGCAATTGGAAAACAGATTGAAAGCCTCTGAACAAAACACCAAGTGGTGTAGGCTGACTCTGGTGGTACACATTTAATCACTGACTTCCTGCTGGCTCACCTCCTAGCACTGTAATTACTTTATAGCAGTTTGGTGTAATTTTCTGCTAATGATGATATGAAATTCAGCTACAGCATACATCTTGCTTGCCTCTGTGCTGACAGAAAATGGCTTGAGAGAAGTAAATGATACATGAACAGACAGGTATCACACAGCAATACTTAGAAGTCAGTGTTGGTATTAACTTTTTAACTGAAATAGCTCCTGCAAATGAGGTTAACCAAGGGCACAGTGCTACAGAAGAAACAAATCTCCTTTCTGGTCTCCCTGTGCAGCAGAAACCTATTAGAAAACAAAGAGCACTTTGATTTGGTAAAGCCTGTTCTCCTGAGCCTGCAAATGGTACAAAGACAATTTATATCCATTGAGGATCTGGCCCAGAGGTTTTATGTAACTTTCACTGTTTTTAAGTTTTGCTTTTTTCCCTAAACCACCTGCCATCGAAAGACCTGATAATAAACAGAAAAGTGAGAAACAAGCAACATAGAATACATGGTAAAATACTTCCTAAAAGCAGTGAGTCAGTCTGCTTTCAGTTACATTTGTGCTCAGCCAATGAATTTCCTCAAAGGGACATGGTGTGCCCCAGACAGGATTGTTTTATTTTCAAGAGCTGCATTTGAGAAGAGAGGGAGAGGAAAAAGAAAATTCAGTTAAATAAAGCAGTAAGGGCAGAGAAGTTCTGTTTGAAGATCTGCAGTGTTTATCATTAGCTCCATATCCACAGTGAGTCGACATTTTAGGAAGGACGTTGCAGCTCTGTTCAGTTTACTTATGAGACAGTATTGATGTGTGGGTTAGAATAAACACAACCCATGCACGTGTAACTTGTTTGCACTGCCATTCATTAGCTACATGCTTGGAGCACTGGAGACATCAGGAACTCTAAAATGCTGCTCATAGACTAGGGACTGGGTTGATTTAGACACATCTGTTTCCTGTGCAGAACCTTGAGCATTGCATCGACCACAGACTGGTTGTGTGAATGAAATTAGTAGTCCTTTTTCATCTACCCAGTTATTCAGGGAAGATGACAAACCATGAGCAGATGCTAAATACCTTACCAGACCCATACTGCCACTTGCTTTAAGGAAATCCAACTCTGTCCACAAGCTGACACTCACTCTGCATTGGACAAAAACAGGTTGAAGCCTGTCCTGCCACCTCAGCATTTGCTTCTCATCCTCCACAAAGTCCTTGGAGGTGTGGCTTGTCTGCTGCACTCTCCTCTAAATGTTTCCCTATTATCCCACCTTGCAATCTGGTACTCAAACATGGATTCCCCCCGAGGCTCTGCTGTGTTGAAGATCCTGGAGGGGTTCCCTCATGTTCCTCTTGCAGACTGTATGCTCCTAGTTACTCTTCCAGGTACAGATATTTGCTTCTGTCACGCTGGCCTCAATGAAGAACACCTTCTTGACTATGCCTTCACAAAGGGCCTCATTTGTTCTGTATTTTGAGGGGAGACAACTGAAGCTAGTTCACTGTTTCTGACACTGTTCATGAAAGAGAAGGGTGATGTGGGCAGAGTGAGCCTCAGGGCAAGACTCGGATTGTGTTCCTTCATCGCTGTTGGAATAAAATATTTCCAAAATGAATGCAAATCACTGCATTTAGCACAAGAGCTTCTGGTTTGACAACCCGTGTGTCCGTTTTGACCAAGCAAGATTATCACATCTTGACAGGAAGAGTTTTTCATGTTTAACCTCCGACATTTGGGAAAAGGAAAGTGAAGACAAGGAAAAGTGAAGAAAGGCAAGGCGAGGCAAGGCAAGGCAAGGCAAGGCTAAAAGAGAGGAGAGGAGAGGAGAGGAGAGGAGAGGAGAGGAGAGGAGAGGAGAGGAGAGGAGAGGAGAGGAGAGGAGAGGAGAGGAGAGGAGAGGAGAGGAGAGGAGAGGAGAGGAGAGGAGAGGAGAGGAGAGGAGAGGAGAGGAGAGGAGAGGAGAGGAGAGGAGAGGAGAGGAGAGGAGAGGAGAGGAGAGGAGAGGAGAGGAGAGGAAAGGAAAGGAAAGGAAAGGAAAGGAAAGGAAAGGAAAGGAAAGGAAAGGAAAGGAAAGGAAAGGAAAGGAAAGGAAAGGAAAGGAAAGGAAAGGAAAGGAAAGGAAAGGAAAGGAAAGGAAAGGAAAGGAAAGGAAAGGAAAGGAAAGGAAAGGAAAGGAAAAAGTGAAAAGGAAATGGGGCAGAAATGAAACAAAGATCTAAAATAGCTCCCAGTAAAAAGTGGGTGCCTATTTTTCTAGATACTATTAAAAACACATATCAGATGCCCTTAGACATTTGGTCATTTCACCAATGCAGTAACCTGTGACTTATGAAATTAGCTGTTTTAAATGTGCCAGGTTTTTATAGAAAATTGACCAACTTTCTGCAATCCATTAGCAATGATCAATCTGAGCTTGGTTTTCTATGAGCAGTTTCTTTTGGCCTCTCATGGTTTTTGTTTCCTTTTAATGTGGCATGCAAGAAGAGATGTATGCAATAGAATGACACTGCAGCCTCCTAAGCTATCGGACAGTTGCTAATGAAAACTTGCACTGTTAGATATGTCCAGTTTGAATGACTAAACTTGGCAGATTTCAAATTATATAAAGCTAAAGTACATTGACAGTGATCAGTGGCACGCACTTGCCAGCAGAAATTTGTCGGTATGTTCAGTTTTGTGATTACATTAAGCACCGTGGATGCACTTACCATAATGCATTTGCATTTATAGCTTGATATTCTGTGGCTGGATTGATGTTTGTTCTGACCAAGATAAAATGGTGTGGAGGACTTACATATTTACAATATGGGTTCAACCTTGTTCTTAGCAAAGTCAGCAGCTTTAGTAGTAAACAGATTTGCCTTGAGATAATACAGAAAAGTTTGAATTTGTTAGCCAGTCTTCTTTCTTTCTGCTGTTTCCCTTTCCTGTAGAGATGATAATGTGAAGCTGTCAGTGCATCTTAATAGCTTCAGCAATGGTTAAAAAGAAAACATTTAATTTTGGAGAAATGGCACGAGCTCCTTTCTGTTCTAGTATTATCCCTCCATCAGCTTCTGCTGCTCTCCTATCACTTAGATTTTAATTACTACTGATTACCATATGTAGCCTTTATCAGTTGTGGACCAATGGGATTTTTAGACTTTGGACCAATGTATTTAATCAACAATGCAGATGCTGATGTGTGGACACATGGGCATTTTAAAATGAAGTGGGACCACTCACCTCCTCCTTAGTGAGCAGGGAATGAGAAACACTGGTTGCCTAGAGGGAAAGCTGCATATCACAGGATCAACACTTCCCCTTCACTGTTACAGCAAGGTGGCTTTCTGTAATGGGCAAGGTGTAAAGATTACAGCATACTGGGATCCTTCATGGTTTCTTCCCCTCTGTCTCCTTAACCTGTGGTCTCAATCTGACTGGCCTTCCCCAGCACAAAGCAGGACACTTCATAACATCCTGATTCAACCTGCATAGTTATAAGATCTTCTCTGCCTTCTTGAAAGCCACTCAGCTTCAATGCTTTGTCCTAAATATTGCAAAAACACTTCAGTTTCTTGATGCTTCAGGCAGCTGCCAGCATCTTTCCACAGCTCCTGATGTTTTCAGATGCAGGCTGTGCACCTGCCCACCAGGTGCTTGCCTCCTTGGCGATGCTGAGCATGCTTCGAACAGCCGTCAGCCCATGCCTCCCATGGAGCAGGAAGGAGCGGGCCAGAAGCAACAATTCTTCTTTAGGTCTGCACTCCAGGTAGTGAAACAGCCTGTCCTGGGACAGGAGGCTGCGGGGGTACAGTCAGTTATCAAGGCGTAGCCTCAGGCAGTCACCAGGATGCAGCTATGCAGTGCCCTGCCCCTGGCTGGGCCACAGGGTCTTTTGTCTGAGAGCTGTCTGATGCCATGCATGCAGAAGGGTTACTCATGTGGGAAACAGGCTGCTCTGGGGATTAAAAGGGCTATTAGCCCAGCCCCCAAGTTGGAACATGAAGATGAGGGATAGGCTGTGGGATTGCCCCTGAGCAATGTGCAGGAGACGCTGAGGCAGTGTAGCCCCTCTTTGAGCAACGCTGCTGCATCCGGACCATCTCTGCCTCTACAAAGCTACCTTACTCCTCAGAGCAAGGATTTGCCAGGTATTTAACTGATGTGAACTGCTCTTCGGCAAACAGCAGAGAAGCAGGGCAGCTGCAGCCCTGCATGGGCAGTGGGACAGCTTTTCCCATGGCTGCTCATCTTCCCAGGGGATGCTCAAGGCCAGGCACCCAGTGCCATGCAGCCACAGCCCCTCTGAGCTCCTCTCTGAAAATCAGTCTCTGAGTACTGCTTGTGTCCATCTCTTATGCACTGGGCAGAAAGGCAGAAGACGAAGTATACGAGAGAGCTTAAGCTGCACTCCTGCCTGGAAAAAATGGCCTGATAATGGTATTTGATGTTATTTTAAGGGTGTGGTGCCCAATATGCAACTCAGTGCTTTCTTATTGAGGCATGCCCTAAATGCATTTCTGTTCTTCCAGCCCTAGTTTCACAGTACAGCTCAGCCAGTGACATGAGTGGTGAGGCAGAAACAGCTCTAACAGTCATGGTGCAGCTGAGTATACATGTAGCAGCAGGCAGCTATTCAAACAGATGTCAGACAACAAAGACCAAGGGGACTTGGAGGAGCTGGGAGACATGGCTCATGCTGCAGACCCCAGTGGCAGAGGGGAGAACTGGCAAACTGGTGAATGAGCCTATGCTATCATGTCAGGTTATCCTCACCCTTTGCACCATAATGGTAGCAAACTGTCATAGTCTCAGAGTGAGCCCAGCAGACTAGCCACAATCACATATAACAGCATCTTTGGTTGAGACCAGAACTTAACTCCCAGTTGGTTTCCTTGTATCACTGAAGCCCAATGGCTGCTGCCTCACAGCCTCTGATAGAGGTTTGGATGTCCTGAAAAGGTTCCAGGTACTTCATTTTCTCATTTTGCTGTTTCCTTTTCACTGTGGTACAAATGGTCTGGGTGCTCTTGCCAGCTTTCCAGAGCAGCCTGAAGGCCCACCCCAAGGCATGCTCCAAGCTCATCCCAAGATGGGCAGGATACACAAATCAATCCCAGCTCAGGACCCAGCATACATTAAAACATATCTAGAAGTAAGACAGAAATTTCACACTGCATTTTAATGTGACTCTCCATATTTCAGCGGTGGCTCACTGCAACATGTGCAGACACTTAAATACAGGCGCAGGTGCACTCCCTATACAAAATGAGATTATGCCCTTCAACCCCCCTGAGGTACCTACCAAGTATCCCACTACCAGGAAATCCCTTGGTCATGCAGGAACCTGTTAGGATTTTGGGGCAGTACATGGGTAGGTAGCAGGCATAGGACAGAGAAAGGAGCATGGGTTACTCGGGCACCATGACAGGGAAATAAGGCCTAGCAAGGATGCCCCAAGGATGATGCTAGAGCACTGTAACAGGGAAAAATAATATATATATATATAGTACCTGCATGTAAAACAGGAATTTTCAATCAGTCAGCCTGCTTTTAGTATGCCAAAAGGTACCAGGCTCAGTGATTGCAAGGTTACCTTACCAGAACAGAAGAGAAAATTAAAGGGTTAAAGCAAATAATCATCATAGTCCCTGTTCTCTGCTGGAAAAGAAGAAATCATATCAAGGTAATAGATATAATTCTCTGCTTTGACAGACAACAGGGTTCGTGGATAAGGGAGAAGCTGCAGCCAAAATGGCAACAACAAAAAAAAAATATCAACATTTCACCACATGACCAATCTCATAGGCAAATGAAAGAAAGATGAACCAGAGGAGAATTGCAAAATGCACATAATTATTTAAAAACCAGGCTCCATAATTCTCAATCAAGAAAAGGGGCTGTTTAAAGTGATAGTTCTCCTGGGCCCTGCTGTATCCTGAATGATCTGGATATAGGAATAGAAAACCTGGTAATAGGTTTATGGTCATTGCCAAGCTGTGAGTCCTTTGAAGGATTACAATTCCAAATCATCATAAAAAAAATGGAAAAATTGCCTGAAATCAGTGTGATGGACTTCAGCCCAGAGAAATTCAAAATGCTCTAATTAGTGCCACCCTAGAGCCAGATGTACAGAGGCAAAAAGGGAAGGGCTGGACAAGCAGCAGTGCTACCAGAAGGGACCACAGTGTGTCAGATACAGTGACTGTGTTACTGATAATTGATAAAGTGTCAGTTATGATCAGTTTTAGACATCATCTTTGAAGAAGCACAAATTGTGGAGAGTCTGGACGGCATCAGCGAGAATAACATGCCATTTAGAGAATGTGACCTCTGAGGAAGGGTTGCATGAATGTAGGATCACGTCCCAAGAGAGGCTATGAGTTCCTCTTTGCGTAGGCCTGTGAGAGCAGGTTAAGCTAACATCCTGGAAGGAGAGTACAGGAGTAATGAGTGCTGCTTCCCAGCAAACACCTGGGTGAGGTGTCTTCTCAAGGCCTTCTCGAGGCCTTCAAGCTGCTGCTTGTTGGTGGTGGCCCTGCTGAGGCCATGCTGTGCTCTGCCCTTCACAAACAAGAGGGCTGCAGCTTCTCTCTCATGATTTGGCAATGGAAGGGCTGATTGCTGCTGCCCCTGTGTAGGCAGGCTCGTAAAGATTTCTGAGCGGCTCCTCTAGGAACTGGAAATCAACCCCATGGATGTTTCTGCACAGTCACATCTCCCAGTCCAAGTGATCCTGAAGCAGAAATAGGCTAATTTAAAAAGTACTAAGGTATTGTCTGATCAATAACACTCAACCCAAGCTGCATTTCCAGAGCTAATTCACGCATTGATTTTCTCATTGATTTGCAGTAAGAACTCAGTCCCTAACTGGATTAGCAAACGTATTTAGATATTTAACTGAAATCATCTTAGTAGTCTTAGTTATCTTAGTACTTAAATCAAATTGATTTATAGTTAAAGTTAGGTCACTGCACAAGCTGCTGTGATTCCACTGTTTCTCTTGCTTCTTTTTGATAGTTCATAAACACCTTTAAAATCTGGTTTTATATGCCCCAGTCATTTTGAAAATGAGGAAGAGTCTCCAAATTACTCAGGCTTTGCAAAGACTTTTAAAACATGGTCCTGAACATCTAACCACATACCCTATGTTGGGCTAAGTGGATTTTCTTTCTGCCTGGGAAATAAGGTCATGGCTTGGTGTTTCAGTGAAGTTTCTAAATATTTTTACAGCTTATCACCAACCTGTTAAAGGATTCACAGATTCTGAGCTACCAAAGACACTGGCAGGCTATAGATAAAGTGACCAGCTGTATCATTGACAGCGCATTTGGGAAACATTAACCAAAAGTAAAAGCCTTTTATAAGAAGGCCATAAAATGGTAGGAGTAATTATGTTTTTCCAAAGTTAATCATTGACTTCTGTTTATTTGACTTTTTATAAAAAACTTTTTCCTTTCTCTCCTCAATGGATAAAACCTATAAAAGGCCTGGAAAATTGGATTCAGCCTCTTTAGTTCACATTAGCCATGCATAAATGCTGATGAGAAGAAGGTAGAGAAGCTCATCTGAGGAAAACTACTTCATTGGGAGGTTCTCAGCCTGGACACGAACATGTTGGCTCACGTCTTGCTTCTCTGTGGTCTGAGCGCTGTTGTGATCCCACAGGATGTCACAAATCAAGCCAAAATGTTTCTGGCAGAGTTCAATGTGAGGGCAGAAGACATCAACTATGAAAACTCCCTTGCCTCATGGGACTACAACACCAACATTACTGAGGAGACCGCCACAAAGATGGTAAGTGCTCTATTCTATGGGTTTTAATAGTGTTTTAGGAATCTGATAGTTACTTTCCAGTTTGTTTTGGTTCCACCATGGTTGACAGAAATTTGTGTGCTGCTTTGGGAGCTTGCTTTAACTCACTGGAGGTGCCTGGGCCATTAGCAACATCTGAAGCCTAGGGCTGGTGACAGGGCTGTCCTCACACTGCATTGACATGGCCAGAGGCTGGACTTGCCCTCAACTATGACCCTGAGTCACCCCAGTAAGTTGGGGGAAAAGGTGAAGGAGGAACATTTGGACCCAAAATCAGCTGGATGGAGAGGGGCACCTGCCTCTATATTCACTGATGTCCTGAGCTTATCCCTGTCTTGTATAGGGGATCCCATTCTTTATAGAGGGGAAGACCTACTGACCACATTCATCTCATAGCCCTGGCTGTTAGTAGACTGACTGCGGGTATTAAACTGGAAAAAAAATGAAGTGAGATTACAGATTTAGAAAAGCCACCACTGGAGTTTGCACCATGGTGGTCTAGAACATTGCTTTGGAAGTAAATATCTATCTGAAGTAAGGAATAGAACATTTTTACTTGAAGCACCTTGCAGCACAGTTTGCCCTGCTTTCCAACACCAATATCTTGCTGTCCCAGTCAACTGGGTCTCTTGGCAAGTACTGTGTTTGTTCAGAGCACTCAGCCATGATCTGACTGCCTGCTAATACAGCCGTGCTGCAGCCTGGCATCTCATAACCTTGGAACCTTTAAAATGAAGAAGAAAAAAAACAAAAACAAAAACCACCTTGAGTTTTGTAGCTACTTGCATTTTAAAGTTAAGTCAAGTTTTAGAGAAAAACAATTCAGAGCATAAAAATGAAGCTGAACATCCTACATCTACTTTTGTGTAACAGTACAAGTCTTCCACTTTGTCTTATAGCTTAATTAAAACATGGTTTAATTATAGTATTTCTTAATTAAAGCAAGGAGACTGGTTGCTGGAAGAAATCCTAATGACTAATCATTGTCAATCTGGAATGTTTTCCAATGCACCAGGTACTTAAACTATAATGTTTCCAAACACGTAAAATGAAAGCCCCATACAGCACTTTCAGCATTAATGAGATGATAATATAATACGTGAGGAGATACCAGCAATAAGAACCAATTAGTCCAGTGCTCAGAGAGGACGTTTTCTCTTGCTTGATCTCTTTTGTAGCGCTGGTAATAAACCCACTGCTTCCCCTCCTCCCTTTCTGCTGGAGGAGCAGAGTTAATGACTACTGTCCCTTTTGGCTCCTTCCCATCCATTTTCCTTGTAAATTGGGCCACAAACCTCATAACTATTCCTCTGACTTATCAACCAGTCTCTCTAATTAGGGAAAAAACAGACAGCAAACTGTTTTCCCCCAGCTTTTGTAACTAAAGAGCCCCCTCTCCTGCCCCACTGCTCCTAGAGCTCCTCTTCTTCTCTGGTCAGGACAAGCAATTCAAATGCAGATTTGCACAGTGCTGCTCTTCCTCTGGGTGCTTATTAAGCTCTTGCCCAGTGAGTTTTGCAAGCTGCTGAGCAATGGGCGGATCTGTTTGCTTTGCTCCTGAAAAGGATGAGTGTTTGGAAAGCATTCTGGGGTCTGAATGGGCATGTTATGCCTGTTGCTGTCTCTGTCCAGCAGAGCCTGAAGCTTGGTCCATCCTGCACAGTGCTGGACAACGTGGGCACAGCCCTGGAAAAAGGGTTGGCCTCACCGTGCATTTGTTGCATCCTGATGTCTTAGCAGGGTGGGACAGGCATTGCAGGTGCCCTCTTCACAGCCCAAAAAATCGTCATGTGCACAATTAATAACATTATCCCAAGGGCCCAGGTGAATTAGCACTACTCTTTTTGCCATTTTGGACAGGTGATGATGTGCTAATCTATGTACAAACATATACAAAGAAAGATGAAAAGAATAAGATGGACCTTTTAAAGATGGTCTCAAGTTCAAACGATGTTCTTATGGTGTTGCTTCATGCACTGAAATTTGGGAGTTTCACATGTATGTAATTGCAACAGTGAAAAAAGTAATTTCATGTAGCTTTCATGTTCTCAAGTTTTGCATGCCTGATCTAGGCACCTGTTTAGAGTCTTCCATGCCCATGTATAATCTTTTATTAATTAAAACTTCAGGAGAAAGTGATATTTGCATGAGAAGACTCGATATCAATATCTTGGCTGCTGCTTATTACTGCTACTGAAGCAGAAATGAGGAATGACATCAGGGTCACAGCCCTCCTGGGCCCTGGCTTGTACCTGTGCTTTGTTAGGCCCAGGTGAGCCAAAGGAAGCACTAAAAGAAGAATTTATGGTGATTTAAACTATCAGGAAACACAGCTAGATGATGCTGGATCAATTATAACAAATATGTTGTGAGGAGACAGTCCTGCTTTTTGCTATCACCAAAGAAAAATGTTTATTTGGAAAGTGAAGTCAGAAAGTTCTCCAGCTGCACAGTGCAAGTGCTAAACCTACAGTCCACATGTGGACTCCGCAAATGAAGCTCTTCCCCAGAAGAAATACTTTTGCTTGTTGAGTACATCAGGCTACTGCCCTCTTTCAGGGAAGTAACCCAGGGCTTGTGTGACCCTCTTGCAGAACGAGGCGGGTGCCAAGTGGTCTGCATTTTACGAGGAGGCCTCCAGGAATGCCAGCAACTTCCCACTATCTGACATCCAGGATCCTCTCCTCAGGCTCCAGATCCAGTCTCTCCAGGACAAGGGATCCTCCGTGCTGTCACCAGAAAAATACAGCAGGGTAAGTTGCTGAGCACAGCTTATTTGTGCCAGGTGAGCAAGGGCATGGTGCTGTCACCACCCTGCTTGGCTGAGGATCATGCTTTTTACAGGAGCACGTACCTGTGCTAGGTGACCTCAGCAATATGAGGGGCGTCTGGCTCAGGAAACTGCTTCCCTCTCAGGTCATCACCTTGCTGTGTAATCCGTGCCATAAATTGCAAACTCGCACCCGCCTCAGGGTTGCCCTTGCACAAATGACCAGGTTAGTCATACAGGGAAAGGAGGACCTGTGTCAAGTGCATGGCCAAGTCCAGAGCGAGGGCAATAAGCAGGAGATGCGTGAAAGGATGTTCAGTGAGCCAGACAGGCGGAGGCAGAGGCAACATTTCTTTCCCTGCACACGCTGCATTGTCAGACTGTGAAGGAGAGGGGATGCTTCTATGCAGCAGGTGCCCTGGGATGCTTGAAAGTGGTGAAGGTCAATGGCCCCTTTCCACAGCAAACTGCTGAAGGCCAGCATTAAGCAAGATTCAGAATGAGGTTTGACATTTCCACTGTAAAGTTCACATAAAACTCATGTGTATGGATAATGAGCATATGAGGAGTTGGGCTGAGCATCTCTGAAGACTCAAAAGGGATCTATAGCCCAGCTCTTGAGCGTTGAATTGGTTTCTTATTGTTGGAGTTCAAATTGAAACATACTGCCCAGATAGGGGATCCTTCAGTCCTGATTATGCAAGGATCCTGCGATTTTTCAGCTAGGATCAGCAATGTTAACCACCTCACACAAAATGCAGCAGGCTGGCTGGACATCCAGTTTGGTCTAAATGAGATGTCTCTCTGGAAAGACAGATTGCCTTGTTGGGAATGCTGGAGGATCATACAAATATGTATTTATTTTTGAGCACAGCAGTGCACTGATGGTAATGCTATCGCTGTTGAGGAGGTATTTTCTTCAGTATTGTCCACATTTAGACACTTGCAGGTTCCTAGATAAATGGCCTTTGGGGCTGAAATGATTGATTTTCACTTGAAAAGTGACTTTTTCCAGTCTGATGGGATTCCACAGAAATATTTAAATATTTTTCACTGACACAAAAATTTCCCAGGGTCCCCACTCATTTTAAAGCTGACAGAGATAAAGTTAGAGCTAGTCATCAACAACCCCTCCCACTGACAGCTCTAAGTGGTTCTGGTTTAAAGCTTTAAATGCGGAAAAGCCTAGTCCTAAAGGAAAAGCTAAAAGTGCTGCGTGCTTTTCTTGAGGTATGAAAACTTGAAAACATAAAAAAAAAAGATACAAAGATGCAGCTGTGTATCATAGCTTCTGAGCTGGGTGATTTCAGATGCACTTGGCCTTCAGCTGACCCAAGACACGAGCAGTAGCTTCTCTGCGGTGGAGGTTAAGCATTGGTGCGATATAATGTCATGCTGGCAAGCAGCAGTCAGCCTGACAGCCTCTGCAGATGGGGCCCTTCTTGCTCTTGCTCTAAAACACGAGCTACTGGGAGGCTTTAGGTGGGTCCACATTCATGGGAGCGTGCTGATAAACTTTATTGCTTTATTGCTGCTGTATATTGACAGTTCGTGTTCATCGAATGCAGAGATCTGCTGACTGGATATTAAGGACCTGTAGATTACATCATATATTCGAGAGATTATCTGTCTTTTCCAGCTAGGTCCTGGTTCAGTAATGCATTCGGGCAAATTCTTTCATTAATCTCTGCTGAGCTTAGACATAAGCTTAAATGTTAAACTGGTGGGTGAGGCATCAAATTGAGCTTTTAAGGAATTACCATAACTGGCTATTATTGTGCACATAGCGTGTTTCTAATGGGCTATCTCACATCTAATTTGTAGCTGAACACCGTGCTAAATACAATGAGTACCATCTACAGCACTGGGACTGTCTGCAAAACCACCGCACCATTCGACTGCATGGTGCTGGAGCCAGGTATGGTATTAACAGCTGCCCATATGGTGCCCTTCATATCACGGGTTCAAAAAGAGGAAGGAAACCCATGACTGTGAGAAAACAGGCTGTAGTTCCCATAGATATATCCTGCTATCTAAAGCTTAGTCTTAATTTCACTGTACCTTGGAGTCCAGGGACCTGCAGCAGGCCCGCAGCAGGAGAGGGCTGCTCAGTTTATGTGGCAGCCTGCCTGTCACCCGGGGCTTGCCCACACCGTAGAAAGTCTATAATTTTCCCTCCTGGCATCCAAGTCTTGCTGGGTTCGACATTGCACTGAGGCCAGTCTCAAGAACACGGTCAAGGCAAGGGAAGCTGATGCAGGGAGAGAGCATGGTTAATTTGAGTGACTCATGATCTGCTCTGTGTCTCTTAAAGATAAGAAGGGGAAAATCTTAAATCAAAAAAGGGTGCAATAAAATAATGGGATTTTTTAGTATATCAAACACAAAGTGTTATCTTCTTAGCTCATGAAATTTCTTTGGCTTTGGCTCATTTGCCTGCTGTAAAAGAAAATAAAGAGATTCTGCTTTTTCAAGGCCTAGTACTTATATACATATTTGTTGTTCTGACAGGTCTGGATTCTATTATGGCCAACAGCATAGATTACCATGAAAGACTGTGGGCATGGGAAGGCTGGAGAGCTGATGTTGGCAGGATGATGAGACCATTATATGAAGAGTATGTTGAACTTAAAAATGAGGCTGCAAAGCTTAATGGTAAGTTGCCTATTTTTATTTTTTTTTTTTCTGGCTTCCAGAAATTAAGAAGTATACCTCAGTCTTGCACACGTTTCCCAGAATTCACAGCCCAGACTGTTTTGCACATTGATGATCAACATTTTGTATGTATTTTGCTCTGAGTGTGCATGACGCCAAATAAAAGGTAGTGCAGACAGGTGCCAAGGACCAGATCAGAATTATGTCACTAGCCTGGAACAAAAATGGGGTATCTTTAGTGGCACTTTCCCAAATGCCATAATGTATTAGTGCCCTTCACTAGACACAGACTGCCTTTCCCAGAACTGCACTGTTTGTGACTTGAGGGCAAACACACTCAGTTTAAAAAGCTTTTGAGTGCTGCTGTATGTCCCTGGTGAGGTTTCTTCTTTCCTCTCGGCCTTCCTGCACCAGCCACAAGCAGTGTTACTTCTGCCCCAATTGGAATGATCAGGTTGTGCAGGTCTGGGGCAGCAGACACAGCCAGGTGCTTTAAAAGGATTTTGCACTAAGGGAAATATGCTTTCAGTCAGAGATCTCTCCACAAATCACAGGGTATTGTCTTTTCAAGGAGCAATGGCAGGCTGCTATTATTTTTCTTTGCAGGACTTCTAAAATAGCTGCTGAAGCAGTTACATTATCTGCCTCTTGGTAAAACTGCTGCTGGATCACCTACTTTCCTATAAACCTTGTTTCTTGAAAACTACCAATCTAGAGCTAGAGATCAGCCATGAGACATTATACTCCAAAGAGTTGGACAGGGGAAAAAAAAAAAAAAAGAAAAAAAAGATTGAAAATTTTAATCAAGCACAGGCATCACCTTCCTCTAAATCACTAGGGAAAAGACCTCAGCTATGAACCATTTTGTCTCCAGGCTCGATGGAGCTCAGTGGACTGGAAGATGTAGTGCCACTGGAAGCTGAATTTCACTCCTGGTGTTGGCTTTGGTTTTGGGGAAAGTCTGTGGCCCTGCACAGGGTCAGCAGGGAGCTGCACTGCTCCTGCTGGCTGAGCCACACCATGTGCTTTGTCATGGGGTAACACCTCCCTGCTTTACAGGTTATGCTGACTATGGAGATTACTGGAGGGCAAATTATGAAGCAGATTACCCAGAAGAGTATAAATACAGCCGTGACCAGCTTGTTCAAGATGTGGAGAAGACATTTGAGCAGGTAGGGGCAGAAAAATGCCTTTACCAAGTACAGCGGATTGTGTTTTGTGAGGGTAGGCTCATGTTTTGATGTTGTGAAGGAAGAAGACTAGACCTGCTGTAGATGGCCCAATCTCAGTGCACATGAGGTTAGCAGCTGTTGGGGGTCATAGGTGACAATTTTTACCTCTGCAGCAATGCCAGGACAAGCTCAAAAGAAAGGCGCAGAGAGCACATAGCCTTGTATGAATTTCTGGAGTGTCCTTCTCCCCATGATCCTTTTGTTGCAAAAACTTTGCAGCCAGCCTCTACTAGGGCCTGGCACCCATTTCCACCGTCCCCAAACAAACATACCACATAGGGACGGTGCAGCTTGGTCCCTTTTGCTGCTCCATGCCAAAGGCTTCAGGTTCATGAGGGAAGAATTTTGTCAGAGACACCTTCGAGGCTCTCTGCTCAGGAGGGACGAGTGGGGTGGAGACAGGAGAAATTAATGTGCTTCCTTCTCTTTCTCTGCCTCCAGATAAAACCGCTGTACCAGCAGCTACATGCCTACGTGAGGCACCGTCTGGAGCAGGCCTACGGCTCCCAGTTCATCAGCTCCACAGGATGCCTCCCCGCTCATTTGCTGGGTACGACAACGCGGCCGTGTCGCGTGAGCCTGGCCTTGTACACAGGACGACCACCTTCAAGGCACATGGGAACAGAGTAATCTGCCTGTTTAATATTAACAAACAGGGTACAAATAAGAGAAGGGGAGAGGAGAAACAAGAAGTCCCTGGCAGAGATGGCAGAGGTGCTTAGCAGCAGAGGCAGGTGGGGAAGGCAAGCATCCTGCCTGCTGGAGCCATGGGCACCCAGCTCAAAACTCCAGCATAGCACAGTGACATTTTTCTCCCCTTGGTGGCACTTGTCTTCCTCTGAAATTAGATTTTGGAGGGATTTATATTCTTTCCCTTTCAAATCTTGCCGTTAGTGGTGGTATTTCATGACTTTGCCTTCAAAGTGTGCAGCATCAAGCTGCTGTAATTTAATGTGCATGAGCACAACAGGCAGCAATCTCATGGGCTAACAATATGGGCATTCAGTTTTAAGCAGACCTTTGGAAGGTGATCAGTCCTGAAACTATACTGTACAGCTAGTTTTGGGAAATAAAAGGATCTGACTTTAACTTATTCATGGCTTCCCAGAACTGCTTCTCTCCACATCTGGATCTGACCTGTGTAGGCATATAGGAGTCCCTTCTTATGATATCACACAATTTATAGAACTGTCTTTAACAATTTAAACAATACATAGTCAACCATTTAAAGTATTTCTATGTTTCTTTCTCTTCTGAAGGTGATATGTGGGGTAGATTTTGGACAAATCTGTATCCCTTGACTGTTCCCTATCCAGCCAAACCAAACATTGATGTAACTGATGCAATGGTTCAAAAGGTAAGACATGATAAATTATTTATGCAATATGCATTATGTAATGAATTTAGATAGCATAAAAATTGCACATGTCAGCCAGTGTCTATAAAACTATAGCTGTCCAAAGGTAGCCATGCCGCCAGCAAAGAATTGCTTTCTGCATCCTTTTTTGCTCTTCACCTTAATATGTTCATTCATTTTCCACTGTACTTTTTCTTTCCCTTAGTTGTTCTCCTCTCTTTCTTCCCCACCCTCTTTGACTGGCTTAATCTTGGCTCCGAGTCTGTATTCCTCGGAGACACCTGTCCATTAAGAGATATATTTTGTTGATATAAATATTTCAGGACTCATGGAACTGGCTGTTATCAAATATGACCTTTGCCAGCCATTACAATAATCAAATAGTTTGTATGTTGCAGTTCTTTTTTTTTTTTTTTTCTTTTTTTTTTTTGCCATTCTTGTTTATTTGGGTACAGCTAGGAAACTGCAATTCTGCCTGTTATCTTTTGATAACTGCATAGCACCATAAGGTCTGTATTTGAGATCTACAGTGTTAGCAACCATGACACCTTTGCCAGACTGACAATGTGGATGAAGAAAACTCTCTGTATGCTTGCCTAAATCATGCTCCTTTTATAGAAAAATAAGGTATTAAATGAAAGTTTTTGAACTGCGATTATTTACCTGAATTCTACCCTCCTCACAGAGGCAGTGCTCCATTTAAATGCTATACTGGCAAGAGAAGGAATAGCTACATTTGATTCATAAGCAGCTTGCATTAGTGTGTATGAATCTCACTCATATTTTACAGAACTGACCCCCCCCGTAGTCTTAAATTACTTATACCAAAGCACCACCATGAGGAAAAGAAGCATTGCTTACAGAAACTCAGGGATGAAGGCTGGACTCGTTCTTGTTCATGCCTAATTTAGGACTGTTGTCCAAATTAACCATCTGCCACGTAAATCTCTGCAAAAACCCAGCCCAGCCAATGCAGACCTGCTATTTAGAGTAATAAAACTGCCGAGTGGCATTTGGAAATATTCTGGACATTAATGTGCAGTTACAATCTGATAGACAACTCCCATAGATACATTTGCCAGGTTTTATGGTTCCAGCCAAGACCCCCTCTCACACACATTTGCTACAAGCACAGCTCCACTCCCACAAACAATTGTTCCTGACTGAAGTGGCTGAAGAAATGGATCCCAGATCTGTCGTGTTTCTGACCTTTTTTATCTCCACCACCTTATCTTTTACTAAAGGCTTCTCTGGTCTGAGTCAGGTGCTATCTGCTGACTCTCGTGAGTGCAGAAGCCTATATGTTTGTGGGGAAAACACTTAAGTCCAGTTCCCAGCAGCATTTACAAAAGTGCCAATGATGGACACTGTCTCCTGAC
This sequence comes from Aythya fuligula, assembly GCF_009819795.1. NCBI lineage: Eukaryota > Metazoa > Chordata > Aves > Anseriformes > Anatidae > Aythya > Aythya fuligula. The sequence goes on from NC_045559.1 coordinate 127,844,477, forward strand.
TTTCAGTAAGCCAGGTGCTGACCTGAAATCCCTGATAGACCAGCGTGAATTCAGCTGCTCTGTTTTAAGTTGACTGTTGGGAACGGGCTCCATGCAGAAGAAATGGTCAATGGTGTCATTGTTTTTTTCAGAACTGGGATGCAGTGAAAATATTCAAAGCTGCTGAGGCCTTCTTCAGCTCCATTGGCCTCTACAACATGACTGAGGGCTTCTGGAAAAACTCCATGCTCACAGAGCCGACTGACAACAGGAAGGTTGTCTGCCATCCTACAGCATGGGATATGGGCAAAAATGACTACAGGTACTGCAGCTATTATAAACCTTTCTCATACCATTTCCTAGAGCATTCATATTTTCACTGAAGGTGCACCATGCTGTTTTAAGATTTAATTGTTCCTTATTCATTATTTTTATTCTGTCTGATAAGAGAGGAAAGGAAAACAAGGGAGCAGGGAGCCTGCAGGATTGTAAGACTTACTGTGTAGCTTTTCCTGTGAAGATCTAAGGACTACTGTCAAATTTAAGCAGGGAAGTGACTATTATCTACTTGAATTAGAAAAATAATGACTGTTCCAGGGCTTAAAGAATAAACACAAATGCAGGTGCTTGTTGGTATCATTGGGATTTCTGGTCACCTACACATTCTGCAGCAATGGCACAGGTCCCTGGGCAGCAAATGAAAACCTCCTGAGACACCACCTGCTACCTTTAGTTGATGTGTCAGAACTGGTAGGCAGACTTCCAGAGTTTCATGAAAAACATCAGTTTATTTCATATTCCGGTAAGGAGAGAGACTGCAAGTTCCCACACAGTGAAGTGTCCTGGGGCAAAATCCATCCCCTCTTGCAGCTCCCTGGTGAAAGAGGCTGGTCCCCAACAGAGCTGTAATAAAAGCTGCCAGCCTCCATCCTCAGCACTCTCGGGAAGGAGAAAGGAAATCGCATTTGGAAGAAATAATTTCCTTTATTAAATGGTACCCACATGAGGATGAAAGCAGGAGTGACCAACACAGTTTTTTTAACACTGCCATCTGCTTAAATTTGACGACGGATGCTCACTCCAACATGCACAGCAAACTTATTGCCAAGTTTTAGGGAGCACCTGCTTCTTACAAAGCAAACATTTTCCCATACTCCTGGTGCACTAGGTGGATGGATGGAAGTGTTTTGCTGAGTTCCCCTCCAGTCCTCACCCTTGCAAGATAACCTCATGACATGCTAGAATTGCTCGAGGTGTGGGGTGCTCGCTGGCTCTGGAGGCTGCTTTGCCCCACAGCAGTGGCCCAGCCACCATATCGCTAACCACAAATGCTTTGCCCTGGCATGCAGGATCAAGATGTGCACCAAAGTGACCATGGATGACTTCCTGACGGCGCACCATGAGATGGGCCACATCGAGTACGACATGGCATACTCTGTGCAGCCCTTCCTGCTGCGGGACGGGGCCAACGAGGGCTTCCATGAAGCAGTAGGTGAAATTATGTCACTTTCTGCAGCTACGCCACAGCACCTGAAATCTCTCGACCTCCTAGAGCCAGCTTTCCAAGAGGATGAAGGTAAATAAATACATAAATACTATATATTTAACTGAGAACACTCACAGGCCTTCTTTTTTTTTTTTTTTTTTTCTTGTAGCAGAGTATTTTGTCTGCAAGATGAGTGAGCGACTCAGAGGCTTCTGCAAATTCTGCCCCAGAAACTTATCAGCAATCCTATTTTTCTCCCCAAATTGCATCACGAAGCGAGGAACACGACTTCATAATGCAGCTACATAATTTAGAAACAAATAGCTAGCTCTTCATTACTGAATAGTTCATTGCAAAATCTTCATAGCTCACCTAGATGAGACTGCAATAGTCTTTTCAATTTCTTGAAGACTATTTTCTTGAAAAAATTCTTGATTACATAAAGCCATACCTTTCTTTCAGAGGTATGCACTTAGCAGTTAAAATGAAACTGAAGCCTTGAGATTTACATCCCTCTTTTATGTGCATATTGAATGGACAACATAGGTGAGGTAAGCCCTCATTGCAATGCAGTTTGTTTGCCTTCTTGGAGCATTGCATTATAAGGATGGAGGTGTACTAAAATCTTCAACTTAAAATTCCCCATCGGAGAATGGCATGTAAATACCAAGGTGTTAAATTATTTAAGAGGTGGTGGTGGTGGACAAATAGATACAGAATGGTATACATTATTTAAGTGATCTTTCCTCGTGTAATTTTTTTTTTTCATTAGTATCCTTCCTTCCACTTTTTTCTTAGTAAAGCCTCTAACTCAGACATCTGTAAGCATTAGCTGTAATAGGAAGCAACTTTAGTTGCTTAATTGGATACTAACTGCTAACATAACCGTTACCTTAACTACTTCTCTCTTCAGAAACTGAAATCAACTTTCTGCTCAAACAAGCACTAACGATTGTTGGAACAATGCCTTTTACTTACATGCTGGAGAAGTGGAGGTGGATGGTTTTTAGGGGCGAGATTACAAAGCAGGAATGGATGAAGCAGTGGTGGGAGATGAAGTAAGTTTGAGAAATGAGTATTTTTCTGCAATTGACTCTGCAAAACCATTCCTTCATAGTTATTCAACATAACTGAGATGCCTGTGCCCCCCTGTGCAAGATCTGTTTCTCAGGATGTTTCTACGAAGCCCAGCAGAGTGCCATGTAGAAACACCCAATGTGGTGAAAACGTGGTCAAGGTCTCACAAGCAGTCTATCCCCATGAACACTGTGTTCAGCTTCAGGTAGCTCCCCTACCTTTCAGCAGACTTTCTCCTCGTTTCTAATGTCAGCTTCTCTGATAAAGACAGCCTGTGGCCTTTACATGGGATGTTCCAGATCCCAGGCTCAGCATTGCTGTTCCCCATGATACATACCTCAGGACATCACTTAGCTTAAGTACATCTCTCTTCCCTGAATCTCACTGGCCACATGCTCCTGTTTGCTCCCCACCTCCCCAAGGACAAGAGGAAGGTGAGGTTCATCACACGTGCCAACCTGAGAGGCATAGAGATATCAGTCCAAACCAACATCTCTGCATGCTTTTCTCTGTAGCTTTTCCTTCCCACTTAACAGTGGGTTTGGATGTAAGCTGTTCAAAAATCTCCAGACTGCTTTCCTCTCCTATGTATTGATATTTCTGCTAACTACCACTTTTCTCAATCAAGAAAATACACTTCCCTTGGTAAGAAGCAGCCAGAGGTGCCTCAAAGATTATCCCCACCAGCCAATCCATTTCACCTCCCTGGAGTTCAAGATTAAAAAGAGGCTTGATTCAGGCTGGAGTCCATCATTTCCCAGGGTGGTTACATGGGGGCAGAAAAATGCAAAGAAACCAGGCAATCCCCACACTGAAATTGAGTCTACACTCTAACAGGAACACAAGCAGTGAGCCTTCATCAACAAACAAAATCTGTAACAAAACTTGATGTCAGCAAGCCTCCTGACCCACCATAAAAAATCAGTCAGCTTCGATTTATTCAAAAGTAGCAGAGATGTCAGAGGAATGGAGAGTGACAAATTGTTCAGGGAAGCTTATCACATCTGTTGTAATGACACTGCAAAGCTTTGTGCTGAAACAAGACCTTGTCATCCAGGTTTGCAGATAAAATATTTCTGTGTAAGTTTATTAGCATTCTCAAAAATTAGGGTATGGGCTTGTTTCCGTAGTACTGATCAGGAAGCATGCTCTCAGGGGAGGAAAAAAAAAAAAAGAAAAAAAAAAATCACCTCCATCCCAGTGGGACACAGCAGGTCGTTCACCTTTTGGGCCACCCAGTCTCTGCATGCACTTACCCAGCACAAAACTTGGGGTGTCGCAGGGCATGAGGTGTATGTGAAGCATATCTTCTAAGATATTTCATACCACCAACTACTCCCTGCACACCTGCAAATCCTTTCTTTGTACCATCAGTTTCAAAGCAGCTTCTTTGTGGTCTTCAGCTGTGGAGCAGTATTCTTTTGGGGTTATGGAGAGCTGTATATACCTCTCGTGTTTGGAAGGGAGAGAGCTACCCATAGGTATCTGACAATACAGAGGAAAAGAATCTTTTTTTTTTTTTTTTTTTTTTTTTTCTCTTTCTTTCTTTCTTATTAACTATTAATGAAAATACCATGGTTTTTCTTTTCCTCCACCTGCAGGAGAGACATAGTTGGTGTTGTTGAACCAGTCCCTCATGATGAGACGTACTGCGACCCTGCTGCACTGTTCCATGTGGCCAATGATTATTCATTCATAAGGTAACTCCAGCCTTGCTCAATGTTTAATTCATGATTTACGTTTTGGGTGCAGAACAAGCTCTGATTACCTAAAACATACTGGAGATTTTTATGACACCATCTTATTTTGTTTTACATCCTGATTGAAGGCAACTGATTTCAGTGGGGGGTTTTCAGTGGACATCAGGAGATTCTCTGTAGCAGTCTCTGAATGGCCGGGTGTGTTGCCAAGCGGAGCAGCTTTGTGCTGCTATCAGACTGGTGGGATTATGTCGATATGATGTGCCTGCCTCATGGGGAGGCATGCCTTGTGCCACTGTCACCTGGGCCATGCACATGCAGCCCTGAAGAAACTATCTCTGGTCCCTCCGTGTCCCAGCCACCTCATCCTAGAGGCTCAGCTGGAGCAGAGACCCGGGAAAGGAAAAACCTTGAGCTATGTGGCAGCAAACAGATTTGGGGCATTTCTGCTGCCTTTGATTTTGGCATTTTGTTAAGTCAGAGTTAGCACAGGCTATAAATACCGGCTGGCCTCCCATTGCTGCAGTGCTTATTCCAAGCAGGAAAGAGAGCTGATGCTGCGGAGCCTCCCAAAGTCCAAGGACTTGGGATTTTCTTGACAGACAACTAACAAAATGTGTGCTTTCCTTCTCCCTGCCTTTTCTTTAGGTATTACACCCGGACCATTTACCAGTTCCAGTTCCATGAGGCACTTTGCAAAGCGGCCAACCACACCGGCCCTCTTCACAAGTGCGACATCACCAATTCCACAGCAGCTGGTGAGAGTCTGAGGTAACAAGGACAATTTCTCATAAGTAGCAAGTCAGAGCATAGCAAAGCAGAATCATTCCAGAATCATTGAGGTTACACCAAGAATGAACTTAGCTTGAAAATTTAGCATTTATCTTGTCAGTTCATCTTGACAATTTGGCTAAATTTATATCAGCTGAGGAAGCAAACCTCAAAGATTTAATCTCCTGTTAATGAAAAATAATTTATTTTTGTTAATAAGAATGATGGGAGTGAGGAGTGGATTCAGAAGCCAAAAAAATAATAAAAAAAAACAACACAAAAAACCAACCAACCAACCAAACAAACAAAAAAAAACCACAAACCAAACCAAACCAAACCAAACCAAAACAAACAAAAAAAAAACCAGAAAACTTTGATATTGATTGCAGATTGTTTTGCTGGATGCCTAGACGGAACATGTCAATAACATGCATTGTCTCTCCTTCCACATACACAGAGGATTGCTTGAATTAGGCAGATCTAAGCCCTGGACTCAAGCACTGGAAAGCTTAACAGGAGAGAAGTACATGAATGCAACACCTCTACTCCATTACTTCGAACCTTTATTTAACTGGCTGCAAAAAAAACAATTCTGTCAGATACATTGGCTGGAATACAGACTGGACTCCATGTATGTATTGATTGCGCATTGATTCTATTAACTCTTACATGTACAGTGCTGTGCCTGTCTCTGGTAGTGAGATTCACCTCATCAAACACCAATTCCTGCTTCTGAGCTGCCTATTCTCCGTGGAGGGAAAGACATGTTTCCTTTGGGAGATGTCTAAAGAAGGCCGGAGGACTGTCCTCTAGACGTGCTCCTTCTTTCTATCTAAACAAAACAAGGCTTGGGTGGCTTACAGCTCAGATGCAGATGTTGGCGGTAGAGATGGCTGAAGGGAAACAAGATAAATCCCACCAAGCTGGCCAGGGAAAGCAGGTGAACCTGCAAGAATACTGTAGCTGTCCCAGCATTTCCCAGTGACTACCTTTACGTCACTGCAGCTCTGACCCAGGTCTTGTTTCTTTTTCAATCAGATTCTGAAAATGCCATCAAAGTACGCATCAGCCTGAAAGCAGCAGGCCAGACGGTAAGTGTGCTTGCACTGGGATGCTCTGTGTGTCGCGTGGGCAACAGGAATGCTGTGCTGGTCACTCAGGAAGTATCTGACAAGTGGCATCAGCTGAGATGGAGGGTTATCCCATAGATGTCTCATCTGAGTTTGTGGTCAAGACTGCTGCTACAGTTAGCAGTGGGACCTCTCCTGGGAGTGGTCTCACCCATGGTAAAAAAGACAGCTGAGCTAGATGAGCTAAGTTATACCATGGAGTTACCAATCATTTTTTTTACCTGGAGGGCTAGCATAGGAGGACCTGTGTACCTAAAAACTGCAATATTTTGCCCTGCTATGCTGCTGTGGCTAAGTAAAAGACAAAAGCCTCTACCGACATTTTTTCCTAATTTCCATCATCATGACTGCAGTCAGAAGTTATCAGAGTAGCTACTTCACGTTTAAATATGAAGCTAAAACAGAGCGGTTAAATCCCACCCTGTATTCTCAAATGGTTTCACGCTGCAGCTCTCCTGTTACTGCCCTTTTGTAGATCCTTGTTTGCCTGTTTGCTGTAGCCCTGAGGTATTCTGCTGCCCCTGTGCAGTCACAAGCTTTATTATAAAGACTGAGAAGGGCAGTGCAGCTGCTGTGTTTCAGGGAAGGAGAAGGGCTTTCCTTTCCAAGAGTGTCTGCTCTCCCTGATTACACCAGCTGGCCCAATAAAATGTATTACAGCAACTGACAAAACTCATCAAAGCAAAAGAGGACTCTTCAAGATTTTAAGCAGAGCATTGGCTTGGCCCATCTGTTTAACCCAGACACCTGGCTAAAAATTTGCTCCTTATTCTCACTCTGTCTCTTCATGACAGTCTCATGGAGGCGTCCTAGAAGGTTTCAGGGCAGACACTTTGCACCTGTTAATCTCTGTTTTCACCTTGCAGAGCGTTAGTAATTTTCCGAGAAGGAGCATGTCATCAGGCAGGCCATTTAGACATGCACGCCGGAGCCTATTGGACTAGCAAGGACGCAGTACCTTGGGCTCATTTTTCATATGAATTGATGCTCTTGCTTCTATCACTGTCTCACATGCAGGCCCCACTGGAATTTTATTGCTTCCTAGACCACTGAGTCGAGTTAGATACAATTCAAAACTCATATCAGCAGCATGAAAAGGCTCCCTATTACAACACATTTATTAGTCATTATGGTTAATGTTTAGCTTAATACCATTTTTATGCTTGCCTTTTGCCATCACAGCCTTTTGTTGTGCAATTGAGCAGCTGTAAAACAATCTCATACAGATTACTTAATTTGAATTATTGTATGGACAGTAGGTTCCTATGCTCTGAAGAGCAAGTCGTGCATTTTCCTCTCACAACCAGTCCACGTCACCAACTTGCAAGAAACCTTCTCCATTCGGCAGCTTTATACTTTGCCCCAATTTTCACTCCTGTGGGGCTCCTGGGGATGTGTCTCTAGGCACTAGCGTGCAGAGAAGCAGGCAATGGCACACACAAGGACTGTCACTGCACAGAGCAATATGTTTCGGCTGCTTTATGCAGCTCACGGCACACAGAAGCCGGGAATGCGGAGCAAGTGTTTAAGATGGATTTGGAGGTGCATTGCTCCATTAGGACAGCAGAAGGCATTCTCAGTACACCAGCAAATCTATTTGCATTTCTGCTCCTTAGCATCGGCTAGAATGCAAAAGGAGGAATCCCCTGCTCTTCTGCAGGGGGATGGAGAGTGTTACTGGGGGATGGGGGCACTGGGGGCAGTACAGGCAATATTGTAGCTCTCAGCTACCTACCCTGGATGCTACCAGCAGGGAAGTTTCAATAGCACAAAGTGATAGCAAATTAAGCACCCAGGCTCACAGATGGGCCCGTGCCAGCTATGCCAGTGTGTGTTTGGCTGAAATTACCCTGCTAACTGTTCTCAGGCTGATGAGATTAAAGCTGCAGCCACAGCATCACCAGTGTAGCTGCTGAGGCTGAAACACCCACAGCTTTGTTCCAGCTGGGGCATTAAGCAAGCGCCCTATCAAGGGAAACTGTTAAAAGTCCCTTGAATGGGAATCCCCCGACCACCATTTGAAAATAAACCTTCCTTCAAACATCAATTCAGAATTCCCCACTGGGTGACTGTCACTCCTGTGGTCGAGTTGTAAAAGGCGGGCACAAAGGTGGTGTTTGGAAATGGAAAGCAGTCATCCTGCAGGCATTTACGTGTATTTTATCACGGAAAAGCCTTTTTGAATTAGAGGCACTGACTTTCAAGCTACACGTGGGGGTCTTGCAGGGAACACGGGACATTCATTTCACTCTGAAAGCCAAGCAGCCCCTGTGGCGAGCAGCAGGCACCAGGCTAGATCTCTGAGGTGCCTAGGGACAGCGTGCAGGCAGTCATTGCTCACACACAGACCAGAAGCCAGCCAGGTGCTTCTCTCCACCCAGCCAGTAATGTTATTTATAAAGGCACTTGAGAGGCACACTGGCAATTAAAGTACATTAGACATAAAAGACAAAATGCTACAGAAAAAAAAAATGTTTAAAAAGCAAAGGTGCTAAGTACAGAAAGCAGCAGTAGAGGAAACAAGCTCAATTAGCTCCTGGTTAAAAAAAAATAAATAAATCAAAAATCCCTATGGAGCCTAAAGATATTGGGCTAAACAAAAATAAGAGGAACCCTCCTTCCCCTCCCCCCCCCCCCAACAGCCTGCAAGCTGTGATGGTGAATGCTGCCAGCTGCCTGAGATAAAGAGTGGGAAGCGCTCCAGGGCAGGGCTTTGCCTGGCTCCTGGTGAGCTCCTGGTGAGCAGAACACCATTGCCTTGCCAGGGCAGGGGCAGACAACAGCCCCTGCTCTTGCTGGCAGGAGAAACCAGCCTGGCATGGGGGGGAAACGGGGGCTGCTCTTCCTGGGTCACCAGTGCCTTTCTTGGGGCATGATGCAGCACGGACCAGCGTCTGTGTGGGCTCCTGCTGTTCCCTTCTCCAGTGTGTTTGTCTTTATTTTTTTGCCAGTGGTGACAGGAGGACAGAGTAGAAGAATGCAGCTAGATTTTATAACGTCCTGTTACAACAGAGCTGTCTTCTACCGCACCTTCCCGAATGATGCTTGAGAAAGTCAGGAATGGTGTAAAACTACTACTGACAGCATTTATAGGCATTCCTGCAATGCAATCAAATCCAAGCCTTCAGGGGTTAGATACTTCAATACTGAATAGTTCTGAAAGGAATTTTCCCTTTGTGCACACATGGCATTGCACAACAGGCTGGGGTGCGTTGTCAGCTCTTGAGGAGGTTTTTGCCCTCTGTGAAGCTCCCGGTTCCTGCTCCAGAGAAGCTGTTTTTGACTTCTGTGCCCCAGGATAACTTTGGACTCATAAGGCAGGCTGGGAGGAGCCTGCACACAGGCAAGGAATTTTTTATATTGCCTGTTTGTTCTTAAGGGAAGAAGAACAGTAGAAATGCTGATGCAAAGAGCTTTTCATCTCTGTGGGCACAGGAACTAGCAGGGGCTTTTGAAACTCCCACTCCGGCTGTATTTCTGTACCACAAGCATCAGCATCATCAGCTCAGCCCTTTTGGCCCTGGCAGGTGCTACTACTAGCTTAACCTGCTGATCTGAATCATGAAGTGCTGTCATCATTATGGTCACTTTATTATCCTCTCTCTAAAGCACAGACTATGAATTACAGTAACTGGGACAGAGCACATGTTGCTTCTGCTGCCTTTGCTTCCTGCAAGGCAGGACTGCAACATCTTCAGCAGCCCCACATGATTGCAGAGGGATAGCACGAAGAGTTGTTTGGCAGTAGGGATGCCTGCTTGGTTGTTCTTCTGCAGAATGCTCAGATTAACAGGGAGAAAATGTTTGAGTAGGTTCCCAAAGTGCTATCAAGGTGCAAATAAATAAAGCAGAAATGCACGCCAAGAATTACAATTACTATGTCTTTTTAGAATGATTTCTTAGTGTCAGCTAACTTGCCATACAACTGTCACCTCTGATGAATCTCTCTTGTGCTGTTTTTGCAGTATGAGTGGGATAAAAGTGAGCTCTTCTTGTTCAAGTCATCCATCGCCTATGCCATGAGGAAATACTTCGCAGAAAAGCAGCAACTCATCGACTTCGAGTGAGTGGCTTGCCTAACTATGCTGGCTATGCCTGTATTGATTCTGGCTCACTAGTGGTATGGGTTGGTGGAATTAATTGTGATTTCTGTGGTGATAACAATGTTAAACATCAGCTGGTTGTAAAAAGCGAGGTGCCAGCTTCATTGCATGCAGTTCTTTCTCTTCCCCAAGAAGCATGAAGTTCAGGAGTTGTGTGCTAAGATAGGTAACTTCAGTGGCTGCAGAGGCTTTGTCTCCCACTGCCCATCGGTGATGAAAGTGAGCCTTGAGAATTTTTGCCCAGTGAAAATATCAGAGAATTTTTTTGCCCCGTGAAAATATCAGAGAAGACACATTGGTTAGAAATAAAAATTCCAATTGTATACATGTACGATACTGAATATCCAAGAGGTTTTGAGCCCAGGAAAGATAAACTTGTTCATAATAATGCACTTAGATTCCATATAGACTTACTAATCTTCTCTGGGTTTACTTACAAACAGAATCTATCATTTGAGATTGATTTTGGTAAGAAGAAACACAGTTTTTTAAGGTCTCTTGGAAAAAATTGAGAAGCTATCTATTTTAACTATTTGATATTACTTCATAGAACATCAGTCATGTAATGTCTAGGACCTGTTCTCTGCAGAGCATAAGAAGGATTTTTTTTTTCCCACTTGGTATTTCATGTATCACTTCCCTCATGAGACCTGCCCTAAACACACCTTAGAGGGCCTGAGCAGTCTTTGTTCTGTGTGCTGATTATGTGCTTTGAAAATTCGGATTGTCCCAGGTATAGAATCGACTTTCTCCATCTGAGGTTATTCCTTAGCACTTGCAAAAAGAATTTCTAACAGGATAAGTTTAACTTCCAAGTTGAGGTCACTAGGAAGCTTTCACTTGGCAAAAACTAGCATTACCTATTCAATGCAACCGTTCTCTTACTTGAATTTAAAGCTAATGTCATCTCAACAACCACAAAAGCTTTCTCTTCTGTTTCTTGATCAGGGCTACAGACGTGCATGTTTGGGAAGAGACGCAAAGGGTCTCCTTCTACATTACTGTCAGCATGCCAGGTAATGTCAGCAATATTGTGCCCAAAGCTGACGTGGAAAGTGCCATCAGGTGAGATTTTGCTTTCTGGGAAAAAACAAATTAACAAAAAAAAAACAAAACAGTATATGAAAAGATGAAAGGAAAAGCAGAGGTTAAGCGTGCTAAAACAGGAAGGGTAATAAGAAAGTCAGTTCTGCAGTTAAAATGGAAATACTAGGAGAGAAACGGTTAGGATAGAAAGAAAACAGTCCATCTATCTGATGGTGTCTTGGACAGCAGCCAATGTAAAATGCTTCAGGGGGCTTGTAAAACTGTCATAACACACCTAATTGCATCATACTTTGCCAGGAAATATCATTGCTTCAACTTTAACGGGAACTATTCTATATTCTGAAATATGAGGCACGGTAATGGTGTGTACATGCACAAGAGCACATGTGTTTTCTTTCTCTCATTAGAGAAAATTCAGTGTGAGAATTATTGTTAGTGACAACTGCAGAATGATGCATTAGAAAGAAAGCCAGTTGTATTTGACTGTAGAGAAAAGGAGTCAGAGCAGGAGCTAATTCCCACTTATGGGTCAATGAACAGCTCTTTTATAGCACAGTATGAAACCACTGTCAGTTATTACTGTAAAAATGGTAAGTAAAACTGCAAGTCTGCAGATGGTCACGGATAATGTACACTGGGAAAAGAAGACGGCACAAATCTAAAAGTAGCAGCAACACAAGATGGGGCTGAGAAAGCAGTTAGAGAAAGCAGTGAACCAAGGGAGAGGTATGACTATGAAAATTGTTGTCCAGATCAAACTGACAGAAGCAGAGGTTCAGGGAAAACAAGACACAGAAAAGACAACAGGGAAAGTATTTTCAGGGCAGTAAAGAGCACAAATCAAGGTAGTGGAAGGCTGTAGGAGGGAAAGAGAATAAGGCAAAGCTGAAGTTTTCTGTCATATAACCAAGAAAATTATGGATAAAGAGAATAAGAGGCAAAGCACAAATAGAGAATGAGATCATAAGGCTGCTTGCTGCATTTTGATAAGCTTTTAAGACTGGGTTTAAGAGCTTAGTCAGTGTCTGAACATGTTATTTAAGCTGCAACATGTTAAGGGCTTAAGTTATCATGTTTGTTACCTGCCACCCTGTGACTGAAGGAAGACGGAATATAAGTTTAGCGGTACCTCCTGTGCAGCCTGTTCAACTGAACAGTTCAGTGGGAACTTGGCCTACTGGAGAGTTATAAAGCAACTGAGAAATGTTTCTTTCTTTCCAATAAACATGTGAAACTTCTAATTTCCTCCTGATGGCAGCATGTCTCGAGGACGAATCAATGAGGCTTTCAGGCTGGATGATAACACGCTGGAGTTTGTGGGCATCGTTCCAACCCTGGCCGCACCTTATGAACCACCAGTCACCATCTGGTTAATTATATTTGGAGTGGTCATTAGCCTGGTTGTCATTGGAGTTATTGTCTTGATCATCAGTGGACAGAGAGATCGGAAAAAGTAAGTAGTATTTTTGACACAGTAATCATGACTAGTGGGAGAAGTCCCAATGGTTGACTCATCAGGGTGCTTACAGATTGGCCACCAAATCTAACTGAAGCATATCAGGGAATTACTGCTTATCATCTCCCTCCCTTCAACAGTAGTGGCTAACGGTTCAGCTCCCTGCCTTTCAGTGCATGGCAGCTTTGGCAGTGTAGTGAATGTTCATTTTCATCAGCAGTTTAGCCAAGGCAGCTGGATGTGCTGTGGCTGCAAAGAGCTGTGGCACGGCCAGGCTTCTGCCAGCCCTGCAGCAGGGCTGGTGGAGCAGCCTGTGTGTTGCGTGCTGCCTTCTTCAGCAGCAGAATTTGCCTGCACTCATCAGCACCTGCAGTCTTCAGTGGTCTTGTTGGGGGTTGTCCAGGAATGCCATTTCTCTTAAATATTATTGCATTTTCACCAATATGGTTAGGTTGTTCTCGTAAGTCTCTCCGATAATGGGATTTCTGAGAATGTAGTGGGCTTGCTGCTGTTCCCTTTAAAGCCAATGAAAAATTCCTTCTGGCACGAATTTTCCCAGTTGAGAACAATATTATTTGCAATTGCTTATTCTGAGGATCCAGAAGGACTTGAACAGAGCAGGGGCTTGTAATATAAAAATAATTTCTATTACAGGAAGGCGAAAGGAAGAGAGAGAGAAGCAGAATCAAACTGTGAAGCGAACCCTTATGATGATGATGGAAAAAGCAACAAGGGATTTGAACTATCTGAAGAGACACAAACATCATTTTAGATGACATGGCACAATAAGGGTTTCTGTTTTTCGTTTGGTTAGTTTGGTTGGTGTCTTTTTTCTTCACTTGTAGCAGTGATGCCTAGCAAGGACCAAAATGCTATGGATGTCATCAGACACCATGACTTCTGGTACACCCTGAATGTACTGGTTCCTAGACAACAGTAACTAATTCTGCCATATATGTGGTAACTAAAAAAATATGCAAAAATGCAAGATGTGTATGTCCTGTGGCTTTTCTACAAATTGTGTGCATCATATTACACACTGTCTCTGCTGCTTTTCATAGGTGTGCTGCATCCAATTTGTCTTTGTTTCCTCTCTAAAGAGATATAAACTCTTGGAAGTATAGAGCTGTATACAGAACAAGGCAGACAAGAATAATTCATATTCTTGTGATGCCCATAAGAAACATCCTGATCTTTCCAGATGGAGAACTCAAAAGTCTATCTGATAGACAATGAGAAAAAACAACTGTCCACCACAAGAATGTTTGTGATGAAGTACTCAATTTGATATGAAATAAATGCAATTTTTGCACCTACAGGAAATCTGTATCATTATAAAATGGTTACAGAATGAAAACTAACACGCACTGGAACTTAGAAAGCTGTAAGATAAGTTATTTTTCTAACTGGTTGTTGGATGTATTGTAGAGAACAATTAGCATGTGACCCCTCAAAAACAAACAAACAAAAAATAAAAATAAAAAATCCATGTTATGTTGTCATCTGAACATGAAATACATTTCATTAATACTAAATGTTCAGTACTTCAGCCATTGCCTCCACTGTTGCAAATACTGCATATTACAAATACAAATTGCACTATTACCTAAATAATATTACTTACTATAGTAAGCATGCTATATTTATTATATTCTATAATATACTATTATTCATACCATTGTGTAATTGTTATTACAAATAATTATCTCACAGATATGGTCTTAAGCTCACAAGAAGAATTTACACTGCATATGCATGGGTGTATAAATTGCAGTTTGCAGGTCCATTTCTGACATAATTTTATTTCATAGTTTTGGGAGTTTATTTTCTTAAACCTCTGTGTGTGTGCATTTGCAGGCATGCATTCATGTATGTAAACATGTATGAAAGTAACAGAAACCAGGCCAGGAGCTGTGCAGAAGATAAGAACTTCATTTCATGGAAGAGTTTCTACATTTCAGCAGTTTCCACTGTTACAAGGCTCAGAGCTCTCAAAATGTATAACAAAAAACAATAAAATAGGACATCTTCTCCTTGCCATTATTAACTATATAGGGAACTTGGAAAATCCCTGTTTTCTGTATGCTTAAAGCTTGATAAGATTAATCCCCTGTAATATTTTATCAAGTGGTGTATCATGACCTTGTCAGTTGCCCTAGATTCTCCTTTTGATATCTTTGTACCCAGTACTGTTGTCCTGTATCTGTCTCTAGACTTCACTTTCATCAGTTGATATATTTTATTCAGAATCTTAGACATGTAGCATGTACTTCACAAAACAATGTGGTGACTTTAAATACCAGCAGATTGCAAACAGGCAATCTCAACACCTCTCTGCAATCATACATAAAATAAATGTTATTAGCATTAAATATAAAAGCTCCAAATTGTGGAAAAGCTAGGTACAACATTAAATGACACCATAAAATTCTGAGAACCTATATACAGACTCTTTTTCTGTTATGTGGTGAGATCCTGAAAAAAAAGTCTACCCATTCTTCCCTCCTCTGCTATGCACTTTCAGTGGAAACCTGGGTGGAGTTTAGAAACCTGGGGATAGATGGCTAGTACCACTTTAGATGCTCTAAGGTAAACTGCCTTGTATCCAGCCACCCTTGGAGCAGTGGCAGCAGAAGGAGTAGGTGTGTTGATACGACAAGTGGCAGAGCTTCTGTCTAGAGGGATATGAATACACTCGGTGACTGGGCCAGCAGAAAGCTCATGAAAATGAAGAAGTGGAAGTGCAAAGTTCTGCACTTGTTGTGGAATAACCCTATGTATTGATGCAGGCTGGGAACTGAGTGACTGAGTAGCAGCCCTACCAAAAAGGATCCGAGAGCTGTGAACTACACCAGGTTGAACATGAGCCAACAGTGCGTGGCTGCTGTGAATGAAGGAAATCGCAGACTGGAATTCATTAGAAGGAGCATGACCAGCTTGTCAAGGGAAGTTGTTATTTTCCTCCGTGTAGTGGTTTAACCCAGCCGGCAGCTAAACACCACACAGCCGTTCGCTCACCCTCCCTCCTCCCTCTCTGGGATGGGGGAGAGAAACGGGAAAGTAAAGCCCGTGGGTTGAGATAAGACAGTTTATTAAGACAGGAAAAATGATAATAACAATAATAATAATAACAACAATGATGGTGATAATAGTACTACTACTAATAATGTGTACAAACAAGTGATGCACAATGCAATTGCTCACCACCTGCTGACTGATGCCCAGCCTAACCCCGAGCAGTCCGGCCCCCCCCATCCCAGCTAACCACCCCTATATATTGTTTAGCATGACACCAGATGGGATGGAATACCCCTTTGGCTAGTTTGGGTCACCTGTCCTGGGTCTGTCCCCTCCCAGCTCCTGCTGCACCCCCAGCCTGCCTGTTGGCAGGACAGAGTGAAAAGCTGAGGCATCCTTGGTTTGGTGTAAGCACTGCTCTGCAACAATTAAAACATCGGGGTGTTATGAGCACTCTTCTCATCCTAAGCCAAAACATAGCATTCTACCAGCTACTAGGAAGAAAATTAGCTTTGTCCTAACTGAAACCAGGACGCTTTGTTTTCCACCAGTGAGACAACTCTGCAATAACTTTTTGGTGGCTCCTGGTTCAAGAGGGATGTGGAGAAACCAGAGAGCTTTTATAGAGAGCTCCCACGGATAAAGGGCCTACAGTACATGTCCGATGAAGAGAGGCTGAGGTGTCAGGCCTTGCTGAGTAAGGCAAAGAAGAAGCTACAGAGAAACCTCGTAACTGCCTACAGCTACTTGTTTGCTCAGTCCTCTGTAGACTCAGGGTGTATATGTATTAACGAGACAGCAGGCTGAGGCTTAGGATGTTCAGTATGCACCTGGAAAGGAAAAGCTGTTCATGAGGAAGGTAGTACAGCGCTGGGACAGGTCGCCTATCCCACGCTATGAAAGCCTGTGGGATCGCCTTCCTGGAAAGCGTTCAGGGTTCAGGTAGATAAAGATATGTTGGCACAGTCCTTGGGAAAGTCCCGGTCTGTGTGTGAAGTTCGGTGGATGACCTCTAGAGGTCCCTTCAGCCAACATTTCCACGATTCTGTCCCTTGTAGGTCTCTACTGATCTAAGAGACAAGAACCAACTAAAGACAATTCAAAATGGTAGACAAATGATACTGGTTAGCTGCAAACTACACAGGAATGTAAAGGAATGGAAACATTTTTTTTTTTCTTTGAGTTGTCTATACCACATATCTCATTGCCATAATATCCCTAAACCTTAGTAGTTTAGCTGAACTTTAAGATAAATAATTCAACTATATGTAGTTTTCTCACTTACAGTGCAGCAACAGAAATGGGGAATGACAAATCTGAAAAAAATTAAATAATGTAATTAGACATGCCAGCCATCTTCGGATCTGTTGTTAAGATTAACATTTCCATTAAGACAAAGCTTTCATTTCAAAGCAATTAATCTTAAAAGCTGTGCTATAAATCAAAAGACCACAATTCAGAATTGTTAATATATAAAACCACTAAAAAATATAGCAGGATGTTGGAAGGACAGAAATAAAAAGACGACGTTTATATTAAAAAACCATCCCCATACATCAGCCCCAATGTCATTTCCTCACCCTGCCTGTCCTTGGGGCCCACCCTTCACTCATATGTTGTCCTTTAAATGGGTCTGCACCTCTTCCTTGAGGCACAGGCAACGTCATTCCATGCCCAGCCTCTCTCTCAGACCATACAAGCCTCCCATGCCCTCCCCCCCCCCCCCCCCCCAGGCTGTGTGTAGTCACACACATAATTATTTTCATGGTCCCAGATGCTATTTCCCCGGAAAGACACACTGCTCCCATTGTAGACAGGCATGTGCTCTGCAAGGGAGCTTCCAGTGGAGGGACTGGGCAACAACAAGAAGCACAGGCACCAGAGCCCCAGATTGGCCCCGGGTCTTCATTTCTTTCTCCCCTCTCCTCACATGTCTGCACCCTGCATTTCTTACTCCTTAGGCTCAGTTTAGGCTCAGCACCTCTGGACAGGTGCTGGCCCCAGCTCAGACGTGAGCTGCAGAGGTGTCCCCATTAAGGCTGGGACAGCTCCACCAGGGCAGCTGGTATGCAGCAATCACTTCGGCTCCTAGAGGGGACTCACAAAGACTTAGCTCAACTCTAAGGAGAGAGGAGATGATATATATGTATATATATTTTATTTTATTATTATTTTTTTTTCTTCCAGAAATTGCTTTATTTTATAACCCCTTCTTTTCATATACATTAGATCAGCATTTTACAAATGTCAGTGTCTAAGTTTAGACTACTCTGTTATGGTTAAGTAACTTCAGACGTATTTGGTATCTCTAGACAGAATGAAGTTAGTGTTAATTAGCATAGTGCTATGAGCAATTGAAAGTTGGGAGTTCTTATTTAAGAACTCAGTGTTAACATTAGGAACCAAATTTCATCTCATCACTAGTAAAATATCTGGCTAAGCAATTATATTAATAACATTTTCAGTTCTTCTAAAATTTTGGCTTCTCAGGTTTTATAGAGATTAGCATAATTTACCACCTACTATTGTAATGGCTACAAAATTCTGCAAAAACTTTTTTTTTTTTCCATTTTCTAAGTGCAGCAGAAAGCAATAACACTCCAAAAAAACTCCTCATATGTAGGTAAGTTGCAGATATCTTAGATACATAGTTTAGAATAAATTCCAAATCAAACACATACCCAGAAGGCCAAAATTAAAATCAATACTACTAGTAAACAAACTGATATAATAGAAATTTCTAAGTAATTGAAAGCGAGGCTATAACTTCTTATGTTACTGTTACTTGCAGCAGTTCTAAATTTGACCTCAGGCATCAGCTTCAAGGGATTGCAAAGAAAAAAATACATTCAGATGAGTTATGATAATCAGAAAACCTAACAAGCATGAATTTCCCTATTTACATTTCCAGTAAGGCCAAACAATGACAGCTTGGAAGCAAGGAAGGTGTATACACAGTTGCTGTATGCCTCAGTGTCTGCGAAGTCCTTTGAGACAATGCTAACAGAATGAATTATATTCTTCCACAGCATCCTCCCAGATTCTATCACCTGCAGCATATCATAAAAGCTTTCTCCATACACTTCTTGGTCAGCTCCCTGATTAAGTCAGAAAAAGACTAATATACAGAATAATAGAGATGGTTAATGTCAGGAAGAGTTCATATTTAATTCTCTCACAGAAGACAGGTGATATGAAACCAGTATGCACAGTCATCAGTCTATGAATCTTCTTTTTCAAGCCCTGCTGTCTTCTCTCAGTGCCTCAAAAAATGATAGAAGCTGAAAAAAGGCAGGACGTTTTTCTGGTAGCTGAATGAAGCAAAGATGATAGATACAGTTATTTACTTTTGAAATCATTCAGGAACTGCAGTCTGCATTTTTTTTTCCTTGACTTTAGCATGAAGAAAACAGAGAGACAATGATGTTTAAAGGGTAAAGAAAATTAAAGTTACTTTGTATATTTTCCTTATATTGTGGTAGTTAATATTCTTCCTTTGCATTAACAAGTCCTACAGTAAGTTTTTTTTTCTTTTTTTTTTTTTTCTGTCAGTTATATTTAAAAAACTATCATCACTGTCATTTCGTGGTATCACCAACAATATGCCAAATGGTCCTTTTTTGCTGGTGATAAACAAGTCATGGTTCATAGAGAACAGACTAAAATTTAGTTGAGGAGGAAAAATAAATCAGGATTAATTCTTGGCACAGCAGACACAAATCTTTAAAAATAATATGAGCGTGTTCAGCATTTGATTCACAACTCATAGAAGAATCACAGATGGGATAACACAACCTTCCCATAAAAATAACCCCAGTGGGGTTGCACAGCTTTAGTGATCTAAAAATGTAGAGATCTGTCTAAATTATTTAAGGCACATGTATATGAATAGAGATAAGTTAATTCTATAATGGCTAAGATAGAAAGGACGAATGACCATAGGGAGGTATAGCGGTAATGGTCCTGTAATCATGGAAAGGATTTAGACAATTACCTTGGATCAGGACTCAAATTTTAGAACAGTAAAATTAGGTGAAAATAAACTCACTCTGCATATTATGTTGACAATCAAGCATATTTTAATGTTATTTACTTAAATTTGTGGTTCTGAGGAGAATCTTCTTTTATGTCCTATTTCTTGTGCTTTCTCCTCTTATTGTTAACAAAGTCCTGAATTAGACTGTTATATGCAATGTACTACATACAAAGCAAGGCTTTTATAAGAGAATTTACCATTTTGAACATTAATTCATCTGTGAATCCCAGTAACTCCTAATAATCTTTTTTTCTGCAGTTAATATATGCAGTTATACATACCTCATGCCAGCAGTTGTACATTATCTGGTAGGTGATGTCTGAAACCAGTTGTGGTCTATAAAGTCTGTATCCCTGAGAAACTTTCTCAATCACTTGCATGTTATCATACAGCTCGTAGGGCTGCTTTCCCAAAGTGAACACCTCCCACATTAAGATACCTGCGAAATATTCACAGCAATGGAAGACAAGAAATGAAAGGCAAGGGAATCCTTTCCCAGAACAAGACGCACATGGAATGTGTAACCTACTCCACTTATTCATATTAATTAATTCATAAATTAATTCATAAAAACAGCCAGCTTTGTTAGAACTATTTTGTTGTAACTAAACATGTGATACAAACAGTAAAGTAAAAAAAAAAAGTAAAATTTTTATTTTATTCACAATATTTATTATTAAGACTGACAGTAAAGATTTTTTTTTTCCACTGAGAAATTTATTGGATTTTCAACTTCTCTCCAGCTTGACGACTTAAGCATTGTAGTGTCACAGTGAGATCAGAATAAAATTGTATCTGAATTCCAGCTTTCCCTGATGAAAGCATTAAGTAGCCAATATTATTTGTTCTCAGACATCTACTTTTGGGATATGAATGCCAAATGTTCAGTTCTTTAGCCCTTCAAAGATACATGAGTTTAAAACAACTAAACAAGAACCAATGGATTCAGGCTTTGCTTCCACTGCATCAATGGATAGTGGTAAAATGAGAAAACACCTTCTAAGGAAAAATAGTGTTTCCCATTGAAGTTAATGCTGGTATTGAAGTTAATGACAATAATGCCTGGAGTCAGGATTTCATCAATCAGAACAAAAAGAAAATTTATCACCAGAAAATCCAACTTCTGATTGAAATGTATATGTTATAAAAAAGCTTGTAAAGGTCATTAACAATATTGGGAGACTAGCTGAAGTTAAAGATAAGAAGAAACACTGCATTTGGAAACACTTTCATCTGCTTTATTCACCATTGTTCAATGTCAAGAAGAGTGGGTTGCCAATCTTTCACCAATTTGACAGCTGCTAAAATTTTCTTACTGCAGGAGCAAACCCCTGTAAGTGGAATTTAAGTCTATTCAGAAGAGGCTGCCCTTTCTTTGCTACCTTTTGAAGACTTTTAGAAACACTGAACAGGCTCCAGGGATTTTAAAATAATAGCTTGAGAACCACTGAAGTAGAAGTTCAAATGTTTTAAATTCATGGGTAGAAGGTGGTCTGCAAATGCATCTTATTCTTTGCAGAGTCTCCATTAGCACAGTTTCTCTGCCACAGCTGGCTCATGCAAAGTGTCTGTTCTGACCTCTGTGACTAATAGAAAAACTCTTTTGAGTTGGGCAGCGCAGATTTATGGTCTACAGTCAAAGATACTGTTTGATCTCCACTGCCAACAGTTCCCTTTGTTGCATCCTATTAAACACATACAAAGCAACTGGGGAGTGGACAAGGTTTCTATGTGACTATAAGAAAAACAGTCGGGCTAAAAATCCAGAGTACAGGCTTTGATGCATATAATTAATAAACAAGCTGTAACTTCTTTTTACATTCTTTCAGTGTGCAAATGTCTAGTATTTTCATGTGGTATGCTAAGGAAAGCCAAACATGATTGCATATATGCATACATATTTATATGTTAAATTCCATACTTACCGAAGGCCCATACATCTGACTTGCTGCTAAATTTGGTGTAATTAAAAACTTCTGGTGCTGACCACTTCACTGGAAACTTGGTTCCTAATGAGCTTACATACAGATCATCCAGAACATACCTACAGTGCAAGAAACAAACTTGGTTGTGACTGAGTTATAGAATCATAGAGTCACAGAATGGTTCGGGTTGGAAAAGACCATCTAATTCCAACCCCCTGCCATAGGCAGAGACACCTTATGTGAGACCAGGCTTCTCAGTTGCAGTAAAATACTGCTTACTCTTTCTTCCTTGCATATCAGAGGGTTCCTAGGAACAGCCTGGACAGAATTCCAAATTTCCAAAGGATACCTGGTATCTATAATTGATAGACCAGGTCCTTGTTATCAACTTATTAGATAAATAATGCAGAATCAAAGATGAATGTGGTCAGGCCATCTTGTCCATTCTCCTGCTCAAATGTGATTATTCCCAACACCAAATCAGGTCAGCTATGGCTCTATGTAGCCAAGTCTTAAAAGCCTCCAGAAATGGCAATTCCACAGTGTCCCCAACTAACAAAGTTAAACTAAGTTGCCTGTTGCACTACCTCCTTGTGAAAAGCTTCTTGTTGTCCAAACCTGAACTTCCTGAGCTGTGTTATGTGACCAGTGTTCATGGTTATATCACCTGGCACTGCTGAGACAAATTTGGCACCATCAGTTTTATAACTGTAAGTAGCCATAAGCAGCTTTCAGGTTTCCTCTTAGCCTCCCCCTCTTCACCAGACTAAGCAGCCCATGCTCCCTCAGCTATCCTCAGAGAACGTGTACTCCAGGATGCTCATCCTCTCCCACTTCTCTCCACTGAGGCCACTGATGGAGATGTTTAGCCCCCAGATTAGTTGCATATCCTCTACACAAAGCAAGCTATGAGATTTCCTTGACAAGCATTAGTTGTGAAATCACTCAGCTACATCTGGGCTTTAAGCAATAACTTTTTGAGACAGCAAACTATCTTTATTCTAACCTCATGATGGTTTATGGTCATTAATGGATAGAAGACACAAAGAGCTGTAACACGTTGTGGCTTAACCTTGCCAATAGCCAGGAGCTAGCTAAACAATGCCAGTAAATTATAGCTACCCTAACATCATAGCTTCACAAAGATCCCAATTCTTTTACTTACCTTGTCATCCCGAAGTCAGATACTTTCACCGTAAGATTGCTGTCAACCAAACAGTTTCTAGCAGCCTTTAGTAGAAAGGTGAGAAAATAGATGAGTAGAAGAAGACCAAAGAGGAGCAAATAACATCTTGGTAGTTTGCTATCATTTATGATGTATCATCATTTCTGTCCACTAGCATTTCAAGAAATAATTATATTCTTTGATTGAAACAATGAAGTTGGGAACTGTAAGATAGTGGTAAGTAGCTCTTATCATTATCTCAGCTGTAATAATGATATTGGGGGATGAGAAACCCACATTTGCTTGGAAAGACAGCAACAGAGCTAGAAACTAAACCCTGTCTTTAGAATTGCATCATCCTCCAGGGGCTTTTTGTGTAGTCTCAGAATGTACCAAGGCATTAAAAGCAGGAAGGAAAACATTGATTTGATTATTCACATTGCATTATAAACAGAGTGGAACAATAAAAGATGATATAAACAGTCTGTTTTATGAAAAGTTCAGCATGAACCTAGTTCTACAAATGATCACTAGAGAACACTTATCTGAGGCTGTATTCTCTGCCTGCATGCTCATTAATTTTTGTGATGTAGTTTGAATCTACAGTCCTCAACCTGAAATCAAGCTCAAAATTTATTCCCGTTTTCCCATGGTGTAAAGCCAGTTTTCAGAATCTGATTTTGTATTTATAACTTGAGTTCTGCTACCTAAGCTGTCTGACATTCCTGATTTCTGAATCAGGTGTGAAAATTAGTAAGCTATAGATTTAACAACTTGGTTTACAAATAGGCACAAATCTTTGAAAACATCAGCAATGCAACATTTAAAATGCTACCTGAGGAGATGGCATCCCTACTGGAAAGTTAAGCAAGACTATAACAAATATTGTCACAAATATTCCAACATATTTTTGTCTGGATTAAAATGTAAAACATTGCTATTGACTCTGAAGCACAATATACCAGAAATTTGGGAAGGCTCACTTTTAACAGGCCCATAAAATAACCACTTATTTCTCCAAAGACTTATACTACCATTCTTGATAGCTAAGTTTTGCAGCAACTTGAAAAAATTGACTGAAGGCAGTGGCAGAGAAATGTATTTAAGGGAGAGGGCAACTGCAGACTTTCAGGTTCTGTTCCTGCTTGCAATGCACCAGAGTAAATTCCCATTTATCCTAGTAGTGGTCACACTCATTTTATAAGAGAAAAAGTTTCCAATTAAACAAATCCTTAACTCATTAACATGTGACCCACATCTTTAATGCTACACCTCTTTCTCCTGGAGGACTAAATTATCACTGGACAGACCTCTTTGCTTTATTAATATTATAATTGGATATCTCTGCTGCCAAGTGGTGCATAAACCCCTGAGGCCAGCACCCACAAATGTGGGCAGCACGGTATGCAGTGCTGTAGACTTGCCAGCTCAGCTCTGAAACAGAGCAAGTCAGCTTGTTTACATGGGCCTTTAGTGCCCCTGGGCCAGATTTGTACACCAGCTGTGTGTCTCTAACCTGCAGACTATGATGCTTTTTTGGGTGAAGGCCTACAGAGCCAGAGCAGCTGTGACTGAACCTAAAGGCAGAACTGCCTCTGCCTATCCTGTTCCAGTTCTCCTGTGCGATAGCTTACCAAGTCTCTGTGTATGAACTGACAGCTCTCCAGAAACGCCATAGCATCACAAACGTCATAACATATTTCCAGAAGCTGAAGGGGTTGCAGCTCCTTCCCATGACTATGCAAGTAGCTAAGCAAACTGCCGTTTGACATATATTCCATCACTATATAGATGGGATACAGTTTTGAGCATACACCATACAGTCTAACAAGTTTGGGATGATTAAGTTTCCTGAAACAAATAAAAATAAAATAGTTAAAGAATAAATAGCTACGATTTTTCATTTCTGTAAGTTTTGTCCTTCAAATATTAATGTAGCATACTCTGAGACATTCGTGAGACTGGATACAATCCTATCACAGGCTGTAAATTATTCCTTTTTAAGAAGTACTGAGATGGCTTCTGCTCATTACTGGGAGACTCAGTATTGATGGTAACCAAAAAAAGACTCAGTATTGATGAAATGACAACTTCATAGTCGAAATCTGAAATAAGATTAAGCAGTGCAAATGTGCAGCCTTATTAGTGGAAGAAAATAGAAATGAGCAGGTATGGTGGGTCTTTTACCTTAAAATTTTCTACTAAAATCAAGCTGCAAAATTTTCAGACTTGGAATTCTGATTGTATCAGCTAGTTGACTGCCTGAAATGTAGTACATACATTTAAAATATAACAGAAATATTCTTGAATTCATGTGCCTCGGTTATCATTTCATGGAATTTCATTGGACATTCTAACATGATTGCCTCTTTGGAGTCAGACTAAAGCTGCAAGTCACATGTTCATATTGATGGCATTTTCCTGTTATTCATCTCATTCCTACCTGCAGGATGGCAGGAACATCTTTCTAACCATTTCAGTAAAAATGCTAATGAAGCATAGTTTTAAGTGATGTATGTGGAACCTCTAACTTGTAGAAGAGATGTTAATTGAAAACTTTTTTGTAGATGACCCTATCAATCTCTGTGTTGTTCTTTTGGTAATATTACATGGCTACATATTTAGCCTGTGCCTAATGTACCCAACCCTATTTAATGATATTTTTAAGAGGAAAATATTTTTTCCTGTGTCTGCTATGTATTACTGATTAATGAATGGAGAGATCATTGCTTCCAAATAATTAAGCACTGCCACAGCTTACATCATGGTCTGAGCTTCTTCTGTGAATTCATCTTCTGACATTGCTCCCTCTTTAACCATCTTTACAGCCACATCATATTGTCCCTTCCACTTTCCCAGATGCACCTCTCCAAACTGACCACTTCCTAGCTCTCTCAACAGGACAATTTCTTCTCGCTTCAGCTCCCATATTCCTAGTGGGACAAAAGAAATTCCCTTTAGCAAAAAAATGGGCAAATGAGGGCATGGCATCTACCACATGCAATGGCTTTGTTTTCTCTGAAGGGTTGCAGAACAACCTGCACTGAGGCAACATACCTTTTTCTCATCTAAGCTTTGTGTTTGAGTTATAGAAGGACACTACAATTCCTGAAAGTGTTCGCTACTACCTGGATTTTTGCCTTATAAACAGATTTGAGGAAGTTTTAAGTATCAAATGACGATATATATTTATGTAGGGGATTAGAAAACAAGTATTACTGTGCCAGGCAATGTGGCAGAGGGAAGAAATGGCATTGACTCAGATGTGCTGGGGAAGAAAGCACACAAAGCCTTTCACGGTTGATACAAAATTTGACTTAGGGTCCCTTAAAAAGGCATAACATAAAAGTTGACATAAAATACCTTTGCATTCACCTAGTCCTGGACATAAACAAGACACACATGAAGGAAGGGATACCCTATTTCATAGAACCATAGAGTCTCAATGCTGTTCTGGACAACAGGAAGCTATGGAAGGGGCTGGATGACTGAAAGATCGTCTTTCCCAAATTCTCACAGGGTAGGAGGCTCTGCATTGTCTGCATGGACAAACTGAAAGGGCCACCAAACAGTGAGCTCAAGGATTCTGCAACCTCTTACAAGCCTGAACACAGTAAGGGTCACAATTTTCTGGTTATTCATTTCTTGGTGGCCAAGACTGACACCAGATTCAAAAATGAAAGTTATCTTCCTACCATTTCCCAGTGAAGCTGTGTCTGGGACTTTATTTACTTGCATAGATACTGCATGCCGTAGCCTTGTCACGATACCTACAAAGAAAACCTCTTAAAGTTGACAATACATAAATGACTTCTCTGAATCAAAGAAAATACAGGGGAATTAACAGACACATGCACACACCATATTACAACCATCCAGGTAATGACAGAGGACAACGTTTAGCAGATGCATCACTTCACAAGACTGAGTGTTTTCTGTGCTTAAGTGCTATTCCAGCAGAGGTATTGCAAGAAAAGGTAGTACAATACCCAAAAGCACTCTACAGAAAAGCAAAGCAACTATTTTGATTGTGAACATGGTAGATCAAGTTCCACCTAAATTCCCCCAAAAGATATTTTGATATTTAGAAGATTCAGTATCGAAAGTGATTCATGATAACTCTGAGAAGCCCAGAAGCCTAAGCCAAAACCAATCAAGTAGAAAAAACACACGGGATTACCTGCTGAGTTGTGCTGGTGATAGTGTATAAGTTTGGGAATTGATTCAAAACAGTAATTTTCAGCGAGGTAATACTTGTTCTGAGGGGTTTTGTGCACATGGTAATGTTTGACTGTTCCTTTTTTACTTCTGGAAAACACAACAAAGTGCTGTGTATGTTTGAGTGTTACAAAGTGCCTTCCAGACCATGGACGAATAGTTAGTTGCTGAATGAACTGCAACACCCTTCCCTTCCCTTCCCTTCCCTTCCCTTCCCTTCCCTTCCCTTCCCTTCCCTTCCCTTCCCTTCCCTTCCCTTCCCTTCCCTTCCCTTCCCTTCCCTTCCCTTCCCTTCCCTTCCCTTCCCTTCCCTTCCCTTCCCTTCCCTTCCCTTCCCTTCCCTTCCCTTCCCTTCCCTTCCCTTCCCTTCCCTTCCCTTCCCTTCCCTTCCCTTCCCTTCCCTTCCCTTCCCTTCCCTTCCCTTCCCTTCCCTTCCCTTCCCTTCCCTTCCCTTCCCTTCCCTTCCCTTCCCTTCCCTTCATTGCTGCAGAGATTTTGTTCATGACCAGTCACACCAAGCAGCATGTCCATAGCATGCTCACAGAAATGATATACATTCTTTGGATACTCACTCTTGAAACTTGCTGAATACAGACACAGTAAATGTTCCTGCCTGGCTAGAAGATTTCCGCACCAAAAAAGCACCTTCTTTTCCCTAATTATTAAAATAATAATAATAATACAAGAAACACTGAAGTTGGGATTCACCCCAGTGAACTTTAGATTTCTATCAAAGGAGAGAAGGAGACGTGACTCATACGACATCCTTTAAGTAGTAAATTAGGACAAGATAAATTATGTCTTAGAAATACTCATTTCTCTTCACTAAAAAGGGTATCTAGGTAACTGGCTGTGGTATCCCACTGTAGATGTTTAAAACTAGGTGAGTTGTGCCTCAGTCCAGACATGAAGCAAGTAGTGTGCCATTTTTGTGTGGTACATAGATACAGATTTATTGCAGGGGAGATTTAGCAGCTACACCTCTGATGTGCTAGATATGGCTAGTACATGGATGAAAGAAGACATCCAGAACTTCATATAGAGGCCAAGCTTCATTGTTGTGAAGTTCAGACTGAGACATAGACCCTTTTCTGATTTGCCACACTTGAATTTCATTCCTGAACCCATGGCACAGGCCTAAGGGAAAGGACATTGAGACAAGGCTCACAAAGAGTTGGGTTTTCTCAAAGTAGTTAGTGGCTGAGTGCCAATTATTGAAGCTGTGAGAAAGCAGCCAGCTGCCAAGGGAAAAGACAATAACTCGTTTACACTGGACACCTAAGCCGAAAGCACAGCTGAGGCTAGATCTCCTGCAGAAAGGTGCACAGATAAATCCTTCTGCAGTTGTCTTTTGTGATGGCTGGTACACCTGAGCCACCCCGCAGTTCTAGTCTTTGCTCTCAATCTGCAGGCATAGCACTGTTTTGCTCAAGTTTCCCTGCTTTTCTGGGTGAAGTTTTACTTCATATCCACATGTTATAAAACTAACAAAAAACTCGTCTAGACTGACCTGCAGGAAGAGCCACACTGGAGCAAACAGAGGCTTAGAGCTAAAACCAATACGCAGAGCCATGGGGGGAAATGTACATGTTATGGCTTTGCTCCAGGCCTATTTTTGAAGTGTATCATTTGTTTGTCTGTGTAACAGCCATCAACACATCTGGACATTTTTAGAGATCTGTTTATCGGTACCAAATTAGCACAAGAGTTTCCAGCACTGTGCAATACGACAGCTATTTGAAGAGCATCAGCATCCTCTAGCTACACAGTATAGCAAAGGCAACTGGCACACAAACATTTACACAGTTATTCATATACAAGCAATAAAAGATATGCAGGACCTTCTGACGGAGCAGCTGCTCAGACTGGGCACGGGAGATACCATCAGCATACCAACTGCAAGGAGAAATATGGGGTTTGTTATTGATAGGCTGATTTCTAGACAAGGCACAACAGATTCATGAAAAATGCCATACATTGTAAATATTTTCAAAACTGCTTTGAAAAGCCAGAAATTAGACTTGTTACGCATTTGTGATTTTGGGCCATGATAAGAAGGAAACCACTAGTTTCCATGTGCTTCTGACGTGTCTCTTCATTCTGAAATATCAGGGCCTACTCTGTGACTTCAACTTTTTACAGTAACTTTTTACAGGGTTGGAGAATAACTCCTAACACCTTACTAGTGTAGGAGACTGATTTGTCTAAATGTCAAAAGCTTTTTTTTTTTTTTCAAAACCAAATACATTCCTTCTTTTGGAAGCCTGTGGGTAGTGATGCTGATGATGACCTCTAAGCTGCTGACAAGTTATATAGTTATTACCATTAATATAACATCAATGTATAGAATTCCATTGTTCTAGGAAGTTGCATAAAGTGGAATGGCTGTGGAATAAAGTGGAGTGGCCCAAAGAATATTTCAGTTCTCACAAAGACATATCCTACATACTCACTCGTGCTGTGCAATACTCTGCTCTTCTGATGATGTGTGCTCATCGACACTTGAGTTTTCCCTAAAAAGACAAAATAATATACTGAAATTGTGAAAAACTAGTTATGGAAATTGCTTTCCTCAGGTCATACTATATATTTTTTGAGCAATTGCTGCTATTACACCATGGCCTATAGTGAACATTTAAACTGTTGAGACATATTTAATTCTTTTTTTTTTTTTTCCTGACTTGGCAAACACTTACATGGCCTTTCCTCTCCACTATGCAATGTATTGGAAAGACAAATCTGCTCTGTGCGTGTTGTAGCAGGCAATGAGGCTATATATGCCTTCACCGACCTCATGAAGAGATTGCATCTACCGTTTCAAAATTTACATGGAAGATTTCCAAACCTGTACAATGATATACTTCCCAAATAAATATTCTATGACAGACAATAGATAGAGTTCATGTGACAGAAAAAGATACCTCTAAAATAATCTTTTGTGCAAAAATAATAGTGATTCTAATTAATTCTGGATTTTTACATGTTACTATTATAGTGATTGCATTTTGTTGTTGTTGTTGTTTGTTTGTTTTAAAAGTAGGAAACCTTTGAATCTTATCCAGTATGGTTTACTATGAGAAAATCTTCTAAGCTTCTGTAAGATTTTCATTCAAACACTTTGGCATATACTTAGTACTTACAATGTCATATAATCTTACTAAAAAGTCAGATCTGATATATCACTTTGACAGACTAAGACTCACTTTACCCTGTACTGGAATGCTCACTTATTGCATGAGATGCATGAGAGTGCTAGCAAGGGTGACATTTTAATGCTGAAATAAGACTACAAAGACTGAAATCCCAGCACATTGAAGACAGTGGCCAAACCCTCCTGATTTAAATGAAACCAGGATTTTCAACTGATGTTTTTTGCATTATGAGTCAAGAAGACAAATTGTACTTGATTCTACACCTTGAAGTAAATGTTATGGTTAGTACTCAGAAAGTTACTTAAGAAGAAAAATATTCCAAAAATGTTGCCTGATCTTTTCTAGAGTGGTGAGGAGAACATTTAAGCAGTGGATGGCTGCATATTGATTCACCTTGGCTCATCATCATTCAGGGATAACTTTCTCAGGTAAGTGCTCGGTACAAAACCTTCATTCCTGCAAAATAAACAGTTCACAGTTCAGCTATCATACATGATTGCTTCTTAAAATTGGTCACTTAAAATAGGAAAAGGGATTAATCAGACAGTCGCTTTCTAGAATGCCACTAACAGAAATGCTCATGGTTAAAACATTTATGCTTTTTACATGATATGGAGGAAAATGCAGAGGTAATTTTGCTTTAGGAGGCTACATTTCAATGAGTTATTCTTTTTGCTAGTCACTGAAAAGGCTTCTTCCTCAGTGATTGGCTTCATCATATGGAAGATTGAAGCAACTGTTCAACAATATCATTACATGCCATCTTGGTTGCTGTGATGAAAGATGCCAGTGACTAACGGGTGCCATCAGAGTATCCAAGGTCAAACACAGACAGTCAATAGGTAGGCTTAGAACTCTTCCCCACACAATGTCAGATGCAATTGAGAAGCTAAGCTAAGGGAATATGGACAGCTGAGCTACCACTTAAAGCAGCAGGCAGCATGACATGTTGAACTAAGTTATGGGGACCTGTAGTCATCCACAGAGTGGTAAGAAGGTGGACTGTATGCTGCACCCATCAGAAAAATAAATAAGGGGAATTAACATACATTTGAATATGGATGGAGACAGAAGAGAAGGGTTTCTCTACCATGGATCTCAATAGAACAAGAAGAAATCTGAGAGGGTATGGAATCTGAAACAGGTAACTGCCATCTGTTTGTTTCTACTACATCTGAAACACCAAGATGGTCAGTATTTCCAAGCAGAACTCTAAGGTTTTGTTATGATATAAACGGACAGGGTTTGTCCTTGCAGAATCAATACTGCAAAAGTCTCAGTTTCTCAAGCCAAAGAAAAATGTATGTCTATAAATATATGTCTATAACTTTAAATGTCCTCCTTTCTCTTGATTTCTTTCTGCTCTTTCACTCATCTCAGAACACTTTGTTCAGCCTTCATAAGCAAAGCTGCCTGTATTGTACACTTTTACATAGCCATCATCATCACCATTCCAGTGATGGCCTTTAAAAGCATGTCTCAGATTACTCAGTTATTATTGCCTTAGAGTTGCCAGAGTTGTGTGCTGCTTTCTTCACCCAGAGCAGTACGCCAGTCCTGTGATTTTAATTTAATGTTGATTTATTTGTTTGCTTACTTGCAGATGTAAACTTAATCAATGAATTATGAGTGGATCAAGTCATTTCATTTTCTTCCAAACCAGATTGGAAATCCCCTAGCTCAGAAATTCTTCTCTTCCACATTTCTATCATGTACATAAAGTCAAACTCAGGTAGTATCTATCATGAGACAGACAAGGAATCATATCTCTTCCAGGCAGCCTCTGTTTTCTGTACTGCCTTTGTCTCCAGTGTACTCTGAAAGCTGTTTCTTATTTATTGACTTGGGAAGAGGTTCTCTTTTCTATACCAGCTGGATATTAATGAAAAATGTCTTATTTTAAGTAGTTGAAGGGGATTCCTCCACTTGTGAACCACAAAGGGAATAATTTAATGCTTCTGTCCTCTGCAGGATGGGGGTGCTCTATCTCTTTGGGAAAGTATTCCTAAAGCTTGTGAGAGACTGAAGTGAGAAATTATTCCTGCTGCAGCAGTTCCCACTGGTCTCCTGTGTTCTGACTGCTATTACAATAGTGACGGTGTTGGTCTAAGGTTGATTTCTGCATGCTCAAGAGGCAAAGGTTGTGAGCAGAGATTTTATCTTTTATTCACTGAAACTAAAATGGACAGCTTCAGAGTGCACAAGCCCTTCTTCAGGCACATATCAGAATTACTGCCAGTATAGTAAGGCTACTATTTTAGCTGGTATACAGGCAGTGATTACTGTGAATTGCACCCAGTCTGGCAGCCACGGATGTTAATGAAAGTGGAGTTGCACATGAGAAAATGAGGCTTCTCCAAAAAGGTTTAATAGCTACTAACATAGTTAAAACCTAAGGCTAATTTTAAAGATCCTGTAAGGTACCAGGACTGCCTGAAGTGTTGCCAATGAAGATAAGGTATGTGGAATATCACGATCATGAAAAAGAAGTATTCTGCAGTGCATACTTACCCTTCCAAATCTCTCACTTTCCACCAGGCAAAATCTTCCTCTTGCAATACCTGATATTTATTGCATTTGACAAGCCGGATAGCTGAATCTCCTAAGGGTTCGTAGTTGCATTGGGCCACAGCCATATTCAGGTCTGACTTACTTGGTGATAGTACCTGAGGCAGGCTTCTGCGTCTCAACTTTGAAGACAGAGGAAATACAATGACAAGCAGATGCATCACAGGGTACAGTAAGAAATACCACACAGCGTGTACGCTATTACTTCTATCTTCAACATGTACAATGATATTAAGCAAATTAATCAAAGCTAATAATGTCAGCACAGGCAAGCACCTTGTCCTTCATTCGTGTAGAAGAACATTTTAGAAACTGTTGTCCACATTTGTGAGACAGGTGAGAAAATAGCCAAGTTCCATCATGTCACCAGAAGTATTACATTAAGTGGAAGCTGACACAGCTGTAATTAACAAAGCTCTAATTAACATGATGACATAATAGACTGGACTCTACCAAAAACTTACCACCTACCTGAAGCTGATAATGTTTATTGAACAATTGCAGTTCATGTGCTAGGAACCATGTGACTAAATTGTGTTTACCTATAACGAGGTGAAATGATGTCCTGTTGAATCAGAAAATCCCATCATAGTATTATAAAACAACTTTTTTTTTTTTAATGTCTGTTGATCAATAGTAATCTTAGCATGAAGCACAACAAGCATTAGTCAATTGTTACTACCACTCAATGAATACAAAAAGCTATATGAATTATAAATTGTTGCCTTTTCTTATTGTCATTATTGACTAGCTTGGATGTTTCTCTGCTAAGCACACTCAACATAAGGAACTCCAGTTCTTGGTGGCTAACTTTCCCTATGCAAACTAAACAAGTGTATGTATGTAACTTTGGGACTCATTCATCTTTGACCTGGGTCTTCAGGTGAAATGTGTCTTCCTACAGAAGTCTCTATCATCAGGAGGTCTACACAAATAACTTGGATTTGAAGTCTGTCATTAAAGTTAGGTTATGTCAATCAAAAAGCCATAGGCAAAGGGGCATCTAAAATTTAGGTACAGAAATGCATTTAGAGATCGGAGAAATGTCATAAATGAGAAAATCCAGATATCACAACTCTTTAAGAGAAGGAAAAACTACATGCAGAACACTGACAGAAAAGGATAGGGAAAAATAACAAAGAGTTAGAAGGGACTCCAGATGCCAACTATTTATTTTATATTATTATTTTAGAATTGAAAAGCTCTGTAATACAATACTAGGGAAGAATGCCAAATGTCTTGAAGCAGGCTGTGATTCTTTGAAGTTAAGTCCAAAAAAACCATGGCATTGTATATTTGCTTGTCTCCTCTTTACTGACATTTCTTTATTTAAGCAAGAAGAAACCAAAGAGCCAAGTGAATGCATGACTGAGTCCACTAAGAAGACACACAGTATCTCTTCCTGTAAACACAGGGAGCCTCAGTCTGATCTCACTAAGTTCCTGTGGAGATGATCCTTTTTTTTTTTTTTTTTTTTTTTTAAAGAGGAATCACTAACAGAAGAACCCTCCTCATTTGCCTAGACTTAGATATGTTACTCATCAAGTGCTACTACTTGAACCCAGGAAAGCTGGCTCCTGTTTGTCATATCTGATTTCAGTGGAACAAAGATTATAGCTTGAGGGCCTGTGTTAGGCAGGACTCAAATCTTAGACTTCTTGTAGGTTTTGTGGAAAATGACAGAACTAGAATTGCCTGCAGCTGTCAGAAAGATGGATAAGTTTAAAATACAGAGATTTAACTGTTTGTTTGCTTGTTTGTTTGTTTGTTTTCCCCATAAAAACATGTAGCGATGTTAGAGCAAGCTGATGCTTAGAGCAAGTAAAAGTACTTATAAACTCATGTGCAACTCTGAATTTGGACTTGGTAACCTTTAGAAATTAAATTTTTTATTTCTTCACTTCCTCTGTTTTGCTTATGGAATGATCAGGGTGTCATGCTTTGATGGAGATTTCATCTTGCTGTGTGAGCACAAGAAAGAGCAAGGCATTGGCTAGAGTAAGTGGCAGAGTTATGATCACAGCAAGGAGCTTTGTTTTGTCCAACCAGCCAGGGGACAGAGCCAGCCAAAGATGAGCACATCAGATTTGCAACCTTTTGTTTTTTGCTGCTGGATGTGTACTTGTCTGTTGCAATGTTCTGGAATCTGGTACAGATTAATGTCTTGGTTTGTGTCCTTATATACAGCTTTCCATTTCCAGAACTGGCTGAAAGACCCAGGGCATGTAACATTCTAGTAGTAACTGAATGGACTCTGTTATTTCCTTTATGCTGTCTGTGATATTATTGTTATTTCCATATTGAGGACTTCACCACCACTATCTAGAGAAAGCTGTAGGTAACAGTCTGAGATTCAAGTGTGACAGGTACAGAGGTATGGCTGCTGTCTGCAAAACTGTGCTGCCACTGTGCAACTGGAGGCATGTGCAGCATCATTTAAGCTTCCATAAACCTTGTCCAATGCATTAGCATGAGAAGATACATGTGTGCACTCAGTGAATTTCTATCTGACCTACATGAAGCATTTGCCATTACACTGAGAGTGGCTGCCAGGCGCGAACAGAGATGAAAGTATTTCTAAGACAGGAAGCTCCTGCTGTTATCAAAGCACAGGGGAAGTGCCCAGTGCTCTCCATGAAGGCATGTTTGTGACCTTTATTCTCTGTAATGGCATCACTCTTCAGGAACCAGCTCCTCTGTGGGAGACTAGTGGTACAATGTTGAACTGATGAAAGGGATAGACACATCAAAGGTGAAAGATGTAAGGAAACACAGTAGTGCCTCTGGTCAACTGAGGTGAGAGCAAGGGAGCAAGACTTGCAGGGGTTGGAAAGGTGAGGGACATGAACTGGGAGGTAGATGGAAGGAAGGCTGGAAGTTCAAGTGGGACCTTGAATGACTAAATTGTGTTGATGAGACAGCAAAGCAAAAATGTGCTAAAAACTTATAGAAGTAGCTCTGGAACTAAATATAGACTGTTCCTTGCCATGAGAAGTCAGCTTCTTAATCTGATCTATATGATACATTTTGGGAAAATTAAGTCAAGTTGTAACCAGATCTGGTAGTTATTTTATCTGCATTTACTGAAATTGTTTTGGAAGAATCAATCTAAATATTGTCACGATCCTGCTTTTTAAATTTTCTTTTCAAAATATCATCTCTGAAATTGAGCAGACAATGAAAATAAATCGTAAAGGCCTAGCTGAAGCCAGTCTGTTCAGCAAGAGATTTGCATGGCTGATGTTCTCTCCAGATAAACAAAGCATCTTTTGATGGAAGCCAGGCAAAGCAGACCACAGTATTCAAAACAAGTTACATGGCTGCATGTTCACAATGCCATTGTTTTCAGATCTCATTATTAGAAAAAAAAAGTCAAAAGCTTCTTTGATAAAGTATATTTTCAAGGCTTTGTTGTTGTTGTTGTTGTTGTTGTTATTATTTTTGTTATTATTATAGAGCTTAATTTTACAGCTTGTGTTTTTATCTTCTGTGTCTTGATACTCTTATGTGTTTCTTAAAGCCCTGGTTGTCTGTGTCAATTGCATACATCAGAATTCCATTCTTTTTTAAAATTACTTTCTGATTAACAAAGAAAAGCAAGGAAATGGACCCAAAGTGTATCCTAAAGATATAGAAGACAAATGAAAATAAGGCAGAAAACAGTTTTTAAAATTCCATGATTCAAAGCCCTTTTTCATCAAGCACCTTGATAAACTGCTGCAAGCAGGTGTTTTGTTTTGTTTTGTTTTGTTTTGTTTTTTTTTGGTGTTCTGTTGTCCTGTTTGCCCTTTGGGTCTGTATGCCTAGCTTTCTCAGATGGAGAGAAAGGCCCTGAAGGTGCTGGTGGGATAACACATTCCTGGGTTTCTGTCTGATATAAAGTCAAGATAAAGGCAGGAGTGCTCAGAAGCTCTTCCAAATTCATTAACTTAGAGGTTGTCTCTGTAGAGGCGGGCTAAACAGACATTCCTAGTGAGGCATCTGTACTCCTGACCCAACCTCAGACCAGCATAACTTGAGATTTGAGTGAGAAAAGTGTAGTCCATCCACCACTTCTCACCCAAACAGTGGCATATTTGTTTGTGTCTTCAGTTGCTATGTCTTCTCCAAGTACTGCAAGCACCATTTTCTCTGGTGACTGTGGTAGAGGGGAGTTTTGGGCATCTCTAGGAATGGGGACCTCCTACACACTAGAGCTCGTTTTGATGTCATTCCCTGATCCTGCTGGAAATGTCTGTAAAGTAAAAGATGTCACTGCAAGGACTGTAGCTTCTACTGTCACCAGCCTGTTAAGTGAACTGAAAGTGGCTGAGACTTTCCCAGTTTGCCATTTACAGCACACTGAAGATGGAGCTATGTCCTTCCCTTCACCATGCTGCTGGACAGAAGGATGCTGTAGTCTGACTGCATGTGAGAGGCTGAGACCAGCTCCAGTGAGATGCTGTTTGCAATTCTCTCTCCCACCCTACAGCACTTCCCATCACCTGGATGCTGGGTCTTTCTTTGTAGGATGATACTTGAAATTTTGACCTACCAGTGTTTGAGGAACTGGAGGCAGTGGTTTCACGGACCAGGTTGTGCAACACAGAGTCACATCTGGAAGAGAGGGATTAAAAACATACCATGAATTAAGTAAGGATGTGTTTCTTGAGGCTTTCTCACTTGCAGTTCTATACAGTGGCAGTGACAGCATAGCAAACAAATATTTGTGACAGCTGACATTTTACCTCACTGTGATATAGACCTGTTTATCTCTGTATTTCCCAACCTTCTCTTAATTCAAGCACCATATCAATATATTTTAAAAGTCCTTCAATCACTGCCTTCATCTATGCCAAAATAAAAGTTCAGGGAAATTTGAGGTTGTATTTTTCTCTTTAGTTTTCCATATTGTTTTAGATTATTTGATTGCATACTAAGGAGACTGAGAACTTATTTTTATTCTTTTTTTTTTTTTTTTTTTTTTTTTTTTTTTTATAGTTTTATGGATACTTATGCTCTATGGAGCATCAGTTAAGAAATACTGTTTTCAATTACCCAGTGCCTACAAGACTGAGGCTGTCTGGAGTCTTCCCTATGCAGGCTGTGTCCCTGTGCTCCACGTATCTCCACTAGCAACCTCAGGAACTTGTTTAGGAACAAATGTAGAGTAGACAAAGCGCAATATCTTGCATGTATGCATTATTATATCAGGCAGAAATGAAGCATTCAAAATACCAAATTTCTCTTTGCAGTTCTTCTTTTGGCTAAGTCATCCATGGCTGACAATGAGGTATTTCCTTGCCCTTGCAGATGACCAGGGGTTTCACAGACTTACTGGCTTATGTTGTGAAGCTATATGAAGCTATTCAAATTAGTGTTACAAAACAGTTGACAACTCTCTATATTATTCAGTGTTCTATAATCATGAAACCTGTATTAATAGCAGATAAGCCTAGGTCATTAATTTCAGTTATCAAAAGCAAATGCTTCATTGTTATAAGTGTCACAGATATAAATCAGGCTCCCAACTACTCACACCTACTTTTCATATTTTGTCTTTGAATTTGGGGTCTTAGATTTTTGACTGTGACAGTAAATGCTCAAGAGCAAATTTCAATCATGATTGAAATTAACATCTCTGTCAGTGCTCTACACTTCTTGATAATCAAGCTTTAAAAGGCAGAAACCCAGATACTCTTAATCTGCTATTCCCTTTCCTTAATGTGGGATTTCTTAAGCGTGTACACAGACATAAGGGAATTCCCTTCTGAAAACGTGAAAACTGAGAGTACCATTTTACAGATTTTCCTCTCTCAGTCTTTACAGATTGAAAAATAAGAAATACAACTAAGTTCAACAAAAATGCATATGAAAAGCATGTTAAAAGAAAAAAATATATATGTTGCAAATTAAATCACATTGTTTAGAAAAATATTCATCATATATGTACATAATTGTGTATTAATATAATAGTTTTACTTTTGTTCAGTTATGAAGCTGGATTATTTTACACTCATTCATACACACTCTTGTGCTGAACTTCTCTTGTTCCTACCTGTCCAACTATTGGGACCTCATCACTAAAAAGGTCTTAGAGCACAATGCCACAATTTAGCTAGAGTTCTTAAGCATATTTTTTCTATATTCGTATTTCTTCATATTCTTAATATTTCTCTAAAGAGAAAAATATTTCAAAAATGTCACTGTCCTTTTAGCTCAAACTCAACAGGTATCATTTTGGGGTATTATTCTCCTCAACTATATTATAAGGTACAATGTATAGGAGCTATGATGTTAGAAGGAGCTTAGCACATGCATAGAAAGGTATTAGTAGATCAGGTTGTATATTTATTACACTGTCCATGTGGATTAAACGTCCATGTGGATTTGGTAATATTGTGAAAAGCATCACTGAGATTAAGCAAATAGAAGTGAAAGAAGATATTACATTTCTCCCAAACTGTACATCCAGGGGCCGCTTTACAAGTCTGGTTGCAACAGAGAAACCTCCCATTGGTGAAGAATCTTCTATGATACTTGCTTAGTAAATCGTTATTGTCTTTAATTTCTAGGGAAAAAAAAATATGAAAAAAGAAAAGAACATGAAAGACTGCATAACTGGAATGTTCCTTATGATTAATATAGTCGCTGCAATAAACTGCGGAACCCCAGATAGTTTATTGACTCCTAGATCTAGACAAATATCTTGGTAACATTTTGTCTATATTTTATTTCTCTATACAAACTAAGTCTGAATTCCATACCCAACAGTTACCTCTTTCTTTGAGAAAGAAAACTGTGTGTCAAGAATGACACGGTACAGTCCTATCAATCAAGAAACAAAGTGGAATCTAACAGTTATGATTTTAAATCATGTATGTTATAAAGATTTCACAAGCAATAGTGAAACTAATTGAAAGAAAATATTTTTATATATCAAAATATGCTGAATATTTTCCTACAACTATATATTGCAAGAAAACGGTAATAATTCATACTCAATATCAGAACAGATACCTAATACCTCATATGGCAAATCCAAACTAATGTTTGTCTACTAAAATAAATTTGTTATTTAAGCATAGCAAAGAGGAACACTATCACAGACACATTTTGTACTCAAAGCACTGCTTTGAGTGGTCCCAGTACTATTACTGTGCTAGTGATATATTAGTTCTGCAAACCATAATAGCACTTTTGGATTCACAAAGTACCTAAAAGAAATGTAGGATGCATAGTGTGAAACTTTAAAAGCTGACTCCTTCAGAACAGGATTTCAGACCTTCTGGGATGACCCATTATAAGCCCAAGACTCCTGAACATGCAAGAGACTGCCAAAAGGATCAGTGCACCCCTTGGCGACCAGTACTTTTATACACTTTTTAAGAGGCTTGTAGGCAGCTAGAATATTTGCGCTATTGTTTACCTGATTACCATTACAAACTATATCATTAATGCAATCTTTTTATTCACGAATGTCATTTTGCAGTATACCAAATCTTTCCTTAATGATTTCATAACAATATCTTTCTTTCTAAAAGATCCAATGCAGTTAATCTTTCCTATTCTGCTCCTGGTCAACATTCTCCATAACCCTGCTAAAGTAATTGACATACTCTTACTCTGTATGTGAGAACAGTCACAAACAGAGAGGTATCTCATACACAGGTTTAGAAGTAAAATTGCAGAGGATGTTTATTCACAGCCAACTGTAGATTGTCTACTGTTTCCACAATGACCAGCATGTGTGAGAGTTGCCCTATTCAATGCGAGTTTTTTTTTCCTCCACTGAAGAATAAATTTTCTGCCTAAAATTCAATATTTACATATCTATGAATTTGTTTCATTGAAAAAAAACCAGAAAGTTTATTGGAAAAAAAAAAGGGGGGGGGGGGGGCGGGTAGGGGTGGGGGTGGGGAGAGAGAGAGACGGGGAAATAGGGACAAAAGCTAGCAGTATTGGTTACCAAAGTAGCTTTTTGAAGGTAAGTGCTACACTAGCTGAACCATAAATTATTGTTCTCTATTAACTTGCATTGGTAAAGGCTGAACATATGACAAAGATTAGAAAATGCTCATGAAAAATAAGTTTTATTCTGGTTTATTTTTCACCGCATTTTTCATCCTTTACATTTTCAAATTCATTTCAACCAGTCAGAGATGAAGTATGAGTGAGACTAAAAGCAAGTGACAAAGAATGGCACAAAATGAGGGAGCAGGAGCATTTTCCTATCCCCCCTCAAGTTATTTGAATACATTGAAAGGCAAAGGTCTAGTGTTACCTTTATGCAAAGCTGCAAGCCACTGCTTCCGTCTCTCTTCATTATCTGCATAGACATAAAGTAGGCCACCTTTGTACACAATCTGGAAGAGGTTGAGAAAGACAGCATGGTGAGAGTGTGCTGCCTAAAAGTTTCATACCAAAGCTTGGGAATTAGAAAAAAGTAGGCTTTGCAGACCTACTGACATCAAACTCCTATAATTTAGTAATGTTTTGCCAAGGTCACCTGTAAGCACTGCCATGTTATATAAGATGTCTATAACAAACCTTGCATATAGTACCTTAACCACAGTGGTTTGTGTCTGAAAGAACAGTTGCAGAAACAAAGGACAGAATAGAATATTTCTAGATATAATTGTCTTCTGGGTACAAAAGACCTTATAGACCACACGTAAACTCATTCTTTCCATTCCATTTTTTTCCAGATGCATCTTCCAGCTTTTTGCTGTTGTTATGCAGGCCACAACACATCTACAACAATGTTCAGTAACAAATATTGAGGCAGAGTGTAAGCTCAGGGGAGCTGTACTGTGACCAGGGAATCCTGATCCAAAGGTGATGCATTCTTACCTCATCACCTTGGATAGATATTTTTCTGCAAATTAGTTCAGCTGCCTTTTAAAGCAAGAAACTAGTATCTACAAAATCCTGCAGTCAGTAGTCCTACAGCTTAGCTAAATTAAACATTGTGAACAAGCTTCTTTTTCTTGTTTTCAACCAATCTTCTGCAAGCTTCATTTGATGCCTACCTAATAATTACTAACATCTGCTTTGCTTTTTGGATCATGCTTAATACTGGGCTGACTGTGTGTGTGTGTTAAGTCAGGGTTTCGTTTCCCTTGTGTACATTGCTTTTCAGTCATCTGCAATGAATTTCAAGTATCACTTTATTGCCTTGTTTGTTACACTGAAGAGCCCTTGTTATTAAATGTGTACTCCCACTGGTATGCATACGTGACTGATCAATCTGCTTCTCATCTCTTTATTTAGTCAAATGGTGGAGCTCTGAGAGCTTTTCTCTTTAAGGCATGTTATCCAATCTATTAGGTACTCTCAAGTCTCTCCTCTGACCTCTCTTCAGTTTACAACATCTTTCTTGAATTATAGCCACCAGAACTAGAGACAATATTCTCCTGCTGATCACAGTAGTGTCAAAACAAACACAGCCTTCCTGATTTTACTGAATGTGTGCCTGCTTCCAAGTCCAAGGATGCCATTAGCAACTTTGGCCATAGCATCACACTGGAATTGATGGGAATCAGCTATCATTATCCTAAAGCCCTTTTTAGAGGTACTGTTTCCCAGAATACAGTCCCCCTTCATGGCACTGCAGCAAACATTCTTTTTTTCCACTTAACTGAGTTATGAACTCCTGAGATAAACACAACTATTTAACATAAACATGCCATTCAATGCCACAAAGCTGGGGAGGGAGAAGGGAAAGGAAGACAGGAATGACACCTAGGATTAGTCTGGTGGTGAAATACTAAACATAAGGTTGCCCTCGGCCATGGCAATTATTACAGGGTCATGGATTAACACGCTGTTCAGCAGCTGTTAGTCACTTCCTTGAGCAGCCCATGCTGTTTGGAGGTGGCATTCCAAGGGGGATCTATGACCTGCATGCCCCACTACTCATAGAATTGAGATTGATGGAGGCTCAGGGAGGAACCTGAGCTGGGAAACTGAAAAAGATGAAAGGCAGAAAATTTGAAGTTATGTTTCTCTCATCCCATTTAATTCCTGAACATGTGTTGTGCATTGTGCAGCTGTATGCATAGCCTTGGTTTCCCTGACTGTGGCACATTTGAATGGTAATCGGGCAATCTGGGGTCAAATTCTGAACTTGGTATTGAGGAAAAAAAAAAAAAAAAAAAGAAAAAAAATGAAAAAAAAAAGAAAAAAAGTGGAAAGAAATACTGAGAATTTAAACAAGAATTTTTAAGTGTTTAATTCTGCGTTTAAAAAGTGACAATCACATAAGCATACTAATCTATATATTTCAGACCCTATTAAAGCAAATATCTGATAGAAATTTAAACATAAAGGAATCAAGACTTGACCCAAATTTTATCCCAGTCAGGTAAAAACATTTTAGCAAAGTCACAGCATCAGTTACAGGGACTGATTTTCTACTTTTTGCAAATATCTGTAACACTTAGCAATAGCAGGTATCAGCACTTGAGACAGGAATGATCAGTGTAACTCTAGAATGACTGATGAAATGTGCATTAACCTGATTTTGTGACTAACCTGAAAAGGATATTGTCTTGCAACGGGTGTTAATTCCTCAAGATTCACTGTCTCAACACATCGGATTTTCTCAATCTCAATAGACCCCTTTTTTCTTCCTCTTTTCTAAGAGATAAAACAAACAAACAAACAACAACAAAAAAAAACACAGCAGATTGAAATCTATTTTTAATACAGTATGGACTATTCCAGTTTGACTATTCTGCACAATTTCATGTTTCAAGCTTTATAAGCCATTGCTTTGTGTTTGTTA
This sequence comes from Aythya fuligula, assembly GCF_009819795.1. Taxonomy (NCBI): domain Eukaryota; kingdom Metazoa; phylum Chordata; class Aves; order Anseriformes; family Anatidae; genus Aythya; species Aythya fuligula. The sequence goes on from NC_045559.1 coordinate 127,888,076, forward strand.
AAGTTTAAAAGAAAGGTATTAAAAAACAACAACCCTCCCCAGTGCCCTATCCACATCCAATTTATCCATCAAATGTCTTTTTAAGTCAGTTGCAAGAGCTACAGGACACAGCCCTATATCTGAGAAAACATCTGATGCAGCTGTAGGCGGGGAGAGGAGGAAAAGAAGAAGGAGGAATTAAGAGGGGAAAAAACAACAACACCTTAAGTGCAAAACAGAAGCCCAGCTGCAGCATTCATATTGAGGTGGAGCTTGTTCACACTGAGTTTCCACGCAGGGTCCTAATGGAATGTAACTCACAGGAGGGGTCCAAAGGAGCAAAAACTTTGAAATAAGTTGCCTGGGACCTATATTTGCATTCCCAATAGGAGATCTTCTGAGTGAAAAGCTACCCTTGTGTGACGCACAGTCAGTCTTTAGAAAATGATGGCTTAACCATCTGCTTTGTGCAGTTGAAGAATAAGATTGTGAACTAATTATGCCTCATACAAGTAATTTCTGAAGCCAGTTATTTACGTCAGTTCAGAGGGAGGCCTGAACAAGGAAAACATCCCTATTCAAGACAATGTGTAAACATATGCCACTGTTAATTACTTGCTTAAGTTTTGTTGTCTTTGGAAGGACAAAAACAGATGCTCAATGGCAAGCATGACTGTAAGAGATGTTGTGAACAGATACACTATTAAGCCTGTGGCTAAGTGCTTTCCCAAAATGAAAATAAAATTTGATACTCCGTAATTTTTTTATCTACTCAAAACAAAGTACACCTGTTGTTCTAATTCATAGCATCTATTCAAGTTTCACAGAAGAAAACCAGAAGAATGAGGTGGTACCAGAATATCTCAGAACAGTTAACTTTAGAAAATGAGTTTTTACCTCTTTGTCATATTCATAATATGAAAGGCTTGCTTTTGTCAGAACAAACAATCTTTTCTTATAATTAACTGGTGATATTTTTTTCTTCTGTTGTGACTTCTTCAGAAGAAGTTCTTCTAGAATTGTTTTATTCTCCATTTTGTTTCCCTAAAAGAATACCACAATAACTTTTATTATTATTGTGAACAAACATAACAACACCAACTATAAAAACTGTAATCACGAATATATTGAGTCATTGTCTTCTGTATGTTTTGAAATTTCATGGCTTTTTTTTTTAATTTTTTTTTCTTTTAATTTTATGAAATACATGGTTACAAAGTGTGCATTTAATATTGCATGAGCAAATAAGGTTGATTAACTTATTCAGGGAAAAAGATTACATTACAGAAAAATTAAGATACAGATCTACTGTAGTTCTAAACAAGACACCTCTGTGACTTTACTGTCGGACTATCTCTTCTTTTAAAGCCATGCACACTTTCTGGCAAAGAGCACAGTCTACTTTATGCACAAATGTATCACATCTGCAGCATAATATGGAAATCATTACAGCAACAAAGAGAACAACAACAACAGCAAAATAGAAAACTCTATTTACAGACTAGAAAAACAGACCTAGTGTTAACAAGTGTGTTCCCTGAACTGGAAATTTCCCATTTTTCTTTCAACTGAAACAAATACACATTTATGGAACAATGGCATGTATAGAAGATCAAAAAGTAAAAATGTTCTTGCACCACATATAAATACATATATCAATGTACTTTTCTCTTAACCCTGATAATCATACAGTAGCAAATGCTAAGAAGAATGAGGTCCACAATATTTCTACAAGTTTAGTATGGATTCAGCTTATCTTACCCAGATGTAAAGAGAGAATGTCCTTTGCCCTCTGTGTTCTGGAGCTCAAAAGGAAAGTGTTCTGCTAAGCTACGCACTTTGCTATGTTCCTGTTCACCACAGAGAGATCAGCAGAAAGAGAATATTTGCATGATATTCATCACACCCACATATTTCCACTGAATCCTAACTGAGCCCAGAATGCAACATATATCTAGCAGGAGTGTTCTGAGGAGGAAAAGGGGAGCTTCACTAGACATTGCTCTGTATATCTGGCTACCCCCCTGTGGGGAGGAGGACTAAAAATACCTTCATCAATTCCCTTTTGGATGGGCATGTTAGCGCTACTGGTAGGTCAGTTTAATGACAATCTTGCCATGATGTGTGACATCGGAAGGAGATATGAGCTGGGGTAGATAAAGGAGGAGTTGGGGCTGAAATCTTTCTATTGAAAAGATCTGATAGAAATGTCTGCTCTGATGCAGGGGAGAGGGAGAGCATCCACCCCACTTTAGGGATTTTGTCAGTGTTAAAGTGTAGGCACTTATCCTGACTGAATGACTAAATAGTTCAAAGTTAGAAATTAGTTCAACATAGCTTAGACAAGCTCTTTGCAATGAAAATATTAGGTTTGACTTAAAAATCTTGTAATTCCTATTGTGGAGTAGTAATAACTCCTGCTTTTTGTAACACTATGTTGGTCATCTTTCCTTATGCTGGGAAATGTTGGTCGTGTTTCCTTATGCTGGGAAATATCTGATATTCAAGTCTGACCCACAGAAGTTCATGGAAGTCACAGGGAGCCACAGGATATTGGAGGCCACAAAACAGTGAAATGCAATTTCAGCTACTTTCTTTTAAAGCTCTATTTGCAGATTATTTTTTCTGGAATTGCTGTTGTGTGGTCTTTACAACATTTTTTAGGTAACTGCTGCTTGAATTAATCTGAACAATTTCCTGAACGACGAGGACTGATAACATTGCTTATGTAAGGCAAGTCCAACCCAGGTTGGCTCTAACACTATGACCACTGAAAGCCCCAAGATTATCACCTGAAGCTATACAGGGTAACTGTAGCCACATGGAGTGACTTGCTGTGGCTTAGAAAAAAACCCTAAGTACCTATATTACTACCTCACACAAAAAAAAAACCACAAAACTACCTCTGGTTTTGAAAAAGCTGTCCCATATCTGCACACCAAGAAATGAAAAGAAGCAAAAGGATTTCTCATATGTAATTTGGTTTAAATATTATAAGTTTATGTTCAGTAAACTGTACCTTGCTATACTTATTTGTAAGCAGTGTTAAAAATAATGTATTAAATATATAAAATATAATAAATAAATAGTAAACAGAGATTGATTAAACAAAAATATTTACAATAGTTATATTTTTGTTTTCTTGATATGGGAAAAAGCACCCTTATTTCTGTAGTAATTACCTGAAAATAACAACCTGTTAAATGTAAGAATTCAGTAGCTCTGTATATGTCCCCGTAGTCAATGGATCACCTAGTAATCCAATACCATGAATTCCACTTTGCTGTCTGTGGACCTGTAGCAAGTCCATGACATAGTTCTAAGAATGCAATTAAAGTTTAAAGGTATATGTTGAACAAAACACTTGTAAGACCTGAAAAAGCCTATAAAGTTATTATATCCCTTGGTTTGTCTAAACAATAACAGTGTGTATTCAGCCTTACATTGCAGTATATGGAAGGCATTTCCTTATTGGAGTGCATTGGCTCTTTTAAAATAATAATAATAATAATAACAACAATAATAATATATATATATATATTTCCAGATTCTGATTTCTCATTATAATTTGAAATAGAAAACAATTTCAAGCTCTAAACAGAAAGTCTTGGCAGCTATACAACTTCTTGCCCAGATTCACTGCACAATGTTCTTCTTTATGTTCACCAAAGACAAATTGCAATAGCTAAAATTATGCCAAATTAAACATTCAATATTTTTTTTTTTTAAACAAGAGTATGGCTGGAGAAATAAAATTTGTTTATGTTGTGCTGCCTTTTCCCTTTCCAGGCTGCCCCTCCTCTGTGAACAGACTCTTTTGTGCTGAGTTAGAACTCGCTTGCACTAACCACCCTGTCATGCTGAAGGAGGATGCTTCAGTGCAGAAAGTGCCCAGAGGGGTCAGTGCTGTGTACAAACGTCTGCTTACCTGGAGAGCTGCAAGGTGTGGCATCCTCCTGCTTTGGTGGATGGAGCTCATATCCTCCAACTGTGAAATCTGATTTCACTGTGGAAGAAGATAAAAAAGCTGTATGGAATTAGATGTAAAGTTTTGTTCTCTGTGGTTTGAAGAGATGGATTTGGGGATCCTTGTGTGTGTGTGTGTGTTTTTGTTGTTTTTTTTTTTTTCATGATGAAATTTGTGGTTTAAGTTCAAGATAGTTGCATTTGCACATGAGGGCACTTGCCTTTTCTGTGCTTTACATGGTGACAAACATAACAGGTTTGTTTCACCAACGTATTTTTAATCTTAGAAGCAACACTCTCTCAGAAAGAAGACTGCTGTCCTGAGACATTATAAGATGTTATAAGAACTGGACTCAGCAACGATCAAGCAAAAGGGGCCAGGATATACTGGAGTGATGTTCTCTAGCATTTTTTTTTCTGTTTCCTTTCCTGGTGAAGTGTTTTGGAAGTGGTGGTCACTGACAAGCATTTTCTAATGGTAGGCTTTAATGCAGTATGCAAGCCACAGAGTACTCAGGCTCATCCATTGCTGCTGCTTTTTCTTGGTATTCTTTAACTTCAGAAGAGACGAGTGAACAGCTGGAAAACTAAGAGGCAAAGGAATAGCAATTGTGACAGGACAAGTTTGAAGAAAAAAATGGCTAAGCTACGTTGGCTGGGGAAACAGGCATGTTGGAAGTGTGGTTCCTGGCTCAGAAATGATGGCAAAGTGGAGTTCCTGACTCCCAGCCAAGTAGAAATGTGTCCTTTTCCCTGGATGAAGTAAGCAGACTTACTTGAAAGCTTAATAGTCAAGTAATTCTGTGTTTTTCCCAGGTTCTGGTTTCCAATCTTCTCTGACAGAATAGGACAGAAAACTGGCACAGGCTGCCCAGAGACGCTGTGGGGGTCTCCTCATGGGAGATCTCCAAAAGCCTCCTGGACATGCAGCCTGCTCTGGGTGTCCCTGCTTGGGCAGGGCTTGGAGCAGGTGATCCCAGAGGGCCTTGCCAGCCTCAGCCTTGCTGTGAGTCTGTGATTCTGTGAACACGAACAGCCACTGCACGGAGTGCTGGGTCACTAAGGAACCTGGTGTCTGCACATGATGAGCTCTTCTTGTGCAGCCACTCCTCATCCCCACCACGGGGCAGCAGGCTTTGCAGGTTTACTACACAAAAAGTGGAAAAGCATGACTCCACTTCATAGAAATACTGGACCTTTTGCAGGTGTTCCATCCTGCAGGTTCAGAGGGAGTCCTTTCCTTCATTTCAAGTTAACTACTTCAGCTCAGTAAGCTGTTCATTCAAAGTGAGCAAGTAAACAACCAAGGGCTTGGAATAATACAAAATTTATTCCCTTCTTCCAAATAAAGTAGACGTAAAGGACTAAAACTACTAATTCTAAAACTTTAAAGAGTTGGGAAGACATACAAAAACAATCATCTCTAGTTAGTTATGAATTGTGTCAGCTTTGCTAGGGAAACATCAAGTTCTTATATTTGCATATTTCGATAAACTGAACTTTTTCTAATCCACCACACTTGAAATACATTCTAGTTAATTAAACTGGTTGAAAAACACTACCTTGGTGTTGACAACTTATGATTAAGGTGAGTCTAACACAAACAGTGAATAAAAAGCTGTCTATAGTGAGACAAGCAATTTAGTTTTATTAAGATAAGAATGTAAACATAAAAACAGAACAGAATTCAATTAACACATGATGCTATTTAAATATAGATATTTAAGATGCATCCTCTAGGCACTCATTTTAGTAAGTCATATTTAGGGTAAGGGATGGAGCTGTTTCCTTATCCTGGTGTAATGAAAACTGGTGAAGGAGACAACTGAAGTGCATATGGAAAATAGCCCCGAGTCTTAAGCTTTCTTGTCTTTTAATTTTAAAATTTAATTTAATATGGTAGTTTTATTATCCTTCATGTATCATTCACTTTTCAGTGAAAGTGAACTGTTTGGTCTTGTGTATTTTTCCTCACGTTACAGGACATGTAAAATATTTCCAATATTATATTTACTTTTTGTATGTTATGCAGCAGTCTAATTTCACTACATATAGCAAACATATCTGCCCTAACCAGGAGACCTCTTGTTCCCTGAATACTTTTGCTGCGTAGTTGAAAATTACTGAGGATCAGAACAATTTGTATGCAGGATATACAAACAAAGCTACTTTTGGGGAGGTATGTCACAATTGTCCATTATTAAAAGGGATATTAGTCAAGACTCAAGTCCCTTATAATATTATCACAGATGTATATTTAAACATACGCATTTCATTTATTTAGTATTAGTTATCTGTTTATAACCTAACAGGTGACTTGTATTAAATATAATATATTCACAGATTCACAGCGTGGCTGAGGCTGGCAGGGCCCTCTGGGCTCACCTGCTCCAAGCCCTGCCCAAGCAGGGACACCCAGCGCAGGCTGCCCAGGCCCATCTCCAGGTGGCTTTTGGAGATCTCCCATGAGGAGACCCCACAGCTCTCTGGGCAGCCTGTGCCAGGGCTCCTCACCTGCACAGCACAGAAGTGCTGCCTGGTGCTTAGAGGGAACCTTCTGTGGGCCTGTTTGTGCCCACTGTCTCTTGTCCTGGCACTGGGCAGCACTGAAAGGAGCCTGTGTTGTGGTTTCACCTGGCAGGCAGCTAAGCACCACACAGCCATTTGCTCCATCCCTCTCACCACCAGTGGGATGAGGGAGAAAATCAGGAAAAAAAAAAAGAAAGGTATAACTCATGGGCTGAGAAAAAGACAGCTTAGTTGGACATAAAAGGAATGGAAAATAATGGTAATAATTATGATAAAGGAATATACAAAACAAGTGATGCACAATGCAACTGCTCAGCACCCGCTGACTGATGCACAGCCAGACCCTCGGGAGCTGCTGCCCCCCCTGGCCAACTTCCCCCCAGTTTTATTGTTCAGCATGATATTTGGGCCAGCTGTCCTGGCTGTGTCCTCCCCAGCTCCTGGGGCAGCCTCAGCCTCCTCACTGGCAGGGCAGTGTGAGGAGCTGAAAAGTCCTTGGCTCTGTATAAGTGCTTCTCTGAAACAAATAAAATGTCAAGTGAGTTATCAACATTATTCTCATCCTAAATCCAAAACACAGCACCATACCAGTTACTAGGAAGAAAATTAACTCTATCCCAGCTGAAACCAGGACAGCCTGCCTTCATCCTGCACCCTCTCTTCAGGTGTCTATAGACATAGATGAGATCCCCCCTGAGAATCCTCTTCTCCAGGTTGAACAGTCCCAGCTCTCTCCTCCTCTTTTCATAGGAAAGCTGCTACAGACCCTTCATCATTTTCACAGCCCTTTGCTGGACTCTCCAGTATGTCCATGTCTCTCTTGCACTGGATGCAGTACTGCAGAGTACTCAAGGCAATGTTTTTTGGCCTGTAGTTCCCTGGGTCCTTCTTCCTGTCCCTCTTGAAGATAGGAGTGACATTTGCTTTCCTTCAGTTGTTGGGCACTTCTCCCAGTCACCATCACTGATCAATTTTTTGAGAGTAGCCTCTCAAATGACATCAGCTAGCTCCCTCAGCACTCATGGGTGCAGCCCATCAGGACCCATGGACTCTTGTGTGACCAGTTTGCTTCAGTAATTCCTGATCATCAAGGGTACATCTTCTTTACCTAATATTGTTCCATAGGATGACAAATAGTGTTTTTAATTGTTCATATGATGATGCAGATGTCATACTTGAACTATACTTTGGAGTAGGACCCCCTGAAGGTCCCTTTCAAACTGGAGTATTCTGTGTCTGGTTTTGATTGTTGCTAATATTATGCAAACAGTACATCTCGCAGGAATAGGTGCAGAGTTCTCATAAACCTTTTGCACTGGTCACACACACCAGTGTGTGCACTGGTGCTTTGCAGATTTCAGAGCACGATTGGCATAAAGCTGTAGCTGAGGGCAAGACGTGGTTTACAGAACCTTTACTAGCATTGTGTCCCTTAAAGAAAGTCCTCTAGTAGATTAGTATGAATGCTACTTTATTGTTTAGGTGAGCTTGCTCTGTAAGTACGCATGGAGTTAGTATATGTAAAGAGGATAGTTTGTTAGCCCAGCAACATGTTTGTAGATAGCTGAGGCTTAGCAGTGATCACTTACCTAGACAAATAACACTAAAAATGTAAATTTTATACATTTGTAATATATGTATCAAGTATAAAATAATACAGATTATAGTTTATTTTTGCCAAGCAATCAAAAAGTGTCAGTCAGGTTCCAAATGACTGTGAGATTTAAAAAAAGGTATTTTGTAAGTCTTTTTTGGCAATGGTGGTGGTTCACCTCTTCCTCACTTTTTTTTTTACCACAAGCTTGAAAGCTAGTTTTATCTTCAGTCAGAAGTGATTATTTTCACATGTATGCTTTATTTCAGTAGCTGAAGACTTAAGCAAATAGCTTGGCATTGTTTGTTCTACATAGTTCTTAAATAAGGTGTTTATGATAGGCCCATATACATGTGTAGCCACCAGCACTGGTTCTGCACCAAAATCAAAGAATGAAACTGTGCACTACCAAGAATAATATCAAGTCAAGTAGGGACTATTTGTACAAATAAGAGACACATTTTTTAAGTCTGTGGGATTTCTGGGATGAGGGTGCTAAGAGAACCTGCTCTGTCATTGCAAAGCCACTCTATCAGCTTTGAGAGGTCACAGAGATCAGAGGAAGGTCCCAGACAACAGGAAAAAGACAAGTATTATCTGTGTCTATAAAAAGAAAGAACCAGGAAGCTGTAGACCAGTCAGCAGACACTGTAAAAAAAAGTCACATGTCCTCACAGAAACTATTTGCTTACATGTGAATAACTAACCTTACTGCCTCCTGTGGTAGAGTTTTAGTGGAAGCAAGGGGCTGTTTGTGGTGGGGGGGCCCTTTGGGTGGAGGCAGGGAGACCTTTGGGTGCCAAAACTTGATGCATAGCAAGGTGTTTGACACTGCTTCCCAACAGCCTTGCTGATGATCTAAGATATGGACATGGCAGATGGACAAAAAATTTGGTAGGAAGAGCGTTCAATAGTGTGCAAAGGGCTCAAAGTTGAACTTATAGAGCTGGTCACATGTAGAATTCCACTAGGGCTAATACAGAGTCTGATAGTATATTTTTTATATTAAGGTAACGGTCCAGGTGAAAAGATTGAATGTACCCTCAGCAAAGTGGTGTATGAAGCCAAACAAGAGGAAAGTAAATAAGTAAGAAGGAAGAATCACCACACAGTGAGATGTCAGCATACCTCAGGGCCAACAAGAATTGCATTATGTTCAACACAGACAGACATGAAGTGCTATGTGTGGGATAGAACAAGCCCAGGCAGCAGAACAGCCTGGGGGTGGACTGGCTGGGAAGCAGCTCCATGACCAGGGCCCTGGAGGTCCTGGTGGGCAGTGATGAACATGAACCAGCAGCAGACCCTGGCAGTGAGAGACATTGAGAACTGGAAGAGGACCACCAGGATGGTTAGAGTGTGGAAGAACTCTATGTACAAAGACTGAGGCGCTGGGTTTGTGGAGCCTAGGGAAGAAAACGCTTGGTGGGAACTAGTCACATTCTTCAAATATTTACAAGGTATTTCTAGAGCAGATGGAGGCACACTTCACAGGCACGCACAATAAGAGGGCAAAAGGCAGCAGACAAATCACCCTGGGGAGTTCTGTCTGAATAGAAGGGAAAAATGCTTCACTGAGAAAACAGTTAAATATTGAAATAATGGAATCTGTTTTGCTGGAAATAATTGATACTCGATCTGACATACTTAGGGCTTTGGGTTACCTAATCTGAGGCCATCCTTTCCCTCAGGACAGTGGATGGAATAATCTCTGGATGTCCTTTTCAACTTCTGAAGAAGCCTGTGTTTTGAGCTCTCATCAGTCTGTCTTTGTCCGGATAGCCAGTAGATGGCATGGTTCAACAGTGGGAAAAAAAAGAAAAAAATGCAGTAAAATGTGTTTCTTCCTGGGATAAATTCATGACGATTTAGGAAAAAGGGTTTAATAAGAACCACTGCTACTTCAGGCAGAGGTCTTCAACATAGTAAGTAATAATAATAACAAAGTTTATTTTGTGTTTGCTTTTGTATTAAAGGTGTAGTTTCCAAACCAGGTAACACTAACCTGCTCCAATATGTTTTCCTGGAGTAAAGTGATTCTCATAGATTAATGATGGTCTCCCCTGGCTGTCCCTTTCTGTCTGAAAAAAAACATTGGCCTGCAAAGGAGCATTTTATAGGTGCTTTGCAGGTAGGCAGTCTCATGACCTCAAGTTCATATACAAACTTATTGGATGAATGGCAGACGTGGGCCTTCCAACACAGCTAAGATATTAGAGTTCAGCCCCCAGAAGATGCATTGCCAGTCAGCAGCAAGGCCATGTTTAGCTGTTTACCATTTTAGCCTGTATACCATTCCTGGTGAGCATCTGAGTCCTTGGGGAACACAGTGTCAGGAGCAGGCTGCACTGTGCTTGTGACCACTTTTGTGTGAACAGAAGTGGTTGTTAGCGGTGATTAGGCTCTGTCTCATTCCACTGTTGATTTATTTTGCTGTTGGTGATACTGTACTCTGACACAACCCTTGAATATATCAAAAGAGATATAAAATATACTATTTCTGTTGTTGCAAAAGGCTTCTGGTTAGGTAATATTTGCATTGGTAAACATATACGGATGAGAAAGTGAGTAATTGTAATGTATTATGCTCAGGTATATCTGGCACAAGTGAATGTGCAGCTGAAAGGTTTTCCTCGTACATGTGCATTACCTTAATCTTAGAGAGGAGCACAAGGAAATGAGAGGCTATGCAATATAAACAGTTTTTATAAGCTGATGGCTCCCTGTACCTGACAGCTTTGTGATTACTGTCAGTTTAGAAATTTTAACTGAGTCCTTGAAGTAAAAGCTTACTTATCTTTTTAGTATTGGACTTAGCATTGAAATGCCATTTCTCTCCTAATTACACAACAAACATGTAGATCCAAACTGAATAGTTTGAAGATGCTTAATATGGTGTATTAGAAATACATTTTTATAAATGTTTGCAGGGACAAACTGAACTGACAGAATGGGGCATTTAACTGCTTGGTGATAGTGGGTGAATTTGATAAAACTTGTTTAAAATAGACTCAGAAGCAATATTCGCAGGACTTAGATCTAGTCCCAGAAGCCTTCCCTTACAGCAGAGAGGTGAGTGTCCATTATGAAGTGGAGAAGGAGAAAAAACACCTTTCCTCAAGCAGTATTTTTTGCCAGATTTGGGAGAGGAATTTGAACCATAGCCCTTTGTTTCCAAGGGAATTTGTTTTGCTGTGGGCTGCAGGGGATTCAGGGTGGTTTGCTCTAGTCTTTGAAACTCTGAAATATTTACTGGATTAAGAGATGAAACCAAAACTTCCCCAAAGAACTCCTTAATCACCATCACAGTGTCAATCTCTTTCTCTGCAGTCAGTAGTTATCTACATATTTTTGGGTATTGGAATGAGTAGAAAAGGACAGATGTAGTGGGTCTCCACCCTTGCTTAGAGCAGGACACAAAACCTTTAGATCAAACTTTGGCTTACAGTGAAGCAGATAAAAAAAAAAAAAGAAAAGAATAAACAAAAAAAAAAAAAGAAAAAAGAAGAAAAAAAAAGAAAAAAGAAGAAAAAAAAAATAAAGAAGAAAAAACTTGCATTCTCTGCAAGTGTGCTAAGATTGTGCTGTGGAAGACAGAAGAGGGATTTTGGGGCTGTTTCTCTGCATTTACAAGTTTAGTCTTGAATGTTATAAAAATGCCCACAATGGATGCTTAAACAGATTGTTTTCTTTTGAATGTTATTTTTTCATCTTTGGATTAGAACAAATGAGCTTTTATTTCAATTTAGCCACAAAACCAGGGATCTTGAGTCTTGGAAACCAATATTTGTAGGGTGCTTCTCGGCAAGATTAAATAGTTCATGGAGCAGTGCTGGTGTAATTAAGTTGCTGCTTGTTCTGTATCTCATTTGTTGCAGGGTAGTTTGGGGATCTTTGTGCCGTAATCCACTGCACAGTGTTAAGTTGCCCTCAGTCATCTTAATCTCTTCCTTAGGTGTCACTCATGCTTTCACTTTGAAAAAACAAAACAAAACAAAACAAAACAACAAAACACACTACTCCCTTTCCTCTCAGTGTTGAGCACTTTCTGAAGTAGGCAGACAAGGTAGGGTTTCAAAATGTGGTCGGTCAAACGTATTGGTGGAAATCTACAGCCGTGGAGGTGGTGCAGCAGCCAGAAAAGAAGGCCAGAAAGAGACAGACAGAACATTTCAGCAGAGCTTCATCAGGCAATTGGGGTCTGTCAGGTCACTCGCAAGCATATGCTGAGCTATGGAGCTCTTTGCCCCAGGAGTGTTGGAATTTCAGGATGTATGTTTGTCCTCAGTCTGATAACGTGAGCACTCTGACACCAGCACCCAGTTGTGCAGAATAACATACAGTTATTTTCAGACTAATTCCCTTTCATATATAAACGGTGCCATCAAATAACTCCCAGCATGAGGACATAAAAATAGGAGGGGAAATAGCATACATACTCAGAAATGTGATGCAATACACAGAAAACACACTCACTGTAGATACACAAACTTTTCCTGTGGTATAAGTGTCTATCCTTTCACCCTTGTGTAAAGATGTAAATGCATGTGCAAAGCAGTCACACTTTCTAGAAGAAGAACTAAAATTGTCGTCTGTCCTTTCACTTACCTATGTTTTTAGATCTTTAAAATGTGTAAAATAACAAATTAGTTGACAAGCCTGGATGTTCTCCCTGTTTACTGAACAGGATCTTTGCATTTGAACTTAGAGAGGTTGGGATATTGGTATTATCTGTATAATAACCGCAATTATTATCTGTATAATAATTTGCAATAAATGATGGAACATTGACTTTTTCTAAGTAAAAATGTCCAATGAACTCAGAGTTGTGTTGGAAGTCCTTAAATGCTAAACATTGTATAATGACAGAGGCAGGCTAACAGCTCTTTCTCCTAAAACTACAGTCAGTTTTATACTATTTAAGGAACTCTGTTATTGCTCTATAAAATGTACTGTCTTGTTACTTGGGTGATTCTGCTCTACTCCTTTATGAAACACCATTTCAAGAGTTTAAAAGCTTAGATTTCATTTCACTGTATTCATGTTTTTCCAGACTTTCTGTGCATGTTAGCAATCAAATTTTATCATTCTTGTTTACTTCTCTGGACTATGTCAATGTCCTTTCTCTATCATGGTGCCAAATATTTAGCAGAGGTTTATAAGTGTTTTAAAAGAACAAGATTTACTTCTGTCTTCTTGTTTATTTGTAGACATTTGTTGGTGTTGATGGTTTCATGAGTCTGCCTCACACCCAGATCCTCACTATGTGTTTGTATATTATATGGGGTTCAATTCTTGTGGCCTGTGCAGCTGATGTAGGAAGCAATTCTGCCACTAGGCTCAAACTCCAAATGAGGCTTGTTAGTTACAAACCCATATAAATCTGAGACCAAAAAAATGTGCTGAATCTCATGCAAATTAAAATTACAGGGTGCTGCGCATTGTTGTTGATGAGGTTTAAAAGAAAGTGCAACATCCCTCTAGCTGAACTTGAATTGTGTTTGTGAACTGAGACTGTGTTACATAATGGCTTTGTCTAACCAAAATTTTGTTTGCATTTGTAAAATCATCCTCTAAAAGGACTCCTGGAATATTCCGTGCTGCAGATGTTCCAATCAAAATGCTTCAATGCACAGAGTTAGTGCTTAAGATAATCAGGACCTTTATGGCATATTGTGTGCTGTAAATCTGAACCTGGAGGACACAGAACAGTGAAACTGTGAGTAGATATACTGAGCAAGGGGCCAACCATGAATGTTTCAGGCCTTGCATTCTTTGTACATGAGAGAGCTTTTGTTATCCAATAGGTCTACTTTATGAGAAGGGCTGCAGTGAGGTTAAATGTTAAATGTCAAGATTCAGAGATAAGACCAAGAAAAATTCTGGAAAGGGTTGCTTGGGTTTATTTTTAACTAGCAGAAACTGTATTGGACTTTTGTGGTCTCTTCACAAGACCAGCTTATTAGTAAGTTTTCAAATTGCATTTCTTACAGAACAAAAATTGTAGCTCCTTGATACCTTTGTATCTGAAACTTAGAGATTTCACTTAAAAGGATTTTTTTTTTCGACTTTGGAGTTGAAATCAAGAGTCTTTGGAGACAGAAGCCTTCATTCTAGGTGTATCTAAATAATTTCTGATGCCAATGCCTCGTGGGAACACTGAAGGGAGGCAATAGCCTTGTTTGTAGCTACCAAGGACTTTGATAATAATTCCCAGAATCTGAAAGGTTTTATATTTTTCAGGAAATGGTTGTTTCAAATGGGGATTTTCTCAATGTATAAGGCTTTTAATTCAAGCAAGGGAACCCCAAGAAGGTGCAGAATGCAAGGCCAGAAACTGGATACCTCTCCTATACCTATCCCATCACCGAAGATCTGAATGCTAGTTTAGATCTTTGTAAAAGATCTTAGTTCTGTAGGCAACACGTCTGTTTACATGGCAGCTTAAAAGCAAAAATTATTTACATTCAAAATCTAGGTCAAGGTCTTGAATATGAACTACTGAAGGATGCCAAACTGGTTGTCAGCTTCCTACCTCCTGAAACAATGATGTGCCCAAAACTTTTATGTGTTTTCACAGCAGAGGCATAGCTCTGTCTTGGAAGAACTGAAGCCAGCTGTGCTGAGGCAGAAATGTGTCCAGAGCACATGGCTATGCAATACTAGCTAGAGCCCTGAATACTGGTGTAGCTTACTACTAGTTAAGAACAGTGTATGCACAGCTAGAAAGAGACTGATAAACACATTTTTGTGTTTATTTATCCTCCAATTACCACATAACTAGCTCCTGGTTAACTACAGGACAACTCAAACTCTCAGAAAACAGAAACAAGTCTGGCCAAAACAACTGGATGAAGTTCATGATTGTTGTGGAGATAAACACCATTTCCTTCTTCTGCATGCCTTTCTGCATACCTTTTTCTGCATGTCTCTCTTTTACAGGAAGAAAGCTGAGGTAAAGGAGTAAATTATCAAGGTCACTCAATGCTTTCTTCTTGGATGAGGCAGTTGGTTAGTGGTTTATCTACCAAAACAGCTTAAACTTCAAAATATGATTTAGGACCTCCCTCCCTCCCTCCCTCCCTCCCTCCCTCCCTCCCTCCCTCCCTCCCTCCCTCCCTCCCTCCCTCCCTCCCTCCCTCCCTCCCTTCCTTCCTTCCTTCCTTCCTTCCTTCCTTCCTTCCTTCCTTCCTTCCTTCCACAGTTTGTTCCATCTGGACATGGATAAAGCCCATGGCTTCTCTCTGAATTTTGTAATCTTTGGCTATATTGTGGGCATTTGTGTTTATGTACAGAGAAAAAACTTCTGATTTTAGTTGCATTCATATTATACAGGCATTGGGAAGTTGATTTTGTAGGAAACATGGACAAACTGAGGGGGTTGGCCTGTTCTCCCACGTGCCTGGTGACAGTATGAGGGGGAATGGGCTAAAGTTGTGCCAGGGGAGCTTTAGGTTGGATGTTAGGAAGAACTTCTTCACTGAAAGGGTTGTTAGACATTGGAACGGGCTGCCCAGGGAAGTGGTGGAGTCACCATCCCTGGAGGTCTTTAAAAGACGTTTAGATGTAGAGCTTAGGGATATGGTTTAGTGGAGGACTGTTAGTGTTAGGTCAGAGGTTGGACTCGATGATCTTGAGGTCTCTTCCAACCTAGAAATTCTGTGATTCTGTGAAACCAACCCTGTGTCCTACTTTGTCAAATGCATATGGGAATGCTCTGTTGCAGGTGTTGAGCCTTACACTCATGAGGAAGATCAGGAAGTCATGAAATCAAGGCATTAGCAAATTACTAATTTCATGCAACTATTTTCCTTCTAGATGTGTTGAGTCATCGGGGTTCACATTAGCATATTTATCTTTCAAATAAAAAGTGCCTTTTTTTTTGTTGTTGTTGTCATTTTAATATAATTAATATTATCTTGATTCCAGAGCAGAATGGCTACCAGAAAACAGCTAATATTGTGAAATAATCATTACTGTGGCAAAAGCAACAGATACTGAGAGGGAGCAGATGTGCTGGGCCAAGGCCTGGGGAGTAGTTCTGGATAGCCAGAAGCCTGGCTGAAGCCAGCTGAGCTCTTGGGAGGCTGTTCCACAGCTTGTTTTCTTTGGAGACAAGAAGTTCTTGCCCTTTCCATTCTCCTGGCTGCTCTTTCCTATTCCTGCAACCCTCTCAGTTGTGCTAGCATAATTGTTTGTGGTCTGTGCTATAAACTCATTGATATGTGCTAAAAAGAATGAGCATTTTCATTATGCGTACAGGGAATTGGGACGCATGGTCAGGGATAAGGAACTGAGAAAGGAGGAGATGGAAATGAGATGGGATCTTCAAGTGCCAGGACTGCCACAAAAGAAAACAAATAATGCAACTACACCCACTAAAGATTTAAAGATAGAAAGATTTTGGAGGGAACTGAAACAGACCTTTGTAGATAGTTGCTGCCTGCCTGTCTTTCTTTCTCCTTTAGGAAACATAGGGATTAAAGGGGTGGGCAAACTGGGAATTGAGGCACTGGACTGATAGAAAGCCAATTCTGCCAGGTGCTGGCCAACTTCATTGCTCAGGTTCAACTGCTGATTTAACTTACTCTTTTCAGTGAAAGTTTTGATTATTTTGAATTATCAACTTTGTTAAACTATTAGTTTGAAAGCATTTATGGTAGTAAGTCATTTTTAGCTGAGCTGCACGTTCACCTCTTCTGTCTTCAAGCGGTAGAGACATCCTGCTTCCAAACTTTGCTTGCTGACTTTAGTTCATCAGAGCAGTCTCTCTAATCCTGTCAGTTCCTTCTCTTTGCCTTCACCTTTCAAGGAAAATAATTTCAAAGGAGCATGAGTGTTAGACACATTTACTGGATTCCCCTATGTAAAAATAAATACAAAGTAGTCTCATTTCATTAGTAGCCTGAGCCCTGTGCTGTTTCAGTGTAGCAGTATGTGTGTCTGTAGGAGGGTGGGCCTGGGGGCAGTGACCTTTAGCTAGAAATGTCCCAGTGTGCCTTCATCCTTATCCTCAGGACAACAGCTTTTTTTTTCTTTCCATTCCCCTGAGGAGAATCTGGTTTCAAATTATATTAAAAGACTTAAGGCTTTTTTTTTTTTTTTTTTTTTTTTTTTTTTTTTTTTTTTTTTTCCCTAACATTGCCCCAAACAAATATGTTCCATTGGCAAAAACGCTCTTCATTCTTCGGTTACTGTTAAAGTGTTTTTTGTTCCCTCTTCTCCCCCTTTTTCAATCTGGCAGAATCTCCTAGACTGAAAATGATGACCCAGTTAAATCTACAAATATTGATGTGGGCAGACCGCTCAGTATCCAAGTTGCTGGAGAGACTGTTATCTTATTTGTGTCAGATTTGGCTATTATGAAACAAATTTTGTATGTAAAACTTTCTTCAGCTATTTCTTGAGTGGTAAGCTCTCTTTTGAGGTAAAACTTTCATTCACTGCAGTTAATGGTAAAATTAAGAGCAAGTACTTTTTCCGGATGAAGAATTGACTCTATGTGATGAACTTTACATGGCACTTGTCTTAAAGATGGAAGATGCTTCACACATACTTCAGTAACACGATTAAGTGATGATTAATACATCTGTAAATTTTTCTATTTGTACATTGCATTTTAAATTACCTGAGCACAGCCAGTAGCAATGCTGCTGTGGATAATAAGTTAGAGATAGTGCTTGCTTCTAACTGTTGGTTGACTTCACCTGTGCTTTATCTCAGCAGCATTTCATTTCAGCAAGAGATCCAGAGTCACCTAGATATAGTTGGCACGATACTTTCCTCTTTTCTGTACTTTGGTGGTTTTCATAATTAGATGAGAGGTCTCTCTGTCAATGGCAGCTCTTTGAAACTCACCTTAGTCAGATGAGGTAACCAGAAGGGTAACTGTATTACCTCTTCCCATAGCTCAAATATCTGGTGGTTGCTTTCTCTTGAATTTATATACATTATCTGTAGATTGATAGTTTAGCAAAATTCAAGCTAGATATTTTAGAGGAATGTATAGAGGTGTATAGAGGCTGTATAGAGGTGGTATAACACAGTCTAAGGCAGTTTTTACTGTTTTGGACCTTTTCAGAAGAAAACAGAATTAAAGGGTGAAATGTAATCTGTACAAAAGCACTCAGCATGTATTTATCCATACAACTTTTATTTTGTAGATCTCAGGGCTTGCTACAACATAGTTTTGTAGCAATGTAACACTGCTGACTTTTTCTCCTTCTGAAGTTTAAGAGGCATAAAACTAAGTATGGCAGTATTTGTTTAAACTTCCTTTTTAAAATAATAGTTCTTATTGTACTTTAAAAGAAATAATGAAGTGTAGATTTTAGTTAACTACTGATGATTAAGCCATCCAACGTCAAAGGAAGAATATATTAAATTATAGTGCCACAAATTTTAAGAGAAACAAGTTTTTTACAGAGAGGAGCAGACAAGGCACCCGAAGTTTACTGAATGAAGAAGTGGAAAATCAGTGGGGAAATACTGCATTTGGATTACTAGGGTGGCATGGAATAAAGATGCAGCACTGTGGATTATAATTCCTATCAGAAGTCATTAGTATTGAAAGTTTTAACTAGAAAATTATAATCACAGATTTTTGTTTTGAAATATTGTTAGGTCTTACTATGTAACTCCAGAAGTTTAAGGTGAATAACCGGGTTGTACCGAAAACAGTGGAAGGATTAAATGAAAATCACCAGATTCTACGTAAAATAACAAATACCCTACAGAGATTTCATTTCACTTGATGCATAGTGCAGTGCAAACATCATAAACCACAAAAAATCTAACTATAAAAAGCTAAAAATATTAGCAAAGCCCCTGTAATTGAGTTATACATTGAAGTAACTTCTTATATATCTAGAATAAATGTTAGAAATAACTCAGTTTGAAGCTCTTTGATGAAAAGGGGAGCTGGTTTTACTTTAACTTCATACATGAGTTGAGTTAGAATATTAATGCAGGTATAATTCTGGAGATGGATTAGCTGTCCTTAAAATTTGATTTTCAGCAATCTTTTTATGCAAACGGTGAAATAAAGTCATAACTTTATAAGATTCTGCCTCACTGTAGCATGTAAGGAGATCCATGGCTGCAAATCAATATAGATATTTTTGTTGAGGTGCTGATATTTTGTGCAGACATTCTGGATTTTTTTTTTAATATTTCAAAATAGTTCCATAAATTCATGTAGCTCTGAATTTATTCTTGCGATACTGAGGTGAGCCCCTAACTTCCACAGCTGCAGTTTCCCATCACTTTCAGTGGAGTCAAAAGGGAGCAAAATTACTTCCATCTTAATTACTCGTTTAAAGACAAGTGCAACTTGTTTTCTTAAATAAATAAATAAATAAAATCTGTTATGTGTAGATATAATGGGCCTGGATGGGGGGAGATAGGGGTAATGTGGGTGCATAGACAAAGAAGATGGCCTGGGTAGAGGCCCAAGAGATAGGTAATACAGAACAACCCTTTACCGAAAGGGTTGTTCTTTACCAAAAGGGTTGTTCTTTACCAAAAGGGTTGTTCTTTACCAAAAGGGTTGTTACTTTACCGAAAGGGTTGTACTTTACCGAAAGGGTTGTTAGGCATTGGAACAGGCTGCCCAGGGAAGTGGTGGAGTCACCATCCCTGGAAGTCTTTAAAAAACATTTAGACATAGAGCTTAGGGATATGGTTTAGTGGGGATTGTTAGCGTTAGGTCACAGGTTGGACTCGATGATCTTGAGGTCTCTTCCAACCTAGAAATTCTGTGATTCTGTGATTCTGTGAAGAAACTAGGTGTGACAGGAAGGGGTGGCTAAAACACCTATCTGCCTGGTGCAGTGGACTTTGATGCAACAGATCAAGCCTCCTTCATGCAGAGGGAAGGAGGCTGCTGTTTGCTGCCTCCCTTTCATGGTAACTGTTGAAGTTGAATCTTTCATAATAACTGTTAAAGTTGAATACTTTTGTCACATCCTGATTTTAGGAAGCTTCCTTGGGGGGGAGGGGGGTCAGGAACAGAAAATATAACAACACAGATACAGTAGGCAATCTTCAAAAACTGCTATATATTTATAAAGCAGCATGATTTCTGGAATGCTGACTACTAATTTATAACTGCTTAGGCTGTACTGAGGCTTCAGCTTGGAGTAGGGGGCAGAGGCTTTTTGGCAATAACTGTCTGTCAGTCCCTGTGTGGGACATCATATTTGATTGACTTTTTTAAAAAATTATTTTTTATTTTAGATGCCCACATACAGTGCTTTATATTTGACTTCTAGCCCTCTCTCTAGCCAGGTAGTTCAGCAGCTGGTTCACCCAGGCTTAATTTGCAGTTCTTTGAAAGACTCAAAGCAAGTATTATGGGCTGGTAGAAGTGGCCAAACCTGCACAAGATATCTGCAGATGTCTTGGCAGTGCTTTCCTCCATATGTTGTTTCAGGAAAAATTGACCGTGGCTTGTGCTGCTGTATTTCCACCTGGTTTCCTCATTGATGGCCATGTTAGTGAAATGTGTTTATTTGTGCTACCATCGTAGCAAAACCTGTGGTGTGCAGGTTCAAGATCTTAGCTTATTTCTTCTGCTCTTCTTTCTATCCTAGAAACAAAAGAAAACAAAAATGGAGAAGGCAGAAATGGTGGAAAGGTTCAGTAAAAATAAAAGTGAGGAAAGGAGAGGAATGAAGAAAACAACAAAAATATGTAGTTTTCACATCAGGTATAAAAACCACACAGCTCTTTTCTGTAGTGGAATGAAGTATTTTTCTTATTCAACTGCCTATTTTATTAAAGTGTGTATTTTTACTTTTAGTGTAAAGTTTTGGGGTTTGTGTTTATTTTAAATGTAGCTATCACTCGTTGAATTAGTCTGTATCCCTTATTCTTCAAGGTAACTTATCTAGTAGATAGAGATTTTATGTTTTATGAAGATTCCTGTAGATACAAAAGTAAACTGAAGCCAAGCCATTTACAGCTAAGACAATCTTCACAGAAAGGAGTACTGGTATTTTAAGAGCTCCTTCTGCCTTCTTATATGTAGTGAGGAAGACTCTCCAGCACAGAATTACTACTTCTTTATTACTGCATCTCTTGGTTATTTTGCAACCAGCTATTGAAGTCAGCCAAAATACTGTACTCTGTTTTCACAAAAGTAACATGTTCACATTCCAGATGAATTCTCAACATGCCATGCTTTACTGAGAATCTTCAGATTGGAGCTGCTTGAATCTCCACCAACAGCGAATGGTCATGCTTTCTTGATCTGCTAAAGCTGATTAACATTTTAGTGGCATTTTTCCATGCAACACTTCAACACAGGAAAATCAAAAGATAAATAGATATGAAATGTATTTTTTTTTCCTAACTTATCTTCAAATCAGATGAAAGCTTCAGCCATATCAGTTCATCCCATAAAATATAATTCTATTATTTATTTTTCTCTAACATGGTCTCTCCCGTTGAAGGAGCACAGAGTATTAATGATGCCCTTCATGCTGTATGTTTTCCATTTGTGTCATCCTTTACTTTGTCTTCTAGTCTTTTGCTTTGGGTCTTTCTTACTCTGGGAAATGTTTTGCTCTGCCTCTGTGGTCCTGGGTTCTAAAATTCAGTGTCTGACTTCTGATTTTTTTCATGTCATCTGTCAGCTTTTTCTTTTACTTTAGTGGACAAGATGGACAGGTCTTCATGAAGAGATGTCTTACTCAGAGAAACCAGAGCATGGCCTGCAAATCTGAATCAATGTGAGAAGTTCAGAGAAAATGGTGAGGACTCATCGCCATGAAATAAAAACAAAGCAATGCTTTGCAAACCCTGAAAGAATGGTGCAATCCCATACATCATTTCAGGAGAGATGCTGGGGGCAAAGGTAAATTCTTCAGAACACTAGGACAGTTGGTAAGTGTATGAAGTGAATTGTGTGCTGTGGAGCTTTATTTATCATACATCTGTAGACAAGTTCAAACATAGCTCTTTTCTCATCTTCCTTATACTTTAAGAGTCAAGATTCTCTGGATTTTAGAAATAAATTTTGAGGGCTGTAGATACACAGTAAATGTTCCATTTTGTCATTTCTAATTAGCAAGATATATTTCTTATAATGCCTCATTTTATTGCAATCATTCCTTCATAGGATACACTATAAATCATGTTTGTGGCACAGCTCTCCACTCAGAAGGAAAAAAGTATTATGCATATGTGCTGTTAGGGGAAGAAAATCATCAATGTTTCATTGTACAGGGCTTGTCTGTACAATTCTGACTTGCAAGAATATTTGAAATCCACTGTAGGTGTCTATCTGAGGACTAGCTGTCAGATTACAAATCCTTGAAAGTAATATTTTAAAATGGTTATCAGTGTTTCTTTGAGACAGCAACCCGTCCTGCTGGGGGCGGGTGCCCAATCTTGTTGGCAAAGGGTCCTTTGATATAGCTTTTTCAGGATGGGCTTCATAGTTTGTGGAAAGAATAGTAGGAACTACCAAGACAGGTGGGGTGAAAAAGGCTTTGTGCTGCCCTTGTTCCTAGAAAACTCATTCTTTCCACTCTGTAGCACTGATCCTGGAATGTTTGTGCTGTAGGAACTGAGTGCCAGAACAGCAAAGCTGGGCATTTGCCCAACCTGGGCCCTGGAGTGGCTGTGTTCCTCTGGCACTTAAAACCAAGCAAGAGGGAGAGAATGACAGCCTTTCGGTCTTGCTCCATGTGTGAGAGCTTATGGCACAAACCATTAGGAAGCCCAGAGGGAGGTGACCTCTTGTTGGTGCTGTAACAACAAAGGTTCTGGCCTGCTTGCATAGCTGTATGAAGAGAAGCATTGCGATCGATCTACTTTAAGGCATGTTGCACTTTACACCTTCAACTTGACACGTGCATTTTTTGCCTTTGGTAAGCAAGCTGTTCTGAGGCTTGTAAAGATAGAATTGATCACCACAGTTTTTACACTAATGAATATCCAGATGTGTGTGACTTTATTTTTGATATTTTAGCATAAATAGCAGGGTAGCACACTGCTGCTTACAGAGTCAGAGAACAGTTCAGGTTGGAAGGCCCCACTGGAGACTGTTGAGACCAACCTGATGCTCAAAACATGGTCATGTACAGCAAACTGCTAGGGTTGTGTCCTGTGGGAGGGTTGAATAGCTCTGATGATGGAGACTCCAAAACATCCCAACAAAACCTGCTCCAGTGTTCTATCACCCTGACAGAAAAACATTTTTTGTTATGTTTAAACAGCGTTTCTTGCATTTCAGTTTGTGCCCATTGCTTCTTGTCCTGACACTGTATACCACTGAAAAGATGTTGGCTTGTCTTTACATGCTCTTGTCAGGTATTTGTACACATTGGTGTGATCCTGAACTTTCATTTCTCCAGGCTAAATGATTCTAGCTCTCTCAGCCTCTTCTATGTCAGATGCTCCAATCTCTTAATGACCTTTGTCACCTTTTTCTGGTCTCTCTCCAGTATGTGTCTCTGTCTTTTGTACCAGGGAGCCCAGAAGTAGACCCAGCACTCAGACATATCTCACCAGTGTTGAGTAGAGGGGACTGCGGGCAGTATTTTTTTTTTCAATGCACAGCATTGTATGGGCTGCTGCAGGGAAAGTTAACATTCCAGCCAGACCCAGTACAAGTCCAAAGATACTGGGAGATGTCTGCCACAAGGGCACATTCAGCCTGGTGCCCACCAGGATCCCCACATCTTTCCATGCAAAGCTGCTTTCCCTCTGGGCAGTCCCCAACATGTGCTGGTGCCTGGGGTTGTTTCTCCCCAGGTGCAGGACTTTCCCTTGTTGAACTTCATGAGGTTGCTGCCAGCCCATTTTTCCAGCCTGTCCAGGTCCTTCTGGACAGCAGCACCACCCTCTGGTGTCAAATACTCCTCTCATGCTTCTTTAGAAAGCATAAAGTTGTTCTATAGACTGTGTTAAGATATTAGTGGGGAAAAAAAGCATAAAACACATTTCTTTCCAAAAGTCTGATCAAATAAGAACTTGTTTTGGAACATTTTTTATGGAGTGTAATATAAAATGGTAAAATTCAAATGTGAAAAATATTTTAAAAACAGTCATTTAAGTTCTCCCACATGTAATTTTCTATCCTAGCAATTGCATTTAATTTTATTTATTTACTTATTTTATTTATTTTGTAGCAAAGTGTGACTTGCTTTGTAAGGATGAAAGTTCAATGAAACTGTTTTGTTTTATGTTTTGCCTTCTTTACCTTCTCTTTCAGAACAATATAGAGATAATTCAATCTTTCTTGTCTTTGTGGCAAATAAGAGGTTTTGAACATGTATGAGGTAAGCTGCTTATTTTAACTCTTAATTTTGGTACTACAATGTAAATTTTTATTAGGATTTGATTGCAAACAGATCTAGAAGTAAGTGGAAAAATGAGAGGGTTTCTCAGATACAAGGTTTAGATAAGAGCACCTTTGTCATCTACAGGAATGTGGCTTGTCAAATAAGACTGAGCTTTTGTCTGTGCTGTGAACCAGCAGGATGTTTTCATCAGAGGAGGTTAGAAGGGGCAAACAAGCAGCACAGCATGCAAAGCAGGTTCCTGGTGCCCACACAGGGATCTGAGGAATCCATGTAGGGATCTGGGGAGCACACCCGCCTGCTCTCAGCTTAAGCCCCACCTCAGCCTTGGCATCCATCTCCTTCTTTCAACATGCCAGACAGCTCTGTAGCAAATCAAGAGCATGCAAACACCTCTGTCAGAAATGCATGCCGATTTGGTTGTCCCCAGCTCAATGGGAGTTCATCCCCTGTGCCCAGTCAAGGAATGGCTTTAGAGGAGAGAGACTGCAGGGTTAGAAAGATCTGGGCAAAACAGACAATTGTGCATAATGAATATTCCCTCTAGTAAATCTCTTTGCTTTCCTCCTTTGCACTGCAGCAAGTTGAAACTTCCTACGATAACTTTTGGTGCCCTAAACTACTGCCTAGATCTTACTGTTGTACTTCTGGTTCAGTGAGGATGAGTAAGAGGCACTAGACAGATAAACCATGTCTCCAGGATGCATCATTTTTGGTCAGAAAGCTTGTACTTTTGTACGTGTATTTTCCTACTTTTCCTGTAAAGCCTGTAGGGTTTTCTAGAAATTAGGTGAACTTCTCGGTATTGAGGGCAACTGATGGAAAAGGAAGCATTTCCCTCTCCTTTATGCATGTTTTTCAGAGAAGGTAAACTAACTGTCCAGGTGTTTTATTTTTCTTTACTGCATTTACAGAAAGTTAGGCAGCAAAACTTTTACACAAAGAGTATGCCTGATGTGTAGTTTTTAGGACACTCAAGGCAAGCTAACTGGATCTCACTGGAAACAATACTGTGCTGAAGGAAGAAAATTGTGGACATATAAGTAACAGGGTAACCTAACCATGTCTTCTAGCAAGTCTCTGCTTACAAGTGATTGATATAGAGGGCCAGGTCTACACAGTGGTTGCAGGTTGTAGGTTTTTGTCCACAGGAGTTAAAC
This sequence comes from Aythya fuligula, assembly GCF_009819795.1. Taxonomy (NCBI): domain Eukaryota; kingdom Metazoa; phylum Chordata; class Aves; order Anseriformes; family Anatidae; genus Aythya; species Aythya fuligula. The sequence continues at coordinate 127,913,614 of NC_045559.1, forward strand.
CAGGTCAGGAACAGGGTAGCCTCCCTGTGCAGCACGATGCTATGCTTAGGTTCAGGTAAGCTATTTTTCACTGGGCTTATTTACCAGTATCCTTTTCTCTGCCTGTAAGGCATCTGGTCCCTTACTGGCTTACAATTGACTCACTTGCAGTAGGGACAGCATTCATTCATTGCTGACTGCATGAATGCACCCAGAGCTACGGAGCAACAGTACAGCATGTACAGAGGAACCATTTCCTAACTGCGGAAGTAGGGGATAATAGGTTCCATCTGGAGCTGAGGACAGACAAATGAAGAGAAGAAAAAGCATCAACAGTTTCAGGAATGTTTCGCTTTTTTTGGCTGTTCTAATTTTTCTGATAGGCAGATATGAACTAGTATGCTGGGGACTGTGGATCAAAAGGGATTCAATTTTTCTGCTACAAACTATAGTTTGGCACAGGAAATCTTTTCCTCTCCAAGCAGTCTGTGAGGTATAGTAAGAATGTGAACAATGCAAAAAAACAAAACAAAACCAACCAACCAAACAAAAAAACAGTAAAACAAACATCATCAACAAAAAACAGGCTTTTTCCATTGGACATGAAGAATATTATGGGTGATGGAAGAGATTTTTGGAACAACTTTAAAGAAAGTGCTAGGAATCCCATCAGGAACTTTCATCTTATGAATGAGGTGTCTCCCAGTCTGTGTTTTACAAGGTATTACTGTGTTGTTGTTGTTTTTGTTGTTGTTTTGTTTTGCTTTGTTTTTTTTTTTTTTTTTTTTTTTCCATTTATTCTTTCTGTAGACCTCTTTCTATCTGCTACTAGATGCTGTCTCAACAAGACAACTTTATTCTGAAGTCCAGTTGTTTCATACCAACTCAACAACATATCAGTGCAATCATTAAAAACAAACTTAAAATTACAGAACATTGCTTCAGAGCACAGAGCTTGTGCTATCCAATGATCTCCACCTGTAGTGAGGCTGGCCTTACCTAAGAAAAGACCTAAGAGCATCAATCTACAACTATAAAACAATGCAGCTAGAAGTCTCTTCATGTGCAGAAGAATTGCTAGATACAGAAGTACTTAAATTTTGTCTGAGAATTATATCCTGATTTTTTTTTCCTCAGTCCCAAATAGATTATTTACTTGACTGCAGCATATTGAGAAATATTAAGGATAATGAAAATAGACTTATCTCTGCTGCAAATGTGGAGGCATTTGTATCTGGTGCTGCAACAAGTATGAATTTGTAGTAAGGTCAAGCCATCAAAACAGCTGAAGCCAGAACAGATGTTTGAGAGATGCTGGAGTGGATGTTGGATTACTTCTAATTGAAAGAATTTGAAAGTTTCTCTTAAAACGTAATAAAAGATAGGCTTGGATTCATTCCAGGCTGTACTCATCATTGCCTTTTTCAATGAAGAAAAATAGGCACTTCCAAGGCGTAGTGCAACCTTGATCACACTGAGAAGTATTTCTTTTTTGCCTAGATTTAAAGTTCTCTGGTTGAAGTTAGAAGGATTCTCATTTTAAAACCTCAGCTGGATACGTAACAAGTCTGTGACCTGCACATATGCAGGTCACATGAAATGCTGTGATTGATTTATTTTTTTATTTTTTTATTTTTTTGCAAAAATGATGCCTTTAGATATAATCAAGCTAGCTAGAGGAAGTATTTGATGTCTTCTGTTCTATGAGTAGGTAATTAGTGTGGATACTTTTAACTACATAAGACTTGACCAGAGAGAAACTAAAACATTTAGGAAGGACCAGGATTTTAGGAATGGACTAAGAACTGCTGCTCTAAGAACTGCTGCCAGTCCATACCTATACTTTTTCTGCAAGACAAGTTTTGCTGTTGCTGGCTTTGTGCTTACAAAAACACATTTGATGACACTCTTTCTGAAGCAACAATTTCACCAGAAGATGTATTGAATAGACTGGACAATATACTTGCTGCAGGGAGATGGTTATAACCACAACAATTGTTTGCCACATTTTTAACTGGCACAAACTGTGAAAGTGTTTTTAAGTTCTAAAGATAGGTAAGAAAAACTAAAGAGAGAATTGTAATTGCCACAAAAGAGGATCTAAAGATTTTGATACCTTCATATGCATTAGGAAAGAAAGGTAGAGCTGAATAAGGAAAGGAAATTTGTAAAAAAATGTAAGAATGCTTTGGGAGACCTTGGAGCCTTGACTGTTTTACCTGTGTAATCATGGTACCAATCAACAAGTCCAGCAGTCTGGTGTTGCCAGAAGGCTGTGAATCAGAGCGCTCATAGTATCAGTAGCACCAGGAATCAATTTCAGTTTTCAATGATATAACCAAATATTTTTTTTCCCCCTAATGACATCTCCTCTCCTTAAAGGGGCAAAACCAACTAGCCAGACTTAAAATTCTAAGCAGTTAAATGTCTTCTAGAAAAGATGTAGGGAATACGTAAAGATCACCTCATTAGTGGACGCAAGAGACAAATGGTAGCTAAAAAGGCGAGTTACAGGATTTGGATCTATAGCTACATTCAGAACACTGGGGAGATAGATGAGTGATTGCTTGCCAAAACCTATTTTTTTTGACAAAAGGGAAGTTCTAACTACTGGGAGTGTCCCTGAGTGAGGGCAGAAGCCTGGGAACTGACAAGCCACTGTGTTTAAATTACAATCTAATTTATGATGAATTTTAGCCTTTTGTTGTTGTTCTTTTTGTTTAAAGAGGATTGTTTAGGTACACCTTTTGGTTGTTGTTTAGTACCGTTAGCATCTCCCAAATGTCACACTAAATTGTAGATGACATTGGATTAGAAAAATATATTACAAAAGTGGGATTGCTATTAAACTGAATCCTGCATTTGAGACAGTCTCTATTATAAAACAGAAAGACACATCTTCTGTCTGATGTAGGATTTCCTGCTTTTTCTCTGAAGTACATAAAGCTTGTTGCTGCTTGAAAAAAATGATGTTGTCTAATTGGATAGACACTGGACCGACTGATTTAATAATTCTTTTTCCCTATGTCTCTATGCATTGTATAATTCCCACATACATCTATTTAAAATGATATCCAAAACAGTTCAAGGCAGAAGGTCTAAGTCCTTCTTTTGTGGGAATTTATACATGAGTATGTAATGCCTAGCATGTGGTGTTCCTGTTAGCAAACTCTTCTTTGCCAGACCACTGACACAGGAAAACAAAAAGCAGAGCTCATCTCAAATACAAAGCATACAGCAGTGCAAAACCCAGATGTCTGTCTTTCTTAAGCCTCTTTTTTTTCTTTTTTTTTTTTTTTCTGTATCCACTTCCACCATATTCCTTAGAGATAATTGATTGTATGTATTCAGTTATCTTGTAGATCCCCAACTGTTATTTGCAGCAGTTTCTCAGTAATGAAAATAGTGATGAGAACAATTTGACCAAGAGCATAAAGGGCCTTAAAAATTGATTTGATTTCTAAGACTGGAGATCTCTGACTGAAGACTCAGGTGCAAGCTTGTTCTTCAAATAGTTCTCAACATTTTCATGTCTTTTAAATCCTATGAATAACAGTGCTCAAGTTCATGTATTTGAAGCAGACTTCACTTCTGTGGGCTCTAATAATAAGATATTTGTACCTCCACATCAGCTGTGTCAGTGGGGTAGTTAATAACATCCTCTGCAGACTATTTTTCAAATTAAGCTTAGCCTTCATCAGTCTTGGATTATTAAAAATACAAAATGAAAAACACAAAATTATTGCCTGTCTATTAGGCTAACAGGAGCAGGAAGTGTGGGATATACTGCTTCTTTTTTGCATGTCTTCCATGCCAAGGGATTTTTAATGTTGTATAATTTGCATATTTTCACAGGATATCTGTTAAGAAATAATAAGATAATTCAGGCATATAACCCCACATACCACTTCCAGTACATGCACAACAGCAAGGTGTGTGACCCCAGATGCTGGTCTGGTATCTGGCCATACTGGTTCTCCTCACTGACTGACCCCTTCTACACACCTTTATGTCCAGTCCCTCTTTGTTCCTCCCCATACTCCTTCCCTAAATATTCCATATGTCTGGCATTGTCCCACATACACTGTTTGCATATCCCAGATCTGTATGTTCCTCTTGTTTCTATCTTCTTGGTGGTTGCAAAGTCTGGGTTGGCCTTTTCCAAATCTGTACCTCCAGTTTCTTAATAGCCCATCAATTACTGACATGAGACTTCTGGTCTTTGGCATTGTCTCTGTTATTCCTTGTTTACCAGGTTTGTGTCTCTATGTGTCCTCATTCATTGCTTTCCCCTATATGTATTATCGCCTTTTGTACTGACAACATCCTTGATCAGATCAGCTTCAGGAAGCAGACACTCTCACCTTCCAAATACCATTACAATTTATTTTCTGATCTTGTTCTCTTAGTCCCAGCATCTACAGATGTTTTAAGAACTTAAATTTCTGTTGGCAATATAGTTATTTGGAAGCTGGCCTTCAGGCAGATTCTTTAAAAACGAACAACCCCTTAGGCCACCCCCCCAGAAAGTTACAGTTTGCATACAAATGTTTCTCCTAAATTGTGTTATTGTGTTGAAAGAAAGTTACCTAATATGAAAACAAAACAACAACATCAAAGGACAGATTGCTGTATAACTATAATTTCAGCACCTGGAGCATTAAAAAGCTGAAAATGCTATGAGAGATAACAACACTGAAATGATACATCTCTTACTAGCAAATACTAATATTTCTTCCTTTGTTATGTACACAAAGACTCAATAGTTTTAGCACCATGCTTTTTCTCACAGTGCAGTCCACTTTCTGCCCCCAGTTCTTTTTCCTGCTGGGCACTCTGACCTGTAGTTCAAGAAATCTGAGGCCCAGAACTGAGGACAGCCTGCAGCAAAGGAAGCCACATGCATGAGGCTGGGCCACAAAGCCTTGTGGTTGTTGTCCCATCCAGAGACAGGATGTGCATGATAGTGCTGGTGCTGATGGATGTGGAAGGAAAGGAAACTGCAGGAACCAGTCTCCTTCACCTGCCTCCCCCTCCCTGCCCTCGGGGCCCTCAGCAGGACTCCTTCATCAAGGTGAAGGCAGGTGTCCCTGTTAGGTGACCTTTCTGCTTATGGAGCTCTTAATTGAATTGGTTATCTTGGGTACCACATTGTACTGTCAAGGGCTCTCTACTTTGCTGTTCCTATTACACATTTGTGCCATTCAGCACCATGGTTACCCTGTTTCCTTACCGTATGCATCAGTATTTCAGAGTACTTCCTTTCCTCCGGATGTATGATCCTCCGTGACATAGTTTCACCAAGCTATTTTAATTTTCTTTTGATCAAAGGCTTTTTGCATTATTCCTTCCTTTTGACTGGTGGTTGTTCTTCCCAGTTTAGGAGCATCTAAAAATTGCATAAATTTGGTATCCCAGGTACTTTTCCTGATCCTAAATGCATACTTTAAATAAAAGCAGATTTACTCTGATCCCTAAGTTCTCTATTAGCTTTCTCCCCTAACCTCTGTACTTGGCTATTCATCACCCTCTGTTTATGCTCATGGAGTTTTTCAGTCTCCATGACTGTTTTTATGCTAGCTGGTTCACATTAATTTTGCAATTGAGACTGTAAGATGGAGAATGAAGGGTTTGCTGTAACACAAGCCTGGCATTTGCTGCATTCTCTTGATCCACTAGTCTTGCATTTCTGACAGAAAGCAGTCATGAAGAAACAACGAACATAGCACTGGAGGACAGAGGTGCAGCTGAGTTCAAGATGTGCAGAATCAGGAACTCAGAGTAATACAGTAGAAACACTGTTCATAGCTGATGCTTCCACTTAATGCATCCAGAAGTGTTTTCCTTTTGCCATTTGTATAAATACATGTACTCTCTGTCAGTGTGAACTACTGCAAATATGCCAGAATAGCCAGTAGAGTCTGGGGTGATTTATGGTTCCCATTGCCAGATGGAGCAAAAATATGTTTACAGAAAGGGGAAGAAAATGATGTAATTGAATTTTCAAAGATCACAGATGGGTGTCGACTAGGATAAATCTGGACTTGATGCTGTATGAAAGGTTTTTGGAAAGATGGAAAGTGAAATTATTTCACCTGACTTTAAAGGTCTCAGCTGCCACTGGAAAAGATTTTTATTTTTATTTTTTTGGTATTTAGATTTCCGCTTCATCTCGAGCTGAATCAGGCCTGCTGACCTCAGGAAGTATCTTAGATGCAGATGTCTGCTTTTGATCAAATGAAGCTACTTTCTGATGTTATGAGAGAGGAGGAGCTTTAGTAGCCTTTTTTTACCCTGTGCTGTGCCAGAAGAGCAGAGAGGACAGGCAGGCTCTCAGCTCTTAGGGCTGATGTGTAACTTTCCACAGGTCACTTTCCACATTAGGTACTTCTTTTGGTGATATTACAGAAGTTGCTTCAAAGTGCTACCCAAGCCCATTCATCCTGTCACATTTCACATGAGAGATGAACTACAGTCAAATGCCTCTTCCTGTGCTCATGAATGATGCATGGCCTGGAGGCGCTGCTGCTGCCACATCCTTCTTCACATCCGAGTGTCAGATAAGGCTGAAAACCTATCTTCCTACACTCTTTTGCAGGCCCTGACACAGAACTGGAGCTGCAGTTGCCCCTACTATGAACATAATTAAAAAATATTTCTCATGAGGATGGCACATAAGCTTGGGTAAACATAACCATTCCTAATTGATTTGTTGAACAGGACTTAAAAGAGTTTGAAGATGATATCATCACTAAGGAGAATACCATTGCCTTCTCCAACCCCTTCCCTTCTGAAGACTGTTGCCACTTCATGCCCTGTACATTTAACTGGTGAAGGGTACCTGATTTTTTTTTTTTAAAGCCAAACTTCTGATGCTGTTTTGTCCATCCACAACAAAATCCCACTGCTTTCTGACTGCTGTGCCAGCTTTTTTTTTTTTTTTTTTTTTTTTTTTTTGGGTCACAGAGAAATGAGAGAAATGTTCTGAAGGTTATAAATATGAGATCAAATCAAGATAAGAGTCAACTATTTGTTTCCAAAATAATGTAGTCATCTTTTTCAGTACAAGTGTAATGGGAGACTTTCTTTGCCAGATGATAATTGTTGCTTTGACTCTTTATACAAGTTCATGTGGCTTTTTGCATTTTTTCATCCTTGGTAAGGCCATTGCAATTTAAAATGTCAACCCAATGGAAGGACTGAATTGATGTTTATTAACTAGTCATCACTAGTTAATGACTCAAAATTGAACATCGCATTACCTCTGACATAAGCTCACTCCTGGCACCCTTGATGCATGAGAAAAGGCAGTCATAGACAGCTCCTTCATTTTCATCCATGTTTATCTGCTTTGCAGAGATACACAGCTCTTTGGCTTCATTGTTTTTATTATGAATAACTTTTACAGGGGAAAAAGAAGATGAATGCATACTGAAATGACAAGTCTACCGCTAACATTGCAATCAGATGCCTTTCAGTTTTCCGTGGGTTCTCTTACATAAGAAATTTAAACACGAGCTTCTTATTGCTCTGCAGCTGCGATGCTTTCCTTATCTATGGGAAAAAACATATAGGGTATGGGAACAGCTCAAGCCTCTTGATCATCTTTTTCAAACTGGCGGCACATTCACAGCTGTGATAGGGATCTTTTCTGCTGTGGCTGAGACTTCTGATTACCCAAAATGTTCTATTTTTTAAGTTACTTGAAACATTTTATGACCAAAGTGATAGAACATTAGTAGTCTTTTGCTATTATTTTAGCTGGATTTCTGCGTAGAAATCTCAGACAGATTTTGCTGTTCATGTGTGAGAGGAGTTATATAAAAAACAAGAAAGTTCCTTGCTCTTTAAATAATTATCTAAATAATTCTTTTTAAAATATTTTAAACTTCTGGTTTTTATGATTTAATATCTTTTAAAAATATGTTATCAAATGCAAGCAAAACAGGCAAAAATAAACACTAACATGACTGATTGAGCCAGTGTAAATCTAAACTACTATTTATGAAAGAAAATACAAGCTCTGTGTTAGAGATACTTTAAGGGCAAAAGTAAATCCAGAAGCTAGGATACAAAGATAACATGATTTTTTTTTTTTTCTTATATTTGCCTTATATCTTTGCTGTTACAGCCACAGCCTCCTTTATTTTTATTTTTTCCTTTTTTTTCCCAAGGTAGTGGTAGGGTACATTTTCTCTTTGTCTTTCATCAGGTGAAAGTACCTGTGTGCAGCTACAGTATGTTGAACACTTAGTGGCTGTCTTCTGTACCCTCTACTAGGTTGTTTGCTTTGACTTTGAGGAAGAGCACTGTGGCTGCCTACCTCTCTAGACAGCATCTAGCTTCATGTATTGCTTTATATAATAAAATAGAGAATAAGACCATTATTTTGTACCAAGCTCATTTATGGATGACCTTTCACTATTTTGTTCCACAGTCCCATGGATGTTGATGAGTGGGGTACAAAAGAAAGTCCGAACCTGCACTACTGGATCTTAATTCAAGTGGTTGTTGAACAAAGGCTTTAGTGGTTGGCAGTTGCAGCTACAAACATAGCTACATTTCCAATGAGGATTTTACCATCTATGCTGGGACAGAGCACAAGAGAATCTGTAGCTAGATAAAAAACAAACAAACGAACAAACAAACAAAAAAAAAACAAAAAAAAAAACTCAGACTTGTATCTGATCATACTGCTCAGATTTCATGCCCTTGCTCCCTCTCTAAGACCAGATGCTGTTCTTAATGGGCGCCTTTGAACCAACGCAAGAAAAACAGCAGCTGCCCAGCCTACAAGTAGAGCATGAATTGTGGTATGGCCTTGATCATCTTTGACAAATGGCCATTGAAAGGTGGATATTTATACCCAGCCTCAGTTGTTAGTTTGTTCAGTGATCTTGCTATTAGTATTAAGGAATGAGTAAATGAGAGTAAATGAACATTTGGGCAGGATATGCATTTTTATTAGGTTAACTCATCCTTGGGGAAAGAAGGAAGGCTCTGATCAAAGCACTGCCTTATTGCAGAAATCTGACTGCAGGGATAGTTTCATTTGTTGAGGATTCGGTCTCTAGCATGCAGCAGAGTTGAGTGATTTAAGAGACTGGCCCAAAGCAAAGGCAACACACAGGAAGGGGTTACCACTGCTGTGAAGTTTAATGGTTCTGAATTAAAAGCAGTTCATTTTAGAAGCAGGAAGTATATGACAGTGTTGACATTTACTGCCCTCTGGCAGGAACGTAGTAGGTCCATGTGGTAGGTTTGATTTTTTTTTTCTCTTTAACAAAAAAGAATTACTTTTTTTTTTTTTTTTTTTCCCTGTTACCATTTGTTTGTCTGTCACATATCTTCAGCCAGTAAATGGGGAAAGATGCTTAGAAAATATCATAAAATGGGGAAAATAAGGGACGTTCCACCAATTACTAGGTCTGTTTATAGATAAGGAAGTGTCTACCAACCCAGATACTTACTTGGAGGGCTGGACATAGAGCCCAGTCTTCCAGTTTGTTGTCCACAATGCTCTCTTCAAAACCACTCTTTTATTGCACTATCATTGCAGATTGCAGTTTTATAAAATATCCTCACACAAGCCTTCTTAAGATATATTCAGTCACACAGTGACAGTATACACGAATCAGGGCTTATGTTATTGTCAATAAAATTAACTGGGAAAATACAATTGTCAGGTTTTCCCCATATTAGAATTCCTAAGGGTATAGAATACTTTAACGGAGAATCACGAGTGAAATTACGTTTATACTAAAGTCAGTAGTTATTTTGTCATCACCAGGTGAAGTAAGAAAATATTCTGTGTATGCTGTCTTCCAGAACCAGGTGATATTCAGATATAACTTGATTGTGTTATATCTAACTTGTCCAAATTTGGAAATAAAGTCATGGATCCTCATTATAAATAAGTTTCTGGCAATTCTTTGCCTGTACACAGAGGAGCATTTTCTACTTCTTTGGCATTGAACACTGTAACACATCTGCACCCTGTAATTGGCAGGGACTCTTGTTTGCTAAAAAAGGAATGAGGTAATCAAGAACTGAATAAACCAGCTGATTGCTCACCAGAACAGGCCTAGCAGGGAACGTAAAGAAGAAAAGCTTATAAGTCACTAGAACAAGTAAGTATATGAAAAATTATATAGTACATCTGGGATAGATAAGTCATTGCTATATAGGAAGCCCGTTCTGAGCTTCAGTTATCTGAAATTGTTCTGATACCAATGCATGAACACATGGATTAAAAGGAACCCTACCTCTTCCAACTGTGCCATTTTGCCTTTAGCACATCATCCAGGTTTTTCCCTCATGTGTTAAGGAGCATCTCTCTATGTGTGGAAGAGGCAACCCAGACTCCATCATTCACCATGGACTGGTAAGTGCCAGTCAGAGGCAGTGTTGTGTCAGGTCTACAATAATGCATTGTCTCTGTTCTAGGGGTGTTTCAGGAGGTCTGTAAAGAGAGACAGCATGGCAGAAGTGATACTAAGGTGTTAGGATTATGCTTCATGACTACCCAGCCTGCTTGTGAGACCCAGTTGTTCATGTACTCTTTGCATAGACATCCCCAATTCACTGATGGATTAGCTTAATAGCTCACAATAGTCATATCTGGAATTAGTAATGTATACACGTTGATGTTACTAAAGATTTCTTCTCCTCTCCTTTATAAATCATCTATTTTCAAGCACAATTAGAAGGATTCCTTTTGGGGGTGTTGGATTTTTCTCTGTGTTCTTCTGTATTTCAGAAAGCACCACAGAACCTCTGGCTGTTTTTGAGATACTCATTTAATAAACTTAAATTAAAAAAAAAAATGATAAAATGCACTGGTTTATTTTAATTGCATCTCCCTGCTATGAAGACTTCAGCAAACATACAAAAATATACTCTACTGTAGTAAAATAATGCAGAAAAAAAAGGGGAAGAAAATAATAAGAAAGTCGTCTTCTCTTTTCCAAGAAAACAGCTTTGTCCCAGTGCAAACAAGACCTCTCCAAGAATTTAACACATCTGCAGCATATGATAAAAACTAATTTTGGCATATTTGGGATACAAATCTCAGGAAAATGAAATATGCAGCATGTGGGAGCTTGTTATGAAGCTTGCTGGCACCAAGGACCTCCAGAAGACCTAAGTGTTGTAATAATTTTAACTCATATTGTGTTTTGTAGATTTCTCATAAAAGCTAGTGTTTATCTTCAGACGTGTAAATTGTAATGATATGGCCTTATAGCACCCGCACCAAATACAAAATCACTGATTAATTTTGCAGAAACAAACAAACAATTTCTTCATTAGCTTTATCTTTCTAAGCTGAGGGTTAACATGCCCTTTGTGTAAAATTGGTGCAAAAATGATATCTAAAAGTGGCAAATATATAGAGAATCTTTCTATCTCTGCAAAGGAGTGGATGATGATTTTGAGCAAGAGTATTTGTAACTTTTGTTAAAAATAATAGAAGTAATATAGCTTTAGGTTTGCTCACTGCACTTTTGAAGGTAGTCCTTCTCAGCTCCACTGCTTTTTAGTTACCTTACATTGCACAATAACATTAGCAGGTTATTTTTCCAAAACTGTTTTACCTATAATTTCACAAATAGTTCTATTTTCACTTCATAAATGTTCATGTGTTTATTTATATATATATGTATAGATGTGTATACTTATATATGTGTATATATATGTATATATACATAAAGAGAATCAGAAAAAATATTTTTGAAGATAGATTAATGATCTATCTTTAACTTTGGATATTTTACAATAAATCAAGCTCAGATTGATTAGGGATTGTCCAGTTAGTTTTACTGTGCATTTTTTTGTGTCAATAGCTAAAAGTAGTTATATGTATATACCACACATGATTAAAAAAAATACCGTTCTCTGTTTCTAGAGATTGCTTGGAAGAGATATTTTAGTCTCTCTTTGAATATGTTAATATGTGTGTGTACCCTAAAACTAAATGGTTGTGCTTTTTGCGCTTTAGATTTTTTGTCTTTGTCCTGTTAATACTGATCGCGTAACCTAATCTCAATAGTCACATAGTTTTTTGGACATCTTAGCAGGGAAAGCATGAGTTGATTTGGCATGGAGACTAACCTTTCACCCCTTGGGGTGGTCCTGTCAGGACATAAGAGAAGGCACTTAAGTGGATTAGTGTGTGGAAGCTTGCAATGATGGCTTTCTCTCTTCAATGATTTCCATGAGCGTCGCATTCTTATGGTTCTAGCAGCAATACAGCTCTGCGTAAGCAAAATACATCTATTTATGCTGTTTTCATACCTGCAGTCTGTTCTGGTGTCTTTTGAAACTAAGATTTTCTGCTGCATTCATATACTCAGTGCATAGCAACATCATATGAATGGGACTAATGAAGAGCAGTATTCTAATGGTGTTTAAAGCACTTATGGCCAATGAGCTGGCTATTTCCTGGCAGTTAATGACCATCTGCAGGAGGTCTTAATCCATCTGGTCGTTAACTGTCAGGAAATGATTGACTTGGAGGTCATTAGGACTCTTAAAATAAATAAATAAATATTTTTTTCCTTCTCAGTCTCTGCGCCATCATACCACTGGCTAGCAATCCTTAAACACTGTCTCCCATGAGCATTTTTTTTTATTGATTATGAAGTTCTTAGCTGTCTGAAGTGTTTTCTGCACTTCTGCACTTCAAAGAATCAGACAAGTATGATCCCTACCTGAAAGTCTATAATCTAAGGTTACAATTTTGCATTTGTATCTACATAGGAATAATCCTGAACTTGTGAAATTCTGTTTAACTGAAGGGATTTCTACATACAAAGAGAAGTTTTGGTCTTTCACATACAACTAATAGACTGTGAGTGTGACAGAAATGATATCTGTTGAAAAAGAACTAAGCAGTAACCAATAGAAGAATGTTAGGGAAATAATGATTAAAATTATTTCATGTGTTAGGAGAAGTAAAATTGAATATGGATAGAACTATGAATTGTCCTGGCTATCTTTGTCTTCTCCCCACATTTCTTTCTTTTTCTGCTATATGTTTAAATACGTAAGAGTGCAACATTTTAAGTTTCATCTGTTTATTATGACAGATATGGAAGGAAAACTCCCCCATTTGTCTGTGCTGATCTTTGCCCTAAAGTAAGATGAAGCCATACTGTAAGCTCTCTAGGACCCATAAGGATGTGTTAGTTTGTTTGCTGTTGTTGTTGTTCATTTGAATTTGCATTTGCATTTATACAGGACATGGCAAAATTGCATGTGGTTGATATGCGAGGAACCAGATGTTATGTTACTGCAAAGCTGCTTGACTGAAGTTGGGTCTGAAACTTCAAATATCTAGGGAGAAAGCAAAGACGAATTAAAAAGATAGAATTGTTATGGAATGCTGTCTCTATGTTATGATTCATTGACACTGAGGGGAGGGGAGGGGAAAGGGGCGTAGGGGAAAAACTGGAAGGAGGAGATGTAGAACAGAAGAATAAATGTAGGTGAAGCAAGAGGTCAGGTAAAATAGAGTTAGTACTCCAATATGTGAATCAAAACAAAAGCACAGGTGATTATCAACACACTGTTTACTTAAAACAATAAGTATTCTAGAAGATTTGGTGACTAGATCCAGGCCTAAAGAAGCAGCTGTTAAAAGAATGGATCTGCTCAATACACTGCATCTATGTAAGCAAGAGTAGAGAAAATTTTGTCTGATTTCCATCCGAATTTCTCTTTGAATACTGAGTCTATATATTTTTGGAATTATTGATAACTGAATCTAATATGGTGTCTGGATGCAAATGACTAAGTTTATTGAGTCTGTCAGGAAGTAAGTAATACAGGAAAAAAAAAAGAATTGAGAGGAAGACATTCTTTTTTTTTATAATGTCATAAGACATGGTGTTGCAATTTATAATTAGGTCAAGAAATTAAACAGAATATGCTATATAAGTTAAAAATGGAGTAAGGTTAAAGAAAAAAATGTCTTTAAAATATGATGGTAAAATACTTATGGGTACATTTGAAGCCACATGTTGAAAAATTTATGACTGCTCTGGTATGCAAACCCCACTACATTTTATCATCTCTTTTTATTTCACTTTTTAAATTTTATTTTGATTCAGTTTGGCAATAAAATGGACATATTGAAAAAGGTTAGTAAATCAGTTCTGATATCCAGAAGAGGAATTTAGTGTGCTCATACTTGTGCTAGGAACTCCAGTGTTCCCTGTTGGAGCAGCTGTGATTTCAATAGGCTGCAGAGCTTACGTGTGGCAATGTCTTTCTTCTTATAATTAAGAACACCTTTACAAATAAAACCCAGGAAAGGAAGGAAAGAATGTTAGGGGTGATAAAATTAAAGACTTCTGAAAGGAAACTCTTTGAAGGGCATACAATATAGGTAATTCTTCATTTCAGAAAGGGATTTTTTATGTTTAGTCCAGTTCCAATATGTACATTTTCTGTATTGAGAGTGTGCTTCTGGTTACTATGTGAGACTGCTTGCTAAGGGCCCCTTCCTGAACTGGTTCGGTCCTTAGTTAGGGAATTATCTAGTGGAGGTGATAGCAATTGTATGAGTAAAATTATAAGAACAGAAAGAAGGAATATCAAAGAGTTTCAATTTTTAATCTCATTTAATGTTTACTTAGGAGTTAGACAGTTCATTCATTATCCACATGGGCCCAGGGTGCTCTGTGGGCTCCTGTGTTCCCTGGCAGATTCATCATTTTGGATCGGTGACTCAATACCAAGGCTGACCGAAGGGTTTACTAGTAGTGAAAATCCTGTTCACCATTCCTTTTCCAGAATAAAAGATCTGGGAAGTCTATGTGAGCCACAGGAGAAGGAAACATGACCCACTGCATGTAAGGAGACCGATGAAACTACAGCTTAGACTTTTGGTGGTTATGCTACAGAAGCTTTCACTCTTAAAAAGGTACACATGCCTTTCTTTGATCCACAGTTAGAATTAAATCTTAGGGTGTATACTAAAATATGTTAACCAGCAAGCAGTTTAGATCTGACTAGGCAGGCTGCATGTGTGTTAAATAATACTCAAAATAGGCTATTTCTATTTTAAATATGACTGATGAAGGTATATTGATTTCATGATTGTAATGGAGAACAGAAATTAATAATATCACAAACTCTAGAAATTCTCTGTAAGAAAAAAAAAAAAAAAACAAGAAAAAAAAAATAAAAATAAAACATGTCAGACTATTTCTCCTGACATTTTTTCAAACCTGATATTTTTGAGTAATCTCTAATGCTTTTCTCCGCAGAGTGAGGAACTGTTCTGTATCCTATCTTGTCTTTGATGATGTTTGATGCCTTAATGTAAACGACCATTGTATGAACTGGAACAGGTTGCCCAGAGAGGTGATGGAGTCTCCATTCTTGAAGAAACTCAAAACCTGACTGGACTCAATTTACTTAATTCTTATTCAACGAGTATGAATAAAAAATGTACAGCTGCAAGGGCCTACAATAATTTATCCATAAGACACGTTTTGTTGGTTTGGTTTGGTAATTTCAAGTGCGTATCTTACTTCTGAAAGTTGCCACCACTTGGCCAGAGAACCCATGATATTCTGTCTCAGAACACAGAGTCTTTGTTGATAGTCTCTTGTAAATGTCCAGTGACCACTATGCAGTTCATTACACATTGAGATGCATTTGGTCTTTTTATGGATACTCAATTTGTCAAAGTAAGTAGCTGAATATTAAGTAATAGTAATATTAATAAGTAATTCTTATTAATAATAAGAATAAAATAAGTAGCTGAAATCAGCCCTCAGAGACCAGGAAAGATCATGTCTATGACCACGTGTTGTATTTGAATAGGCTCTGTTACCATGGAGGAAGAGGAAGAAAGTGTTTCTTCTTACTGTTGTCCAGATTTTTGTAGCCAGTTCAGTGTTAGTTTATGGTTGGTTCTACATGTGAACATCATGCAATACTGTGAAACTTCCTGTGGTCTTTAAGGAGTTCAGTGAGTAAAATACACTTAATAATGACTTCATAATGACTTAGCCACATCTGAAATGCTTCATTAATTTTGAATAGCTTTTAGACCTTTTTAGGATTCCTGAAGAAGAAATGTGGTACTCTATTAAAATCAGTTAAACCTGTCACAAGGATTTTTTTTTTTCTTTTGCTTTGTCTGTTAAATTCAGTTGGCCTGCCAAAAACGACATGAGCTCAGCAGCAATTTTTCCAGGAATAATCCCTAAATTGTTCACTTTGAAAAGAAGAAGTTCCACCAAAATTGCAAGGTGATCTAATCCAACAGCAGAATTCCACTGACATGGTGGAAAATGTCTGCCAACATTTAAACCTGGGCAGTCTTCTGTTGACCTCTTAACCCTCTTCATTGCAGCTGAATGGCTTAACAATGTGACAGTCCCTCACAGGAACAAGCTAGGTGTCTTTTATTCTGTGGTAGAGAGATGAATCTAGGAGCACCTCAGGGCTGTTATACAATACTTCAGGAAGTTCCAAAGAATCTTCATTGCTTTTCTATTTGGGAGGACTGATGTATATTTTGGAAAACATATGTGTCTAACTTAAATGGACTTACACTCTCTTTTTATTTAGCTGGGTGGGGGGATTGGGGAGGAGGAAATGAAAGGATTTTCTAATGTACATTTGGAACTGCCTCTTAACTAGAAATACTTCCAAATAAGAGTAAGCCAAGTAAACACCCATTGGAAAAGCTATTTTACTGCTTTGCTATTCCTAGTGGATATTTTCATTGGTTTTATTTATTCAAGTTCTGGTCACATCACTTGCATGGATGAGGTTTCATAGTTACTGTTGATTTCTAAAAGAACAACCAATGTGAGGTAACCCATTTACCACCAGCATTTGCCAATGATTATCAGGTCAAGGGTGATCACTCCTCTAGTTTGCCTGTTATCTATGAAGTCAAGTGTGGAATATCCCATGAAAAGTAATGGTGCTTAAAATTGTTTTTCTTCTATGTTTCCCTTAATTTACTTCACTATGTGAATGGTGACAGCAAAAAGTCATGTCTCTATACATGCTATCAATTTCTCTCCTGTTTCAAATTCCCTGTTGCTTTACTGAAAAGAGTTCATAGATACATAACTAGGTCAAGAATACAGAGAAAAATGATGTGCTGGAGCTGTTGAGCAGAAAGGAGATGCAACTGTTGTCCATGACCTTTGCCTTTTGTGAGAGACATTACATAGTTCTGCTCAGTGTACCCATCTGAAGGAAAAGAGACACCTCTGAAACATGCAGAGTGAGGAAATGTTCTAAATATTAACCTAAAACTTTTCTGTTGGCCAAATTTCCCATCTGTTTTATTTGTTTGCTTGTTTGTTTGTTTCATGTCTTGGCTTCCGGTTTTACTAGGAATCTTTCTTTCCCCATTTCCACATTATGTTTATGCAGCTGCCATTGTAGTTACTATTACCACAGCTGTAAATGTGAAATTCTTCTTCAACTATTATTTTGCTTATCTAGGATATTGGAGCATTCTTATGAGGAACAAAGGAAAGCAAAATGTTTTTGAACAATGGTCCTACACCTCCTCTTAGAATCCAGTTTGTATCACAGTAATATTCATTGGTATGTGTATTTTAGTGGGCACATGACAGATAAGAGACTGTGCCTTCAAGCTCTTCTACATTCTTCCTAACTGACCCTTCCCTCTGCAAGCAGACATTCCTTTGTGCATACTGTATGCAGTGGAGTAGCTAACTTATACCTCTACAAATGTTTCATGTCTGATGTAAATAGAACTCTGTTTGTACCTTCTGATCTCTCTCTTTTCTCACTAATATATTTTTCATTTAATTCTGTAATGGAACAATTTATGTCTGGAAAGCTCTTTAAAATACACTACATATGAACATTCACTCAAACTGTCATTGAGGAATGATATTTGTAGAATGTAACTAGTATATATATATATTCTTCTTCAATTAAATAGTATATTTTTTAAATTAATTTAGTGTCTTACCTGATCAGTATACCATGTTAAAAATAGCTTCCATGTATTTAAACAACATTTTTCTTCCCTACCTCTTCTTTAGCCACATGCAAACACAAAATGTGTAACTGAGATTCAGGATGGATGAAAAAAAGAGCTAAGGTTGTGCAGATGTCCAAAAGGTAAGAAGCTTAGTACTTTTTTTGGGAGTAGGAAAGTGGGAGAAGAAGAGGAAAGTACTGACCTGGGTGTGAGTCATAGCAGGGTGAAGAATTTCAACTTTATGGGGTGAGAAACACCTTATTTTTGCAATGTTCTTCACCCTCATTGTTTGGAAATGAATAAAAAAAGGCAGCTGTGCCAAATGCTACTTCAGGTACAGTGCAGCACAGTGCTTGATGGGAGCTGGATTCCTGTAGATGGGAACCGAATATCTTGATTTGTGTATTGGGTTTATGTGACAGGGTTTTGGTAGCAGGGGTGGTGCAGGGGTGGCCTCTGTGAGCAGCGCCCAGCAGCTGCCCCATGTCAAACCAGAGCCAGCTCCAGCCAGCTCCAAAAGGGACCTGCTGCTGGCCAGAGCTGAGCTAGGGAGCAATGTTGGGTGGGCCTCTGGGAGAGCAGATTGAAGGAAGGGAAAGAACGGCTGGACAACTCTGGGAGAGAGGAGTGAGAAAATGTTGAGAGAAGCAGCCCTGCAGCCCCCAAGGTGAGTGCAGCAGGAGGGCAGGAGGTGCTCCAGGCAGGCAGCAGCAGTTCCCTTGCGGCCTGTGGAGAGGCCCCTGTTGGAGCAGGCTGTCCCCCTGCAGCCCATGGGTCCCATATGGAGCAGATCTCCACGCTGAGGTTGCTCACAAACAATTACACAAGTGGAAATGCAAATTTCCTGCAAACAGGCATGGGGATTCTATTAGAGCTCTCTACTGAGGAAGACTGTATGAACTCCACTCTTACTGTCCCATGAGAGAGTGCTGCAGGTGGCTTAAAATCAGAGGGAAAATTTCATGCACAATTCTCATCAGAGAATTCACACAGGAGTGAATGGAAACAAAAAAAAAAAAAAAAAAAAAAAAAAAAAAAAAAAAAAAGAGCGCCACAGACCCATTAGAGACAACTTTTCAGGGATCTAGTTGCTTTAATTGCATGAGCGATTCATTTAAAACAGGCACATATAAGAGTTAAGCAGCTGGTCAGTGCCTGTACAGTCACAGAAAACAGATGTTTTTGCACGGTACAAGGCAGCTGAAGCAAGGCTGTGGGTTTGGAAGCAGTGCATTCCACATGGCTTGGAAAGAAGCCGGGGCCACATCCTGCAGCCTACATGTGCCTGATAGCTCCCCTCTTGGGAACAGGTCTCCACAGAGCATGTACTAGTTATGTCAGTCAAAGATTGCCCTCAGGATTAGTAGAATCTCAGCACCACATAATTCTTTCACATTTGTAGCACGTTTTTCCCTGCTAGCTGTATAAAAGGGAATTCTTTATTATCCACTACTGCGGTTTTGATTTGCATAAAAAAATTGATTTATTTGCCATATGAGATACAGTTGTTAGTTGCTTTCACATAAAAAGAGCAGATGAGGAACAAGATTATATCAAGCATTACAAGCGTGTAACACCATCAGTGACTCTTTTGCCTTTATGGGCACAGATCACAAATTACATATTAGAACAATAATAAAGATGGGAAGTGAATCACCCCAAATTATACATTATATGCATCATACAGGTGTATATGAATAGACTTGTAGTTCAGTGGTCAAGACCATATTCAATTACTGTAATCAGCTTACCAGATCTTGGCTTTGAATTGCTAGTGGAATGACTGGAGGTGGCCATAGCACATGAAGTAACAGGAACCTAGTGAGCAATTATGTTAAATTTATCAAATTTGCAACTGTCTTAAAAAGAAATTGAATCCTAATTGTTTGTTGTATTTGTATTCACAGCACAGTGTTTGTTTATTTGTTTATTTCATTTTGTCTAAATTTTTCCCTTTGTGTTTTATCACTCTTGCAGTACTTTCAGCATGTTTGTTGCTTTGATGGTGGATTTGGTGTATTGAAGAAGAGAAGCATTTAGCTTTCTGTTTGCCATGAGCACACTTCAGTGAACAATGTCCTGTAAATCTAGTTCCAGCATTTGAGAGTTTTTAAAAATATTTTTAAAACCTAAAAGAGCTGAAAATGCTCCCATATAAAAATATATATATAGATGATGAAAAGACTTCCCTACATCTTCACAGACAAAATATCATAGTGTTTAGTTGAATGGTGATGATGTAAAATTGCAAATGACAAAAACATAGATACAAGCAAAACCAAATAAGGCTGAGTTATTTTTATTGCTTAAGGTGAGAGAAATGCAAAACAATTAACCAGTCCCTTGCAAGACAAATATGTGTAATCTTTTCAGTTTTCATAATCAACAGGGTTGTTCATCTGACAAAGAAGTTGGAAAATTTTTCTTAACCTGAAGTGCCTTTCTAAGAACAAATCCTTCAGGAGGATGCAGCATTGTTCTCTGTGGTAATACCATCTCTGGAAATCTGAACTGACTTAACACTTTTCAGTCATTCTGGAGAACTGTATCAGCCAACAGTACTGAGCCAAAACTAACAGTCTGTAATTTGGTTTGAGGAGCACATTGGCATCCAAAATCAATTTGCAAGGTAAGAACAGAAGAATCAATTTGCAAGGTTAGAACTGGTGTAAACAGATGTTCATAAAGGAAGGATTGGGTGAGGGATTTGGAGTCTAGTGTTACTTAGGAATCAAACCATGATTTGGGAGCTAATAGTGGGTGGAAATAAGTTATTTTGAAAGGGTCATAGGGGTTTTCCAAAATTATGTATTTCTAGAATTAAAAGTATGGAGAAAAAGATAAAAGAAAATTACCAAGGTATACTCTTCATTATATATATATATATATGTATGTATGTATATATGTACATATATACATAAAAGCATAAAAAAATAGGGACTTGGGAGGCATAGAATACAAGAGATGACATTTTAAACAAGAGATGGTGTTTTTAAGAACTTCAGAGCTTGTGTTCTTTACCTCCATATCCCAATGTCAGAGCTGTTCACCAGGGATTGAAATGATTCCTTGTACACAGCACATGGAGGGAATGCAGGAAATGTGGTCAGTGTAATGTAGGGATTCCGATCAGCTGATTTAATGCAGATTTAATTCTGATACAGTAGTAGCCCTGAAAAAGAAAAGGTGGTGTTTGTTAGCTTGTTAGTAGTTAGTGAATGTTTACATATTATAGACATATGAATGTTTCTCACTCTCATACTTATTGAAAAACTGACACATCAGAAATCCTCTTAGTGCAAAGTTAGAATTTTGATAGCAATATTAATCTGGCTGCATTAAAGGGTAAAGCATAGTTCAATGTGCAAAGGACACACCACATTTCAGAATTTGATTAATAATTAAAAAGAAGTTCCTTCTAACACCCCTTAACATTAGAAAACATATACCAGTTGTGGAGTTTTGGCATATAACAGATATGTGTGTAAGATCCAGTATAATATCTCCAGTGAGATTACTATACATCTCAAATAGCAAGCCACAGCTTCTATTAAATGTAATCACTTCTCCCAGCGGTACAGCAGCATAGTTCAATACAGAACAAAATCGTTTTCTCAGTTTAAAGTAATCCCCACCATAGCCTGCATGGTTAAATTGTGACTGGGAAACAAGGGGAAATAACGATGGAGGGTAAGCTTCTAAAGATGAAAGCAATATGTTTTGCCAAAAGAAAGAGATCAAATCAAACAGGGAGTAAAATGATCTACAGGGAAATCCTTTGCTAGAGGTTAATGCTACATGATAGATCTCAGAAGAGACAGACATGGGTGGAAATTCTTGGAAAACAAGGGTGCATTAAGTTAGCTATATTGAAACTATATCAACAGGAGACCAGCCTCATGGTGTTGTAAGCATTTCATAAAGGAAGGTATCACCATAGGTGGGAAAAAATGTGCTCCTAACAGAGAAACTCAAGCAAGCTCTGGCACTAATACAATGGAATCTCTGTGAGGGAAGTGATAAAGTGCATAGAATTGCGGTGATTATATTTTACAGCCAGGAAAGGAAACTGATAAATATCTACTATGGGGAGAAACAGGGTAGATACATGTATATGCATTTTTACCCCAAGGAGAGTTACATGGAATTTTAGTATTTAATAAATAAATAAAAACAGGGTTACTGAAAGTTATTTAAGAAACAGACAACATCAGAAACCTGCAGAAAATTTTGGAAGACCTTGTTTCACCTTTGGGGAAAGGAGGACATGAGGCTGAAATATTTTTATTCAGATGAAGCAACAAATCCAGATG
Organism: Aythya fuligula; assembly: GCF_009819795.1. Classification (NCBI taxonomy): domain Eukaryota; kingdom Metazoa; phylum Chordata; class Aves; order Anseriformes; family Anatidae; genus Aythya; species Aythya fuligula. Next base: position 127,935,898 of record NC_045559.1, read on the forward strand.
GGATACTTTGTGAATTCTGTAAGAAGTGATAAGTGATCTTTTAGGTTATGTGGCAAAATAATTTAAAATGTTTCCAGGAAGCCGACATTTTCCAGACAGACAGTATAAGAGGAGAAGAAAAAATGCTTCTGGAAAACACCCTGATTCTACTACATGGCTATACATCTGAAGAAGATGCTTACAACGCTTGAGCTGGTCCTCCTAAAGTCACTTCAGAGTCAGTGGAGGGAAGTAAGTGGAGAGCACAGTCCTCATTTTAAAGGATGTGCATGTACTTGGTCAGGTAAATAGCATCCTGAAACTTTCTGTTTCTCTCCATTATAAAGGGAGTTCAGAGTGGCAAAACTGGATATAAGTCTACATACTTGTTTGTAGAAGTCTAAAGTTAGATGAAATGAACCCAGCCAAAGCTACCAATAATTCCCTTTGACACAGCTTGATTGGGCTCAGTGCAAGGAGTTTCAGAGGTTAAACTAGACTTCACAGGTGCACAAACACAAATATGCACAAAGATGAGAAGAAATAGCATATACAGAGCTGTCTGATAGGGCCTACATGCACACACAAATATATACAGCACTGAGTTTGAGGGAGGTGCTGGACTCTGCCGAAGAAGCTGGTCATTGTCAAAAAATATCTTGCTCAGTGCAAGCAAGTCATAAGATAGCATTAATAATTCCCTAAGTCTGTCACAAATGTCTCATTTGTGTCTGTAGTGTTGGGAATTAGGAAAAAGGACACCTCTGCAAATCTCTAACTACCCATAACTCAGATGGCAGCTGTACCCAAAGGTAACCAGTTAACCAGTAAGTTAACCAGAAGGTTACCAGTAACCAAAGAGGCCACCTATGCCTGGGCGTCTCAGTGTCCAAGCCTGTGAAACAAGTCAACCCACTCCAGTGCTGACCTCTTGGTAATTTTTTTTAAAACTCTGTACACTAACCTTGATTTTCGCATCTCACTGTATGTCAGTGCTGAAACCCTCTATTCATACCAAATGTGATGGTGGGTATGTTGGTAACTCTCTGTATTGAACGCTCCCCAGAGCTTCTGTTCAGCTCTCCAAACATGACTTTCTGGCAAAAGATGAGATGACAAGATTTGCAAATATGTAAGATGCTGCTCTTAATAAAAATAACACTCTCTTTGTGGCTGAGCAGAAAAATGTGTCGGTGGATTGACAGCTCACTGCTTTCATTTCCTCTTCAGCCTCAGAACATTGTTGATACTGTTGAGTTTTAAACACAAATGTGCACAGAACAGGTTTATATCAAGAGATTATTATTTACATGCTCCAAGTCATCTATCAGATCTGTTTTACCACATGCTGGAGCTGATTTTGGACCCACCGCTCTACACCCTTTCATCTCAGCGGATGCCCCTGCCTGCACACTGTTGCAGGACCACCCCTGGTGAGCAACCTGATGGAGAAAAGCTGTGCCCTAGCAAGCAGCTTTCCAGCCAAATGGCTTCAGCAGTGTGTTGCAGCATCCCACTGTTTTGCTATTTGACAAAAATCAGTCTCTTGCAGGTGGTGATTTCAGCTGTAAATTGTGACTAACTATGTGGTTTTCACAGCCTGCTGTGGAGACCATCACTGATGTAGATCGCCACGCTGTAAGCTTTCTGATATCCCAGAGGGTGGAAATCAGATCAGGGTGGAGAATTCCTGGCTCATTTCTGACTTGTTTGAGAACAGGGATGATCTTCTGCCCATTTTGGTGCTGCAGTTTCCTCCTGAGGATATACCCACCAGCATACAGTGAGGCAGCATGTGGCCATGGCAAGGATATCTGAGGTCCTGTTTCATACCTACAAATGCATGAAAGAAAACAATATCTTCAGGAAAACTTTGGTTATCTATGCACTAGATGAATAACCAGGGTGATTCAAACACAGGGACATTTTTATATGTATTTATATTTTTTCCCTATTAGTGTATTTAATCCTAAATCCCTTGCTAAGAGACATAGGACAATCTATAAGTCTGGTCAGTACTTCCAACCAAGAAGCAGTCATCAGAATTTTAATACATATGCTATTGTTTAATTGGTTTGGTCTGTATGCCTCAAAATGTTGGGAATTACTGCTTAATCCTCAGCCTTGGAGGGAAGTAGACCCAATGGGAACTAACCAATAATTGTCATACTGTATGAAAATACACTTATAAATGAAAGCCAGTCTTTCCAGGTAGCTATCTGCGTGCTTTTGCTGATGTTTAGATGTTGTAATTTAACCACATATTTACATGTAGAACAGCTATTTTCAGTAGAGACCCTTATGAACTGTAGTGTTAGCATTCTTGGCACAGGTTAAGCAGTGGAAAATATTTCTTATCTGATTTGACTGTATCTATAAGTGAAAGACACGTAGAATGTCTTTCAAAACATTTTTGATTTACAAATAATAATCAAATTCATAATGTATCAGAAAAAATTGCCTGTGAACATTTCTGTAATTGTCTTTGATGCTACTGTGCGAGTCTTTTGTACGTACTTTATATATGAATAGTAACATATTTTACATGTATTATCTGAAAAAAATATGAAAATTATGAAAAAATATGTTCGTAATTTATGACTCAGTTCCTATATTTTTTTTTTTATATTTAGATGTCTGTTTTCTTCAAAGATCCTGATGATGCTAAACAAAAACCAGAACTTCATCACATAATGTATTGACTGATGGTAACTGTTCACTCTGAGAGCAATGTAGCTCTGCCCTAACAATGTAGCTCTGCCCTAATAATTGCAGCCTGAAGGACATTTCTTGATAAAACTGAGATGAGAGTTGTTTACATTGTTGCCGTAAGCCATAACTGTGGGCTCATCACCATCCAAGTATCTTCTTGCAACTTTTAATATATACATTTATAAACATGCTCTCAGAATTTTTGGAACAAAAGTTTCCTAAATATTCCTGAATTGTTGTGCTTTTACTAATTGCTTATTGTTTTCTTAATTTTCATGATATATATCAATCTCTCAACCTCCTCATTTTGAAGTCAGCACTGGAAAGGGGGCCTTCCCATGTACATCAGCAGGAACAGATTAATTCTGTCTGATCATTTCTTTTAAATCTCTTTTGAAAATTTCAAAATTTAAGTAGCCAGAATAAAGTTATTCTTGTTCCCCAAATAGAATAATAGGAGAACAACAATAGGCCTGCAGTTACACTTAACAAGCTAATTGATCTCCAGAAGAGTTTTCCTTGTGTATTGCCTACTTTTCCAGTCTTGGGGATCATCTGGTGAGACGATAGTCTCTCTTAGGAAAAGCAAAGATGTGACCCTAACTCACTTCAATGTCTTGATGAATCTACATCATGTTGGTATCCTCTCATTCCCTTTCTGTATCATCTGCTCTTGTGCTGTGTCCTGCTTTCTCTTGAGTGCCCTCTATTGTATTTGGAACAATGGTGGGTGGGGTGGTATGCATGCCAAATAAATATTCTTAACATGGAGTCCAGCTTGGAAGAAAGATTCATAAGTAATTATCTGTTGAAATGCATTTACTGTATTTGCTTTGGTCCCTCAGTGTCAGAAAACAACTAAAATCCGTAGTCACGGTTGATTGCATCATAGGTCATAGAAAATGTCAGTCTGCACAAAACATTCTTAATTACATACATTTTCTAAGTTTCTGGTAGTCACTTGGACTATCTGTGTAATGTTGATAGGACCTCTCCCTGAATCCAAGAAACTCTATGCCCAGATTGCTTCAGACCAACACATCAGACTAATATTTTTGAGCATTTGGCTGAAACCAAGCCCTATAGTAGTTGGCCAGGCACCTTGTCTGAGCTCCACTTGATGTTCTTGTGCTTTTAAATCATAATTAACAATCATTTTAATGATTTTTTTCAACATCATTAACCTTAATGACTTACTTATTAGATCATAATTATGTATATGGCATAAGGTGGGCCATGGTAGGAAGACACTTGTGCATGTTTGAAGAAGCAAAGCCTTCTTGGAGATGCCGTAAAGCTCTGGGTGAGGGGAACCAGAGAATCCTTTGCTACAGTCTTGTTCACTGATGAAGAGATCTCTGAAATGAACTATTGCCAGAACCACGCCTGTGTGTTGTCTTGAAGTAGGCTAACCAGAGTGATCTAAAACAGGCCCAGGGAGCAAAGCAATCATGAACCAGGGAAGAGCAGAGGTCCCATACAGTCTCTTTACTATCTCTCTTTTATATTTAACAATCTTATTCCTCAAGAACATTCCATCAAACATACAGCATCAGAAGAGCAAGACCTGAATATTTAGGTACAGAAAGAAGATAATGTATTTTTATTTTTTTTTCCATGTTTTTAATCTTGTCTTTTTTTTTTTTTTTTAATTTTTAGTGACGTGTATCTAGCCTGCTACAGGAGTGACAGATTCCTGGAAGATTTTAGATTTTTTAGGTTTAATTCCTTTTGGACTTATGTTCACCACCACCACCCCCCCCCCACCTTTTCATAAGTAAGCACTATTTCAGAATCTAAATTGTGTTCACTTTTTATATTATAAATGTGCCTATCAAATTTCTTCACTGCATTTAAAGATTAACCTAGCAGTTTATGTGAATTTAAGATTATCTCATCATTTTGCTTGTCTCTTGTCTTTTCCTTTTTCTTTTCCTTTTTTTTTTTTCTTTTAAAGAACATAAAATTGCTTTCCAACTCCCTGACAGCCCTCCTAAGCCTAGACAATTTTGTTATTAACTGCCTTGCCAAAAGACTGTGCTAGAGACTTAAGTTCAAAGTGTATTCATCAAATGCCACCAACAAAGTATTTCTCAAAAGGATGAGGAGGTCTGAATTTAACATTCAGAGCTGTTGTGACATTGTAAAATACTCTTTGTAAAATCTCATGTTTTGTATGGCCAAGTGAACTCATCTACTCCAGAACACAATGACTGGTAGCTGATACATCAGGCTTTTTATGTTATCTGAACACAGCTGCAGAATCTTACACTTGGTAGCAGACCAGGGTAACAGCAGGCAGGGGGTTGATCCTAAAAAAAATAAAAATAAAAGTGCGTGTATGTTAAATTAGGTCTGAAAACAGGAGACAAAAAGGTGAAATAAAGTTGACACGCTCTCTGTGCCTCTTCAGGATTCTTCCCATCCTTTGAGAAGCCTTGATGGTACCTGGTCTTCTGAATCCTGATGTCAATAATGGGAAATTAAAGATAAATAGATCATTTCATGTAGGTCACTGACCAGATGATGATAGGTATGAAGTGTTCATTTGACTATGGTTTAAAAGGCGGATTGAGCTTGAGTAGAGTTTTTTGGGTATAAAACTCTAAAACTCTTCACAAAAGCCACATGGCAGGCCATCTTTTATTGCACTTTCAATAAGAAATGGAAGGTGAGATTAAAAAACTATTTTTATATCAGTATACATTATTGATAGCAATAGGAAGTAATAAAGACAGGAAGCATGTTTTTTTATTTTATTTTATTTTTTTTTTTGGAAAAGGGTAGAAGTACATTTGTGTTTTAAGTGTGAAAAAAATCATCCTGTTAGAGCCAGAGATGAACTTTATAATATATACACTTCAAGTATACATTTACTTCTCTAAACATCCTCAAGAGAGAGATCATTAATTCTTTGCTGCTGACATCAGGGAGCTGACTTATCCTTTTATTGGCCTAGTGTTTGAGAATATTAAAGGAGTTAAACCAAAAGTAAATAATAAACATTTCATCCCCAAACTTTAAGTTGCACCAGATGGACTTTATTTTCAGATTACCGAGTGTGACTGTAAAGTGTCCTCAAATGGATTCGAATCCTGATATTAACTTGTGGGGGATCTGCTGTCATTGCAAACCACTATGTGCATGTTCTCAGGGTGCAAGGTCAGTTACGATGATGTTTGTACTTGTTCTCAGACCATCTATTATATATGTTTATATTACTTCAAGGATGTTTTTTCAGGGTGTTACAAAGTAGGCAGGGAAATCACTTGTAGAAAATAAATGAATATCCCTTCTATTGGCACCTACTTGCTGTCATACCTCCCACAAACTAATTTCATTTTGTCTAGGACTTGTAGCAAAATTTGCTCCTTCTGAACCTCCATCCTTCTACTTCTCTGTATGTTCTCTCTCATCTGTTAGTTGCTCTTATTTGTGAAAATGGCTGTATTACGAGTGGGGTCTTAATTTGATAGAAATGCTGGGTGAAAATAGTTGTTCTGCTGTATTTTTACTGCTAAAAGATCTTAGAAAAAACTGCTTTGTTTTTGATGAAGACAGGGAGAGGCAGAGAGGGGAAATTAGGCAGCATTAAGCTATTTGTTTTTATGGCTTGGCATCTTTTAAGACTTCTCTGAGTTTCTTGCTGGCTTAGAGAGGCAGGAATGTTGTCATGGTATACTCTGGCCATACCTAGTGGGTCAAGAGTTTGGGACTTGTGCACAGAAAATGTTCTCAAGGGGTTGTTTCTGCTTATTCCAAGGAATCATCTCCTTGACTGGACAACAGAATTAGGCAAGTGCTTGAATTTGAGGTATTTTACATTACTTTTGACTAAGAATGTTTCTTTTTGACTGGATAAAATTAAGATGTCCAGAAAAAAAGGACAATGACTAATTTATGCTATAGGTAAATATGATCAGTTGGGAAACCACTTTTTTTTTTTTTTTTTTTTTTTTTTCCTGTGGCCTTATTATGATAGATTAAGCCATGACTTCAGTTCCACTGACTATTTATTTTGGCAGTCTAGCCTGTTGTCTGAAATGCAAAGATGAAATTAATCTTGAATTTCCTTCTTTTCTCACAAAGCCTGCTTACCTCAAAGAAGTGTCATGATGAGTTGGGTGGAGCTCTCCAGGAGTACTTGAAGGTTATTTTTTGGTAAGGCCACTTCAGAAAATAACTTTGTATGAATTCGGCTTCAACTGACAAGGTCTGTAACATGTATTTCTTCTGCAGTCTCTAACAATGTAACAGTCACTAGATTAAATTAGCATTTTCACATCTAATTGATGTATTATAATGAAACTGTGGTCATAAAAAGGATGTGTCAGTCTTCATGATGTCTTGTAGATGCTCTGCTGCCACCATCTAGCTTGCAGCCACTTCAGTTTTATTGTTATAGGACTCTACTGTGCTGAATGAGCAAATGGAAAGTTTTAAAGTACAGGCTGCATTGTTTCTGTTTCATGTGGAAATATCTAACATTTTGTTCTGACTGAAGAGTCAGCTGATGCTACCTTGTACTCAGCCGCACTACAGAGTTTCTCCTGGTGTGCAGGAGGAGCAGATAAGGTTCTTTCACTTACTCAAGACAATTCCCAGAATTTGAAAGGTTAAAGATGTTGATGTCATCTGTAGTCACATCTTTCTCTTGAGAAACTCTAGGCTTAATATGCATAATACAACAAATGTCTATTCAGTTATACAAGTTGGTGCAAGCTGTGCATACCCTTAAGACCGAGGATGATTTAGCAAGAGTGATGTGCATACTGGAGAAAATGACTGTTGTTACCATTTTCTTCAATGTAAGCACACAAGATTTCACCTATTTTTGCTCACAATCCAGACAGAATTAATCCGTCTAGATACTCGTGTTTTGCAGTTATACCTCCCTTGGCTATTGCTTCAGATTAAAGGTAGATATTGAACTATTGACTTTGAATTCATCCTCTTGGTATATGCCTCCTTCATTGACTTCCTGAGCATTTTAAGGCACCTGAGTCAAAAAGTTAGGGATCCTCTGATGTACTCAAACACCAGCCAGTGAGCATTTCACAGTCAATTTGGAGTCACATCCCCTGTTATGATAGGTGTGAAGGATGGCTTTTGCTCCCTGGTCAGACCTCTACCTCTTCTTCCCCTCTCCCCTCACTCCTTCCTCTTTCTTTTCTTTTCCTTTCTTCTCCTTAACCTTGAGAACTTTTTTTTTTTTTTTTTTTTTTTTTTACCTTCCTGTTTAGCTTGCCTCACTCTTTTATAAAAAAAATAGTGAGGACTTAGAATATGTCACAAGAGAAATCAGGGGTTGTGAGTGCTATTGTAATTAAAGTCTGATTATTGTTCCAGTTGTGCCCTCATTAAGAGTTATGTAAATACAGATGGAGGTGAAGACAAGCCAAGCTCCCATTGTTGTAGATACTGGATTGTAGGAATTCAGAGAAAAATTAGGTTCTCTGGAATAGGGACAATGTAGTTTAGGTTCCTTAGAAGTTTGAGTTACACAAACAGACACCAAGGAAACAGCGATTTCTTCATACTTTGGCTAGGTAAAGCTGTCATTCATCACAGCAGCCATGCCCACTATGAAGTTAGAAATATGAACTAGAAAAGGGTGGCAAGGCAGCCGTGCCCTTTGCGAGTCTGGGGTAGAGCCTTTCAAAGACAGAGCAGCGTAAAGGTGTGTTCATCACTGAGAAGCTCAGCCCCAAATGTTTGTGGTTTTCATCTGCCCGGTGTTGACATCTATCCTGCTGCAGCACGCAGTTAACAGTAGAGTCCCTCCTCCGAGCTAGGCCTCTGTGCAGCGTGGTGGAGAACCGAACCCATGGATATTGTGGTTCACCTATGTTGAATCTGAGAGTGTGTCTGCCCTTCAGCCACGGGTGTGTTTGTAGCTTGTGCAGGCATTCCCTAGAGACCTTTAGTCTAGCTAGATTGGCTATCGATAGCGGTTTAGCCACCTCAGCCTGGAGCGCAGTGGATGCCCAACGCCTAGTTATGTGGCCCACTTTTCAGGCAGGTTTTTCAGCCTGCACTGAGCTCCAGGCTCACAGCAGCAAGGAGACGATGAGGCTGTCTATCTGAAGGGTAGCTAAAGAGTAACCTCACAAGGTGCCACAGCCACCTGGCTGGTATGTGGGGCTGGTCCTGGGGCTGCCTGGTGTGCACTGTCCCATCACCGCATTAGCACAACTTCAGCAGCAGCAAGACATGAATCTGGCTATTAGATTTTGCTTGCGTTTCTAAATTAATTCTATAAATCCAGTTTAGCATTTAGTGTGATGTCCTGAACACTCTCATATTTGGCAGAAATTTCTAATTCCAGTAGCTGTTATATTAACCTTTGCATTATTTAAACATATTTTAAATAACTACTTAACAATTTATAATAAATTTAGTAATTTTACTAAGTCAGCGGCCTCAAATTGCTGTATCGAGTGTTATATTAAATATAAGTAAGATTCTTGTTTGCAATATTTGAGATAATTGACCCATTTTTTCTTTTTCTATGTAATATTCAAGAAAACAAAAGTTCCTCTGTGTGAGGATTTTTTAGAGGGAATGTACAGATCTGCTCATAGAATCATCTTACAAATACTTACTTAATGGCCTTCACTGGGAATTATATTAATTCCATGAACATTACTCCATGCTGAGACTTGAAGCTGTGCAGAGTTCTCAAGCGCAAAGTATCTAATAGAAGAATACAATATTTGAAGTAAAGGCAATGAATTGCCTTTATTGATCTCCAATTTAATTTATGCTATCTGAGAGTGATTGATTAAATTAGAGTTAATTTAGGACATATCGTCACAAATACTATGTTATCTGAGTATTCTTATTGATTCATGGTTTACTCTTGTGGTAAAAGGTCTGAAGTACCTTTTTTTTGTGTGTGTTTTGCTGCATTTCTCTCAGTGAAGATATTTTTGGAGGTGTTTCCCTAGTAGTTTTGCCTGGCAAATAGTGACACAGGTCTGGACCTATCTGCAGGTATGTTATTTTCAGATAACAAAAAGAATTTATTTTATCAGATGAAAGAATTTCAGCTTAAAGAATATGGGTTGTACAGTATAGCCAATAAATTCTTCTGTTCTTTGGGTATGCAAGCATGCAATACATTTATAAGGTATTTATTTATTTATTTATTTATTTTTTGTCTAAAGCCTAAATATAGAACCTGCTATGCAACTCAATAAAAAGTCCTGGTAAGTAAGCTGTACTTGGTCTGCATATTCTATCTTACAAATTAGAGGAAAGTATCAGTAAAATATGATTAGTCTGTTTCTAGGTATATATACCTTATTATTTATTTATTTTTTTTATGTTCTCTTCCACCAAAAAAATTTATGACAATCAGTGAATTGGGGTTTCTGTGGAATGTATGTGAAACTGTTACTTTGGAATTAAGTCTCATATGCTTGCTTACAATAATATTGAATAAATAATATATAATGTTTATAGATAGAGATTTAAACTTGGTTTCATAAGTATTGTTCATTCATTTGAGACTTCAGCATTGATCAATATTTGAAATAGATTAAACCAAATATTTTAAGTTTTTCCTGCAAAGAGCTTACTGGTTGCCATAGTATGAAACAACTGCTAAGTCAGAAGTGATAAAGTAGGAAGATAAAGTCTCATTTCATTTAACAGAATTTAACTTTGTTGGCGTCAATGGAGCTGGATATTCAGCCACCAAAGTGCAGTAATGCAAATAGTCATGCAAAATTTATTGAAGTACTTCATTCTACAGTGTTAGCTTTAAAAAAATGCAGAGCAGAGCCATGCACAGAACTAAGCAGGTAGATTTGCAATAGCAAAAGGAAATAAAAACAAAAGCTAGTAGTGCTAGTAGTGTTAATTTGTGTTTAGATAGTAAAAGAAAACATAGGTCATAGTCCTAGGAGGCATCCGGTTGGACAGCAGGTTTGTTCACTGCTCTTGCAGGCAACCTGCAGTGTAATCTCAAAATACTTTAAGTTAGCATTAGAGAACTATTTACATTGTTATCAGTGCAGCAGCAGGCAGGAAAAATTGTTAGAAATGTGTGTGAAGAGTAGGCTTGAGGTAATGCTGGAGAGAGCCCTTATTCACATCCCACATTGGAGAGGAGAGACAAGAGGAATAGGGGAAGGGATAGGGACTGTGGAGCAAATGGTGAAAGGAAGCTGTTCCCAAAAGTCCATCATCAGAGTTGCTCTGCTGTCCTAGTAACTGTTTTCTCTTGCTTTGTCTGTGCTTTCGCTAACAGCTTTGAGCTAGATTTGAAGTCCATGGCAGTTAGCAAAAGGTGTTTTTCTTCCTTTGCAAGTCTTTGTGTCTGAGCCCTGAGGGAGAGATTAAGTATTGTGTATCTTCTGCCTGCAACATCTAACTTGCTCTTTTAAATGGATTTGATTCAGTGCCAGAGGTTCAGTTCAGTATTCCTGCCAAAAAGCCCACTGAAGCCAGAGCTGGGCAGACAGATGTGATGAACATTTTGCTTCCAGAAAGACATAATTTTGGTCTTTCTAAATGTTTTTGTGATTCAGAATTGAATTTGGTTAATAGCAGTGACGAACTAAAACACAAACAAAACATTATTGAGGTGTTTCCCGCCAGTGTTTCCAAAACAAACAGCCTTGATTTTCTAGTGCTAGTTTGTTAATAGTCCCTGAAGTAGGTTTTGTGGGTCCCACAAGGGCGGAAAGGCCATTGCCATTCTCACCGTGAGGCTGAGACTGTGAGAACCCTTGGGTTTGTGTCTCTTCCCATTTTGATTTAAATCTGAGAGCTGAGCTGCGCTCTCATTCTCAGACATGTGTTTTCCTTACTAGTTTGCAGATCATATCACCACAAGGCCTTTTCACTCTCCATCCCTCCAAGCCCTTTCACCTCCTATAAGCAGTTAAACACCCACTGGGATGCAGGAGGAATTCCACAGCTAGTGTTCAAGACCTTCCGTGCTGCTGCTGGGTTGTCCCTTGCTTCTGCCACCTTACAAAGTGAAGCGGAGTAGTGATGTTGTGTGAGGGCACCAGCCAGAAGCAGCCTGACTAGCAGCTGGAAGGAAAGCTTGCTCCAGTTACCTGGTCTGGCTGAAGAAAAGGTGAAATTTTGTGCCAGCCTTTCCAGGGGAACAGAGAAGCTCATCTGTAAACCATTCTGGAGACAGGCTGTGTAAGTAATACTTCGGTGACCAGGCTTTAGGGCACAAAGGATGTATTGCTTCTTGCCTGTGTTGTGAATCAGGGTCTGTGTTCAATTAATGATCCCCATAAATGAGAGAAGTTTGTAGGCAGATACCCCCTCCAGATAACTCTCTATTGACCTGTAGTTATTATCATGCAGTCCTTTCCTTGTAGTGACTATTTTGGGCTTGGTCCCTTGAGCTGAAGTAGCGTGCTCAAGGCTAAGGAGCATTCATTTTGTTCCACAAGGTTTCAGTTCCTGCAAGCAGATGGCTATCAGCATCAGAAGGGAAATGGGGAAACTAAATGAGGTCAGAGTGACCGTACATAAGCAAGAGATAACATGCTCCTTTGAAATGATGAATGAAATAGTTGATGTCTTTCAATGGCATACTACAGAATTGATGCAGAACATCCCCGGTGGTGTGGGGCTGGTGAAACTGCATGAACACAGCCAGCAGTGTGGTGGGGGGCAAGGTGGAAGGGGGAGAAGGAGGTATGCAGAGCAGAGGACCTTTCTCACATAGCTCAGAGAATGAAACTCATGCTGTCCTTACACGAACCACTGGAGGGTAGGTGGGGGAAGAAGCCACCAGCTAGAAAAAAGGGAGAATAAATTGCTTTCACAAAACAAATGGTGAAAGACAACAGTTAAAATTATTCAGTCACATATGTGTTTTTAAAACGTGATGGCACAGTTAACTGGCAACAACTGGAGAAAACAGATTCAAATAATTTTCTCTATCATATCCATTTGTGATGAACTCTTAGGAAAAAATTATGCAACCTTACTGATAGCAACAGAAATGTGGCTTATATTTAAAAGAGCTACTTCTTGGAAGTCAAAGGTAGGAAAGCAGTGCTGTGAAATATTAGCTACCAGACTGTTTTATGGTAACAATTGTAGCTCTGCAAACCCTAAGCTGTGTGAGAGTGGAGCTATTCTCCTGAATATTAAATATTACTTGAGTACAGCAATAAAGACTTAACATGTGTAATTATCAGAGCCTTTGTCTATGTTATAAATTTAAATGCTTGCTATCCATTTTGGCTTTAAACTGTGGAAAAGTGCAGAGAAAATTCAAGATCTTTTTATCTTGGGGCAGAAAGAGAGATTCTATTTTGCTGAAAAAGAAAAAAAAAGAAAAAGAAAAAGATTTATTCCTTTTATATCTGTTGCTTCCTGAACTTTCATTAAAAAAAAAAAATAAAAAAAAAATCCTGTGTGTTTTTAAATATAATTTTAAACTTTCCTTTTTAAAATCTATCCAGAAAACCTTATGCTACATAAAAGAAAATGGTCTTTCTTTCTCTTTTCCTTTCTCTCTTTATTTTTTTTTTAAAAAAAAAGAAAAAAAAAAAAGAAAAAACTTAAAATCTGTGTGCTGTGTAAGAAACGTGTGCTGAAGTTTCATGTTTCAGGTAATCTTCTTTAAAATAATGGGAGTCTAGATTGCATCAGTTAGTTTAAAAACTGCTATGCTATTGGTAGGGACAAAATGGGATTAGAGCCAAAATTTGACTGTGTTACTGCCAAAGTCTGTATCAGATTTAAGACACATGCTTCTGCAAGCTTCCATGAAGGTTGTGAAAAAAGTTTTAATACAGAGTTGGATTACAGCTCTCTAGCTCAAAACATTGGCCATTACACTACCGTCTGAAAAGGCTGCTGTAAGACGGAGCACAGAATAGAGCAGATTTCTGCAGTTTTCTGGACCACAGATGGATTTTGAATACCTCTTTGTGCCTTGATGGAAGATATATTAACTTCATTAACTGGAATCCAAACCTGATCACTTGTGAGAGTGTGTGTGTATACGTACAGATAGAAATCTATTTAAATCCTTATCATGATTTTCTTTCAAGTGCATGTAAAATCTGCTCTAAGAAATTACATTGTCTAGGTGAATTGTTCAAAATAATTGTTTAGAAGAGTAAAGAGCTAGATATTTGCTCTTGCATTTTGGAATCTTCTGTGAGTTTATGACAGAAAAACTGGAATCTTTTCTTGTCTGCATTGGTGATACAGAAATGCATTTCAAAAGAGACGCCTCTAGCTGTATGACAACGATTGCATAGTAACCTGTGGATTTTAAACATCAGAATGTACAAACCGTGGGCAACTGTGAATATTTTCATAGTTTCTTTTCTGCATTTGCTGCAAGGATCTGAGTATGAGAATGGATCTGTGAAGGTAGGTGATCTCTATTTATTGACATGGTTAATAATCCACATTGCCAGAATTATATAAATTTCATGTGCAAGTTGGTGAGCTTCTTGCTGTTTTGTTGTTTTTTTTTTTTTTTTTTTTTTTTTGCTTTGTTTTGTCTGTTTTGTTTTGTTGTGTGTGCTTTTGTGTGTGTGTGCGTGTGTGTGATTGTTCAGCCATAGAAGAAAGAGAATCTATACAGAAGTTAAATACATATAAATTGTTTATTAGTTTATTATTTTTACTAGCTGTTATTAATTAATTTTAATATACTTTGTTCTTTTATTAAACTTTTAGTATCAGTCATGCAAGGCAAAAGGAAAATACAAAACAAAGCAGAAGTCAGAGCACTTGGGATACTTTTTAAATGCACTTTTTTTATTTCATGTATTTATGATTTCAGAAGTAAGAACACTGGTGTTGAAAATTTTCCTCTAAAAACACTTGTTCATCAGTTGCTTACTTGTTTGCCAGAAATCTGAGAAATATTTTTCTTTTGTTTTACTAAGATATGTTGTCCAAGACTTTAAAATAAGCAGCAAATAGTAATAATAGGGCACATTGCCTGAAATTCAAACTTTATTCTGAATGCAATGCATGCAAGAAAATTTAAGCTGAAGTTTCACCTTGAGAGTATGATTTTTTTTTTGTCTAACTTTCTGAGAAAATGTGAGAACAGCCAGGACAATCATTTAGAAAAATCAGACCAAAAGCTGGAACAAGATTCTGCATGTGTAGTGTGTCCAAAAATGATTAATTCAGTGTGTGGTCCAGAACAAATTATTTGTTTCTCACTGACAGAGCAAAACAAGCTAATAGGTTTGTTTTCACTTCAGAAAACCTCCTGCTTGCAAGAGATGACCACACACTACTCTGTGAACTGCACTTCATGTTGACCTGAGGTTTAGAAAAGAAAGGCTAAATTATGTACTTAATTGCAGATTTCTGTTGCCAGCACAAGAAGTTAGCAGTGGTGAGCAATGTGTTTTCAGGATGACTAATGCTTAAAGCCTTTGCCTGCTCACCATTCACAAGCTTTTAATTTACAACCTTAGCTATCAAGACTTGGAAGACATGAAGACCAGTGCAATAATTCTCATATACATTGCCTTCATTCTTATATACATTGCACTGCATGACAAGTCACTGTTTACTCACATGTAGGAATCTCTTTACTTAAATCAGAAAGCACTTTCTAATATAGCATACTAACCACCGTATAATTGGCAATGATGATAACTCTTCCCTCACGTGGAACACAAGTTTATTCAGCGTATTAGCAAATCACTAGTTAGTTAAGAGCCTTTTAATTAAATTTTGAAACCATATCCATTTTGCCCAGCATACATACAAGAGCTCTTCTTGCTCATTTAAACTGGTTTATAGTTTATTGACTGTGATGGCATTGCCTAGCAAGTATATGCATATTTGTAATTGTTTTCATTGTAATTTGGCTACCACTCTCAAGGAGCCAGACTAGATGCTGGGTATTCTATTTAATAAAAATAACTGTTAGTTTCCAAGACTATCATGAAAGTATTATGTAGATCACACTAAAAAGGACTATGTTTCATGTGCATTGGCTGCTGATTACCAAAAGGAAAAGACTGTGTTTTTTGTTTGTTTGTTTGTTTGTTTGTTTGTGTTTGTTTGTTTTCTTGCTTGTTCTGCCCCTTTCTGATAGATTTTTTGGCTAAGCTGTTAATTATTTTTATTTTAATGTTTGACATAGTGTATTAGGTTTCTGGGTTGTTTTAGCATTTATGGCATGTGGGCTTTTGTGCATGTGTGTGGGGTATATTATAGTGCTTTGTTGTACACAGGGTTATCTGTATTCTTACCAACTGCACCTCAGATTTTACTTGCAGAACACAGAAGTAATGTATTGTAGTCACCTATCATATCTTATTTTTAAAAAGTTCTGTAAGATCAACAGTAATATTGCCGGGATAAAAAACACAAGGTCAGGATGTAGGTGTTAATCACAATTAATGAGACACAGAAAGCCTCCCCTCCTCTATCGTTGTTATAGCAGACCAGGTAACTAAGCTCAACCCAGGACACTTGAAGTTTTAAACCTGTTGATGGACTAAACTATCAGGTGGTGTCAGAGTGGTATCACGTGATAGAGTTTCAGGGGGTTAAGCATTTAAATACTCTCTTTTCCCCTGCCACAGTGACCCTCAATAATGCTGTGAAGGTTAAAAGCTTATTTACAAGTTGCTGTAACTCAGGGAGTATCTCTGCTGTGCTTGACTTTTCCTAGCCCTTCAGAAACACCATACTTTTCTGGATACAGGACTCTCTTTTATTTCCCACGTGTACACCAAGCCCATTAATTCCCTGTCTGCCAGACCCCAGTTCTTCCCTCCTGTCTCCATTTTTGTTCTGTTCCAGTCCAGCATCAGTGGATCCCCAGCCCGTATTCCTGGACCTCCCTGGCTTAGGGTTGGTTTCCCTACCAGGATCCCTTTTGCCATCTCCTTGTGTTACCTTCCTTCCCACTCACCTACTTTTGGGCTGGGATAGCCTCCTCCTTCCTCTGACCCTCAGAAGGTCAGTCTCAGTTTCTCAGTGAGGAGTCTCAGTGCCCTACTGATCCTGTCCCGACTGATCATGGTTCCCCTCTTCCCTAGCTTCTAGCTTTGTTTTCATGGTCAGAACTTCTTGCCTTTCCATTTTCCTGACCCCAGTTTCTAGTTTTGGTCTCCCCTGATGCTCTCAGGCTAGATATTGCACTCTTTTGCTAATGTTCCTCTTCCCTCTCCACTTTAAATCCGACATCTTCCTTTCCCATGTTGCCCAACCCCTGAAGGAACCTAAAGGAGATGAATGGTGTTGTCCCAGCTCTCAGGTCTGTGGGCTGCTCCTGTGCTGGTCTGCATCCTTGTCCTGCTCAGCTCCAGGCTGGTGTGTGGTCAGCACGAGCCCCATCTGCAGAGTTTAGCTGCTAACCCCTGGCAAGTCTCTGCTGAGCATCCGTGAGCTGCTGCTGTTACATCTGGGTGGATATTTACAGAGAGAGCAGGAGGCACATCTGTGCCAACAAAGCTTCCTTGGGTGTCAAAAGTTTACATTTGTCATCCACCACAAGGAAATGCTGGACATTTACAAAGACAAAATTGCCAGAAAAGGTTTTTGCACAGATGCAGAAGGAGCTTTGTCCTTAACTGCGAGCAAACCATTTTGACCAGACAACAAATCATAGGATCATAAAATCACAGAGTGGTTTGGGTTGGAAGGGACCATACAGATCATCTAATTCCAACCCTTCTGCCATGGGCAGGGACACTTTTCACTAAGTCAAAAAGTTATTAAAATCATTTAGAAGCAGACATCTGGCACGGAAAGTTTCAGCTTGAACACTGAATGTCTGGTGATGTTATAACCAACTGGAAAGAGTCTCATGACAGGAAGCAGTAGGCAGCTTAGTCTGGGGCAGGGCAATCATGTAGGTATCAGACACAACTCCTCAGCTGAACTCATGTCAACATTGGCAGTAATCCCTCTATTTCACACTCCAGTTATTTGATTCAGGTTGCCAGTCTGACAGACTAAATCCTTAGTGAACAATTACATTTCCACATGGGTTTTCTGATGCCTAAGCATTAATTTTTTTCATCATGAAATGCTTAAAAATGCCTTGTTGAAGTGTTATCCTGCCAGTCTCTTACATTATGAAACCCCTCAGCTGAAGCACCACAAACTTAACTGTCACTTTTCCTGTTTCTCCCCCACAAACACATTTTTCCTCTCCCATACAGCAATGACAGACATAGACTACTTTTTTTTTTTTTTTTTCCAGAATTTTAAAATTAGGTAGAAAGAGGTATGTCCTATATTCATCAGAGCCAAGAAGACTTTTGCCAGGAAAAGCCCCAGTGGTCTGTCAGACCTACTTCTGTCTTCCAGCACTAGAACTGTCTCTCTGATGAGGCCACAGAGTCCTGATCGCTGAGGGGGTGAGTCTCAGTGCTCCCTGCGCTGTTCTGCCCTTTATGTTATTTATTATGGGGAAGGCAAGAGAAAGTAATGCCCAAGTTACAACAAACTCAGAGCTTTCTCTTTTTGCAGAGGTTTTCTCCCTGTGACAAACTCTCTTTTGGTTCATTAGAGAGAATCCCCTGGCTGATAGGCCTGAGGAATATAATCGAACTTGATGAAATCTGGTCTGAAGATAGAGGGGGTAGATATTCTCAGCCTTGGAGCCAGCTGCTCTCTGCTACATGCACACCTTTTCTACAGCTAATAGCCTTTTTTTTTTTTTTTTTTTTTTTTTTATCTCCGCACCAAATATTGATACAGGCTTAAGTAGCCATTTCTGTTCTGAAGGATCTTAGATTCAACAATCTCATGTTGCCACTGGGAGATGGACAGAGGCAGAAGCCAGTTGCTGGTCCTTGTCCACTGCCCTGCTCTGCTGAAGGCGAGAGCAAAACTGCAGTTCCCCATAAACCTTAGTGGAGACGCCTTGCCCTTGGGCAGGCATGGAGAAACTGGAGAGCCACCGTGAGCTGAAGGAATCAGGAAGCTCTGCATCTCTTCCTTCCTGGAGCCACCTGCAGTCTGTCTGTGCAACCAAAACAGAGCTCTGCAACAAAACCTGAGCAAGTCTTAGCCAAGCAGGGAGTAAGCTTTTGTCTGATTATCACTGATGCTGTTTTTCAGATAGTCATGCAGCTAAATGCTATGTAGCACTCTAATAACAGCTTGCAAGTGTTGCTCACTTTCCAGAAAAGATATATGCTAACAGTTTGTCTATCTCATAGATTCTCTTCCTCAAAGGCAACTCCTGGAAGTACAGTCAGCTGCTCAGGAGCTAGGAAAAACTCAATCAGGATTGTTGGAAGCAATTTCTCTCTTTAAGCTAGACTTTTCATCCTTACATCCAGCTTCCTTTCAAAGTTAACAAACTCTTTGAAATACTGATTATGAAATTGTGGTTTTCATATGTTTTCTTGTTATCACTGCTGCTCTTGATTCTCTGTGATTACAATCTCTGATAGGCATGATGAGCCAAGAACATGTGGAAATGTACTTGCAGCATTCCTGCAGAAACGTTTGCCTGTGCTTTTCCTTCAGGACTGGGAAACTATCAGGGAGGTTTATAGGAAAGCCAATTTGTTCTGACTTATCTGCTACTGACTTAAGAAGCTACAGTGAAGGATAAGACAACAACCCCGTATATTGCCATGCCACGTGGCATCCATCCTTGGCTCTTATCAGTTGGGAAAGGAAATTACAAGCACACTGCTGCTTTATCCAGAGCAGCTCTCACTCATGAGAAAAATCCTTCCCAGCTGCTGCTCCAGTCTAGTCCATCTCAGCTGGGATTGTAATGTCTGTGTATAGAGCAGAGTGCTGAAAAATCCACCAGGCTGTTTAGATTAATCAGATGCAGCATTTGAGAAATTCATTCCATTATTCAGCGGTTTGAAATGAAGACAGCACTAATTAAACTTTGACATCAGTCATAGCTCACATCTGGAGCTCTGTAAAGTCCAGGGGAGGCAGGAAGGCAGGTTCAGAGGGCTGTGGAGAACCTTCTGTTAATTAATGATCACAGAGCAATCAGGGCAAGCAATCAACTCAGGCTCAGTGAGTGTTGCTTGTCTGAGGGCAGTTTGCTGTGGCTTGCTTGTGCTTTCTCCCCCACAGGGATTTATTTCCTTGTTTCTAACCACTGATGTGGTGGTATTGATGCAGCTCCCACAGGAGGCAAACAGGGCTAGGAGAGGAATAACCTGCTTGAAAAAGGGAAAAAATAGTGCATAATCTATCTTGTAAGGTCTCTGCTGGTGTGGCTGCAAGTTTTGTTCTGGTCAGTACTGTCCCTACTCAGATCTGAGTAAGGTTTGCTGGTGTCTTATCTCCTGTCTGCCTGCCTGGGAAAATTAAGTAAGGTACTGTTGTTGTAGGTGATAACTCACTTATTCCCATTCATTAAAAATCTTGTACAGTACTTTTTATCATTATCACTGATAAAAATGATTGGGGTCGGTGTTTCTCTTAGACCTTTCTCACAGGGCAAGTAAGTCCAGTTACAAAACCAGCCATTACTGTTTCCTGGGTTTGACTTTGAGATGTAGTCCCAAACTGATGGCACTGCTGGGGTAAAAAGTGTCCTGAGTTATTTTGCTGCAAGGAGGTAAACGTGATATGATACTTTTCCTAAATAAACCCTTATATGTCCCAGTATGTGCCAGTCCCTTATAAAACTCCACACCTCATCCCTATTTCCCCAGCACATTTTACAAATCTTAATAATTCTTGTTGAGAGTTGGGGAACAAGGACAAAATTCTATGGGCCCCCATGACAGCTGCAGAGTCCCCATTTGGCCATGGGAAGACCAAGCAGAATTTGTTCTTTTATTGAATATCTTTGTAAAAGAGCTATATTTGGGTTTCTACATCAATGAATAGTAGAACTATTGAGAGTGGTATTTCAGTTTGCTCACATTAAGAAAAAATAACTTTGTGAAGGATATCTGCATGTTTGTTTTCTTTTTACCCCAGATCTGACCTAGAGCTTAGGGATATGGTTTAGTGGAGGGCTGTTAGCGTTAGGTTGGAGGTTGGACTCGATGACCTTGAGGTCTCTTCCAACCTAGAAAATTCTGTGATTCTGTGATTCTGTAAAGGGTATGACCATTCAGCAAGTGGCAGAACGCCACCTAGGCTTCTTACTGTTTTGGCAGAATGGCACTTAGAAAAACTGGGACAAATGTTTGAACACATAGAATTTGGTGATCCAGTGTGGGCACTGCATGGGTTTGGAAAGGGGTGATTACTTTGCTTATTATCAGGTCAGGATGGCTTTGCCAGAACCACATTATTTAGACCAGAAGCATGCTGAGTGAGTTTTGAGAACTCATTGTCACTATAGTGCAGTCACTATTTGCATGCAGTGGGGAAAGGAATCATATCTGAGTCGTGTTAAATTACAAGACAGTTGCATCATGTTGATGTATCATATGTCACATTGCACACAGTGAATGTGCCATACAAACAGGCAAAACTTTTCACTTTAATTAGCAATGTGACTCAGAAACCATGTTAGGATACTTTCCTCAACTGCTAGGGAAATATTACTTAAGAAAAAATACAATTCCAGGAAAATGTGTGCATGTGATTGGGGTAACATAAGTTCACTCAGTACTGGCAGTGGCTCTGCTTTGTGAAGTGACATTTGGAAATCCGGCCGTACAATTGGCTAGTCATACTTCCAAAACATTTGTTGAAGTGTCTTGGGGCAAACCCAGAAACCAATGAAATCACTAACTGAAAGAACCTTCAACACATTAAAAATATTTTCAAATATTAAAAGAATATATAGTCATCTGATTTCATCCAATTCTCTGTTACTGAGACATTTCAAAATCACTGTCCAAACCCCAGTGATTTCCAATGAAAAATATCCAAAAAAAAGTGACTACAGTCTGGACACATTCTTTGTAAACACCTGCAATATGCTATTTTTGACATGTGTACTGTGTCACAGTGTTAGACAAGCACCTAGGATTGCATATGATGAAGTAAGAGCTTATGTAATGTCTCTAGCTGTGCTCTGTGGTGAGCATTGTGTCTGCCTGAACACACTGCAGCTATGCCAGAGGATACAACCAAGAACAGAAGTAGAGCTTGAGAAAACATACTGTAGGATTCCCATAGCTATCAGTAGCATTTGGGATATACCAGGCAGTTACCACTCTGGGCATTTATGACAATCCCTATCTGTCCTTTCACTGACCAGGCAAATACACTTTGCATGATTACCACAGGAGGGGCCTAAAGGCAAAGTCTCAACGTAGATAACCAGGCTTGAAAAGGAAGAAACTCCACACCACAGTAGACCTATTTCTTTTTTCCATCTCTCCATCTTGTTTTTCCATCACTACCAACAAGACGAGGCATAGTGAGTGCTGTTATCTTCAAAAGCATACTTTAGCTGCTGTGAGTGAGGGAGTTTCCCATGACAGCCAAAAGACCTGGCTGTGGGAAGGAAGATTTGTTTGATGAGAGTTCTAGTTGAACAAAACAAAAAAAAACAAAACAAAAAACACATCACAACACCCATTTTAATAAAAAAGATCTATATGGCCAAAAGAGAAATATTGTGAGAAATATTCTGATACATTATCAGTTTCTGATTGTTTAGACACATAAAAGAAATGAAATAATCTGAGATTCATGGTTTCACTTCCAAGTCATGTAATATTCTGCTGTTTTCACTTCTTTGCTTTGAGTATTTAGTTTCATTCAAACCAAATGTTCAGAGTAGAACAACCAAAATGTCTCATGTCTGAGGATTTTGATAATGTAATCACACTACTAAAGTGCAAGAAGTCTGATTTGTTTGCTGTAGCACCAGAAAATATATATTCTAATTGAAAAGGCCATTCAAAATATAAAACAGCTGTTCTCCTGAAGACGCAGGGTAGCTGATATGATTCACTTGTGAAAGCATATCATCCTCAGCTAAATTATAAGCTGTTTATCACCACCTTGACTACTAATCTTAGGAAATGGGTAATTAAGTCTCCTGTTTTCACTGGGCGTGAGGCTGGAGCCTGGAGGAGAGGAGTCTGGAGGGAACTTTTTAACACGCTGAACAGCAATGTTGGAGCAGTCCAGAAGTTGCTTCTCCAGTTTTGGGTCTTGTCCAAATGATGTGCTGACAAAGTTTTATCAAAAGAGACCTTCAAACATCATTTCTTTATCAGTGAGAAATATGACTCAGATGAATGTTTCCATCAGTCCCCTTCTCCCTGATAAAACACCAGATAAAAAAATCAGTTTTACCACTTTATGTTCCTCCCAAAATCACATATAATGTAACTGTCAGTCCTTCTTTCTGTGCTCTGGCCATTTGCTGCTGCTCTTCTTACAGGACAGGGTGCTATGCAGTTTCTCTTTCAGCAGCATGGACACACTAGACGTTGTGGGATGACTGGATTGATCACATGGTCACCCTTTCTTGAGAGGAAGTATGGTCAAGACAAGTACTCTAACTCTGGGGGCAGACAGCAGAGAGGTCTCTCTTAGGCTTTGGATGGGGGAAGCAAAACTCTTATTCTTCTGACTGCTTTCCAAACTTTGAGCTCTAGCTGCGCAAGCAGGCACTGGTGAGGGTAGAGAGGTGACCTTCAGGCTTTCCACCCAGAGGACAATTTTCTGCTCTTTGAGCAAAGCAGGAGTAGCTGTCTGGGCAATGCAGCTAGAAGATGCATTTTTGACACATTAATATTTTTGCTTGTGTGAGTTATGTGGAGTCACTCTCTGATGCAGTTGCAGAAAATGAAACTTTTTTTGTGTGTAGAAAAATGCAACTTTTTTTTTTTTTTTTTTTGTGCAGAAAAAAGTTGCCCCAGTACCTGGGGGAGTTCTCAAGCCCACCCCCCCAGACAACTTTTTTGACTATCATATAACTACATGTATGTCCGATGCAATCGTAGGGTTTCTCAACTGTAACACAGTCCCTAGTAATTTTGTATTTGGGGAAAGACTTGGTCATTTCCAACCTCTTAAAAAGAAATTCTGTCCAGTTGCATGTTTTTTTGCAATCTACTCGGACAATATAGTTGTAGTCTTTCAGCACAATTTCCTCTGAAGAAAGAACTTTTAAAAAATGTGAAAGCTAGAAGTCAGCCTCACTGGACCACCACTTGACTTTACCATATGCTGCATGTCCTTCCAGATTGTTGATGCTGTAACTGGAATGGCAGCCCAGGTGAGTGTCCAGTCTGAATAAGTCTGAGAGAGCTTGATATTTTTTCCTGAGTATTAGAACAGATTTAAGTTTTTGTTTCAGCCTCCATCTGAAGGTGGAATGAAGTACTGAAAGACCCTGAAGCTTCATCCATGTTTCTGATAAAGACAGAAGAGCCTGTAAATGTCAGTGAGAAATTCCATGAGAATCTTATTGGTTTTAGGGAAGAATATAAGTAGGAAGTCAAAATATCTCATTGTTTTGTCTCTATGAGGTCACATTCATTATAACTAAAAATAGCTTCTTTGTGCACTAATAGAAAATATAGATAATCATAGATATAGGCACACAGATGTTCATGAGCCCAGAGGGGCAGAGGGGATACTGTCAGGGATGGTATTACATAGAGAAAAAGTTCATAGCTGACAGAGAATCAAAGTTCTGATTTTAGAGGAGTTGTTGAAAACAAATTATTATTATTTTTTCTCCTCAGAAATGAAATACAACGGTGATGATAAAATTAGTGCAAGCTATTATGTGTCAGACTTGGTAAAGTTAAACTCCCCATGCTATATGTTTAAAAGCTGAGGCAGTTACTTCTTGGTAAGGCTGTAAATTACTCCTGCAAATCTGATGCTTTCAAGCTGCAGAAAAGTTTCACAATTTTATTGTCTGTTATGCAACACCCAAGAATGCAAGATGCTGTAAAATTGACAATATTTGTTATGATAAAACTTGACAGTGGTTGGACCCCCTGCTATCTCAAAATCACGGCCTATGACTCTAAGCATTATTTTCTGTGTTTTCTTGGTAATCTCTTTGGATAAATGCCTTCCTCTGTTTTCTCTTTTCTTCTACTTTGGTTGTAGTCACCAGGTTAGGGATCGTCTCTTTATTTTGTGTTCATACCCAAAACCACAACAATGCTAGAAATAGTTACTAAAAATGATGCAAATCATCAAAAGGAGTTTCTCTTACTGCAGAGATTATATGGAAGCTTGTCAATTTCATCAGCTCAAATGATGACTTCAGGCACCATCTTTGTGTAGGAGCTGGGCTGTTTTCCTGCCAAGAGAGAGCAAGGCTTTTCCACAAGAACTTGCTTTCAGTGTAGAGATGCCTTGGTCAGATCGGCTAACAGCCTGCACTATGAACCACAATATGGCTTTGAGGCAAGGCATGAAGTCCTCCACCCAGGCTACTGGCAGTCCTTGTCTTTAGCCAGTCCCAGCTCCTTTAGGCCTTAGTACAGTTGCATGATCTGGTTGCATGAAGTCTTTGAGCTACTTGTAGCTGCTACTGCTGCATCAAGCACATGGCACTCACATAAAGCTCCAAAATGTTCTCATTTCCTGCCAGTACTCTTTGTCAATGTCCAAGTGCCCTCACTTTGTGATGAAACCTCCCCCACTAAATTGGTTAATTTTGAAAGATTTAGTTTGAACTTAGCTTAAACCTGCTTGGCAATGTCTGTAATACAATGACATTAAGAGAATCATAACTCTTTGTTATGCAGCTAAAATCTGCTTTGTTTGGCAAGATAAAGTTCTTACCTTCTTTTTATTGTTTAACTGCTGAGAAGATGGACCATAAAACAGTGCAAGGTTATTGAAAGGTTCCTTAATCATTTGTCCTGGCTCCAGACATAGTGATAATGTTGAAGCTTTCCATTGGTATTTGTGCAGCGCTTGCCACAATATTATCTGTGACCCTAAATCAGAAAAAAAATGTGTTCTCTTTCAGAAGAGCTGTTACACATATATAGCTTTGAGCAGAGGTTCGTGTCCCACTGTGGATAAGGACTGCCAGGGCTGGGGCTAAAAGAAAGTGGTTTAGACATCTGTGTAAGCTTTGGGGATGTCTTCCTTGAGTCTGTGAGTGTGACCGAGTGTAGAGTGAAATGCAAGCAGGACTTTCTTTACAGTGTGCAATATATGGATTTTGATAAACCTTTATTTTTGCCTTGTCATACATGCAGAATATTATTGACTATGCATCTATTTTCTTAAAAAAAATTATAGTTACTGAACTTGAAAATAATTAATTCGAGGTCCTAGGCATATGTTTGTGGTCCTTGAGTAAATTTAGGACTTCAGTGGGCCTTTCTTTCACTATTGCATTCTACACGTCTTTCCTCTGTTCAAATTACCTCCAGAAGATCCCGAATGGGCCAAATACAGCACTAATACAAAGATCATCTGTGGCATATTTGAAGGAGTGAAATGTAAAAATGTATTGTGTTCTGCTGGCTCACTCAGACATCAGTTTGAAATATGTAGGGTACTTTTTCCTTAAGCAAGAAACCTAGGAGCTTGTCAAGCATGAAGAAAAGGTGCGAACTGTTGAGTGGCAACACCTGATAGGAGCTTGACAATACTAACTCTCAAGAAGGGGCAAAGTTTGAGTAGTGCAGACTAACTGTGAAATTCTGCATCTGTACAACATGACACACAAGACAAATGTTTGATTATTATAAGTCAACAGGGTAATGAACTCTGTCTGATTTAAACCATCTTCCAAGGTAGGAAAGGCCACTGAATGTACCACTGCTCTTTCTCTTGTTTCTTTCCAATGCTAACTACTTTTAGAGTTCCCTGGCATCTGAGATTGCTAGGAAGAAGATAGATAGTCCATTATGGTTTCTTTTGGAAAGACAGAAGTTGTAATTATCCAAAAATCACAATGCTAACCCACGTTATCATTTCCTGATGTCAATGATATTGCTCGTAGTCCAAACGCAGGCAAATAGATATTCCTCTTTGAACTGAAGAAAGTTTTGGAACATACGGGAGGTTCCTGTCATGAAAAACAGAAAAATTTATTTGAGTACAAATCAGATTTTTATCTTTGGGCATGGAATTCATTGTGATGCTTTGAAAAATTATATTAAAAGTAGCAACAAGATGAAGAGATAAGAATGAACTACTTAAATCTACTATACTACTTGTACTTTGTTTTGTTATTTGTTATTGATGAGTTCTAAGAAAACATTTATTGTAGGCAATAGCATTATGTACTTGGTTTACTATGGGGTATACATTTATGGGTAGTGAAAGTTTGTGACATTTTGAGATATCCAGTGATATGTTTCCAAAGATTATATATATATATATATATATATATATATTTTTTTTTCTTTTTGGGATCATGTAAAGAACATTGTCCTGGCCCTTTTTCAATAGCTCCTCTGTTTTCTTTCTCTCTCAAACCGTAATGGAAATTTTAAGCTTTTGGGGGCCAGAGATCATCATTTTTCCAACTATGTGAGCAATGCTAAGTGCAGTGAAGTCCCATTCCACAGATAGATTGCAACCATCACAACCAGCCACCACAATGGTGAAAGCTCATCCCACCTAACCACTAAAATCTTTGGTGACTTAAGAGAAAGGGAGTGAGGGCATGGCAGGGAGAAAAAATGGATGTCTCTATACCAAGAGGCTGACCAGCTCAGCCTGAGTTAGATCTCATTAGACTCTCACCTGACCCATCGCTTAAGAGTGTGGAGAAAAAAGGGGAAAATAAACATAAAAGCACAGTGTGTTCCAAGCAGTACAAGATGATGAAAGCAGAATGGAGAATGTTGCAGGTAGACAAGAACCGAGGAGGGCAGAGGTAGTGCAGGTAACACCATGACAGGGGAAGGAACCTGGAACAAAGGACTATCATTATCAGAGAAAGCCTAAAAAAGGGAGGAAGGGATCTCTGAAAAGTTTGAAATAGCACATGCAGGTGACTGCAGTTAGGAGAAGCAGATAGAAAGTGCCTCTGCTGCTCTTGCGTGTTCTGGGGATCTGGACCTTCCAAAAATATCAGTGGAGATTTGACCTCTTTGCATGCTGTCCACTCATTATCACTGTGAGAAGGAAAAAAAGTCTTTGATCATCACATGAAGGGTAGGTTTGGAATGTCATCAAACCTAACACCTTTATCCCATTTCACATTTTGAAACATTTATTCATCTTTCAGTGCAAAGCTGCACTCTTCCAAGTGGAGCTTTTCAGCCGGCCGGAGTATGTTTGTCTGTAACGAAACAGGGCTTGAATTCAAACTGTTGTACATGAAAGAAGTGTCCACATCTGTGTGGCATTAGCAGTCATATGGTATGTCATCTGTGATATTGCCTGAGACCATAAAAGTTTTTATGTTTTCAGATGATGCTATCCTTTTCAAAACACACTAAATACAAATGTATGCTTGAGAAAGATTTTGTGACCACACACTATTCAGTGCTGCTGTGCCATAACAAGAGAGTGCCCCAGCTGAGGCCATAATCCTGCTGGTGGGGCTGCTGCATCTTCCATGTGTTTTCATTTATATATATATATCTTTTTCCTTCTATAAGCTTTTAGTTTTGAATGCTTTTAAGTTGTGGATATCCACCTCTACAGTCAAACTGTATAAAGATGAGAGACTCCGTTCTAGATTATGAACAGTCTGTCCATGCTCTAGCAAGTGTTTAAAAGAACATCTTATTGAGTGTATTGTAAAAATCCCAGTGAAGACAAAACAAATGTGTAAGGCAGTATTAATTGTTCCTGTTTCAGCACCTAGTCAGATCAGAAGAAAATGAGATGTTTGTCTTCAAATGTTTTATATTCCAGAAAGCTGCAGTGGGATTCGTTTAACCAAAGATCCACAACACAGATGACTTTTGTGATCTAGTGAGCCATCCCTGGAGGTCTTTAAAAGACGTTTAGATGTAGAGCTTAGGGATATGGTTTAGTGGGGACTGTTAGCGTTAGGTTAGAGGTTGGACTTGATGATCTTGAGGTCTCTTCCAACCTAGAAATTCTGTGATTCTGTGATTCACTTACTGGGCAGCTAGCAGAATTTCAATGTGATTTCAAATGCCTCATGCTCTGCAAGTGTCTATTTCTCTACCTTGTTTGTAGAGGGAGCTGAGAGTGACAAAATAGATGTCCACAGTGTAAAAATCTACAATTATTTGGGATTCAGCCCTCTACAAATATCTATTAGTGCCTTCTGCTTACTGTCATGCCTAGTGTCAGTAGTGCTCAGAGGGAGAGACAGCACTTTATCTCAGTGCTGTTGTTGATATGGGAAATAGCATCAGGAAATTTTGTATTGGATTCCTGGGAAGAAGTTAAAAAATCAGCTGCAAAATCTGTTCCCTCCAGGAAGTCAAATATAAGAAGAAAGAACATGATTATCCTGACATTGTTCTGGGAGGCAACTGGCTATCCCATTAAATGAAGAGCTTGTGTATCTGTTGGGAAATGTGAAGACAGTAAAGGCAGATGATTCACTTCAGGGTTGAATAACCCTGGCACAGAGAAGTGATAACTCAGTTCCAAGGGCTCTGTGTGAGTTTTGGATAATCACGGTGTAGTTAATTAGGTTTAACTTCTAATGACTGTAAAGGGAATTCTGTAATGTGCACTGCTCTTCCCATTTCCTTTGACTGCACTTCTCCAATTTCCAGTATAAGAGAAAAAGTAAAAGAAGAGAAGGAACAACCTGCATACATAGGCAGGCTTTGTCAATACCACTATAGTGCATCAATATCAGAGGTACACTTTTGTAATTATCACAATTCAAAATCCATTTGATATGCTTTTTTATTTTTGTACAAAATTGAATTCTATTAATAAACTTTTTTTTCCCATTTCTATACAATATTAATTTTGCAGGCATAAAGTCAGTTAATTTCCACATCAATGAATTTGTATAGCTTTAAAAATACACAGATACTTAAGCAGTACAAATTTTTGCTTTAGATAAGCACAGAGATCTTTTCTGTACCATGAGGCATGCATACTTTTTGTGTATTTTTTGACCTTAAGATTAAAATTAGTTTTCTCCTATAATAACACTTGATATTTAAGTGAAAGAAGTGGAAATGCAAGTCCCAACTATTGACTTCTACAAGAAATGCAGAGATGTGTCTTTTCATTTACAGAATAGCATCATATAATTTTACTGGTTCTCTGTAATTTCATTCTAGTTTAAAGGTCTTGGATGCTGATCTAGCTTGGACATCTTTCTTTCTTTTCTTTCTTTTCTTTCTTTGTTTCCTTCCTTTCTTTTTTTCTTTCTTTCTTTCTTTCTTTAAAGACAAAAAAAAATGTTAATGCTTAATACATTTCATTTTTAACATATTTGGTCCCATTACCACACCACCCCTGGTCTCGTACTCACTGTTTTGCAGGGTCAAGGAGACAGTATGTGTATGAGAGTGAATATAAGCTGCGGTTCTTTGAAAAAATAACTCTTGACATATTGACCTCAAGCTGAATTTGAGCTTTCCTAGATCAGCAAAATTCTGGGTAGCTTGTTTGTAAAACTGTCTTGCAGTTAAGTTACTGGTGCTAATTTTTCACATTCCTTTTGACTTATTTGTCCATAAGTATTGAGATGGGCGTTCCAGTTTTCACCACAGATGAAATGTATGAGAAATGATACACCTATGAAAAGCAGCCATCTCTTTCATCATAATAAAACATGGCAGCATGCTAGAGCACGGTACAATGTTCCATATGGGCATAAAAGAAGAGTAAATAACTTATTCTGGTTAACTACTTAGGGAATTTTAGGTCAGTGGAAGGTAATTATGCAAAAATGAACTTGGCCAGTGTGTACAAGCTAACATCTGTATCATTGCAAAATAAATGCCACAGATGTTTTAATAATGAACAACAGATGTGGTCAATGCCTAGGTTTCAGATCTCATCTAAAAATCTTTCTCTCATAGGTGACTCCTCACTCCTTCCCTAGGCTTATGCAGAACACTATCTGGCTGCTGGCTGCCTAATCACCAGCTCCCATCTTTCAGCTTTGCCTTTAGGATGTGGTGTATTATTTATAAGAGCTGGCAGTACAGCCCCTTATCTGCTGGTCAGAAAGCACAGCCGACTGCATTAGTGGAGAACACAGCTGAGCACTAGCCCAGCAGAGTACAGCCATTTACAAAGATAACCTTTCGCTTGGGTTGGAGGCAGTAGTTTTTAGCAGACCTGGTGAGTCAGTGGAAATAAATATGCAGTGTCTTGGTAAAGGCACACAGATGTCAGAAAGCAGCAGCCAAAGAAACCGGTATTGTTGTGGTATGCCATGTACTACTAAGTTTCTATTAAAAAGGTATATTTTAAGTGAGTAATGACTTTATACTAACAGTGTAGGCCTTTGCAGGGAGTGTTATCCCATGGAAGTGGAGGGCTGTCATGTACTGCTGCACAGCCACAGCACAGAGGCTTGATGTGAGGCCACCTTGGCAGACTTGGGCATGACCTAGATGGCAATCATGGTGGGAAACAGCAGATGCACCCTGCACTTTGCAGCACGTTGAACATCGTGTTTGCCCACTGTGTGGGTCGGCCCTCATACTTAGGGCATCTCCTGGCTATATCACCTACTTTTGCAGTGATGTCTCCTGACTGACACCAGAGTTTTTGCACCCAAGGTGGCTCTCTGCAAAGGTGCCTGAATTGTTCTTGCAAGCTGAACTCATTCACATGCCATGTTCCCTGGGAAGCAGGGACACGGGGACTGCAGCCTGAATTGGTTGATCAGCTCTGCTGGCTGTGATGGAAACGGTGAGGAAAGGGGTATCTCATCTTCCCAATTTATAAGGGCACAAATCGTGCAGATCCGTCTGACATCAGGCACCATTAAAAACAGGGACATTCCCATGTCACAGAATTCACAGAATTACAGAATTTTTTCTAGGTTGGAAGAGACCTCAAGGTCATCGAGTCCAACCTCTGACCTAACGCTAACAGTCCCCACTAAACCATTTCCCTAAGCTCTACATCTAAACGTCTTTTAAAGACCTCCAGGGATGGTGACTCCACCACTTCCCTGGGCAGCCTGTTCCAATGCCTCACAACCCTTTCAGTGAAGAAGTTCTTCCTAACATCTAACCTAAAACTCCCCTGGCTCACTTAAGCCCATTCCCCTCGTCCTGTCACCAGGCATGTGGGAGAACAGGCCAACCCCCACCTCGCTACAGCCTCCCTTGAGGGTACCTATAAAGAGCGATAAGGTCGCCCCTGAGCCTCCTCTTATCCAGGCTGAACAAGCCCAGCTCCTCAGCCGCTTCCTCGTAGGACTTGTTCTCCAGGCCCCTCACCAGCTTCGTCGCCCTTCTCTGCACCCGCTCAAGCACCTCCATGTCCTTCTTGTAGCGAGGGGCCCAAAACTGAACACAGTACTCGAGGTGCGGCCTCACCAGAGCCTGAGTACAGGGGGACGATCACCTCCCTAGCCCTGCTGGTCACCCTGTTCCTGATACAAGCCAGGATGCCATTGGCCTTCTTGGCCACCTGAGCACACTGCTGGCTCATATTCAGCCGACTATCCACCATCACTCCCAGGTCCTTCTCTGCCTGGCAGCTCTCCAACCATTCCTCTCCCAGCCTGTAGCTCTGCTTGGGGTTATTGCACCCCAGGTGCAGGACCCGGCACTTGGCCTTGTTGAACTTCATGCAGTTGACCTCAGCCCATCGGTGCAGCCTATCCAGATCCTCCTGCAGAGCTTTCCTACCCTCAAGCAGATCGACACACGCACCTAACTTGGTGTCATCTGCAAACTTACTGAGGGTGCACTCGATGCCCTCGTCCAGATCATCGATGAAGATATTAAAGAGGACCGGCCCCAGCACCGAGCCCTGGGGGACGCCACTAGTGACTGGCCTCCAACTGGACTTGGCTCCATTCACCCACGACTCTTTGGGCCCGGCTATCCAGCCAGTTTCTAACCCAACGAAGCGTGCGCCAGTCCAAGCCAAGAGCAGCCAGTTTCTTGAGGAGAATGCTGTGGGAGACGGTGTCAAAAGCCTTGCTGAAGTCAAGGTAGACCACATCCACAGCCTTTCCCTCATCCACCCAGCGCGTCACTCTGTCATAGAAGGAGATCAGGTTCGTCAGGCATGACCTGCCTTTCATAAAGCCATGCTGACTGGGCCTGATCGCCTGCTTCCCCTGCAAGTGCTCCTGTTTTCCCAGGTATTCTCAGCTGTTCTCATCAATATGCTGCCTCTGGTGCAAGTGCTGTGTGTGCTGTGTTTGGGACATGCAGTAAATGCACTGGCTTTCTGACTTCCCCCTTTTTCCTTCCAGAGGACATCTCTGTCAGCACTGGAGCGGTCAGAGCAGCAGATCAGGAGGGCATCCAGCCTGGAAGAGCTGCTTCGAATCACTCATTCTGAGGACTGGAAGCTGTGGAAATGCAGGCTAAAACTCAAAAGTCTGGCCAATTTAGACTCCCGCTCTGCATCGCATCGCTCCACCAGATTTGCTGCTGCTTTCTATGACATCGATACACTGAAAGGTGGGTGCAGGTTTGGAGTCTGGCTGCAGCTTCAGGACCATCTTATGCAGTAATGGATTTTAAGTGCCAGGGGTTTCCTAGAATACACCTGGACTGGAAACAGCAGGGCATTCACGGAAAATGACTCTGTACGAAAAAATGTCAGGCAACAGCCTGAGTATGTCTCCCTCATTTATGGGCAAATCAGGCTTACTGTACTGTGTACCATTCGAGGGAAAGATGTATTATGTATGAATTTGTCACTCCACAAAAAGAGGGGAAGTAAACATGCATAGAGTGGGCTGGAGTGATGGGCTGAGGGGCCTGCCAGCAGCATCTTGCCAGATCCTGGAATTTGCTTGCAGGCAAAAACAAACGAGTTTTACAACAG
This sequence comes from Aythya fuligula, assembly GCF_009819795.1. Classification (NCBI taxonomy): domain Eukaryota; kingdom Metazoa; phylum Chordata; class Aves; order Anseriformes; family Anatidae; genus Aythya; species Aythya fuligula. The sequence goes on from NC_045559.1 coordinate 127,969,342, forward strand.
GCATCACAATCCCTTTCTTTATTAGGTGTGTTTTGATATAAGGCACTGCACATCATCAGTGGTGTCTGAGTGGGAACTGCAGGAAGGAGGTATTGCCCTAATCTTCTCTCTCTATTTGAGGAAATCTCTCTGGAGAGAAGAAGTAAGCTTTGAAACTGCCAGCCAGCACCTGAGTGAAGGGAATCACAAATCTGTTCCCCCACATGGAGCAAAAATGAACACTGTTCCCTGTAGGTGAAAGACTCAAGGGCCATTTTATGTTCATTGATGTAAAATAAAAGATCAAGTACTACGCTTCAGTCATGGAGATGGATTTCCTACAGCAAAGCTACGCTATAGGCTAACCAAGTACAGATCAAGCTATTCTTTTTTGTTCAGTCTTTACCCTGAAGTGACATGACCATATCACTTTCCTTTGGGGAAATAGGATATTGCTGATCCTGTTCCAGCACTGCTTTTACAATAACCACAGCCACATTTGCACGCAATTGCTGTCGCTTTTATATCTATTGCTTCTACATTTCAACTAAATTATGACTGAGCAAAGGCCTCAATTTAGTTCTCTGAGCCATGGAACAGAAATGCAGAGATGAATGCCAGTCTGAAAAGGGTTTTTATGTGACAGGCATGGCTTTAAACATCTCATAAAAATTTTGTAGAGACAAACAAAACAAAAGCAAGCTAACAACAACAAAAATACACAAATCAAACCAAACAAACCCCAGCATCCAACACAGATTGGAAGAACAACTAAGGGGACTTTAATTAATGTTTGCATGTTTTGTTTTTCACATCTTTACAAGCCTATACAGAAACATTAGTTTCTGTATGTATATCAAATGAAGTTCATGTAGCTGTTATTAGAAGTAGTACCCAGGGTCAAATGCTGTATTTCTCTATTCACTATAGCTCATTGAGTGAGCCTCTGTATTTATGAAAAAAATAAATGTTCCTTTTGTCAATGCACTGAAACAACAGAGGATGTTGTCAAACGGTACTGAGGCAATGTAGGCTTTTTGCAATAGGCATTTTGAATGGCAGAAAAATGTAGCTCTTCAGGTAATGAAGTCAGATACCTATAGTTGTACAGATGTAATATTCTCATAACCACTTGTCACAGCTGTTAGTTCACTTCCTTCTTTCCCTTTGAATATCTAACTTTAGACACAGGTATGTCCGCTTTCTCAAACAAAGCCCAGTCACTGAAATTTAAGTTAAAAAAAGCCTTTTGGGTCATCTTCTCCATTTTTCCATCCAAAGTGGAATTATCCCAGAACAGAAATGACTTTGTTCTAACATCTTAATATGTTCAAGGTATTAAAGCTCCTTTTAAAAAACTGAGCCTATAAACATGTATTTCTTTCCCACACCCTTTCCAGTCAGTAAGCACTGTCCCTTTTGCCAAGAGCATCTGTTTTGTTTTAGTAAAGTTCTATGATGAGAAGGCTGGGTGAAGTCTATTCACAGCTTCACAGTTAGACCATCTTCCACTGCACCCCACACTCCAATGGTGCAATTTGAAGACTTTGTTCCTCCTTTCTAGAGCTTTAACAATGAAGTCACTGAAAGCCCCCCTCACCCTGTCCCACCACAACCTGCCCAGAGCAGCTCAGTTCACCTACAACAGCAGCACTTTCAAGCTTGGGTGTATATCATCGGAGCCAGATTTTGCAGCAAATGCCCTGTGCTTGCTCAGGGGAGATCACAGCGACCACAGTGCTTCACAACAAAGCATGACACCCACTTCTTTGACCAGCCCTTCCTGAAGCAGCCCTTCTATTTAAAATAAATAAATACATACATAATGTGATTAATAAAGGGAAGATATGTGCAGATGGAAAGGTCATCACTGCTCACTCTCACTGAAGTGACATCTGAAGTGGTTACATGCATGTACTTTAGTAAGTTTGGCAAACACTTTATTTTCTATTTTAAGGCTTAGGATTAGATTGCTGCTTTGATAGTCTCAACTACTCTAGAAAATTCTATTGATTTTAGTGATTCTTTCCTTAATTTATGCTACAGGAAGTAAAATCAGAATCCAGACCCTAAACTGTTATAGTTTGTACTTTTTGAATGAGTGGAAAGTAGAGTGAATCAGCCCTGAGGAAGAGCTTTGCAGAAATAAACAAACTGATTTAGATATACAGAGTCAGTTGAAGAAAATATAAATAAATGAAAGGAAAGTCAGGTAGGAAAGAGTGAAATAAAGGCTTATCTGAAGACAAAGTATAGCAATTAGATTAAAAGTCTTCCAGAAAAAAAAATAATAAAAAATTAGAAATGCCCTATAAATGTACATACTGCTGGCACAATAGCAGGGAGATGGACTGCACTGGGAGAGCAATTTTCTTAATAGTGTAGAAGTTGCTTTTCACCTTTCATAAGCCTGCTGGAGGGGGGCAGACAGGAAAAATGTTTTCAGTATTTTAAGGACTTAAAGCACAAGCACTGATGACTCTCGAGTAATTTCATAACATGAATCAGATAAGCAAAAGCAGAAAAAAAAAAAAAAAAAAGCAGGGCCACCTCTAAGAAGACCTGAGATGGTATTATGTAAATGTTACTATTTTCTCTCTGTGCTTCAGCCAGTGAATGCATTATTCCTTCTCACAGTCAGGGTTTGACAGATAGGTCTGAAATAAATTACTAGTCTATACCAACTGAGTATTTGAAAGATGCCACGTTGTTTTGAATAGATAAAAGACGCTTGAATTCATATTCCTGCTATTCCAACTTAATACCCAAGAGGGTATTTAGGTGTGAGAGTGTTTGTCTTGGATTTCATTCAGCAGCTTGGAAACAGCTCGCTGGCTGACATCCAGTGGGAGTACTAATACCCTCTGACCAGAATCTGTTAATCATTAATGTGCTTTTCCAGTCAGGCCCAGGCTCTATGCGCCCAAATTGGGGTACACGTGGTGACAGGCTAGGGTGGCAACATGAAAATGACCCCGCAGGAGAGAAGAAAGGGTTGGGGCCTGCCTGACCAGACGTGCTTTGGGGAGCTGATCCTCTGTCAGCAGAGATCGATGTGCCCTACTTAACCCATGGACATGAACGGAGATTTTGGTCATCCCTGTTGAAAACCAAAGGCAGATAAATGTAGCGACCTCTTTGCCAGGGCAGCTGCTGTAAGTTACTGGGATAATTTTGTACTCCGCCTCTCTCTGGTCCTTAAATTAATCCAAGTAAGTGCAGATGGCCTGCCAGCACTTCATTTTTATTTGTGTAATGTTTTTGCCTCACTAATCAGAGGTTTACTTTGCCATGATTGCTCATAAAAATGGTGTTCTCTCCAGTCATAGATGAGGAATGGCAAAAGACTCAGTGTGTGCCAAGGGAAACCTGTGTGGAGGTTGCCAAAGAGCTTGGTACGACAACCAACAAATTCTTCAAGCCTCCCTGTGTGAACGTGTTCAGATGTGGAGGCTGCTGCAATGAGGAGAGTCTGAGCTGCATGAACACAAGTACAACTTACGTGTCAAAAACGGTAAATGAGCCTATTTACATGCATTCCCTTTGCCCTGGCTCTCAAAGAAGGGAGGGGAAAAAGGATGTTTGGTTTCTGAAATCCTGTTATGAAAGATCTGTCTACTCTGTCATAACAAACAGAAGAATTGACTTTTTTATCCATGTGGAGTAAACACAGGCATGTGCAATGACATTTTACACTCATGTCATATTATTACAAATGTTTATATATGTGTAGAGATGGAAAATCAGACCCTGAGAAAGTGACCGTAGGCTCACATGACATTACGGGATATAATGCTTCTCTAACGTATTGTTACTTGGACCTGGGACCTCTTGAGAGCATTGGCTCGTGGGAAAACTCTCCACCAAAGGACTGAGAAAATCTGGGGCATTTTGTAGTGTGGGACCAGGAGTTTGAGAGCTGCATTCTCAAAATTGCCATTAATGCCACAAGGATGGTTAATAGTTATTGAGGTACAGCTTTGTGAGCCTTAAAAAGAGACATTTGCAGCAGAAGATATCAACTGCTCATTGCATGCTTCATTCAAGCTTGAATGCTTCAGGATCTGAATGTCCCAAATCACAAGTTACTTTGGAAAAGGCTTAAACCTGCACCCAGTTATTGCTTAGGTGCAAAAAGCAACAAATATGTGAATTTTAATGACTGGTGCCAAAAAGTGAGCATAGAGTATCTAGAGCTTCTTTCAGTAGACTCCCTCTAGCATCTATGTACAGAGGTATCTTGCTCCAGTTGGCAAATGAGCACAGCTCCAACTTCAGTACTTTCAGTCAGTGCTTTGTTTGAAACCATCTGTATCCATACCTACAAAATGAACACAAGGGACAGGTCCTCCTAGATTAATCTTCATTTTGGGCACCCCTACTTATCAGATCTTTTGTACTTATATTAATATATTAAACTCTAGTTACCAAATAGGTTTTTATTTAAGACAGAACAAAGACTAAGGGCAGTTGTTTTAAAAACAAAATTGAAGTTCTTACAGGAAAGCATTTGAAGGTCAGCAGGCCTGATTCACTTCCATATTGTTTCAGGTTTTTTGTAATGCAATTCCTTTGTGTCTGGGTACACTGGATCTGTCCTTCTTGCGTCAATGTTCATTAATTGCTTTCATTCCACACCAGACAGAGAAAGCACTTACGAGCTGTTGGCTATACACAAAAGACATCTGATCAGCTCAGGGAGCTAGGTCACGCTAAAAAGTATTTACTTATTTATGCGTTTTTGGAGCAGCAGTTCATAAGTTTGTTGAAAAGCTGCAATTCTGCAGAGTGTAACATTCCTTTAGTGCCCTTCAAAATAACCATTCCCTCAAAAGCCCCCAGCTAAATTCCAGTCCTGGACACACTACCAGCAGACCAGACTTCTCTAAAATCTATGAAATTACTCCCATAAAAGTAAGAGTACATTTTTTTTCCTTGCATAAAATATCCACTGAAGGATATTCCTGCCACTTGAAGTTAGAGACTATGACACCTACATTTAAATATCTAAACAGGTTTAGAACTATTTCTCAGCCACTGAATCTGCATGCAGCACTAACCTGGCATGCTGATAAGTATTTTATTCCTTACTTTCCACTTGAAAAAAGCTGGCCTGTTGGGTCAGAGAGGGTGTGGGTCACTTCAATGACTCCTACATGGAGCTGCCCAGAGAACCAGAGCTTCTACAAGGCTACCCAGAGATTGCTGTTTGGTTCCTTAGTCTCCTACTACAGTCAACAAAGAATGATTCTCTGAGGAACCCAACTAAAGTGGACTGAACTGTCTTTTATTTACTCCTGTTTCCTCTGTCTCTGAGAAGTCTGTGGAGCTTAAGTTAGGGACCTAAAGGTGCAAGCTGTGAGTACCTTAGTAATGCTAAATGTTTCTATGAGTGGCTGAGATTCAACTGATGATATAATTGAGAACAAAGTTCCCAATGCCTTTGTCTTTTCCATCTTCTGCTAGCAATCCAGAAGAGGCATTTGAGTGCATTTGCAAAGATTTTGGGGTGATCTTGGGTATTTAGTAGCTGGTTATATGACTCTGAGATGACCATTTTGGCAAGTTTTTACAGTGATAGGCATTGTTCGCCTTTCACTTCAAAACCCTCAGTGCCCACCTGCTCATTCATCCCTATGGTAACTATTGCTAGAAAAGAGCAATGGTGAGGCAAATGGTGGCAAAGCTAAGAAGTTTTGATTTGATATAGTAATTGCATAATGGAAACTGGAAAAAAAAATAATGTTTATTTCACCTACCTAGCTCTTTGAGATCTCAGTTCCCTTGACAAGTGTTCCAGAGCCTGTGCCAATCAAAATTGCCAATCATACTGGCTGTAAATGTTTATCAAATACCCAGCGTCATCAGTACACCATCATACGAAGATCTGTCCAGTACCCGGAAGAAGATGGGTAAGTTGCCTCATTTACAAGTGACTACCTATGTTGTGTGGTTCAATGTATGAAAATTATTTTGTTCTGATTTGGTTATTATAATGGTGCCTTCGTTTTCTGTTATCCCAAAAGATTTTATTTTTTCAACATGACATGAGCAGTTCTGCTCACACATTACTTAGCCAGGGCACATGAGAGTACTGAGATCAACCTAAAGCACTCTGCTGTACCTCATGTTACCTTGGGTCAGAATCAATGCAAACCATGGATTTTAAATTTTGTAATCAGTCCTGGTTTGCATCTGTCTGGCTCAGTGTCTGGAGAAAAGCGATCTCACATCTCACTCCAAAGTATGGCATAGCAGCTGTAGTCCTGATGGGAACTGGCTACATTAACTCAACAGACACTCTGGAAACACAACTACAGGGTCATTTAAAGTTAGCTCAGAAGTCCCTGTCTAGCCCTGCATGTAGGCTTGACCCTGAAAGTGCCCTTCAGCAAGACTTCTGGGCTGGGGGATAGGTGACATATCAGCAAAGCCACTGCTAGCCATCACTCAGCCTGCTGGCTGCTCTGAATCCTCTTCTTAGGCAGATCCTGAAGAACTTTAGCCTTCTTCCAGTTTGTGAGCTTCGCTCCCAGATCCAAGTACCTGAAAGTCAGGCTGGTCCCTCTGAGTCTGAAAAAAGTTCATTATAGATCATTAAGCATAGGTTCATTTTGCCAAATGACTCTGATGCTGCTCTTGATATTATTTTCAATTATTTTTAATTTCTTTTTTTTTTTTTTTTTCCTAGTTGTCCCTTTGCCAACAAACTTTGCCATAATGGATGGATCTGGGATAGTGACAAATGTGAATGTGTTGTAGATGTACAGCATCCCAACAGACGGGAAGGTAAAGATAAAATTACCAATGGATACATATATTTACTATGTCCAAGCTGCTCGTGTTTCATTTTGGTTATGTTCCATTTCCTGTTGTGAGAGGTACAGTTTTAATTCTACATCCTTAGTTGGGCCTGGCTTATGGTGCAAAAACACCTGAAAATAAACACTCGTATATGCTTATCCCCATCTCATGTTTTTTCCATGGACATTTTACTCCATCTATATTAGAAAGCTAAATAAGAACCAGGAATGTATTAAAAAGAGTTAACAAAGTAGGCACCTTTGATTATTTTTTATTTTATTTTATTTTACATTGCCCTTAGGTTGCATTATGTACATTAGGGAAAGCTTTTTAACTGTAGAAAAAAAAAATATCTCCTGGAATATGTTGCTTGGGGAAGATGTTGAATCTTCATTATGGGAAATTCTTGAGAATAGCTGTAACAGGAATAAGAAATAAGATGGATAAAATCAGTCCTTCCTATCAGCTGTAGTCAGTGTAGAAGATTATAATCTTTGAAAGTATTAGACTATCTTTTAGGTAGTCTAATAAGGTATTTAGGAGGCTTATGGAAGAAAATGGGAGAGGGTAAAATGAAGACAGGCAGAGGGAGCTGGGATTGTTCAGCCTCTGAACAATCCCCAGGCTCTGGGGGAAGGCTCTGGGGAGACCTTACAGCAGCCTTCCAGTACCTAAAGGGGACCTACAGGAAATCTGGAGAGGGACTCTTTGTCAGGCATAGGACAAGACGTAATGGCTTTAAACTAAAAGAGGGAAGATTAAGATTAGATGTTAGAAGGAAACTCTTCACTCAGAGTGCGGTGAGGCACTGGCCCGGGTTGCCCAGAGAAGCTGTGGGTGCCCCATCCCTGTTCAAAGCCAGGTTGGGTGGGGCTTTGGGCAACCTGGTCTGGTGGGAACTGTCCCTGCTCATGGAAGGGGGCTGGAACTGAGTGATCTTTAAAGTCCCTTCCAGCCTAAACCATTCTGTGATTCTATGATTCTATAAATCTATGAAAGTAAGTACAAGTGTCCAGTACTTCCTTTCTCCTCAGCTTTTCATGGAAAACTTTGTCAAATATATTTGCAGGAAATATTCTGTGGGGGAACTGTGTAAGTCTAAATATACCCACTAGCAGTAAACATTAAGAGTAAAGTTAAATCTTCCCCAAGCCCTATGTAATTCTTTTTTAAAGAAACTGTTTTTCTTAGGAAATTGTAAATAGTTGAAGTAAAATTGTGACAGCAGTAGAGCAGTTGGACATGGAAGCCCTGACTCTCTGTTTTAACCTATGCAAGCAGAAGAGCAAACCCAGCAAGGCAATGATAAAAGCGAGACAGCAAGTTAAAGTAAAACTAAATAATTTCTTAAGTTATTCTGTTGTTTACAATGTCCTAAGGTTAATAGATTGGTTGCATATCTTTTTCTATAGGATCTATTCTCATTCTGGATCAGATCATTTGACCATCAAGTTATGTAGTTAAACTCATGTTAGTCTTTTCACTCAAGAAGAGATTAGTGCTCCATATTTCAGAGTATGTCCAAAGGACTATGAATAGCCAAAGTCCTCTTCACTCTTGGCCTTTTGTAAGGTCAGCATAGAGATCAGAATTTGTGGCTTGTTGAATTATAGCTTTTGTTGACATAAACTCACTATTTCCTCAGATAAAATATAACTCTCTGAAGCACGTTGTGCTTGGCTGTGGCTAGGACAAAATAACTTAAACTCTGTCTTTGATGTTAAAACAGTGAGACTGAAACACTCATACACGCCAAGCTTTATCACCCCAAGGATGTGGTTTGTTTTCCAAGAATTTGGGGCAGATTCTTTCCTCTCTTCAAATAGGACTTGGTTTTTATTTTTTTGGATATTGGTTTTTCAGCATTAAGTAAGTAATGATGAAGGTTTCTTTCAAGTAACGTACAGGCCTGTTCTGGTCAGTAAGAGCAGAGCTCAGGTTGCAGAGGTCACGGATACAGGTTACATTCCACATTCCCTAGGTTAAATCCAATAGCTAATTGTAAAATTACAGGAAATTACCTTTCCAGTGACACATTATATGCCATGACCTTTAACCAGGGATGTGCTGCCAGTGTTTTAATGTGGCTTTCAGAAAATATGTTACCCTTTTTTCTAGGATTAGCCTCATATTGTACTCCAGATGTATATTTTGAGGGAAGATAGATGAGGTATTGGAGTGTTCCCTTGGCTGGGGTTTTGTTTCTGAAACAAAGTATTTTCTCCTGTCTTTAACTGACAAGTGTACATATGTTGCTTATTGAAGTGCTAGACTGGCTTGCATCATGCTAGACATAATATTATTTTTGCAAAAATTTCCAGAGTGTATGGATAGTAAGATACATTGAGCAGTGAAGGTTCTAATTTGTGTGGATATGCAACTTTGGTATGGGCATTCACTAAATCCTTTCTAAGATTTTTCTTTTTAAAACCTGCAGTGCAGTAAAGGTTTGTTCCAAAACCTAACATTTGGCATTTCTGATATACAGCCCCAAAATAAAGTACTTTTATGCAGGGTTCAACCCACAAGAAATAACAGTATCAGAGTTAGCGAAACAATCGGCTCACTCCTCCCTTGAAAAACTTGAGAAGACCTTTTCTGCCCTGTAAATTGCAGCAGAAATTATAAAGACTAAAATAAATCGAAGAGTACACAACTGAGTCCTACTGATTGCAATGAAAGAGCCAGTGTCTTCCAGAGCAGGATTTAGCTCTGTAAAGCCTAACACTAAATGTTTTTTGAACTATTGCAGGACTCCCTCCTCTTGCTGAACTGGCTATGTGTGGACAACATATGGAATTTGATGAAGAAAATTGTGAATGCATCTGTAGACAGAAGTGTCCCACAGACTTCTTTCAAAGTAAAGAGAACTGCAGCTGCTATTTGTGTAGGGAGAGCCAGGAAAGCTGTGCTCAGAAACACAAGATATTTCATGCTGAAACCTGCAGGTAAGTGCTCCTTGTCATTCAGTGCCTATACTGAATTAGCTTGCATAGATGCTGGAGGTGCAAGTGCTGAATTAGCCAGGAGTGCCACCCAGGATGAAATACCTTGCTGCAATTATGAAGATAATAATAATAATATAGTCTTTACAATACTCACATCATAGAAGAGTCTAAGGTTTATTTAATTGACATGTTTTGAGAAATCTGGACAAGGATGTTATTCAACTACCTAGGTTTATTATTTTTTCCCTCTTCTTAGGGGAATGAATTCTAAAACTATGCTATACTTGAAATTACTGTGTTACAAAGGGGATTTACTGTGAGACACTGAATCTTGCACTTCCAGCGAGTCAGAACCCAGCCTGTGTTCTCTGTGACAGCCAAATGCTTTCTCATGAACTTCTAGGGACAAAGGTACCCTAAATTAACATCCACACCATGCAGCTCATTCCCTATTAAATTTGTCCTCAGAGCAAATGATTTGCTAGAGCTAATGAAATTTTGTACACGTGGAAAGCCATGCAATCAGGTCTGATTCCTGTAAGAACTGGGAAAATTGTTTTGGGGCTATTGCACTCCATGCATTTTCCAAATCTTTTTGTGTAACTAGTTTTGAGGTTTCTTTTGGCAAAACTTAAATGGAAAATATGCTTTTAAAATACTCCCTTTTTTTTTTTTTCTTTACCTTATTTTTAAAAATTTCCTTCTCAGAGAACCCTGGTCACACGTAGAGAACCAAGAGCATGCAAGAACTCAGTCTGAAAGCCTGTATGGACAGTCAGAATCCAGTTTCCCTGGGTACCTTATCAGAACTGCAGTTCACTGCATGCTCACCTATAGGGCCCATTCTCATAGACCTCTTAGGTTCATTCATAGAGAGGAAGCTGTGGAAAAAGTAACATTTGCATCTTTAGACTCAGTTTTGAAAATATGGACAAGCATAAAATAGATGGCAACAAATATACAAATAGCTAAAAAATCAGCAGAGCTGAAAGTGAGCATCAGAGACTTGGTCATTTATGTGTTGCAGGTGTGAGAGGGTATCAATGCAATCATTTGTTTTCATGAGTGTAGCTCCTAGAAATGACTGTGATATGGACACAGGACTTCTATGCCAGCCTTTTATACCCGGTAGTCTTGGAGGACCAAAGCTGAAGCATCAAGTAAGCTAAGGTACTTCATAAAATTTGAGGGCGGCACTATCCAGGATCTCACTGCTCGCAAGAAATGAAAGAGTTACTTAGGCTGACTGTGGATGAATGGACAGCAAGAAGACATTGCTGCAGACAAGAACTGCCAGGCAGCAAAGTCTTTTCTCCCTCTATTGTAGGGTGTCCGCACTTTCTCAAACATCTCCTACATGTCCGATGATGAAAAAGTTGGGAAAAGTGACAAAGAATTATCATATTAAAATGCTCCTCTCTTTTTTGCTTTCTTCTCCTTCATTAAACAGCTGTGAGGACAAATGTCCATCCCAACCCAGAACATGCCCCACTGCAAAACCAACGTGCGCCAGGCATTGTCGTTGTCCGAAGGAGAAGAGAGGTTCTCATGGGTCTCAAAGCAAAGAAAATCCCTGACTGAATTTCCTCAATTCTACAAAAATCCACTGCTTCGCAACGTAGCTGTCACTGACTTTCGAACAGTAGTAAACACAAACATCTTCCACATTAACAGCAGAAGAATGAATCCAGTCTGCATTTATTTATTTATCACTAACTGCAGGTCAGTCCTCTGGGACACTGATAATTGTTCTGTAAGAGGTAAAAACAACTGATGAATTTCTGTCTGTGTGGAAGAAAGAGCAGAAAGAGCCAGTTCAATGTTATGCTATGGAAGATGAAGCTGGTATTGGTAATACAGTCGCAGTCACCAGCCAGTCTTTCAAAAATTGAGACTAGATAATCTTAGCCTCTGAATCCTTAGCTAACGCAACTCTAGGGTGAAATTTTCTTCAGAAATTCAGTGTACAGGATTTGGCTTCTAATAGGGTCAGCACTGAGTTATTTGATCTACTGTCCAGCTTTGATTATCATTTTGAGTTTATTGTACAACTACTGTCAGATGTGCCATATTTAAGTGTATATAAGAAAATAAATACATCAGTTATTCAAGTGGTTTTGATTTTTTCCCTGTTATGCTAAAACTCTGCCAAACAAAAAGAAAATAAGCAAAAACCCAAAGCCACCTCAAGCACAGCCTTATGTTTGTCCCACTGGGACTGGCTCCTGCCCAACCCCAGGTCGAAACAAGGTCACTTGGTCCAATAATTTCAGTATGGAAGAATAATTTTTCCCACGTCTGCTTGACAGCCATGTGTGATTTATTTATTTGTTCCTGTGTGCTAATCTCCCTAAGGGGATAACAGCCACACTAGTACTAACTGTTCAGTGATTTTCTAAGGGAAACGATAATTTTGCTTTTAACTTACCATGCCATGAAAATATGTCCTTTGCACTGAAATTGTTTTCACCAGTGTGAGGCCTGAATAACAGTGTTTTAACCAAATCAAGTACAAGGACAACATTATTTTCTGAGCCACTGAAGTCTGGTCTGAGTCATTCTAGAGAAAATATTGTAAGCAGCAATCTTGAACTGGAAATGATGGTCTTGATGACTGAATCATTTTTTCCGCTTTGCCGAACTCTCCAATTCTATACTGCATTGTGAGTGGAGGGAACAGAGGAAATGAAACAACTGCAATGGAGATGGAAAGGTCGACACAATGTGTGGAATAGAAAATAGCTTTTTGATGTGCATCTCAGAGGGTTATTTTATTTATTTTTATCGTATTTTTATAGGGAAAAGTAGATTTCTTTAAAATAAAATCAGAACTCAATCCTATAAGAATCCTTTAAGTTGCCTCCTCATCTACACTGGGCTCCCCTGCCGCGGGGTTTCCTGCACAGCACAGGCATATGCAACTGGCCTGCCACATGAACAAGGACCAGAACAGGACCCCAGTGCAAAATAAGGTGAGCCAGACGGGCAGTAAAAGCAGCACACCCTTATACTTCCCTCACTTTTCTGAGAGACTCTAAATTCAGACTTATATTCATGGTGGGTGAAGTCTCTGAGCTATGTGAAGGTCCTTAAAAGAAACGAACCTTCCCATCACTTTTCACCCCACCTATAGTCAGGGGTCTCCCGACCCTGTGGTGGAATTAATGTCGTCTACACCATTAGCACATTCCTCAGAAAGCAAAGGAGCTGCAGAGGCACGGTGCTCTGCAAGCCCGGGCACCTCACACTGAACCAGACACTTAACTGATGGCACTAGTGGCATATGAAGTAACAATACACCTTTGCCTGAAACTATACATAAGTGTTTGTACAGCTGAATTCTTCTTCAGTGTCAAGAAAGTTAACGTATATTCCTTTACTATAACCACATCGCCCATGGGCAGTTATTTATAGTGTCATTTAACAGTGCAACAACTGGAAAATGAATGGTTTTCCACAAGTTGGATCTGACTGGAGACCTGCTAGGCTCATGAATAAATAATTCCTGAAGTCAGTAGAGCTGTACTGACATAAAAAGGCAGGATGAGAAGATGCCCTCTGGGTTTGCAGAGGTCTGACTTTGAGTGACACGTGGAAAGAGTTTAAGCTTTTGCATTTCCTAGCTTGTCTTACATTGAGATTTAGCAGTTGGAGTCCTGTATTAATTATGTCTCAGCCTTGTCAATGCTGATCTGTAGAGGCTTCCTAGCTTTCCACCCTGACAGGGGTAGAAATTCATTTTAATTTTTAAAAAAAGAAAAAAAAAAAAAAAACACAGAATTGCTCCAACCTGAGAGACAAATAAGTCTGCTCCAACTCCAGAAGGCTCTTAGATAAAGCAATCACTAAGGAGCTGAAAACCATGTTTGAAAGCTTTTCTTGGTGAGGCAGAGAGGGATTTGGTCATAAGCCATCCAACCCCCAGGAGAGTGCAAAAGCCATTTGGATACTGAGGCTGGAAAGGTCCCATCACTGACCACTGCTGCGAACCCTGCTCTGAGGTTTTTGCACCTTCCTAGACCACAGTAAGACAGACTTGTGCCTGGAGGTCCCACTTGGGATTGCAGATCCCAGTGGGAAGGAGAGAGATGTTGCTGCATCCATAGGCTTCATTCAGCCTAAGCCACAGAGTGATTTTAACCCTTAACCTCAAAATTTTGTGATAAACTATTTTGGATGACTTTGTGAAATGCTTAGGTAAATATTTTTGGTAGAAACTTGTAAAAAATGAGAGAAAATGTGTTCAGAATTTGCAGAAGGCTTACAAATGTGAGTCTTTGATCAAATAGGATTGTCTGGCACACAAAGTTAAGACCCAAACATTTGCAGGATAGGAGAATGGGGATGAGTGTCTGTGTGTGCGTGTGCATACATGCACCCTAATCACACCCCACCTCTTTCCCTCCTGGTGCAGCACAGCACCTCACGCAAGTCTTCCTCTTCCACGAACCCATTCATCTGTCAGCCAGCTGCCTCTGGTGCTCCAGGACGCAAAATGAGGCCAAGACGAGCACACACACTGTGCCAGGGCTGGCAGGGGAAGGGGATGCTTCTTGCTGGTGTCCCATTGCCAAAGACACCACACAGCACCACCAGGACAGCACTACAGCCTTCCCCTGCAGCTCTGTAGGATGGATGCAACTCCTCTCACTTCACCTAACCTAGGGTACAGTGCTGGGTGGCAAAGCAGAGGCACCCAAAGGCTCTGAATTAGCCAGATTCACACTTTGAACATGAAAATACCTTTCTCTAACCCTACACATTAATGGTTCGGAGTGTGAGCATTGGCCATTCTTCCCCTCCCATTGGCTTCTGCATAAAGGACTAAGAAAGGCACTTCCATCTTCCGAAGCCTTCAGTCACGTACTTTTTGGACTGTGCCAGTGCACTACTGTGTTGGCAGCACAGGGATCTTGCAGCTTATTTCTATTACAATAAATTTCCATCCTGGCAGATCCCCAGCTGTAAGACTCTGTGCCAGTCTCTGCATTGCTGTGTGCTGCACTTTTCCGTCCTGCTCTCCTGTATGATGAGAAAATAACCAAAGCTAGAGCACGTACTGGCTATTTATAGCACTCACCCAAGCACTACGTGGAAAAGCTCAAGAGTTTAAGCATAATGTTGTGAACGCCAGTGCCGCATGATGATCATCATTGTCACAGCCCAAAGAAGATCCGGATGTTGCTAATACCGTGGCACAGGCTGCAAATCCTTTGCATGGAAAACTATGACTAAAAGGAGGCTCTGGGTGGAGATGGAAACAAAAACAGATAATTAGAATTTGATGAGGACTTGTAAGAATTTATAGTGTTATTTGATTTGAGAAATTCTGGAGTCGATCCATTTCAAAATATTCAATAAACTTGGGAATAGAAATGCTTTCTGTTATCTTTCATATCAATACATCAGAATTTAATAACAGTGATTTAATAAAACAATTCAGGAGACTTAAATGGGGTATATAAAATTCATGGCAGATCTGGCTTTTGACTGATGTTATTAGCTTTTAACCTATGACTAAATGACCTTCTCAGAGGGAAGGTTATTGAACAGAGGAACGTAGTGTTTGAAGTTTGAAATGCCTTTTATTACTGCGTTCAGCATGACTTGCTTTTTAAACATATGGACATGATTTACAGGTTTCATAGCCAGAATAATAATGCTAAAATTTCCTGTTATGGTGTGTCTCAATTTTTATATAATGAGGGATGTCTTTAATCCAACATTTGGATTATGGCCTCTACATATCCATCTCTATAATAGGAATGACACTACTTAAATAATAACTGTTAATTCTGAAAAAAATGTGCAGGTAGTTTCTAAAAAATATCACTTTTTATGTCTAGCTAGCTTTCAAACCTGCATGTGCTTTTTTGGGGGAGGGGGCAGGAAAAAGACTGAATGAGCAATATATTCCCATTGCATTTGAAAGAGTCAGGAAATCTTTATCTACTTGTTAAGACTGTACTTGACTTCCAGAAGGACAGAGGTGACACTGAAGAAACTCGAGTGAATCCTGAATGCATTGCTGCCATTTACTTCAGAAGCTGTCGTATGTCACGTACTGTGACACTGCTTATAGCACGCATTATTCATGGAAAGCTTGACAGACCATACATAAATCCTGTCATACTCATATACATTGCAAGCATATACATCCATATGTAACCTTTGGGAATCAGGTCCAGCTGACTCTTAAGTTTCTTTCCTGTTTTCCAGCCATTCTTCCCCACATGGGTGCCCTTACTCATCATGTGGCTCTCTAGCACGTCCCCTGTCTGCACATTTTGTCAGAAAAAAAAAATAAAATATGTTTTTTGCTTTCATGTGCAACAGTAAGCCTGGAGTTATGTTATTTAAATCAATAGTTACTTTGCTTTACAGTAGTGTAAAGAAAGGAAAAGGAAATCCAGAAAACAAAATAAAACAACAGTAGTGGAAGCTCCTTCAGCTGCCATTTCTATTTATATTTTGTAAATAACTGATAAATGTTTTTCAACTTCAAAATATGGAAGGAGCTGTCACCTTCTAATTTGGGACTCATGGAATGAATAAGCCTTTGTGGAAGTATGAGGTGGTTACCAGGACAAGTGAATCTCTGTTCTCATTTATTACACTCTACATTAAAAAACAAACAAGTCAGGGGTTATAAATGGTGTACTGCCATTTGTTTAATTTCTGTCAGACTCCTACATCAGCAGTTACTCAAAACTTCAATAAAAAATTTTCACTCCAGGAGGGAGAAAGTCTGTTTTAAATTAACTTAAAAGGAAACTGCTCCTTTAGCCAATAAAGCAAAATGAGTACATAAAAAGATGCTGTCAGGGCTTGGTCTATATTTTGACTTCTATGCCATTAACACCCTTCTTGGTTTTCACTTTTATCATACTTTACGATACCATTCAATTTGAAAGGTCCTCCCAGGTTCACAGCATTGAGGATTCATGACTTAGTGTGAACTATTTCATATCTTAAACATCAAAAGCTACCTTTGGCACATTTATGGCTGAATAATCAACGACTTTATTCTAGTCTGCATTAGTATATGCTATATATTTTAAACCATAACGATTGTATCAAAAATGTCAGCTTATTGAGTATAATTACAAAGTAAGAGGCAAGAAGGTAACAAAGAAGGAAGCATTTCCTCTGGTCTTCTGCCCCACTTGTTTTGCAAAGTGGTATTTTTAACTGGTGAGGTCTGTACTGGTGGCATGTACCTTAATTTCACAGGTTCAGCCGAAACTGATGCAAGATAACCAGACTAACCCATCACACTGTCAGGTGACTCAATGGTAAAGTATTTATCCAGAACTTTCCCTTGACCCCTGATCTGGCTGTCTAAGCACATTCATGTGCCTCCTTTGTTCTTCTTTCTTGCTCGGGAAAGCTTTTCTTACTCCCTATGAATGGGCTAACTGTTCAGATTTGTGTTTCAATTCTCAAACGTGGTTGCATAGCTGTTATTTAGCTTCACTGTTGAGAATAAAACAAACAATACAAGTCACAAAACACAAGGAAAGGCTCAACATTTCACAAGAACTATGTAACACTTCTTATCAATACTGCCTCCATAATAAACTGCAATATTTTCCTGTAACTCAATTACAAAGGCATATTACGAAAAATCCTTTAAAATCGTCTGGTCTCTCTCTGCTCTGGTGTTTTCCCATGTATACTATTTTAAAACCATCCACAAATCACCCCTAAAGATTTCATAGCTAATAATTGCTTACCCTCTCTACCTGTTCCCTGGAGGGCTATCACCTTATCACCTTGCTGTGCTCCACGGTAATTAAACTATACTCACAGCAATGTTTCCAACCTGCAGAAAGCCTGAAGCCTGTGGCTTCCATTTCAAACCTCAAAAAGAGTTTGTGAGCCTGAAAGCATCTGTAAAAAACAAAAACAAAACCCAAACAGTTAGAGTTTTGCACACTCTAACAGTCAAATAAAAATTACTGCTTCCTCTAGAGACTTTGCCTTGTTTTTATCTTTACATATTCAAGGCTACACTACTGCTATGAACTTAAAGAAACACTTGTTTGGATGGATTTTAAAGTACATGTAAAATGAATTATGCTTGCTTTACAGTTTAAGGCCAGATACAAACTATTGAAATACTGGATTTTTTATTTTTATTTTTAAATAAGAAACTCATTTTTCTTTTAATTCAAACTGTGTAGAAAGCAGAGGCCAGCATTACAATAACGGGTACCACAAACATAAAGAACAGTACTGACAACATTCTGGAGCTTATGTATGGTGGGAGCATTAGTAGTAGGATATAAAACATACCAGGTGAAGGTTCTGCAGCTTTGTACAGAGAATATTTTGCATCCCCACCAGGACCAAGATTTTACGTTTCCAATAGCTCCATCTGCTGTTGTCACTGCACTTTTTTTTTTTTTTTTTCTTTCCTCCACTAAGTCCTTAGAGTTGTTTAATTCTCAATAAAACCTATTTTGCTAGCATTTTAATATTTGAACCATCTGAGAGTTCTGGCACTTCATCTTGTATCGACTCTTTGGCAATAAATTTCCAAGATTTTTTAACGAATTTGTCAAGTCCTGTCTTAAATGTACAAACAGAAGTGTAAGACAGGCCTTCTCTTCTACCACAGATGATGTGCAAACGCTAAAGCACAGAAATGGCCTCGAGGCTGCAGAAATGGAAATTCAGACCTGCAATTAAATAGACTGTAAACTGTAGCAAAACTAATAAAAAAATAAATAAAATAGTAAAGCCAAGTCTAGTCCAGTCAACAGACTGTGGCTTCATAACAATTGATACCAGATCTGCCTGTTACTGTATCATATGTGATCCACATCAGATACTGGCACATGACTGCATTTCTGTCACGTTAGTCAGATTACTTGTCAGAGAGCTGATGCCGCTTGTATGCTGGCTGTAGGACAGATATCCATTAGGTCTGCCAGTACAAAGCTAACCCACATTTCTGACCGATATGAGCTGTCAGGGAGAGCCCAGTCATCACTCTGTATTGTTTGCCCAGGAATTTTTTCTGTCCCATGTGGGGAGCCACGAAGTGGGATCACTGGCTCTGCTGAATAGGCAGAAGACTGCCAGCAGCCCAGATCTGCTTCCAGGGACTGCTCCTGCTGGGCACAGGGAAGGGCTTTTAGACCTGGCACTCACCAAAATGATCCCTGAATGTAATCATAGAAGCAAGAAAGTTGGAAGAGACCTGCAAGGTCCAACCACCACCCTACTACCAATGTCTCCCACTAAACCATGTCCCTAAGCACCATGTCCAACCTTTCTTTGAATACCCCCAGGGATGGTTATGCCACCACTTCCCTGGTCAACTTGTTCCAGTGCCTGACTGCTCTTTCTGAGAAGAAATGTCTTCTAATTTCTAACCTAAATCTCCCCTGGTGCAACTTGAGGTCATTCCCTCTAGTCCTATAACCAGTTACCTGCGAGAAGAGGCTGACCACCAGCTTCTCCACTCTTCCCGAAGCCTGTAGTGCTGCATGGGGTTGTTGTGACCCAACACTTAGCCATGTTGAACCTCCAGGTCCCTCTGCAGGGCCTTCCTACCCTCCAGCAGATTGACACTTCCCCCTATCTTGGAGACATCTGCAAAAGGACTGAGGGTGCACTCAATTCCCTTATCCAAGTAATCAGTAAATATATTAAAGAAAATGGGCCCCAAAATCGACCCCTGGAGAACACCACTGGTGTGGTGAAGGATTTAAAGAGG
The DNA here is from genome assembly GCF_009819795.1 of Aythya fuligula. NCBI lineage: Eukaryota > Metazoa > Chordata > Aves > Anseriformes > Anatidae > Aythya > Aythya fuligula. The sequence continues at coordinate 127,988,800 of NC_045559.1, forward strand.
ATAATCCACAGCAAACGTTGTGCACTGTGAGCTAGTCTTGTGCTGGTGAGGACAGAGACATGACCTGTGTGTGAGCTCAGGAGATCACAAACCACTCCTTGGTATATGCACACTGATGGCTCCAAAGCCTGCTGGCTCTTCTGTCTCGTCACCATCCTGATTTGAGCGGTAAGCAGACCTGGGATCTTGGCTGGGTGAAAGCTGAATTGAACAGAGGGCAACTGAGATATCAAGACCTTGGGACATGCCTTAGGAGCACAGGGTAGATACAGATGTGAGACCTGACAGACATAGAGCGGCTGATCAACTTCTCACATCTATTAGCAAATTCACCTGTCTTAGATATTGTGCTTGGAAGGGAGACATACCAGTAAAACGCAAAAAATCTTACTGCTCTATGAGCAGAGAACCATTTCTTGTGGCATTTATTTTCCAGGACCACAATTGTTCCCTCACCATAGTATCAGGATGGGGAGCAGTGCAGTTCTTTTGTGAACTACTTTGTGGACAACCAATTATCTGTTCTTGCCAACTACTAACATTTTGAAATAATAAACTGCATGCTTTAGACATATTCCTATAAACGAATGTGTTAAGTTAACACACCAACTTATTACACACAGCAAAAGCACTCCACCAAGACGATATTTTGTGCTCAAGATATTCAATAGATGCAACGTTGTACATCAGGCTGGGGCTGTGACAAACTCAGCGTGAGAGTGGGCTGAGAGGGAGATAATTTAGCGTGGTACCTGTTGAAAAAGTTCTGTGTTTTCAGGAGCACTGAAGCGATCTCCTTGAGGCAAGGTGACATCTGCTACCAGAACAACGCCACAAGAGTCTCTTTAAGCCTCCTCCATCATCTCTTTCCTTTAACTCAATTCATAAGGGTGCTTTAGGGAGCATTCAAGGACCAGGCTTGAAAGCAGTAATTACTCTGCTATCATTGTTTTTTACTGTCTACTGTTACCATCTTTACTCCCTACTTTACATATTCCACAGTCTTATTCTGACCTTGTATGTACTTTTAATGACGGAGTGAATGCATCGAGTTTAGGCATTTAGGAAAGAACGAAACCTGAATTCCTCTTCAGCTGCTGGTCCCTTTATAGCAGCTCAACCTCAGATCAGGGCAGGACAGATTCTGAATATGCCCAAGATTAATGACAATTTTCTGAATATACAACACAGCAACCCAGCTGGGGAAAAGCGTGTGGTACCCCAATCTCATGAAACAGTTGTGGATAGAAAATTTAGCAGTATTTTTGCCAACTTTGCAGTAGCAAGGATGTCTTTCCTTTCCTGGAACAACTACAGGTTTTTCCAGGCTCACAGGTAGACAAAATTTTCAGGATAGTTTGAATATGACAAGGGAAGGAACTTGCTGGTACAGGGTGACAGAATTGGACTGAAGACATGACACTAAACATAACTAGACACGTTTAACGTAGAACATGGATGTCTGAACATCAAAGTTAACATGCAAAGTCAAATGCAGGAAAGCTTCACTGTAATACTTTTCCTGACCTCCTCCAGAAAGACATTCCAGAGCTTATGGCCAGCTGCTGAGAAAGCACTCCAAAGTTCAGATAAGCAGAGGGCCAAAAAAAATCATAGCCGTCCCATGGCATAAGAAGAGGTTTCTAAGATGAAGTGGGTGTATCCTGCGGAAGGTTTTGTAGGTCACTGAGAGTATTTTGGATTTGCACAATGGTTAATATTGGCTTATGGGCTATGTCAAACTTTACTTCTTTTTTTTGATGAGAGGCTGCTATGTTGTACACTGATTACGATTCATCTCTTAAGTTTGCATACCAAGAATTACAGTTTCTCTACAGAGTGTTCACGGAATTTATTAGCAACAGCTAGTCTAAAAAGAAAAGGAAAAAAAAAAAAAAAAAAGGAAAAAAAAAACTTTCCAGATAGTTAAAAAAAAAAAAGTTTTGTTTTTCAGACAGCTAGAGTTGCAGTGAGTACTACAGCTTGATTCTTCAGGGCAGCCTGCCCTTGAAGCAGGTTACTACTGTAATTTACCAGGGATCACCTCCCAGGGTGCTGCAGCTGAGTACCTCCAAGTACTTTTCGCCTTTTCCTGGCACTACTTTGTGTTTTCCTAGATTTCATTTAAGACAACTGTTTTACATCCAGGCTCCAGGTTCTGCTGAGAACTAGGACCCCAATGGCTTCCTGGTACTCTGGCTCTTCTTTCACAGCATGGTGTCACAAAATTCAGGTTCTTGCCAGGCGTTCCACCCAGGAGGAGCCCTTGATGACAGGTGCAGATGTACCAATACCCGTCTCACCTTTCTCAACGCGGCAGAAAACCTCAATGAGCAACAGTTTTCTTATTCAGCACAATAAAGTCTTTCAGCTCTTTCAGTCCCTGAGTAAAGTGCCTGATTTCTTCCTCGTACCTTCTTCGGATTGGCACCTCCGATCTTTGTCCAGGCTTTAAGGCAAGCTGGAATCCAACCAGCACCGTAGCCTTGGTCAGCTCATACCACCACTCATGCATAGGATATTTGCACAGGAGTGATGATAGAACTGAATTGGACAAAATTCGCATCAGAAATGCTGGCGAGGAGAAGCAGCTGCCAAGCATAATTGTAGGAGCATAGAGGAAAGACATGAACAACCAAAGCTTGGTGTGATAACATCAGTTCTTGGCAGCCAGCAGTGGACAAGGCAGTGCCGGGGGTGAGAACTGCTGATTTCAAAGCTGGTTGAGAAGACCAGAGAGGCACAGCCGAGCGGTGCCAGCTCCCTGCGACAGAGCACATCTCACACTACCCTGCTGCACTTCCCAAACTCCAAACCCCTGGGCTGTTTGTAAAAATGCTGGGTTTTATTTCCAGTTACAGAGAAACAAAACTTGCAGCAAGAGGCTGGAGAACGTTGTGTGAGCTCCCGCTGTGACTGACAAGACCCCAAAGTAAATCAGGAGACTTACTATTTATTAACTTTTATTTATTCATTATTTAATGATATATATTATTTTTATATTTGTACAAAATATATTTTTATAATTATTTTTATTTTAATATTACTATTTAATAAAATACATGATAATATATTATTACTTTATTTATTTTGAATTTTGTGAGACCCCACCGTGACTGACAGAACCCAAAAGTAAATCAGGAGGCGTGTTTATTATGATTGCTTATTAATTTATTATTTTTATACCGTTTATTTTTATTATTTACTCATTTGTTATTTTATCAGGAGACCTCCACCCGGGGATGGGTGACAGCACTCGCCGCCTGAGGCGTGCAGGTCACTTCATTTGTCCCCGCAGCATGGACGAGGCACTTTATGCACAGCACTCCCCAGCCACAACCCAGAGTGGGGCGGGGCAGGGAGAGGAAGGGGAACCCCCACCACACCGCCTAATGGCCGCCTCCCTCCCTCCCTCCCTTTCTCCCTCCCGCCGTCCCGAGGCCGCTCTGATTGGCCGCTCTGATTGGCCGCTCCTTTTCCCGCGTGACCCAGCGCCGGGCGCCGATTGGCCGAAGCGGGCCGGAGGGGCGGGCCGGCCGCGCGGTTACCGTGGCGACCGCGGCCGTACCCGGAAACGGGAGGGCGGCGGGGGAGCTCCCGGGGCGGCCCCGGTGGGCGGCCGGTACGGGCGCGCGCGCGCGCTCGTTCCCCTCCCCGCCCCGCCCCGCGCCGCCCCGCCCCTCCTGCAGGGTGCCGCCCTCTTAAAGGGCCCGCGTCAGGCATGGCGGGGCCGGGCGGGCCCGACGGGGCGGTAGTGGCGGTGGCGGCCGTTCCGTGATGGCGCCTCGGCGCTCCGCCGGCGGCAGCGGTGCCGAGATGGCGGCCGGGGGCCGTGCGGCGCGGGGCGCGGCGGCGGCGCAGAGCGTGTGCATGGTGTCGGACTTCTTCTACCCCAACATGGGCGGCGTGGAGAGCCACATCTACCAGCTGTCGCAGTGCCTGATCGAGCGCGGCCACAAGGTGCTGGTGGTCACCCACGCCTACGGCGGGCGGCGGGGCGTGCGCTACCTGAGCAACGGGCTGAAGGTGTACTACCTGCCGCTGCGCGTCATGTACAACCAGTCGACGGCCACCACCCTGTTCCACAGCCTGCCCCTGCTGCGCTGCATCTTCCTGCGCGAGCGGGTGAGCGTGGTCCACGCGCACAGCTCCTTCTCGGCCATGGCGCACGACGCCCTCTTCCACGCCAAGACCATGGGGCTGCGGACGGTGTTCACCGACCACTCGCTCTTCGGCTTCGCCGACGTCAGCTCGGTGCTGACCAACAAGCTGCTGACCGTCTCGCTCTGCGACACCAACCACATCATCTGCGTCTCCTACACCAGCAAGGAGAACACGGTGCTGCGGGCGGCCCTGGACCCGCGCATCGTCTCCGTCATCCCCAACGCCGTGGACCCCACCGACTTCACCCCGGACCCCTCCCGGAGGGATGACGGGACCGTCACCATCGTCGTGGTCAGCAGGCTCGTGTACAGGAAAGGTAATGGGGCCTAAAACGCAAGTTTACCCTCGTTATCGTTTCCTATAGGCCGTGGTAAGAAAGGTCTTGGATATAATTACCAGGTAGATGGGATTTATGGCATGGGTTGAAGTGGGTTTCACTACTTCGTGAGCTGACAGGGTTGGGCTTTTGTGTCAGTGCATTCAAGAAGAAGGAATCTACACCTTAGTTCGCACCTGTTGGATTTAGAGGCCCGTTTCTTTTCCAGCATTGCAGGTGCTGGAGTTTGTAAAGTGAAAGGTTTGGCTTATCTGGAGGATATGGTCTATGATCTATGTACCCTGATCTATGTATTCTACTAAAGACATTTCAATTGTTTTTTTTAATCAACCATCATCAATTTAAGTCATTGTTCATCATATTTGTCTCCTAATAGATCACATATTGTTTTTTGTTTGTTTGCTTGCTTGCTTTTTTCTTGTTAAGAGCTTTATGTTCAGCAGTACAACTGTTCAAGAGACTTTTCCCATCCGGAGTAGCGCTAACACAGTATGCTACATCATGATAACTTCTAAAATCAAATACTTGTTTATACAGCTTGTCCTAAATTCTCTCCTCTTAGGTATAGATTTGCTTAGTGGTATAATTCCTGAGCTCTGTCAGAAGTATCCAGAGTTGCATTTCTTAGTTGGAGGAGAAGGACCAAAACGAATCGTACTGGAAGAAGTCCGGGAAAGATACCAGCTACATGACAGGTTTGTTCTAAGCATGTTTATGATCCTTCACTGTATTTTAAGGGTGGGAAAGACAACAGCAATACCCTAACACCCTCGCTCACTGCCTCACCCTTCAAAAAAACAACAAACAAACCCCAAAATCTTGAGGCTGGAGAAGATGAGAACTATTGAGTGAAAGCACAGCAGATAGACCAAACACCAACTGAGCACTTGCAGAGTTGGACTATGATCCTGCAAGTTGGCCCTGTATGAACTTTCACATGAGTCAGAGAAAATCTGAATTAGACATTTATTGTTTCTCTGAAATGACAATGTTCAAATCACTTCTGCTGGATTACCGTATGGTACGAGGTGTTAGCGAGTTTGTGTCACTGCTGCTTTTAAGGATAACTGCTAATAGTTTTGGAAGTTTCATTCTTGTTGACATCTCTCTGCTTTGCTTCATTTTACTTTTTTATTTCAATGTGGTACTCTTCAGGGCAGGACTTAAACAGTACCTGTTCTTGTAGGTAAAGGTGTTCCTTGGTGCTACTGTGTCACCAAAATGTTTCCATAATGCATATGTATGTATATTTTTTTGAGTCTTTGTTGTTCCTCAGAAGTCGTTTTATACAGGAAGCAAAAGGTTCTTAATTTTCCATTTCCTGTTGCCTGTTCTGTACTTCAGTCGGTGATTCCTCCTTCTGTGACTCCCTGGTATGAAAGATCAATTTTTTATTTGTATTTTTTCTTTAGTGTTCTTTGTTCTTCTTCCTTCATCCTGTTCTGGTTTCCCACCATCTCTTCAAAAGAATAGGTCCTGATCACTGATACCCTAATTATTTTTTTTTGCTGGTGGACTCTGAGATTGATCACACCTCACACTGAAAATTCAGATAATACATCTAAGCAGAGAAAGAGTGATAACTCTTAATTATTAACTGCATGAAGCTGTGTTCTCTTCCAGAAATAGCAAGCTCGGTAGCGGTGTTTTTAAGATGATTACCACATTAAAGCAATTGCTGGTCAAAATTTAGAGAAAACAGAACAAAGGTGTCTATGCTGCTTCTCTCTATATAAATAAGCATGTACTACTGGAACTCATTTTTTAGTATATGCGTAACATATGGCATTTTTACAGTATAAACCTAGTGTTTCTCTTATATTTTTCTTATATGCAGGGTGCGTCTCCTAGGAGCCTTGGAACACCAGGATGTTAGAAATGTTCTAGTCCAGGGGCACATTTTTCTCAACACTTCCCTCACTGAAGCCTTTTGTATGGCAATTGTGGAAGCAGCAAGCTGTGGCCTACAGGTAAAAAAATAAAATAAAAAGAGAGATCTTAACTATCTAGACTGCATTTTAAACAAGCTTCATGATTAAATAATATGTGCTTGTAACATTTTATTTCATTTCATCCAAAGCTCTGTCTCTATAAAGGTGAGCAAATATCGCCCACATTTATAGATAACCTGGAAAGTAAGACAGAATGGTTTATCAAAACTGCTTAAGCTCTCAGGAGAAACTTGAACAGAGATGGGAATACATGTAGATCTGCTAATTCTTAGATCTCTGAACAAACCAGACTGCCTCTCCAGAGTGCTGTTTTGTATGTACTCCTCTCCAGAATATAGAGTGCTTGGTGTTCATGAAGGCTTACTTTGATGCTGCCTAATGAGGAGTTGCATGGGTGACTTTGGTCAGTCAGACATATTGAATTACCAGACTAAGCCATTGTTTGACACCCATTTTCTTCTTGAACCAAGATCTGACATACATTTTATTTATTTTTAACTGAATGCAAGGATTCAAGGTAGAAGAGGGTTAGAGAGAGAAAGAAGACACTAGAGTAATCACATTAAGAGCTCTTTCTGGCTAATATTCAGCTCAATTTGCAGAGCGACAGCTAAAAGCAAAAAGAAATCAACAGCCATAAAGAACAGAGATTCTCACATTTAAATCTAAAGAAACTTATTTTTGAAAGACAGTACTGATGCTGTCTTTCAACAATTAGATACTGATCTAATTGATATTGTTATCAGTATCTAATTAATATGGTCAATGATGGGGATAGGGGAGAGAATTTGGGGTGAAACCAGGACACTTATAAACAAGAAGTATAGAAAACGTGAGGGGCTTTATTCCACTCTAACATTTTCTCAGGGTAGTTACTACGTATTTGTGGCATTCATTCTCCAGTCATTTGTTTTCTTCTCTAGGGGTGCCAAAATTCTGTGGTTTTCCTACTGTTGCCTGCTGTTTAGAGATGATTAAAGAATACAAATCTTAGTAGTTTCTGGTTTCCCTTTAAAAACAGTAATTACTGAACTTCTGAAGAAATTGTTTTAAGTGTTCAGTATCTTACAAATCATAAACCAAAGGTGATGTGGTAAAATTATCTCCTCCAAGTATAGGTAATGGTTTTCATGAGGAACTATGGAGAGAAGATCCAAAATCTAATTACACAGATCTAGCTGTGTATTGTGACAAACATCTTTAGGAAAGATGTCTCATTAAACACGCACTAGGCCAATCCTTCTGTCTTATGCTACCAAAGAGTCACTCTGAACATCGTTAAAAGTATTCTGCTGTGTGAGGTCCTTTCTAGGGCCTGGACCTTCCATTCACATATGCAGGTAAAACTCCCCAAGCTTCCTAGCAGTCTTTGCCTTCATGGCAAGCAGTCATTGGATTTGTGTTGTTTTTTTCCCCCCTCCCCTCTCTTCAACTTCAATGCTGCATCTAAACAATCTAAACAGTGTAATAACAATATCATCACTGGACTTTATTGCTATGCAATATATGTAGTATTTCTTTTGTTTCTTTCAAAGGTTGTGAGTACAAAAGTTGGTGGCATTCCTGAGGTGCTTCCAGAAAATCTCATTATTTTATGTGAACCCTCTGTGAAATCATTGTGTGATGGTCTAGAAAAAGCTATTGCCCAGCTCAGATCGGGAACACTACCATCTCCAGAAGCTGTTCATAATAAAGTAAAGACATTTTATACCTGGAGGGATGTAGCAGAGAGAACTGAAAAAGTATGTATAGCCACTTTTTTTTTTAATTCTCTTCAAGTACATTTCTGAAAAGTGATTTCTTTGAAACTTTACTGTGTGTGTTCTTTTTGTAATTCTTCAGTTTAACTTCTGAATATTTTCTATCAAATACATGGTTTAAAAAGGTTCACAAAATACTTCCTTTTCCTAACTACTTCCCGTTTTTGTTGTTGTTTTTCCCCTATTTGTATTTTTTTCTGTAACATAAGTACTGGTAAGTATTCTGAAGAACAGCCTAGACCTTTAGTTACATTTCTACTCATATTTTTTTCTCCCCAGAGTCTTCACAATAAGTAGCTCTTCTGGCATAGCTGGAAAACATGCTGCATAAGATGTATGAAAAGATAGAGTTCATGACACAGTTTTGTCTGTGGCATGCTAATGAGTGGTTTAAAATGATGCGAGGTAGCGTAATGCCAGCAGACATAGCTGAATATACATGAGCGCTATGGATGTAATGAAAATAAATTATCATGCTTTTGAAATCATATTTCAGAATTAGAACTGTGCTTTGGTGTGAAAACTCTGTCATTAGCGAGGAATATTAACTGCAATAATTTATTAACTCCTGTGGAGATGTGTCGCTTTTGACTTCAGCCCTTATGTTTTAGACAAGAGAGTAGTTGAAACAGATACATCTTAATTACATTGTACTGTTACTCAGATACATATCTCTCCTACTAGTCTACTCGAAGAAGCGTCATACGCAACCAGTTTATCTGATCTTTTTCAAGTACTGTCAGTACAATTCATCTTATGATTTTTTTTTAAGCTGCAAACAATATTTCAGGTGCAAAGTTTTTGTAGAAGTTAGCCTAGGTTTCAGTTTCTTTTATTGCCCTTCCCTAAGAAATTAAACCAAACTCTGTAAAGGGAAATGTTAGCGTAACTGGGAGAAGGACACATAGAACTTATGTTGCACAAAGGAGTGTTGTTGGTTAGCTCATTGCTGATGTATTTGTAGGATGACGTCTGTTTATGTTCTCAAGGACAAAACTCTTTAGAATGATTTAAGTCTTGAGTCACATATAGTAGTTTTCTGTTCTATGAAACACTAGACCAGTGGTTGTAGTTAATATGTATGTTGTCACTAATACCATGTATTTGCTTTCCATATTCATTGAATTTTATCATACTAGTGTTTCTTTAAATAAAAATCAGAATCCTATTCTGATTTGCTTGACTGTCCAAATACAGATATTGGAAGATTGCCCACCCAGCTACGTGTTCATCCATCTTTGTGTTGAAAATCTCGTAACTGCGTGTTCAGACTCTGTGCTTGACTGGTGTGTCTAAGAGATTAGAATCCATCCCATTAATTCAAAAAACTCTGTAACATTAGATTAGAGGCAAATTACGCTGTCTTTCTATCTAGTGAAATATTCTCAAGGGCTGTCATAAAATAGAAGATTTCTTTTCATTTTTCTCCTTAACCATTGCATAAATTTAAATTTCTGGAATGCTCATAAATCATTTTAAACTTGCAAAGCTTTTTGGTGTAACATTTGTCACATCTGGTTGTTAGGAATAGATACTGTATTTTGCACACTGACAACAAAGCTTGATTTTTGAGGTAGAAGCGACATCACTCTTAAGATTTCACTCTCTCTTTTCTCCTTTTTAGGTATATGAGAGGGTTGCAGGTGAAAAGGTTTTGCCCATGAATGAGCGACTTGACAGACTAATATCTCACTGTGGCCCAGTGACTGGGTATATTTTTGCTCTTCTTGCTGTTCTGAACTTCCTCTTCTTGGTGTTTCTGAGATGGATGACTCCAGATTCCATTATTGATGTTGCAATAGATGCCACAGGTCCTAAAGGTGCATGGACTAAACAGTATTTTTCTGGGAAAAAAGGAAGAGTTAAAGAAGAACCTCCGATCTCCTAAAATCCTCCAATGGAGAGAAAAAATGCATCAGTTCCTAAAGGTTTTAAAGCTTGCTGGTAGAGACATTACTTTTCAAATGCTACGGTTTCTTTCTGAAGTTCTTTGAAAGAAACTTGGTTAAATGTGCTACCTCAATTTAGGATTATGTTTTAATTTAGTTTGGGATTCTTGTAAGTATATGGACATCTCTTTTGCACTTAAAGCTGGGGGGAGAATGTGGATTTTTACATGTGTCAAGAGCCTTTGAGACAAAAATATTAGATTTTTCTCTATAACTTGAATAGTACAGACAGTGAGTGTAAACTTTTGTGATATTTGGAAAAGCAAAACACAAGAATTACATTAGTTTACAGTAATCCCTGTCAATTCCTGATATTTACTGTGATTTTTGAGACCTATTTAAAAAAAATTAAATACTGAACAAAACATACCTTTTTTTCCTACGATGAAAATTACACTTGAAGGTAGTCATACTAAGAAATTCCACAGTAATAATTAATTTACTGTAAATTCATTATTAACATGGAAATTTCAGAGACTTAGTTCCAGCAGTTGTGTCCCAGTGACAATGTTTTGTGTGCACAGCAACATTATTTTGAAGTTTGTCCCTAATGAAAATTAGATCATTCTGTTGCCAAATCAAAACTCCATAAAGAGCTTCTGATATCTTCATCACAAGTATCCTGCTAACTAACATATGAAAGTGAGGTAAAGCTTATGTCTTTTTTTTTTTTTTTTTTTTTAAGTACATAGGTGGCTTTTGTAAAAATACATAGTTGAAGGAATGATATTACTTAGATTAAGATGATAACAATTAGCCTTCAGAATCAGCTCAGGCCTGAAAACACCTCCAACAGACTATGCCAAAGTATGAAGTAACGTGTGTTTGCGTGCGTGTGTGTATCTGAATGAGAGAGAGAGAGAAATTTATGAAGGGCTTAACAAGCCTCAACAAGCACCACCATATTCTCTCTGGTGTTTTTGTTTTGTTTTTCTCCCTTCTCCTCTTGTTCCCCTGCTTTTGACGTAAATGGCATTTCAGTCTCTCTCTGGGAGGGACAGTGTTTAGTGTGCATGATTTCACCTAGACCACACCAGAGACACTGTCAGACAGGTCCTGCAACTTAAATCTGGGGAAGGCATCCCTTAAATGGAAGTAACCAATAGATATGCTTTTCTTGAGGGGAAAACAAAAAGTTCCTTGCATCTGGTAAGTACATCAGTAAGTAATTTATGGTTGGAACAGGCAGCAGAATGTACAAATGTGAGAGGAGGCAAACTTCTTTTGTTTACTTCATACAACCCTCAAACTACTCCCTGCCTAATGCACTGGGTTAATTTCCCTTTCAAGCATCACTGAAGACTGAAAGTCTTATGATTCAATGACCCTGAGTATTATGTATTGTTGGCCAATGTATTAATATTTAACCTGTGCAATATGAAAATACTGTTTTCAAACCCTTGAAGGGTAGTATTTGAATCACAGCTTCTGTCAATATCGTCTTGTTTCTGTAGAGATACTTACTCTAATTTATGACATTTGATAATTTCATTGAACGTATTTTCATGAAACATGGAAAGGTAATGCAAAATACATGTCATATACAAAATATTTTCTTTTGATAGAATTTTTAGCATTTGTTATGTAAAGTACAATATGCATTGTCTTACAACTCGAATCACTGAAACTTCATTAAAAAGTTGAGGTTAACTAAAATGGTGCCCCACGTTGTTGATAATGGGTGGAATTAAGGTAATATTTTACTTTTTTAAAAGTTACTTTTTTATAGCAACATTCTAGTTTATAACAATTTTTAAAAAATGCTAATTACCATTCCAGGGAAATGCTGCATTATTTTTTTACTCACATTTTGTTGTTTCTGGTTTATTTCTATGTTTCCCACAGCTACAAACACAGATTTAACCATGATGATCTATTCAAAATGCTTCTGTTTTTTTTTTTTTTTTTTTTTTTTTCTCTTTTGTGGAATATTGGGTACTTATGAATAACACAGAAAAACCTTGTTTTAGTTTTGTATAATTTACAGTTCATCAAAATGTTTATTTCCTTTTCAATATAAAATGGGTATTTTTCATTAATATGTGGGAACATACAATTAAAAAGTACAGAAGTACACTCCATACTGCTGCTTTCCATCACTGGTGGTTGGGCTTATTCTGATAAAGGTGATGATTAAAAAAATGTTTTACACAGAGAAAAATGTAATCCATAACTGGTTTAACTATGAAAATACTGTTTTTCAAGTAATACAACTTACATTGTGCATAACTCTTGCAGGACTGATTCACTTGCCTACCTTGTGCAGTAGAATAAGGGATGATGTCACTGTCACTCAGTCATTTACAACTTTAAAAAGCAGCAGTGGGGGAAATGGAAAAGTTTAAATAAATAAAGTAATGACAATAACAACAAACTGAGCAAAGAAGATGAGTATATTTTAGGAATATATGTTTAGAAGGAAATAAAAATTTAACAAATCTAAAATGTTTTGGTTGTGCTTGTAGGAATGTTTGATTGGGAAATACTAAGGAAATGTTACCAAATTGATGATGATACTGAGTAACATCTTGCATAGAGCAAAGCCTCCTGTGTGGAGGAGGAGGGAACACCCAAATCCTGTCTATACAGAAGCTTCCTTGCTGCCTTTCATAGAAGGGACCGGGTAGTGCGCTCAGGAGTGTTCTGAACTGCTTTATTTCAGTGATGGAAATCTTGCATTGGTTGGTAATGAAATTGTATCCTACAGGTACAAGGAGAAATTGTGTTTCCAATGCATTATACGCAGACACTGTGAATTAAGGTATAGACATCATGTTGATAATGGAAAACTGTATGTTAAATCAGAACAGGTACCCAGTGAAGTATGAATGTAAGATTCAATTTATAAACTGTTTTAGAGGATCTGGATAGATCTGTAAGATGATAACTTCACTGTAATGTACTTATCTTTTGTGATCTATATTTTATGCATCTTTAAAAAACAAACAAACAAAACCACAACTTACTTTTCCCCTTTTGATATTTAGTTTGCTTTGCTAGTCCTTTTATTCACATCTACTTCAGTTTATAAAAAAATAAGTGTAAAATTGCATCATTTTGATGCTCCAGATAAATACAGACTTACTTTATTACTTACTGTAAACATATATAAGAACAATTGATCTCAAAATAAAATGGTTTTACAAACATTTTTAAAAATAAAATACTTCTTTGAAATATTTTTTAATATATTGCTTGATTTGCTATCATTAAACATCTCTTAGCATACTTGCTGTGTATCTTTCATGACACTCAGTAATACACTGACTTGTATAGGTTTTTAATTACTCTAGCACTGCCATAGTCACTTGGGTGAAAGGGATGTATTTATTGTTAAAGGAATACGACTAAAGGCAAGATGCAGTTATGCACCTGAGTCTACCGTTGTACTGGAATTATGGATTTTTCCTATAAACTTAAGGGAGGTTGGATTTTCAGGTTCTGAGTTGTTTCAACACTGGCATAACTCTGGAGATGATGTTTGTGTGGGATTCATTGAACTTTGCTGTTTATCAGCTGGTCATCTAGTACATGCTAGTTATTTAAGCTTGCCTAACCAGAAGTGATGGAGGGAATGCATCTAGAGGGTGAGTCATCCTGCACTAGCTTAGGTGTTGGAGACAGACAGAAGGAAATTAATTACCAGCTGGAATTCCTTGTTTTCCTACTCGGATAGTAGAAAGAGTTTAGATAACCGGAATTTGTGGTGCAATGGGCTACGGTTAGGTGAGATGAATCCTACACCTACCTGCTTGTTTGAGAGCAACCAGTGAGTCACTAAATACATCCCTTTCAGAAAGCAGCAGTGTTGTAACTGTGCTGATCTAAGGATGCAGTGAGGCAAGGCTAGCATGGGAGGCAATATCATTTATTAGATCAAACTGATAGAAAAAATAGCCAGGATCTCTAGAACATATTCTTGTTCTGATCTCTTCTGTTAAAGCATTCATTTTTTTTCAATTATCTTTAGTTGAAAATATTTGATAGTCAAACTCTCAACTGAATACATTAGAGATACAATGCAATAATTCAAAGACTGCCAAGCATAGGAGTAGACTAACTCCTCTTTAATTCTTCATTGAGAGGAGGTTCCCTCTGATCTTTATTCTCTTGCCAAATTCTTCAGGTCACATCTGACATATTTTTTTACTCTTGGCTAAACTGAAGGTGATCCATAATAAAAATGAGTTTTCTTCTAAACTTGGACTGTCTTTTCTTTTGTGCTTATTCCTTGCAGACTTCTAAAGTAAGGCTATATTAAAAAATAACTTCCCAGTTCTTCAGAGGATCTAGCTAACCTACTATTTATTCACCATGTCATGAGAGTTTTACTGAAGGATTAACATATACTCTGGATATTTTGATATGACAGTTTGGTAATCACTGTGGCTGAAAGCTATTCATGGAGTGGTTTAGGCATCCTGCCGAAGTTCTCAATAAGGCATATTTTTTTCTACCATGTGCTGACTTGCTCAGTTCAGCCCTGTAGCCTATTGGTAGGTTGCACAATCCATCCCATTCAAAACACAACTGTGACAAAGCAGTGAGGGAGGTGATGTTCCTGTTTCTGTGTTGTGCTCTTCCATTGTGTTACACCTCTTCTCCTGCCTATGTTCTGTTGCTCCACCCTCTTTTAGTTTTAGAAATGCCACGTGTTTCTGGGTGATCACACCAGCTCTTGCCATTGCTTGCCTGACTACCACCTTCACCAGAATTAATACTTCCCACCACGCTTTTTAGCTGTCTTCTTAACAGTGACTCTAAATTCAGTGCAGGCATTTTCCTGGTGCTCTTATGCACTGTAAATGGATTAAGAGATTACATGAGTTTTTCTCAGAGGACTCCATTGTCCAACTAAAATCTTTACCAAGATTCCAACTTGGGATATTCTATGATTGTCTCATATTTTTCTAGGGTTAACCGATAATTCTTTCCCTCTTTCTTTTGGGGGTCACCTCTGCTAACTTCTCTTTTTTTATGTCTCAGTTGAGCAAACTTAACTGTATTGGGTAATGTAAGGAACTTAGTTCCTTAGCTGCGCTTGTCTTGCCATGTAATCAGTATATTCAGCTGTCTTGTCATGTTGCAAGTGTGATTAAAGTGACCAAAACTTGGTGATTTTCCTATTTTGGATTCATATGTATTATGGTTTCTACCAGTATATATTACTGTGGAAGGAAATGTTCACTTAATACGTATGTTTTGGTAAAAGCGTGGTATTTTAGTTTAATTCAGAATTTCAGAAAAATGGTTTCACTTGGAAAAAAAAAAAAAAAAAAAGAAAAGAAAAAGAAGCAACAACACAAAACTTGTAGGATATTTACTACAAAACAAACTGCATCTTCAGTGTCCAGGGTAATCATTTGCTGTAAAATTTACTTTTGCATATCCACTGACTCCTTGGGATGTCCCACTTTTTCCTTTGACAGTTATGTAAGCCAAAGGGTAGAAGAACCTGGGCGCAAGGAGGAGATATGAAGAAAAACTCTCCTGCTGTACTTACGGAAAAATAGCAATAAAGAAATGTTTAAATGGAAAGGAAATGGGATGTTCTACAGACATTCACATAATTACATGCAGAAAAAATACTCTGTACTCTGGAAGCCATGTGTTTTCAGAAAGAAAAAAGGGAGTTAAAGAAAGGGTGCATCTTCTTTAGTTTCGAATATTACATCTAGGATTCAGTGACGGATAATGTAAAAATATTTCCGTTCTTTCAAAACAGTCAGATGCTGGTTGCAAGGGATATTAATGGTCACCATTCTTCATCCCTGAGTGACAGAAAATATCAGTGTGTTATCATGTGTTTCTGATTATACACTTTCAATATATTTTTCCCCTCATAGAGTAACTTTGACTTCTTAGCCCTTTCTTTGAAAATACACTGGTTTATTTCAGATTCTTTCATGATAATGCTTTTCTTTGATATGCATGCCTTTGTTCTGTATCTGAGTACTAGCAAGGCCTGTTATCAAGATGGGAAAGACAGAAAAGTATTCTTCTCGTGGTATCTGTGAACCATTTCTGCAACTTTGCATATATAGTCTTTGTAAATTCAACCACAGTATCAAAGAATATATATAATGCGGATGTATAGGCTTTCAGGTGGTATGGCAAACTTCTGTCTGAAAATGTCTTAGAAATCCATACTCAGGTGACTTTGCAAAAGAATTATTTGTTTGTATCCTATATGGCATGAGATTTTCAGATTATTTTATACTTGGTATTGTTATTTGATATCAAATAGCCATACTGAATAAAAACAAATGTATTTTTGGTAACTGAGGAACAGCAAGTTCTGGAGGGTTTAAAATAGATGACATACGATACCAATAATAGCCCGGTGCAGCTTTGCAGACCTGAGAAACTATTCAAAGGACAAACCAAAATGGAGGGCAGTTCTATACTCCATGCTTTCACTAACATTTATTTTGCCATTTTTGCTTTGTTTTGCTTCAAGCTTTTAATTAAGATTTCCTTGGCTCTGCTGACCCATTTCTATATTGTTAAAGGCAACAGAAAAGAGGCTGCCAGGATAGCAGAAGAGATCTATGGAATAGTCCCAGGTAAAGTAAAAATGCTGGCACTCTAACATTTAGATGTGTATTTGCTACAAATATGTTGCTTAGGATTTAAAATATCAATTTGCCATGAAACGAGGAGTCTGTTGCTAAATGCATAGGGTGAATGTCTTAAGCTGAAGTGCCTTCCAGTTCTGATGTCTTTGCATTGTCAGTATGTGTTGGCATGCTTTAGGTGTGCAAAATATGAGACTCCAACAGTTACCCTGCTAGAATGAGGACGACATTTGCTCAAGGCACTACAGTTGATAAAAAGATTGTTCTAGGAAGCAAGGCATTCGTTAGTGGGGGTTACAGACAGATCTACTAGCTTTACTGCTAGAGACTACAGGGACAAAATTTAGCATGTTGATATTCTGAAAGGAGATACTAGGGGGATATAATTAATGACTTCATGAATCCAAGCCCCAAATCCCTGTTTTAGTCAGACCATAAAAATGAATATGGCTAAAATTATTCTGAAAAAAATAATGGCACAAGAATCTATTTTATTTGCTAGGCTATTTCATAGGTCGTTTCACTTTTTTTTGGTTAATTTTCTTCCAAGTAATTTTGAAATTACTCCACCGCATTACTGCCATAATAACGTATAGACAGGCATTTGCGTGTCCGGAATTCCAGTAATTAAAATGACACAATAATTTAATTTTACTACTAATGAGAACATATTTTCCTGCTTGAAGATTTGTATCAGCATTGTAACATCACAGACCTTTACGTGACTCAGTCGTTGGACACTAGCTTCAAGATGAACTGTGCCACCACGAACAGGCACATGAAAATGAGTGGGTCTGTTTGTGGTGTGAGATAGCCACCCGAAGCAAAGATATTAAGATCTATTCATAAGAAAAATGGTAGAAAAGCATTCCTTACAGATCATTTATATACAGGAATTTCTGTCTCAGGGTTATTAACTTATTTGCTATTCTCTAGAATATGATTCCAATTATTTATTGCTGTCACTTCTTCTGAAATGCCTTCATGCAGTTGTAGACTAAGGCATGACAAACAGCAGTTGTTCCTTCCTACAGGTTTTTATCGAAGTGTCTTTGAAATTTAGCAGACTACAACATATTTTTATCTGCAAGTTGCCATTTGCAAAAAGCCATTAAGGATAATCTTTCAAAATATAAGATCATGTGATGCTGTTGCTGGGGCTCTAGATTGGATTACAGGCAGAGTTTCACAGCCTCTTCTCTTTGCAGTGAAGTAGTGCAGAAGCAGAGCTTCCTAAACTTATCTGTAGAAGTCTAGAAAAGACACGGTGACTTCCAACATGTCACTCACAGCTGTGAAGGGAAGATGTGCCCCGTATGGGAACTATATTTGCCACACATTTCAGGGAGGTAGGTTGCTGTGGCTAGCATGGAAGTATGCAGCAGCATGTATTTTCTTGGTGAGGCATGTGTGTGCATACACACGCATTTACAATGCATGTGAAATGTGTTTCCACATACTATACGATATGACTAGGAGTTTAATTAAGACACTGTAGCTCCATTATCTCAGTTACCTCTGAACTCTGCTGCTGGATACAACCCATAATTTTTGTCCCTTGCAATGTTACCAGTCTTCTAACTTTCTGAACTGAGCTTGCCTGTTTCACTTGTCAGCATGAGGTGGGGTTTTTTGGATGTTTTCAGGCAAACCTCTCTCCAACCCTGCCTGGTTCCTGTTTCTATCATTTTGCCTGGCAAGTCCTACTTGATCCTGAAGAAACTGGTTGCATAGCATGCTGACTGGTCCTTCCATGCCAGCTTCGTTCCCTAGGAGCCCAGAAACAGCTCCTTACATAAATAGAGACAAAAATAAAAACACTATTTAAAATCGTAACACCATGAGGTGAATTGCATCCCACCTCTAGAGTAATGAACGCACACTGCAAGGAGGCCAAGGGCTGCTGAAAACCTGGCAAAGCCAGAGAGTAATTCTGGCTTTAAACCAGAGAGTGGAACAGATCCTTTAGGTCCATCTCTTCTCCTGCAGCTGTGTGGCAGTCACTGGCATACAGGCACGACGGTCCCTGCGTATTTCTGGGCTCTGTCACTTCTGCCTTGGCCAGTGAATTTGCCACGTGCACCAGGGTGCCCTTTGTTGGTTGGGCTTCTTGGGTATTGCAGTGAGAGCTTGAAAAAAGCTCTACCATGGCCAAGGCTAAAAAAACCTGCCCAGTCCTTGGCCTGAAGTCCCCAGGGATGTTTCTGAGCTTCTCATTGAGATCTCTCTGCTTCAGGTTACACCTAAAATGGAGATGAATCACCTTTTCCTTTCTCTCTGGTGTGCTGCATTGCTGAAAATATTAAACAGGATATGGGTTTCAAGTACTATGCTTGTAGGGTTACACTACATCAGAGTGTGAATGCAAACATTGATATTGCTTCCATCCTCTGGCAGTGTAAATGCACTTGCTCCACTTGAGTTATGTTTAATATAGGCAAGTTGGCTGTAAGTGTAGGTAGTAGCTAGGCTAAGGATTTTTTGTTTTGTGGCACTTGAATAGACTAAGATAAGGAAAAGAGCAAGCTAGCTTGCATGAAGGAGTCTTCACAGTTCAAGAACTCAAAATGATTAAGGAAGAGAAGTGAAACCTCAGGCAGGATTTATTTTTTTATGTCTGTTCTGAAACCTTCCAGTGAGGAGGAGGATGAAACGTGATACGTGCTAGTCAGAGCTGGAGGAAGTTATTTATGAAATTGTTGGTTTGGGAAATAAAACTGCCAGGGTCATGCTAGAATTCGTTTGATGGACACAGTGTCCCAGTGTCTCCCTCCTATGAGACTCTAAGTGAAAGGAAGCCAGAATATGGGTCATTTGTGACAAAAGCTCTCTAGAAGAGACAGAGGCTTGTTATTTTTGTTTATTTTTTATTTTTTATTTTTTTTTTCCAATATGAGAACTGCAGGGCTCTAAAGTCCCTGGGTGAGTCCCAGCAGCACTAAAGTCATAGTCTTTGCCGAAGGGTGTTTTTTAGCTGTTTTTAAAAGTTCTGCCAACAAGCTTGTGTTTAGGTCCCTTAATGAGTGGTCTGCTTTACTCTGGAGTGCTGAGCCTCAGCTGCTCAGCTGAGATCAATTTATCAACAGTTTCACTGCTGACACCGCATTGATTTTCGAGCCCGGTCTGCATTTACATGCAGTTGCATTTCCCTCATCCTCCCAGGATCTCCTTTTGTTCCGTACCTGAATTAACCCTTACGATTTTGCTGTTCTAGGCAGCTGGGCAGACAGATCTCCTCTGCATGATGCTGCCTTCCAAGGACGCCTCCTGTCTTTGAAAACCTTGATTGCACAGGTAAAAGCCTACAGGTAAAGACAAGGTTGGGAAGCAGCCTGATTTCTTTTGAATTATATCTGCAAGTCAGTGAGCTGGTAGTAGACTGCAGCAGTGCCTAAGAAATACAGTCATATAAGTAATATATCCACATGCACGCCTTTGGGCATATGTTGGTTTGCTGAGACAAGACACTGAGTACAAGCCCAGGACAAAGACTGCTACTGCTTGTAGCTTGCTGTGTAATAAACAATGATCCTCGGGCTCTTTTTCAGTGATAAACAGTGCAGACTGGGCTTGAATAGAATAGGAACAATATATATGTTAGATATTTGGAGAAAAAAAAAGTAGAAAGTTGTAAGAGTATGTCTTACTTCATAAAACAGCAAGCATGGTGTTCCTAGAGAGCTGGCAGCCCGAAACCCTTTATTCGAACTGTAACCAAGAGTTCAGGCGAAAGAAAGAGGGGGAAAGGATATATATTAGAAATGAAAATAGGTGTGAAAATGGACAACAGTAAAGGGAAAGCTATCCTCCTTATCTTTCTTTAAACCCAGATCCTCAATCTGGCACAACTGAGTAATCTCCTCCCCACAAATCATGGTCAATAATTTTCATCCGCGATAGCTGTATGGAGAACAAGGTGAGGCTGCATCTCAAATAGGCAATATCCTCAAGGAGTGGAGCTGCAGGGGCAAATGCCTCTTCTCCAGATATTTATCAAGGCACGGCTGCAGCCAAATGAGGTTGGTGCCTAACCAGCAGTTAGGGCACATCACTGAGGGCATTGCCCAAATGCCCCTTGAGCACTGACAGGCACGGGGCAGCACCCAGCTCTCCAGGAAGCCTGTTGCAGTGTGTGCCCACCCTCACGGCACAGAAACGTTTCCCGATGCCCAGCCTGAACTCCCTGGTGCAGCTCTGTGCCGTGCTCGTGCCCGGCCATCGGGCCCCAGGAGTGGAGGCCAGCGCCTCCCCCTGCGCTTCCCCTCCTCAGGAGGCTGCAGAGAGCAGTGAGGGCGCCTCTGGGCCTCCTCTCCTCCAGGCTGGGCAGCCCAAGTGTCCTCAGCCTCCCCTCACAGCACATGCCTTCCAGCCCTGCTGCCAGCTCTGCTGTCCTCCTCTGGGCACTTTCAGGGACCTCAGCAGCCTTTCTGTGCTGTGGAGCCCAGAACTGCACACAGTGCTCAGGGTGAGGCCTCACCAACACTGAATGCAAGAGGAGAATCACCTCCTTTGACCAGCTGGCTGTGCTGTGTGTAATGCACCCCAAAAAGCAGTTTGCCCTCTGGCTGCCAGGGCACACTGCTGGCTGGTGCTGAGCCTACTGCCACCAGCACCCCCAGGGCCCTTTCTGCCGAGCTGCTCCCCAGCCACCTGGCTTCCAGCCTGTGCCTGTATCTGGATTTGCTCTGTCCCAGGGGCAGAACCCAGCATTTCTCTCCGTTGAAGAGGTCCCTTCTGACCCCCTCTATCTCCACCTGCATTGACTTTACACCATCTTATCAGCGGGAGGCACCCAGTGTTGTAGTTAAACAGTGGATGCCCCAGTTGTTCACTGGTTGTGGTTACACATGGGAGAAGCACCTGGTGTGGCTATACATTACTTAGTTAATCTACCCTTTCTCCTTCTGCTGAGAACATTAATTTCAGGAGTGAAGGATGAGGGTCCTTGCTGATGAAAATAGATCGAGGTAGCAACGTCTGTGGAGAGTGAAACGGAGATGATTCAGAGCAGTTTGATAAATGTAAGGGCAAAGCTCTTCATGGAACAGTATAACCATTGCTCATCGCTTCCCAGGTAGTTATGCCATTAGCCTGAAATGAAATATGGAGCTATACTTTAGGGTATGGGGCACTCAGATGTCTCTGCCTTGGGACCAAATTCTTCTGAAATCTGGGACAGTTTTTTGCTTCCCAGGGGATGCCTTGATATAAGGGGCTGTTTGTGCCTGTGTGGAGATGGGTCACTGGGGTTTTAAAGGAGCTCAAGGACTCACCAATGCCAGCTCCAGCACCTGAAGAAGCATCTTATTTTGCAAATATACTGGGAAGAATGTAAAATCATATGAACACAAGGCTTAACATCAGTGGTATTTGGGAAACAGCTGTTGTAAGATGTGTAACTTGATTGCCATTTAGTAACTGAGGGGACTGCTATTTTGTCCAAGATATCAGTTCTTATTTTTTCATTTGCAATTAATGAATTTAATTTGTTAAATTTATATATGAATAATGAAAATGAATAGCTCTCTTCTTACCAGGCGCCTCTAGAAGACATTATTCTTGAAGGAATATACTGATCAGTAAATATGAAACATCTATACAATGTGAAAATGGAATAACCTCAACATTTTTTCAAGATTTTATCTGTTCCCCTGGAATTGTTGTAACGTGAAGGAAATTTGTGCCAGTTTTTAGCCACAACCAGCCTTTGCGTTAATAACATTTTCACATGGCTGAAAAATGATTCGTTTTATATCATAGAATTTCTATCCTAAAGTAATTACAGTGGCTGTTTTTAATGTTCATTGCACCAGGTTTGGTGGCTTTTACAGTGTAACGTTGCTGGCTTGTATTTCTCTCTACTGAAAGCATTACTGCTGGATACAAGCAGTGCATTGCTGCCATCTTGTGAGCTGCCTGGCTTACAGCACGTTGGGCAGAAGGAGGAATAGTGCTGCATAATACAAGATGTCAAGTGTGAAATGAAGCTGCTCCTAGGCCTGTTCTCACACATGGCTGTGAAATCTTACTTACGAGGATATTTAGCTATATTTTGGGGACAGCACATATGGCAATTTCTTTCTCCCCAGTGAATATATCTGGTGTCTGTTTTTGTGGGAATAGATGTAAGAACTGTCACTTGGAGAAATGCCTGTAATGAGGCGTGTGTAATTCACAGTTCTTTTCTTCCAGCGTAAAACTTCTGGGTGGTCAGATAAGAGGATATGATCTGTGGGTGAGATTTATCTACTTTACTACACCTGAGTGGACCACATTTGGCACCCCGTATAATCAGTGGATGCATTTTCAGGATGCAATTCATTCAATTTGCAGCTACTTCAGGATGAGATGAATCACATCATGAGTGTCTGCTTTCCCCACGGATGGAGCCAAAAGGGTCCAACCAAGCTGCTGGACCACCACCATTAGCAGCTACCCTTTCTGGTGACAACCACAAACAGCATCCCTACCCATGTACCTCGTGGTGTGGTGCTCTCCATCCAGCATCCAACCACCACTGGTGCCCTGGGGTTGCTACCTGGCCCGGCAGGTCCTTGCCCTCAGGCCCCACGCTCTGCCTTGCAGGGTTTCAATGTGAACCTGGTGACGACAGATCGAGTCTCGGCTCTCCACGAAGCCTGCCTGGGTGGCCATGTGGCCTGTGCAAAGCTGCTGCTGGAGAATGGTGCTCAGGTGAGCCTCAGGGCTGGTGGAGGTCTGGGGAAAATGGCTTATCTTTTTTTTTTTTTTTTTTTTTTTCTCTGTAATGATAATTGGATTGCCTCCAGTCTTCCACGGAGTAGTTTGGGAGTCTCATGTAAGTAAAAACAGATGTGCTTAAATCAATGTCACACTTTGTCTGTTAATAAAATACCATTTTGTCCAGCTGGAACTAGGGTAGAATACACGTTAAAAATGGAGATACAGGAATAGGATTAGATATATGAGAACATATTTCATTTGACTGAGTTACAAGCTTTTCAAGCACAATTTACATGGCAAGAAACTGTGAAACACCAGAACAGGCAATCAAACCATCCCTTGCAGAAGAAAATCCATTTATTAACTTCACACACTGTGCCATATTTCAGTTCCTTTGAAAGATGGGGGAAAAATAAAATAAAATTCTGTGCAGTTTTGGTATAGAAATGATTTTTTTTTTTTTTTTTTTTTTTTGTAATTTAGAGGATCACGTCTGAACTACCTGTTGCTTACTTAAGAAAACAGCCTGTTCGTGATATAATACATAGTCCCAGAGTTTTTTTGTTTATTTGTTTTCTTTCCCCTCCCTCTCTGTTCATAAATAAAACCAGCAAGCTGTTGTCTGACTTCTGGGAGAAAATGTTCTGTTTTGCTGCTCACCTTTATTGCTGTACCCTATTTTGTTGTTGTTGTTTTAAAGAAACCATTTATTCCACAACAGCTGTTTTATCCATCTTTCCTCTTTTACCAGTTAAACCAATGCCCAGTGGAGAGGGAATCCAAAGACGTATTTTCCCTTCTTTGGCTATCTCCTTGCTTACCCTTGCTATCAGCTTGCTTGAATCCCTGGCCCCTCTGTAAAACGATGCCAATGGACCTCCAGTGCCCCAGCAGCTCTAGTCAGACCTGCCCATGAGAGTTTGGGGAGTGCTGCGTTGCAGCAAGAGACCTGTCTGAAATATGGATACTCCAAAATACATCCATTCCTTTCCTTCTGTTGTTTTTGAAGCTGTTTAGGACGGGGGATTGCTTAGCTTGACAGCGAGCAAGGGAATGGGATCTGCAGTGATAGTACTGTTGAAACAGTCTCAGCAAGAGCCCTGCCATTTCAGGAAGATTGAGCTTCATTTTGGGGCTCCAGGATCTGAGCAGACAGACAGATGTTCACATGCTGTAGTGCCTGGCCTCTCCCCACACACTGGAGGAGCCACCAAAGGGTAGGAGCTGCCTCCTGTGCTGCTGCAGCAACTCCAGGAGAAGTGTGACCTCCCACCAGCTGCTGTGCTCTTGGGGTTTGCAGGAAATGGCCAGGGATGAAGCACTGAAAGGGGCAAGGATGGGCCTGTGACTGTGTGAAACACACCTTGTAAGAAAAAGGTTTAACTTGTAAGGTGTCGTATACAATTCAGTTGGGCAAATGAACAAGGACAACTAGTAAGAAAGGTATCAACTGCCTATGGTCCGCTGCTGAATTATCTAGATAACTCAATAGTTTTTTAAATATCTCTGCCTTTCTCCACTTCACAGGCAAAATATCTTACTAATTGAATTGTGCAAACTGAGTATTTCTCCCCTGGTTATTCCACCCTATCGTGAAGCTGCTCGTGTTTGGTTGGTAGCAGACTTCAGCTTCGTTGGTGGCCCAGGACTTCTCCAGCTCTTTCTCTCCTTTTTCCTCTTCTCGCTGATTTGGAAACCACACAAACTGCCATGAGCTTTCACAATTCATTGTACTTTCTCAGTTTGCCACAAAATTAAAAGCATGCAGGTTCACTGCATAAATTGCCTCAGAGGGCCTGCTAGGCAGCCAAACCTGGCAGCTACAGTGGTATGCACGGCACAGCCTGGGCACTGTGCTCTCCCGGTGGAGAATGACGGATGGTGGCTCTTGCCAGCTATCTATGTCAGAGGTCAAGGACAGAAATTCTTTCTGTCTTACACATAAATATACACACTCACATGAACACAAACCCTTTTGGCCTCCTATTCTCTTTGGGATTAAGACTATGTTTTCATGAATATGTCTTCTGTTGGAAATGTATTTTCAGGTGAAAGTATTAAACATGGACTACATTTTCATTTAAAAAGCAAAGTTAGCTGAGTGTATAATATGTGTTAGTGCAAAATAGATGGTTATAACAATACTCAAGTTCTCCATATAAGAAAGAAATAGTCTGCGTTTTCTGAGCAATTCCCAGCAGGCAGTATTGCTGCCTTACGGCACTAGCTGTCTGTGAGAGAGGGCAGAGCTCAAAGCAAAATGTTATATGTGCAGTCCCATAATGAATGACTCTGAAAATTGCAAACAAAATCAATTTTGAAATTAAAGAAGGCAAGCATCTTGTTCTGGTGCATTTTTGTTGAGCACATGACGCACACTCCAAGGGCGTTCCTCCTATATCGGATTATTCTGAGCGTGTCCTGCTGTTTCAGGTCAACGCAGCCACCATTGATGGGATCACTCCTCTGTTTAATGCCTGCTGCAGTGGCAGCGTGGCTTGTGTCAACATGCTGCTTGAATTTGGAGCCAAGCCACAGCTCGGGAGCCACCTTGCTTCACCCATTCACGAGGCAGTCAAGAGAGGTAATGTTCAGGGTGGGAGTGAAGGCAATAGCAACTCTTCCCCTTTGCCCTCAAAAAAAAAACAAAAACAAACAAACAAAAAAACAGTCTACAGCATGAATAAATATGCTTGGGTTATTCCCATCTCTTCTGCCTCATTGATTGTATCTGGGTGTATTCTGCTCTGCACCACTGAAATTAAGTGATGGCTCTTTTTCACCACACAGGTCACCGAGAGTGCATGGAGGTCCTTTTGGCCCACAAGGTTGACATTGACCAAGAAGACCTGCAGCATGGGACCCCTCTCTATGTGGCTTGCACGTACCAGAGGACGGACTGTGTCAAGAAGCTGCTGGAGCTTGGTATGCTTGCAGATAGGGGCTGGGAGAGAGATGGGGTGGTGTGAGCCAACACAGCTTATCACCCTGGGTTTCCTCTCCAACACAAACATTACAGAAATTTCTGCAAGAGATATTTGGACAGTCTGAATCTGTGAGACGACTGAAATTTCACCTGTATTCAGGAAGAATTTAGGATTTCCTTGCTGGAAAATTATAGTTACAGAGACCTACCTGAGACCATCTGAATATGAAAGTAAAATAGAGTTTGTTTTCTAGAATGATGTCAGGAGGCATAGAAAGTATCGGCCAATATTGAGGACCAAAATCAAGTCTTCTGAGTATGAAAAAATTAACTGCCCTGAGAAGCATTGACTTCATCTGCTTCTCGGCTGATGTTGAAGATAGTAGTAAAGATGCTTGAAAGTAAAATCCCTGTAGGGCCAGGCACATTTTAAGAGCTACAGTACACTTTTGCTGTCAGTGTACATTTGCTGATTGACACCTGCTGGAAGCATGACCGTGCTGTGAATGGCAAAACCTAGGGCATGCATTTTGTTTGCTGTACTCCCAAAATTATTCCATTCAGATACCTAAAAGTTTTTTCCTCCCTTGCCTCTCCCTCACCCATCTTCCCATAACTAAATTAACATAACCTGTGTTAGATTGTGTGATATTAACAAATTTGCACAGCAGGTGATAGCTTTTGATAATCTACTGGGTTGAAATTCTAAGAATTTCAATGGTTGCTCAGCCCTACCTGCTGCAGACAGGACTCTGGCTCAGTAGACATTTATAAAGCAGGTATTTGATCTGATGAGTTTTGGACTGGCAGTACTTAGAGAAATTAGGAAGGGCTGGCTGCCACTGATGCCCTTCAATTGTTGAGGCTACTGGTGGAAGCCAACCTCTATGATGCAGGGTCAGAAGGCTCCTGCCTCCTCCCAGTGCCAACCACACACTCTTGCTTTCCCAAGGAGCCAACGTGAATGCAGGGAAGCGATTAGACTCCCCTCTCCATGCAGCAGCAAGGAAATCCAGCGTGGAGATAGTCGTCTTGCTGGCAGACTATGGTGCTAACCTGAAAGGCAGAAATGCAGATTTCAAATGTGCCCTGGACCTTGCTGTACCCAACAGCAAAATAGAGCAGGCGCTCCTACTTCGGGAAGGTAAAGGTTTCCTTTCTTCTTCTTCTTCTTCTTCCTCTCTCTCTCTCTCTCTCTCTTTTATTTTAATAGAACAGTATTTATTTCTTTTACCTAAGTTTTCTACTGATTTCAAGATTGTAGCACAGGCCTACTACGCAGAAATAAGCAATCTCTGCTTTGTTGCTACATCTGCTGCACAATAGTAGTTTTAGTAAGTAAAGTGGTTGGTTATTCTGTGTTTTTCTTTCCAATGTATGGAAGGAAAATTATTTTTATTTACCAATCCAGACTCTAAGGACTGAGGATTGAAAACTGCTGGGAGAGTGTATTTATTGATATCATCACAGCTATTTTAGTAGCGCCATCTTGTGTTCAGTCAAGCACTCTGACTCAACATCCAGCTTCCTGAAGAAAAAGGTGCAATGAATGAATGTTTGTGGGGCTGCTGTCCAAGCCCAAACCTGCAAGCAAGTGCAGGAAAACTGCAAGTAAGCTGCAGTGCCCTTTGCACTCTCTACAATATTTCTATTTATCTTCCCAGTCTACTGAAAGCAACTTCTGAGCAAAAATGAGTCTAGCTCCTCTTGTGCCATTTTCACCTGTGCCACATATAGCCAAAACTTGGTGCATCCAATAGTAATATTCCCAGGACATGGACATGCTGGATTAATTCCCCTCCATAACCTTCATTTTTCCAAGCTTGCTCATGCCCTCTTAGTTGGCCTGTGTTCCCCAGGCTCTGCCTTCCCAGACACAGCTAGACACAGACACAATGCAGACACCTATATGGCATTTTCAGTATTAGCTCAAGAAAAGGTCCAGAAAAAAAACTAGCTATGCACACAGAAAAAGGTTCTTAGTGTTCATAGGTTTAAAGTTGCTGAAGCAGTTTAGACAAAATAAGTCAATAATGTGTGTAGATCTCTTTAACATCAACAAGTTGTTGTGTAGTGCTTGATCTAATTTTCAAATCTTGCTGCTCTTTGTTGCCTTTTGACTTATACTGGGGGCAGGGGAGCTTGTTCTTGCTTTTATTTTATTATATTTTTCCAGGTCCTGCCAGCTTGGCCCAGCTGTGCCGGTTGTGTATCAGAAAACATCTGGGTCGGTCGTGCTTATATGCAGTCCCTAAGCTGCACCTGCCTGAGCCACTTGAGAACTTTCTTCTATACCGATAAGTTTGTGACTATATTTACACTGGAAAAGAAAGAGGAACAAATGGTTGTTTACTCCAAAATATTATATCAAAGGAAAAAAAAAAATCAAAGACATCATTTACTGTCTACTCTGGGTACCAAACACTGCTGCTGAATGTGTAAATTGAAGTCAATGGAAAACACCTTTTCACAGACACTGAATGGTATTATGGATTTAGTTCCCCCACAGTTTATTAACAAATGCACTTATGGCAGTTTGAGAAATAATATGTGAACAGCTCGCTTGACATGTGTTTCTAAATGTACATGCAGACATCCACCCAGCCACAGACATATGCAGAGATTTCCCCTGCATTTAGTGTTATCTAATTATTTTTTTTTTTTTGTATGTTTGTTTGTTTTTCCTGTAATATCTATGCAGCTTCATCCTCTTTTTCCTCCAATCTCACCATCAAAATCAAAATAGTGGCTGTTATTCTTCCACTAGAGTGGGAATGAAAACCTTCAGCACTTAATGTCAAATGTATTTATATACTTGGCATCTTTTGTCCTCTCTGACTTTGCTTTCTGTCACCTCTTTCCTGTGTCCTAGTGGAGTTGTAGTGACTTCCAGCAGGCTCCATCTGTCCAGCTGCCGCATGTCCCATCACCCAGCTGTCCTCAGTGCTCACACATCTTTTCCTTCAAGGTGAGAGTGACATTACCAAGTCATGTGCAGGGGCTTGGAGTAAACCCACAAAACTATTTGTAAGTCTGAAAAAAACCTTTGTCTCTTCTAAAAAAAAATTATTCTAAGCTATTTTACCTGAGATCAGTCTCTGTTAGTTATACAAATATTTTTTCTTAGCTTAGAATGAAGGCAGAACTGCAGGTGGTTTCATAGGCACAGTAGGCCAGCTTTCGATGCCTGTCCTTTGCAAAGTTTAAAGAAAACCAAAGGAATGATTTGCTTCTCTCCTTTTTGGCTTTGAATGCTCTGACATTTCTCGAGATAAGTCCTCAGACTGCAGAACAATAGAGAAGCAGGGTCCCTAAGGATGGCTGTTCATCACTCAAATGTTCTCCTTGTTTGTTATTGTCCACCAGGAGAAGAAGTTGGCAAACTCGTCTGCTCCCTCATTACTTACTCTGGAGTCTTTCATCACATCACTGGGAAAAGGGTATTTTAAACAGCAGTTCTGACCACTGTGTTTAAATATTGTCAGGGTTTGTAGCTTGGACACAGCAGAGCTGAAACTGCAGACTTTGAGGTGAGATACTTGGGATCCAGCGACTGGTGCAATGCCTGAGGGGTTCTGTAAAGGTTTATCTTTCCTGTGGAGGTTGTTCTGAGGGCAGAAATGTTTCAGCACACCTGAGTTTTGGTGAAATGAAATGCGCAATGGTGTTTCACCAGCTTTAACAAAATAGGACATAAAGGTTAAAGGAGAATCTGCCTACGCATAGCTCAGCTATGTGTTGAGCCAAGAGGTCCATAATTTTTCAGGCTATGAGATGTGGCGGTTTTATTATGAGCTATGCATGCTAGTACCAGTTTTCACTGCCTGTACATGAAGTCAGGGGAAACGAGTCTGCAGGAGATGGTGTAGGGGACTGGTTTCCAGCAGGCGCTGAGCTGCTGTCCCAGCTCCAGCAGCATCAGCCCCTGGTCCGGTGCTTATCCCGTAATTTCACCATGACAGTTTCCCTCTTGAGACAGAGGACTAACCTTTCCTGTACTTTCTCACGAATCATTCAGCACAAATAAGACAAATTGTGCTCCCAGCAGTTCATGAGACTATACCTGCAGTGTTATAACTGAAAATGAATGTAGTCTTCAGCCTGTGAAGTAGCCTGTGTTTGCACGTATTGAATGCTATCTGACAGCAAGAACTATTGCCCATAAAGTCTTCTGTGACATGAATGACCTTGTGTAGTACAGCATATCATGAATCTCAGAGATTTGAACTCTAAATTCTCAAGAGCCTCTGAAAATCAAATGCTATCAAGAAAGAAATGTCTATATTAATTTAATGTCAGCAAATCTCTCTCTGTCTTATCTTTACTGCCAGCTCACCTACTCTGTTTATAAGGCGGCAGTCAGAATACCATCTGCTATCCAAATAGAGAGACAGAGCCTCAGCTGTGTGGGTTGTCAGGCTTGTATTGCAATCAAGGAGCGAAGACAATTTATGGGATCTATTTCAGAATGTGTAATACCGAATTGATTTCCTACTGCGATCATCAATGAAAACAGTATTTCACTTGCATAGGATTTTAAATTGAAAAAATGTATCTTCATTAAGGAAACGCAAAGCCCATTCAGCCTCTCAGAGAGGTTTATGTTATGAAGTAGCAGAAGCTGCCCTATTTTATTGCTGATATTAGCTTTCCATCAAAAAATCACCTCACCTTTGCATCCTTCCAGAGACATCATTCTTCCTGAAATTCCATACATCAGATATTCCGGGGGAACAGAACTTTAATAAATCAGGAGAGAAGTTTAGAAGTCTTGATGTTAAGCAATTTCATTGGAAACTTTACCTAGACTTTCTTGTTCTTATTACAAGTGTGGTTCAGACTAAAACTACACATTTAATTTTCATTGGCTATACTTTGTGTTGTAGCAATGCACATAAATATTACCATGGAAGCAGTTGGAGGTTTTGTTTGTTTGTTTGTTTGTTTGTTTTGTTTTTGTTTTTGTTTTTTTCCAAATACGCCATCTCATGTGAGGATAGGGAAACACTGGTTTAATTTACTAGATTACTGAACCTTGTTGGTGATTTTTCCAAATGAGTTGGGAAAGCATCTGTCAGGTGTAGATACAGCTTCTCTTTCCTCGGCAGAAGATGGCTGACTACCCTCACAAGGTCTCTTTTGTTTAAAATGGGTGACATCTTCCATGCCACTCTATGATCATTGACAGAAACCAGTTATTTGGGAGAAATACGTCTTTCCTGGGAATGTAGACATTTTTTCTGTGTTGCAATGTCCATTGCTATGCCACATGCATATGATTTTACCCCCAATGACTGCCAGTACTATCTGCTTCAGTGAAGCATATCTCAACAGGAATTATTACATAATATCTTGGCTAGAGGAAAATAGTTTTTTGCAAACCACAAGCATTTGGTCATTCTATGTCCGGACTCTGACTTGCAGCTTTGCAGCATGAGCTTGGGGTATGAATGCTCAGCAGCCATGAAGTCCTTATTCCCGAGTGTATTTTGCAGAAATGTCTTGAAAAGGTTACTCATGAGCTACTCATGAGCAGTATTAACCCCAAGAATTTCCTTTTGTTTTTCTCAGTCTGTTGGACCACTTTTCAGTTTTATTATCCATACATTATGAGTGAGCAAGTATGGACTCAGAAATGCTGATGACGTGTACCTCTCAAACTGATCAGATGGTGGCTTCAAGCTGTCACTCATTACTTAGTATGCCTGTCATTGGTGGTGATCCAAAGCAAAACAGAGTTAACTGGGCTTTGTATCAGCCCTGAAGGCTCTAAAATAAGCCTTCATATCTATGTTCTTTCTAGAAAAAGATGCATCTCCGTGACTCCAAATATCTTTACAGTCTGGACACTCACTGTATTTTTTCACATACTACCAAGCTCTTGTTCATAAGCATATCTTTCCTCATCAGCTTCCTCCTGGATTCATGTCTTTCTCCTCTGCCTGTAAGAAAACATTTTTTAATTTCTTCCTTGAGCAACACGCCTCTTCAACAGCAGACATTTTAGTGAGGGTCAACCTGTCTCTTTGTCAGATGTGTTATTTCTCCCACTCACCAAGCTGCTGTCTTTGGGTTCCCCACTCCAGCCCTGCACATCTCAGCCCTCCCTTGCTCTGGAGATGGCACTGGTGTTTGGAGAGACATCACACCCGTGGCACATTGCTCTTCAGCTGTCATGTCCCTGTGGGAACATGACTGCACAGGCCACCCTCTTTAAGCAGAGCTGGAGCACATCATTTTGCCATGCTGGGTGTTGTCTGGACTAACTCCTGGCATGGCACCACTATTTGCTTGCTTGCTGGCTGCACATAACTGTTTTTCACCATGTCTGGTCACAGCAGCAGACAATCTACGGATGTTT
The DNA here is from genome assembly GCF_009819795.1 of Aythya fuligula. Taxonomy (NCBI): domain Eukaryota; kingdom Metazoa; phylum Chordata; class Aves; order Anseriformes; family Anatidae; genus Aythya; species Aythya fuligula. The sequence continues at coordinate 128,021,529 of NC_045559.1, forward strand.
GCAGTTTGCACTGGCTTGTAAAGGTGATTGTGGGGATGCTCTTCTTGTTCCCCACCTTGTTGATATCTCAGCACCTTGGCCCAAGACCTGGTTCCAGGTTGTCTTGTAGATTGAGAGCACTTTTTTCCAGAGTTTCATCTGCAAGCATCTGGCTAATGAGCCACCTCCTAAGGGACATATGGCAGTGAAAGTAAATAGACCAACACATTCTGAAAGGGTTTAATAAACATTGTTTATCATGGTTGGCAGGAAAATAAATATTACATTATAATTTGGTCCATAAAAGATACATATCCTGGTCTTCTGACCAAACCTGGTGTTCAAGCAGCTTCCAGAAAGTCTTCTCTGAGTCTCAGCTCTCCATAACAGTTGTGCCAGTCTCTGATTTTCTGTCTGTCCAACTGAATCTCCCACTCTCAAAGTGAAATTAAAAAGGGAGGAAAATGTTAAGCTGCTGCAATTGTTGGCCACCCCATAGGAGCTGAAACTCCCCACATACGCCTTGAGGTGCAGACACCCCACCTGCCTGAACACATGCAAGACTCAGAGGTTGTCTGTCCTTCCCTCCTCTTGTGATGGGAAGTGCTTGTGCCCCTTTAGATGGCGGTACCAGGGGCTCATCTCCTTCCAGCCTTGCCTTTCACCAGGGAACTGCAGCCTGGTCAACATCCACCTCATGGTATGTAGTCTTCTGTTTGATGCTGATGCGAGACATTAATGTTGTGCCAACTATGTCCAAATCCTTGTGAAGGCTGTCCAGCACATTCCCATCCCAAATCTCACCTGTCTCTTCCAGCACAACTCTGCTGTTGGCACTTAACAACCCTCCAGTCCTCACTGGGTGAAAAACATTGGTGGTGTGTCCCAGCAGGGCATTAGGGCAAGGCTGGATATTTGGCCTGATATGAATGAAAATGAAACACATTCACTGACTCTTTGCTGAAAGATTTGTGTACTGACAGTTTATGATGCCTTTGTATATTTTTTTCTGGAAATTAACTTTTTTTTTGCACAAGCCAATTGCTCCTCATTGTGATTTTTTTTTTTTTTTAATTTTCTGCAAGAGATGTATACTATGTTAATGTCAAATACAGAGTATTCCAAACAGACTTTCTGTCTAATCTGTTTCTTGAAAATCTCTTTATCCTTGAAATTCATACCATTTGCAGAAACTACTGATATGCATTGCAAACAAAGGGAAAACTACACCCATTTTGGAATTGAAAACTGTTCAATAAAAGGTATCAGGAATTGTGGAAGAAAACATAATTTACATATTTGGCTGAGAATATCATCTGGAAGGTGGGAGAGATGCATTGGAAGAATGTATTATTCTAACATTTTGTTTAACAAGTCAGTCAAATCAACACATTAGACAGCAAGCCATTGCAACTAATATATATATGTATGCATATATTTACCAAGTGTGGGAGATTCCTTTTTCTTCTTATTTTTCAGTTGATTAGACTTAAGTGTACAGAACTTTCTATCATGGCAATTTGAGCAAAACTATTGCATTGTAAATGTCAAAACTCAGCACATAGTCAATGTAACAATTTTTGTCATTACACTCCTAGTTGGTGACATTACCTTCTGCAAATATAGGTTTCCAGAATCACAAACGCATACCTGGCTCTCATTCAAACACAAAACTGAGGTCTGAGAAATATAATTAAGTTCAAGCTATGTTAATAAATAAATAAATAAATAAATAAATAAATAAGGTATAAAAACATGGAATATCCCAAGTTGGAAGGGACCCACAAGGATCATCAAATTCAGCTCCTGGATTGAATGTTTTTAGCTGTAAGATGTAACAGACTCTATGCCGACTTGGAATAGGGGAAAAATGAGTCTCCCAAGCCAGTCTTTGAGGGCAAGAGAGGGTATAAACAGCATTTAAACACGTTTTCCTGAAATACTCTAGTGGACTAATGTACAGGGCTCTCTAGTTTCATCTTTTCTCCCAGATGTAGGGATTCAGCGGAAAATATCTGAAGACACAGACAGAGAAGAAGTATTCCACCCTGTATTGCCTTTTCAGGCCTGGAGGCCATGCCTATGTCATCTGAACTCCTCTGCAATGTAAGCTGCAGAACCTCACCCAGTAATTGCAATAACCCAGACCATGCTCTGGGCTACAGTGCGCTTTACAAAACCTGTAGGCACAGCAAGCTTCCCTGCCTCCCAGGGAGCTGTGCTACTGCTGCTGCCACCCCGGGCCAGGGGAGGATGAGAATGGGAGGCTGCCTCCTCGTTCACATGCGTTTACTCTTGCCCAGAGCTGGAGCTGCTGGCACAGTTGTATAAGGCAGTGCTGGAGGTGCTGCATGGACAAAGCCAGATGAGTTCATGTTTCACATTCTGATAACCCAAACCTTTAGAAAAGAAGAGGACACATTAGGTGAGTAATGACAAAAACTGTCATACCGAGTGTTGTTTTGGGGCATTTGGTGGGTGAATTTTGCTGCATCCTGACTTTATTCAGACATATGTTACCTGGGACTTGCTGGCAGTACATTTTTTGTAGTGGGTGGTTCATTTTTCTGCCAGGTCTAGCTGCTGGTTATAAAGTTTAATGTGCTGTAACAACATAGAAATTAGACAGGATGGGAAGGAAGGGAGATTTAGAGATTTCCAGAGAAAACTTGTTCTAACATTTGTTTTATGGTCTAGGAGTCTTTGTGAGTAAAATGTTTGTTTGTTTGTTTTCCCCTAGTAAGAGAAGAATTAAAGGCTCACCAGGCCTTATGACTTACTCATTTTGTGATGCCTGTGTCATGCTCCACCAACTTCACAGGCATTAATCCCACTTTTTTTTTTCTCTTTTTTTTTTTTTTTCCCCCCCTAGGATGGTGAGGAATATGCATTTTGCTTTGTATTTGGAAAGCGGTAATGTATGAACTTACTAAGTCCCAGAGGAAGTTAGTTTACAGCTAGTATGCTAAACATTGTCATTTGTTGCATTTTTCTTGCACCAGATGCTGATTAAGTATCTTGTCCCAAGGAACAAATGGGTATAGGTGGTGACAGTGGCCCAATTTACTTGAAGAAAGCTGTAGCAATGTCCATGATGGCATTAGCTCTTCATAGCAGGGTTTTCAACAGTGGAAATGCAACATACTTCTTCATATTTAAGGAATTAATCAAAAAAATAATGACTATTTATGCCAACTGGGAGCAAAGTACTAGATGAAGAATATTAGTAGCAGGGTTACACTGTCTGAGGACAGGGCACATGATGTGGGCATGGAACAGGAAACAACTAAAAAGTTCAGCATTTTACAGCATTTTCAAATATTAAATCATGGTACAGCTGTTCCAAAATATGTTTAAATTCATATGCCCACGTGGACTGTTGGGAATTGCTGTTGTTTAAAGATCATCTTCAAACTGTGTAAATAGAGCTGCTACTGTTCCCTGTTCATGCTGTCTCCACCATAATGTAAGCTGAAATACTTTAAGGACACTGCCCAGAGGCACATTCTTTGCTTACTGTTTGTATCTCATTATCTTGCAGGGAGATGCTTGCTTTTAACTGTTTCAAAAGGTTAGCTCCTGCTGCCTGTAGCCTGAGGTGTGTGTAAAGACACTTTGACTTTGTCCCAGGAGCTTCATGCCTTCCATCACTGAGCACTTGTCAAAGTCCAATCAACCCCAAATATCCAAGCTGGCTCCTAATTAACGAGTAGGATAATTTAGATTTGCTGTTTGTGCTTTCAGTGTCACTACAGATATACAGCAAGGCATATATATGTGACATGCGGTCCTGAATAACTACAGTTACCGAGAAACATATTTTGGGGTCAGGGTATGCCAAAGTTTCAGTGAAAAGTTTCCACTGAAATAACATCAACTAGTAATGCCAGCTTGTTTCCAAAAGCAGCTTCCCATGGGCTGTTGGCTTAGATAGGACAAGAAATTCCACTCTGAGCCTAGTGGTGTTTTTTATTTCTATTTATTTTCTTTCTTTTTCTTTTTTTTTTTTCCCTAGAAATTCATGTTTTCCAGTTCTGCCCCTGAAACTGTGTCCTACCACCCAACATGGTGGCAGGCTTGGCACCACAGCTGCTCTGCGCGGTGTCCACGGGGACCCCAGTTTGTCTGACATTTATTAAAGCATTTGTGCTGAAATGACTTGTTTTGTGCAGAATTTTTCCCTGTCTACTACTCAGCCATTTTACATGGATGAGAAATACCTAGGCTTTTCTTGCTTGCAGCAGCTTGGGAACAAATATATTTTTGCTACTGACCATGAAGTCACATTAGCTCTAGCAAACTTTGTTATCAGGAGAAACTGCAAGGTGAGGAGTGAAGAGGTACTCTAGATCTTATGATGTCTGCCCCAGTGCTGTTACAAGGAGAGAGGAAGAGAAAACAAAATTTGGGTGTAACATGCCCTAACATGCCCACCTTTTCAAAACGGAGAATGATCCGGACAACTCTTTTGTGCTCTGCAGCTGAAAACCTCCAGGTCTGCTCTGAAGATGCTGAGTGCACGGAGATCTGTCACAGGTAAGTGGCCTGAGGGAATGCAGAAGGTCTGCAGATGGGTCTGGCCTCTGCCACCCCCCTGCATCATGTCTTGTCACCAGGATGAGATCTGGTGCGTACTTTTTCTGTCCTGCCACCAGCCAAAGGGCTGGCAGGGTCCTGGGGAGGTTCAGTGATCCCTGCTCATGGACACAGGGGACAATTCCTGGTCTTTATGCTTCAATTTGGGCTAAGCCTTGCAACCAGTATGTCAGTTTCCAGAGGTAATTTCCATTCTGTCACAGTATCAGACGTTCAGGTAAGTGGCCAAGCTGGATGGGCAGTAACTAGGAAATGCCTGCACACTCATCACTGTACTCAGATCATAGTCCTCTAGGAAGGAATACTCTTATTTCTACAGTATCAGCTTTGTGAATCTGCACTCACTATCTGTCAGAGGATTTGCAGCCTCATGGAAAACAAAAGTGAAGCTGTGTTTGAGGACAGCAAAGGAAACATCTACCAAAGCACACTACTGTTGTGCTTATTACAGTCCCAGGTTTGCATTTGTATCTTTCAAGGCAGAGAATATGGATAGCTGCTAATCTAATCAGCTAACCTGTCAGTGCCAATGCATGTGAATTTCTTCTGACTGAAGACAGTGATGGGAACAGTTCAGATCCCAAGGGTTTGACTTAGGCTATTCCACAAACCCTCCTTTTCCACAGCACCACATGCTGTCTTCCAGGAGAGGTGCAGGGAGACAAGTGTGGTGTTTGGGAGAGTTTAATCATTTCACACACCTTAGTAATTTGCTAGTAACTTTTGCCAAAAGAAAATGACAGCACCTGCTACGTGAGTGAGATGCTAAAGGGAACAGAACCACATAAAATGTCCACGGACATTTTTCTCCTGTGCTGTCATTTTCCAAGCAGTTAAGCTGGCAGCATAGCTCTCTGCAGGCCTTTTTTGGAGGCCAACAGACTTCCCAGTTCAGGACATGCATTAAAGTATCACAGGATTATTTATTTATTTATTTATTTATTTATTTATTTATTTATTTATTTATTTATTTATTTTTGGGTGCAAGTTCATGAATTGTGTTTTTCAGTAGTGATAAGATGTTGGTCACTTCGGGATGCCATGGAGAAGTCCTGAGAGGTCGTGTGTGTGAGAACATTTGGGGCATGCTGGCTTTTCCCACCATGGGCAGAAGCATGGAGACATATGTCACTTAAGGGAAATTTCTAGAGGTAACCTCTAACAAGGTCCGTAAAGCCACCTGTGATTGTGGGTGGAAGAGCTTATTGCCATGTAATGTGCAAGATGGGCAGTGAACATTTAACCCCAGTGATGCTGGGGAAGAGAAGCACTAGAGCAGAGGTGCTCTCAGAATCTGAGTGCCCTGAATCAGATACCTCCAACCCATAAGCTCCTGTCACTTTCTCATTGGCCTTTTTGTTAGTCCTCAGCTTTTACTGCTATTACATCCTGGTACGGCATAAGTAGTGGGAAGAGAGAGCAACTGGGTGGAGATATAGAAAGTCACTTGGTTTGGTAAGACTAACCATGGGCCTTTGGGCCTGGAAAGACAAGATGTTGGGTGGTAGTGAACTGGGGAATATGCCTAGGCAGGTCTGAATGGGGCCTGGCATCAAGCACTGCTGTACAAGACCACCTTAGCTGGCTCCTGTGGCAGTGAGCTTGCTTGTAACTCTTCTGGGTTTTCTCCAGTATAGTCATCTGCTAGTTTAATCAGCAGGAGTGGTAGAAAACTCTTTTTTTTTTGTTTTTTTAATGGAAATTGTTCAACAATTGTTGGGACAAAACTAATGTCTCTTTGGGAATGATTTTACTTTCTTCAGGAATGGTTATGTGTCACTGGAAAGTTTGGGAACCCAAAAGATTTACCACCACCACCACCAAATCCCACAGTTGTTTTTTTTTTTTTTTTTTTTTTTTTTTTTTTTCAAAATTAATAAAGAGAGTTTAGAAAAGAAGAGAGAGAAAATGAAATACACTCAATACCTGGATTTGGACCTCACTTAAATTTGGTATTGCATAAAACCACGTTACAGTTTATCAAATTCTAGGAGACTGTGGTAAAAACAAACAAACAAACAAATAATAAAAAAACCACCACCACCATAGCTCTTAAGTACTAGGTTGAGGTTTTTGCTTTAATTGCACCTACCATCTGCTTACTGGTGTGTACTTGTTACGTGATATCATTTCATCATATTAGAAACATGGTGGTGTTGATAAACTGTGATTATAACCCACAAGACAAGCCAAAAAAAAATGCTTGGAATCATGGTGATTTGAAAAGAAAAAAGTTTCAGGGTTTGAATTCTTTTTGCATGGTCTGTAGTGCAGAAGTTTTAAAGCCAGTTCAGAAAACAGTGCCAAGATTTATTTCACAGCATAAAAATAAATAAATAAATAAAAATAAATTATGCAGGTGTTCACTGAGAGATGTTTGGCACAAGAAGATGAAAAATGGAGTGTTACTGCTCACCTCTCCATTGGGAAGATGCTCTAATCCCCTCTTTGCCACAAAGAAAATACAAGAAACTCGTGTGCAAACTCATGCTAAGTTTGTCCTGCTCCCTAGGAAATTGTGGTACTTCTGTGCATCTGCAATGTGTTAACACACAAAAGGTGCTATTGACACTAAGACGTTTACTATTTTTCTCAGAGTTTGTTGGCTTTCATTTAGATGGTGATTTGTGAGACTCTTGTTAAGTAAAACTGCCAACCTACATAAAAGAAGCAAACATTCCTTGCAGAAGTCTATTTGGTCTGCAATCAATCTGATGGCAAATTTCTGTGAGAGTGAGAGGAAGGGAACATGGAAATTTTGCATACTCAGAACAACAGTAAGAGAAGGAAAGCCTCTGGACTCCATTTGAGGAAAGGAAAGTAGGGTTACAAGAACCGGAGAATATTATGAATTTCTTCAAGGATGGATCTCTTCACTCTGTGTCCACTCAGAGATTGCACAGCAGCTTTGCAGAGAACACGCAGGTAATGCTGAAGATGGCACTGGCGATTTAGTACTCTTGAGAAGAAGCTCTGGCAGATTTAACTGCTGTGGTTTAAAAAAGGACTGTCCCAAATGTTTGCCTTGCTCATCAGCTGGAAATTATTGCCTTGGAGGAGAGGCAGCAGAATATGATATATATTGGTGTCTCTGGGCTCAAGTTTAAATGCTGGAATAGAAAACTGTTTTAATTGGGTGTTGAGCTACCATAATGGACTATATACAGGCAGCTGAGGTCTCAATTTGTAGACAGTGATTCCATCTGGAAGGAATGGAAAAGGTCATGGAAAACCCCTGCTGAAAATGGGCAACAGGGCAGGCAGAAACAGATTAGGCCACTGCAGCTAAATCTGCCAGACCTGTTTGTCAAAATCCTCCTCCCTGAGGTGCAGATATCCCAAAGTCAAGGTCTGGGGACTCAGGCATGGGACAGCTCTGCTGAGCTGTTGCAGCAGAGGTTGTATGGTACAAAGGGCACAGCAGTGCTGATGTGCAGTCAGAGTTGGGTCATTTGGCTGTGAATTTAGTGATGCTTATAAAATGGATTTCAGCTGATTCCGTGCACACATCTACACCTCAGCTTGTTGTTTAGACTCAGTGAAGGCAGGCTTTCTGGGCTCAGTCCATGCCCTCTCAAAGGAGAGATCTAACCTATGCCAGATGAATCACGATCTCAAAATGCATATTTCTCTTCATTAGCTCTAAAGTAAACCTAGTGATGTCTGGCTTGGATTCTGAAGTTAAATTGAAAAAAATCTCATGTTTTGTGTCTAATTTTCCAAATATTTTCTGTAATTCTGTGGTTTGTATCCTTAGAAACCAAAACTGAATTTGTATACCAATACAGATTTAGCAGCAGTCTATTTCACTGTTGCAGCAAATATTTTCTCTAACAATACAAAAAAGAAAAAAAGAAAAAGAAAAAAAAAAGCATTATACTTGCCCAGAATAGTAAATAATTAGTCTTTTTTTCAATGAATAATTAATATGCACAGTTTAAAAACTGATTATCAAGTAGGACAAAAGATCAAGATAGAAGAATATTTCACTGAACTGCTAACAACAATTTACATCTTTGCAAGAGAAAAAAACAAAAGTGATTCAGTTTATGAGACATTCTGTAAACAGAAAAAGTAATATTGAATGTCATAGTCTCAGCTTTACGGTGCACTTTTATCCATGCAGGATGGTTGCATTTGAATAATGATGAAGTGATTTCTGTAGCTAGCTTTGTTTATGTAGAACTTAGAGTTTTAGGTGCTATTTAAATGGAAAATAGTATTGTAATGACTAAAAGCTCTGTGTTGTGTAAGCTGTTTCAGGTCTGTATTTGAAGTTGTGTTATGTTTATCTCGAAATCCAGACTGATGTTAAAACATGCTCCTTTGTTGTTGGACAATTTTCCATTTGCATCCAAAAAGATTTGCAGCTGAGGTAGCTAATTGAGTCAAAACTTTCATATTCTTGGTGCCCAGAAAGTTTGTATAGGCCCTATAGAAATCCCCTGACTTTGGGATATTTTAGCTAATTTATAAATTTACCTTGATGATGCCATTTAGACCAAAGTGATAATGGAAAATGAGTGGCCCTAGATGGTAAAACATTTTTATTTGATTTACCAGGCCAAAGGTAACACACCACCTCTGTATGCAAATCTGAGCTATTAGCTGAAACAAAAGCCCAAGAGACAATTAACATCTATTCAATTCTTGATTTATGTATTTTCTAGGTATTTTTTTCTGTAATCTGGCTGCACATCGGCATAAAGGCATCTGCAGTATAATCTGGAGGAGCACAATTCTTGGTCAGCAGAAAAGGTGGCTACACTCTGAGCATACTTCACACGTCCAAATGTAATGAAGGAGAGCTTGAGCTCCCAACACAGCAGAATTTCAGGGCTTGAACCTTCCCTCTGAAGCTCTCTAGAGCTCCAGTGACCCATGCTTGGTTGCCAACATAAGCATAATCAATATGGCCTCAATGTTGGGAGATAATGGTATGTCTTGTAAGTGTCTTTTTATGAACCTCACATGCTGATTTCCTGCTTGCTCATACAATGGTGGGGAACACCATAGCAAAGGGAAAGGAATGCAGTTTTGCAATTGAGAAGAAAAACAGCGTTTCTTTGTTTTTCACTCTGTTCTCTGTGTTGCTAATTCATTGTGCCTCTACTACAAACTCGTTTGGCAGAATTCAAAACTAGACTCCTCACAACTGTAAAAAGTACCAGCTTTCTTAATGTACGTGACACAGAAAATCTCTGCAAGCTGAAATCTGGCCAAACAGAAACTAATTATTTGGGGAAAATGTGTGCATGTGCTGAAGAGAGACTGTGGTGAGACACCACACAGGACAGGGTGTGGAGAGTCAGGAATTTGCATTTTCACAGACAGAAAAGTATTTATGCATCTATGCTGGGCTACTCTTGAATTGCCCTAACTCCACTAAGATCCACTACCTGAATCTTGCTCACGTTGTGGTTTTTCCCAGGTCTCTGCCTCTTTGGTGCTGTCAGAAGACAAGTGTGATGAAACTAGGAACTCCTTTTGTGACACCTGTGACTTTCTACTCCATGAGATACAAATACATATGGAACAGGATACCAACACACTAGGATAAAGTATGCCTGTGGGCTACCAGCCTGTTGTGGGGATCTCAGAGGCCTCCCTTTCAGAGAGGGTGATGGAGGCAGGAATAGTAGTTAGAGGCTACCCACCACCATGAGGAGAGTTGTGAAGTGTTAGATGTTCTCAGCAACCTTATCAGCTTCAAGGAAGAGCAGTCTTCAGCTCTTCTGTCGAGACTTATATAACAAAACATGACCAAAATATGTGCAATGAATACCATATGATTCAAATGATTACCCTAACAGTCAGCAGGTCTCTTGATCAAAGGATCAAATGGCCAAAGTCTCCACATCCATGGACGACTAGGGACTAAGACATTTCTGTCTTGTAGGCCCCTTCTTACTAGTGTGGAATTTAAAGATCTTTGATAATGCTTCTTCACTTACAAGCCATATCACTGCATATTTGGACACAAATGCTGGTCCATTTTAGCAGTAGCATTGCTGACATGTTTGCTAATACTGCTAAATATATGATTATACATAAGATATAGCAATCTAGCCACTACACTTAAGCAGTACTAAAGAGAAAAATTGTTTTTCCTTTCCTCATTTAGCATATTAATCATCAAACCCTATATATATGTACATTTTTCCACATAGATATATGCATTTTTTTCCAACAACATTTTAATGCTGTAAATTAAATGGCTGACACAAATTTAATTTCCAGTCAGCCCAAGGTGTAAACTTGCATCCAGAATGTGTTTACAAACTCAGATGCCAGGAGGGCATCTGGCAGGGACAGCCCTGGAAGGGGCAGACCTTTAAACCTTTCCCCTATCCATGTTTCATCAGCAGTTCTGCATCAGCATGTGCCCAGGTTGCCTTCACAGCCTCCCTGCTGGCAGGGAGGATATGGGAAAAAAAAAAAAAAAAAAGAATTTAAATCTACTGCATGGGTTAAAAGTGAAACCCTGCTGTTTGGGACCAGTCTAGTTAGGATTTGGATTAGCAGCTCTGTATCTCCAAATACACACATGCCAAATCTGCTCTAGTGGACAAATTTTATTTACACGGGTGAGATTTTTATGTGGAAATTCTGCCTGCTTGCTTTTATGCATGAACAGATATTCAGGGACAGTAAAAAGACTTTGCACTTGTAACTTATACTCACTGGGAAAGAAAAAAGTACACAGAGATAATGTGTGAGGTCAGGATTTTTGCAGACAGACCTAGAGAAACGAGGCAGAGGTGCTCTGGAAAATCTGCTGCTATTTGTTCATGACTAGGTTTGCAATTTTGGTTTTAGATTGAGAAATTGCTTAAAAAATAAAAGGAAAGTGCTTGGATATGAAACTCCTGGTGTGACTGTAACCAGATTGAAACAGGGGGAAGGAAATCAGCCCACTCGGCGCTGCACTCTCCGTGCCATGGAGACAATAAAGGGCTTCCAGTGGAAAGCAGAGCCCCACGAACATGTGGTTTCAATATCCGTACAGCATGTGGCGACCACCACCGCGTGGAAGGAATTCAGTGCCTCGCTCCTTGCACAAGCAGGGCAGTGGGCTGCTCAGACAGGAGGGTGGGCTCACACAGCACAGGGCAGCCTGCAGAGAGGAGCGAGGCTCGGCCGCCTGCAAGCCGCTCGCTTGGGAGTGGTGCGGATCTCGCCAGTGCCTCTCTGGGTTTTCTTTGCAAATCCCCCACAGGCAGAGTTTGCTCAACTAGTTGAACTGGCTCTTTCTCTCTTGTTTTTTTGGCAAACCAAGGATTTCCTTCCTGATAAAAACAGCCGGCCGGCGCCCCGATTGGGTGCAGGGTTGCGGAGGATATGACATCAGGCACATCTCTCACTTCGTGCGGTGTGGTCTGTCCGATTGCTGGCTGCCTACCAGTGGAGTCGGGGAGATGTTTCCCTAAACCCCATCCCAGGTACTCGAGTTTCTGCACCAAGTGGTGCTGCACCTAGTCCCAGCCCGCTGCGAGGTTTGTTGGAGTGGTGCACAGGCAGTCTGCTCAACAGATCACTCACGAGTGCAGGGGCTCACCGAGGACGATGGAATTTGAACCCTCAAGAGCAACCCTGAAGTGAGAAAACAGAAACCGGGCAGACAAGGCTGAGATGGATTATGAGGGAACAAGTCAAAACACCAGTAAATCACAAGGAACTGGGGGCCAGGCGTCTGCAACGTCTCCATCATTGCTGCTGATGAGGGGTAAGTAACGCTCCTGCCTTGCCACTTGCCCTCGCCTCTGCCAGCAGACGGAGAGGACAGGGTCAGGCTGTGGCTGTGTGCTCCTCCTGATGTCTCGCTTCCAGTGCAGGTCCACAACCTCTCCCACATAGTGTCCTTGTACTTCAGAAGGGATTTTAATAAGCTCTTTTTATTTGGCACTGATTTTTGTTTCCCCCCCTGTGCATCACGTAAAAGTGTCTGATTCTGTAGTGCAGTTTGTGCAAGCGGAAACAAATGTAGTACTTGAACTATAGCAAACTAAAAAAGAGGTTGCAATGTGGCATGTTGAACTTAGATTGCTGCTGGCTGGGAGCTCAGCTTTGGCTCAGTTCCTCTTTTCTTTTTCTTTCCTTTCATTTTTTTTTTCTTCGCTTTGTTCTACCTTCCCTCCTCTACTTCTGCCTCTTCTTTTCATTTTTCTTTATTTTTCTTTTACTTTCTTCTTTCTTCTTTCTTCTTTCTTCTTCCTTCTTTTTTTCTTTCTTCATCCCCCTCTTCACGCCTTCCCCCTTTATTCTTTCCAATGAGCAGACCCGAGTGCTCTTGCACAGGCCCAGCCACCAGCCCTAGTGGGTTTTTCCCCTACTGCCAGGGCGTTGTGGTCAGTTGTGACCAATGTTGTTGTGGTCACTGGTGAGCAGTTAGTCAGTTATTTATTATCAAATGGCCTCACTCTGATCATTGCTCTGTTGTCTGGCCCATGGCCATTGAAAATATGACGTAGTGACAAAAGACAAGTAATTTAACCTCACATAACAGTTTAGCTGGATGTGTTCCCTCTAGCCCTGTTTTCTGAGACACTTCTCCTTCAGTTCATGGGCAATGAAGAAGGAATAGGGAGATAAATTAATACAACACAACTTCAAACCATCCATCCTCTTTTCCTGGGCTATTCAGGACACTTTCATTCTAACCAAATAGAAAAACAGGACACAAAAATATACAGAGGCAAGTTATGATACAGAAACGATCAGTATGTTGGCTGTGTTGTCTGATGCTCCTCGTGTTTGTGTGTGTACACAGTGAGGCTGGGTGGGAGGGAAGGGATGACAATGTTGTTAACAGTGTGAACCAAACCCTGTTCTCACTGGAGGTGAGCTCTGCCAAAATGGAGGCTGGGAGGAGGGGAGCCCACAGGCAGCACCGCTGCACATGGGTGGCTCAGTCCCCTAGATGCTGGAGCTTGGTGTGTTCCTCCTGTGCTTGCCTGGTCCTTAGCAGCATCAGTAAGGTCTGCTGGTGACTTACAGCAGGATTTTATTTGGTGACATATATCACAAACATTAGGCGATAGCTTTTAAATATGAAAAATACCATTTGTGGTACCGTTATACATGCCATAAGCCTATGTGTATGCAAATGTGTATACAAGAGCATAGTTCAGCTGAAAGGATTTCAAAGCCCCTTGTGAGCTGCACTGTGTGAGAGCACCATGAAAGGGAACCGGCCTTGGGATGTGCACTGAGTGCATGACACCCTCCTCACGATCAGAGGCTGTAGAAAGATACATTCAGCCACCGTCAGAACTGAATGCTCTCCTAGAAGGGTGCTGTGAAGGCTCTGTTGTCCCCAGGCTGCAGTCAGGGCTTGGATGTTCGTGTGCTTACGGGTTTAAGGCTCCCTCCGTACATGCTCTGCCAGCTCAGAGGCCCAGGTGGAGGACCAGAGGTGTCATGTAACCTCTGGGTTGCCTGGGGTTTTCAGTGGTGAAAGGGTAACTGGATGGCCCAATGCCAAGGAAAACCAGTGGGTTTTGGATGTCTAGAGGCTGAAAGCCTTGAGGCCTGACTCAGCTTGCCTGTGGATTAAGGTGTGGGTACATTTCAAGTTTGGATAAACAGGCTCATTCCTCCATAAGAGAGCAGCTGTATGCATTTTTGGCAATCAGAAATCCACATTGCTGTGGTAGTACGTGCAGCAAACACAACTTCACCACCTGTGTACAACAGTCTTCTTCCTCCATGGACAGCTTGGTGGGCAAAATATTTTGAGTACTTTCCTAAACAGTGTTATTTGAGGATTTAAGAAGTTCACATTGGCACTTCCTAAGGCTTTAATCAGATGCCTATGTAGTGAAAATAGTGATCATTTATATTACTGATGCTGTACTTACTACACCAGGCATCCTACAGGCCCTTAGACTCCCGCTGCCCAGTGTATCCAAGACTAGCTTAGAGCTACCTTAGGCCTCCACTTCCATTTAGGATAAAGGCCTCAGCCCCTCTCAGTGGTTTAGGATATCATCTTTGCACATACCTCTTTTTATTGTCCACTGATGCTTGTCTTTGACATTCTTCTAGTCACTCTTCTAATCTGATGTTAAGAGTTTACAAAATTACAAGGTAATGGCCAGTTTATGGATGACTATGGTCTGGTCAAGCCCTGGTTTAGAGTCTCAGTGGAAACCTGCCTTTTCTCAAGAAAGCACTGAATGGATAAAGGCTGCATCTGGATATGGTGACATGACCATACACCTCCTTTATTGTCACCAAAATACTGACACGTTGATATATCATCTTGGTAGTTCATACAAAATTCTGCCTGTATTTTTTTTGGTCAAAAAGTGATCAAGCACAGCTCAGAAAACTTGTTCTTCAATCTAGATTTTATCATAACTTGTAAACACGGTTCCCTTGCAACTCATGAAGATCTGGCAATGGTGTTGGTTACACAATGGCACTGGCTACACATCCAGTGGTAACGGTGGCAGGATCAATAAGAAAAACAGCATGACACAGGCAATACCACCGGAGTGGATGCCTGTTAGAACTGAGCTTGGTTCAACATACTGGGAGTGAGATGAAGGTTTGAAGGTGTACAGCTTCCCTCATTTCAAAGAGATTGACAAAATCAAGGGTCTTTACTTAGTGATGTTTCTGGGAGTTGGTTTTCACTTGCTCTTATCAATACTGATTTGGGTCTTCTCACAGGACTGCTTAAAACAACATGGTGAGGGTTGTTGACAAAGCACAGGGAAATGTAGAACAGTAATCTCAGTGCACCACAATGCACTGACAATGTGACTGTCATTCCTAGGGTGGACAATGAAAACAGAGATGCTTCACAGCTTTGCACACTGGAAAAATAAATATTTAACTTTACACAGTTGAATGTAATTTAACAAGTATCATCTGATACTCACCACTTTCAAAGAAAAGCTATTTTAGTCAATTAATAATACTGTGCTTTAATAGTTGTACCATGGTTTGGCTGCCCTTAGGAGATGACATATCCTTATGAGAACAGAACCATAGCTTCTGGAAATAGCTGTCCATTTGTTAAAGCCAAAAAATGTTTGTAAACTTACTGCAAACACATGGTTATTGTGGAACACAGCCCATGAGATGTAGAAAGAGGCAGAAAGCTCTCAAATGATGCCATTGACAAAGAATATAATTCTCTTTGAAAGCTAATTAACATACAGTACCCAGACTTCCAGAGTTCATTCCTCTGTTCATTTCATGCTCCCAGTACCACTTGTAAAGCTGTATTGGGGTAACATCTCTTCCTTTGGCTTTCTAATATTGAGGATCCTCACAATATGGGTCACAACTGAGTTGCTGAATCTGTGCCCATGAATTCTGGATTGTTTCTCAGTTTCCTTTTTTTTTTTTTTTTTTTCCTTTCAACTCTCACAGTGATAGGAATATAAAGCTTGAAAAGACCTCTTGATTTGTGGAGTCTAGTTATCTGTTTCTATGCTGCTAAATAAAAGAGACTGGGGCCATTTCTGTCTTTGAGACCAAATGGTTCAGGCTGACTTGCCTGTGAATATTTTCACTTGCTTAAGGCTTAAGTGAATATTTTCACTTGCTTAAGTCTTGTCCCCTCAAGAGAAGACTGGCTAAATCCACACTGCTGGACTCTGATTTTTCTGAGACATTCATATCATTTTTTGTATATTTTCCCAGTTCAAAGTCTTTGATAAAATATCAGGGTCATGTTGCAGACCAACAGAATGTTGTTTTCATAACATGAAGCTGAGGCAATGTGTTGCATGACTTTGAGCATGGCAGGAAGGATGCTTGCATATACAAAGCCTGTTGGGATAGTCCTGCTGAGGAAGGCTTGTGTAGAGTGAAGAGCCAAAACTGGTGCAGCTTTTTCTACAAGTGCCTTCTCTGATACAAAGTTCTTCCTTGATCTGTGTCTGAGTATTGTTTTGGAGTTGGCTGGACTAATCTACAAAAAAACTTGAAGCTCTTTATCTAGCACTATAAAATCCACACAATCTCTGACAGTATCTCTCAGTCATGGAATAGATAGTGATTTTCAGTGTCCACCAAACACCTAGTCTGTAGGCATGGTCAGTATGTCACCAAACACTTTCCCTGTTCTGTGGCAACAAACTTATGATTTGTAGGTAAAGACCCAAACCCCACAGCTGTAATAATTACATGTCAAGAGCAGGACAAAGAGTCAAAATAGGATTTTTTTAAAAAAGACCACCATGGTGAGCACAGGAAGGAGACTGTGCCCCAGGCTTGGAAGAAGCACAGCTGCAGAGCTGATGGTCCCTCCCAGCCTTCTTTCCGAGCATCTCCTGATTTCAAAGCTTATAGATTTTAACTGCACCCATGAGCAGAACATACTGACAGAGTATGTCAGAGTAATAGGAGATCCTTCTGCTAGGTCTGTGTCCAGTCTCCAGTTGTGGTCAGTCTCCAGTAGACACAAGATAAATCTCTTTTCTGACCCCAAGGAGCACCGAGTGTTATCTCTGACAATTTAAATGTAAATCTAGCATAAAACAATGAATTACCTACTATTTTGTACAACCCCCAACCCCTCCCCCTTTACCTTCTCTTAACTATGTGGCAATCATAACTAGAGACAAGGGAATAAGGAGAAATGGTGAAAATCCTTAATCAACTGTTTGCCTGTTTGCCTGACCATCCTTGAAGAGACCTATTTTCCTAAAGGCCTTTTTTTTTTTTTTTTTTTTTTTTAAACTTGCTCACAACTCGTCCACCTCTGGGCTTCATACCTGTCCCAAAGTTATTTCCAGGATGTCACTGAGATTGTCCTATAAGCCAGGAGTGTGCTAGAGCACTGTTAGAGAAGGGTTATCTTAAGAGAAGATTAAGCCTTGATGGCCCCTCTAGATTTTTTTTCATTCATTTAAGAACCGTCACAAGGGCCAGTTGGCTTCTGTCTCAGTCATGTATGTGTGACTGCTGCCAGTTTGAATTGTTATTTGAATTATTTTGAATGTTTGAATTGTTGCTTCTTAAAGTGAGCCACAGGTTTTGGGTGCCCAAGAATGGAAAGACTAAAATTTACCATGTTTAATCCATCAATGAGCCATAATTCGTAGACAGTCAAATGCAATATCCATATATTTGCAAAACTGTGCTATTCAGATAAACATTAATATGAGCATCTAGTGGCTTAAAAATGGTGTGCTGCAGAAGTAGGAATAAACTTTTGCTTATATGAATAACTCTAGGAAAATATGCTCTACAGGTATAAAGGATTTTTGCAATAATACCTAAATCTATAGCAGGCCTTTCTGTAGTCATTATAAAGCAGAAGGTCACACTCCTGCCTAACATAGCTATGTAGGTGAAGGTCTTCCGTGTGTAGTAGAGACAGCACATTTCAGATACAAACATCTTCAGTCACAATTTATTTAGTGCAGAATATTTCAAACCCAAAGACAATACAATTCTTGTTATGCTACATCTTATCTTGTTTAAATCTGTTGTCCCTTATTGAGCACTCTGGGAGGTGAGACAGCAATAGCCCAACAGAGTAGGTGATGGTTTACCCCATCCTGGCACACTGTGGCATAGCCAGAAAGGGCAGGACATCAGCTGTGAGGGATTCAGAGCTCCCCCATGTGCTTATACCTGAGACAAAGCAGGATATACAGACCTTGCATAAGCACTGACATCATCAACTAATCTGTGAAAGTTATTTAAGAAATTCCAGTATTTTATTGGGTTTGTAGTTGAAAGCAGACCTTTCACTGTTAAGACTATTCCACTCACGTAATAATTCACAGAGGTCTAGTCCCTGAAAACCTCAGCAACTTGCCTAAGACGGTCACTGGGATTCTCTCTGTAGTTAGTGGAAGGAGAGAGAGACATCACCAGAGAGCAGCAAAACATGTTAGTAAAAGAAAATGGATGAAATACCATCTGGAAATGCTTTTCTTCCTTCTCAGGGGTACCTGGGCCATTAACATAGAACAGATACTGAGTTTTGAGGCAATGAATACTGAAGGAAGTAAATCTCTCCCAGAGGGATTAGTGTGGCCCTGAGCATATATATACATATGCTCAGGGCCACACTAATAATATATATATATATATATATAGCCATATCAGCTGGCTGTCAGCCATGAATATGTAATACTAAAGAGCCTCTCTGTTAATATTTGAGTAATCCTCAGTACTAAACTAGTTTGTTTCACTATATTGAAATAAACAACAGATACAGCAACCAGAGAAATGAAGTGTAAAGTCATTAGCAGTATTTCCTCAGACCTTTACACTGGGTAACTGAGGAAAGGAAGGTATATTTTGTAAAAATCATCAAATAATATTTTTGCCTGGACAATAAATCATTCTAAAAAATACTCTACGTGACTTGACAGGTTTGATACCAAATTTAACCATATGGGTTTCCTCCTACACCTCCCTCATCCAACTAGAACTATGTTGACTCATTTGCAATACTTATTTTTGGCATGTGGTATTTTTCTAAACATCAGTTTCTAAATATCAAATTACTTGGAAACAGGAGTTAAAACTCTGTTTCTGATGCTGACCTTTTGTGCCTCTTAAGTCACCCAACAAAGTGACCTTAAGTCAATCTTTTACAGAAGACCTAACAAGAACAAATACAAATCTATTTGCTTTATACAGGCACTTTAAATATCAATGTGTTTATCATAGTAGTAGAGTTTCTTTATGACCCCTGTGGGTAAAATTTCTCCCTTCGTGGCCTGGGATTGTATCCTTAGTGCCATGCAGCAGGCATCCTGTTCCATCCCCTGCAATGTCCTGGGAGCTACTTGTGTCTCAGCATGTGCTCCCTCCCTGGGGTTTCCACACATTGGAGGAGTCTCATTTCCTTCAGCATCTGTGAGCAGGTCCCCTTGCAAGCCCACATGCTTTTGCTCTTTTGTCTTGCACCAGGGAGGTAAAGCAGAAAATTACTCTCTCCACATGTTTGTAAGATGAAAATCTATCTCTTTCTTAAAATAAAAATAAAATAAATAAAACTAAAATTAAAATTAAAATTAAAAAAAAAAATAAATAAACAACCTTCTGGAGATATGATGTTTTCCACCAAGTTTGCGTTGGTTAATCCTGTGTGCTTTCCTTCCTCCACTAAATGTTAAAACTAAAAGCTAAGACAGACCCTTACTTTGAGCTTCCCTCCATACCTGCCTTTTTATGGTTTCTACGATGCAGAGTACAGCTATTACTTAAAATGCACCACTGCACAGGCTAACAGCAGACACAAAACAGACACAAAATCAACAGGTAACACAACTTATCTCCTTGTACTTTGGTACCTTCTCTAGTTACCTATTATTGACTCTAGCCCATCTCTGACCAGGGGTGAATGACTGAGCAGCTGTACCCTTTTCAAAACATACTCCTTTAGAGCTAATTGGTAAAATGTAATGAACTTGTGAAAACAAAGTCACTGGAAATCATTCAAAGCTAAGCAAAAGCTCAGTCAGAACAAGGTGGTGTTCTGTAAATCACTCTCTTATCCTCTGGATGGGAACACAGCTGCTCAGCACTAACATGGGATGAATTAAAAACACACCCAGAGCAAACCCATCCTGTTTTTTCACTCCCTCCCTGTGGCTGCTCCAAGAAAAGCTTAGCAGTTCAAGTAATAAATTAGAAGAAGAGAGGTTTACTGGGGTCATGCAGTTGAAGTAAAGTACACAAAAGGAACAGTCTGTGGAGCTGTTAACCTTTTTCCTGTCTTTCTCTTTATACAGACTTTGTTTCAGACTGGTCTCCTTTACATGATGCCTCTATCCATGGGCGCCTGCTTACTCTAAAGAAACTCATCAGCCAGGTATCCCTCTGCCAGGTTGATGTGATCTCTGATGGGTTTGTATGTTTGCTGAATGCAGTTTGAGTTTCACTGTGAAACATCCAGGGTGAGAAAATTGCTTTGACCAGAATGTAGTGAGGTCTGCCTGTAATGCATTATTATTATTATTATTATTATTATTATTATTATTATTATTATTATTATTATTATTATTACAAATGGTTCCTTGCTTTTCACAAACTCTGTGCACTGAGCCAAAGACTTGTAGAAAGATTCTGTTTCTGATGCCATCCAAAGTGCCTGAGGGTATAGGGGGCCCCTGTCCCCCCTGCAAAAGGCCACAGCTGGGGAGAAAAGATTTCTGAACCTCACTGCTCAATTCCCTCAAAACTCTTGGATTTAGCCTGTGGAGAGTTACTAGATACTCTTCCAGCTTAAACTTCTGGAGTACCAAGGCTGCTAGAAAGAAAAGATCCAGTGTTAGAATCAAGCCAATGGTTTCTGCTGTAAGGATATCTGTATTGTTCCATCAGACAGTCCCCTGGCTGCAGCTTTCTGTATTGATTATCAGTAGGTGGAAGGCATAACCTTCAGTATGCTCTGACTGTACCTATTCCAGCTGGAGCGTCACAGACTCTTTCCTTGCTTACCCTGTCAGATGAGATGAGCAACTGCAGGCTGTTGAGGAAGCTGTGATTAAATAAAGACTTCAGGATCATTATGAAAGGGTGGTGTTTTTTTGTTTTTGCTCTTGTTGGTGTTTTTTGTTTGTTTTGCAGTTGTTTGTAATGATATTTTTTATTATTTCTTCAGGGGAGTGATGTTAATCTTGTTACAACAGACCAGGTGTCTCCTCTCCATGAAGCCTGCCTAGGTGGTCATGCTGCTTGTGCCAGTGTCCTATTAAAACACGGTGCTAAGGTAAGTACATCATGGGCAGGTCTCTGTCTCCAGAGTCTGTATGTTTTATAATGACAAATTAATACCAGATTGTAGGATTACAGAATGGTTTGGGTTGGAAGGGGCCTTAAAGACCATCTAGTTCCAACCCCCCTAACACAGGCAGGGACACCTCCCACCAGACCGTTGCCCAAAGCCCCATCCAGCCTGGCCTTGAACACCTCCAGGGATGGGGCATCCACAACTTCTCTGGGCAACCTGTGAAGCCTCACCACCCTCATAATAAATAATTTCTTCCTAATATCTAATCTAAATCTCTCCTGTTTTATTTTAAAATGACTACCCCTTGTCCTATCACTACAGGCTGTGGTAAACAGTCTCTCTCCATCTTTCTTATAAGCCCCTTCCAAGTATTGAAAGGCCGCAACGACATATCCCTGGAGCTTGCTTTTTCCTAGGCTTAACAACCCCAACCTTCTCAGTCTTTCTTCACTGGAGAGGGTGCTCCAGCCCTCTGATCATTTTGACCCTCTTTCCACCCCTTTCTAGAAGATGTACAGTATCACTACTTACATTCTGTACTTCATCCTAAAGTACCCATGTTATAAAATGTAATTCTTAACGAAGAAATCCAAAAAGTGCAGCTATAAGAAGTAACTATTTTTATTCTTTAGATCAAGGTACAATGTTTTCATCATTTACTGAAAGAATAAGTGGGAAGTTCCTCTTGCAAATGGCTTATAATCTTGTAAAAATTAAGTGCATGTTCTGTATTCTGCATACAGTAATCCCATTGGTGTCAATATGCAGAGTATTAGGTAGAGATGTAAGACTGTAAAGATCAAATGATCTTTATATAAAAATATATAGATATGATGTGAGGAAAATGGAGATAATATGCAAAGTAATGTGAGAAATGAGTGTGTCTCATGGCCTCTATTTTTCAAGCTAATATTGAAATTTATAGTGAATAAGAAAATTTAACTCGTACATATATTACCTTTCAGTTAAAAAAAAAATAAATAAATTAAAAAAGGGCTGCACACTTTCAGCTGAAAATGGATGGTTTAGGACAGGGCAATAGGCAAGCGCTTTTCAGCTGAGGTAACTGAGAAATGAGCACGCATGTCTCAATAACTCCCAAGAGATCTTGTAGCACACTTGGGAGCAAGATTTTTGCAGATTTGTTTAATGTTCTTTTAAATACAAAGTTTTAATCCTCAGGAGCAGTAGGCAGTTTTTACAAAGAATGAAATAAAAGTTATTGAAAACCCTGTTTTCTGTTGAGGCCAAATCTCATCTATTATGAAACAAACAAAAAGCTTACATGTGCCTTGTTTTGTCTTTTCTTTCCCCAGGTGAATGGAGTGACTGTTGACTGGCACACTCCTTTGTTCAGTGCCTGTGTCAGTGGCAGTGTGGCTTGCTTGAATTTACTGCTGCAACACGGAGCCAGCCTGCACCCGCCCTGTGACTTAGCATCCCCCATACACGAAGCCACTAAGAGAGGTAACCCCATGGGTGCCAGCGCTGCTTTATGTGTTTCTAGCAGCTAGCTGAAGTGGAAAAGAGATAAAGAAGATTCTTTTTGTGATTTAGGCCATGAGTTATTCCTCCCTACTTGCTCTCGTCATGGTGCAGTTCCTCCCAGTCGTGGTGCTTATCAAGAGCTGCTCAGCCCAGCTCTTGGGGCCTCTGAGTTCATGTGGTGACACCTGGCAGAGGATGCATTGCCCAAATCAGCTGTTTTAGATGTAGACATCTGCGAGAGTCATCTGGCCATCTTCAAGAGCAGTGGAGAGAAATACGACATGATTCATCTCATCTTCAGTAGATATCTGAAATTAGTCAGATAAAATGTGGGGGCTTTAGCCTGTTTTCTAACTGTGGATTTGCAGTTCTTGTTTCATGGTTAAAAACACTGGATTAGGGGAGTGGATGAAAGTATTACGCTATCACCTCTTGACAAAAGAGTGAATCTTTGCCAAATTACACTGCTGCAACAGAGAATTTGGACTACTGCAAAACTGCTGATCGCTGTGAGTTGACTCTGCCTTTATCCCTTTTAAGGTCATGTGCAATGTGTCGACATCCTCGCATCCCATGGGGTGAACATAGATCATAACATCAAGCATCTGGGTACTCCACTTTATGTAGCTTGTGAGAACCAGCAAGTCGACTGTGCCAGGAAGCTGCTTGAGTCAGGTAAAAGGGAAAATAAAGGACGGTGTTCTTTCCTTTCCTATAGCATCCATCATTGGATTCTCTTTGCATCAAAGAGTTAGATGAGTACCTGCTCTTGGATCTGGAGATGTTTTGCTCTCAGTGGCAGCCCTGGTTAAACAGGGCAGCAGTGTAAGACAGGGCATTCATGATACAGGAACTGAGGTTTACAGCTCCCAGCAAAATGATGGGTGATATTGGATTTCACACTGCCAGTGGTGCCTAGGACAACATCTTTCCTGATGTCTGTGTATGTGCTGCTGTAGTATTTGAAGAGGGTAGGAAGAAACTTCCTTTTTTGTTCCTTTCTCTTTATCCAAAAGATATGATTCAGTGACTTTTACATACCATTTTTGCAAACACTTTAATTCTCACTAAGTTCATAAAAAGTTTGCAACTTTTCCAACACAGAACAAAAGCATTCAGTATTGTATTCTTTGCCTAAAACAAACCCAGCTGCAAATCCAAGCTCTTAGGTTCAAGGCCATTTTTTGTTATCTCCGGTAATTCATCTCTCCTAACCAAAGGAGACATATAACCACACAGCTCATACAAAAAAGAAGGAACAACAAAGCCCCTTTGAAAAACAAACAAAAAAAAAACACACTTAAATGACCTTATGTTTTATATATCATGTTGATTTTTGTTTTAAGAAATCAAACACAATATAAATATAATTTTGTCTATTGTTTTCTTTTTTTTTTTTTTCCTTTTCTGTCTTCTATGTACAGGCATGTGTACTTTAAAAATGTTATAAATAGTTTTGAATTAGTTCTGCAGCTCACCCTTGAGTTTTATGAACCATTAGCCCAGGATAACAGATTGGAAGCACTTTGAAATCACAGCGTACTTACACCCTCCTCTATCTAGGGCCTCTAGAATTTTCCATCCTCATGGTTTTTCCTCCAGCACATTGGGTAACTCAGAACTTGGAAATCCCATCAGTTTAAGCCTCTGGTATAGAGCAAATTGAAACATTGCATGTATTTTAAGCGAATGGATTGCTCAGGTGGGGAGCAAGGTGGGCCATAGGTGGACCTACATCTTCGTCCTGTTTCAAGAGGGTCTGTGGGCTGGGCTGTGGATGAAAGACTTCCTCATACCCTGTTTTTCTGGGATAATTTTCTTGGTAACACCCGACTGCTTCCCACACAGCACAAGTTGTGTATGTGCAAATTGTGGGATCAAGCCCTAAAGCACAGAAGTCCACCTCTAGGTGGACACTCCAGTCTTTACAGATTATTCAGAGAAACAGCAGTTAGTGCAGGAAATGGAAAGAGACTGTGCTATAGTCATTATTCCTTGTTGTCTCTTCATATTCAGGAGCAAATGTGAACAGCGGCAAGGGCCTCGAGTCCCCACTGCATGCGGCCGCCAGGAGTTGCAGTGCAGAGTTGGTGACGCTGCTGATTGACTTTGGAGCAGACATTTGGGCAAAGAATGCCAAAAGCAAGAGGCCGATGGAGCTGGTTCCACCTGGAAGCCCCTTGGGTCGACTGTTCCTGCAGAAAGAAGGTGCCCTTTAGTGCTTTAATGCTTGCTTTGTTCATTGCATGTGATGGGGGTGGGGGAAATTATATTGCAACACCGACCTTCTGGTTTATTGGCCTTTACTTACATTTTTGGGCCAAAACCTTGTGTGGATTCAAAAATACGTGTTAGCTGTTGTTTTATGGGGATTAAGGAAAACTACACAAGATTGATATAATGAATATATATATATATATATACATACATATATATATACATATATATATTAGGTTTTGTTTATTTTGTTTCTCTGCTTTTAAAGGCCAAAATGATATGCTGAATAATCCAGTAGTATCAAGCCGTAGGCTTGACCCTTAGGAAGTGATTATTTTGCAGCTGTAAATGAAATAGTTTCCAGACCCTTTTATTTTATTGGTTATGAATACTTCAATGAATTATGGAGAGAAATTTTACTTAACTATTCTTGAGGAAAACTAGAATAAATTCTCTAGTATCTGCTTATTGGAGTACTTATGTTCTACTTTAGCTGTTCTCATTCAGTTAGTAAGCTATACACATTGCTAAATAGTCTAGATTTTCATTGTTTTAAACAAGTTACACATTGCTCCACAATTCTATTATGCCAGTTAGTATTTATGTGATTGTTATCATAAACAGATTTACACCAAGGTAAAACTGGCAATAAAGCGATGAATCAGGCCCTGCATGGAACAGTAATATGAAAATAAAAGCGTGAAAGCAACGGGGCTGTGCATATTATGTTATGTGCAGCAGATATTTGGTTTCTCAGCCTAATCTATGATGCACAGAGTTGTGATCTTTTCAAGCTCAAGTCCCTGCTGCATTAGACTCATGACTCCCATGGTACCACATGCGTCCTGTTTATTTGAGATAAAAAAAAAAAAATAAAATATTTCAGGCACACCCTGTGGAGCTGGCATGAGAAACTCTTATGCAGCTGAGCTGGCAGCTTGGGCAGTAAGGATCTTTTCTAAGTGTAAGTCAGTAACTGAAATTAGAAGCGATGAATGCCTGAAGGGCATTTTGCAGCTGACTGGTGTTTTCTGCTGTTCTCCAACATTCCTTTTCCTGAGTAGGGTCATGCCCGATCAGCAGCTGATGTCTGATTCCTTTGGTTGGATGAATGGCTGTGACACGTGAGAGGGCTGCACACATTGCACCCTCTGGTCTCACGTGGAGGTTTGCAAATGTGCTGTGGGTTCAGAGTCACCCTGCAAGTGAGGCTCACAGCCCCATAGCACTGGCATACACAGCTTGTGCATGTCCTCCACTTGCACACCACCACATAACCTGCGGGCATCACAGCGAGGGTCTTACATGCAAAGCTAACAACACAAATATGCACCGTAGTTTTGAAGAATTCACTTGTACTTGCTATTTCTGTTGCCATACCCGTTCCCTCTGTACCACACTTCACTCCTCCACCAGTGCTGACACTTCAGCTCCTCTGCTCACTACCACCTTGTCCACCATGCAGGTGGGCATGGCTGATAGCACCTACACTGTTCTCTCCCAGCTCCCTCTTGTTTTCTGCACCATCTCCACTTATCTCCCTCCCACTCCTGTCTGAGACTCCCTTGTCTGTGCTCACCACCTGCCTGTATCTCCCCTTCTTATCTGCCCCCTGAATGTTCCCTCACTGCCCTTGGTGCTGGTCACCCTGTGTGTGCCATATGGCCGTGCAAATGACAGGCTGGGGGGCTGGATGATAGCAGGAGCTGCAGTTAAAAGCACTGCACAGGATCTACCTTTCATAGAAAGGATACACCTCCCAAACAAGCCTTTAATTACATTATATATGCATTAAAAAAAAAAAAAAAAGGCACCACAGATTCTTCAGCAGGTATTGTATTTATCATCATGGGACTGGTTAATTGGAAGGTTTAAATTAAGGATTGTATAATTTTTTGTTTGCTATGTGTTTGCCACTGTTATGAAATAAGTCTCAAGAAAGCAGTGGACTGCAAACTTGGATCTCAGTGAGGGTATGGGTGGAAGGACTTGGAAGGAAGCATCAATCATCTCTTCGTGGCACAAGCTGCTTCACACTTCTGCAATTTAGAAGGGAATGATGCTGTTGATACTAATTATGTCTGCATAATGACAGGCTTGAACTGACTCACAGGCAGGCTGATGTTCTTTGGTAGACATCAGTCTGGCTTTCACTGCCAAGTGTGTTGGGGGGGCTGAGCATCGATGGAGGATCTTGGTGTGATTAAGCCACGTGTGTAACCTCTCTCCTGGCTCTCTCTCCAGGGCCACTGTCCTTGATGCATTTGTGCCGCCTGTCCATCAGGAGGTGCTTTGGACACAAGCAGCACCAGAAAATAACTGATCTTCTCCTCCCAGATGAGCTGAAACGTTTTCTTCTCCATGTTTAAGCCTTTCAAGTTCAACATGGTGCCTTAATAACACAGCAAGGTTTGTTGAGGAAAGATTTCCCATCAGTAGTGTTGCCAATACCTGCAGTGATAATTTACGATAGTTGTTGGTCTCTAGTAGAGCCCTCAGTCCAGGAAGGATGGGAACAACCAACTTGCTGAGTCATCCCTGCCACCACCCCCAGCAAACCAGTAACTTGAAAAGGAGCTTATGGCTAACAACACCTTACAAAGAAAATTCATATCCCAGCCCAGCAGGAACAGCATTTTGTGTGCATTAAACTCTAAGGATATCTGCACTTCTTCTGTAAGCAAGGCTTATGGATGTGAGGGCTGCATCCACACCACTGTAAGGGTAAGAAAAGGGAACCCAGCTGAACCTACTTTCAAAGCAAGCAAGGTCCCCTGGCAGGTGTTATTTATTTACTATGTATATCACACTGCAGATAGATGAGCACCAACCACCAATCATCTGCATTTAGGCCAGGATCTGAAACACGCATTTCTGCCATGACAGCAAGTAAGTCATTGCTGCTGGCAGCTCCCCACAGTGCGGTAATAACGGAGGAAATGTTTTTAATCACCCATTTATATCACTTATTCCTGTTGCTCTGAGACATAAGGGAGCCCCACCTCAATATTACACATATTTTCCTTGTAGCATATTATTTTTCAAGGACACGGGCTAACAGGCTATCACTTGCAGGCATTAAGCACTCCTCCTTTCTGCCCTGAGTATTCAGTGACATTTCCTAAGTATTCCTCAGCATGCATCTGAAAAACAAGAGCTTCTATCTCCCTTCCCTCCCAAGAAAAAAGAACATCTTGAGAATAAGATAATTTGTTTTCTTGAAAAGTTTCTACCTCATTCATAGCATTTTGAATGGGAGTAATAATAACGGGACCTCTAATGGGTGGTTATAAAATTAACAATATAAATAGTGAAATTACAGTCCATCTCAAATTAAACGTACAATAGATAATTTCTGCCCCTCTCTCCATTGCTGATCTGCAGGTGCAGTGTATAAGACTCTCAAATGCACATTATGTATGCAGTTCTTATTCCACTGAGGTCATAAAAATGAATATTTCCTCCAGCTAAATTTCAATAGTGGCTGTTTTTCTTTTCCTCCCAGGAAGCTGTCCTGCTGCCACAAACCAAAGTGCAGTTACAATCACTCTGTGCTCTCCTGGATGCTCCCCTGGGAATACTGGCTACCCAACAGATATGAGACTGAGGATGACGAAGGTCTAGTTCTTACACCATCAACCTCATCTTACCTCCATATCTGGACCACTGTGCACCTGCAGGGTTAGTGCCACATTGCTTGTGTGCCAGAGGGGCAGGCCAAGCACTTGGGTGATTTTGGAGATCCTTTTCTTCTTCACTTAGCTATGAAGACTCCTGCAAGAATGAGCTTGGTGTGCAAAAACTGTGGTGAAGTCATCAACATCAGCAATGAGATACAGATGGTCCTCATCTCGTGTTAGTGGAGAGAGCAGCGGTCTTCAAATATGCACACAGTTCTGGTGTTTGCTGGTGTGTGTGTGATTGCAGAGCCAGCCTTCCTTTTGCTTATGAGAAGTACAAGAGGAGTGACCAAAGGCTACACCTGGGTACTTGTATTTGATGTATAGAACAGTTCAGATATGCAGCTGGAGAACACAACTACTGGCTGCAGGTGTCCAGTATAAGAGTTTAATTGTTGTGCTGACCAAACACAACAGGAGCAGTTCCTTTGGTTTATGGGACACTAAATTGTACCCTAATGGGACAAAATCAGAAGTACAGTCAGGTCATTAGAATTCCTTTTTATGGGATATGGACATCTAGACATCTTCAGTGATCTGACCCAATTCATCACATGTCATCTGAGCCATATAAAAAATTGCTGTCTGGTTTAAGATGGCCACCTATACTCTTTCTTTCCTGCTGAGGGGAAAAAATAGACATTTGTCTTCATATGGTGGTTGAAAGGTGTCTTGTTTAGGTAGATCCTTTTAAAATCACTATCTTGCATAAGCTGAATCATGCTTAACTTTTTAAGATGAAAGTTAAGTGTGAAGAATTCCTGTTTTGGTGACACATCTGAAAGTTGAAAATCCAGCTTATTTTATTTTAGATGAAAATTTTCTTTTTTTTTTTTACCTGCTATTTTCATTATTTACCTTTAAGCATCTTATTTTGTAGCATCACTCAATGGGTTTACCAGAGTAATACAAGGAGAATATTGTTCAGAGGATGTGGTAAGAGCATTCTTTCTAGATTGCTTTTCATTTGGAAATTTCATGCCTTGACTCTGCTTACTTGAATCCCTCAGATCATGTAAAATTAGGATGAATTCTCTATGCTTCATTTGTATCATCTCAATATATTTGCTTATTTATTTTAATAAAAATTGTGATCAACACTGGTAAAGTATATCTTTATGCATCAACACGTGTCCATTTATAAACTGCAAAAGTTGTAGAAGATGCAAATGAAACAAGCTAAATATAGGTGAGATTTAGACTTTTTTCTGTATTTGAAACCAAATGTAATTGCAGGATTTGAAAGATTGTTATGAATATATTTTATCAGATTCTTTGCTGTTATTTTGCTGGCAGTGTAGTGGCTACCAATGCACAATTGTATAGGATATTAGCTCAAAAATAAATGGTTTATAATCTGTTTCCCTTTTCTTCTTCTTTTTTTTTTCCTTTTTTTTTTTTTTTTTTTTTTTTTTCTTTTTAATGATAGCACTGATTTTGTGCAATATTTGGTAATTTAGTAAATGAGCAGATGACATGAATCTTGGGGGAGTGTCTGATACAGCAGAGGGCTGTGCAGCAATCCAGGAGGACCCTGACAGACTGGAGAAGTGGGCTGAAAAAAATCTCATGCAGTTCAGCAACAAGAAGTGCAAAGTCCTGCACCTGCTGAGGAACAACCCCAACCACCAGTGCATGCTGGTGGGCACCCAGCCTGAAAGCAGCTCTGCAGAAAAAGACCCAGGAGGACACCAAGTTGAATGTGACACAGCAATGTGCCCTTACCACTAAGAAGGATAGCAGTATTCTTGGCTGCATTAGGCAAAATGTCACCAGTAGGCCAAGACAGGTAATCCTTCCCAACTACTCAGCTCTGGTGAGGCTGTACCTGAAGTTCTATGTCCAGTTCCAGGCTTCCCAGTAGAAGAGAAACATGGGCGTGCTGGAAAGAGTCTGATAGAGAGCCACCAAGATGATGAAGGGACTGGAGCACCTCTCCTATGAGAAGAGGTGGAGAGAGCTGGGACTGCTCAGCCTGGAGAAGAGGAGTCTCAGGGGGGATCTCATCCATGTCTATAAATACCTGAAAGGAGGGTGTAGTGAAGACAGAGCCAGGCTCTTTTCAGTGGTGCCCAGTGCCAGGACAAGGGGCACTGGGCACAAACTGGAGCACAGGAGGCTCCCCCTGAGCACCAGGCAGCACTTCTGTGCTGTGCGTGTAAGGAGCCCTGGCACAGGCTGCCCAGAGAGGCTGTGGGGTCCCTGCTTGGAGATGTCCAAAAGGGCTTGGGCCTGGGCAGCCTGCTCTGGGTATCCTTGCTTGGGCAGGGCTTGGAGCAGGTGAGCCCAGAGGGCCCTGCCAGCCTCAGCCACATTGTGATTCTGTCCTTTTGTGTATCTACTGAAGTTAAGTCTTATAAAGATGACTAAGTAAATACATTTTACTTTACTAGTTTAGCACAATGGGACTGACCAGCTACAAAGTAGCAGATTAGTGGTGCTTAAAGAGACAACAGAGAAAGCTTGCATCCCTAAACATGGCATATACTGAATTCCCTTCAGCACTCGTGTTCCTGAGTGCCCCAGGTCCAGGGTCTGATGCAGCTAAAGGCAATTTTTCCTGATACGCATGCAATATATATGCCAAAATAGAGACTGCCTTGCTCTATGGTCCCAGCCCAAACTTTGATGGCTTTGAATAAATGTTTCTGGGAGTTATTTCTCTGCATATTGAGTGATTATTTGTCATTCTTTGATACATTTCTCAGCTCACTGCTTCAAGGGATGGAGCACTTTCATGCACACATTTGATGCAAAAGTGCTCACTAGGATACCTTGGGGAGTCCAATTTTCTTTAAAATGATAGCAATGAACTATTTCTGTGAAGACAGTTGTTTCACATTCTTGTGTCCCCACTAAACACAGTAACCCTTGCTCTGAGTGAGTGCTTGGAAAGCACAACGACCACACCTGGGCTGTGTCACCTTGTAACAAGGATTTGTTCCTTTTCTATGCTAGATGAAGCCTTTACTTTCTGCTCTATCACCCTTTGTGTTTTTAATGGGCTATGGGCTTGAAACTCTTTACTCATCACCAATTTGAGAGAAACAAGCCTAGATTCCTGGCTTTCATGTCTGTGAAGTAAAATTGAGTTTGTATTTGGTCAGCTGTCTCGCTTCACAAATTACACTGTGGAATCTCTGCTGGGTCTGGGGCTTTTGAAATCCCTAGATAATTCCTTTCTAAAGCCTGAAAAACACAGCAATAACAGTCAGAGCTCTTTGTCTCATGAAAGCACACTGGCTCTCAACCCTGAAAGTCCAGGCAGGCCCTGTAAAATTCTATAAATATGATAAATATGGGATTTTCTCCATTCATTTCAAGTTTTTTTTTTTTTTTTTTTTTTTTTTTTTTGGGTTGTTTTGTCTTTGTCATTACAGTCATCCCAAAACAAGAACTGTCTGTGCTGTGAGCTTGTCCTCAGAGAGAAGCCTGCAGCATCTAGTTTGCTGCCCCAGAGCTCCAGGCGATGAGCCACCCCTGTACACAACCCCTGCTGTGCTGCTCCCATGAGTGCCAGGACTGGGGCTGGCAAACCCTTTATTCCTTCCAGCCATGTATAATTCTTCCTATAAGCTGGTAGGTGGCACCTCTGCCTTCCTGAGTCTCTCCAAGGAAAGCGACAGGCTTCCTCTTCAGTAATAACTATTTCTATACTCGTGGGTTCAGCATAGGCAACAAATGTACTTCTGCTCCTGAACTAATTAGGCTTAGTGAGTGCAAGGCATAAGCATATCACAGCTTCCCTGGAGTTAAGTTTATTAACTCATCCCATAGGAAAGGCAAAACACCTCTCAGGCCCTGGGAGCATCTTGTGCTCTTTGCTCACTGACCGCTGGAGTGACAGCAGGAGGCAGCTTCTGTGCTCCCACATATCTTAGCCAGCCAGCCACTGGACCCTAAACCTCTTTCTCAGAAATCAAAGGTTAAAAAATAGTTTTTTTTTTTTTTCTGTTTTCCAAGCTATAAATAAATGTACTATTTATGAAAACAGAAAGTAAATGGAAACAACCCCAAATAGTTCAATGCACATGAAGCAAATTGCTTTTTAATTTATTTCTTTTTCTTTTTTTCTTTTTTTTTTCTTTTTTCCTTTTTTCTTTTTTCTTTTTTCTTTTTTCTTTTTTCTTTTTTCTTTTTCTTGCAAAAACAAAATAAAATGTGAAAAATATCCATCAGTTGGGCTATTCTTGGGACACATTCTGAGGAATATATTGAAACATGGCTATTCTTGGCTATTGGGACCTAAATTCTTTAGAGGTGATAGAAGCAAATTCAAATCCCCTCACAGGATCTAACATATTCAGTCTCTATCTTCAGCCTCCCTGTTTCTCTGAAGTTCAATGTTCTCTGTCCAGAGAAGGGCGACGAAGCTGGTGAGGGGCCTGGAGAATAAGTCTTACGAGGAGTAGCTGAGGGAGCTGGGCTTGTTCAGCATGGAGAAAAAGAGGCTCAGGGGTGACCTTATTGCTCTTTACAGATACCTTAAAGGAGGCTGTAGAGAGGTGGGGGTTGGTCTATTCTCCCACGTGCCTGGTGACAGGACGAGGGGGAATGGGCTTAAGTTGCGCCAGGGGAGTTTTAGGTTGGATGTTAGGGAGAACTTCTTTACCGAAAGGGTTGTGAGGCATTGGAACAGGCTGCCCAGGGAAGTGGTGGAGTCACCATGCCTGGAAGCCTTTAAAAGACGTTTAGATGTAGAGCTTAGGGATACGGTTTAGTAGGGACTGTTAGTGTTAGGTCAGAGGTTGGACTCGATGATCTTGAGGTCTCTTCCAACCTAGAAATTCTGTGATTCTGTGTGATTCTGTGATTCAATCTTTCTCATTTTTGAGCATCTCACTCCACTTATCCAGCAAGACTGTCTTGATTTCACTAAAAGTTTCTCACTGATAATGTCTTGGTTTGTAAGAACATAAGACTGGGTGTTCAGATGAGGGCCTCACTGGGGCAGGGGGTGACAAGGGAGGGCTGAGGGGGTGCCCTCAGTGCCCAGACAACTTGGTAGCCCTGCAGAGCTTCAGCATCCATTGGACTTTGTTAAGAGAACCGTAGCTCTGCAACGTATTTGGGATATAGCTAGTTGCTCTCATTTGTTCTGAAGGGGTTTCCAACTAATTTTATCCAATACTCACTAACTCCTGAACTGTAGGAGAAAACAAGCAATTGTCCCTGATTCTCTCCTTGGTACCCCCTTGATGGTTCTATGTCATCCCTTCTAGATTTCCGTTTTCTTTTTTTATTATTTATTTATTTATTTATTTATTTATTTTTCCCCAGGCCAGAGACTCCCAGCCTCTTTAGCCAGTTCTTGGACAGGACTGACCAAAATATTGAGGTTGTACTAATAAATTAAGTATTACTCCTACATTCTCCCAGAAAATGGCCAGTGCTACCTAATGCCCTCTGGCTGCTTTCCTTGAATGCCTTGTAGTGTTTCTCAAGTACTGCCTGTTCCTGGCTTGTATAGCCAGACAGCTTAATCCAAAAGAAATACCTAGTGAAAATTGCCTCCGCTCAGTTTCTGAAGGGCTTTTGCACATGCTCTCTCTTTTCAGTTACCCCAGATCATAAAAATGACCGTGCGCATTTTCCCTGGATTTAAGGGTGACTGCTACATGCAAGGCTCCAAACAGGGAAGCAGCGCTGAGACCTTTCCCTGAGACATGAAAAAACGGATTGTGCCTGGCCCTTAAGCACAGCCGGGACTCCGTGTCTGCTCTTCGTCGTGCCCAGGCAGCTGAGCAGAGGAACAGGCAGCCAGAAATTTATTTCTTCTGAGCGTGAGGCTGCCCGCAGCCACCCCCCGGCCATGGAAAAGCAGCCGGCTCCAGGTGCCGGCGGTAGATGGCACTGCCGGCACACGGCGCCGCGGAAAGGTTTCGCCCCAAAAACAGCCGGGAAAGCCCAGGGAGGAGAGCCGAGTAGACAACACGAGATCAGAAGGACCAGGGCATCGCCCGACATTGCCAATTCCAAGCTGTGCAATTTTCGACCTTTATTATTATTATTATTATTATTATTATTATTATTATTATTATTATTATTATTATTATTATTATTGTGGTGATGATGGTGATTATAATAATAATAAAATCGTCGTTGTCGTCATTGTTGTTATAATTATTTATTTTTTTACTATACTCTCATTTCCCAGCTTTTCTGCACTGATTTTCCAGAAGTGGGATTCAGCAGCATGCATACAACTCCCAGGCTGATGGGTCAACTGTGCTTTATATTTATTCTGTGATGAAGGCTAACACTCTACCAATTGTATAGATGTGAGGAAAGAACCAAGGAGCTCTGGCAGAAATGCAGATGGACACTCTCGCTTGGTTTGTCAAAGACTTGGCAATTCAAGGTAGCCCTCAATGTTCCCAGTCCTAGAAAGGTCTGCTTAATTATTTTGTTTTTAAATTAGAATTTTGCTAAAGATGTTTTTCCCCCAACATCCGTTAACACTTGACAGAAAAATGTAAGAGCTAGAGAAGTCTAAAATGGAGCACCCCTTCCTACTGAAATTACATATAATTAACCAGTTAGACACTTGAATCTGCCTTGGTGCTCAGGATGAGCACTTAAAGAAGAAGTACAATACCCTTCAGAGCCCCTTCTCTGCTCCAAGGAAATAATTCTAAATGCCATCTTCCCAATTGCACAGACTGCCTTTTACTACTTTCTAGACAGCACCTCTAGGCAAGAGCTCTTCCTGTAATTTATTTTGGACAAGAGTGCACCTTAGAGCCTACTCCTAAAACACATCCAGTACATGGCCATTTGATGTCACAGGCAGGATTCACCAGGTTTGTTCCCTGTGCTGCTCAGTGACTGATTTCATGGGAATGTCTTTTTCCCATGTTCTCTCTACAGTGTTTTATTTGCAGTGCTTTCGACAGTTTACAGCCCAGCAGGTGTATGCATTACAAATGACAACTGAATTCAGTGTTCTGGTTTAACCTGTCTGGCAGCTCAGCACCACACAGCTGTTCGCTCACCCTCCCAGCTCCCTCTCTGGGATGGGGAGAGAATTAGAAAGACATGAAAGGCTATGGGTTGAGATAAAGACAGTTTATTAAGACAGAAAAGAAAGGATGATTATAATGATGATGATGATAATGTTAATAATAATAGTACTACTACTAACAATGTGTACAAACAAGTGATGCACAATGCAATTGCTCACCACCCGCTGACTGATGCCCAGCCTATCCCCGAGCAGACGGCCCCCCCATCCCAGCTAGCCACCCCTATATATTGTTTAGCATGACGTCAGATGGTATGGAATAACCCTTTGGCCAGTTTGGGTCAGCTGTCTTGGGTCTGTCCCCTCCCAGCTCCTGCTGCACCCCTAGCCTACCTGCTGGCAGGACAGAGCGAGAAGCTGAGATGTCCTTGGCTTGGTGTAAGCACTGCTCTGCAACACTTAAAACATCATCCTAAATCCCAAACACAACACCATACCAGCATCTAGGAGGGAAATCAACTCTATTCTAGCTGAATCCAGGACATTCAGCTTCATATCTTAGAAACAAATGCCTTCACATACTGACTACATGTAGGCTAGGCCTTTTAAATATAATATATGCTCTGAATTATTATGGCAGGTCTTCAGGCATCCTTCTGGGTAAGGCAGTTTAGTAGGACACACAAGTGACTGCCTGAAGATATGCATTTGCCTTGTGCAAATGAAGGCATTTACTTTGAAAGTGTGCTCATTTCTCTGAACCTTATGTAGGAGCTGCCTAGAAACTTGCAAAAATCAATGAGAAAAAATGTAAGGGGTAGGAATGGTATCTCCAACATGGTGTGTTTGTGCAACTCCAGTGCAGCACCTTGCAGCTGACTGGTGTATACATAAGATGCACAGTTTCTTCACCAGTTTCTTCTGTCTCCACACAAGCCATAAAAGTAAGGAGACAGGAGCTCTCTTCTGCTGTTGACTGTGTGCTTCTGGGCTTGGTATATTACAAATCACCCTTGCAGCCTGAGCTCAAAAGAAGAGGAATGTTGTAACCAGCTGTGTGGAAACCATGCACCACACAGATGTAAGCGCCAAAGAGTTTCTGGTTCAATTAGCGTGGGTTCCATCGGAAGTGATGCATCTTTTAACATTAAGCTCCAGCTATGGTCATCCTGAGGCTGCTTGTCCCTCGGCAGCACTGAGTTTTGTATGCTGGTGCATAAAGCAATACAGGCAGATGAACAACCTCATTTCATAGCACATGTCAACACTCACAGCTTTTTCATCTGACAGTAAGAGCATATAGTATTTTAACTACAATTTTTGGCCTCCTCAGATTTCTAATAAGTGCAGATATTCTACTATAAGCAGAAAGAAAAAGATTTCTTGGTGGGATTTTGTGAAAATGATTTCTCTTTTCTGATCACTTTAAACAATTTTCTCTCCAAGACCCTATTCTTCCTTTCACTAATGCACTTATTGACTCATATGTATGGAAGCACCTTGCCTTCTGTCTCCTTTTGCTGGTTCATTACATGTATTTATTGCTGCATTTCTCTGAAGCAATTTCATTAAATTCTGTTTTATGGTTGTCCCAGAAATCTGCCATTATTATACAGTGCCCTTTCATGTTTATAGCAAAAGCAAGATCATTCTGTGTCTTAAGTTTTATTAATATCTTTCAATCATTTAAAAATGAAAAACAGATAATTTACTATAGGAACTTGCCTCTTTCTTTTAGCAGCAAAATAAACCTAATTTCCTCCAGCTTTCTGCCTTATAACTCAAACCTTTGGTGTGGATTACTTTTCTGAGAGCTATTAAGATTGCCCACAGGCAGAACAAGTTCAGTAAAATATCAGTGGTTGGACTGGTTTCCTTGGAGGAAACATTCATTTCGGGGAAAACTTTGTTTGCAGCATTTTATAGTTACTTAAGAGACATTTTTGATCCCTTAAACTCACAAAAGGTGACCATTATCATTAGTATTACTAAAGTGCAGCAGGTATGAAGCATGAATGTGAACACTGTTGAGCGATTTGGAAAGCATTTTTGAGAATCCGAAAGGAAGATTTAATAAAAAAGAATATTAATAAAATAATAATAATAACCAGATTAGAATATTATGTTATTACATCAATATTACATCAAAACCACTTTTACATCCAAACTCAATCAAGGTTAAAACAACAACAACAAAATAGACAAAATTTGGTAATTATTATGCTCTAAACAACATAGTCACACAACTTCACTTGACATTTAGCTCCTCAAAACGACTTAGATGCTATGGTACACAATTTTTTACCTGGAACACCCTGATTTCTGCTCCACCTATTGTCAACATCAGGAACCAAACTGATGCTTCCTTCAGACCACTGTGGCTGGATGTCTTCCCCGTGAGGAGGAAGGAGGGTGCAAAGCAGAGAGAGAGTTTACCTAAATCTCACCTATCACAGAGGCAGAGTGAAGTTTCATGTGTATCTAGGCCTGAAATAGAGCAGCCTGTCAGATTATAGAGGTTGTTCTCAGAACAGCTGAGATCCGTAGGATAGTCGTTAGCAGTCTTTACCTATCTAAAGAGTCCAGAGTTTTTCTCGGCTTACTTATCTGATAGGTGAGTGAAAAAGGAAAGGGTGACAATTTGTCATTAAAGGAATCAAAACAATTTGGCTGGTTTGTTTCATGAAGAGTTGCAGTGTAAAAGTACTAGGTTTTTTGCTTCTCCCAGAGAAAAGATGTGAAAACTTTACAAAATATTATGGAGGAGAAATGGTAAAGAAAAAAAGACCCCGCCCCCCCAGCCCCCCCGCCCACATACTCACACAAAAATCCTGCATCTCTGTTGAGAAGGAAAATGTCAACGAGATTATAAGCATGATGTAACACAACCTCCCACCCATCCTCCGTGTTTCTAAAAGGAACCTCTGGAGGCTTGGCTGGTAATTTGTGCTTTTCACAATAGCTTTAGCTATTTCTCCCAAACACATACTTTTACTCAAGATATCACTGACTTCAAGACAGAGGGTTGAATTAATGCACTGTGTAATACAGCCCAGTGTGTTTGGAGAATGCTCAACCAACAGCTGCTGCAAGATTCAGTTCCCCAAATGTTCAGCAAGAATTGGACACTGCCAAAACATAATGGCATTTCTTTTGAGACAGGATTGCCTTTACCTGATCTCCAGCTGCAGTTCAGGGCTCTGACTTTGGTGTTTGAACACTTCAGAGCTGAGGCCCCAGCTGCAAAGTGTGCCTGGTGTGACTGTTCCTACTAGCACCAGTTGTTTTTGGCCACCAAGAATGCTGTGAAGCAGGTACTTCAGAGCTGACACCTGGAGGTATTGTTGCACAAGCACACTTTTTTTTTTTTTGTGAGTAAACCACAGTAATTCAATAAAAGGAGGGTGATTTATGGCTGTTCTTCCACACTTTTGGTGAACTACATCTTTAAGGGGGAATATTATATGAATCTTGAGTATAGGATCTCTCATTTTTAGGTTCCATACCACAGCAGTCTTTAACACAAGGGTCTCGCAGGACAGGGACCCCAGCTGGAGTTTCTAGTCACCCACCTAGAAAACATGTGCTAGTACCTCTGAGGTGGATCCTCTGCTGTCTGTCAACAGTTGGGCAGTAGCCTGCTTCTCTGTGTGTTTAGGACCAGCCCCTCCTAGTCAGTCCTAGCTCTCAAACCTATCCCTTTGGAGAGCACTGCTTTTCTAACAGCTCATCAGTATGGGAGGGGATTATGAGCCTGTATTTCTGCAAATTTCCCTTTATAACATACTGGTATAGATGTAGTCATAGTTTCTCTACTCTGCCTAGCTATAGTTTCTTTAACACGCATAAACCAAAAGAAAGCTTTTGAAATGGTCTATCCTTTTTTTTTCTCCTCCTCACCTGACCAAAATAGCCATAGCTATCAGGAAACATCTAAGGTAAGATCTCTGCTTTGGAAAAGAGAGCAGCACAAAAGCTATTTCCATGTCCTGGACAAGACGATGACTGGGAGTAGTCAGCATAGATTTATGAAGGGGAAATCTTGCTTGACCAACCTGACAGCCCTTTATAGCAAGATTACTGGTTTGCTGGATGAGAGGAGAGCAGTATGTATTGTTTATATCAACTTTAGCAAGGCTTTTGACACTGTCTCCTGTAGCAACCTCATAGACAAGCTATTGAAGTGTGGCCTAGATAAATGGGCAGTGAGACGTGGAAACTGGCTGAAGTGCCAGGCTCAGAGTGTTGCAATCAGCAGCATAAAGGCAAACTAGAGGCCGTTCACTGATGGTGTGTTCCACAGACTCATATTAGAGCCAGTGACCTGGACAACAGGGTGAAGTGCACCTCCAGTGAGTATGCAAGTGATAAAAAACTCCTGCAGAAAAGGCTTGGGGATCCTGGTGGACACCAAGTTAAACATAAGCCAGCTATGTGTCCTTGCAACAAAAAAGATCAACTGCCTCTTGAGCTGCTTTAGGAGGAGCCTTGTTAATAGGTCAAGGGAGGTGATCCTTCCCCTCTATTCAGCTGTGGTGAGGGCACATCTGGAGTGCTGGGTCCAGTTCTGGGCTCCCCGAGAAGGTCCAGTTCAGGACCACTAAGGTGGTTAAGGAACTGGACTATCTATCATACAAGGAGAAGATGAGATATCAGGACTGATCAGCTGGGAGAAGAGATGGATCTGGGGGTTCTTAACCATGTCCATAAACACCTGAACAGAGGGAGTAAAGAAAAGAGATCCAGCCTCTTCACATTGGTGCCCAAGAGAGGGCAGAAAGTGATGGGCACAAACTGAAACACAAGACCTTCCACTTGAACGTAAGAAGAATCAGGTGACTGAGTGAGTGCTAGAGCAGGTGGCCCAAAGCAGCTGTGGAATTTATATCCCTGGAGGTACCCAAAACCTGGTAGATGTAGTTCTGAGAAATGTGCTGTAGCTGACTCTGCTCTGAGCATGAAGCTGGACAAGATGATCTCCAGAGGTGCCTTCCTGCCTCAAGTGTTCTGCGAATTTGTGATTTATTCTGCTAGTTTAAGTAGCTTCCAGAGGGGGAAGAGTTTTGTCCACAGTCCACAATTTGCTTATATTTCTCCATACATTTACGACATCATTCGATTACCTTCAAGTCACTTTAATTTTGCACTGACACTACTGGGAAGCGGATTTATGAGTGGAAGCCTGACCTTTCTTTCTGTCCCTGAAATACCGTTTCACAGAAATTGAAGGGAATGCTGCTGATTTTTTATTTATTGATTTGGTAGGCTCTTCCCAGAGCAAATAACACCATTTGGCTACTCCCTATTCTCCCTATTCGTTTTTTTCTAGCTTTACAAATAGTACAGAATTATATTTTGTAGGACAGGGAACTGCAGATGTGGTGTACATGGCAATAGTTTTTGAGGAAATTTCCTAGCTATGAAAGATATATTTCTAGTGACAGAAAGAGCCCAACTATCATCAACAGAGGTAAACTGTTCTTCATTGAGTATTTTATTTGAAAAATATGTACCTTTATCATTTTTTAACCAAGTAGTTATATAGAATGATACTGCCATGACTAGTCATAGGATACAGTCTTTGTACTGACTTTGCAAGGGCTCAGGACTGAAGCAGGTTTCCTTTGTATAAGTATTTCCAGGTTTCCTTTGCATAAGTATTTCACAATCTGTCTCCAGTATTGTTTGGTTTGGTTTAGTTGTAAAGCCTTTGTTGTAAAGCCTTTTTTTTTTTTTTTTTTTTTTTTTTTTTTTTTTTAGTTGTCTAAGTGTCTGTAGCTAATAAGTAAATGTATGAAAGCATGTTAGCAAATATAAAAATGACCCCAGGTGGATTCTAGGGTGAGGAAGAATAAACTATTAATATGAACATCATATTATTTACAGAAAAAAACTCAAAGTGTTGATGACTTGTGCTTAAAGCTCCTATCATCATCAGAATGAAACCACCTACAATAGGAACCAGAGGAACAGGAAACTGGTCTGCCTAACACCTCAAAAAGAGTAGAAAATGAGTGTTTGTTTATCAGTTCTGACAGTATTCTTTCCTTACCTATAATAATTAAATCTGGACTAGTTATGATTACACTAAGACTTCAATTATTCTAATAAAACAAGCAAGCAAACAAACAAACAAACAAACAAAAACCCTGTTGGCTTTATGTATAAGGTGTGTTGCTTCTTTGTATGTAAGCAAAATTGAGTGTAACAATTTCTAGATTAAAAATCTAGAAATCTGGTAGCATGACATTTGATACACAAGCAGTGCACAGAGAGTGGATGATCTTAAAACTCTTATGACTTCTGTGACTTCAGTCAACTCTAAACCAGTCTGTGGTAGTTCTGTCAAGTCCTCCAGCAATGCAGTTCCCATAGTTGTCCTACATATCCTAAAAGATCATTTGTATTACATATCTATGAGACACAGCCTTCCTGATTCAAATTCAGTCCGTTTTAGCTCCCGTTAGTTATTTCATCTGACAGTTAACATTTTTGTCATTCACAGCAAAAGATTTTTTGATGATTGATGCAAGGACTAACTCATTTTCTAAATCTGCCAAAACCTTACTTGGGTTTTTGTATCATTTGGTCACCTTGCTGAGCTGTCAAGAAGGAGCAAGAGGTGGTCTACAAACCCTTTAAGGCTGTTGCATGTTAGCATTTCCCAAGCAGATAGGCTTTGGAACAGTTTAATGCTGAACCCTGTAAAAAAAAAAAAAAAAAAAAAAAAAGTCATAGCTTTCCTTTTATTCTTCTTCTTGGATACCAAGAAAGAAAAATGAAGCTAAGATTAGATAGCTAACAGTACATATGTAGAGAAATCAAAATTGCCATATCTTCTTTGGCCTTAGTGTTTTGAGAGATGAATGTCCTCATGCCAAGGGAGCAGATTACCTCTACCTTAGCAGTCTGAAAGACTTACCATAATAAGTTGCAACATTTTTATCAAGGACTTTATCAAGTTCAAGTCATTTAGCTGGGAAATTGGTGAAACTGCTTCTGTCTTCAAAAAGCAGAGAAGTACAATCTAGCCAACAACAGAATTAATGTCTATCTTCCTCCAAATTATTGTCCTTGGTGTTACCTAAAATGGCATGGGGGAATTCTTTAGTGGTTAAGGATGTGGAACATAAAAATGTATTGGTTGTCCTAGTAGCCCTGTGTCCATTTTTTATGCTATAGTTCCTTTTTGTCCCTAACAATAAGGTGAAATCGTTACCATTGGAAGTTCAGACTCTGTAAGCAGTTTGATATCTGAACCATTCTGTGGGGTGAAGGCCTTGCTGAGTATTGTCTTCCTGAAAGATATTCTTTGCAAGAAAATGATGGTAACTCTGTATGAAGTCCATTCATACAAGAGATTTTTGGAAAAAAAAAAAACATCCCCAAGGACAGATCATGAGTCATGTGATATAAGAAGCTTTGGAGATACAATCTGTTTTGTTGTTGTTGTTGTTAGTGGTGGTTTTATGTGTGTGCTGTTTGTTGTTGTTTTTATTTTTTAAGCAAATATGATGAATGGGGGTTGTTCCAAATGGGGAAATTCTTCTTCTTCTTATTATTATTATTTCTGTTTGTTCTCTTCCTTGAGGGGCATGCATTAACTAGGCAAGGGCAGAAGGGGATTTTTCTCCAAAACTGGGCACTTCCTGATAGCAATCCCCCTAAAACTCCTTTGCAATTTTTCAGAAGACACTCAAAACACTGTGTGCCTTGTGGTATAGACTTCTCTGGACTGCCTGCACACACAGATTTTTTTTTTTTTTCCTTTTTTATTTTCTACTTTTTGGAAAACAGACCGTTATACATTTCTCAGTTAGTCTATAATTTACTCTGCCACTGAGGCAATAGGTAATAAACAGGAGTAACGCTAAAGTACTGCAAGAGTTTATTCACTGAAACTTTAAGGTCAAGCTTCTCATTACAAAGTGGGAAAAAAAAAGATTTTGGGTTAAACAAATACATACAGTCAGGATTGTTTCTTAGCAGCATGTTCTTCTCAGTGATCATTTGCTTTTACTTCAGAGTCACAGGATGCACCCCAGCCAAAAAAAAAACACACAATAACCTAGAGGTTTAGTACTAGCGACAAGATTCCCCCTTTAGAATAGACAGTTCTTATTTTAGGGTTTCCCACCAGGCAGCCACCTCAGCAAGTTCCTTCCTCTCTATTCTATCATTCAGATTGGGAATATGAATGCAAATTTATTTGATGACTCCATGGGAGAACTTGAATTTTGGGTTCTTCTCTCAAAGGTTTTGTCACCCCAGCATTCATCCATAGAAGAACAGGGGGGATATGAAGGATGAAGCTAATGTGAAAACTCTTGCTAGAGGTGGCTACAGGATGTTATGTCACCCTCTTCAGTCTTGTCTGGCTGCTTC
Organism: Aythya fuligula; assembly: GCF_009819795.1. NCBI lineage: Eukaryota > Metazoa > Chordata > Aves > Anseriformes > Anatidae > Aythya > Aythya fuligula. The sequence goes on from NC_045559.1 coordinate 128,065,555, forward strand.
TTCTTGACTATGAATTGCTCTATTTGTATGGTCTGCTGGTGCACTCACACTGAATGTCACACAGGCTATTGGTTATGAATATCTTCAGGTAAGCTAACAATTTCCATTATGTTATTAGTTTACTATACAGAATGCAATTGGGCATAGATGACAAGTTATTAGTTACTCTGCCTGAGCACATCTATAGGATAGCAAGCATCTTCTGTTCTCCACAACAGTTTCTTGAGATCCTGTTTCATGACAACTCATTTGATTTAATTTTTAGTCTCCATAACCCCATTTCTCATCTGAGAGCTAATTCTTCAAAATCTGTGGAACACTATCTGAGGCCAAACACTTCTTTGCACTTTCCAAACAGTGGAAAACAGTATTACCTTGAAATATGTAGCAGAGGTGCTAATTTAAGCAGTAGTTGCTGGGTCTCCTTCTTGGAGATCTTCAAAATCCACCTGGAGATGGCCCTGGGCAGCCTGCTCTGGGTGTCCCTGCTTGGGCAGGGGTTGGAGCAGAGGATGCCCAGTGATCCCATCCAACCTGAACCATGCTGTGATTGTGTGATTCAAGTCCCTGGTCTGCCTGACACTGACAAGGACTAAGACAGGCTCTCGTATGGATTTTCCCAGCAATACTTTCAGGTGAAAGTATTCCATCATCTTCTCTGCTCCCAGCCTTGTTTAACTGTGTACTGATATGTAGTATTTGTAGAAGGTGTAGTCAGACTCTGACCCTTCTTAGCTCTCTTACCATACATGTGAATCTTCATTTGTGAAGGCAAAAGGTGAAAGCAAAGGGGAAAGTGTAAGGTCCAGCAAACTGGACTACCGTAAAGTTGTGAGGAAATGTTCACTCACAAAAGGAACAAAAAAGAGAGACAAGAGAAATGGGTGTGGAGTGGGGCAAAACAATTTATAGGAAAAACAAAACAAACCAACCAACCAAACAAACAAAAAACAACACCCGAAGCTTGACAATGTATTGAATGGGGATACTAATAGCAATTATAGCTACTGAATGACAAATAAAGTTGTGTTTCCCTCGAAGGGCATACTTTGAGGAGCCATTAGAGGAGCTGAAAAGAAACACTGTATATCAATGGTACAGAAGGTTTTGAAATGTCTTACAAAGAACAACTGTATGCTCAAGAACTGAATTTGAGTTTTCCAGTGGCAAATACATCTGACAAGGTAGATGTATTTGAATTGAAATGAATTTGAATAGAGATGTATTGCTCTATTGGATATTTTAGGTAAAGCTGTATAAATTTGGGTTATTAACTAATGTCCTAACAAGAGACAGGAAAAACTGCAGAAAGAGTCTGCAAATGTTTGTGAAGGGTTTCTACAGTGCAAATGCACAAACAACAGGGCTATACTGTACACTAATGGGTCATGGACTGACAAAGCACTTATATATTGTTGCTATGGTAATTGTGTTGTCAAATATGATTTCAGGCAACTATGCAAGAACTATCACTATGTCTCCTTTTCTGTCATTTTACAGCTAGATTTAAGGGTGTTTTCTAATTTATTTCTAATTTATTGTAGCAAATCATAGCTGATAACTGATAGCTAACAAGTCATCGACCAAACAGAAGTCTTAGAGTCATCCTCTTCTGCCTATTACAGCAAGTAACACTAGCTGGTAGAGTATTTAGCTTCTTGGACACCCATAATTTCTCAAGTGTGTACATAATATTTTTGAACTTGAAGAATAACTAATTGGTAAGAATGAGCATAGCCTTCAGCTAGTGAAAATCAGTGCACTCTGCATCTGCATCTCCTCATCAAAACAATCCTTTTGTTGATGGGAAGGCTTTTTACATACAGGTTATGGTGAGGAAGGGATAAAGGATCTTCCTTTTAATCCAGCACAACATTCCTTTAAAGCCGTCTCTGAGGATAAGGGTGACCTAGGCACACTCTCCCATCTCAAGGGGTATAAATCCTTCAGCTCTATCTCTTTGGGTGTATCAACTAGTCCAAGAGAGAAAATGAGGAGTGAATGCAGGAAACAGAACATGGCTTGCTTCATGACTACTAATTGTCACAGGTACGAAATGTTAAACCTGGGAGAAACAAAGCAGGATTTTAACAGATGGCATTTAGCATTTTGGTCAATAAGTGAAAGTGCCTCTTATAGTTGGAATTAATGTTCTTTTGTCAGGCATCACTCAAAGTATTATCCAAGGCTTTGTCATTCAGCTCTGTTGTGGTGGTTTTACCTTTCTAGGCAGCTGAACTCCATCTCAACAACTCTCTCACTCCCCTTCCTCAGAAGAGCAGGGGAAGAAGAAAAGGAAAGAAACAACTCTTGGGTTGAAATAACGGTAATTAAATTAAAGGAAAAAATAATTATTATGGAGAAATTATTATCAATTAAACAATTTAAATAAAGGGAAAAGGAAAGGGGAAAAGAGAAAACAACAACAACAACAAAAACAACAACAACAAACACAACCAACTAAACAAAAACAACAAGCAAAGGCTATGTGGAAGTGCACAGAAAAGAAAATGCTCTCTACTTTCTACCAAAGAGTGATGCTTGACAACGTCCTTGAAGCAGGGCCTCAACTCACGTAGATGTTCAGGAAGACAGATGTTTTCACAGTGAGAGCCCACCTCTCCCCTCTTCCAATTTTTTCCTTCTGGACTTTTTACTAGCCCCCAGACTGTTAGCCCTTTGGGAGTTGGAGGAAGTCCAGATGCAGTGCCAGCACTGCTCAGCAGAAGCCCCAGCAATGTTGTGATACCGGTGCTATCCTAGCTCCAAGTGCAGAGCACAGCACTGTGTGGGCTGCTGTAGGGAAAGTTAATATCCCAGCCAGACCCAGCACGCCCAGCCTGGGCAGAGACCCTGGATCCTCAGGCACTGCGCTGAGCCCCTGCAGCTGGGCAGCAGCACTCCTGAGCAGCAGCGGCCGCAAGAGGCAGCGGTGCTCTTTGAACCTCTTTTACCTAACAGCAGGCTGCAGAAAACTTCAAATGACTTCTCAGAAATGTAACCACCGCTAACATACAACCAAGCCCAAAGATCATCTCTTTATTAGACAGAAGAGATGGAACCAAAGGCTAGCATCCCCCAGCAAAGTTTTTCCTAGACACTCAGGAGAAGTTACTCAGGGACAGTGTTTGTTCAAACAGTCTGATTTATTGGCATTTTGCTTAAACTAATGGTCCTAGAGCATTAACTACAAATCTATTTCTATTGACGTGACTAATCTATGTGGAAAACATCTCCTAACTAACAACCTTAACTATTTTGCCTTAACTATTTTGACTATTCCTATTAATCTATGCGTCTAATCTTCGTATGTATTCTTCGGTGGAAGCTTGAAGATACGAGGAGAACCATGAACTTTGGCATTGGAGCAAGCGAGGGATGAAACAGGCAGGTTGTTCTCAAACATTGTCATGAACAAACCCACCTCTGCCTGCAGCTCTCTCATGAAAATGGTTCTCTGGATGGAGTTTGCTGATGCAGAGTTCTCCCCTGCCACCTCTTCCATAATGCTCTGCATCATAAACAGCTTTGGCAGCAGAGACTTCCTGAACAGGCTCACGAGCAGTTCTGGATCATGTTGGTCATTAAAGTTCGTTTCTTCCTGTTCCTCCTCTTCCTCCCTCAATTCCTCAACTTCTTGTTCCTCTTCTCCTCCATCGCCATCTTCACTGCTTGAGCTCCATGGCTCAGAATGACCATTGGCATCATCTTTGATCTTCTTGGGCAGCCAGTACATGCCAAAAAGAGCCAGAAATGCTTCAGCAAGTGCCCAGAACTGCCAGTGGTGGCACATGGCGAGGAACATGAACACTGTGCTGTTCCCACTCTGCGGCTTGCTTCCCTCCTCGATCTCCTGCAGCAGCACCGACATCTCCTGCTGCAGCATGCGTTCTCTTTTCTCCATAAGGTCTTGGGTGACCTTGTCAGGCTGGTCCCCAGCCTTGAGTGTGAGCTGCAGGAGGCCCAGCACTGACAGGAGGCGAATTATAACAGCCATGGTCTGGAGGAGATGGGAGAGAAGGGGCTCAGCAGGGCTGGGTGCGAGGGAGCTGGTGGCTGGGGGAGAAGGGACAGGAGCCAGAGAGACGCGAGGGTAGGTAGAAGAGGGGGCAATGGAGCTTGGAGGCAGCAAGGGCAGGGTTTGGGAGCACTGCTCGTCCAGGGCTGCAAGCTCCCCCAGGAAGGTGTTTGTGCTCTCACCCAGGCCCCAGCCCCTGTGGGGCAGCAGCGTCTCCTGGAGCCACGGGTGCCTGGCACATCCCCAAAGCCTCTGGGCACTTGCCCTGGCTGGGGCACCTCTGTGCCCAGCCCAAGGCCCTCCCCAGAGGGGCTGCGCCCTCATCCCAGCCTTAGAAACCGCCCCGGGGGCTGCCGTTTGTGCCCCTGGCCCTGCCCTCGGCCAGCCTTCCCCCCGCCTGCCGCACTCACCGATGGCCTGCAGCGCACTGCATCACAGAGCCCCGCTGACAGTCCCCATGCCGACTCATCCCAGTTCCATTGTGGGCACCAGAGCACCATGGTGACCACCGCAGCCCTGGGAGGCCCCAGCCCATGGCCCCAGTCTCGGCTCAGCATCACACAGCTGCCCTGTGCACCCCAAAACCCAGCACTGGCCACCACAAGGTGCAAAGCACAAACCCAACAAGCCGGTCACCTTAAGGCCCTGTCTCTGCCTGAGTGTGTCCCATGCATCTCGGGGGCATGTGCTCAGCTTTGCTACTGCTTGAACCTGCAATTCCCCAGTGGGGTGGTTTTACCTTTCTAGGCAGCTGAACTCCACCACAACCACTTTCTCACTCCCCCTCCACAGAAGAAGAGGGGAAGGGAAGAAGAGAAGGAAAGAAACAACTCATGGGTTGAGATAAGGATAATTTAATTAAAGGAAAAAAATTATTCTTAAGGAAAATTATTTGTAAACAATGTAACTAATTGGAAAAAAGGTTGAGGGGGACAGGGAAAACAAAACAAAAGAAACAAACATAAAACAATCCAACAAGCAAAGGCTCTGTGGAAGTGCAAAGGAAAGAAATTACTCTCTACTTCCCACCAACAAGTGATGCTTGGCCACGTCCTTGAAGTTCTCTTCTGGCTCCAAGTGCAGATCACAGCACTGTAAGGGCTGCTGCATGGACAGTTAACATCCCAGCCAGACCCATTACATCTGTTTGGAATGGCAAAGGACACACGTTTTGGAAAAGAAAAAAAAAAAAAGAAAGACAAAAAAATAAAAAAGAGGATCCCAGAGACTCGTTTGGTTTTGAAGACATTCACCATTATTTTGGCCACCCTTTGGAAGGGAGAATGTGACCTGTAGCTAATAAAAACAAGGAATAGGGGTTGAAAAAGCCACACATTAATATTCTGAATTCTGAAGAATGTAAAGTACCCTGCCATGTCTTCTCATGAAAGTATGATGTAATTTCTTGTTAAGGAAAAGTCCTGATACAACTCCCAAGGGAAAGAGCAATTAATGGAAACAGAAACTAAAGAACTGGCCTCACAGTCATGCCAGGAAGGTCAATGTCTTCTGAAGTAGCATGCAAAGAACTGCATTCACAGACAGCCCTACCGTGTTCAAAGGGTTTGTTCGAAGTGCTGCAAGTTAATTACAGGAAAGTTGAAGGACTGTCAGATAACACTAAGCTTCATTAAATAGTGGCTATGTGGACAGACCTAGGAGAGAGACATGATACATTTGTTTTAATTGCCCCATGCTTTTAGCACATCTTGGCCACCTTAAATATCAACTGCATGTGGAGATATACATAACCAGACGTAAGGCAGAGGCCAGTAGTGGAGCCTCACTCTCTTGGCAGGGGTTACACTAAGCCAGAAGTCATTAGTAAATGCATTTTTTGTTTCCATCAGACAGACAGACAATGTGACAATGAAGTATCCTGAGTGCCCATTAGGTCTTTCAGGGAGTCAGGAAATGAGACATATGAAATTGGATGAGCAGGTTTAACAGAATGTAAAAAAAAAAAAAAAAATCTGATTTTTCTGACTTGAATAAAATGAACTGATCTTTTGTAGACTCATCTGAACATGCTTTTTTTTTTTTTTTTTTTTTTTTTTTTTTCCCCAGTGGGATATCTTGCAATGTTTTCAAAAAGAGAATAATTTTTAAATTAACAAAATAACTTCCATGGTCATTTATCCATTTATCTTAACAAGCCATATTGAGAGTTTGTTCAATAATTCCTGCAAGAAAAATCTTGGCTAGGTTTCACTACATTGTTCATTCCAGAGATTTGAAATCCAAGGAAAAATAACTCCAATATCAGGGAATCTGTCACATCTCTAGCTGAATTGCCACAATACCTCAGTGATGATTAATTGCACTTCAGTTTCAAGTTGAATTTTCCTAGCTTCTGCTTTCAGAAGAATCTGTTTCCCTAAGGCAACTGGCCCTTTCTAGAAGCTGTCCATTACTTGTTTTAGTAACCAACGCAAAACAGTTATTTAAGATGCTGGGACTGAAAGGGGTGAGGAGCAATCAGCAGTGTGTGCTTGGAAGGAAAGTGATCTCTGACCTCAGGGATGGCACACCATACTGCAGCCTCAGCTCCACGGCCTTCCCTGGCCATACCGTAGCAATGCTGTGAGTTGCAGATCTGAGTTTTTCCCGATTTGCTGCTCTGCTCAGCCTTGCCTTTACAGATGTGCATCACTATGGATTGTGTGCAAGTCCTGTCATTCAGACAGAAGAGGAAAAGTCTGCCAGACACTCAGGTGCAGGAAGACAAGGAAAAGTGAATCCTTTTTCTGATGATTTCAGTGGTGTTTGTCTTAAGCAAGCAGCACTTACAAAATTCTGGTCAAGACCACCTGATTTTCCTGCTAGGTATGACCATTGCTGTCGTGACCTTCAGGTAACAGGGCTACGCATACTCTATTCAACACTCTCCCAGGGAAACAGCAAGAGCAGAGAGAAGGGACAACCTTCTGGATGTCCAGGCTAAATAGGCAGGAAAGCTTCTGAAAAAAAGAGCATCCCAGTGAAGACTGGATTGTGTTGCATGCACACAAAGTTAAGATTACACTTGTGCTTTTGATATCAGCAATTCATTTTGTAATTCATCGCCAATTCAGTGGCTAGCATCCAGCCACAGGACAGTGTTTTACCAGGTTTCTGTTACTCCATGGAAACTGGAGGCAGGGAAAAAGGATTATTATTATTTTTTTTTCCCCAAGGAAATCCTCTTCTTATTCCTAGTCCCAGCACCAATGGCTCCTTGCGTCCAGATCAGTACATGGAGAAACACGGACACAGGCACACGTGTGTTCCTGACAGGCAGGAAGCCACCCTCTCCCTGGGTGCACAGTGGCTGCGATGGCTCTGCACATGGACATCTTCCACACTGTTAACAGTGCGGGTGGTTTGAGCTCAGCCCTTCACAACAGGGCAGGACCACCAGACACAGGGCATGCTCTGGATCAGACCATCCACAGGAAGCTGCTCATGTCAGTGCTGAAAAGCAGAAGTGCACTCTGCAGGGCCAACCCAATCTGCTCTGCTGCACAGCTTCCAGCAGGGACCTATGTTTTTAAAGTGCATCAGGGGCTTACTTGCAGTCAAACTAAGAAAGTTCCCCTGCCTGCTCTTGATCTGGATACATGATTTTTCACTCTGAACCACTGCGAGTTCATGCTTGCCTCATTACACTGTCATCATTATCAATGACAATCTGCCCTTCAATAATCCTCAGTGAAAGAGCACGGAGAACTGCTTGCTTTATTAAGTGGGTGAATCCATGTGTGAATTAATTCAGCTGCATATTAAGCAGAAAATCTTGGCAGAGAATGCCACACTTGGAGTTGTCTGAATCTCCTTATTTCTTTTTTTGGCTAGCTTTGTGATGCCCTTCTCTCCTCTGCCACAAAAGCACATTACGTGAAACCTGACACGTGTTGAGCAATGGTTGATCACAGAACAAAGAGTGGCTTTCCAGCTCCCCAGGTGACACAAGCCATTCCACTCCAGGCAAAACAGGCTCCATCCCCTCCTTGCACATGCCATGCTGCCGGGTAGACCCATGAACCCCAGTTCCAGTTCAGGGGAGCCATCCTGAACTGGGCACTGGTGCCGTATTGGTGCTGGCATGGTGCTGTCAGCACTCAGCAGAGCTCATAAAGTTTTGCAAGGGTTTTATCCAGGGTAAGAGCTGCCCCATGTTCAGTATGAGAAGTTACTCCTGGGCTATTTGCTCAAAAGGATCAGATGTCTCTGGGCAGAGAGCAGGTAACTTTACCTGGGGGAAATTCAGCAGATGCCAGCACTTAGGGCCCTCCCATACCATCTGTTTCATAGCTGGACATGGTGGTTCCTTTGGCTATGAATATGCAAAGCCATTGAAAGTCTTCAGATATACCTGGCAATATACACTGAATTAAAAACTCTTTCCTATTCTTGTTAAGTCATCTTAAAGATGAAATTCTGATTATTTTATTTTGCTTTATTTTATTTTGTTTCATTTGGAGTCACCATACAAAGGATAACCTTTCTGGAATTTTCCGTTTTTTTTTTTTTTTTTTTTTTTTTTTTTTTTTTTTTCCCTGATTTTTGTTTGAATTTGAAAAGGTGGTTGTTTTTGTTTTCTAAAAATCTTTTCCTCATCTATTTAAACAATCACATTAGGCTAAGGTATTGTAAGCCTGTTTTCATTAGAGATTATGTTTTATTAGATAAACTTCAATCACGTTGTACCTAAGGTCATGGGTAAATGCAGCTTATGTCTCCATCTCAGCTCCCATCTTGTGAAAATGCCAAAAATGAAGACAATGAGAAAATGAGGGTGCTACAGGGCAGCAAGCTCTAGTACCTGACTTTTTAGATGCCAGAATGGCATCTACTACTTCACAGAGCAGAGAAGTGGAGAAATGAGGAGTCTCAGTGTGGGTGTGGGTACCTTGGCCACAAGTCCCTGGCAAAAGCATATCGAACCCACCTCTCCTCTCATCCCTTCTCCCCAAACAGATGCTTAGCCAAGATTTGTCATAAAAACTCGCTTGGGATTATCAAGGCTTGCTCTTTTCTCCAAGGCAATAAAAATGACAGATTTCAGAGGCTTTGTTTGTTTGTTTGTTTGTTTGTTTGTTTTATCAGTGTCCTAATGACCAAGCTATGGGTTATATTGCAATATGAGACGTGCTTTGGACGTGAGGGGAGAAATGCCCATTGAAATTCTATGTTCAGCAAGCCTGAGCTGGTGTACCACCTGTGGTTTGGAAGGCTGTTTTTGGAGGGGAAGGGCTGCGCTGAGCCACATGAACACAGGTCCTGCATGCAGGCTCTGCCATCCAGAGTGACTGTTTGACCATCGCTGCACCATGCTGTGACCATCCTGAGTTGACATGGGTATGGTTCTCCGGAGAATGGTGCTTTCCACCAGCACAGACAGAAAGATACCTATGAGACAGGGTTTAAAGGATCACAACTTCAGACTCAAGCAAGATTTAAGTACTAAAAGTCTTTTGTGGCTCTATTTCCATGTCATTTGGAGTACTTAGCTGCCTACTCTACAGGGAAAACGGGAGAGCAGGAGGGAAAATACATAGAAAGTCAGCATGGTTTCTATTAACCATTCTCATTATGGCTTGTAGAAGTAAGAAAAGCAAAGCACCATCCTTTTTTTTTTAAAATTAATTTATTTTTTATTTGAATCTGAATGCTAATCTTGTCTACAGTCTCTTGGTCTCTACTGCACTGGTCCCAGAGTTTTTCTGGGAACAAGTGCTAGGGGAATTCCACTCAATTTCAATTAGAGATGTTTATTGCCAAGTGTTTGCACTCTATCGATTGTACAATATAGATGTATAAGATATCATTTAACCTAGATACATGGAGCTTCATACACAAGTCATCTGTACAAGGACATCAATACTGAACAGAAGAAATACACTAAGTGCAAATGACAAAACAAACTGACCAGGATATTTGATCACTTTTATGGTGTACTGGATTGGGGAGGTGGCCAGTGCTGGGTTTTGGGGTGCACGGGGCAGCTGTGTGATGCTGAGCTGAGACTGGGGCCATGGGCTGGGGCCTCCCAGGGCTGCGGTGGTCACCATGGTGCTCTGGTGCCCACAATGGAACTGGGATGAGTCGGCATGGGGACTGTCAGCGGGGCTCTGTGATGCAGTGCGCTGCAGGCCATCGGTGAGTGCGGCAGGCAGGGGGAAGGCTGGCCGAGGGCAGGGTCAGGGGCACAAACGGCAGCCCCCGGGGTGGTTTCTAAGGCTGGGATGAGGGCGCAGCCCCTCTGGGGAGGACCTTGGGCTGGACACAGAGGTGCCCCAGCCAGGGCAAGTGCCCAGAGGCTTTGGGGATGTGCCAGGCACCCGTGGCTCCAGGAGACGCTGCTGCCCCACAGGGGCTGGGACCTGGGAGAGCCTCCTGTGGTGCCCCCTGCCTTGTCAGCACCCCTGCGTGGGGCAAAGCCCAGCCCAGGGCTGCTCATGGGCAGAGCTTGGCAGGACGGTCCCCACGCCACCTCTGGCCAGGGCTCACAGCCCTGTTGGACACCTGAGAGCTGCACACAAACACCTTCCTGGGGGAGCTTGCAGCCCTGGACGTGCAGCGCTTCCAAACCCTGCCCTTGCTGCCTCCGAGCTCCATTGCCCCCTCTCCTACCTACCCTCGCGTCTCTCTGGCTCCTGTCCCTTCTCCCCCAGCCACCAGCTCCCTCGCACCCAGCCCTGCTGAGCCCCTTCTCTCCCATCTCCTCCAGACCATGGCTGTTATAATTCGCCTCCTGTCAGTGCTGGGCCTCCTGCACTGCCCGGGGAGGGCAGTGAGCCACCCTGCTCAGCGGGTATTAGCAATTCAATGGCTCTCTAATGAACACTCTGACCCTATAATTGCCATTCCTGTTGAACCCCCAAAAATATTGGTAAATTTTCTTATTGATACCAGGACCCAAATGTCAGTAATTACACATGAGACAGCACAAACCCTGAGCATAACACCTGGTCAACGCAGGGTTAAATTCACGGGAATCAATGGTGTGGAAAAACAATGCCCCACTGCAAAAATTTCACTCTGGTTGCCAGAGGAACAATACTAATATTTTAGGATTTGACATACTGCATGGTCGCATGTGGAAACTCCCTGATGGAACTGTGTGGAGTTTCGCGACACATCAAAGGGATTCAGGCACCATGAGACTGAGCCTGTTACAAACATCCATACCCTTATCCCCTGCTAAAATCATTAATGATCGGCAATATCTGTTGTCAGCAGCAGTATTTACGGGGATTGACGGGGTGGTAACAGAATTGGAAAAAAGAGGCATTATTAAAAGGACCCATTCACCTTATAATTCACCAGTGTGGCCAGTAAAGGAACCAACCAGGCAATGGCATTTTACAATGGATTACAGACAGTTGAATGCTAACACTATACCTTTGACTGCCGCAGTTCCAAACATGGCAGAGATAGTGAAAGCCCTCTGTGTATCTAACAGTAGTAATAGTGCTAACTACTCCCAAATATTTCTATGCATGGGAAATCAAAGATTGCTATTTCACCCTCTTTCTAACCCTGCCGGTTGAATACAACCGAGCATATTTTATTTTCTTTTGTGTTCACAGGAACCCTGAGCAAACTGTATATGGACAGCTGGAAGATGACGAATGAACAGTTTGGATTAATAATGCCATGCTTTACCCTGACCTTGATGCAATTACAGACCTTAAAGGAAACTTAACTACTGTGTCTGTGCATGGAGCTGAGGTGTTTCACCATGGCATCTAACCATGTATTGTCACAGTATAGCACAGTCACTGGAACATCTCAAAACAGAAAGGACCTAAATCTCTCTACTTTAGTTCTACATGGAAACAAAATATTTTCAAAAGATGAATGGAGTTGGAATGATTCTCTAAGAATGGCTGAACTTCAAGCCATGTCTGGACAGACAATACAAATTGGTTGCCGAATAACTAACCGATCCACTTATAATCGGCTGACTGAAATTAAGACAGTATACATTGATTCACCAAACCTATAATTGTGTACTGTCTTTGGGGTTACAGAGGCACAGAATAAGAAGCCTCTGCCTCCGCAGATATTTGAAAACGAACCGACTCAGCCTCCCATTGGTCTAACTCCTTCCATCTTCAATACAGGCCCTTACATAATTCAACAACAAATTCTCTTTGACCCTAGTTGGTCCCTAAAAGAGGGCCACGGGATGCAACTGGGTTATTAGGGACAGGATTAGGTATATTAAATAGCATTGATGCTGAGGTTTTAATGAGTAGAATAACTGCTACTACAAATGACCTAAGGAAACTGGAACAACCAATAAAATCAACTTTATTGGCTTTAGGAGCAAATCAATGGCTTCTATCAGATATTTTACCCCATTGGGAACAAATTGAGGAAAATGATCATCAATTAATTGTAAATGCCCTTGGAAAAGCCCAAGGCAATACCTCCCTTGCCTTGAGCTGTATCCAAGCACAGTTATGGATACAATCTGTAGCAGCAGCTATTATTGGAGAGGGAGAAGGAGTAACTTTGCCCACTGAAATTCGAAAATTGATTTGGGATAATGCTTCAGAATTTGAAAAAGAATTTCAAGCATGATGGCAATTAGTCAACTTTACCCATTATGCAGAAAATGATAAAATTGTTGCCTTTATACTTACTATAAGCAATGCCACCGTATACAATGTATATCCAATCATTGCATTAGGACTCAATCATAATGGAACTATACTTTATCCTAAAGAGCATAAAGTATGGGCCCATCAAAAGGGAGGAAAGTGGCAAACAATTGATGTAAATGCATGTATTGTGCGTGAACAAAAAGGTTTCATCTGTGAAAGTAACACGCTGGAATCCCAAGACATTTGTCTTGACATTGAGCAAAATATTTGCCACTTTGAGATACATCCTAATGAAACCCTTGAAACTGTACTTGTATATATTGGGAAAGGTTGTGTTTGCATGAGAACTCATTGTGATTCTATAGTCGTAGATAATGCAGTGGTAGATATCAATAATCACTCTAATGTTTGTGTTTGCAATTTTACCAAAATTCTAGGATGTGATTTTAAATACTCAGTTCCTGTCACTTCTTATCAACTTATTGCATCTAATTATATTCTGCTTCATGAACTGCTGCCTACTCCTATTGGAATGAACCTTACCTTGGTGAAGAAATTGCTGGTACATGAGGACCTGAAGCAGCTGATGACACAGGTCCGAGAAAATGGACAAAAGACTCTGATTACTGTCAGAGAGATGAGAGACACCGTTGGTGGGACACTTTGTTTGGATGGTCGCCAGCTGCCAAGGGAATCTTCAACAAGATGCTTCACCCTGTTATTGTTCTGCTAATACTCACTGTATTATGTTTTATACTGACAATTAGTTTGTATGTTAAACTCTGGTTTATGATGAAACACTTAGCATCTCTACACAATGTACATACACTCGATAAACCTCAATCCGAGAATGTATGTGATATCCCCGACATATTCCAACTGTTGTGAAGCTTGAGTGACTATAGTCACGGGGTGGATTATGTGGTGTAAATGCCTGAAGTAACTAGGAAAATAAAACTAACATTCACATTTTTAGGAAAAGGTACAGCATTGAAGAGGCTTTCAGGGTAGGGCATAACTGCATTATCCCTAGGCTCCCAACCTTTGATGCTATCGCGCTGGGGAAACTTGGTGTGCTAGCTCTAAGGAACAGCACGGAGCATAGAGTGGAGTGGAGACACCACGGCTAGGCTCTGTAATCAGATGGGACCTCGATTGTTCTTGTGCACAAAGCTGCACTTTTTGCCACCCTAAGCCAAAGACCTGTCATGTTTTGACAAATGCTGTACCCTAGTGTACTTTTTGCTCATTATAATATCATTATAATACCAAAACACACCTCCATCCCAAAAGCTACCCGCCTCCAAGGTGCGACCACCCCTCACTGAGCATGCGCTCTGAATTTCTCGGAGCCTATTACTTTAAACGGAGACGGGAAAACTTTACACCAATCATAACTAAGATATGCTTGACTAGAGCCACTCAAGCTCCACCTAAAAGATAGAAAATAATATAAATTGGCCCAAGAGAAAGGGGATGTTAGGGAAGATACCACCGTCAGGGGAGATACCATCCCGAGGACAACATCCTTAGGACCTCCTGACTCCTGGGATCAGTCGACGGGCTGAGCCTCTCTTCCCCCCCATTGGGACGCCTTTGGGTGAGATCTGAATACTTGCTTATAAATCTCTATAGAGTCTTTGATCCTTTTAACGCGTTTATTTCTAGGCTGCGCACCTGTAACATCTGTAACACCTGTAACATCTATAACACCTGTAACATCTATAACATCTATAACATCTATAACACCTGTAACATCTATAACACCTATAACACCTATAACACCTGTGTATATTATGCATACTAACTTGCTTTTGCAGACAGTCACTATCGCCGGCAATCCAAAAGAACCTGATTATCTGTTGCTGTAATAAACCATACTTGATTGCATTGTGATAACTCTCATTGAGTGCAACGAGGGTGAGGGTGGTTATCCGTGATAGTTCAGTGTTCTGAATCTAACCAGACCCCCAGGCGGTTAATGCATTTTTGGTGAATGTCCGAGCGGACCCCCAGATGGTTAATGCGTTTTTGGTGAATGTCTGAACGGACCCCCAGGCCGTTAATGCGTTTTTGGTGAATGTCTGACTGGACCCCCAGGCGGTTAATGTGTTTTTGGTGAATGTCCGACTGGTTCAGTAACCTGAATCTGACCGGGCCCGTAACGGTTAATCAGCTACACCCCTTAACGCGACACCAAGCTATGGGTTATATTGCAATATGAGACGTGCTTTGGACGTGAGGGGAGAAATGCCCATTGAAATTCTATGTTCAGCAAGCCTGAGCTGGTGTACCACCTGTGGTTTGGAAGGCTGTTTTTGGAGGGGAAGGGCTGCGCTGAGCCACATGAACACAGGTCCTGCATGCAGGCTCTGCCATCCAGAGTGACTGTTTGACCATCGCTGCACCATGCTGTGACCATCCTGAGTTGACATGGGTATGGTTCTCCGGAGAATGGTGCTTTCCACCAGCACAGACAGAAAGATACCTATGAGACAGGGTTTAAAGGATCACAACTTCAGACTCAAGCAAGATTTAAGTACTAAAAGTCTTTTGTGGCTCTATTTCCATGTCATTTGGAGTACTTAGCTGCCTACTCTACAGGGAAAACGGGAGAGCAGGAGGGAAAATACATAGAAAGTCAGCATGGTTTCTATTAACCATTCTCATTATGGCTTGTAGAAGTAAGAAAAGCAAAGCACCATCCTTTTTTTTTAAAATTAATTTATTTTTTATTTGAATCTGAATGCTAATCTTGTCTACAGTCTCTTGGTCTCTACTGCACTGGTCCCAGAGTTTTTCTGGGAACAAGTGCTAGGGGAATTCCACTCAATTTCAATTAGAGATGTTTATTGCCAAGTGTTTGCACTCTATCGATTGTACAATATAGATGTATAAGATATCATTTAACCTAGATACATGGAGCTTCATACACAAGTCATCTGTACAAGGACATCAATACTGAACAGAAGAAATACACTAAGTGCAAATGACAAAACAAACTGACCAGGATATTTGATCACTTTTATGGTGTACTGGATTGGGGAGGTGGCCAGTGCTGGGTTTTGGGGTGCACGGGGCAGCTGTGTGATGCTGAGCTGAGACTGGGGCCATGGGCTGGGGCCTCCCAGGGCTGCGGTGGTCACCATGGTGCTCTGGTGCCCACAATGGAACTGGGATGAGTCGGCATGGGGACTGTCAGCGGGGCTCTGTGATGCAGTGCGCTGCAGGCCATCGGTGAGTGCGGCAGGCAGGGGGAAGGCTGGCCGAGGGCAGGGTCAGGGGCACAAACGGCAGCCCCCGGGGTGGTTTCTAAGGCTGGGATGAGGGCGCAGCCCCTCTGGGGAGGACCTTGGGCTGGACACAGAGGTGCCCCAGCCAGGGCAAGTGCCCAGAGGCTTTGGGGATGTGCCAGGCACCCGTGGCTCCAGGAGACGCTGCTGCCCCACAGGGGCTGGGACCTGGGAGAGCCTCCTGTGGTGCCCCCTGCCTTGTCAGCACCCCTGCGTGGGGCAAAGCCCAGCCCAGGGCTGCTCATGGGCAGAGCTTGGCAGGACGGTCCCCACGCCACCTCTGGCCAGGGCTCACAGCCCTGTTGGACACCTGAGAGCTGCACACAAACACCTTCCTGGGGGAGCTTGCAGCCCTGGACGTGCAGCGCTTCCAAACCCTGCCCTTGCTGCCTCCGAGCTCCATTGCCCCCTCTCCTACCTACCCTCGCGTCTCTCTGGCTCCTGTCCCTTCTCCCCCAGCCACCAGCTCCCTCGCACCCAGCCCTGCTGAGCCCCTTCTCTCCCATCTCCTCCAGACCATGGCTGTTATAATTCGCCTCCTGTCAGTGCTGGGCCTCCTGCAGCTCACACTCAAGGCTGGGGACCAGCCTGACAAGGTCACCCAAGACCTTATGGGGAGAAGAGAACTCATGCTGCAGCAGGAGATGTCGGTGCTGCTGCAGGAGATCGAGGAGGGAAGCAAGCCGCAGAGTGGGAACAGCACAGTGTTCATGTTCCTCGCCATGTGCCACCACTGGCAGTTCTGGGCACTTGCTGAAGCATTTCTGGCTCTTTTTGGCATGTACTGGCTGCCCAAGAAGATCGAAGATGACGCCAATGGTCATTCTGAGCCATGGAGCTCAAGCAGTGAAGATGGCGATGGAGGAGAAGAGGAAAAAGAAGTTGAGGAATTGAGGGAGGAAGAGGAGGAACAGGAAGAAACGAACTTTAATGACCAACATGATCCAGAACTGCTCGTGAGCCTGCTCAGGAAGTCTCTGCTGCCAAAGCTGTTTATGATGCAGAGCATTATGGAAGAGGTGGCAGGGGAGAACTCTGCATCAGCAAACTCCATCCAGAGAACCATTTTCATGAGAGAGCTGCAGGCAGAGGTGGGGTTGTTCGTGACAATGTTTGAGAACAACCTGCCTGTTTCATCCCTCGCTTGCTCCAATGCCAAAGTTCATGGTTCTCCTCGTATCTTCAAGCTTCCACCGAAGAATACATACGAAGATTAGACGCACAGATTAATAGGAATAGTCAAAATAGTTAAGGCAAAATAGTTAAGGTTGTTAGTTAGGAGATGTTTTCCACATAGATTAGTCACGTCAATAGAAATAGATTTGTAGTTAATGCTCTAGGACCATTAGTTTAAGCAAAATGCCAATAAATCAGACTGTTTGAACAAACACTGTCCCTGAGTAACTTCTCCTGAGTGTCTAGGAAAAACTTTGCTGGGGGATGCTAGCCTTTGGTTCCATCTCTTCTGTCTAATAAAGAGATGATCTTTGGGCTTGGTTGTATGTTAGCGGTGGTTACATTTCTGAGAAGTCATTTGAAGTTTTCTGCAGCCTGCTGTTAGGTAAAAGAGGTTCAAAGAGCACCGCTGCCTCTTGCGGCCGCTGCTGCTCAGGAGTGCTGCTGCCCAGCTGCAGGGGCTCAGCGCAGTGCCTGAGGATCCAGGGTCTCTGCCCAGGCTGGGCGTGCTGGGTCTGGCTGGGATATTAACTTTCCCTACAGCAGCCCATACAGTGCTGTGTTAGTGTGTCTGCACTTGGAGCTAGAACAGCGCTGGTATCACACCGGTGCTGTGTCTGCTGCTGTGAAGTGCAGGCACCACATCAGGACTCCTTCCAGATTTCAGCTGCCTTGCAAGGTAAAAACACCACATATGGAAATGACCTTTGGGGCTTTTTCCACTTCTAGGAGCTTCATTGTAAAATTCAAAGAGTATTCTTGACGAATCCTTAGCAGAACTGGACAAGGACATGTCCTGTGCCAGAAGCATGCTCTCTCCTTTGTGACGATCTTTACTCAGAACATTGTTGTTCTAGTGTATCTGGATTGGCTTCAGCCATGTTGCAGAATGCACACTTGTGCAAGAGGCAAAAAGAGGAGAGCTGATGCCCCAAATCTGTAGAAATTAAGCTTTTGCTTTTTCCTCTTTAAAATATTAATTTAACCTGAAAAAAAAGGCCTGAATAATGATGAGAATTTTTCAATTTCCATTCCTGATTTTCATAGTGATTGTCCAGTATACCTTTAAACCTTAAACAACTCAGATTCAAAGATGCAAAAGCATTTTTAAAATACACTTATCGTGACAATTCCATGCTGAGATTTTAGAAAATTTTGAAGAATGTACATGTCCCTCTTGAGAATTAGTTTCTTCAGGCACTCCTTTAACTTTCATCCTTTTCGGTGAATGAATCTACTGACACTTCCAGTGGTAGCTGGTTGACCAGAAGCAGGCAAGTCCATTCTGTGCTGGACATTTTCAAGGGTGTTGACTCACTGGTGGGTCTATAAGACCTAGCTCTTGGTGATTTTTCTGTCATGTAGTTTCACCCTGGGAACCCCTGACAATGGTTCTTATGTTGTTATTTTGTTTCCCATTGAAAATTCATCACAGACAGTGCAAGAAGTGAGGTTCTGCTTTCTTAGTGCTACTGGCTAATATCTAGTGTATTGACAATCAGGTCAAGAAATTGATGTGACAGGCAGATTGTGACCCAATCTCTCAAGCATTCTTCATTCTTAATTAAAAGCCATGGCTATTATAAATACTTGCCAAAGTGATAAGTGCATACCTGTGTGCATGAGTACATGTGCTTGAATGCATCAGTGGCATGCTCTTCTCATCTGAGCTAAAGCTTATTTTGCAGTTGTCATGAAAGTTGACTTACAACAGTACTAGTAGAAAGTGGAAAAGGTTTGAGCTATTGTGCAATAAAGGGGTGTGATATTTTAATGACCCGAGATTCACATGAAGTGTTATACTGCTGATAACACAGCTTATTGGAAAAATAATTGTGCTTATATTTTATAATCATTGCACGCTGTTGTTAGCAAATAAATGAGTTTCCTACCCCTCAAGCTGCCTCTCTGACTTCAACTATATAATCTATCTTGTTCTCAATATACTCCATTCCTCTTATCATTGGCAACTATCATGAGGCCCCTCTGGCTTTACCTGGACTGCTCTCCTAATGGAGTTTTAAAAATTAGTTTAGAGATTTCTGTTCTAATTTTTTATTCACTTCTCTGGTTTATATTTGTTTTAATTCAGCTCTGATCAGTTTTAGTGCTCACGTGCCAAAATGGAAAGTATAGCCTGAGAAAAGACTTTTTTTTTTTTTTTTTTTTTTTTTTAGACTCTTTAGTTTTCTCATTTTAGATATGAAATAAACTTTGTGTAATAACAATATAATTGTTCCAAATATTGGTTAAGGTTCTTTGGAAGGTATTGAAACGTATAAATAAATGTGTTCATAACTAAAACAGCTCTGCAAACCCCACTTGAAAGAACACATATAAAATATCTTTCTAACTCATGATTACATGGAAATCATGAGTTTGTGGGATGGCTATAGCCCAGCAGTTCCTTCGGTTGCTTCTGATGGCTTTCATGCCCCTGCCCTGGCGGGGGTTAAAGTCCCACAGGCATCCCTGGCCCACTCCCCAGTCACTAGTGACATTCCCCAGGGCTCGGTACTGGGGCCAGTCCTCTTTAATATCTTTATCGATGATCTGGATGAGAGGATCGAGTGCACCATCAGTAAGTTCACAGATGACACCAAGTTAGGTTCATGTGTCGATCTGCTCAAGGGTAGGAAGGCTCTGCAGGAGGATCTGGATAGGCTGCACCGATGGGCTGGGGTCAACTGTATGAAGTTCAGCAAGGCCAAGTGCCGGGTCCTGCACCTGGGGCGCAATAACCCCAAGCAGAGCTACAGGCTGGGAGATGAGTGGTTGGAAAGCTGCCAGGCAGAGAAGGACCTGGGAGTATTGATTGATAGTTGGCTGAATATGAGCCAGCAGTGTGCTCAGGTGGCCAAGAAGGCCAACAGTATCTTCAGCTCTGGTGAGGCCGCACCTCGAGTACTGTGTTCAGTTTTGGGCCTCTCACTACAAGAAAGACATCGAGGTGCTTGAGCGGGTACAGAGAAGGGCGACGAAGCTGGTGAGGGGCCTGGAGAACAAGTCTTACGAGGAGCAGCTGAGGGAGCTGGGTTTGTTCAGCCTGGAGAAAAGGAGGCTCAGGGGCGACCTTATCGCTCTCTACAGGTACCTTAAAGGAGGCTGTAGTGAGGTGGGGGTTGGTCTGTTCTCCCACGTGCTTGGTGACAGGACGAGGGGGAATGGGCTAAAGTTGAGCCAGGGGTGTTTTAGGTTAGATGTTAGGAAGAACTTCTTTACTGAGAGGGTTGTTAGGCATTGGAAAGGGCTGCCCATGGAAGTGGTGGAGTCACCATCCCTGGAAGTCTTTAAAAGACATTTAGATGTAGAGCTTAGGGATATGGTTTAGTGGAGGACTTGTTAGTGTTAGGTCCGAGGTTGGACTCAATGATCTTGAGGTCTCTTCCAACCTAGACAATTCTGTGATTCTGTCATTCTGTGAAAAATACAGATTTTTTCTCCATATTATTGGTATGTTTCTTGGATTTTAAACACTTTTATGTTTGTATGGAAAATATGGAGATTTGATGACCAGAAATTACAACCGGTGCTAGAAAGGAAATTATTTTTTCACACACAAAATTTTAAGATTTTTGAATTGTATTAGTTTTGTGCTAACCCCCAAATACTGAGGAATTGGCTCACCCCCAAGATACTAACCTTCATGTCATGCAAAAAATATTTTTTCAATCTGATCATGCAATTCAAAGGGTAAATGAAGAATAATGCAAGAATAGTATGATTTGACAAATTTGGGTGCTACAATGATATGCAGAAAATATTTGAAAATAATGATGTGTCTGAAGAATGGAAATGAAAGCAATTCTAAAAGGAAAAATGTAGATATATAAAATCAAGGATATACACTATTTTGGAGAAATGCAAAAGAAGAAAATATTTATTAAGACAGAAACATGCCTCTTATTTAAGTTTGGCTAAGTTTCAGATGGACATTGGTATCTGCAGATAAGAATCTCTGCATGAAGACATGTTCGAAGTTTGGTTCTGGTCCTCTCTTATTATTTCAGCTAACAGGAAGAACAACTTTTATAAGGTAAAGGGATATGATCAAGCCATTTTGTCTTCATCTGAAAAGGTAATAATCATTTCTGTTGACTATTTGGCATTCAGAATATTTCTTGTAATTTATTGCCCATAAATAACCCTGATTCATCATCGTGTCACATCTCCATAATATATTCATCTTGTAATCACCTCTAGTGTAAGTATAGCTCGTTTGATGCCTTCCTTTAGTAGGTAAAGAAAAACTATTAAGTACTCCTAATGTTATTTATTGAGTGGTAGTTCTCATGTGTCATTTCCTTCATTACCTCATGTTAAATATTATCTCTTGGTCTATTAAAGGAGAAAGGCTACATCTGTTTCCCCTGAGTTTGCAGAGAATGAATGAGCAGCTGTGAATTAAGGGATTCACCATAAAGACTTCAGACTAAGTCTCCTCTTTCTCAGCAACACAATGCTCACTGGCTATAGACTCTGGCCTGGAGAACAAATATATATGTAATAAACATATAAGATGTTTCACCATGGTTTTCAGGGCCAGAGAGAGGCTGGGGAGGCAGCAAAAGTGCAGAGTGGGGACTAACCATTGCTGTCCCCATGACCCTTCCACCTCTAAAGGTCATTTTTGTTGGCATACTTGGTTGGTCAGGAGACACCAGCAAAGGGAAAATTTACCCATACCTGAGAGTTCTGCTGTGTATGTAGAAACAGATTCAGAAATCAGCAACTGTCTCATATGCTTGAACAGGAGAGATCTTGCACCTAAAAGACAAACATTTGTTACATGACAGGTTATTCCAGCTTCTATGTCCATGCTGCACCACTAACTGCATCCCCTCTGGTGTAGAAAACATAAAGAGTATTTCCAGACTCCTGACCTCATACTTGTTTGGTCTGGGCAGGGATGCTGCCGAAGCTGGAAACACAGTGTTTTGATTGGGGCACACTGTCAGAGCAAATGCAAAATGCTTTTATCAGGTTATGAAAATGTTGGTTGTCGGTGGGAGATATGATTATGGTGCATGACACAACACAATACACACAGGCAGAGTTTTTCATGGATGAGGGAGCTCATTTATATCACAACCTTTGCATGAACGATTCAGGAGATAGAAATCAGTGATGGGTGAATGAAGCATGTTTATATAGGAAGGGATTGTCATGCCCTGCATATCACTCTTGATGGTGCTATTCAATAAGTATACAGATTATGGTCAGCTTTTAAAAGGAAATGAGAAGAATATGCAGTAGCCTGGAAGTAGCCAAGAGAAGTCTTGCTGCAGTAAAAAGAGGACCAAACCCTGAGCTTTAAAAAGAAGGATGGAAACCTTTGAATCTGCATGGAACAGGTTTCTACTTCAACTAACATAACCCAAAATAGGAGCAAGTGTTTCAATGATCACTTAAACTGTCAAAATGCTTCAGCAGGTTTGCATACTGCACACTTTAAGTTTGAAACATAACCTATTTTTGGAAACAAACATTTTTAACAAAAGCAATCCTCTTGCTGCTCTATGTTGCACAGTAACAGGATTTCTCAAACTGGAGAAGATTCAGATATACTTACTTCCAACTCCTAGCTTCATCTGTCAGTGAATCAACCTTTTTAATCCCCTTCCTTCATTCAATGTCCACACCAATTATGTCACCTGATTCTGCATCTTTACTGAATTTTACATCACTCCTCCATAAATCACTGGTTATTGTTGTACTATTTGGATCTCTGCCCACACCCTTGTCAGACAACGGACTTTTTTGAGCTTGAAAGTATTCTAGGTGCATGTATATGTACCTAGACAAATTCCCTCTAGACATCTACCAGTATATCCTAAAGACATGCACAGAGGAAAAAAATGATGTAAAAGGAAAGAGCTGTGTGTTTGCATTTTGCAGGTGAAGTTAGTTGTAAATTGTATTGTAAACTTTTATGGAGAACTCAGTCTAGTCTGAACATTTTTATCACCACAATTCCAAACAATTTGTTTCATTGACTACATTAAAAGGGCAAAAAGGATTATAAATCGTATCATTACAGGGGTTATTGGGGCACTGCATTTTTTGTGTTATCTGCTCCTTGCAGAAGAGCTAGTTTGTGGTAGCTGGAGGGAACTCTTCTTTTTTTCCCATGGGTCAATACTCAGCACCACTAACCCTCCACCCCAGTCCTTTGTAGGCTGGCAGAAAATGGCCTCCAGATCCTACCAGGGGAGCATCTTTATTTTTATCCACTGCCCACAGGGAGACAAAGCATTCCACCTTTATTAGTTTCATGCTGATCCTTCTTGCCTCCTCTCTCACCCTCCTGTCAACATCACAGGAAGACTTAACAGGAGAGAAAAAGCCAGGGTTTATTTGCCAAAATTGAAGGGCAAACTTTGGGAGAAAGTACTGCATATGAAACTGCTTTTGTGCAAGTTTGAGATTCTTGCCTCAATTGCTTCAATTTCTCATGCTTCAATTTCTCTCACCCACAATTTATTCCATGTTTCCTAGGTGTGAGAGTTGTGAGTGAGGGTTTATAAATCATTACAGCCTTCCATCCAGCTGTCTGAACCCTGAGTGGCTTCTTTTCCTCCTTCCCTAATACTTAGACCTTTGAATTTGTTTTAAATCTTTTTGGTGCATAGCCTAGGACAGTTACTGAAACGGAGGAGGAGAACTGGAAGGAAAACATCCAGCACCCTGTGGGTATCAATAACTGCCCTATTGGACGTGCCTGTAAGTCCCTGCCTTCTGCCTTCCTCAGACCTCAACATCATCTGTATCCTTTGTTCCCACAAAAAAAAAAAAAAATATATAAAGAAAGCAATATACTATGTGCAAGCTGAATAGCAGAAGGTATATTCTTGTCAAAGACGTGAACTGCAAAACCTAAAAGCCCTGAACATTTTATCCCTTCATTGCCCCAGACTTGTTTTCATCTGTACATTTTAACACCACTCTAACATAACTTTCCACCTTTCTCCAATCTAAAGAAAAGGAGGTGTTTTATTTTTCTTTAGAAGAGATCACCTATGGAAGTTTTTCTTTCAAATGTTCATGCAAATTCAAAATGTTCATGCAAATTCAGTTATTCAGTTCAGTTTCAGTAAATCCCTATGCAAATGTTCTTTTTTTTTTTTTTTTTTTTTTTTTTTTTTTTTTTTAAATGAATGTAATCCCAATGGACTTATTTAAGTCACTTTCAAAATGTATTATACTAAACTAAATTAATCCTACTTCAGATCTGTTATCACCGTAGGCAATGCGGTGGTGCAGCAGGGTATCCAAGCTAACTTGGGTGCTGGAAGATGTGTAATCATATCAGTATGGTGCTCTGCCCTAGATGATTAACTTCACTGAGGAACAGCATACGTTAGTACAGGCAAAAAGCTGTAGGAGTGCAGCAATATAGCTTCTGGTTCATGAGCCTAGCTGAGGCGCAATGTGTTCCATTACTTTGGGTAGACAGAGATGTACCTACCCCCTTCGTTTTTGAAAGAGAGTCTCAACTGGTGTTTAATGAAGTTTAGCTTTGCAGTCCTGAAGCTCTGAAGATTTGCTTCCTTGCAGTAATTGCTTCATTTCCATAGTGGGGAATGAGGGCATCACCCCAGTATGAGAATGGCTGATTACACTTCGCCAACTTAAATTCCGATTTAATTTTACACTCACTGCTAATTTGGATCAGCTTTCCCAAGTGTTCCTTGAGCCCCAAATGAAAAAAAAAAAACTATGAATTTTGTGTTCAAAGGACACAACTTTTAGACAAAGTAGCCAATGTTGCCATCATATTGATCTTCATACAGAATGTGAATGAATCAGAGAAAGGAATTAATAGAACAACTCTGTGGGGATGGAGTACAAGAAAGTACTGCCATAAAAAGTAACTTACCTTGATGAAACTTTAATGAGAACTAACCCTTTGTTCCCACTTTACTTAAATATGATTGCAACATGGCTATAACAAAACCATTCAGTCAGGCAGTGCAACCATGTGAACATGGTTAGACTGCTTGACATGTCTACATGTCTAGGTGGAGCTAGTTAAAATGAAGACATTCTAGAAGAATTTAGACATTATTGCTGAAGAAAAAAAGAAGAAGAAGAAGAAGACGAAGAAGAAGAAGAAGAAGAAGAGAGAGAAGCATTCACTTTTGAAACCTACTTGATCCAAGGGGAACAAAGCTGAAGATCCCAGGTGCCTACATGGTCAGGAAACGAGAAGCCTGATGACCTTGGGACCCCAGTGATCTCAGACCATCTGTTGGTGCATGGGAACCTAAATCCTGTCTCTTGACAGATACCTCTCCAGGTAAACAGGACACAACCTGGGATCCTGAGGACTGACCATACAAAAGCTAAGCCACTTGAGAAAATCCTGCAGGGCAGCTGGCAGTAAGACAGACACATATCCACCTCCCAGTCTTATGGTATCTTTTATAATACGTCTGTGTAACTGTGAAGTTCTGGGGAGCCACCAGCTTTGGCTCCCACAGAACAGGAGAAGGCTGATGCTGTGTGCCATGGTGCCACTTTCTGAGCTTTTCCAGGTGCAGGAGGTGCTGTTTGGTGCCTGCACTAACTTTGCTTTCTGCCTGTCCCAGTGTTGTGAAATATAACAGTATGGGTCTGATGTGTTGAGAGGAGTCTTCTGGTCCTTCTCCTTGTTAATGTCTGTTCACCTGTAGCTTGAAGCTAGCTAATTGAGAGCTGTGGGACCTTCTCCCTGTCTCAGCCATTTGCCTTGTTTGGATAAAGGGTTAATATTGCTCTAGTTGACTATACCAGTGAAGGAAAAAACATAGATTTGTCAAGCCAGACCCTCCAGAGATCAAAATTCTTCCCCTCCCTCACAGAGTTGTGACATATTTTAAAGAGCAAGTCAATCAGACTTTTGATTTTGATCTACTTCTTTCTCTTCAAAAATGATCAGCTCAGACTCATAATTCAATGGCAGTGAATACATAAAACCTCTGGTACCCTCTAAGGAGAGGTGAGACATTATAAAGAGACATCCATATGATGTGAGATGTTATTCTCTATTTTCTTTTGCTTAGTCTCTTGTGAAATGGATAAGCTTCATAAATTGTGGATGAATTACAAATATTAGTCATATGCTGTTTATGTTTTCATGTGGTCTCATTCTTTCTTCTCAGTTGCACTGATTTGGTATCCCAGACTATGGTAGATTTTTTTTTTCTCTTTCCTCTGATAGGCTTTTCATGTTTTATCTTCTTCAAGTTATATATTTGCTTGTATCTTACGATTCCCCACCTCCTTTACCTACTACTTTGTGTCCTCTACCACACATTTACATTTACCACAGACTTCCTCTTCTCTCTTTGCATAGAGTCATAGAATAACCTGAGTTGGAAGGGACCCACAAGGATCATCGAGTCCAACCCCTGGCACCACACATGCCTGACCAAAAATCAAACCTATGTCTGAGAGAATTGTCCAAACACTTCTTAAACTCCGTCAGGCTCACTGCCATGACCACTGCACTAGGGAGCCTGTTCCAGTGCCCAACCACCCTCTCAGTAAAGAACGTTTTCCTAACATCCAGCCTGAACTAACCCCATCGCAGCTTCATGACATTCTCTTGGGTCATATTGTCATTCCCTCTTTGTTCTCCCTGTACTATTACAGGATTCTCCACCACGACAACCCCTGAAGGCATAATAACACCTACTGCTCTACAGCTATGCAGCAACTTCAAGCCATGCTGTGAAAGGCTCCTGTATCCAGATGAATCTGTACAGACACCTTCCTGAGATCACAGCACTCAAAAAAAAAAAAAAAAAAAAAAAAAAAAAGGAAAGGTCTATTGGTCTATTTCTTCAGATGTTCTAATTACTACCTTCAGTGTCAGGCTGACTCTACACCATCTGGCATGCTTGGTAACCATTAACATCAGCATGAAAGATGTTACAAGCTACAGGGATAGTTGTGTTAAAAAAAAAATCAATGTGAGATGGTATGGATGGAATGATGACATATGAGGAGATCCCTAAATTTTTTGACTCTGTAGTCACACATTCATTCACTCACTCTCCACATCCTCTTACCCATGAGCACCAAGATATATGTGCCCAAGTGGTCTGCACACGGTCCCTAGCCTGAGTATCATTCTGATTACAGGTCTGTAATTCTTAGGACGGGTTTCTGCCCAGTGTCTCTTTTTCCTTGTTTGGAAAATGCTTATCTTCCTGGTAGGCTGACAAAAGGTGTATATGATATGCCGTGTGCAATGTGTTGCCATGTTGTCATCATCCTTCTGTTGATAGGATGCAGAGTTTTTTGGAGAATCAGCTGGACTTGTTTTCTTTTTTCATAATGCAGGTCTTTGGGGCTTGGAGTAACAACATGTACCTCCATTTTACTGCCAGAAAGGGTGTCCAGGGAGCAGTGTGCCAAGCATGGTGTCCTTTGTTATCATTACAAGTCTTTTTATAAATCCTTGTTCCACTGCTTCTTCCACTGCTTAAACAAAGCTTTTCACTCATACTGCATTCACACCGATCTTAATGTTTTATTATTAGTATTGTTAGAAACATCTAAAAAGTCACTAATAAAGCTGACTAATATCTCTACAGACCAATGTATTTTAGAGGTAAATTAAGGGAGAGAGAACATATTATAAAACACCATAGGCCAAGTCTATAGAGTTTTTTAGGAACCTATCTCTGATTCATTTTATCAAATTTAGTTGTCTTACCTTCTGTATTATTTCATCCAGATATCTACATCAATCTCAGAAAAATAAAAAGGTGCGAGCAAGTGCATGTAACACAGTATTGCAAGAGTGGGCAATGTTTGAGAGGTCTTAGACTGAGAAGCCCAAATAGATTTTACTAGGAACAAAATATTGTCTTTGAGGTATTGGGCTGGAAATGCTGTTCACTTCTTGGTACAGTTCAGGAATGAACTATAGTATTGTCCCATTGAAATTAATGATCCTGCCAGTTGTTTTGACAGGAACAGGATGTACCTCTAACTATTGGGTCATTTTGAAACTACTATCAGTATTGAAAATGCAAAGATATTTTACATCTGTCCTGGCAAATTTCAATCAGACTATACTCAAAATGTATATCCAATATATACTGATGACTAGATGCACATATAGACATTACCATGTATTCAAAGGACAGTACTTTAATAATAGTTTACCTCTACCAGTTTTATACCTTTTAAGAATAAAACACTCCATGATTTGTTTCAGTGGCATCTCTGGAACCTGCAGGGTAAAGCACCAAGTGTGAAAGCACAGAATTTAAAGAATCACCAGCATTAGGTATGTGACCTGAATGCTAATCATAATGAAAGAAAAACAAACAAAAAACACACAAACAAACAAAACAAATAAACAAGCAAACAAAAAAACTGTAATTGATTTTTCTAATGAAGAGACAGAATAACTTTAAAAACATGAAAACATGGAAGAGTGTTCACAGATTGCTATCAAACCCATCAAACATAGCTCTATCATTATTTTCTACTTCACACACGTTAAAAGTGTAAGAAAAGCCTGAGAAAAAGAACAAACAAAAGAGGAAAATAAAAGAAGAAATAAATTAAGATTTTTCATCACTGAAAATCTTGGGCATGTCTTGGAAAATTCAAAGACAGAAGAAGACAAAACTGAAATCTCTTGCAATTGTTTCTCTATTGCAAAAGCAGATAAAGAAGATGAAAGAGGAAAAAAAATAATCCAATGAAATAAAAAAACAAGTGTCTCAACTGATGTGATCAGGAAAGCCAAGACACCGATGGAACTGAACTTGGCAAGTGATGCGAAGAATGACAAGAAGGGATTTTATAGGTACATTGGCCAGAAAAGAAAGGCCAAGAAGAGTGTGCCCCTCTGATGAATGGAAAGGTGAACTAATAACAACAGACTTGGAGAAGGCTGAAGTACTCAATAACTTCTTTGCTTCAGTCTTCACTGTCAGTCAGGCTGCACATGTCTCTCATTTCCTTGAACCCATAGACGAGGGCTGGGGGATCAAAGTCCCTCCCACTATAAGTGAAGAGAAAGTTTGAGACCACCTGATGAAACTAAACAAATACAAGTCCATGGGGCCTGATGACATGCATCCCAGGGTCCTGAAGAAATTGGCTGATGGAGTTGCCAGAACTCTCTCCATCGTATTTGAAAAGTCCTGGCAATCAGGTGAAGGCCCTAGTGCCTGGAAAAAATCACTAAACATTACTCCCATTAAAAAAGAAAAAAAAAAAGTAGAAAGGAGGACCCAGGGAACCACAGATCTACAGACTAGTGAGCTTCACCTCTGTGTCTGGGAAGATCATGGAAAAAATCCACCTAGAAGCAATGTCAAAAGACATGCAAGACAAGAGATCATCTGACCCAGACAGCATGGCTTTACCAAGGGTAAATTGTGCCTGGACAAACTGGTGGCCTTCTATGATGAAGTGACTGCATCAGTTGACAAGGGAAGACAGACCAATGTCATGTACTTGGACTTCTGTAGGGCCTTTGACATGGTCTCACATGATATCCTGATCTCCAAATTGGAAAGATATGTATTTGATGGTATGTAAATGAATTTGATGATATGTAATTGAAAGATACGGATTTGATTCAGTGCATAAGGAGTTGGTTTGAAGGTTGCACCCAGAGAGCAGCGGTCAACAGCTGTATCTCCAAGTGGAGGCCAGTGATGAATAGTGTCCCTCAGGGGCCTGTCCTGGGACTGGTACTCTTTGGTATCTTCATCAATGACATATTCAGTCATTCCAGTACATCCATCTGCAAGTTTGCAGCTGACCCTAAGCCGAGTGGTGCGGTTGACACAACAGGAGGAAGGGGTGTCATTCAAAGGGACCTGGACAAGCTTGAGAAGCGGGACCATGTGAACATAATGAGGTTCAGCAAGTTCAAGTGCAAGGGGCTGCTCCTGGATCAGGGCAATCTCAGACATGAGGACAGACTGGGAGAAGAACTCTTTAAGAGCAGCTTTGCAAAGAAAGACTTGGAGGTTCCAGTGGATCAAAAGCTCAACATGAGCCAGCAGTGCGTGTTTGCAGCCCAGAAGGCCAACTGCATCCTGGGCTGCATCAACATAGGAGTGGCCAGAAGGGCAAGGGAGGTAATTGTCCCCCTCTGCTCTGCCCTTGTGAGGCCCCACTTGGAGTGCTTTATCCAGGTCTGGGGCTCCCAGCACAAGAAGGGCGTGGGGTTGTTGGAGCGGGTCCAGAGGGGAGCCTCAAGTATGCTCAGAGGGCTGGAGCATCTCTCCTACAAAGACAGGTTGAGGAAGTTGGGTTTTTTCAGCCTGGAGAAAAGAAGGCTCCAGGGAGACCTGATAGCAACCTTCTGGTACCCAAAGGGGGCCCACAGGCTCTGGGGTGACCTTATTGCATTCTTTTGATACTTAAAGAGGGCTTATGAAAAAAGATAGAGAACAACTTTTTGTTTAGTCAGATAATGATAGGGCAAGGGAGAATGGTTTTAAATTTAAAGAGGGGAGATTTAGATTAGATGTTAGGAGGAAATTATTCACTCAGAGGGTGGTGAGGCACTGGCACAGGTTCCCCAGAGAAGCTGTGGATGCCACATTCCTGGAGATGTTCAAGGCCAGGCTGGATGGGGCTTTGGGCAGCCTGGCCTGGTGGGAGGTGTCCCTGCCCAGGTCGGGGCATTGGAACTGGATGATCTTTAAGGTCCCTTCCAACCGAAACCATTCTGTGATTCTATGAACTGTGATGGAAATGGATTTTGAGGTAGAAAACATAGGTAACTGTGCATACTGAACACCTGATACAATTTATGCAGGTGACCGTATTTTGTCATAATTACTCAACTAATTCCAATGAAAGGAAGACCACCCTCAGTTAGTAATCATTGTGGCAGAAAACAGCTCACCCTTATCCAACTAAAGTGGGTAAGCTATAGGTAGAACAAAGCACAGCTTAACTACTCTGGAAATTAGTCACTGATTGGGACTTAGTAAATAGTCTCTCCATCTCCACACATGCACACACACACACCCTTAAGGCTGCAGTTAAAATGTCAGCTGTTTTACACCAGTATGGCAGTGTGGATTACGGCACAGGGTGGCAGATCCCAGCTTTTTCTTGCAAATCTCGAAAACACAAATTTCCTCGGGACTTTCCTCTCCCCAGCCTAAGTCACCTGGGGAGTCTTAGCAGGAGGTCAAGCAGATCACTGTGTCTTTTTACTGCTTTACTTACAGAAAGAGGGCATCTGAAACACGTGAAGAAGGAGTCGCTGACTAATAGAAGTGAACATTTTCAAAAAAAAAATAAAAAAGAAAACAAAAAAGAAGAAAAGAAAAGAGAAAGATTAAAACAAGAAGGCCCAAAGGAAGCTGCAGGCACCTGTTTTCCCTGCAGCTTGGTTGGTGGTGATGCTGCAGGCATTTCATAGTGTTTGTGGGCTGCCAGTTTATGTGCAAAACACCCCACACAACTGCAGTTCAACATATCTCCCTAACACTGCCGCTGTATGAGCATTATAATTGCTGTGATTATTCAGGCTTATGCAGTATTAACACAGTGTTTCTTATTTTCAAAATTAAACAGTCTTAGAGCTTATCTGCCCAGCTAACATGCTACTAAATTATGACATTAACAAATTAGTCTCCTTCCACTCCTGGAATCAGCATCATCCACTAATTGCACAATGGCTTTTGCACAGCTGCCTTCGGTGAGTGCATGCCAAGACGTGCAAAGATTTCCCCACACAGCCCTGAGCCCAGGAGATGGCACTCTTTCATAGCTCTTGTGCGCACCTGGTCCCTGCTGCCACTGCTAATACAGCAGTCAGAGTAAATAACTTTCCTTCAGAAGTGATAATTTTCTGGTAAAATGATCAGCAAATGGAATTCTCCCAGTTCAGAAGTCTTAGTGGAAAAATACCAGAAGAGACTTAAGCTTTACCTCCTGACACAAGTCTATGAAAACTTTTCCCAGACTGACTGAATCAATTCCTTTGCTAACTAGTGGTGTATAAATAGCTTTTTTTCTTTATTGGCAAATAATTTCCTCAGCTGCTAGTTTCAGTCCAATGCCCAATGTTGGCTGTTGCAAAAATATTCTTGGAGATAAAAGCAAAACATAATACTCGGACTGCCGCACAAGGCACGCCAAGAGTGATAAACGCAAGTTAAGAGTATATGTTGTCTGATTCCCGTGTGCACCATTACCCAGGGATTAGTGGAATTCAACTAGCTAATCCCCATGTTGGTTTTGTTATCAAGCCATTACAGGGGGTGCATTCAGGTAGGGCTGTCACAGCAGAAGATAAGGGGCTCTCTGAAGGTGAAGAACAGAGTGAAGAGCTGAGATCCTACCCATAAGTAAACACAGGATTTGGGAACAAGCGAAAAAGCACCTCTGGCAATGGATAAGACAGAAAAGAGGGAGCAGTAACAGAGGTTTACCATCCCTGAGTATCCTCACTGGCACATCCTGAGGACTATGCTTGTAGCTGCCCTGTGGTGGTGCCAGCAGCAGTGGTGCACACGTCTGTAGCTCTACACCCTCCAATTTTTTGGTTAAGCGCTGCAAAATCTGTTGAAAACCCAAGTCTTGCCATGCTGAGGGCCTGTCCCAGTAGCTGAGGGCAGGCTAGTGACAAGGCTCAGAAGGGGCTGTGTGGGAGGCCTTGTTATATCCCACTGCCAGGTATTTTCCTCCAGGTCTCAAGCAACAGCATGTGCCAAAGTGCAGAAAGCTTGCAGAGCCAGCTGGAAGGCCCCCATCCAAACTCATCACTCAGGGTTTACTTCCTCCCCTTGCCACAACCCTCTAAGGCATCTAGCTCACCTCATCTGAGAAAGGCTTCCCAGCTGCAGTCCCGAAAATGCAAGCATTACAGAAAAAAAGTTATATATATATAAAAACAAATAAAAAAGGAAAAAAAGAAGTAAATGAAACAAACAAAACAAAAAAAAAAAACAAAAAAAAACAACAAACAAACAAACAAACAAACAAAAAACATTTGTGTCAATTTGGAAATTTACATTAGTTCTCTGTTGCCAATTTCAGATCCTGGGCTCATTTTGAATGAAACAATTTGTGTCTGTTACTTCATTAGACCACAGGCTTTCAAAAGGAGGGAAAATAGTCCCCTGGGATACAAGCTTTTCCTTTGGGGCGGGTTTCTGTCTTTCCATCTGGTATTCTGTTAAGTGTCATAAAACAGTTAATGTATTATCTCTTTAGCCTCTGAACTTAATAAAGTCATTCATTAAAGATAGAATTTGGACCTCTACTTTGCCTCTGCCTGCCTTCAACAGAGCCATATGCAATGTCCGCTGTGGAGGATGTTACCACATCTCAGAGGATGGTGGTAACATAAGAGAAAACTGGCTGAGTGGTATAACACTATCAAACTATATGTTTTGTTTGTTTGGTTGGGTGGTGTTTTTGTTTTGTTTTTCTGTTAATAAACCTCTGTTTTAATGTACATTTCAGAAGAAAGCTGAAAATAAGAAGATTCTTGAGAACAGATGCAGAATCCCTGGCTTACATGGATTGATTTTTCTGATTCAGTAGTACAAGAGAGATAAGCCACCAGTAATATGTTTGCTATACAATCAAACCTCATTGCTGCACACATCACATTCAATACTGCATTACAAGACTGTTTTCTGAGACCTTGCCATTTTTTTCCAAGGCCACAGAGACTGAAATGGTGTCATTGTTCCTGAATTTCTGAGTCTTAAGTAAAGAAAAGTTCACTGAATTCTGATTTGGTTTTCCAGGATTTGCCATTAGGCTGACACAGTTGTCAGCCCATTGTCTGCAAGTTTAAGAATCAGATGTTTAAACACCAGCAAAGACAAGGCAGGGACTGTAAGAGGTTAACAAACACATATCTTTGACTGAGCATGTAATTCATTTTAAAAGAAAAAAAAATTCATTTTAAAGAACGTGAGTCTTTCTGCCTGGAACACAATTCAACAGAGCAGTCAACCATTTCTTTAGCTTTGAAGATGCTGAAATGGACCCTGGGTTAAAAAGAACCAGTTCCCAGCCTGTCTCTAAAGATTGTTGTTTAGTGCTAAAATGTGAGTTTCCTTTCTGGTATGTGAACATCCTAGTCTTAAGATTTTCAGTACTCAGTCGTGTACCCCAGACTCCCGTGTTTTGAGAGGGATTGTACTCCCCTTACCTAATATGGGAATCCCATTTTTGTGCCTCAAGGGTCAATGGTGTAAGGCACTTAGAAATCATTGCGGATTGTGGTTGTTGTCAATTGCCACGTAAATTAAGGCCATGCAAGTACCTTCTACTCTTTCATCTTCCCTTTCATTTGTTGTCAGGTTACTACTCAATATTACACCTTTGGTGAGAAGTCCTAAAAAAACCCACCATTACATCTTAATGTTAACAACTCTTGTTTTTTCTTTCTCTAGGTCTGCCAGTAGCTGACAAGGTAGAAAGATGACCTTTTCTCTTTCATTCTTGTGAAGTTAGAGGCAGTGCCCATTTAAACTGTGACTGAGGCTCTGTGATGGTGCAAGTCTATCTTACTCCTTCAAATTCAGTGATGCAGCCAGAGTTTTCAGTAATGAACTTTCAAGGATTCAACCACTTTAAAGCTTTTGGACAGTGGCAATTATCTGAAAACATTCCTACAGGTTTATCTTCTTCATTTACGTTTGCTTGCTCTCTCCATCTCATTCAAAGCAGTCAGGACTGGTTTGCTTCCCTCTTCTCTGGAAGTTTGCACTAGGAACCATTGTTAGAATCAGAATCCTGATCTGAGAGCATGATGAAAAATGTTGCACACCAACTTGGACATTGGAGAGGAAGATGTTCATGTATACGTCAGTATTGTACTCAAACAGCTGCTTACACCTTTTAACTTTTAAACCTGAGAAGCAACAGGTAGTTTCTACGTTGCCCTTGGGGATAGTGTACTCTTCTGTACTTTGCTTCTATACAAACAGCTCAAAATTTTAAAGTCATGTTGTTAGTCATACCACCAAACAACCTTGCACGGCATTACACGTTCCCCCCCAGATAGATCTTGCCCTGAATGCGACACCAGACAAGGAAATAATGCCGGCACGTAAAACTAACTTGTAGATACATCCCTTGTTGGCATTCTTTTTTTTTTGTTTTGCTTTGATGCTTTGTGGAGCTTAGCTGTACTTCAGTGAGAAGAATGTCTTCTGGTGTGAACCGAAATTATACCTCTCTGCCACAATGTCCCTTTATTTATTTATTTATTTATTTATTTATTTATTTATTTATTTATTTATTTATTTTGGGGGGAGGGTTGGGGAGGGGAGAGGAGGGTGTTGATAATTCCTTGTGGACACCTGAAGGAGTTGCAAAATAATAAAATTTAGGTGAAGGAAAAGTTCCTTCTCTTAATTTTTGTCATTGTTGTTTTTCTTTTCCATCTGGTCATAAAATGAAGGTCTCATTTTCTGGCTTTTGGCAGATTGCAAGCATGCTGGAACCATTCACGTTATGTAGACTGTATTTGTCTGAAATGATAATATCATACCTATAGTCTGCTGCAGGCTCAAAAGCAGCCTATGCCTCCTGGACTGTTTTATGCCTTTGCTTTTGTTACTACATCCTTGTAAGTCTTCAACAGGGAAATGAAATTACCCTATACAAAAGAAACACCATCCAGAAGAAACTTCAGGTGCTAGGGCCTGAATTTTCACTGAAACCAAAGGCAGGTATCTTACTGACGTGAAGAAAGGGGCTTTATCTATCCTGGTTTGTTTACTAATGAAGGAGCGGGAAAGAGATGCGTGTCCTTGTCTCTGAAGAGGAGGCGAAGGAACAGCTAGTGCAAGGAACACAAAATTCAGTTATGCCGAACTAACAGGTGGTTGTATTCCAGCCTGAAGACCACAACACAGAATCACCTAGGTTGGAAGAGACCTCCAAGATCACGTAGTCCAACCTCTGGCGTAACACTAACAAGTCCTCCACTAAGCCGTAGCCCTAAGCTCTACACCTAAACATCTTTTAAAGACCTCCAGGGATGGTGACTCAACCACTCCCCTGGGCAGCCCGTTCCAGTGCCTAACAACCCTTTTGGTGAAGAAGTTCTTCCTGACACCCAACCTAAACCTCCCCTGGTGCAACTTTAGCCCATTCCCCCTCGTCCTATCACCAGGCACATATGAGAATAGACCAACCCCCACCTCGCTACAGCCTCCTTTAAGGTATCTGTAGACTGAAATAAGGTCGCCCCTGAGCCTCCTCTTCTCCAGACCGAACAATCCCAGCTCCCTCAGCCGCTCCTCGTAAGACTTGTTCTCCAGATCCCTCACCAGCTTTGTTGCCCTTCCCTGGACTCACTGGAGCCCCTCAATATCCTTCTTGTAGCGAGGGGCCCAGAACTGAACACAGTAGTTGGGCTGCGGCCTCACCAGAGCCAAGTACAGGGGGACAATTGCTTCCTTAGTCCAGCTGGCCACGCTGTTTCTTATACGAGTCAGGATGCTGTTGGCCTTCTTGGCCACCTGAGCACACTGCTGGCTCATATTGAGTAGACTAGCCACCAGTACTCCCAGGTCCTTCTCTGCCAGGCAGCTTTCTAACCACTCAGACGGCTTTTCCAACCATCTTCAAACTTCCAGATCTAGAGGAATGCTTTGACTGCGGCCTAAAAGCCACGTGTATGTAAGCTGCCGCAAGCCAGCTAATCTTCTTCCCATGACCTGCCAGGAAACAGCAATGTAGGCAGGTAACCAAATTAAAGCCAAAACTTGCAGCCCAGTCCTTGACCTGAATAGTGAGTGAGGATCCGGATCCTGGCATTTATGCGTGATAGCTTCTACGCAACCGAAATAAATACACCCCGGGTGCCCTGAGCTGGAGGACCACGACGGTGGTAACGATAAACTCCCAACCAACCCTGAACGTGTGCGGGATTTGCTGCTCCACCTGGATCTATACAAGCCCGTGGGTCCGGATGGGATTCATCCCAGGGTGCTTAAGGAGCTGGCTGACGCCATCGCGGGACCTCTCTCAATTATTTTTCAATGGTCTTGTGAATCTGGAGAGGTCCCAGTGGACTGGAAGCTGGCAAATGTTGTACCAATTTTCAAGAAGGGCAAGAAAATAGACCGTGGCAACTACAGGCCTGTTAGTCTCACATCAGCACCTGGTAAAATTATGGAGAAGATGATCCTTGAAGTTCTTGAAGCGCACCTGGGGGACAATGCAGTCATTGGTCCAGCCAACACGGGTTCATGAGAGGTAGGTCCTGCCTAACAAATCTGAATTCCTTTTATGATAAGATCACCCATCTGGTTGATCAAGGGAAATCAGGTGACGTGATCTTTTTGGACCTGAGCAAAGCTTTTGACATGGTTTCCTGTGGGATCCTACTGGACAAAATGTCCAGCATACAACCTAACAAAAACATCATGCGATGGGTGAGCAATTGGCTGACAGGCAGGGCTCAAGGGCTTGTGGTAAATGGGGCCACATCAGGCTGGCACATGGTCACTAGTGGGGACCCTCAAGGCTCCATTTTAGGGCCAGTCCTCTTCAATGTTTTTATAAACGATTTAGATGTAGGACTAGAATGTGTTGTAGACTCAGATGAGGGGCTGAGGGTGGAAAGGCCTTGCAGAGATATCTGGACAGATTGGAGAGCTGGGCGATCACCAACCTCATGAAGATTAACAAGAGCAAGTGCCGGGTCCTGTACCTGGGACGGGGCCACCCTGGCTATACGTACAGACTGGGTGACGAGATGCTGGAGAGCAGCCCCGCAGAGAGGGATCCAGGGGTGGTGGTTGACAGCAAGTTGAACATGAGCCAGCAGTGTGCCCTGGCAGCCAGGAGGGCCAACCATATCCTGGGGCGCATCAAGCACAGCATTGCTAGTCGATCAGGGGAAGTAATTGTCCCGCTCTACTCTGCGCTGGTGCGGCCTCACTTCGAGTACTGCGTGCAGTTCTGGGCACCACAGTACAAAAAGGACAGTAAACTGCTGGAGAGTGTCCAGAGGAGGGCGACGAAGATGGTGAAGGGCCTAGAGGGGAAGCCGTATGAGGAGTGGCTGAGGTCACTGGGCCTGTTCAGCCTGGAGAAGGGGAGGCTGAGGGGGGACCTCATTGCAGCGTACAACTCCCTCGCGAGGGGGAGTGCAGAGGCAGGTGCTGACCTATTCTCTGTAATCACCAGTGATAGGACCCACAGGAATGGTGTTAAGCTGAGGCAGGGAAGGTTTAGGCTGGACGTCAGGAAGAGGTTCTTCACCGAGAGGAGGGTGTTTGCACACTGGAACAGGCTCCCCAGGGAACTAGTCACTGCACCAAGCCTATCTGAATTTAAGAAGCGATTGGACTGTGCACTTAGTCACGTGGTCTAAACTTTTGGGTAGACCTGTGCGGTGACAGGAGTCAGACTTGATGATCCTTACGGGTCCCTTCCAACTTGGGATATTGTATGATCCTATAAATAGTGTAGTCAGAGGTCATGGGGCTAGATTTAGAAAAGTCCTGCATAAAGAAGGGATCTCGGAGAAGAAAATGTAAATAACATTAATATCAAGAAAAGGAATTCTGATGGCTAAATTCTTTATCTGTCATGACTAGACAGATGAAAATCTATGATGGCAAGTTTGCCTTTAGGGTCATTTTCTTTTTTATTCATATCTTTTATTTATTTGTATTTATTTTTTTAACAGGCTCTGTACTAATTTTCCTCACAGAATGACTAACAGAAATATGACCCTTGTGCACCTTTTGTAGTTAATTCATTAGGTCAACTCTAACCACTAAGCCCCTTGTCAGGTTCTTTCTACTAGTGATAAGGAGCAATTGACCTTAAAACTTTGAAGCCAGGTAGATGAGCCTATTCCACAAGGTCTCTTGGCTCCAGCCTTGTTAAGTGAAACCGGCCAGGTGTGGGTCATTTTACCTTTGCTATATAGGAAGCCTGAGGACTTGTGGGGGAATTGCCTCCCCAGGAGAGACTGAGGCTTGGGTTGCCTAGGGTGTTTTTCTCTTGTGGTGAATTGGGCTCAGCGTTCCCCTGTAGGCTGCTTTTCCTTCATGTTTTCTGCCCTCTCTGTGAAATAGTTTTAGAGACTTTATGAGCTAGTTACATTGGCGGTGCCTTCTTCAGTAAAACCCTGGTGGCACTATTTCACAGCGAAGTGCTTTGGAAGTGACTCGAGTTCAGAAGACTACAGGTAAGTGTTGCTGGGTTCTGTGGTTGTTATTGTTGAGGAGTTTGAGAACTTCCTTAACCTAGTCCATTTTCCGTGAAATTACTTAGGTGGATTCTAAGCTCCATTCCAAGCACTAGGGGGGGGGAAAAAAAAAAAAGGCCTCCGAAACCCAGGTGCACACAGGGAAGCCTGACTTTGAAGAAAGTTCTTAAGTATTTGGAAGATTGAGAAATGGGTTGTGTGAAAAAGGAACCTTAATGTGAATGCAGAATATGCCTTGTGGTAAGCAGAAACAGACTGGGATGAATACGGGGTGCCGAGTGGTTGGGGCGCCTCTCCTATGCCGTTCAAAAGCGGCCCTTTGGGACCGTGAGCAACCAGGATGGGCAAACAGGGTATGGCGGGTCATAAGGGCGTGGTGCAGCAGTTAGCGCAGGCAGGGCAGAGCACTCCCCCCGCTCATACGAACACCTCCTTAACAACAGCCATTTGCTAGGTGATAACAGTCTCCACCAGGCTTGGTGTGATTGCCTGCTTGCCCTGCAAGTGCTGCGTGATGACTCTCAAGAGAATCTGCTCCATGAGCTTCCCTGGTACTGAGGTCAAACTGACAGGCCTGTAGTTTCCCGGGTCTGCCCTCCGGCCTTTCTTGTAGATGGGCATCACGTTTGCTAGCCGCCAGTCAACTGGGACCTCCCCCAATAGCCAGGACTGCTGATAAATGATGGAAAGCGGCTTGGCCAGCTCCTCTGCCAGTTCTCTCAGTACCCTTGGGTGGATCCCATCCGGTCCCATCGACTTGTGCACATCCAAGTGCCGTAGCAGGTCACCAACCAGTTCTTCGTGGATGGTGAGGGCCACATCCTGCTCCCCATCCCCTTCCACCAACTCAGGGTACTGGGTATCTAGAGAGCAACCGGTATTGCCACTAAAGACTGAGGCGAAGAAGGCATTAAGCACCTCCACCTTTTCCTCATCTCTTGTAACAAGGTTTCCCCCCGCATCCAGTAAAGGATGGAGATTCTCCTTAGTCCTCCTTTTTGTGTTGATGTATTTATAAAAACATTTTTTGTTATCTTTAACGGCAGTAGCCAGATTGAGCTCCGGATGAGCTTTGGCCTTCCTAATTTTGTCCCTGCACAGCCTCGCAACATCCTTATAGTCCTCCCTAGTGGCCTGCCCACTCTTCCAAAGATTATAAACCCTCTTTTTTCTCTTAAGCTCAAGCCACAATTCTCTGTTCAGCCAGGCTGGTCTTCTTCCCCGCCAGCTCGTCTTTGGGCACGTGGGGACAGACCGCTCCTGCGCCATTAAGATTTCCCTCTTGAAGAGCGCCCAGCCTTCCTGGACCCCTCTGCCCTTCAGAACCGCCTCCCAAGGGACTCTACCAACCAGTGTCCTCAGCGGCACAAAGTCAGCCCTCCGAAAGTCCAATACAGCAGTTTCACTGGTCCCCTTCCTGGCCTCGCCAAGAATAGAGAACTCCACCATTTTGTGGTCACTCTGCCCAAGACAGCTCCTGACAATCACATCCTCCACCAGTCCTTCTCTGTTTGTGAAGAGAAGGTCTAGCGGGGCACCACCCCTGGTAGGCTCACTAACCAGCTGTGTCAGGAAGCTATCTTCCACGCTCTCCAGAAACCTCCTAGACTGCTTCTCTGAGCTGTGTTGTGCTTCCAGGATATGTCAGGGAAGTAGAAGTCCCCCACAAGAACAAGCGCTGAAGATTTCGCAACTTCTGTCAGCTGCCTGTAGAACTCCTCATCCGCCTCCTCATCCTGGTTTGGTGATCTATAGCAGACCCCGACCAGGACACTAGCCTTGTTGTCCCTGCCGATCCTAACCCAAAGGGACTCGACCTTGTCATTCCCAGCCTCAAGTTCTACAACATCGAAAGACTCTCTGATATAGAGAGCCACACCACCACCCCTTCTATGCTGCCTGTCCCTTCTACAGAGCTTATAGCCAGGCATTGCAGCACTCCAGTCATGAGACCGGTCCCACCATGTCTCCGTGATGGCAACCAAGTCGTAGCCTGCCTGCCGCCCGATGGCTTCCAGCTCCTCCTGTTTGTTACCCATGCTGCGTGCATTGGTGTAGATGCACTTCAGCTGGGCCATTGCCTTATCCCCTGGCCTTGCTATTGTTCCCCCTGGCACAGCTCCAACAATCCTTGCTTCAGCCCCATCCCCCTTCCTACCTAGTTTAAAGCCCTCTCAATGAGCCCTGCCAGCTCCTGGCCCAGGATCCTTTTTCCCCTAAAAGATAGGGACCCGTCTGCGGCCATCAGGCCGGGTGCCGAGTAAAGTACCCCATGGTCAAAAAACCCAAGATTTCTGCGTTGGCACCAGCCCCGGAGCCACGTGTTTAACAGGTGGGCTTTAGGTGTCCTCTCTGTACCCCTCCCTGCCACTGTAGGATGGATGCAAACACCGCCTGCACTCCCGCTCCATCCAGTGACCGTC
The DNA here is from genome assembly GCF_009819795.1 of Aythya fuligula. NCBI lineage: Eukaryota > Metazoa > Chordata > Aves > Anseriformes > Anatidae > Aythya > Aythya fuligula. Next base: position 128,107,245 of record NC_045559.1, read on the forward strand.
CCAGCCCCCTAAAGTCTCGTTTGATAGCCTTCAGGCTTCTCTCTTCAATGTTGTCACTACCACTTTCAGAGGTTGGACTCGATGATCTTGAGGTCCCTTCCAACCTAGAAATTCTGTGATTCTGTGTGAAAAGTCATGGCAAAACACAGTGTAATGTGCAGTCCACGAGAAGGTAGATACTAGATCTTTGTGGCTGGGACCTCTCTTGTTTGCCATTGAAAAGGAGCATATATCTGCTCTTTGGGAGTTAAATATAATGTTTCTTCATTTACTGTTATGACATGGAAGCACTAGAGAAACTTGCTGGGCTTTTCTCCCCGCACCGTCACTACCACCTCTGCAATCTAAATCACGACATCACAGGCTATCACAGGTCAAAGGGACCCCAGTAGACCACCTGGTCCAACCCCCACTCAAAGAGGGTCCAGCTAAAGCAGGCTGCTCAGTGATATGCCCAGCTGAGTTTTCAGTATCTCCAAGGATGGAAATCCCTTAACACCTCTGGGTTCCTATTCCAGGATTTTTGCTCTTTCTAACTTGCATACATCATCTCTCATCCCATTACTGTTCACCTCTAAAGAAAATCTGACTGTCTTCACACCCTGCCAGCAGGGAGCTCTGAGATCTCCCCTGAACCTTTTCTTGCTAGGGCTGTACAGACCCAGGCTTCTCAGCTTCTCTTTCTGTGTCCATAAACCACACATGCCTTATTTAAAATGTGATTAATGGTGTATCTCTGTTGTGCCCACTGGTTTTCTTATCTCCTTTCCAGATTCACTGCCCAATATTTCTTACAAAGCACCTTGCTCTACTAATCTCAGGCTGCAAAAAATGTCCTATAAAAGGTAATTATTGCATTTTGAGCACAAATGAATGCATCCTGGGAATTGCAATATGATGGAAGTAGTAATGGAATCAGGGAATCCAATTCTCTGTTGTCAAACTCTGTAAAGTTTAGTGGAAGTGACTACAGCTTAGGTATTATTTCTGTTAATAAAGCATCTAATAAAAACAAACAAATGAACAACTATTAAACCTGTGTCAATTAATAATTTGAGTCCCCTAGTTCATTTCTACTAAAATTAATATTTCAGAGGCATAAAGGATCTTTCAGTGAGTCACCACTAACAAGAATATCCCTCTAATTATCTCAGAGTCTTTAAAACCACAAGGCAAGTTTTGGAGTAGTTTGCTATTATCCCTACATCAATTATGTTTGCAACTCTCGGGTCTTATAAGATTGGTCATGCCTCTTAGAAAATAAAAATGTCAGATATTAATAGAAAACTGATATTAAATCTCACTTGGCTTTAATATTTTGCTGTTGTTTCTGAAATAACATGTGATCATTGTGGGGAGAAAAGATTTTAAATAAAAATGCAAGAGATTTAAACCAAGTTTGAAATCCACAGTTTGCCTGAAAAGCATCCAGGTAGGAAGGACTCAAGGGGCTGGAGACTGTGTTGAAATGTGTACCAGTAAAAAGGCAAGAGGAGGTGAAAAGTTACACCTTTCCCTAAAGGGCTGCTGGATGTCTTTGTTTCCCTCTGAGATCTTTCTGTGGGCCTCAGGCCATTTATCACAGCATTGATTTCCCAGTATTGTGGGGGTTTGTTTGGATACAAAGATCTTGAATTGGAGAAGCAGACTCACACAAGCACAGCCCTTCAACTCTCATTAGCTCCTTTCTCACAGAATCATAGAATCAGAGAATGGTTTGGGCTGGATGGGACCTTAAAAATGACCTGGTTCCACCCCCTCTACCATGGGCAGGGACACCTCCCACCAGACCACGTTGCTCAAAGCCCCATCCAGTCTGGCCTTAAACACCTCCAGGGATGGGGCATCCATAGCTTCTATTTCTCAAGCCTTTCTCATCCTTTCCAGCCTCAGCAGGGGTGGGCTGACCAGTTCTGTTGGGATGGGCAGCATCCAAGGTAAGCCCACTCTAGAGAGCTTGTGTGCTTAGGTGTATGGAAGTCTGCACAGCCCAGTGCAGCCTCCATGTGCTTCACCAGTTTGGGTGGAAGATGAATCTGACTGTAACAGTAGACTTGAGACATCTCTTGGGAGACGTTCAGTCTAAGACTGAGACTTAAGATGGTCCTTTCCCTTTCTGGAACAGTGCTGAACTTCAGCTGGTGTCTAGTTATGTTTCTTGAATATGACTGACCCACCGGTGAGATGTTTATAAGGTTTTCAAGCTTGGGGGTTTATTTGAAGAAATAGACAATGCTTAGACAAAGGAAAACAGCTGGCATAAAAATTTGATTTCCCGACTTAGTTATTTTAACTTGCATGGCAAGAGCTTTCTATGAAATGAAATGGCTGTCAACATTCCTCAGCATCTCATTCAGCTCCCTGGCAGGACATTACTGTTTTCAGCTGAACAACTTGACGCTGTGATCTTGAAAATGCAAAGGTTTTATACCCTCAAACACATTTAGTCATCTAAACAGAAGCTTATAGAAATATTGTTGATCTCTCAAGCCCTAATTTAAGCATGATTAATAATCCCTTGAAATGACGTGAACTGCCTTTGATATCCCCTTTTTCAGAGTGTTTAGCCAATGCTGTGTCAGCCACAGGTCACTTGATAATGAAAGCTGGGAAGATTAACATACCCTTTCTCCACTAGCTCACACAGCTGGGCTCTTTCACAGCAGCAAGGAGCCAGAAATGAAGACACTAATAAAAATTCCTACCTGCACTTCTTGAATATTGCATGCATTACAGCTAAATGAAGCCTATTTCCATACAATCACCTAGTCCTTTTCAAGTTTCTTTTCAAAATCACTGCAACCAATTCTTTTGCAAATCAAGGTCTGCCTATGGAAAGTCTTCCTAAAACTGCTCATCCATTATCTAAACAATTTTAAAAGCCTGCATTTGAAAAAGTCCACCAAATTCAAAGCTGCATTTAACTCAGAGCTTTTATCACTGCATGGAGAGTAAGATTTTAAGGACAGAAGCTTTACATTTAAAGGTCACTTCCTAAAAGCCTATCAAATTTATATAAAAAAGATGCCTCTTAAAATTTCCATTGTAAGCCCAAATGGCTTCAGCTACATTAGATACATACATATTATACAAGATAGAATATATAGTTCACAGTTAACATCTATTTGTAAACAAGTACATAAAAATATTGGACCAACTGAGTAACATGTAATGAAAACTAGAAATAGAAAACATCCAAACAAAATAAGAACCATGGTTTAGCACAGAAAATACAACAGTTATCTATTCCCACTTCACAAGCTGTATATCCTAGTGTACCCACTCCTCCTTACCTCCTCTTTCCCACCTGCTTCGCTAACTTTTGTTTTCTCAAAGAAAAACAAATCAAAACATCAGTGACAAAAAAATAACACAAGGAAATAGACAACTAAAAAAATGCCTTGAATGCTTTGGGAAAACTTTTCCCATTTCTTCCAGCTCCTGTATTGGTATCAGCAGTTCTGATATCTCTTTCTGTGGTGGTGCTACAGATAGACAGAGAATATATGCTTGAAAGCTGAGAGCACTCCCACTTCTCAAAGTCCAGTTACCTGGGCTCAGGTACCTGACAGCTGGATGCTCCAAATAATCAGGATGTTTCAGGTCAAATGTTACTCTGTAAACCCTGCTCAGAAAGCTGTTGGTAAGCAACATTGCCCATGGAGCACAATGAAAATGTTCTTGCTATACAACAGCTCAGACAGTTTGAACAGGTCAGTCCCTGTCTTGGTAACAGTGTCCTTTGCAGATAGTACTGTAAATAGTTGTAGTGGAAAAAAACATGGATTAACCATGGAATGGAATATTGACAAGGAATGGGATAACTTATCTAACAGATGTAATAAGCTTATTGACATATGATCACCACTTGCATTTTATGCGCAACACATTTTAATGGTTACCATCCATCAGCAGAGCTATAGTTATGTCTCCTAGGCTTACTTTTAATCCACCTCGATTGCTGAAAAATTGCAATTGTTTAACCCATTTTCAGAGAATTTTAAGCTAATCTTTTTTTCTTCCTTCAGAATAGAGGGCCCAGCACCCACATGTGTTCAATACAGGTAAAATTGTCTCTGTTTAGGGGAACATTTATAACTCTCCTTAAGTACCATTTGGGGCAGCATTTGGTGTGCTTTCCATACCATAAAAGCCATCATCGTGCCTCTTCCACCAACATGCCTTATCACAGTTCTACTGCCAGACAGTAAGTAGTTAGGAGTCAGCAAGGGGATGAATGCTTCCAAAATACAGCATATCTTCCTGCTACTGCAGGAAAAGAAAGTATCTCAAATCTTTTGTCTTCCTCCCTTCTTGCCTAGGGGTCATGTGCACACCTGCTCCATATATATTAGGCCATTTACTAGCTGTGTCACAATTAAGGGACAACTGCATAGAAAGAAACAAAGCAAAAGTAGTTTTCTGCATGACTAATCAAGACATTTTTAGGAGATTCCCGTTCATTCTCAATAAAAGGTGTAACAAGAAGTAGAACATGGGAAGAAGAGGAAAACTTCTTTGGACCTTTTCCATCATTTTACAGTTAAACTCCAGGTTCTACTCTATGACAAAAAAAACAAACAAACAAACAAAAAACAACAAAAAAAAAAACACTTCTTTGCAAATACTTGCATTTCAAAAATATTAGAACTACTTGGAGATAAAATAATTTGAAAGCCATAGCACAATTTCACATCTGTTGGGCAAGCTTGGGCAAGCTTGGCATTTACCTAGCTTTCATCCGAGACCTTTCAGATGTCTCTCTGACATATGGTGTTTAGCTTAAACTTATAAACCACCAATAATAACAATGATGAATTTCTGCTAAGCTTGCAGCAAGTGAATAGAACACACCTGTACCATGCTCTGTCTGGACAGGGAAGAGCTGGTGATGACACAGGTGTCTCATTGTGTAGGTTTGGTTTAACCAGTCTTGAGCCTGATTAGGCTTTTCATTTTTTATTGTTTTCTTAAAAATCAACTCTGAGGAGTGGTGTGGTGCATCCATTTCACTGAGAAGGATGTGACTGATTAACTGGGCTGCCTAGGTCAAAGCATTAAGATTCAAGAGAGCTCTTATTCACTTCTAGTAAAACTAAGTACTGAGGCTATATTTAATTACAAGATCCTGTAACCCCACGATGATAATTCTCCATGATGGAGAGCAAATTTTTGTTCAGTCAGATACTGACAGGACAAGGAAGAATGGTTTTAAAGTAAAAGAGGTGTTGGGACTGGGAGATCTTGAAGGTCCCTTCCAACATGAGCCATTTCATTATTCTGTGATTTCTCCAAGAAGATGACCTTATCTCCAGGTATGAGATTTTTCAGAATTTTACAGTGCAGCCAGTGGTATTCTTATTTCATATAAACAGTGAAATACTATTATGTGATCATTATGTGCTTGATTTTAAAGAGATTATTATGGCCACAATGAAAGCATTCATGAGGAAGCATTTGTAACATGAGATCTGCAGTGAATAGAGCCTCAAACAGCTCCCACCTGTGTCACCTCAGATGGCAGCCCACAGGTAACCTCTCAGAGAACCTTCTTTCTCACACTATGTGGCTTTGGAAACAGGTCCTTCACCCTGTTATTTCATCCTCATTCATCCCAGCTCTGGTTTAATAACTGATCTTGTCTTCAGGCATCCTTTTCCAAACAAATCTGCATTTTCCAGCACTGGGCGCAGGCTCAGGCTCAGTCTGTAGCCCTGGATGGGTATTTCACAGCTCTTCCAGGAGTGGATCCAAGTTTTCCCCTCACTGTCAGCTTGTTGAATATTAGATAGCCCCATTATCCCTTTTTCTGCATATTATGATTAGGCCCAGTGAATAGTGTTTGTAGATGAGTCAAATGTCTCCAGGTTGGCCAGTCCTTTCCTACACCTCCACTGACAACACCTACATTCACTTCTCAGCCTTCAACAAAGGCAGTGAATCTGAATGTCTGAAAACAAGTTTAAAAGCTGAATGTTTAGAGAATCTTGTCTATAGCTGCCATCAGCAACCCCATCATGGTCAACTAACAAGTATTCCTTCGTCTCTTCCCCATGTGTCTGGTACTGATGTAGTTTAACGTTCTTGCTGCTCGTGTGCATGCTATCAGACTGTGTCCTTTCTGCAGCTTTTGAGCTTGCGGAACTAAACTCCTGCCAAACTTTTCAGAGATAAAGCAGAAGCCAAGAGCCTCTTGTATCCCTTTCCTTTGGCATGGATGAGGTGACAGTGGGAGCAACACATCACAGAAGAATGGATGAGATAAAAATTCTCCAGTTACTTGCTGAGCATTGCAGCATTGCATGAGCTGGGTGCATGCAGTGGCTGCTGTGGCATTCCTGCTGTATCTACACAAACAGGCAAGCTCAGATTTACAGTGTCACCGACCAGGCTCCAAGAGTGTAAGACTAAGCACATAGAAATACACACACACATACATTCCTTTGTTTACATTTTCCCTGCTCGTCCATCATGAAGTTTCTTCTTCAGCAAGAATTTTATGCAGAGGTAGGCAGAAAGAGGCAGAGACTTTCCTTTGCCTCAGACTGTGAGATATATAAGGGTATACATAGATTTCAATATTTATTTTACAGTACAGCTCTGTATAGAGCCAATAACTACCTACATATTTTCTTTCACTCCTGTTTGTCGCAAACCTGGCTTTTTTCTTTAATGCAATGTGTGAGGAAGCATCAGTTGTACACCAACTCTAACACCAACACCAACACCACACCAACTCTAAGTCAAAAGTTTCCATCTGAAGTGAACCTTGCAGTGAGAAAGCAGAAGACAAAAGAAACTAGGTGCAAACACTAATAAATGAATCAATCAGCTGAGATCACATACCACATAGGCGGTAGCATCTACTAATTAGAACAAGATATGAACAACTGATTGGAGGCTACTCTTTTGTCTCTTCCATATACTTTCTGTGAGGTCTTTCACAAATTACATTATTAGTACAATACAGTGAACAGTCTCAGTATTTGCTGTGTCTAGGCCCTGCTGTGATTTCCTCCTTGTTCTGGAGCTTCAGGCCACAGGAGTTGCCAGAGGTGGCTGCACCCTGGCATGCGGACATGCAGAGTCCTCTGCCTGAAGAGCTCAGCGTGTCATTTTCTTACAACAAAAAAGACCAAAGATAGGCATTTGGGGGAAGTTGTTTAGATTCTCAGTTTATGTGACTGGATGTTTGGAAAACATTTTATATTCCCTATGTCTTTTCTAAGCACATAGCCTGCTCTGGTTTACAAAAAATGTGAAATATAATTGAGAGCAATAAGATGTGTGCAATTTCTTGTTAAACAACTGATTTGGCATTATTTGGATTTTTAAAATTCCTCAGATTTCGAAGGGCTTTCAATCCAGCACATAAATTGCAGTGCAAGTAATCTGAGATTTTTATATTTGGTCCAATTTTCCTTTTTTCTTGTTACCACTGTGAAAGAAATAGGACTGTATAAGAGTGAATAAAGATAGCAAGATGCAAAACTAAGAAAAAGTCAGGCAAATGCTTTATTGATTTAATTGTGAACAGGATAATCTTATAATCAGATTGCCATTCTCTTCACAGGAATGTAATCTGAGCAGAAGCTTCAAGATTTACTCTAAGATGTGTGCACCAGAAGACTAGAAAGACACTAGAAAGCTGCTTCATATGCTTAGGACAGCTGCAATATAGGGTTGCTAAAACTATTCAGTTCAGAAAAAGTAAAAGATTTTAGAAAATGCAGGAAAGAACAGTTCAGCCTTCTTATTTTGCCTGATGGACTTTTGGGAATGGTTGTGAAAATGAGAGTTTATCCCCCTGAAAGTAGGGAGGGAGTAGGGGTGCTGCATCAGAGAGGATAAACTTTGTGTCTCTGCAGCCTGTGTGGATTATAAATTTGGTGTTGTTTCGGACTCAAGTGAAGAAGCAGTTTGTGGGGAAAAGGTCCTTAAAGGTTCCTGGGGTGACAGGAAACTGTGAGCTGGGGAGATGGACCAGCTCATCACATCAGCAGGCCAAAGTCTGGCTGGTGTATTGGAATTGCCTGGAAACACTGGTTATCTCCAGAATATAAATCAATACACTTTCCAGTCTAATTTGAAGGATGATTTTAAAACTTAATTACAATAAGTACAGCTCTTGTGTGTGCAGAACTGCAATAAGTCACTTTCTTCTGATCAGGTTTTTCTCCTTCAGCACATCAAATCAGCATGCATTTTGTAACTGATGAAGGTGTGTACTTACACCACTCAGTGGGGTCTGCCTTTGCTGTGACAGATAAGAGGCTAAAAAGTGACCAAGTGAATTGTATTTTTTAGTCAAGAAGTACCAATTTGTATTTTGTATTTGAAACCTACAGAATCAGGTGGGCTTTTTCTAAGTTTTTTGAGCCTTGAAGTTTCTCTTGGGTGATTTTTTGAAAAATTTCTCCTAAGAGAGAAAAACCTTGCTGTTTTCAAATGAAATCACATCTTCCCCTAGTGCTCATGCCTTGTTTAGGAACTGGACTTTAAGAAACAAACTAGATGACATACTATTGAGAGAGATGTGACATAATAGCTGGAGACGTGACTTTTTGCAGGTTAGCGAGAAGGATTGGGATAACAATTGATTGACAGATACTAGCTAGAAAGGATAAGCACTTGCTAGTATTAAAGACCATGTTGATGGAACACTGTCTTGTACCACACAGAAATAGCTGACTGAGCTTTGCAGGAGCTAGTTTGGCAAGCAGGTGCAGGACACCCATGTGATAATTGCAGTGGCTCTGTGAACTGAAAACTGGTAAGTTAACCCCAGAAGGACATGACATCAAGAAGGCTACTTCTAGGCTTGAGGTTACCTCCTGTCTGGCTAGGTGTCAGCATGCAGCACTCTACGACCTGTCTCTTTCTCCCAGAGGCCAGAAAGCACACATTTAATGAGAATAGAAACCATTCACTGTCCAGCCTTCCCCCTCTTTGGATGAGGAGGGAGAAGATACAATAGCGGGGTACACTGAGGTGCTCGATCTTTCTGCCATGGACATCCAGCTGGGACTCCTTGCACGGGTGATCTACCAGCAGTCCTTTTGGTGCTGCCAAAGCCCCACAGTAGGTAGGAACAGTGTGTGAGGGCTGAGGTTTCCTGTTTGATGTCTCCCACCTGAAAGAGAGGAATAGGTGTTCACTTCAGCTCCAGGTCTGGTTTACAAAATCACAAAATCACAGAATCACCTAGGTTGGAAGAGACCTCCAAGATCACCTAGTCCAACCTCTCACCTAACACTAATAAGTCCTTCACTGAACCATATCACTAAGCTCAACATCTAAATGTCTTGGCAACTTTAATTCTCACTGAATAGTACCTTGCCAGATGGCAAAATCCCACTGCAGCAATTCTTTATTACACAGATATGAATTCTAATATACCCACATTTTGGGAACAGATAAGTGATTCAAAAATGCATTTTCTGATTCTCTCAGTAGTTCTTCTAAGATCACTTTTTCAGATTCTGGAGAATGTGGCAATTAGGTTTGAAGCAGTAAAGGAAAAAAAAAATAAAAAGAGAGAGAGATTGAGAGAGAGACAGGAACTTTTCAGCCATTATCATCAGGTAATTACTGAAGGTTCATCACTTACCAGAGCTAAGCTTCCTCTAATACAAATTTGAGAAAGCAGTGAACATTTTGAGCCATCTCTGGATGACCCTGCATTACCTGTGGCTGGGGAGAAAAGGAAGGGAGGACACAGGTCTGGCTTTTCTTCTCCTGTTATTCTGCTGATAGGCTTTTTCCTTATGGTACTCAGAGACTGGGATGATGAAATCTCTTCAGTTCCAGTACATCATTCAAGGTCATTGTTAAACTTTGGAACAATTATCTGGATGTAGGCTATAGCCTAATAAGTGTATTGTAATAATATTTGGAAGGGGAATCTGGTTATAAAACTAAAATTTTTAGTTCTTTCAAGATCCTTCCAAAAGTTATTTTCTTTTGGGGAATTCCATTATGTGTATTATACAGAACATAAATTACTTCAATCTCTTTTTGAACTATAGCATAGGATTAAAGTAGGAAAAACTGAGGTCATTACATACTTGTATTTGGTTGATCTTCATACTTGAGAAGTTGTGGCAGTCTCATAAACTTCTTAGTGACTGGAAGAGGGGAAACCTAACAGCCATTTTGTAAAAGGGAAAACAGGAAGACCTGGGGAACTGCAGGCAAGTCAACCTCACCTCTGTGCAAGATCATGGAGCAGATCCTCCTGGAAATGATGTTAGTTACATGGAAAATAAGGAGATGATTGGTGACAGCCAACATGGCTTCACTAAGGGCAAATTGTGCCTGACAAATCTGGTGGCCTTCTATGATCAGTTTACAATACTGCTGGATCAAAGAAGAGCAGCTACCTGGACATGTGCAGATACATGGACATGTGCAGATACCTGGATTCTCTCCCCCATGATATCCTTGTCTCCAAATTGGAGATCTTATATGGAGGGTAAGAAAATGGCTGGATGGTTGCACACAAAGAGTTGTGGTCAATGGCTCAATGTCCAAGTGGAGGTCAGTAATGAGTGGTAGTCTTTGCAGGTCAGTATTGCATCTGGTGCTGTTCAACATCTTTGTTGGTGACATGGACAGTGGGATTGAGTGCACCCTCAGCAAGTTTGCCAATGATACCAAGCTTTGTGGTGTGGTCAACATGCTGGAGAGAAGGAATGCTATCCAGTGGGACTTTGACAGTCTTGAGATGTGTGTTTGTGCAAACCTTATGAGGTTCGGCAAGTCCGTGTCCAAGGTCCTGCATCTGGGTAGGGGGAATCTGAAGCATAAATACAGGGTGTGTGGACAATGTACTGAGAGCAGCCCTGAGGAGAGGGACTGGGGGATGTCAATTTGATGAGAAGTTCCACATGAACTGGCAATTTACATTTGCAGCCCAGAAAGCCAACCGTATCATTGACTGTATCAAAATAATTATGGCCAGCAGGGCGAGGGAGGTGATTTTGCACAGAGAAGCTGTGGAAGCCCCATCCCTGGAAGTGTTTAAGGCCATGCTGGATGGGGCTATGAGCACCCTGGTCTAGTGGGAAGGGGTTGAAATTCAATATCTTTAAGGTCCCTTCCAGCCCAAACCATTCTATGATTCTATAATTTCTTTGCTTATCTTGCTTTCGTGTGGTACCCCTTCCAGTCATGAAGTGATGTCAAGTGTCAGTTGTTATCAGAAGAAATTCCAGACCAGTCTCTCAGTTGTTTTTCTTACACCTCACACTTTGGCGTACCTTCTTCAGCATCTCCAACTCCTTTTCAGCAGTACGGAAGGGCAATAGGTTTTAAACAAAACTTTTTTGACTTTTATGGAATTATACAGTCTGGCATTGTTCAAAATGTTTCAATAAGTTGTTTCAATTAAGTGAGCCTTACTCCCCTGCAAACAAAACCAATTCTTAATTAAGAATCGCAGATACTAAAACACCCTATTTCAGTATTAAAAAAATAATAATAATTTTCCTGTCTAAAATGAGTTTCACTTCTAGCAAGTATTAGTTAAGAAAAGTCCTGCAGTTAAAATAGCTCAAAAACAAACAAACAAACAAACAAACAAACAAAAAACTATCTTAAACTATGTTGAGAATAAATCTTCCTGAGCAGCAAAAGAAAGCAATCCTTCTTTCAATTAGGATTATTGAAACCATTTGCCGACCAAAATCAAAATCCCAAATGTTTACCATATGGAAGTTAATATTTTTTGCCCAGCAGATAGCTTGTTTTTGCACTAAGTGTTACTACTCTCCCATGACCTCCTCTAAATCATTCGCTTGCAAGGTGGGTGCTTTTATCACAGGTTCGGAGCTGGCCTGCAGGCTGCCAGCAGCTGGATTCTGGCCAGCAGCAGCCTGTTTATTTGCGCCTGCATCAGGAGCCACAGAGGTGCTGGTACGGACTGTGGGGGCTTTCTCCAGCACAAAGGAAAATATAAATAGAAATAATTTGGGATATGATGGGGATTGCAAACTTTCAATGGCTTATATGACAGTCAAGTCACAGATAGAGAACATATACAGATGATGACCCTACTTAAACGCCAATGAGGAAAAAATCCTTTCTGTTTACAAGGTTAAGTGGAAATGTCTGTCAGAGTGACTGATGCTTTTGAAAGAGAGACTCAGTATCAGATAGAAGGGCCAAAATTTGCATTTACACTTCATTTGTTTCCATCCTCTGGACAGCAGCATGTCTGTGAGAGCAAAGAGCTTTTCTCCCCTCCCCTCTGTGGTGCAGTTGTGACAGCTTTCTCTGAAAAATGGTCACCTTTTCTTTAATTCCCTGGGGGAAAATTACCCATAGGGTTAAGCTCACTGGGTTCATGAACGTATGTGTGGAATGAATTTGACTAACAGTTTCCATATGAAGAATTATCAGGAGGCCTGCCAGTCCCATATGCATTATCGTCACGCATTTTAGTAAGGCATTTGATAACATATCTCACAACATCTTTCTGGAGAAATTGTCCAGCTGTGAGATGAAAAAGTTCACACTACACTGGGTGAAGAACTGGCTTGGTAGTAGAGCTCAGAGATCCAAAATGAATGGGGCTTCATCTGTCTGGCAGTCAACTAGTTGTGTTCTACAGTGCTCAGTTCCATGGGAGTTCAGGCTGGGCATCAGGAAACATTTCTTTTCCTTGAGGGTGGTCACACACTGCAACAGGCTTTCTGGGGAGGTGGGTGCTGCCCTGTGCCCATTAGTGCTCAAGAGGCATTTGGGCAATGCCCTAAGTAATGTGCCCTAGCTGCTGTTCAACCCTGAAGTGCTCGGGCAGACAGATTAGATGATCTCTGAAGGTCCCTTCCAACTGAACTATACTAATAATTTTAATAATTCTAATTCTAACTGTATACAGCCAGTGAACTGTGCTTGGGTCACAGCTGTGACCAAAGAGACCAACAAGTTGCTCTGGACTAAATTCTGTGAAAGACATCCTATGAGGCAGTCTCAAATTCTTCCCTTTATTTACAAAGCTGGTGAGTAGAACACATAAATTTATCTGGAAAATGGCTGATCTACTTTTTAATTTATTACTTTACTATCATTGTAAATCTATTCAATAATCCATTACAGAACAAAATATCTTATTTTTCTGCAGTAGTAGTGTATAATGCACGTTTGTTATCAAATTAAATGGAGGAACCAAGAGTAATTCTAGCCTATTATTTTACATGGCTTTGTCAGTTCTTTTTCATACTCTAGTCAACTCTCAACCCGTTAAGACAAATTAGTCTATGCACAAGTACGGCACATGCCCCAGACAATAAATTTCAGGATTATGTATGCATACCAGTGTTGTGTGAGAGGACTTGAGTGAAAGCAAAACCATACATGCAGAAGATGAGATTTTTCATACCAATAACACATCTTGTGTTTTTGTCACAGACCTAGTCTTTTTTTTACAGATGTAAAATTTCTATCTTTCAAGGTGTTTTTTTCAAGTGGGATTATTGATTTAAGATTTACCAACAGACATAGTGTATAATGACGTGACATTGCTCTCTGTTAGGTAAGATGCTGAAACACCAAAGATACTCATGTATCACCACAAATAAACAAATAGATAAATAAATAAATAAATAAATAAATAAATAATTCTACATAATTGATTTCCAAGATAGTTTTCTTGGTTTATGCCAAGCTTTCAATTTTTTACCTAGCTGCTTACCTTAGCAGAAAACATCATTGATCACGAGAAAAGATCAAAGTAATGCTGATGTTTTCATTTTACTCTAAAGCATTGATATTTCCCTTGCACAAAAACATATTTTATATTCTGTCCTAATCCACACTGCCACTGAAAATACACATACACAAGTAAATTTTTCCTTTATTATGGAAATAGACTGTAAATAAATATTCTGGTACGGTAGGCTGTATGAGTTGTACTTATTTGTTATTTGATATATTCTGCTTGCATTCAGATATTTACTTTTTGGAGTTGGCTGTGGTAGCTCAATTTTTAAAATTTAATAGAAGCTGCCAAGTACAATAAAGCCTTCCCCTGAAAAGTGATACCTTTTACATGTATTCCAACAGAATAGACAGCAAATGGAGACACCATCATTACTGTCCCATAACAGATGCTTCTCACGTCTGATGAAACTTCTGATGAGACCATTTCTGAAGCTACCACTCCACAGGAGGAAGTGCCCATTATCTGACACGCCAAATTAATGCTCTCCATTACAGCCTGACCTCGTATGTTGAGCATTATATAATGCATGATACTGCATAATTGAAGCAGGAACACTGGAGAAAAAAAAAAAAAAAAAAGAGGAAAAAAAAAGTATGGACAAGAACAAGCCACTGGCAAAGGGAAAGAGCTCTTCCAATTTTGTTTGCATCTTTTTTCTTATAAACTTGATTTCAAAAGCCTTTTGAAACTATTTATGTGGGGGTGACTACATCTAGCTATGTTCTAAGTTATGGCCTTGACACAAAGCTGTTTGGGCCTGTCAGGATCCCTAAGTGACTTCTAGCCACACAGTAATCCCGTGATATAGGAGGGTCTTCTTCCCCATTTCTTTGGTGGGAAATTGCAGTGCGTCTGCATTAATGGCCTAGCCTGACTTTCTTATTCAGGTCTTTCATAGATGATGTGTTGAAGAGCTACAAAGCAGCTTATAAAGAGCTGTAATCAGAGGAGTCACATCAGTCTGCTCATAGTGATATGGATGCATGCTTTTAAACAACTGACTTGGCCAGCTTCACGGCTGTTTGATCTAGTTTAGAAAGGGCCATAGTCCATCAGCACTGCACCTGACTTTCTAGGTGACTATAGTCTGAAAACTTGATAAACACCACCATAGTGTATGTTATTTCCTCAGGAATTAATTTGTGGTTGCTTTCTGTAGCACCAATACTAGAATCAACTCTTATGTATCCAGATACTTGTTTAAAAAATATGATTTTATCTATATGCATATTACCTAGTGATGGGTGAAAAACAGACTATAAGGAAGTCCACTGTGTTTTTAGGTGATTTTAAAAGTCTAAATTTAGTCTAAATTTTCTGTCACATTACTAACTCAAAAATGTATCACAATACCAACCAGAACCTTATTGAGATTTTGGCCTGAGGCTTGGTAGGGTTTCATGGGACTGTAGGTCTCCCTTTTCCCACTGCTTCAGTAGTCCTCAGCTTCCCTGACTGGGACAAGATGGCAGAAAGTTTTGTTGTGGTGCTTCCTTCTGTGGTGGACACCTTAGCATTAGGATGCTCAGAGACACTGAGCTCATCTCAGTGATCTCATCATTCAAACCCTGGCTGGATGGCGCTTTCAGCAACCTGATATAGTGGGTGATGTCCCTGCCCATGGCAGGGGCCTTGGAACCAGATGGATGATCTTTAAGGGCACTTCCAACTCAAACCATTCTGTGATTCTGTGATTCTATGATCTGGAGAGCCAGCAGCTATCTAGAGGTGTAGCCCATCTGGTTTCCTTCCCTTTGCACAGCTGAAGGGAGAGAACAGCTGGAGCAAGGATGCAGGCATCCATGTCTTTGCTGCACAGAGGGCATGGGAAAGGAATGGAGAACAGCAGAGAGGGATACAAGATTCATGCTGCATCTTCCAGGAGAGCTGTAGCTCCTAACCACTTCAGTATCAAATGGTATTGCTCAGATTTAGGAAAGCAGTATAGCTGTATCGTGTATAGTGCTTATTACTGGTCCCACTACAGTCATTGAAGAGAAACAGGGAGTCTCAGAACCTACCAATGCAAAGCTAGTCTGGGGATTTGCCATGTCTAACAGTGGGGTGGGCTCACCTCTCACTCAGAGCTTGCTTTCATATCATGCAACTGAGCAGCTTTGAGATAAAAACAATTTATCTTTGTGTTACTAAGATCACCATGCCCTTGTCTTTCTTGCTTTGCAATAGCCCTAATAATCTCTCGAATGAGCATCCTAACTGGGTATTTGATTTCCTTTCGAGTTAACTCTTCCTAACCATACTATGCCTTGACCCCTAATAATAAATACGTCTGGGAAGTCTAATAATTAATAAGTAAAAAAAAATAAAAAAATGAGTCTGCTTGCTGCACCTGATTACACATGGATACTAGTTAGAGAAAATGCTAGAAAAAAAGAGTAGTAAATGTCTCTGCCCACTCAGAGGAAGAACTATCACATCTACCAGACCCTCATAAAACTCAGTGAGCATATAACATTGATCATTTTTAAAATATATTAAAATTACATGAATAGAGATAATTATATAGATTATGGATCCCCATACCTATCTGTCTCATTAACATATCGTGTTTCAAGAATTCTCAATAAACATATCAATTTCTATTTCTCTTATGCCTGTATGAAATTATATTCAGGTAAATGATAAATTAATTTTTTAGTTATTATCACATCTTAGCAAATTAGCAGGTGAAAGCAAAGTGTGAGTCTTAGTGAAATGGAGGTGAGCAATGAGAGCCTTAGCATAAATTCTGGCCATTGCCATGTATCTCTTTTTTTGGATAATGGATGTTCCAGTGTCATAAACTATTAGAAAAAAATGGTCTGAAAGTGAATGTCACTCTTGACAAAGGTATAAGTAGTGTTGTCTCAGAAACTTTCAATTACAAAACTTTCATGCCTTTCCAGGAAACATAATCCAGGCCCTCTTTGATTCTCCTTCTTGTAAATTATCTTTTCTTGTTGCTTAAGGAAAATGTCTCATCCTATGCTTTAAGCCTGTGACTTTTTGTTCTATCCATGTAGGACATGTAAACCAACTCATTGCATTCCTCTCTGCAGCAGCCTTTTTTTTTTCTTTTCTTTTTTTTTTCTTCTTTTTTCTTTTCATTAAGAAAGTCTTGCTTAGTGTCTCTCTTCAGTCTACTTTTCACTTACAACTTCCATTTCTTCTATCCATACTTGCACAAACTAAGCTGTAGAACCAAGCTAATATTTGTTGGTTTTCTCTGGATTGTCTTTCTGCTGAAGCCTGAGTGGTCAAAGTGTTTTGGCTGATGGTACCCTGTACTAACCAGAGCTGCAGCATTACTTCTGTGTACTCTGCACACTGTGCAGATATATGCTACCTGAGAAAGTTTTCCTTTTTAGGAGGTACATAGGCAGGACTGCCAGCTCATGTTCAGCTTCCAATTTACTAGAAGCTGTGGCTCCTTTTCTGTACGGCACCTTTATACAGTCCCTGTTTGCACAGCTGATTGTTCCTGCCTAAGCCAGAATTGGATTTCACACAGTATTTTGGGACCATAGCTCCAACTGACCAACATTATTTTAAATTCTAATCTTGTCCTCCAACATAAGGTCTGCAGGTCCTCTTAAATTTTAAGAACAATATTTTCTCTTTCATTATGAATGTTTTCCCCTTCTATATTGTTAATGAAACACTAAATATTTCAAAAACAACCTTTGTAGAATCCTGTCTCATACACTGTTTATTGTCATGGTGACCTGTTGACTTCTATTCCCTAAGTATGTTTAATCAAACAGCTGTGAACCCTCTTATATTAAGTTCATCTAGACTATGTTTCTTAGCTTACAAGAAAGTCAGGCAAAACAGCATGCATAACCTTACTGGCATCTATCATCACATCACTGTTCTTTCCTTTGCCTTAGACCTTGTTACACCATCAAGGAAGGAAATTTGTACCTTGATAGAATCTGTTATTTAAAAATTCATCTTGTCTCTTTCTTGACCTTTTGCTGTTTTCCCAGCACCTGCAGTTGTTGTTGAGGATTTCTTATAGTTTTCCTGGCTCTGAAGCTGAAAAGATCATCTTCTAACTCCCCAGCAATTTGTGTGTCCTGTTTGAAGACGGGGCCATAATCACTCAACTTCAGTCTTCTGAAATGTCACCTGTCCTCAGCGGGTGTTTTCAAAGACAATCTCTGATAGTTCTGAAACTATTTCAGCCCATTCTTTAAATATCCTACAATGATTTTCATGGTAGCTGGGCAGAAAACAAACAAACAAACAAACAAAAAACAGCAGCTATACTAAGTCCTTCCTAAACTTCTTTGTTTGTATTCTAACCTAAACCCTTGTCCTTTTGGTATTGGTGTGTATGCAGTTGGTAATCTAGTCGCAGTCTTCTGGTGAAAAGTAGGAAAAAAAAAAAAAAGACATTAAAACATTTCTGCCCTTTTCCAGCCATCCATCAGTAGCTTTTGACTGCTTTTGAAAGCCATTCCCCTGCAGGGAAGCTGAAGAGAAAAGGACAAGGGTCTGTTCTGGATACCTGCCAAAGTCTTTAAACTCAGTTTAATGGACTGGTGCAAAATAAGGTGCTATTTATCCACACATAAGTGGAGTAGTGACCTTAATATGCATAAAAGAAAACGATGGGTATTCTGTAGAAATTTTGCTCATAAGGGTAGAAATTTTAGTATATGTATCTTCATATCTCCCTTTTCTACTTTACTTTCAAAACTAGATTAAAAAAAGATCCTCTTTATTTATTTATTTCCAAATCTCTAGGATTTGGAAAGTAATTAGGGGATGACTGGAAGGTTTGATTTTCATGATGTTATACCTCCCATGTCAAAAGCAGTGGGAAAAGAAAGGGAAGAGAGAAGATGAGCATTGTCTTTCAGTGATTTGATCAAAGTATAAGGCTTTCCTTCAGTTTAAAAGGGAAGGGAGCTAGGTTTGAGTTAGTGCATACAAATGATATATTCCAACTAATTTTAGTCCCTTACCCCATGGCAGTGAGAAGAAAGTTAGAAAATTAGCTGATGCTAGTGACAAAATTTCCCGAAAGGGAGCAATGAAGAGCTGTAACTGGAATGTCATTCCTGTTCAAACAGACTGCTTATTCATCTTCAAAACATCATTTCAGCTAAGTAGTTTAACTATGTCATGTTAAAAAAACTACTTTATTACAACATATCCTAATTCATTTCTCGTGCCTATTTAGATTACATAAAATGGTGGAAATCTGTATTACTTTATCTTCAGCTGGCTGAGACGTTGGTAACAACCATCCACTAAACAATTGAATTACAGCAAAAGAAAAACATAATTATTCCCTGGCCATTAAAGGTTAATAATAGAGGACTGCGGATCCTCAGGGTTCAGAACTGTTGCCAAAATGTATGGAGGGAGAAGTTAGGCTGAAAATATTTCCTAGTATCAGCAAAAGAATTACGAGCATGAAATGTATGTAATAACAAGCTGTTTATTCGGAAGCAGTTATACTGTGGTTATCCATTAGAAAAGCAAAGGCACAAAAATCTATTAAATTAGAACTCCTGTTTTCTCTCTAATAAACAAGAACAGCATTAGATTGTAATAACACAAGCATGAAGGTAAAACACTCAGAAAGAATATGGGTTTGATGTAGATGTAAATGAATGGTGTGAACAGTCAGTAAGTAGACAGCCTAATGAATTTGGCAAACATAAGTTGGGAAATACTTGGAAAATAAGTGAAGTACATAAAATATGAGATAAAGGCATGCTTAAAGAATGGAGAGGATTGTTCCCAGGCCCTGTTTATTGAGTGTCAGTAGTTATGATTTGCTTTGCTCCTTTGCTGCATCTCACAAACATTGTTTGAGATGAGTAGGGAACCTTCTCCCATAACTCAGTTTCTGCTGAGCTAAACCAGTAGGCTTCAGTCTTAATTGCAGATGAACCTTTCAGAAACAAATCTAACAAAAATACCAAATACCTAATTACTCCTCTTTAATCTGAGATATGAGCCAGCAGCAGAGCACTGTGCTGCAGCCCAGCAATCAGAAGCCTCAGTCTGTGCTTAAGAAATGTGCTCCGCACAACGGTGCTCACTGGGCACCTGCTGGTCCCTTTGGTCTGAAGGAGTCTGCTGGTCTTATGGCAAGGGTTTGATGACAAGCCTCCTTCTGCCAAGGCAGCCAAGAACCCCACAGGAGTCTCCTGTGCCCAGTTCACAAGCTGCCTTAATGGGAACCTGAGCATGCATTTAAAGAAAGGACATGTTTGTGGAACTGAGATTTTAAACAAGTGTGGTAATTAATGCCATGCTGGAGTTTGTGTGTAGTCGACATCTCCACTGGGAAATAAACTGTGTGAGAAATTATTAAGTTCACATAGACCACCTGACACTCACTACAGATCTTATTTATTTATTTATTTATTTATTCTTCTTTCTGTCAGCTGCAGAAAATTGATACATTTTAATGTAGTACATTCTTCAAGAAATTCACTAAGAATACCCTTCCCAAGGCACACATTACACCTACAGTCACGTCCAACCAAAGAATCTACAAATTTTTATAGCTTAATACTCTAAAAGTAAAAGGCTCAAAGAATTTGTTGTTTATGAGATGCAATGAGAAAAAAAAAATCTTACGCAAGGTGCCTATATTGAACTGGCAGGCAGATCAATGTGTTACCCAGCACTGGAATGGAAGAGCAGTATATTTGTTTCCTACAGCGCTGCAATCATAAAAATGAGTCAGAGAATTAGACTATCCATACCTTTATGAATATTTATTATCTTGCCATATGGATCCCGCTTCTATTTATAAGATCTTTTAAATATTCAGTATGCTTTAAAGATGCCCACAGAAATATAGAGGCAAGCTCTTTTTATATACCTCATTGTATTATATGAGATCATTTTTTATAATCAAGTGGAAAGAAAATTTGAATTCTTTTTTAATTGAAAATGGCTATAAAGCAAAAGAAATTAGTAAAGGAAGAGCTGGTATACTAAAAAAATCCATTTTTGTATTTAGTTATCTCTAGTCTTATAATTGAAACTTCTGCAAATCACATATTTAAATGAAAAGGGATTGTACTTTTATAGGCTGTGCTTTTGACAAATTTTTCATTAAGCCCTAGGAAGAAAGTACTCGACCACAAAAATGTGTTCTCAGTTCAAAAGTTCAGTTACGCTTTGATTGAAAACAAGACCATTTGGTTGCTTGTGTGTCCTAGTTTCCTTATGAAAGATCTCACATGCATTACAGATGATGTCAGAAGCTCAATCTGTAACAGAGTACGTCTGATTTGCCTCACCATTACGCTGGGAAGAAAAATGGTGAGCCTGGGAGAACCCAGACCCATAGATCAGCCTTGTTGTTGGACTCATTTTTCACAAAACAGCTTCTGGAGACTTGTCGTCACTTTAACTCCTATCACGTTTTGCAGCAGAGGGGGGCTATTAGACTGTGCCATGGTTAATTGCAGGTAGGGTAATTCATGGCCTGTCCACCTAGGCCTCCCATGCTCACATATGTATAGTTGAAGAGGGCATCATTCCTCACCTCAGTACCCAAAGGTGAGCTGTACAGCGACTGTATGGTTTTTCTACAGCTAGTTCCAACAGTGGGTAAAGGGTGTCTTATTCATGCCGGATAACATGAACTTCTTCCAGAAAAAAAAAAAAAAAAAAAAGAAAAAAAAAGGGATTTCCGTAAAGTCTTATCTTAATTGGTGTCAACATAAGGCATTAATAAGCATAAACTGTAAAGGTATGCAAGGGCTCAGATTATCTAAAAGCCACTTCACAACAGCATTTAGAGATATGATGCTACGAGTTAGATCTGGAGGTAGTGATATTCAGAGGCTTTATGCTGATCTGTACCTGCTTTAGGGATCTAGTCCTTTATATGAATTCCACTGCATGTCAGAGAGGAAGGTACTCATTTCCTCAAGAGTTTGTCGAACTGAGAGATCTGGATCAATCTATGAACACTTTAAAAAACAGCAGTTTCAACAGTGGTTGCAATTCAAAAGTTATGATTTGGTGTTGTTGTTGTTTTCTTATTTTGTTTATATTCGATTGTCCCTTAGTTTAAACCTCAGTAATTCACCCTAATTACAGAACACTCAGTTTAAACAAACCTAAATCAAATCTTTAGGAATAACACTTTGAATTGCTGCAAGTCTTTTAAACAGCTTCCCCTTACTTTTCCAGTTATACCGAAAAATACTGTTTAAAGAGCATAAAAGAATACATACTGCAGATCCTTTTTTTTTTAAAACAAACAAAAAAACAAACAAACAAAAAACCTCTCGTACTAATTTCTACCAACACAGCTTCACTGTTTTCCCTAGAGCTGTCCATCACTCACACTGGTAAGAGAGTAGAGATAGTCACACCTCATTGGCAGATATACAAGCAGGAAAGGATAACTTCGGTTAAATGCAGAGCTGAATTAATAGAAATCTATTTTGCTGAAATACAAAACTCCATCAAACCACCTGCCATCCCAGATGCATCCTTTTATACCCTTTTCTGCCTGTCACCTTTGAATATAACCCCACTAGCAGCTTCTGTGACTTTCCTTCAAGGAAAGGCCATCAGAGTTGTAAATAGGAAGGAAGAGCTTAGGGTTACTACCCAGACACCAGCTGTGGGGTACCTAAGACCACCTTAGGCTGGATTCATTCTGATGTCTAAATTTAAGTGCCCATTTACCAGCAAAGGTTCAGAGTTGGGGACTGCCGAGCCCTTCAGCTCACCCTCCATGGGATGCCATGGGGTATCCCCATAGGCTGGCAGGTGGGGCAAGGCTGTGTGCCCTTCCAAAGGGGGAGCTGTAGGGGAGGGAGATCCTGCTGATGCTCAAGATGTGCAGCTAAGGGCACTTATCTTACCCACTGCATCTCCCCAAAGCACTAGCTTCACCTGTGGCTGTGAGCAGGCACCTCCATTTGTGTCCAAACCTGGAGCTGAATCCCTGTCAGCTGAGCAACCAAATGTGGTTCAGGGAGAAATTTTAACAGTGTATTCTAAATCAGGGCTGGAAAAGTTAAGAGCATGAGTATGAGCAGCTACTATGTATGTGCTCATCTGTCTGGTGGGATTTTAGGGCAGCATCTTTCTATTCTGTGGGCTTCAGCTCTGTCTGGAGGCTCTCTGCAGTCCCTGTAGGGTATGCTCACACAAAAGCAGTAGACTGCTTGTTAAACAGCTCTAAACTCTTAAATTTGTAATTTCAAAGTCATAGAGGAGAGACAGTAAACTACACTGTGCTAAGCAGGTACTCCATTAAGTATGTCTTTATAATGCAAATGTAGGCAAAGCAGGAAGGAAATGTAGCTCTTACATGTCTTGTGCTGTGATATATTCTCCTACATTTTGAACAAATAGAATATAATACTATATTAGGATTAAAATAAAACAAAATATCACAATTAAACAAAAATTAACTGCACAGTAAATGGGAACCTGGGAGCCTCCCAAGAACCAGAACATTTTATAAGGTCTCATTAAATATTCCCTGAAGAATCCATGACAAGTTCATCCTTCTCCCCTCTTTTAATGGAAGAAGCGCTGATACAGAGTCAAGAGCATTAAAGACCTCATAACAGCTTTCTGACAAGACTGTTTTAATTTCAGAAATTTTACGATGAGCAAGAGCTATATAAAGATGATGATAGCATCCACTGTTTCTTTCTTTTTTTTTTCTTCTTATCCAAAATGGTTATTTAAAATATCAGCCTCATTAAAGCAGCTGCAGACATCTTGTAAAACCCATACTGTAACACTTCCCAGACCAATTTCTCATTTGGATCACCAAGACTGGCACTTCTCCAGAAGAACTGTAGAGAGTCTACATGATACCTGTTCATTTTTAATAACATTCGCATCACCTCTTGAAGAGAAGAAGCAAAGAGGACAACTCAGGGACATAGAGCTGCTAACAGTAGTGTGACAAATGTACTCTTTAGTAAAATGAAAGGTGGCTTGAGTATACCCAGGTACCTTGGATGACAATTACCAGTAATCTCTTACTGATGTATTGTATTTGTACAATGGAAGCACACAAGATTACAACTCAGAATTGAAGTAAGTCTTCTTGCACTGATTTGATCCTGCCCAGCAGCCCTTATAACCCCAAAGGAGATAAAGGAGATAAAGGAGACAAAATATCTAACATCTAATTACAAAATCTCCAGTGTCCCAAACCTATCACACATAGGAAGTGAAAAATACCTGTTATTTCCACAGGGCAAAACTCCCTAGGGATTATTATTTGGTGTTCTCCTTGGCCACTGCTCACCTGATCTTCTCTGCCCCTCACCAACACCCCATTCACTCCTGTACGCTTGCAGAAAATCTGTGAGAGACCAAATGAGACAAGGTTGCTATTCACGTGATGTTAACAGCCAAGTGCCTAAGCTTGGCCACCTTGGTTCTCTGGAGGAAATCCCACCTTTGGCCCTGCTGATTGCAGACAGAGAACTAGGCACGATCCATTTTCTCCTCCGCTCTCCCTGTGCAGTTGCCTCTCAGCACTCTGTCTTTCCCTTTGCTTTGCAATGCAGTCGCCACCTCTTTGAAGCTCCCTGGTGTTTGAACCTCCTCCTCCAGAGGTGCTGGTTTCCCCACATCCCTTCCAGGCTCAGCGTGTGAGGCCCTGCCAGGATGATGGCTTTCCATGGGGGAGTATGGGGACGGTGTCCAAGGCAAGGACTCCTCAAGGACTCTCACAAATCAATAAATGCTGTTGCTCCTAAAGGAACACATCGGTCGGCTTAATAAGAATGTCTACTTCTGCTGGGAAAAAAAAAAAAAAAAAAAAAAAAAAAAAAAGCACACTGACACAATCAGCAGGGCTTACATTCAGAATGTATATAAATTCCCAGACCTTTCTGTCAGAAGCAGAGAGAGTGTCTGGGACACCATGATATTGAACAGAGGGCAGGAGGACAAGGACAGCAGTGGGAGCATCCAGCTCTTGATTAGGTTTCTGAACAGCAGTGTAGCTCAGCTGGGACAGATTGTTATGTGTGTTTGTTTTCAGGACAACATGCTTCTCTTTGCACTCAGGATGACAGTGTGGCAGGCTCTGCTACTAAGCAGAGTATTTGGATTTGGCCACATTGACTCCACTCCCTTGATTGCTTTTATACCACAGGAAGCTGCAGGACAGAGTTGCAGGAAGAATTACATGGGTGCTATTTTAACAGTAGACAGAACATATCCTGAGAGGAGACATTGGATTTGATATCAGTTGCAGTCATTTTTTTATTATTATTTTTTTCCCCAGGTAATTTATAGCAATAATACAAGAAAAAAAAAAAAAAAAAAAGGTTGGCTTGGTATTAGGGAGGGCAGGTTTTCTATGTTGCTATTTTCCTCTTGTCCTAGCACACTGCAGCTTCTCTCATTCAGTATGCTACTCAGTCAAGGGACTGCTTTTATTGTCAGAATTTGAAGTATTGATTAGAGTTGGTGAAAAAATAAAGAGTTCCCTGGTATCAGAAAAGCTTTGTAGAGCAGCACAATATGAATTCCAGTCACATGCATGCCCTTTTCACAGGCTGCTATAAGCTTAATGATAGCTGTATCCCCTAAATGTTCATTAGCATTGATCACCTGTTAGTTAGGCACGTATGACACCTTTCATTGAGATTAAAGACAACTTTTTCCAATTCTTTCCCTCTCCTTTGGTAATTAAGAAAAATGCCATTCAGTGTTAGCAGATCAAATAGATACGTGAAATTTGCTGAAGAGCAAGGGCTGATATTTTTCTTTGGATTTCTTTAAAGGAGATAATCAATGATAAATACAACCATCTTTCTCTGATACATCTCCTTCTGTTTCGTTTCATCTCCCAGACACAGATACTTAGGTGAGTTTAGCAGACAGTACTGACTTCATATCTATGATTCCTCATTGGATAGGCACCTCCCTACCATGTCCCATCATCTTACCAGCTCTGGAACTGACAGGGACATAGCCAGGATCTTTGTGTTTCCTGATGCAAACACCATAAATTGTTAAACCCTCTATCCATCCTGTGCAATTGTAAGGTTGAATTATTTCTATCATGTGAATAGAAATTCATACTCTCTTGCTAGGCCACACCTTAAAAGGCACAGTAAAAAGAATTTAACACTGTTCTGTCATACTTCTATTAAGACATCACTGCAAACTGTCCCACTGAAAGACAGCACTTGTGCACAGATAGGTCTTTTTAGCAGGAGTAGAGAAGGTTGGTACCATAGCCTTAAACATACTATCCTTAGCCACCGTTGTGGAGAAGAGTTAGCTGGAACACAAATGTGTCTACTGCACACTCCACCTGAGACAGGGAGGAGCTGAAACTTCTTCATTTGGTCTCCTGGAGAAAGATGGAACTTGCTGGGCTTGCAGCAAGGTTTGGATTTAGAAGTAATTTAGTTTATCACTGCTACAATGTGACGGTGAAATACAGGCTTTGTTAGTGTTTCAAGACACAGTACGGGTTTCACTGGGTAATAAAAGAAAGCAAAGACCATATTCTGAGAGCATGGGATTTACATTTTTAATGATTGTTCTTTTCAGTGATCTGTACAAAGGAAAGGCCAAATGCATCAATCCTTATATTGTTTAAGGCAGGAAGAAGACATTTGTGCTAGAACTCAGCACCTGGCAACTTGATCTTTACATGTGGGGAGACTTTATGAATTCAATAATCTTGATGAGTATCTTATATTTAAAAGCAGTGCCCTTTTAAGTCAATTATAATCCTGAATTTATGGCTTTCACTGCAGAGGATGACTCTAACCAGAAATATAGGATAAGAATTAATGGATTAGTCTTGCATTGTTCACCTGCATTCCTTCATTCATTCTCAGATCACTCACTTACCTTCTTCACATTCCTCTCAGCTCAGCTCCGAAAATATCTTTGCTTCTTTTGCCAAAGTAGGTTTTAAGACCATTTTAGCCATACTCATATATATTGCTTTTCTCTTATATATATTGCTTTTCTTTTGGACTCTTTTGCTTTTGGCTTGTGTTCCTGAAGTGAAGCTCATACAATTAATCTGATGCATAGTGAAGTCAGAATATCTCATTATCTTATTGTATTTATAGTTCTCTTTTCCTGATAGAGCACTCCGCCTTTGCAGGGATGGTTAGATTACTTCAGAAATACATTCTCTTTTGCCACTTAATGGTACCATTCCAGTACCAATTTAAATACAATTTAAAAATAGAGATATGGATTAAATGAATCTCCGGTGAGAGCACATTGCCAAATGAGATGCTCGTCAGTGCATGGCATGTCAGATAGGAACAGATGAGAATGGGAGTGGAGGAAGCCAGAAGCCTCCAGAGAGGCAAAAGCAGTAGGTAGCTCTAAGAGAATGATTGTTTTTTGTCAGACGTGAACCCATGAGGCTTTCATTCTGCAACAAAACAAAACAGACCATGCTGTAACTGTTCCAGACAGAGATGGAACAAGCTCATTGTTTTGTATGCAAACACACTAAACCAAATCCTCCAGGAAAACTCACTAATAGACTGCATAGAAAGATAATAGGGTAAGGAATAGGTTGATAAATTAAAGAGAGTTATCTCAAAATTGTTAGGTATCAGAGCTGTTACTTTGGTTCCTGCCACAGTGCAGTTCCCAAATAAGTGTTATTAACTGTTAAGTGTCCTTTCTGACATTAGTTAATAGGCTGAAGTTCAGTGGGGAGTTCTTCCTATGAGAAAGAAAGGCTGATGGTGGGTGTAGGCATTGTCAATGGGATCAAGGTTCTTCAGCTGTGCTGGGCCCTGTTTTCTTAGGACACAGCAGCAATCAGACGATAAATTCTCTGTTCCCAACTTCCCACAGAAATTATCCCTTCACTCATCCTCAAACCCCACTGCTAAGACTTCTGTTAATGCATCTTGTGCTTTTTGCTACCATTTTCTTTGGTGCCAGGGTCTTCCCTCTTTCAGTCAGAGATCATAGGCAATCACAGCTTTAGCAATCAGCTCTTACAGGCCTGCATTTATCCCGTCTTCCACATCCAAATGATTCAGCTCTTCTCAGCCTTTGCAGTGTGCAAGCCAGTGCTTGTGACAGTTTTTTCAGTAATTTTTGCTACCTGGTTGCACAGAGCGGCTGAATGTCCTCTTTACACTGATCTTGAATGAAAGGCAACTGTTACACTACGCAACTTTAACCACATTTAGCTTAGCTCAGATAACTTCTTATTTCACAGTTAAAGGTTACACAGGCAGGCCCTAATGCCTCTGCCACTTAAACGAGCTGCTAGATGCCTTTGCTTTTGATGGGGACAGAATTAAATTTTAATACAAGAAGGTGCACCTCTGAGGTGAGCTGAGCTATTCTAAGGTAATTTTTAAATCTGTCTGTTTATTCAAAGAATATACCTGAATTCTGTTGCTGCCGTCACTCTCCACTGTCAAATTCCTAACCCATTGCATAAGCCTGTTCTTAGGCCACTTTGTCAAATACTGACACACGGAAAACAATGAAATGGAAACTTACATTGAACCACAAGGAGAAAAGCATTGCTATAATTGTTATAGTATTATTAAATTGCATATACTATTATATTATATTTATAACGGACAAGTCTCTTCTGAGGATTCTGACAAAAAAAATAATAAAATAAATAAATAAATAAATTTATGTCTGGATCAGGACCTTGCCTTGTAGTAACACAGAGTCTATGATATGTAGTAAAATCATTAGTGATTTTTAAAACATGCATCAGCTTTCTATTTTGTATTGCCCTGTGTTGCCTATTCTGCTCTAGTCACACCAAAAGTAATGAGTTAATTTAAATTGGCAGTGGCAGAGGAAACTGTTTTCCATTTGTTTTATTTGCATCTCCAGTATGCATCTCTGGTTGTGTAAAGAAACTGTAGCCTTAAATTATATCTTGCATGCAACTGAGGGTTCTTATAAAACTGATGAATGCTAAAGAGAAGCAGGGTACTAGAGCCCATATATTCTTCAGGCAGTCTGGTTTGTAGGGTTTTCTTATAATAAGTATATTTAAAAAAAATAGTATTGGGTTTCTAAAATAATTTTTACATGGATGAAATTGCCAGCACTGAAAGTAGTTTTTAATAAACAGAAAGGTTAACTCTTCTATTCACAGGAGGTAGTTTCATAACCAGATGTGCTTATAACCTTTCAGCAAGCTAATTTCTTTTTTTTTTTTTTTTTTTTTCATCAAAAATGCTGTTGCTAGTGACATTCATATTGCTATGAAAAAACACCTTATTAAGCAAAAGGACAGGAGGCCTCCAACAATTGAATTCAGGCTTGTTTATATGCAACAAATACAGATCTGTTCATATTGCTGAAAGAACTCTATTTTTCCACCCATTAAATTTTGCTGAACACCCTGCATTATAGAGTTCTAAGTGCCAAAGCACTTTAGCTAGTCTGTGGTAACTAGCCTGTGGAAGCCAGTCTGTTATCTTCCATTGCTGTAAAGATAAGTTAAATGCTCACTGAAACAAGGTAGGTTATTTTGGATTTAGCTCTATTCACAGCCAGTGAATGCAGAGAACCAGATGCTGTGAGACAAATCCATTGCTTCCCTCACACTATTTTGTTTGGGCTGCTGTGCTCTAAAGCTGAATGCGATGGCTGGAAAAAGAACTGCCTCCTTTGTTTTGTTTTTCTTTTGTACAGCAACAAGTACATTGCTTGATCATTAGCATAGATATAAAGTGTAGGAACATTCACACATTTCTTCTGAATTTCAGACCCTAACATAATGTTTTCCATGTAAGCTGAGCTTCTGCCTATATGAATCTTAATGCACTTGCAAAGGTCTGAATAAATGGTCTATTTTTTATGTTTCCTGTGCTGCTAGTTTCCTTTTTTTTTTTTTTTTTTTTTTTTGATTCACATTGAAACTGATGGCAGCTTCTATCCACTTGTAAAAGTTATTGCCAATATACCTGCTGCAATGTATTCCCTGGCAGTGATGGGTGATGAAGCCACCATCCCCAGTGGCTGCCCAGTCAAGGCCAATCTCTCCCTGGAGCTCTGTCTGCGCTGCTGTTACAGAACCTGGATGTTCACAGCCTCTCTGACAAATAGCCCCATGGCATTTGCTTTGAAACATTACTGTTCAGGTCACAAATTCCCCACCCATACACCTCCCAGATGCTTCAGCCACAGGTGCTAAATGGGAGCTGTGTACATTAATTTTGCAATGGCACTTGTCTTCCAGTAAAGAAGGGAACAGTGGTATTTGTTTTCTCCACTGGCTTTACTTCTAAACTTCTTTCCATGAGGTCAAAAATAAAAAAATGAAAACAGGCATGTTATTTCTAGCTTTCAGTGGTGCAGGGGCTGCTTGAGGAGGGGATGGAAATCTGAATTTCCTGTTTTAGAAATTTCTGGGTTTTGGGTCAGGGAGCAGGGACAAATGAGTTTATTTTCCATTCCTGCAATACCTGCAGTCCTGTTTCCATCCTGCTGAGTTGACTGACTCAGAACCAGCTCCTAACACTTAACATATTTAACCACTCCAGAAACAAACACCAAGTTTTCATGTTAACATAGATGCCTTCAGCACATCACAGCACCATTCACAAATGTTCAAAAGATAAAAAGTCATATTAACTCTAGCAGCTGTCATGTCTTAATGTATTTGAGACTCATTCTGCCTGAAATGCGTGTACCTTTGTTGAACCCATGTCACTTCAGGCACACGAGTGACACACTGACTTTGTCTACAGCTGCTGTGACCATCACAGCATATAGTCGTTACCTCTGCAACTTTGTAATCAACTTGATCTGCAATTTTATTGAGCAGACTTGATTTTTCAACAGTTACCAATTAAATTAACTGGTTCTTGAACACATTTTGTGTGAGATTTGTGGCTAAACTGCACTTCAGCATAGTAAATCTGACACCTCTGAATCCTTTCATCCCATGCCACATATTTTGAAAAATCTCATGCTGTACTTTTATATTCAGAACTCTGTTAGGTTTTAAATATAAAACATATAAAGAAGACAAATTCGAATTATGATCTTGATTCTGCAAAATTTTTATATGCATGTAATATTACTTATTTACATCATTACTTCAATATTAGCAGGATATAAACCTGGATTTCTGTCAAGAAGACACAGCAATAATTCTTCAGACTTTGACACAGAAAGTGAACACTAAAAATGTCCAATTATGTAAAAAGCATATACATTTACAGAAGAAAATCTAGCTAAAAACAAAATCATGGTAACTTGGTTCCAACACAAAGACTGGTAAGGAAATGAGATTTTCACTAAAGAATGTGATCTTTTCCACATAATAACTATTTTTATGCACAGAGATGAACAGAGACCCCTAGAGATACTTGGAAGAAAAAAAAAAGCAGTGTTAGAGAACGTCATGCCACGTCATTCTCTGCTATAGTGTGTGTGCTGATATATAAGAGATATAAGCATCACAAGGACCTGTAATCTCCCCAGACTTTCTTGTTCTGGGTTGCTTGTTTCCTTGTTCTTGCTTGAGAGAATATGTGAAGGTCACAGTCTGCACAGAGAAGTTGTGTTAATCCTTGCCCCAGTAGTGCTGATGTGGGAGTATGATGGATAACAAGCTAATTAACCAGGCTCATGGTTTACATAAAGAAGGTCCACTGCTGCACAGCTAAGAATGGCTTCCCTTTGCTTATTCTTTCTGTAGAAGTATTAATTTGAAATTCATAGCAGGAAAATTCTGGAAAGAATTATCCAATGCCCTCAGATATTTATTTTTTACTTTGCAATGATGAGAGTACAGAACAGTTCATTAACAGGACAAAAGCAGTATTTTCAAGTTTCTCCAGGGTCTGTTGACAACTGCAAATTATGGGGTCATTTTTGTCTTCATGTCCTTAATATTTAATGTCATGATGTCTCATAAAGTTGCTAAATAGTAGCTTCTCAGTTGCATTCATAGTCTAGAAACTTGGCTCAGACTTAAACACTTAAGCAATAGTCCAAGCCCAGTTGCTACTGGGACCAGGGCCCATGAAGTTTGTGTACACAGTGTTGCTCTTAGAGGAGTAAATCAAGAAAAGGTGATGAGCAGGAAGAGGAGTTACAGGAACTCAAAACCACACTACTAAACCTGTCACTGTCTACCCACCAAGTAGCAGAATCAAGATCTAAATGAAGAGTACATGACTTTCTTGCCTCATGACAGTGACTAAGCAGGCACAGGAGATCATTCATACAGGCTGACTTTAGCCAGAAGGTCTAATTTCCCTAAATTCCCTCAATAGGCTCTTGGTGATGGTACCTGAGAACAAGAGAATAAATCTAACTGTAGGTACTTTCAACCCCCACTTAGCCTGGTGAGTCATTCTCCCTATATCAGCTGCAAAGAGAGCTTGGGGGACTACTGTGTATAGCTCTCAGAGTTTTAAGCACCATCCTCACCTAAGGCAGTGCTCCCATTTTACTTCAAGTATTTCTGAGTGAACAAGAAGGTAGGGCTGGGTCCTGAGACTGCTTGCTTCTCGATGTAAGCGCCACATTTACTATGAAATTTTTAAATTTCCCTCATGTAACTTGTATGCCTTTTTTTTTCTAATGAATTTTGACTGTGGAAATAGGAGGTAAAAATTCTTTGTTCAGTCTGGACAGTTACAGCCCTTCTGCTCAACATGAGCATTACAATGCAGAGTAGAGCACTGAAGACAAAAGGAGTCATTTGCCACACAAAGCAAATATTTGGGATGCACAAGAAATGAACCTGCACACATCAGTTTGTCACATTGTCTCAAGAGGCAGTCCATCTGCGAGTGTCTGCTTGGCACATGTGAGCCACAAGCAAATGTGAGCGAGCTCTGTCCACACTCCAAGAGAAGTGCTGTGCCAAGACGCTTTTTTAGGGTTGGGTCTATGGTAATGTCTTATGCTTCTCAGCAAGCCTCACAGACCTGGGCCTAGCACCACAACAATCAAAGCAATACAGATTTTGGTCAGGTTTCAGCCCAGGCAAAGCTGGCTCATGCCTACCACTCATGTACCATGTAAATATATCCTGAGGGCTTCCTCTGAGATAGTCTGGTCCTTTCTGGTCCATGTCTGTATTGCAGGGATTTGTCAAAGCAGCTTCTTTATCATGGTTTCGTAGTTTCAATGACATAGTTTCAAGAAGTTGATTGCAGGGGTCACTGAGTCAGATCCAAAGGTATTCTAACATCCAACTCTCCTTTCAGTCTTGACTATATGTTAGGAGGTACCTTATATCTAGGCAACAGAGAAGACCTTCCTACATTGGTTCCTGCCTGGTCTATCAGAGAGGACACCTCTCTAATAACTCTTATTCCCTCATATTACCATGTAGTTATAGTCACGATCACCTGTCCCTAGTAACTACAGTGACATTTGGGAAATGAGTCTGGCCTAGACATTTTTACATTGATACAGGAAAGCACCTCTCCTTCTTCAGTTTGCCTGTGTAGCTAAGCGGTCTTGTCTTTGACACTGTGTGAGGAGTCATCTTAAGCAACTCAGTGTCTGATATGGTGTGCAAGCAGCCCAGAGAGAGACAAGTCATGTGTGACCTCCTGCAGCATTGTCCCTGGCATCTGGATTAGACCCAGAGGTGATGGTAGGAAGCCATTGTACACATTAACCTCAAAGGGCTATGTCACACTCTTTCACCTGATCCTTCAAGGTTGTACTGCAACTTGGTCTAAGTCCATCACAAAGTCAGTACTGTTGGGTAACTCATTTAAATATACATTTATATATATATATATATATATGTACTTAATAAGGATCTAAATCAAATAATACTGAGCAAATGCACCTTGACAAGAAACAAATTTACCCATGCAGCAGGACCTGTTTCTGAACCCATGTCTGCATTGTGAATCATATTTGACAGTTAAATTCCCTTGAGTTCATGTCAGATAATGCCTAGCTCTAGATAAACAAAACCCCTTTGAGTTAGCATGGTTACTTTTTAGGGAATAATGTTAATCATATTTAGGTGAAAATCTCCAAGGCTTGGTTAAGGACAGCATAGAAAATAATGACCAGTGAACTAAATATGGCATCAATAACATCCCAGAAGATCTGTATTAAAACCAACCTACATAATCCAGTAAACATGTCATTAAGAAAAATATAAAGCTATGAGGTCAAGTCCAGGCCTTGGCAAAGAGGTCTGCAATGTGCTCGTAATTATTTGATTGTTCTGAACATGCAATTCATATTTACTTGTAGGACTTTGCCTCCAAGGCCCTCAGCCATGAAATACATTGTGCTGCTTGCTGGAGGATCACAGAACAAAAACAACAGATTCTGCCTCAGGAAGCTCATAGTGCTACCACTGGGCAAGGTCGGACTAACAGGCAGATCAGATGCTCAAGGAAATGAGACAATGCTCATCTGCAAAATGGCCAGAAGAATCCATTGGGCAGCAGCTTTATTCTTGCCAGAAAGTTCCTGGGCTCCAGAGCAGCAACCTATAGAGGAAAAGGGGCAGCTTTATGAGTGTTCACAGCAGATATGACGTGAGTTTGAAGATTACACTTGACAGGTTATTATTCTCTATTATGCCTCTGTTTTTAACTGTCTGTAAAAAGGAGATAAGGTTACAGCTCCTCTTCAAAGACTGGTGGAGTCTGATTTCTCAGTGTTTGGATGATCATGGAGTAGAAAATTACAGAAGTTCTGAACCAAATATATACCTCATTTTTTAGAAGCAGGGGGATAGAAGTAGTTTAGTTAGAGCAAAGAGTTGGAACATCCATCCTCTCTACGCAGGTTTTGAGGGCACTCAGAATTATTTCAGTAGTTATGTCTAGACAGAAATGTGCAAAATTAGTGAAGATAATCTCCCACGTCAAATTATTTGAGAATTTCATCTTTCTTGGGAAAGCATGAGATTTAGTGATTTTTGGTACAAGCGTTCCCCTCTTCCTATGAGCTACCACAGATATACAAGCATATGACTTTATTGGAATTTCACATGTTCTTAGCTTCTTGGGGTTTATGAGCATAGAAATCATCTTATCCAACTCTAGATGGTGAAAAAAAAAACACACTTGGCATATCTGGGATACCGTAGTGTAACACAGACAGTATTAGCTACCCGTGTTTATGCACCTGAATTGGGCCCTAGCTGTTTTAAGTGTCCAACACATCCCACTTACCAGAAGTTTCATCTGTTATATTGGATTACCCATTTTCTCTCACACTGTATGCAGCTTGAATCACATTCCTCTGCTCACAATATGAACTACCTATCTACTTATATTGCCAATGGAAGAGAAACTTGTTGATACTTCATCTTGATTTCATAAATAGTTCTTATTTCTTATTTTCATTAACTTTCTGGAAGTTATTTTGTTCTGATTTTAATAAATATTAATAGAAGTATTAGGTCAGAGGTTGGACTCGATGATCTTGAGGTCTCTTCCAACCTAGAAATTCTGTGATTCTGTGAAGTAGAATATGTAATACTACATAGGAAACATGTCTACTGTAACTTTTCAGTTTAACACTTAGGATATTATTGTGCAGAACTCTTTCAGGATTGTGTATAAAAATAAGAGCAGGAAACCAAATCTGATCACTCATAATGACCACGATCACAAGTATTTAGGACTGTCCAGACAGCTGGCATTATTTTCTCTGCAAATCTATTTATATTATGACAAACACGACAGCATATTTTAGCTTTAAATCATTGTACAGGGATGGAGGCAGATGTGGTGCGGAGAGGTGAATAATGTAATAACTAGTTCACAAATAATCCAGCCTGCCAAATGCTGGTGACAAACCTCAGAGTTTGGAAATGCGCTTCATAACAGCATGTAGGAAAATCTCTTTTTCTCTGAAGGTTATCCAAGCACTTCTGCAGCCCCGCTCTGGAAATCATGACAATGAAGTTTCTTTCCAGACGGCTGGTGCTTCTCAATTTTATCTGTGGAGAAAAGGCAGCATTATTTCTATCTTCAGATTTGTGGATGAAGCCAAAGCACAACCAAAAGTTAAATACAGTAGTAAAGCTAAATAATTTTTATTTTCAAACAATACACTTTTTTTTTTCTTTTTTTTTTCTTTTTTTTTTCTTCTGAATAAATATCAGGCAAAAGATAACAAGGTCTGAGATCCAATGCCCGGACAATGCAATGACTGGCACAATAATGCTGCTACAGAATTTGGGCACAAAATGAGGGACCAAGAACCCACTGCCAAGGTCATTTTATTGTATGCAAACACATTCCTAACTTGCCTGTCAACTGATAAATGAAAAGGAAGACATGGTAACACTTTCTTTGATGTTTTTTAACTTCTTTTCCCCTTACATCTGTAAAATGTCAAGCAGATTGTAGAAGCCACTAAATTCTACTTTCTCTAAGCTGCTCTTGTTTCCATAGCAGTTAAGTTTCCCTGCTGTGTGGCAGGAGGCTGCTTATATTCTCTGCTCCCTTACTCTTGCCTTGAGATCACTTATAAAGATGTTGACTTGAGGCACATGTAGAAGAGAATCAAGTTATACCACTTCTGAATGGGGTCTGGCTGTCATGCTCACTGAGGCAATTAAATGAGGTGCTATTTCTTTCCTTAAAATTAGGTGACATTTCTGAAGCTTGAACGATATCCAGGCACAGTCTCTCCATGGCTTTCAGACATCCGACAATTCCTGACATGGCTCTGAATATTTACTGCCTCTTTTATAAACTGGTTTAAAGTCCTGCATGCACTGTAGAGTACTGAAGGCTTGTATTCACTTGAGCTTCTTTTAAAAAGTGTATTTTAACTTCTTACCTGAAACTTAGAATAATAGTATGTATCCTGATTTAAATTAATCTTAAGAGTCCTTCTAAAATGTCAAAAATATTTTTAAGCACATTTGAAGGTCTCATTCACTTAAATTTGTCCAAAGTTCACAGGGAAAACAACAAAAAAAGGGAATGCAGGAAAACTATTGAGTTGATGAGTTGTCATCCCTATCAAGAGTCATTTATATTGTTGGCAGCAACTCCAGTTTTAAAAATGACATTTACAGAACCAGGAGCCAGCACTTCCTTTTCAAAGATCTCTCTCACATCTAAAATGTTTCAAGTACTAATACAGAAGTATTCAACAACACTTGAATCAAGGGTCATGTATTCAAAGATTCTTGTTTGCATTTCTATTCAGATATAACTACGTCTTTGCAAAGTAACCAGATGGCATAACTGAATGAAAAGAATTCCAGAACTGATGGATTACTTGGTGTCCAGCTACCTCACTAAGCAGAGGAGAATATGGCCTAATGTGTATTTTCTTCCTTGTCTCTCAGAAAGCTTAAAACTAGAATTTATTCTAGGATAGACATTTTTCTATCTTCTGTATGAACAGATCATTCTGTTATTTTTGCAGTTCATGAGTACTGAGCTGCTGGCAATGAAATAGGAAATTCAAAACTATTTCTGCATTGAAGAAAAGGGAGAAAATTAACAATGTAGTAAGTACAAGTACAGGAATAAACACAATAATGTCAAAGTCTGATGTTTATATTTTTTAAAATATCCTTAATTTACACGGTGACTTTCAAGAAAATTCAAGTGCACTGTAAGCATTTACAGGTAACTTTATTAGCTTATTAGCAAAAAGAAGCTTCTGCTATTTCACAAAGGAAAATGGCTATGAGGACAAGTCACAGTTTGTTTTTGTGATTAAAAGCTGGGCAAATGACTGCACACAGAAGTAACCACAACTTACTTGCAAGAATTAAGAATTAGATGACTGCTAATGGAGTTTGTGACCCTTCATGCTTGTTGTTTAACCATTTTAAGTAGACCATTTCAAACCAAAAAGCAGCTATAAAAAATAACTATATCAAAGTCAGTCCATCAAACTCCACGATATCATTCTTGTCTGCACCAACCTTAGCTGTTGATTTTAGCCACACTTCAAACTTTCAAAGACCACTTCTTGTTACTTTTTGGCCATGATCTCAGTGTTACCTTTTGGTAAATTAGGTTATTTTCCACCCTCCACCAGAATAGAAGCTGCAATAGAGTTTGAATGCTAAATGGTATGACTTTTCCTGTGCTTTAGAAACAGTGAGAAGAGCTCTCAAAGTACACCTGTCATGAAGTCATTGTGGTAGTTCTTCCCCATCGTAAAGTTCCCTTCCACTGACATCCTGCCAAAGGCATTGCTTTTAGCCATTATAGAAGGCTTCAAGAGAAAGACAGAGTGTACATTGTTTCCCTGAAACACGGCTCTTCTTTACAAGTACAAACTAATTAAGACAGAATCAGAGTCAATAATGTGATTCACTGAACCATACAAAATAACATCTAAGTTGGGGGAGGAGTAGCAGGTAAACATTAGGTTCTCCATTAAACTTGGGACTCACTCTACTCACAGTCTGTAACTTGTAAATGGGATTATTCAAGCCTCTCTCAAGTCTAACATGAACATTTAGTATTGGTTCAACATAAACTGGGAACCTTTCAACAATTCAAGATTTAAATAATAAATGGGAATCTTGTCATTAGCTTGCATTTTTCTTAGGTGACATTATTCATGTGTCATGTTTCTAATTTACACAGTACATCCACAACCTGCATAATGATGGAGACAAGTCATGAGTTCCTTCTTAAATTAAACCTCAATGGATTTTAAACTTTTTTTCTTTTTTTTTTTCATGAAAAGAGACAATTCTTCCTTTTTATCTTCTGGAGCACAGAAGATATTTCTGCAACAGAACAGTACAAGTGAATTTTACAAAAAAGTATAGGAGAAGCATGAAATGAGAAGTGATGGGAAAATCTTAGCTCTCTTTGTTTTCATTGGAAGGAACTATTTTGTTGGAACAGAGACATGTCAGGGAAATACATCAAGTCTTGTAAATACATCAATTTTTTACAAAGCTAAATGCATACGTTGGTTTTGTCATTTCACTTCAACAATGCCATTGTGTGGTTACCAGGTAAAAATATTTCTTCAACAGGATCATTTCATCAGCTCCATTAAAATGCTAATTTTTCCATACATTATTCAGTATTTCATTCTTATATTTGCAAAGTCCCATTAACTGCATCAATATTTTATTAAGTGGTTGCAGTCAGGAATTGTTCCACAGTCTCGCAGACAACTGCTAGACTGTGGCTCAGACTGTATCCTAAGTAAAGACCAGACCATAACACCCACTTTGTTCTCCAACCTATCTGCATACAATTTACCACCCATGCTTGGCTTTCTTGGTTTTTCAAGGGACAGCAAGGAAGTGCCCAGTGATATTCTAATTGGAATAGTTATCCCTAGTATCC
Source organism: Aythya fuligula (assembly GCF_009819795.1). NCBI lineage: Eukaryota > Metazoa > Chordata > Aves > Anseriformes > Anatidae > Aythya > Aythya fuligula. The sequence continues at coordinate 128,146,218 of NC_045559.1, forward strand.
TAACACAACCTATTGAATTTCCTTATGATGATTTGGGCCTTGGGTCTGAAGAGGCCATGGGTAGTTGGATTACAAGCAGGAACCAAGTGAAATATCAAATCTTAAAATTTCTGGGTGCAATGCACTATAGTTGATTAGTTGCATGGTTTTATCAAGAAAATTCAATCTATGAGATTATCTCCAAGGAAACTGAAGATTTCTCCAATTGAGATTATCCCCTTACTTTGGGAGAACTGATGGGTGCTTGTGAGAGACTCCTGATAATACTGGAGATGTTGGGTTTGAGACCATGAAGCAACTACCCTTTAAGGTTCTTGTACATTTAAAACAAGAATGGGTGTTGTCAGGGGCAGCCTCATCCCATGTAGGGCTGAGGGGTGAGAGACCACATGGGCCCACGATGCCACTGGGGCTCTGACAGGCGTACTTGCTAACTTAATCTGTGCTGGGAAATAAACTGTAAATATAAATTAAAGTTTAGGGTTGTGTTACTTTCACCAAATCAACAATAACAAGTTTGGTTGAGCTTTTACAAAAAGTAAAATTTCCTGAAAAATTGGATTTTCTTCTGCTTTGTAGATATTAACCTTATGAAATTCCGGTCTCTCTTTTTATCTGCAGTAACAATGGGAACCAGCAGAAACGCAAAGAATGGTACATAAGTTTTGGGACTTGGTATCTTCGTGTCCTGGCGTTATATAGTAATTATTAAAGAAAGTGTATATAAAAAGATTTTCCATGATACCTCACTTGTCATAAATATGAAGGGATGGTCCTTTACATCTTGTTTGAAATAAACATTTCATACAAAGAGAAAGATGATAGAAAGATAGGACTGCTTGCTTCTACAGAACCAAGGTTAAATTTTCCTCCCTTACCTGAATTCTCAAGGAAAAGAAGTAGTTAGGGAGGCTGACAGAGTCCATCCCCCAGCTTTAGTATTTCAGAGGAAAACCCAGAGCTCCCCTGGGCAGTGGAGCCTCCTCCGGGCTGCGAAGTCAGCAGGAAATTATATACCACCATGCATCAGCCAGTTAGTGCTACTCAGAGAAGCTTTATATGTCTTTTTTCTCTTTTTGGATATCACTTGAAAGTGCAAAGGGAACATGAAGGCTAAGTGAGAGCTCACTTCAGCTCTGTACCCCAATCTTTTCTCACTCACTTCCCTGGCAGTTTGGCAGAATAGATGTGAAGTAGCTTCAAGTAGGAGATCAGTCAGTCTGCAGAGCGGGGTGCCTGCACATGTTCCTGCACACTCAGGATCTGCTGGACCACACCTGAAGGCTGAGTTATGTCACCCAAAACATATAGAACAGACTGTTGTCTCATTTCTGAAACACTTGGAAAAGGCATTTGTACTTGTGCTACTTACCACTTACCCTCAACCTAAACAAACCTGTTAGCTTGTATTGACAAACTTCTGTAATCACCATTGAATTGCAGAGAAATAAAAAAGGGGATAAAGAAGTCCATCACCTCTGCAAAACTAATTCAGCTCAGAATCATTTGCTAAAGGGAAAGTACAGAGATTTCTTTGCGCAAATGTCAATCTGACAAACTTGCCATTTGGTTGCACTTTGATTGAAAACTGTCACAGCAGCATACTAGAAAAACAGTATTACACACTTGGTTATAGTCTGTAATGCCAGATAGTACTGGTCAAGTCATGGTTTTACAAATTTCTTGGTCCAGGGAGAAATAGAAGGATATGGTAGATACTTTTGCTGGCTTTGGTTCTTGATTTTTGTGTGCAGTGTCCTGAATATAGGCTGTGACTGTTCCAGGATAATGAACAGGATTAGCGCTTGGTCTCTGTCCCAAAATGACTTTTGAGACAGAGCTGCATTCTGGAAACATGTGTTGAGCCATCTTTATTCCAGGAAGGAGTATGTGAGCAAATAAAACTAACTTACACATCAGATATACTTGGTAACATTGCTTACTTTTCCTCCTCTAGGACATCAAATTAGCTGGCATTAATATCTGAAACTGCACATTAAAAACTAATAGAAAAGTGGGAAAATGGGACATAGTTATCAAGGTGATATGATCAATCCATCCAAAAAAGCTAAAATATTTATTCCTTTGTTGAAATTTAGTACAAGACTGTCTACTACCTGAATCTAAACTCTTTTCAAAAACTTCTTTACAAAACAATCATAAAAAAATAATCCTTTTCTATGAATGTCTGCCAGTGACAGAGAATGCTACTATTTCAAATTTAATTAGAGAGGATAGAACTCTATGGCAACACGTCTGAAGATATTTGCATCACAATAGGCAAATTGAGTTCTCTTTGAGATAACATCTTCTGAATTTGCCACAACAGCTACAAGATAAAGTAAGAAATGTACAGTAAAGATAGGAGTATGCATGCTTCCAGACTCAGGATCTTGCTAAAGGTTATTCTGTTGTACTAAGGAGCCTGTAGGCTAAAGTAGATTACACAGATTATGAAATATTGTTACAAGACAAGGGAAACTACTAACAACTTGGAAGTAGTGTTTAGGCAAACAGAGCAAGAGATTGCAAGTATTGATGTATCTGAATTTCCATATTTCAGACTCTGGGGTTTATGGATGTAGTTGCAAAAGTTTATCATAGATCAGTTCACTGGTACAAATCTTATTCTGTTTCTGTATTGATGTTTCTAATACATGATCTTTTTGTTGTTAATCAGAGCCAAGAGTAGACCCACAAGTGTATTCTCTTGATTATACTTCATGACATATGCTAAGGAATTACTGCAAAATAATATTTTAGGTTTAGCCCTTACAATTACAATTTGTTTCCATCCAGGGCCTGTGCTGATTTTGGCACTGATTTTCCATTTTGATACCTTGCACTCCACAGTGGTAGGCACTACAAACAACTAACTTTTTTGTTATGGGAACATCATGATTTTTTTCAACACCAGAATAGATTTTAAATGCTTACAGTGTATTGCTGCTTGTGCAGTTTGGGTGGACAGCATTAACAATTCTTGTGAAGAAGATAATTGGCTCCCACAGACACTTCTCTTGGCAGACAGCAAGAAGTTTCACATTAACAGGTTCTCCAGTCACACAGCTACTCCATGTATTCTGAAGAACAGAGTAAGAACAGTCCTTTAAATTAATATTATTTTATTTTATTTTTAAAAAACTGCCCTGACATACAATGCAGAGAACAAAATGAGTTCCACATCTGCTGCAGGGCATGCTATGAGGCTCAGTCTCCCTGAAGCCCACCCCACTGTGAAGCGCTCGCACCAGGCAAGGGAGCATGGGGAGAGCTGCCACTCACTGCCCAGGAATACATGGGCACAAGACATGGTGTGACCATGCTCATTGAGTCAAAATATTACTTTTGAGAGAATGAGAGAACAAAATCCTCATGCCTTATTAACTGAGGGATAGCTACTAAGACTGTGTCACCCAGTGAAAGTTGTAGAAGTCCACTAATAAATTAAGGGGAGAGACTTTTATCTACTTTTATCCTAGTGTTCCCTCCTGCAGTGTCTCTGAGTTGCTCACAGGCACAGCATACTATTCCAGCTGGTCTTCTCCACTGTCAATCAGCAACTTTCACCCAGGCACACTAGCCAAACTCACTGGAGTGACTCCTATTACCAGGCTCCTGAGCAAATGCAGCTGGCACTGACATACTTGCAGGCAGCAGGCAGATGATCGCTGATAGCTGTAGATGATTAAGTTTCGATCACATCACCTCCCTGTGTACTTCCTGCTGTTCCTCTGCTTGAGATTAATGCCTCAGTAACAGAGCTGCTTCACTCAGTGTGCAGCTCAGTGGGAGAGTTTACACCTGGAGTGTATTGCTGCAGTGTAGATAAACATTCCCACACAGCCCACAGCCTCACATCTGAAAAACTATTTTATCTTGTTTCTAGTGGGCTTGTGCTAGAGGAGGTGGGTTTGGGAACTCTGGTCATCTGCTTTCAAGTTTAAATCATTTTCTTTGAGACCCTGCGGGCATTTAAGGATGGGGCTTTCTGTTTGTTAGCTTCCCCCAGAAGTGAATAATTACCCTACCTACAATTATAGTGCAGATTTGCTGTTACCATTCTCAGCGTTGGCAGGTTTGTCTCTGCAGCTGTTTTCCATTAAGCCAGGAAACACTCTGTAACCACGACTCCCAACATGTAGCTGACCTCCTAAGGCTCATCCAATGAGAAGCAGCAGTATCACTTATCAGTAGGTGCCAGACTATTTAGATTTCTTGTTCATAAGTTTACAAAGAAAACACAGCCAATTCGGGCGGATAAAAGACTGCAGAAGTGGGTGTTTCTTGAACTTTTCTTTTATACGGGCCCACCGATCTCCTTAAAATCCCATGACAAATTCCAGTCTTGTTCCAAGTTCTGTTCTCATCACTGGTCTCCCAAGCCAGTAGGTTTCTTATTAAAATGGAGGAGGAAAGAGATGGTTGGGAGGGGAAGGAGATAATATGGTGTGCAAGAGCAGATTTTAGCCTGACTGCATTTTAGCACTTTCAAACCTGCATATTTAACTTGTTCTGTTAATTGCATATTGGCATAGTTGGCACACTGAAACAGCTTTTTCTGTGTGATCACCCTGCACTCACCATACCTACAATCCCAATGACACATGAAATCACATGCTCATAACTTTAGATATTTGCCATAAAGGAGCTACACAGACTGAGAAAATCTCTAATTATAGCTGCTTCTTTGGCAGAAACTTTTCTCTCTCAGCTTTGCATACTGAAACAACTCAGTCGACCACCAAACAGTGCAAAGGAAGCAGCAACGTGAAGCTGAGGTGTGTAAAAAGAGGCAGCCAGAGCCACCCTGCTCTCAGAAACAAGGAGGAAGAGGAGGCCCTGCATCTGACAAGGCCACTTCTGTACTTTTGGCTGGGCAGTGTCCCTCAGCAAGATATCCTATATCTTCTGATGAGTTCAGTGAAAATAATTCACGTAAGTGGAAATGTATTTTCTAAACCAGAGGTTGGAGGGAAAGACTGGGGGGAGGGAATTAATACCTCTAGTTCCTGTTCCTTAGATCATCTGGACACATAGATATGGCAGTAAATGATATGGTGGTAAGCCTCACAGAGCACGTTTATACATTGCTGTTTCACTGGAGACACACTGGCAATTTCTCTCACCATCAGAGTGTCATCTGCCTGCATCTGAGTAGCTACCAGGCACCATCCCCCCACTGCCTTTCTCAACATTCACTCATATCTGCCTGCATATAATCACCATAATTAGGCCACGTTAAATAAAAAGTCAATGACAGCTGCTTCAATGTGTCTCTTTTTAACCTCAGAGGGTACCATTTTATTGAGAAAGAGACCCTCAGGCAGCTGTATTTTGTGTTTCAGGCTCTCCAAGGAGGAAGAAAGCAGAAACAGAACCTTCATACCTTGGCATGGTGGCTATTTCTACCGGGACTGGGCAGGCCACTGCAACATGCTGGAGTAGAAAGTAGTACCTTACCTGCCCTTGGCAGCTTTTTTCCATCAAATTCTAGTTGCTGGTGAAAAAAATAAAAATAAAAAATAAAAATAAAAAAAAATTTGGTGATTGCCTTGCAGGGTTCTGGGGAGAGCCTAGCCTTACTGTGCAGCTTGCAGTTTCCAGGTGGCACACCTGGGAAAGTATCAAGGAGAGCTGCAGTTGATCAGTAAATTGTGACCACTCAAAGTAAAGGCCAAAATCCAAAGGACCATTTAAGAAAAATGTTGTCTGAGTAAAAAGCTAAGCCCATGAGTCTTCAAAGAGCATTCTGCATTTCACCTCTCCTCGGAGACCTTGTCAGGCTAGCCAGGAAAGATGGAAAGAGCCAGCTAGTCCTTTTGTGTAGAAGACCACACATCTAACATGAGTACTCACAATATCGAGCTTTTCAAACACCAAAAAGTTTCCCAGTAGTTTTCTGAAGTGGACAAACAATGTTCTGTTTCTTTGCAGCATGATCAAATAGCATATCCATAAAGCATTGGATAAAAATATGCATTTTTATCTACTTATGCTTCTAAGAGGGATTCTGGAGGTGTTTTTAGTTGTTGTTGTTTTAAGATATAAACTTAGAAATATTTTCTTTCACTTTTTATGACAGGTAAATAAATCAACATGACAATATAAATTATATCAAAGCTATTCTATCCTGCCAGAAGTAATATTCTTGGGTGCCATGAGATCCTCAAAGGTGTCGTTGACACTTTTCCCTGCAGAGTTCACACAAGGTTCAGAATTCATTAAATTCATGTAAACTGAGTGAAACTATAACTCTACTTAGAATAGAAGCACCTCTGCTCCTTGTTTTGGTGCTTCAGCTGTAATCCTGGCCTTGTGGCCAGACAAGCCAAGAAAGCTTCCAGTCCTTGGCATGCTTACCTCAGCTATGCACTTCATGTAATTACTTAGGCTAATGCTTTCCAGCCAAAAAACAGTGGAGGAAGCATTAGAAAAATGAGAAACCTATTCCAAATGATACAGAATAAAGTACCTACTTTGGCAGAGATTTATTTTATTTTATTTTATTTTATTTTATTTTATTTTATTTTATTTTATTTTATTTTATTTTATTTATTTACTGGGGAGTGGGGTTGTTGGTGGAAATTCAACCAGTTCTTTTTTTTACCAAATGCTGAACAAATAAAGATTTAGAGTGATATAGCTCTTTGCTTCTTCTACCCCAGCAGCTCTTTCCCAGATCCTTTTCTTTGTGGTAGTGTGACACCATGGGTGGAGTTCATCTTATGTATGTGGTGCCAATATGCACAGCTAGGCACCCTTGACTCCCTGTACATTCAATGGAAAGCAAGGAGTCCCTATTTCTCTCTGTTGACTGTGAATGCAGCCTAATATGAGAGCCTTAGAGGCAGACATCTATGCTTGCTAATATCAAAAGCTAGGTTAGTCAATACTCATGCTGTGAAATACAAGGCAGAAGTTCACTAGTTAGCAGTCCACACAGTCACAGCAAACTGCCTGCAGACAGAGAGTGGGGCAGTATGAAACAGTAAAATGTATCAACTATGCAATTACAGGGAAGTCACATGCAAAGACAGTTGAAGGTCAACAGTGACTGCATGCTTTAAAAGTTTCTAGGCTGCTGTTCAAAAGATTATACAATAGAAATCATCAGTGTCATTTTGCAGTACTGAACATACTATCAGGAAACAGTGAGACAGAAAATGGCTTTGTGGGATAGTGGCTTGGAACCCATTTCTGAGCATGCATTTTTGCATTTATTACACAAGTACCCAGAGCAATGCGGGGCATTGGATCCTACTATAACAGGTGATGCTCCAGAGACTATTAATAATCCATGGAAACCCAAAGTCAAGAAACCCTGTATTCAGAGACAGCCTTAATGTAGTTGGGCTGTTTACGCTCTGTTCGTTGGACAGAGGATATTATGGAAAAGCATTATTTTATTTTAAGCTCAGTTTCTTAGTGGCAAGGACAGAGCTGAATATTGCACTGCAACACTAGACAATTGAGAAATAACAGGAAAACATAGATATTTAGCTGTGTTATCCATGCTTTGATTTTTATTTATTTATTTATTTATTTATTTATTTATTTAACACGGTCAGAGGTAGGTTAGACAAAGCTCCCAAAGACTACTTGTCTTGTTTTGAGGTATCTACTGTTATTACTTTAGTGGAAGTATGTAGTAATGTTCAGCTAGTCCTTGTTTTCCCTCTCACCTAGGTGTCACATTACTGTTTAAGTTGTAGACAATGTATACACTACTTTTCCTGATGTAGGCTGCGATGTCCAAGGGAATTTGTGAGACCCTGTCATGTTCATTCAAATTAAAAGCTGCTAGTGTGAATCCACCAGAAATGCGGAAGTATAAGTACCTCATGAGGTTATAAACACCTAATTTCTAACAACACTGTCAAATCACTCTACCTTTAACCCCTTTCTCTTAAAGCAGGATGTCGCACTAGCTCAGCTAAATGTGGGAAAGCTCATTCCCTGCTCCTTCTCTGTCACTAGCTAATGTTTATTCCACTCTGCTTCTTTTTGCAGGAGGAACATCTTGCAGACATCAATAAAATATTGATCATAGTAACTGTGAGAGTGAGGAAGGTATATTGTCGTGAGCCTTAAAGTGACACAACTGATACACAAGGTAAATGAGCATATGGTATAAGCTCACTCTTTGAGATAAAGAGAGAACCTAAATCTCTAGACTTTTGTTTCTGAAACTTGTACATCTATTGTTTTACTCACATTATTTAAATGCAGGGTATCACCTAAAAACTGGAGTAGACTCATTGAGAATATAAAGGGACAATAGTCCCTGACCCCATAAGTGCTTTGCAGTGGGGTGTCTGTTGTATCAGACAAGGGACAAGGTGGTGGGCAGCTCCTCTGCTCCTCCCTTCATTGCAGCTTCTGTACCCACATGTAGTCTGCAAAGCTCCATTCACTGCCAAGTGCGAAGTGGTTGCAGAGTCAAAAGTTTGCCCTGTTTATAAGTAATGTACTGTTTACACAGCAAGCTCTGTGAGTAGGAATAAATTGAGTGGGGTGGTAGTCATGTTTTCTGTGGCTGAGAGGCTGAAAATTACAGACATGTTCGTCAGAAAGACAAAGGCCCTTAGTCATGCGTCTGCTACTGAAGAGGCAAGTCTACTCTGCAGTTGTCATGACAACACTGGTTATATAAGGAGACATATCAGAAGAAAAATCATTTACTCTATGCCCTATATTTCGGAGTAGCAATACATCCTCTCTATAACAAAACTGTTTTGTTATAGGTAAAACTTATGTTTCTGAAACAATAAGTAATGCAACAGAAAGCTGCCTGGTAGAATGAAATAGATTATGGTGGAGGAAAAATAATAATAATAATAAAAAAATAAAGCTCCCAGACAAATAAAACACCTTACTTAAAGAAGACTTCCATAATTTGGGGATGATCACTGGGACCATGTTCAATTTCTCATTGCAGAGATACCATTTTTGTGAATAAACACATACCCTGGCTCAGCAATATCACAGGATTTAGTAAAGTGCAAATAAAGTGTTAGTCTCAAAATATCTAAAAAAAAATACACCACCTTAAATGGTTCAGCATAACTGTATATATGGCCTAAAGATGAGAAACAGAGACCATAACCACCACTCAGATAAAGACTTAAGGAGAATCATCCTATGACTCTGCAACCTATGCACTTGGCTAAAAGCTAAAACTGGCAAGATGGTTTCACAGCTGTATTTATATCTAAGATCCTTTTTGAAAGCAAAGAGGCCTGGGAAAAAAAGCGGTAAGCAACCCCACTAATTTGATAAGTCTCTTTCCTTCCCAGAATGATGTGTGAACAAACCTTTTACTGCACAGAGGCCAATAGTAGTGCTATGTGAGGAATCACAAATCTGTTAATTCCCACATGAACTGACAAGAGTGCAAATGAATTGAAAGAACTCCAGGTCCTCCCCAAAAAATGAAACCTTAGAGCTTTGAAAGAGTCTCTTCAGGTTTGCACTGTTCTTCTGAAATTCATCTAGATAAGTTGCAGAGCAAATAGTATTTCATAATTTTTTCTGTTAGAAAAAAAAAAAAAAAAGGTCTTTAATAACTGAATATGTACAGCTTCTCTGCTCTTACTTGTATCTGGACTCCAGTATGTCGTGAATTAAACCTTTGCCTAGATCCTACTATTGTTGGTAGGAGTCATTTAACCCGTCAGCAGAAAGAGATTTCCCCTTTAAACCTCATTTCTGATGTAACGACTGAGTTTTTGTACCCAGTCTTTGGCCATATGAAGAATCCCAGCATCTTACTCCACGATATTACTGGTTATTGCCTTGTTGTGCCAAATCTCATCTCTGACCTTTTCAGACTACACACACAGTACTCCCTTAGTCCGTTCTCCTGTTTCTCTCAGTGGTATCCCCCCAGTATGCCCCTTTCTCCACTTTTAAGTTTGAAAGGCTGGCAGAACAGAAGGCACAGCAAGGTTTGATTTCCTTTTGAAACACCAAAACAGGACTGCAGTCCACAGTCTTAGCTCACAGAAAGAAAATGGAGGAGTAATAACACCATTTGTAGGAGAATTACCTTATTGCTTTTAACTTGAGTGAATCAATTAGCTCTTAAAATGAGAAATGCCCAGCAGATTGCAGAAGGCAAATTGTTAGAGACTCAGTAGAGCAAATTGTGTGTTTGAAGAGTGAAATTCATAGACTCACATCTCTGTCACGTATACTGTGCTCAGCAAACAAAGGGAGATTTTATTTCTAAAGCTTTAATGTACACAACAATAAGATCTCTGAGACATATTTAGCAGTTGATGGACTGAAGTGACTCCAGTGTTCTCTCTCTTTTGCTACCTGTAATAACTCTCCTTGTCATATCCAAGCACTTCACAGAAATACGAGCCATTAACTGCACAACATTCTTGTGAAAGCGGGCAGGATTTTCTGCTCCCAGTTTTACAGAAATGGAAAAAATGAAGCATAAAAAATAAATGCCTCTTACAAAGGATTCTTTGAAATTTATGTCCTCATAATGAATGAGAAATTAGGAAAATAAATACAGTTTGGACCCGAGAGTCTCTTCCAGTGTCATACGAAAGCCTTCAGCAGACCCAGGAACCAGTTTTGTGAATCTTAAGATCTGTCTGAGTTTTTAACCAAAATCTGTCCTTGGAAATGGAGATAAAATAGCCTATGCTTCTGCTATGAGGAGGGAGAAGGTTGTTGGAAGGAGATTTCCAGGCTGTCACCTGTGTGAGGAGTCTTTGCTCAGCTTTAATAACAGGGGGCTAAATTTTTAAAAGTCACAGAATCTTTAACTGAAAGGTGAGGCTTGCCAGAAACATTTTATACAGCTCTCACCACAAGGTTTTTAACTGTTCATTAGAGAGAAACCCCAGACAAGTCTGTGCAGAGGTGTCTATATCTAGCTTCTCTTTCGTTTGCTTTCAGTATGACTCACTGTATTATCATAAATTATGCCCTCAGCATCAGGTTATAAAGCATGCAGGAAAAGCATGTCTTAATCTAGCAAGAAATGTGGAATTTAACAGGTTTAGTCACCTATATTTCCTAATTTGAAATAGCCCTGCCATCAGAATTAGTTAAAAATGGCAAAGGAAGAATGGGATATAACTGTTCCACGCTGAAGTTAATACAATTCACCTCTCTTGATCAAAAGTCTGATTAATAATACAGTCAAGAAATCACGTAGTCATATAAATAAACTTCATTTTTAAGTTAAGCAAATTTATATATGAAAAATAAAATTTAAAACAAAGAAGAAAAAAAGGAAAAAAGAGAGAGAGAAAGAGAGAGAGAGAAAGAGAGAGAGAGAGAGAGAGAAAGAGAAAGAGAAAGAGAGAGAGAGAGAGAAAGAAAGAGAGAAAGAGAGAAAGAGAGAAAGAGAGAAAGAGAGAAAGAGAGAAAGAGAGAAAGAAAGAGAGAAAGAAAGAGAGAAAGAAAGAGAGAAAGAAAGAGAGAAAGAGAGAAAGAGAGAAAGAAAGAAAGAAAGAAAGAAAGGAAGGAAGGAAGGAAGGAAGGAAGGAAGGAAGGAAGGAAGGAAGGAAGGAAGGAAGGAAGGAAGGAAGGAAGGAAGGAAGGAAGGAAGAAAGGAAGAAAGGAAGAAAGGAAGAAAGGAAGAAAGAAAAAGAAAGAAAGAAAGAAAGAAAGAAAGAAAGAAAGAAAGAAAGAAAGAAAGAAAGAAAGAAAGAAAGAAAGAAAGAAAGAAAGAAAGAAAGAAAGAAAGAAAGAAAGAAAGAAAGAAAGAAAGAAAGAAAGGGAAAGAGAGGAAGGAAGGAAGGAAGGAAGGAAGGAAGGAAGGAAGGAAGGAAGGAAGGAAGGAAGGAAGGAAGGAAGGAAGGAAAAGAAAGTCCTTATCAAAATTTCCTAAAGACATTAAAAGCACCTCAGACTCTGGAAAGAAAATATGTCCTGGATTCAGATGTGCTTTGTTCTCATTACCTTGAACCTTTCATCTTCCATTAGATTTCTGCAAAGTGAAAGAAGAGTTTGAATGAACCTTTTAAATCAAAGTGGTAACCTTTTACATCCACTTGAAATTGCTGTGAACACCTGGTAAATTACTGCAGACACTACTTTATTATTGGCACTAAGAAAATCAGAGCAGTTTGCTGCATACGCAAATCAATTCAGCAATTATATTAGGAAATGAAATCCTGTTGTTTTCATAAATTTCCACACTATATTAGAGCATCAATTTCATTGCTTTCTAGACATTTCCAGAAGACATAAAAGTAAGAAACAACTCACCCAGGTAGTCCTTTTCCCATCATTCTAGAAGTGAATTAGAGCACAGTTTAGTGAGTTAATAAAACAAATGCAGAAGTGCTGAAGTGCTGTGGAAGTCCTTGTAGGTCATATCTGAGCTTGTAGCCTTTGTGTGCACACCACGGTTTGTGATTTACTTTTACATCGTACATTGTTAAATCTCTTTCAGATGACTGAGCCTTTGCAGGATGACCATAAGTGCATATGCTGCCTCTAAGCCCCCTGCCTCACAAATCCCCATGATTTTCCAAGCTGAAAGGGGCTATGACAGCCATGACTGTTAGCATTCAGCCAACTGGAGTACCCACTCCCTCTGTTACTGCTGGTGAGTGGATGAAACCTGCCTCAGACTCTCCACATATGTACGATAAGAGTTCTGCACAATGAAGGGATTGTTCGTCTGGTGAATCCTGAACTACATAGTAAATAATTGTCTGTCCTGCCCTACCTTGCACTTCCCTACCAGGTTGGTGCCATTTTTAGATTTAGTAAGTTATGTTGTGTTTCATCATCTGGATCATCAGTGAAAATAATAGATAGTACCAGATTCAAGACAGGCCAAGACAGACCACTGTGGAAACATGCTTGATAATGCCCTTTATTTGATGTTGTACAACAGAGAGTTACTCTGTTAAGTACAGTTTTGTACCTATGCAACAGAAAATTGTTCCAAGCCATGGCTCGCCAAAATCTTTCTGAGAAAGTATATGACACCTGCCAACATGCTTCAGTCTCCAGGGCTGCTGTTGTCTCCAGATCCCATGTCTGGCAGACGGGGTTTACTTGTCTTCCTTTTCTGTAGCAATGTCTGTGTCCCACCACTGTCCAATCCCTGCGTACAATTTACAAGCACTGCCGAAGTGCAAGCCTAACCTTACATCTTCTCTCATGGACTGGAATTTCCAGAAATTCCACAGTAGCTTTTATATATATATATATATATATATATATATAAATGTATATATAAAAGAAATATTCATTATTTAATTCCCAGTCAAGACATGGCCCTGGAAACTCACACTTTTCTAACTCCACATTCAGTTGATGTCTGCATTGTAGTACCAGTTATGTGTACTGGGATTAGCCCATGATGCCAGAACATGTCCAGGACTTATCCAAATGCCATAATATGTGTCCACCCACCGTCTTCTCCACACCTCACCTCCTTGCACATAGATATCCAAGAAAAAGAGGTCCTGGCAGACAGACCAGAAGAATGTTAAAATGAGCTCCACTAGACTTGGAAAATCAGAGGACTAGGAGAATATACCATGAATCAAAACAGTTACACGCAAGCTGGTATACACAGTGCCAGTTATACACAAACAGAATAAAAAAGCAACCTCTTCTCCAGATGTTTCTAAACAGTCTTCCATTAGTGTATTCTCCAGTGCACTGGTAGGAGAGAAGGCTTTGTGCTGATAGCAGTCTTTTCTTGCTGTAATTAATTCAAAGGTTTTGCTTTAATGTTTTTCTGCCATTGGAATTTTTTTTTTTCAACTGAGTTTTTTTTTTTTTTGTTTGTTTGTTTGTTTTGTGTGTGTGTGTGTGTGTGTGTGTGTGTGTGAATTACAAGCTCAGAGCTTGTAACTTGGGGCTTAATATCTTCTGCTTTCTAAAAGCACATCATGTGTAAGACGACAATGGACAGACATCCATCAAGATAAGAACTGCAAGTCATTTATTTCAGACAATTCACTTTTCATCTCCTATAAAGCAAAAACATTCTCTGCATTTAAGGGTCAGTGAAAATAATATTTTTTTTTTCCAATGTTTTTGCTGTGTAATTTAGTAGAGAATGGACTCCACTAGTGTCTGTTGGAAGCAAATGTTCTGGAGTCACTTATGCAGAATACATGTAAAAACCCTAAGACAGCTGTTTGGTGAACCTGCATCATGGGCCCACAATGGATAACAGGGCAACAAACAGATAAAAATGTGTATGGAAAGAGAATTAAACCTCAGCTTGAACAAGTAACTGTACTAATTAGAACAGATACTGAGCTAGCTGACAAAGCACAGTTTTTGTTTGCTTATTTGTTTTAGTGTTTTTGTTTAGTTGGTTGCTTTGTCTTTTTCGTAGGTTTTGTGGCTTTTTTTTTTGATTTATTTTGTTTTTCCTGGAAGATTTGTCAATTTAAACTTTTTTTTTTTTTTTTTTTTCCCCTGTAAGGTAGGAGTTTGTGCTTGGCTTCCAATAAGAAGGTTCCAGAATCTGGGTTTTCATCCCTCAGGACACATTGCACACACTGAGATCACCAGGATGGATCTCCAAGGTAACATTAAATCATTCAGATCTGTGACTAGAAGCTGTATGAGCCCACTGGGGAGGGGCCACAGCAATCACCTTGCTGCACTGTGTCTGGGAGCTGAGCTAGCACCTGTGTATAGTGTTGTGCTGTGCAGGTGTGCCCACTTAAACTAACCTGGATGTGGTTCTGTACTGTATGTTCAGGATTTTGCCTCATCCCATGGGAGGGAGGTTAAATGGAAGTTTGAAAGCTCAGGATTCAAAGGCTTTCAAGTTGTCTCAATTTCTCTGCCATACCTGTTCTATTTTTTTAGAGGTAATTTTGTCTTCTCAGACCCAATACGGGCTAACCACTGCCTGACATTTAGGATGTTCTCAAGAGACCCAGGACTCTCTCCAAACTCATGTCCTGCCTGATATTTTGGGCGTACATTCACTTTTCTCACTTAAAATAACCATATTTGTTTTGCTCTGAGAAAAACAGATGACATATTGAGAAGTAATTAACAGTTCTACACTTCCCAGTCAAATTACTTTCATTTTAGATATATGGAAAAAGAAAAAAGGCAATCAAAATCAGCTTCATGAAAATATGTTTGTCTCTTCTCTGTCATATGGTGCCATATTCAGATTATGCCCCCAACCAAAGTGCCTCATGGCAGAAAACTGCTTGAAAATCTAAGTTATTAACATATATACATGGATCTTGCATTAAACTCTCCAGATACAGAGAAAGAGTCCAGCAGAGCTAAGTCCCACACTTGAGTTATTAGTCTGATACTTGGTACAAAATTGGTTCCATTGCTAGAGTTTTCTAAATTTCTGTATATTCATCTTGCTAGCTGTCCAAGGAAAGGTTATTCAAATAGGTCACTGCAACTAGTTTTTTTTTTTTCTTTTCTTTTTTTTTTTCTTCCTGAAATCCATATTCATACTGTGCAGCAGCACAAAGTTGCTACATGCAGTCAAGTGTAGCACATTGATTCACAGTCATGAATGAAAACACCAGCTAAACCTGTATAAAAAAAACATATTTTCTGCATTTCCATCTACTCGTAGAACTGGAGATGCACATACAAATAGGTTTTGCATTGGTGAAAACCTATGAATTTGCACAGCAGGGCCAGTCTCAAGTATACTTTTTATATTCATGACTAGAAATGAATATAAGCTTGTTAGCATTCCTACAACAGAGGACTACTGCAGTAAGTCAAGTAACATGTTACCATAGTGACCCATTACACACAGGGAAACTAAATTTCTCTTTCCAATTAAGTTTAGACCTTTCTGTAAGGCAAGAGTGTCAAAAAAATACCAGTCTTAAAAGTGGTGTATGCTTCTTATGTCTCCATTGTGCAAGACAGGAAGACTAGTGTGTTTAGCATATACCACACTAACACATCTCAGTGAGACAATTGTATTTTGATGTTTAACTGAGTGCATTGTTAGCACCAAGTAAGCTGCAACCCACAGTCAGAGATTTATCACAAATCCTGTATAAACACTTGTAAAAACTTTCTTCTGGTCTCTTTTCTTTGTCTCATTTCCAATAAAACCATTATATCTCACATTTTTCAAATGCTATTTCTTCTTTCAGTAGACTTCATATTAAAGAGGACTTCAGTCTTCAACCTCTCTTTCCTGGTCTCAGTATTTCTGTTCACAGTGATTTGAACACCCATGTAGCTTTTCTTCTCCCAAATGTTACCCTTCCTTCACTGGGAGTTTTATTTCTTCCAACCACGCTTACACCCAGACCTAGCTGTGGTAAAAAGCTTTTTTAATTTTAAGCAGTAGGAAAGATAAATAAGTGAGAACAAGAGGTGCTTCTGAGTCTCGTGGAACTCGGCATGCCTCTATGTCCAGTCAGTGCCCACTCCCTGTACCAGCAAAGCAGAACCCAATACCATCCCCTGTGAAGCATTCGGTGTGCTGGGATGAAGCCAGTGCCTCAGCAGCACTAACAGGCAGTGCAGCCCTGTTCTGTGCACCCAGCTGCTCACTCTCACACCTTGCTGCGCAGGGGAAGAGGCTGCATGAGCACCATAGCAGTCCTAGGAAAGAAAGGGCTGGAGCTTTGCTGTCTTCTCTCTCCCTTTTCCTCTGCAGGTGACACAAAAGACAATGGGGCAGGAGAAAAGAGGAGCAGAGCTTGGCCATGGCTGTCCATCTCAGAGGTCCAGCTGTTCCCCAAACAACTCTCAGGCAGGGTATTTGACACTGGGGCAAAATCAAACAGTTAACATATCCCTCATCCCTGCAGCAACCACATATAGGTTTTCTGCTGGAAAAGTTTGAACCAGGCCTTTTTCAGTCTGATTAACGTCATCAGTAGGTTCCCAGCTTGGGACTATAATAGTGTTCTCCTTTTCCTTCTTTCACTCTTTTCAGGGTTTCTCTTCCCCAAGGGGAGTTGCCATATCCAGGCTGCTTTTATATCCCCTCTCCATCTGATTATCACTTAAATGCTATCAACCGGACACAGCTGCAGTTTCATTCCCTTCACTGGGGAACATGAATGAAATCAGGAGGTAGTGGGCCTCTGCCCATACCTCTCCCCATCCAGTTCTCAAAGGTTGAACATAACTGCAAATAATAGTGAAGAAGATTAAGCTCAAGGACTCACCAGCTCAAGGACTAACCAACAGATGAGAACATGTTTCCATTTAATGTTAGGAAGTTTCAGAAGCATATAAATCAAGTGCCTTATACGTATAAAGTATACTCTAAAGCTAAAATGACTTAAAATTTTCACACAGTAGAACTGAGAAGACAGTTATGGCATATTTCACATACACACAAAAATGTGGAGATTAAAGTAACCCAAGGGCAGCGATTATGCTCTTTTAAGCATATCTAACTGATCAGCTGAAATTCTTATCTGCAGAAAACACTGGTGCCAATCTGGATGTCTGGTTACAATGATATGTAATAGCAGTGCCATGGTGATGAAGGGCAGTTAACTAAGACACACCAAGTGAGTTACTGGTATATGATTCATTATGTTGTGACTAGAGAAGCCTGTGAACATCTTGTATTAATTTGAGCAATTTAGAATTTGTCTCCATAGAAAAAGAAAATTCTGAATGCGGATATGGGCTAATGACCCTTTCACTAATTTTTGATTTTGCTTAAAAGCCTTGTTCAGCTCCTCTGTATTTCAAATGCTATAAGTGTTCAATCAAATATTAAAATGACAGCAAGACCTTCAGAAGATATGTATGTGAAAAAATTAGGCCCAATTAAATTATTTCTTATTTATACCTGCTTAAATGTGCTCAGAATTAGGCCTGCTGTCCTTAAAAATTTACATAAGAAAGGAAAAAGAGGAAAAAAATAATACTGGAAAAAAAAATAATACTGGAAATAATACTATTACTAGTATACTAATACTAAAAAAATAATACTGAAAAATAGTACTGGAAAAAAAATAATAAAAGAAAAATTTGAAAGGAATGACTGTACCTTAAGTTTAACCTTCACATCAGTAACTGCTCCCTGATTGCGCATCCTGCTGTGCTTGCCTAGGTATGTGATGTGTGTATAAGCAGACATCATTTGTCTTTAAATAAATGCAACAGGCTAAAATTAATAGTCATCAATAGGAACAATTTTTTTAACCTGCCACTCCTGGGGATTGTTTTAAGTCTGGTTCAATCTTGCTTTAATTACACATCAGAAGATTGCTTGCCTACCCTTCAGTCTGCACAATCTGTCACCTGATGAAACGTCCAGCTCCAAGTTAAATACTTGTAAGTGGAACTCAGCAAAGACGATGTCAAGGTCTGGGATAAGGCTGTTTCTTTCCTCATCTTGACAAAGAGCTTACCTCAATTCATGCTTATAGCTTGGAAATTCTCCTGTAATTAGAAAACTACAGCAGCTCCAGCTCAGAAAACCAAGAGGATATTCTTCAGTTGTCTCAGCACAGGCACCAGTGCTATCTGATATATCCAGTGCTATCTGAGGCATCCACATGGGAGTAAATTTGGTAAAGGATCTCTGAGAGACCTGGACCTTTCTGCTGTGCTACCTGGGATTTATGTGGAATAATCCTAGGTGTTTGATATAGCACCAAAGACTAATATTGAGGAAAAAGAATCTCATCCACAGAGTAATGCAGTCAATTTCCTCCCAGTCTTTGTTTCATAATGCAGTAGATAGTATATCTGGTGTGTCTTAGAAACATGAGTAGAATTCCTCTTCTGCTAGAGGGGATTTAAACTCATGTCTCACAACCTAGTATCTATGTATTAGGATATGTCATGGTCATTAGGATATGTTATGGTCTAATCATGACTTACGTCAATTCTTCCAACCAAAGTTACAGCATTTTACTTTGTTGGGTCAAGAACAGGCTGTTAGTGTACACAATTGTACATCCTGTGTGATATCTCTCAGTGGCACACACTTTGTTGCAGTCAAGCTTTTTATCTTCTTGTATTTTGGCTTTCTGTTAGAGGATGTTCTGTGACCTGTTCCTTCAAAAAAGTGCATTAGTTTCCTGTGAGGGATTAGTGTAGAGGACACTTGAAAATGAAAAGAGATGTAAAGGCAGTTTACATTCTCTGATCTACTAAGAATTTAATATAAAGTACTTGAAGTTTCCCAGAAGAGACTGGGGTAATGCTGAATGGGATGGGTTGATAAAAGTCTCACTTCTGGATTTGCAAAGTCAGACAGTTTGGGAAGTTATGGTCTTATAGTCAAGATGGTAACAGTGGGAGTTATATAAGCATGTGCTATCATGTCATATGTGATATACCCATGAATGCATTGAGCAGTATATCTCACCTCACAAATGTTTACATGCTGTGGACTTGGTGTGATTTCAGTGTCCCAGGTCACAACTGAATACAAAGCTGAGATTCTCAGTTTTGAGCTTAACCACTGAAAAGAGAAGTAAAGCAGGTCTCTGTATCCTCAGTGACTTTACTTCTTGCCAAGTGCAGAGATATGTTAGTGCTTCATCTCCATCTCCTATGTTGTATGATGGCACTGCACCACTGGAAAAAAAATATGAAACCAAGCTCATATAACTAGTAACTGTAATTGATTACACTTTAAAGATTTTTTCATGACCTGTTTTACTACTTTTTGTGTATTATCTCCCTTTCCAATATAAATTTAAAATTTCCTTTGGCTATATTTTGAATAAATCCATCACTTTTTCAACCTGGAGAGACATCCATTTCAATGAGTTTAATCTGTATTAGATGGTTACTTCGAAGAATTACCACAGGACTGTGGACACTGCCTTCTGTTCTCAAATCCATGGTATCCCTTCTTTACACACATAGTGGAAGAGAACCCTTTGGATGCTTGGGAAAGAAAAAGACATAGGGTGAAAAATTCAGTCATTCAGTAGGGTTATTTAGTGTGATATGCTTTTGGCCTTTGTTTTCAATTTGGTGAGAACTTTTTGTTCTGAATACATGGAGTCTCTTGATCTGTCAAAACCTGTATCTTTACAAGAACTCTGAGGAAGTAGCAAAACATAAATAAGTATGAGTTACAGAATAACTTTTGGAAGTCTGCATCCAATAAATCCCTTCAAGTACAATGTGTATCTGAACGTATGAAAGGTCTCCTTGAGATTCTTTGTTGGTCTGGGACCAAAGGACTTGACCCAAAGTCCACTGAAGTCAACAGAACTCTTTCCAACAACCTCATTATAGCATTTTAAATCAAACTTTGTGTAAGAATAAGATGTGTACACTACTCTTGAGTGATGGAACCACTGATTTCAGTACCAGAATTTTATATATATATATATATATATATATATATATATATATTCCTTGACTAAGCACTTGCTGGCAAGCTGTATTGGATAGGGCACTTTTCATGTTATTTTGCAATTATTTACCTACAGTCAGGGTTTATGTTGCGGTTTCAGCTCCATTCAAAAACATTTCTATGTACATCCAAGTATTTGATAAACTTTTTCTTTGGCAAAACAGCTGCATTTGTAAAGAAGTCCTGAAGAAATAACTTTACAAAACATTCCTGGTGAATGTGAAGATAAATCTAAAACACCGTCTCACCTTCTGTTAGCAGAAGTACTTGTACAGATCAATGTTCTAAAAGCAAGTTTGAACATCCAGTATAAGATGTCTGTTTTGAGAAATCAAATTTAAAGGGAAAAGTATATTGTTTATGTAAATGCTTCACATAATATATAACAGAAACATTTTCAGAGTTGAGTGATTTAGACGTGTGAGGAGTATCATATGAATATGGGTATGGATAGAAAAGCATGTAAGGAAAGGTTAGGAAGGTCTTCTTCCATTTTAGTAAAACAGATAAACATTGCTTCTTAGATACTGTGCTATATGTACCCCAAAAGGGTGTCACCTCAAAACCTAAATGTTGTATATTTATGTCAAAGGTTGTATGTATTCCTGTTTATCATTTATGCACTGCACTTACAAATCTCCCTTCAGACTTGCATGAGACCTAGAAAGTTGTTAAATAGTGCTTAAACACAACAGACTGGCCTCTCCTAAACTATTTATCTAATCTAATGGGTGGCCTACAGTAAACCAATTTAATTTAAGGCACAAAGACAAATCTCCTTAGGCTTCTTCTGTTTAGTTTGAATATTAACACAGTAGGTAACAAAGAAATAAGTGTTGTCAAAAACAAATACCCAAACTCGGTCCCACCAATTTCCAGCAAGACAACAAGTCTGTTATTATGGCATGAGTATCTAATGCCATCAATCAGGTACAGACTTTTCTGGTGAAGGTGCATAAGCTGTTAGCAGGGCTACTGCCTACCCTAACATGTGTTTTTCCCTTGCACACTTTTTATTCATTCAAATGTAGAATGAAACGAATGTTGAAATTTCATTGTTTTTCACTAAATTAAGTTTTTCCTTTTTTTGTCCAGGTCTAGGGAAAGAAAGGAAAAGGCTGACTTGAAACTCTAGCGCCCTTGAGAAAGGAGATGAATAGGCATTTTACTGGTTTGGACAGGTAGGGAAAGAATGAATTTCAGGGGCTGGAAAGGAGGAGGGAGATGACAAATGACAGGGAAGTAAAACACCTTAGTAGCATTTTTTTTTATGCCAACAAAGAACAAAAGTAGCCAGTAGGGTTTTGCACAGCACAAATTTGCAAGAAGGTCAGCAATAAGACTGGCTGGCTCCAGAGGTTAAATATAAATACTTTTTTCCTCAGTTCTGCCATAACTTGAGCACAGTCCTGTGGTGTAAATGCCTGAAATAACTAGGAAAATAAAACTAACATTCACATTTTTAAGGAAAAGGTACAGCATTGAAGAGGCTTTCAGGGTAGGGCATAACTGCTTTATCTGAGCGTTCCCTAGGCTCCCAGCCTTAGATGCTATCGCGCTGGGGAAACTTGGTGTGCTAGCTCTAAGGAACAGCACGGAGCATAGAGTGGAGTGGAGACACCACGGCTAGGCTCTGTAATCAGATGGGACCTCGATTGTTCTTGTGCACAAAGCTGCACTTTTTGCCACCCTAAGCCAAAGACCTGTCATGTTTTGACAAATGCTGTACCCTAGTGTACTTTTTGCTCATTATAATATCATTATAATACCAAAACACACCTCCATCCCAAAAGCTACCCGCCTCCAAGGTGCGACCACCCCTCACTGAGCATGCGCTCTGAATTTCTCGGAGCCTATTACTTTAAACGGAGACGGGAAAACTTTACACCAATCATAACTAAGATATGCTTGACTAGAGCCACTCAAGCTCCACCTAAAAGATAGAAAATAATATAAATTGGCCCAAGAGAAAGGGGATGTTAGGGAAGATACCACCGTCAGGGGAGATACCATCCCGAGGCAACATCCTTAGGACCTCCTGACTCCTGGGATCAGTCGACAGGCTGAGCTTCTCTTCCCCCCCCCCATTGGGACGCCTTTGGGTGAGATCTAAATACTTGCTTATAAATCTCTATAGAGTCTCTGATCCTTTTTAACGCGTTTATTTCTAGGCTGTGCACCTGTAACATCTGTAACATCTATAAACATCTATAACACCTGTAACATCTGTGACACCTACAACACCTATAACACCTGTGTATTTTATGCATACTAGCTTGCTTTTGCAGACAGTCACTATCACCGGCAATCCAAAAGAACCTGATTATCTGTTGCTGTAATAAACCATACTTGATTGCATTGTGATAACTCTCATTGAGTGCAACGAGGGTGAGGGTGGTTATCCGTGATAGTTCAGTGTTCTGAATCTAACCAGACCCCCAGGCGGTTAATGCATTTTTGGTGAATGTCCAAACGGACCCCCAGATGGTTAATGCGTTTTTGGTGAATGTCTGAACGGACCCCCAGGCCGTTAATGCGTTTTTGGTGAATGTCTGACTGGACCCCCAGACGGTTAATGTGTTTTTGGTGAATGTCTGACTGGTTCAGTACCCTGAATCTGACCGGGCCCGTAACGGTTAATCAGCTACACCCCTTAATGCGACAAGTCCTCAGAGAAAAATCCTTTTATGTGAGCTGTAAATGAGTTTTTGTTGTTGTTTTTCTCCTCAGGATTTGGGTACAGTTTATGTGAAGGTTTGAAACAACAGAAACCATGAAGTGAATTATAAAAACAAAGAAATGAGCAAAATCTTACTCTTCTCATGCCAAACAGCAGGACTTGTGGTTGTAAGTGGTCTCCCAAGCAGCAAGTGCACATCCCCTGCAGTGTGCGGAGTCTCACAAGTGCAGGTAACTCTTACACAGGCATGAAGTCTGCCATCCATCTGCACAGCAGACATAAAGCCCTAAAGTATTTTCTGGAAACAAAGTTGCTGGCATGGAAAGGCTATAGTAGCATCCAGAGTAAATTATAGCTGTAGTACTAAAACCAGTCTCCAAGCATCTTCCAATCTGAAATGTCAATGTAAAATGAATCTAAATTAAATGCAAGATTTAGTTTAAAAAGAATCCAAGAAAAGGCTAAGTATTTAATGATGTTTTGCATTTTGTGATGAAAACAGTTTCATGGCTAAAGTAGTGTCAAAATGCAGAGTAAATTACATCAGATGGCAATTTCCTAGATTAAAATATCATCAGTATGGCAGTTTTGACCCAAATTTAGGGTCTTTTTCTTTAAAAAGCAATATAGATATTTTAGATATCACTAGGTATTCAGCAGACTGAAAGGTACCTGTTCTGATTTTGTTAGGTTAGGACAAGAAAGCATAAAAGTGAAAATAAGAGCTAGCAAATCATACGTTGCAGATAAAATGGAAATCACTAGAAAGGAAAAAATCAGACATGAAGCCACTGATGTCTACTTTCACACTTTGAGCTCTTAGATGTTCATTTACTGAATTTTCTGCCTTCTCCTGAGCAGCACTTCATTGGCAAGTGTCTCCTCCAAATAGCTGTGACTGACAAAAAGCAATGAACAAATACAAGTCTCCAACATACTGAAGAGCATGACTTAACTACTGTGGCGTGGTGTCATGTAGCAGGGGAGGCTTCAGGGGAATGCTCTGTCCCTCAGAGCAACACTCTGCATCCACACTCCCCCCATAGTGCTTATGTGGGGAGAACTCTTTTTCCTTTTTTTTTTTTTATTTTATTTTATTTTTTATTTATTTTTCTTTCTTCTGTAATACCCGGTTTCCATTTGAGTGACTAGCAGCACCACTGCACTCATTATTCATGTGTTCAGCCATGAGGCATTTATGAGCAAACACTAGGGCTTTGTACAGTTTCAGAAGGCATGTTTTTTCATCTGGCAGTTTATATCATCAATGCACAACTTTGCTTTACTTCCTGTTCCCTATTCTCCATACCAGAAGGTCTCCAGCCAGCTGTTGGAGAATAGAAAAAAAAAAAAGTTCTGTAACAAAGCATCATAAGAGAAGAGACAAAGTAAAGATTTTGCAAATGCCCTGAAGGATGACACTTGTTCATGCAAATATTACCTGTAGAGACACCACTAGCAGAAAAATTATTACAGCAGAGAAAAGGTAAGATAATTTCCATTGTATAGCAACTGTATGCTTGCCAATAACACTACCTCAGAGCAATACTGGGAATACAATCCGGTTGTCCTCACATCATACTGTTTGAGATGCCCTTGATACCCAGACCAACTACAGCTGTCCTTCTAGGAAAGCATAGATTTTTCCATAGGTCCAGTGACAAATTTTCCAGCCTGTGCAAGTGTCTGAGACACCTGAGGACATCTCAGTTTATACCAGATCTTTCTTGGGAGTAGCTGGCTTGCCTCTCTAGTCCTGCCAGTCTATCCTTATGTAGACACCAGCTCTGGCTTGATTGAATGTCTGTCTCTACTCCTATCATGGTCTATACCCAGCAAGCAATCCAGCTGTCCAAACATAGATATCCAATGACACCAGAGAGGCTATAACATGCAAGTATTATAGTAAGGCAGACTCATCTCCTTCTGGAAAGGCGGCAGAATCTCAGGCAGAAATGGCCTACTGACCAATAGGCTCTACATAACTATATTTAAACTACACCCAGTTAATTAAAATGGGAGCTTAGGCACAAAACTCATGACATATAGATGCATACATTTAGTTTCTTAAAGTCCAAGCCAAATCCTACCCACTGTTTCCCAGGTTTCTTTGTCACTATCTCTTAGTACCAGTCCCTGCTCTTTGACCAATGGAGTCTGAGTTACACAGAGAGCACAGGTCATCTATGGACACTCTCTTCAGTCTGGCCTTTTAGCTTGCTGTAACACAGGAACACTGAGTCTGTGACACTGTGGGGTTCAGGCTACCAGGACTACCAATTTAGAGCTTACTACAATGTTTTTAATTCTTGGTCTTAATACAGGAGAACAAAAGTCTGTGGCTAGACAAAGCATCCTGGTGGAAGCTTATGTATATGTTCCTGGTCTACCCTTCCTCCAACAGCCTCTCTCTGTGAAGAACACCACTTTCCTGTGACATCTGCAGAAACAAAGCAGCTCACAGCTAGGCTTCCAGGACTATGCTCCCTCACTGTTAGCATTTATTCAACTCGGGACTGCCTTTGTGTAAACGTGAAGTGGAAGTATAGCTGTTTATGCCCATCTATATTACCAGGACCCAGAGCCACCTATCAAGGTCACTGGGAGAGTCAGATGCTGGTCTCTAATTTGTCATAGAAAAATGTGTTTAAGAGAATACACAGAAAACTAGGGAATAGAGAGAAAAAAAAATAAATATATATATATATACATATGTCCTAGATATATCTTTCACTGTCTCATAAAAACAGACGCTGTGGAAGGAATTCAGGCTCTTCCCTTATGCACAAAAGTACACACAAAGTTAATACAAAGAAGACATATTAGCAATGAAGAGTTTCACTCCCTCTGTGGCGAAACTCCTGCTTTGGTAGTGTATTGCTTGCTCATGGTCACCCTGGTCTACATAAGACCCACAAAGCCTTTTTTCTGCAAAGATGCATTGCAGCTGATAAGCCTCCAACATATGCCTGGGATATTTCTCCCTAGGTGCAGGACTTGCCATTTTCCTTTGCTGAACATTGTGAGATGTACCAGCCTGCCTGGGTCTTTTTGAATGACAGCACCCCCATCCAGTGCATTGACCACTCATCACGATTTTGTATCTGCCTGCAAATTTCCTAAGGGTCCACTGTGTCCCACATCTGCTGCAGGACCGTCTCTGCATATCTAGGTGAGTAATGCAGATATTAGACAGTACTAGATGGAGTTTCAACCCCTGGGAGGCACCAGCAGTGGCTACTCTGTGGCTGGACTTTGTGCTTCTGTTCACAAACCTCAGAGCCCAGTAGTTCAGCCAGTTTTCAGTCTATCTCACTGCACATTTGTCTAGTTGCACTTCACTGGTTTTCCTATGAAGATGTTATGGGAAACAGTGTTGAAAGCCTTGCTAAATCAATATAAACAACATCCACTGCTCTCCTCTCATCCATGAAGCTTTTTTTTTTTTTTTTTTTTTTTTTTGTCATAGAAGACTATCAGGTTGGTCAGGTGTGATTTTGCCTTCATAAATCCATACTAACTACTCCCAGTCACCTTCCTGACCTTCATACTTTTGGAAGTAGTTTTAAAATGTACCTACTCTTGCAGAATGAAATTCTTCTGTGTCTAGCAATGCTGCTGACAGAGCAGGATCAAAGAAATAGGGTTACAAAAACATTTTTGCCAGGTGCACTACAACTGCTATAGAGTTTCAGAACACGCCATTCATGGAGTCCTTGACTCAGGAAAGCCAGTCCTCATTCAACACTCTTGACAACATTTTGTATTTTCTGTTGCAAATCCATCAAGTAGACCCTGAAAACTAGCTAGAAAACCTTGCAGGTGTGGGTGCTTCTGAATATCCTTGTGTACAATGGAAAATACTAGAAGCCAGAGCATATTTAACCTGAAAACTTGTCAAGGCCAACTCAAGAGACAAGGTAGATGTTAGTGCTCCGAAAGCCCAGGCAACACAACAAGCTAATACAAGAAATGCAGCAGCACTTGCTAGGCAGGCTTCTTGATATGCACGGCAATAGTCAAAGCATACCTGCCTCCCACAGCCTCCAGAGTGCTCTTTTATCTTCTGTAGCTGACTCTGAATAACTTTTAATTATAGTGGATGCTTGGTTTCCTCGTATAAAGTGTGGTGCAGACTGTAGGCAGGCTGACATGCCTTCAGTTTAAGAGGGTGTGATTTTCAATGTTTAAATGGGCATGAGTAAACAGTGTGTGTGAGCTGGGCCTTGAGTGATACTGCAGCAATAAGGGTGCACAGACTTTCTTGCTATTGAGTTCATTTTTGATCAGAGAAACAGCACTGATGATCTAATCTATCATGTCAAAAGTCTTTAGTGTCAATACAGAAAGAATAGTAATTTAAATCTGTCACTGAAAACTGCCCATTTTCAGCTCTAGCCAACAGTGTAACTCAGGAAAGAAGAAGAAATGCAAGCTATATTGACATGAAAGGAGACAGCTTTTGTAAATCATGGTAACCACCTGTCTCTCAAAGAATTGGCTAGTATCTGATTTTAGACACAAGTACCACCTCTCTAGTGACTAATGTAGTTTTAATTTCATCACTTTCCTTAGAAGCAAGTGGTTTTATTGTCCTTGCAGTGATAGCACTAATGAGTTTATTCAATTACAGGAAGGAAAAAATGGACTGTCTTGGAAGAATTTCTAGGTCTAATTGGCTTGAGTTAGCTGACAAAAGAACTGGTAGGAAAATGCCACTTTCACTGGTAGATGTTGAACGTAAGTCAGCTCAGGTATGTCTGTTCAGCAGTCAGCTCAGTGAATACAACTGACACAACCTTATGAGAACTAATTATTACCTAGCTAAGGCCAGCTGAAGCCAGCTACGTGGCTGCCTAGGCCTCAGCATGGTCCAACTCTCCAAGCATTTGGTTAAGATGTACTCAGTATTTACCAAGTCACAGCTTTTACAGCTCCCTGGCTACCACTACTGCAGGCATTTAGATTAAGCTAACTCAGATGTGCTCACCTGAGGTGCAGTCACAGCAGGGGTAAGAGCACAGTTGGACATATCCATTTGCTAGCCTCACAGTCAGCATGTGCTTAGCAGCATTCCATAAAGCCCTGGAATACAGGTTGTAAAAGTCTGGTAGAGCAGAAGAGACCTTTGACTGGAAACAAAATGAACTTTTTTAACACAGAAGCCACACAACAATTACTGCCAGGGTATGTTGGCAATGAAATCATGCAACCTGCCTTCTGGTCTGGGTGTTGAAACACACAGAGTTCTGCTTAGGTAGGGTATCAGAATGAAACCATCATGCAAAGAATCATTTCTTTCTGGTATAAATGTGAAGAAAATGTATTATCCAATAACAAATACTGATTTTGCGGTAGTTAGTGCTGTGTACTATTGAAAATTTAGTAGAAAAATGAGAATTACTGAGTGTGGTGGCACCAGTAGTATGTTGCCATAATTGTTAGAGAACTACATTATATAAGAAAATCAGCCACTAACTGTCTGTGTGCATGTTTTAAGAAAGAATCTTTTAAATATGTTTTCTTGTAGTTACATCACTGAAAACAGTCTTGCTTCAGAGAATAACTAAACAGCAGGGCTTATTTTCATACCTTTTATATTTCCATGATTCTGAACGCAGTTTAAGCTGTTTTTTTGTTTTTGTTTTTGTTTTTGTTTTGTTTGTTTGTTTGTTTTTCCAGAGTTACCTCTACCCCAAGCAACAAAGGCAGGTATGCAGGGCACATTGAAGACTACTAAATCTGGGTGCCAAAATGAAGTTTTGTATTATTTACAAAGTATAGGTTTATATTTGATAAAATACTTTAGACAACTTACATAAGAATCTTTGTTACCTTACAATCCTAAAATGCAAGTGGAGATTTTTGCAGAATAAGTTACAAAACTTACAGGCCAGATACTGCTCAGAATTTACCTAGATGCAGACAATGAGAGAGTCAAGCTCACGAGTATGTCTGTTACCTTTTGGCAGACTCAAGGTTGCCCCATTGAGCACATTTCAACCAAAGATATTTCCTGTTTCAGAAATAGGAGCAAGGTTTCTCTCAGTTTGAAGATGTGCGAGTTCTCATCATACTTTTTGTTCCTAGCCTTGGACCCTTTTGGCCCTTCTATTTTCAGATTGCTTAGCACTGAAATCCACCTTTTCACAGGGCTATAAGGTATGTGTGCAATTGACAACTTTAATCCAACTCTAAGGTTCAGAGTGCAAGCTGGGCTAAACAAGTACTGAAAATGGAAAAAGAAAAGGAACACAGTATTTAGATAAAGTTTTATCTTGATCTAGAAACAGCTTCTAACCTTCATGGGCACTCAGTTTTGTCCTTGTGGGGAAAATTGCTCCAGCCTTACTGGAATCTGGAACAAGTTTCATACAGTGGTTTGTGAATTATGTATAGATTAAATTTATATTGTGGTAACAGACTCTCAAAAAAAATTAATTTTATTGTAAATGTTTCACAGAATCCTTCAGAGATGCTTATTCTACTCCAGAGAAAAGCTTTTTCTTAAAAGCAGCCTATAACTAATACAGTCCTGGAGACGATCTGAAAAATACCATCATATCAATACTGTGTGCATGTGGAGGTTACTAGCTGTGAGAAATACCTCATTTCCTCTAGAACGGATATATCCTTCATTTTCTATATGCATGATATAATACACTGCTACTGTGCTAAGTATATTAAAAGCTGCACAGACACAGGTAATTCAGAGAGCAAAGCAAGCTCTCATACACAAGGTGGTGCTACCGAGCTATACAGTGCATCTCCTGCTATTTCACCACACAGACCATTTTGTAAAAGAAAATCTCACCTATTAAAAGCTTTCTTTTTTGATTTTCTACTTTCTGAATACTCCAGCCTCCCTGTTTCAACTGGCTAGGAAATGTCAATCCTGTTTAGGAGAGATTGTGCAAATCTGACTTTTGTCTTTGTTTGACTCTTTGGTGTCTTTGACACAATTTTCAATTCTGTTCTACGCCTTTTTCACTAGACCTCAAATACCACATAGGTCTATCAGCAGAATGAGGTGTAAATTCCTGAGCCATGCTAGACACCTTTGAAAATTTTATTCAGAGCCTCTAATTCAACTTCTTGTAATCCAAACAGGAGACACCTTAAAACACTTCAGCTACTGAGTACGAAACTCATGCTTGTGCAGTATTATAGTACTGCTATAATATGTACTGAGATTTAGGTATAACAAAAGGTCAATTAACTAATAACTTTATTTGATACAAAATATTAATACTAGCAAATAAGGAAATGTAAAGTCTGACAATCAAAACATTTATGGAAATAGTATGTGCACACATTCCTGAATCAGTTCCATCAAGTAATAGCGGTTGACGTCACCTGAATTAGTTGGCACAAATTTTCAAATGATAACTGTTGGGTTCTATATATTTAAGCTAATGTGAGCTGGAATAATTCTGCAAATCCTTGAGGATCACATCAGTAATACAGAGAAGATGGCCAAATTATTTTCTTAGCCATTAAAAGAAAAATGAAAGAAAAGCAAGAATTAGAATAGCAATGAACATGTACAGAATGGCTTGCTACTTGCAACAGAGTTCTTAGCAAAATTTCAGCTACAGAGTGAATTATTTTATTATTTCATCTATAATATAGGTTTTCCTATATCATAATACCTGACTATACTACCTGACTCTATATTGGCTCCTGCTGCTGAGAAGCTAGTCTGCCCAAAGAAAACATTAAGGTCTCTTTTGAGGATAATATGTTTCCAGACAATCAGAAAGAAATTAGTTTGCCATGTTTTGCCTAATGATCAAATGGGTGTAAGTTGTTTATTGCTCACCGATGACAAGGCAGTAGCTGTACTTACAGACTGATTACATATGCTAGCAAAATTAAATAGTCATTCTTTTGCTACAGAACAAGCTCTGTGTTGTCTATGATCAACCCGACAAAATTTGTTTGAAATTTTTTATCACAAGGACTCTCTTCCATAATTAACACAGTTTGGCTGGGCAGGACACTTACTGTGATTGTGGAGAAGCAAGACCTCCCCTGTTTCTAAAGACAGATTTTAGCATGAGTGGTCAATTTGTGATCTTAGTAGTGGTAGCACAAAAAATCTGCAGTAATTCTTCAGCATCATCAGGATTTATTATTTAAACCCCTATTGTTAGTCCTAATTCACATTGTTGGTGATGGGATAAAAATCTGGTTCCTGGTCATTGTATCTTGAATTCTAGTTGTTTGGTTTGCTTTCCTGAAAATATAATTCACTCCTTCTCTTCCCTGCTTCTCCCCAAACCAGATCTTCCCTGTTACAATTCCTATTTTCATTTCTACTAGGCAAGATATCTTTCATCACTCAGTCACGTCTGGGCTAATGCTACAAGCTCTCCACATGTATAAACTCCCACACAAAATGTGTAATAAAAACAAACTAGTATAGCACCTGGTGAAGCAGTGTGTAGTATAAGAAAGATAAAAATTCCTGCTGCTTTTTATAAGGAGCAGTCACTCTTGCTTTATGGACTACATTTATACTTTACAGAGATAATCTACAGTAACTTACATGCTTCTCTGAATAGTGCCTGCCTTTTCATTTGTTGTTCTTTGACACCCTGTGTTTTCTTTACAGTGTGCTGAATGTTAAATTGCCTGATGATCCCCATTTTGAAATAATAGTACCCCCTTTTCATTCTTGAAGCAAAGAAATAATAACAATAACAAAACCTCTTTTATTCCCCCAGCCTGTGAATTTTTCCTCTGCGAGTGGACCTTTTTCTACAAATCCTACTGTAAATTTCCATTGTAAATCCAACCATGTACTGTAGATGGAGCTTTAAGTTTTGCTGGGAAGAAGTCCATTCACAGAAGCCTTAGAGATGCCCCCAGTAACAAGAGAAGGGAGGGTGTCATATGCAAGACAGGTTAGGGAGTGGGGTAATGACAGCTGTATTTGTGATTTGGATTTGTTCCCTTTGCATTTGTCTCTAACAGAGTAGCATGTAGAAAACAGATCCAGGAAAATCTGGTTTCCAGCCCCTCTGAAATCCTCAGAAGAGAATGAGAAGAAAACTGATCTGAGTCCCCATTAGAGCAGGAAACCAAAGAGTGTCCCACAAAAAAAGAGATGACTTCTCTGCTGGTTTACTGAAAGAAACAGTGCAGTATCACTAAGCAGAATTATTATGAAATAAGTGAAAAAGATTCCTGCAAGCCACGGTCTACATGAAAATTAAAGGTCAATGCCAAATTCTAATTAGCATAACATTTTTAATGGGATTAATCTTACCCATGTGTATCAGCAGCAGATGCAGGCTTACAAAAGGAAAGCTGTAAGTGGGCAAGAGGTTAATTATGTAGGTAGACATCACAGGACCACTTTTAACATTACTCAGAAAAATACTGCTGTGAAAGACTAAAATTGTCATATTCATTTAAAAGTATACTTTTCCAGTTACTCTCTGATCAGTTAGAAAAAAAGGTTTCTAAAAATGCATGCCTAAGCTTTGCTGAAAAGTCAGAGAATCAGGTCTTGCTGTGCTCTGGGAGATATAATGGTGATCTGTGCTAACACAGGCTGTTTTTCTCTCTCTGCATTCACCTTCCCTTTCTACTCCACACACATACATGTCCATCTCTACCTGCCTTACAACCAGCCAATCTACCCTGTAACATGTAGGAACTAAATACACCTTTAAACCAAGGGAACTGGATTTAATCTATAAAGGAGATTTCACACCAAGCAGCACTACTGCTGACCTGATATTGTAGGCGGGGGTTGGAGCAGGTGACCTCCAGATGTCTCTTCCAACCTCAACCATTCTGTGACTGTGTGATAGGCACCACAGGATGGAGATCCAGAGCAGTCCAGGCAGTCCAGTGGGCAGAGGGCTGATGGTGCTTGTCATTAAGGTATGGCTAAAAACACCATAGAATAGCAGTCTTCTCCTGCTGAGATACCCAGATGAAGACAGTGAGGCCCGAATGAAAATGTCTTCAAAATCAAATGAAAACTGAGTAAGATTTTATTTTATTTTATTTTATTTTATTTTATTTTATTTTATTTTATTTTATTTTATTTTATTTTATTTTATTTTATGGGAACAGTGCTTGCCTTTTAAAAATTCCCTGCAAGGTAAAGTGTCCTTGCATACACTAGGAAAACTGGTTTCAGTTTTGTATCCACCCTCAGGCAGTTCACATCCTTATCTCCAATCTGCAAAGGAGGAGGAAGCTAGAGATTATTTTGGTGTGAGTACGCACTCCCTCTCTCCTGTTATACCAGGTGAGAGGTACACCCTGCAGATCACCTTGGTCACAGAGAGGAAGAACAGGTCTGTACATTCATGGTGAAGGGATAACAGAAGCCTCTCCAGTCATAACTCCATGAATTGCCTGTGAGTTGTTTTTTTTGGTGAAAACATGTCACTAGTCCATAGACCAGAAACCAGTGTTCCTCTTCAGCTTCTTCACTGCAGAGAAGGGCCCCAAAAGACATTTGTGTTCATGTAGCTGAGCTCTTAAACCCCGTTCTTCCAATTAGACACCTGTGCTCACCCTCTGCTTTACAGTAGCAGCCCTGGCACCTCTGTCAGGGGACTTGACTTCTACTCCCAACCCATGCTGAGGTGATTCAAACATATACTCAAACCCCTGCAGGTAATGCTGTAGTCATCTGGAGTACATAAATTCAGCTTACATCTATCTACATTATTAATAGACATTTTAATAAATTGCTGTAGCCAGCTGGAGTAAGTCCACCAGGTGAACAGGCTGTCTAAAACAATAGCTCATCCCCACCTACTGCCTTCTGTCGGGGTGCTTGTATCTACCTATTTATGTCTGTAACATGCTGGTAACATTAATTAACCCTCCATAAACTATTGATGGGTGTTCCTTTTATATAAAAGTGTCATCTGAAATGCAAACACAAGTTTATCACCCTCCACTGCACTCCTGGCTTGCTCCAGCCCATGCCTCAAAGTTTGGATTGACAGCTGGCCTCCTCCTAAGCACACCAGGGCATGCACCCCCACTTCCTTTCAAGATTATTCAAGCCAAAAAGAGGCAGGTTTTCAAGCCAATTCCACAGGGCTCAGCATCAAAGTGATGGCTTGTGTGTGCAATAGCAACATTCATTAAGCAGATCGGTGCATAATGAAGTTATGATAGTGGGAGCACTGCATTAAGAGAAGTATCCATATAATTGCAGCTAGTGCATTGTTCTAAATGTACTTTTGTCTGGAAAGCCACTATTCTTCTCAGATTGTGCAGTAAGTAGTAGTATAATAAGTAGTAGCTATTTCATCTTAAATCACAATTATCACTATTATTTTAATGCACACTCTTCAGAATCAGAAAAAAATCCCACAAATTAAAAGCAGTGCTTTCTTAACATGAGACCCAGTCTCAGTCTTGTAGAATCTATAATGAAAACAGATCTTTTCCTCAGAGCTTAAATGAGATGCAGCATCAAATTATTTCTTATCTATCAGATGTGTACACAGTATAGTATCTTACCAATGATCCACTTTAAACCACCCTCATCTTCCAAAATCCTCTTTATTCAGATTACTAGACAAGCATGACAGAAAATAGAAGAAAGTCATTCTGAAATCCTTCTTTGATCTACTTTCAAAACCAATTTGCAGTAAGTTAGCTCCAAATTGATTTCAGTAGTTAATCATCAAATAGACAAACAACATCAATCAATATTATGCGTTAGAAAAAATCCCAAATCTAATGGCTGAAAAGATTAAGAGTTCAGAAACATTCTAATTTGTTTACTATTTGACATTATGGATCATAAATCATAATTAAATATAAATTCTAATTTCCCATTATAAATAGGAAACTATTTCATTGCAAGATTTTTAAGACAGTGTTTGCACAGCTTCAAGTATTCACCAGAATGCTTCCAGTTCCCTTTAAAAAAGATGCCTCTGGCATTTTTTTTTCTTCTGCAGTGTTAATGGAAGTCAACTTTTCCTCTTTATGACACAAATGTAATGACACCAGCTATGGTCAGATCATTTTGTACTAATTTTGAGAGTGTTTGTTATATGTTTAGGTTATGTTTGTTCCTATGGGAGGTTTTGCGGCCCTGTGATGTTTTAATATGCCAGTAACTTCTGCATTGTTAAAAACAAAAGCAAAACCCCCCCCCCCAAAAAAAAAAGAAAAACAAAACCAGAACCAAAAAAAAATAAAATAAAATAATTAAAAAAAACCATCTTGCATCGTGAAGAGTTATCCTAACAACAGAATGGGCACCAGAGTAATGCAGCGTTATGTTGAGATAATGAGATGTCAGAGAGTCTAGCCAGCCAGCTCAGCATTGTACAAGTGAACTCCCAGCTTTTAGCACCAGCCAAGCTTTCAATGTAAATCTGTAAGACTAATTCTTTGGCTATTTTAAATAAGTTAAGAGTTTTTTCTTACACCTGTTTTCTGTGTTTTCTTAGTTGCCTAGCTAATAGGCCAGAACTGTTTTGCTTGAACTGTAGAGATTCCTTTCCTGCAAGGAGGTGGCCTACCAAAATAAGAAGGTCCTGAATTATCATTACATTGTGCAGAATGATTAATAGCAACCTGTACTAATTATGAAAGAGGTGAAGTAGAAAGAAATTGTATGTTAGCATTGCACCCCAAGTGCAGATTGGAATTTTCCTTGCCACATATCCACGTGGTTCTTAACAAGGACACCAAGAAAAAGCTCCATTACGGCTTTCCATGTTTCATGCTTCTGTGCTGATGTTTCTTAACAACCAAACCTTATGCTTTGTCTAACAGAGCACATCCTCGTGGCAGTGCTCAGCATTGCCCTGCCTGACACTGCTTATCTCATTACCTCAGCCCTGCCTGGGTGTCCAGACTTCACAGGTAAAGCATGGATGTATCTGGTATTGTATGATTAGGATCAGTCCTAGATAGTAGCAGCTAATGTCTGAAACAGGAGGTGTTGCAGGGAAGGATGTGGTTTCTCAGGGCTTGGAGTCCAGCTTCAGAGACTCATGTCTTTGCAACCCAACAGAAATCTGGACATTATGCAGCTCTCATTCAAAAAACGCAGATGAAAGACAATATGTTACCAGAATAGCCCAAGACGTGAGAGATCCAGCAGGATGTCCAGAAGATAACCAACAGGATCAGAACCTCATTCTCATCCATAAGCAAGACCAGAGTGCCGTGGCTGTGACTTAGCGAATGAAAAAACTGGGCCCAACATGGCATGACACATCTCCTGAGGTAACAGCTATGTTCTCCAACTTTTCCAAAGACAGGGATGCTACATCCAACCTGCCCATGGAAGAGGTTCTTGGAGCTTGCTAACACTCAGATTGTGTCCAGGAGCCACCTGGAACTGTGCTGGCTGACCCTGGCCAGAACCATGCCAGGAGCATGCTGACCTTTTAGCCCACTCCCTGTCCCTGTTTATTTTGTTGGTGTTGCTACAGTCCAAGTGGGCTTTTTTCCAAGTTGACTAGCCCATCTGGGGTGGGCTAGTCCAAAACTTTCCACCTTAAGGATGAACCAGTGCTGTGGAAACGGTTAACAGTTATATGGGTCAGAGAGAAGGAGCGTGCAGACCCTGAAGCCTGTCTGCTCAAAGATTCACATGGGAGACGTGGTTTACAGTCCCTCTCTTCTTTAAAGATTATACGATTAAGATATTAATATTAAATATGACTCTTTCATATTAAATATTTATCTTACGCAGGACTAGACCCCAGATCTTACCTTTCCCAGACAGGCACTCTGACTATCATTACTTTATGTCTTGATAATAAAACAGGAGAGACAGGACATGGGCAATTTCATACATTAAACATGCAAGCTCTAAATAGGGCTGCTGAATATATACAGTACTTTTGAGGCACCTGTGAGTCTCAGGTGGAGGAATAAAAGTTTAAGTCACATAAATCTGTGAAGAGAGTGAGCATTAATGGAATTTATCACTACTGCAGTGTCTGTAATAGAGTGGTTAACAAACAGTCTTGTGCCTCACCGAAGGTGAATATATGTTCATGACCTCTAAACAGCCTTAGTCTTTCAAAGGATTACCTTATACTAATTCTGAGTTGCTTCTTTCTGTCACATGTTCCCTCCACAGCTTTATCATTGCCAACATGCAAGCAAAACACACTCATTCTCCAGTAAGAATTCTCATTCTTGCCAATATAGTTTTTCACACTCAAAAAAGCATCCTCCTATGCCTATGTAACTTATAGCTGATGAAGGAAAAGCAACAAAACTTCAAAGGTAAGAGTCTAGTGTCCATGAAAGAGTAATGCTTGTTCCCTATACATGCTAATGATTTAGCTGAGCCAAATGATGAAATGAAGTCACTCTCTCATGGCTTCAGACCCAGGATATGTAAAGCTGCAGAACACAGAAAACCAAACATTTTGTAGCAAGCACATGTAAGGCACATATGCCAATCACTACATTTTATTGCAGTAATTCACAGGGAAAAAAAAAAAAGTAACTGTATGTCTTCTTTATAGTACCCTATCTTTCATACAGATCTCTGCTCGACAGCTTTCCCCAAAGGTAGCTTGCCAGTGGGAGACACAGAGCTCAGATAATCACTCATGGCTATCTGCTTCTGACTACATACACAGCATAGTGTCAAAGTTTATGATAGGATTTGATTTGTTAGGTCATTCCTCACTGATGAGCAGTAACAACTCCTCTGCTACACCACAACAGGGCTGTGGGTAACTTGCTGCACAGCTGAAAGAGGATTTGCAAATAAAACCTGCCACCTCATGTCTCAGTGGGGTTGGGATTCCCTGCCACTTTTTTGAAAGGGAGAAAATATCTTGTCTCATGTTTTTCTGGAGAAAGAATGAGCATCCTCTCTACTTATGTCTGTAACAGGAAGGTGGTGCCTGGCCTGGGAAGTGATTCAGGCTGCTTACAGTTTCATTGCAACAAGATAAATGACAGCAGCATGGCACAACTTCTGAGTTGCCAACACACCACTCCTGCCATAAAGGCATTATATTAAATGACATTTGCTTAATCCTTAATGTCAATTCAAACACCCTCTAATGCTGCCTTTACCTGAAAAAAGAATCCATAGTGATCTTCACCAGTTCTTACTGTGTGATGGGCTTCATTGAAAGAGTTACTCCTACCTGTGGCAATATTGTATTTCACAGCATGCATCTAACTTCCATTTCTCAACAGGAAAGTTTGTACTAGACAGAAGTCTTTAAGATTTTTATTCTTATGCTCAACTTATTCAGCTCACTAGATGTTCTAGTACATTTCAAATAGGAGCTGTAGGACATAATACAACAATAATATGCTGGTTTGCAGTTAGTAGGTATCTTGCAAGGTCCCTAATTGTTTCTGTTTTAGCCTCTGGAAAATTGCAGGTATTACCAGCCTTTATGAGCTCTCTATTATGACTTAAAATGATGAAAAGGGGTAAGATAATTTTTCTCATAGAACCTAGTAAATGTAATTTTGGGTACATAGTTACCAAGGGAATTAACTAGAAGGAATAAGTACATTCTTCTTTTCTAATGTGCTTTCTAACACATACAATATATCTGAGAAGATTCAGACAAGATCCTCAAAAGATACTTATGCTCTCATTTCCATTGCTTTAATGAGGGATCCAAGAATGAAATAAGAATCCACTATCTTTGTATTTTTATGGATCTGGCTTACAGACTTGAATATTTTGAGTGTAGAGGCAAAGGGGAAATCCATGTCCAACACTGTCCCGGCATTAGAGATGTAAGACCCTATTACAATCAAATGTCTTCCTCTCAGATTTCTCCAACATCACAGGCCAAAGCCATTCTGTTTCTCAGTCACCTCTCACAAGCCCAGTTCCTGCAGGTGCTGTTATTTGTTACCATGCGACCATGCAAAGGGCTGTGCCAGTAATTTATGGTATTATGAAGGCTGCCACACAGCAGAAATGTGGGCAATGTTTATTACCCTGTTAGCTGTTGTACCTATTTCTCTTAACAAATCTAGCAGTGCTTCTGAATTTGAGGCTTGTCTTAGAAGCAACACTTTGGGTAGACTTTACTTTGCAAAACCCCAATATGGACCTTCAAAACTTGTTTAGCTGATGCCATGAAAAAGACAATTTCAGGTTCCTGTTTCTCAGTGACATATATTGGGACACTGATAGCATGATTAAATGCAAATTCTAAGCATGAAAGATTTCAGATGACATTTGTGAGTGACATTCATCTACTGTAGTGTCTATGAGCAACCACCTGAGCTTATACTGCACTATTCATCTGAAATCTTCCATGAATCAGTGTGCTTTTTCAGCCTGAATAATTAGAAACATCAACCTTTGTCCAGTCTATGCCATCTGAACTCAAAATAGCACTTAAAAACACATTTCCTTAATTAGAATGTCTCCTAATTAAACCTTAAATATTTGCAGGTCTTATCAGACTTCAGTATAAATATTAATGAGGTGAAGCTTGTGAATGCGCAGAATTTCAGAAAGCAGTTGTGACTTTCAAATTACCCAGTGCACTATCTGGTACACAGTATTGATGTATTCATTTGCAGACACCCCTCATGGGTTTGCAAAGTTATTTCTGCTACTGATAAACCTTTAGAGGCTTAGACCATATGAGTTCTGCAGCTTATGTTACATAAATCTTTCACCTTCTTGCTCAGTCTCACCTTAAGCCCATTACCACAATGCAAGGTTACTGCTCCATCTCAAGATTACATTTCATGATCTTTTCAAAGTAAAATGTAAAATCCTGAAGCCAAAGATTTCCTAATTATGTTTGGGTGAACCTAGAAGCTCTCAACTTAAAATTAAAACCACACAAACATATAAAGCCCTATTCTCTGAATTCATTAACTTGCCAAGTTCCTAAGGCACCTTATATTAGTCATTTGTTTTCCTACTCTCTTAAACACAATAGAGGAAAATAAAATCTACAACATAGAAAGCACAACAAAATGGTTGGTAAGAAAGCCCTTCTGCTTGAATGCTCTCCATCCACCCCCACTCACTCCCCCATTTGCTGGTGCAGGACTGGACAATGTTAACATAAATATGCAAATTTAGCTATGTCCACTGTGCACAAATGGAGCTTTAGTGTGACACGTGGCATCCAATGACATTTCACTCAACTCCACCATTTTCAGATGTGCCCATTCTCTGCTTTGCTTTCTGGGGACCACTCTTCATGCTGTTCCCTTAACCTTGCACCCTTTCTGTGGGGAAACCCCACTGAGCTTCCCTGCCCTCTCAGGGGAGCATATGGGGCACTTCCAGCTTTCCCTGCATTCTTTATGTATCCCTAGGTGGTGCAGGATATGGAGGCAAAGTTGTCAGATGAAGGACCAACATCAAGATCCATTTGCCTTAAGTTTTGGCACCTCAGCTAAAAAGGTGATCACCTCCAGCCTTCTTTGTAGCCAATGGAAAGAAACAGACAGCTCCAGAGGGTGAGTTAATTGACCTGGCAAAGAGGAAGCCTAAATTTAAACAGAGATTAAACATCTATTCTGCGGAGGAATTTGTCTTTAAACACATGCTATAGGAATGATTAAATAAATTTCTTAAAAGGTCAGTTTGTTTTTGTCCTTAGCCTGAAGAGATTAAAAGTTATAATTTCTAGTTAATTTGTCCTAGCAGTTCTTTGATCAGGGACTTCTATGGGATAACAGATCACAGCAACATACATCAAGCTTGATCTTTGGACTTCCTGACAACAAATAAATAAATGCAACTGGAAAGAAATAAATGGAAATTGCTGCCATGTACCTTAGAATTAAGTATGCAAATATTCAGTACTTTCTTTATTTCATATTGTTTAAAACATATCCAGTAAAAGATCTAAATCTATTTTATAGAACAGAATGAAGTTAGTTGTTCTGTAAGGTGTATGCTGTCTACAGTCAACTGCTCAGCACTGTATAGCAGGAATGGCTTTTAAAGAAACCTGACCTGTCATGTCTACAAACATCCAACCTGTAGTGGTATGGAGATTATCTAAAAAAGCAAAATCACCTAAAATGTCTAGAGAATCTAAAATTCTTACCAAATTATAAAAAATAAACACCAAATATAGAAGAATTTTGCTTTGAAATAATCTTTCCACAGAAGCTTTGCACAGACACCAGCTCAGAAGGATCTAAGAAGGTATGAATATTGGATTTAAGACTCACAAATTACACATTTGCCACATAAACAACTTCAGCTGTGGTAACTCTTGTTCGTGTTCCATGTCCGAAGCCAAAGCAAGGTTACTTGATCTAATTTAGCCTCCGGTGAAATGTTTTGCCTCCAGTTGCTGCATGTTTGCCCTGTGCTAAGAATGTGTACGGGGTCACATACAGATGCATGCACAGTAACTTTGGGTCTGGAATTTGAAAATATACAGATTTTTTTTCCTGGCAATAGTGAATCCCAGGTGAAGTTCTCACAGCTCCTAGCAGTGACTAAATTCATAAAATCACAGAATCATGGAATCACAGAATGGTTTGGGTTGGAAGAGACCTTAATGAAGATCTCGTTCCAACCCTCCTGCCCTGAGCAAGGACATCTCCCAGTAAATCAGGTTGCTCAAAGTCCCATCCAACCTGGTCTTAAACACTTTCAGGGATGGGGCATTCAAAATTTTCTTGCAGATCAGAGGTGATTGGGACAAATATGTCACTGAGGGAGCTTCTTGAGAAACAAATCAAAGTCTAACAAGTCAAAAAGGATTCACCTATAAAAATTCCCTCAGTACTGTTTTGACAGACACTCACCCAAGGTGCATCTGGGCCAGCAGAGCTTTAGTGGAAGGAGATCTCGTCTTGAAAAGTGTGGCTGATAATTGCTGTCTGAATAGACACATGGAAAACTGTAATGAGAGATTCAGTCATTTCTATTGGGATAAACTCTGAAGGCTGTGCCATTCAACCCTCTGCTTATAATGAACAAACTTGGATCAGGTTGTTGAGAGGTTTGTCCACTTCAGTTTTAACAGTCTCCATCTGTGGAGATCCTGTCAACAACCTGGGCAACCTCTTGCAGTTTCTGGAAACCCTTGTGGTGCAAAATACTTCTCAGTATCTAATTTCCCTTGTTGCAACTTGTACTCGTTGCCCCTTGTCCTGCCACCACAAATGCCAGCAAGCAGAGCCTGACTCCATCTTCCCTATAATCTCCCATTAAATGTCTGAGGAAAGCACAAAGACCTTCATGCACCCCTTACCCTTCTCTTGTTAACACTGAACAAACTGAGCACTATCACATTCTCTGATAATCATGGCTTTTCTCCGGTCTAAAAACAGCAACTTGCTCTGAAATAGCTCTTTGGCTGCAGTCAGCAGCTGGGCAGAGCAACATACCATTCCCTACAGCAGCTGTAATTTCTCAGCACCACCCTCCTTTGAGCAAGATGTCACTGCAGTCAATGGATGTTTCTCCAGAGGATGGAAAGTGGAAATAATTCAGCTGAGCCAAAACCAAAAAACAAACCAGATGAAAAGGAGATATAAATAAAAAGAAATATCCAGCTGCCATTGGACATGGTCCAATTCCAGCTGGGTTATCTGCCTGGTCAATGCTTCAGGCCCAAGTCTTCCCGAGTGGTTACAGCTTAGCTGCACATGTCTTGTAGTGAAGAGGAGGTAGGGGTTTGTCTAAATAAATGTAAGCCTCCCTTACCAGGTGTATCTGTAGCCCAGCTGTGAATGTTTAGAAATGTGTTTGCTGCTGCATGGGGAGAAGATGATAAATGAGAGCACCAGCAAAGGCAGGGATACTTTTGCCTTTCCTGTTCAAAGCCCATACACACACTTGTCACATTTTCTGCCATGTTTTCTTCCCCAGGCACAGCAAGGGCAAGGAACTGAGGCAGTCAGAGATCCAGTAATGATTTCCTGGTGCTCAGGGTGGGCTTATGTTTGTGCCTGTGGACACAGATGATGGCTGCGCTGTGCCTCAGCTCTGCCTGGAGTCTGAGGCTGCTGGAGAAGGAAAATGAGGGGTTGGCACAGCAGCCAGTTAAACCAGCTCCTGCTCACCTCAGAAAGCCCAGGCAGGGGAAATGCTGTCATCTCCCTTTTCTTCTTCACCACCGGCAGCTGCTGCATTTAATGTGGAGACAGATATGGCTCTCAGGGTGGCAATACTTAATAATAATGTCCGTGGGCTTATACAGCTGGCAAAGGAGGGTTTGCCTCCTAATGCAGCTGGGAGAAGGAACCTGCAGCAGTTATTTGATGTTCAGTAGTAAGAAACAACTATTTTAATAGTGATAGCTTTAAGAGCCTTTGCATACTAATAACCAAGCAAGTTAACACAGTGCAAAAAGCCTTTAAGTGATGTTCAGAGCAGGCTTCATGACAAGCCTTCACCCTCCCAGATGCCCACCTGTGCCTGGCAGCAGCCCATTTCTCTCAGGCTGTCCTCTCTGCCTCAGCAGCACTGGAGCTCACCAAAGAGCTGGGCAGGCATGGAAGCCCAGAGTAGCCACTGTTGAGGATATTGAATGCCTGGGAGCTAGGCCACTTCCACTTTAAATTTTAGGAAAGTTTTC
This sequence comes from Aythya fuligula, assembly GCF_009819795.1. NCBI lineage: Eukaryota > Metazoa > Chordata > Aves > Anseriformes > Anatidae > Aythya > Aythya fuligula. Next base: position 128,189,728 of record NC_045559.1, read on the forward strand.
ACCATTTGTCTTCTTTTGGAGATTTGTCTGCAGGGTCTTCATCTAAACTGAGGAGGATAGTTTCAGGCTTTCTCAATTTCTAGCTAGCCTTTATTGGGGTTGAATACCTATTTAGCAAACGAATAACAGAGTGAGGCGATGTGTTTTACTGACATTTTCTTAAGTGAATTCCACATAGCCAGCAACAGAGTATCTGAAGACCTTAAATGTTAACGCATCCTCCAGAACTTCAAATCTGTTTTTCCCCTAAAACCTGTGTCACCTCCTTAATCAAACATGTAACCTATTAGTTTCTTATTTTAAACCAGGTTCTATAATAAATACTAGATTTAAAGACTATAAAATGAGCAGGAAACCCCAAGACAGTAATTCCCTTACATGGTAGAGTACGAAATTACCTTTAAAGACCTCTCATTACTGCACTGCTCTGCTACAGCATGCATCTAGGTTTTATGCCACATGGAACAGTAAAGTGAACCGACTTGTATTAGTATCCAGACAGAATTATCATCAAAGTAATACAGTGTGTTAACACAGAAAGTAATGGACCTGAGTGCCTCCAACATGCAAGAACACTAATATCTGCCTTCCAAGGGAACCTTCCCCACCCAACAAACATACAGTCATGGTCCTGGTGCTTGGATCACCCTTTTGGCAGTTCTCAGATATATCTTTCTGTGACCAGTGGCACTGATCTCTGAATAGCTGAATAAAATAAACCTGATGGCGATCCTCTGTATTGTTTTTTTTTTCTGTCTCTTTTTTACAACAAAGCAAAATAGGGAGAACTTTGCCAAAATGCTGTAAGAGTGATTTTCAATGAAGATTGAAGAGTTGAGTATTTAAGCAGGCACCTAACGAGATTTTCCAAATGTGCCCACACTCCAGACTCCTCAAGATGTCTATCAAAGGTAGATATCCAAGGTCCTGAGAAACTGGAAAATGAGAGTTTGGTTGAACAGATAATTTTATATTTTTTTCCTCATTATTCCACTCCAGCCTCTAGCCTTCATATGGCTCCAAAACGCTCCTTGGCAAAAGACATTTGGAAATGAATTTTCCAAAAGGGCAGCTGATGTAATCCTCTTTTCAGTCACACTTTTGTTTAATTAATTCCTTCTCATCTGTAATTTTTCATGATGTTGTTGGACTGAATCTCTGTATGTGAAATCTCAGCTTCATTGTACTCAATTACAATTTTTTTCAGTGACTTGTATACATCAGAATTTCAGTCAGTGTATCTATTTGACACCTGACCCAAATTCAGCTGTGCTTCCCAGGTGTTATCAATGTTCTCAGCTACTGTTCCGTGATCATCAGACTGGAAAAGAAGTAGGATTAAGAGGTGTATAAATCTCCACAGTCACGTCGCTTTGAAGAATCACAGGCATACAACCCACGCCTGAGCATTACCTGTTTGAAATGGGAAAGCTGACAGTCAGAGCTGGATCACTACGGGTGATTTGCCTTTATTTCATGTCTGGATTTCATTTGAAGAACTGCTTTGCTAGAATTTGTGATGAAGCTTTATTGTTTATATAGCCCAGGTGTTTAGGAACACTAATCACGGAGGAGGCCTCTACAGTGATAAATACTACACAAACAAAGATAGGAAAAAGCTGAGATCTAGTCCAAGGACTTTGTAACGTGGGACAAGTGATAATATAGAAATGTAGATAGTCTAGAGAATACTAAGATAAAATAAGTCAATATCAGGCAGTGATGCTGGCGCACTGGTAGCTTCAAATCCATCAAACACTTCTCTATACATCAGGACATGAGAGAATTAAGGAGGAATTTCTAGGAGAAAACAGTTTGCCTTGGTGCAGAGAAAGCATCTTAAGTACGGAGGGTTGTGTAGGTAAAAGTAAAATGTATTATTTGAAAGTATAATGCTAATAATTGAATTAAAGAAGCTCAGATATGGAAATCAGTTTCTGAATTCTCAGTAAGAGATAACACATGAGTGAGGTAGGTTGAAAGGGACCTTGAAATTGTAAGAAAAAACAAAAAAAAAAAAAACAAAAACAAAAAAAAATACAACAACAACAAAAAAATTCTCTATGTTAGAGAAAAAACTGGGACACAGTCCCCTGTGGAGGAGCTGCATTTCAGCTCCAGGTCCTGCCTGAGTCTGGCTGGCCCCAGCTGGTGCCCCAGCCCCATCTTGGACCTCTGCAGCCTGGCAAATATTAATGGTGGGCAGCAACTTCAAAACGTTAGAAAAATGATTTTTCCAACAGCAATTCTGTGTGCATAGAGACAGAGAAGGCTGAGGGTGCAAGAGCAGGAGGAACATTATTTCAGGTGCTGAGAAAAAGCAGGAGCCAGATTCAGAGATGTTGTGCAAGCAGAGCCCATGATGTTGAAATAAAACTGGGAGTGAGAGCCTGGAGTGAGAAACTGGCTTAGAAAAGTTAGCAAGTAACTGTTAGCTGTCTGTATGGTACCTGAGAAAAAGTGTTGAGGAAGACAGAGGGTGATTTGAGCCATGATGAGCAAGAGCTCATAATTGAACTTCCAGGAGACAGATCAGAGAGACAAGCACTGGAAGTGTTAGTCGTTGGGCAAGTAAGATTAGAGATAAGGGGTAGCAATCAGACTACAAGTCAGCCACAAAATATTATATATATCTAGGAAGAGTTCTTGAAAATTTAATAATGTTTCTGCACTAGAAATTCAATAATTCCATTATTCCCTGAAAGTAAATTATCTTGCTGGAATTAATTTTCTGTATTGACTATACTTTCTTTCTAAGCATAGGAACATGTGCATTTAAGCTTTTTTTTTTTTTTTTTTTTTTTTTTTTTCTGATGAAAATGAGGTCTTATACTCAAGTGTTGCCAGTTCCTGTCTCAACACTTCCTCATCTGATCCTCATCTATTATTCTTCTAAATCCAGTGAGCAATCAGAGAGGACCAAACACCTTGCGTTTGATCAATAGGATGCTGCTAAACAGAAGAAAGGCAGATTATACCTTGTTAATTAGACTTTGCTTCAAAATGAAAAGTGTCTTTTAGTATCCTCAGCCTCAACAGATACAGTGTTGTGGACTTACTTTCCTTTCAGTTAGTATTTTTACTTTATATGAAAGGATATATGAAAGGAAAATAAAGAAAACTCTCCTGAGTTTCTGAATATCCACTTTAGAAATTAGAAAGCTAAAGCTATGGCCACTACTTTTCTCTTTCTTTTTAGGAATTTAAAAGGTTCACCTAGGCATTTTATACTTAAGAGCTTTATCCAGAAAAAAAAAAAAAATATTTTGGAAAATCACTATATGACCCTTGAGAGTACTTTGTTTCGTGTTCTCAAGTGGATGACCAGACATTTGGGCAGTGTTGTTGTTCCTATTGAGCAAGTTTTTTACCTGGATCCAAGCAGATGCCTCAGAATTATCCACAGGCATTTTCTCTGAAACATTTCTTTCATACTTCTTGATCAGATCTGACTCCAGATTTCTAATTCTTAGCATCTGCTAGCAGACAATCTCCTTGAAATTTCATTATTAGCATACAAAGCATATGTGAAATTTTCAAGCCATCCTGCTCTGCGTACTTCTTAAAACACCAGGTAAATAAATATTTTATAGATAACTGTTCACAGGCAAGGAAATGCCAAACTCTATCTCAGATAGTAAACAATGTCAAAGGGTGAGTCTTCTATTTTACCACTTGAGCACTGCAGTCACCAAATGGCATTGCTGAAGGTAAATGACAAGTCTCAGGATGCCTGTTCCCTTCCGATCCCTCACAGAACAACTGACTGAGCCCATTTCAGCTACATGTTTGTGCTTTGCATCTGTGCATGCTGATCACCAAGTTAGTATGTGATGAGTAACAGGGAGGCTGTCTGCTGCCACTGCTTAACTGAGCTGATTAATATGGAGCAATGCTGGATACTGCTGATGCTGACAAGCTGCAACAAACAAGAAGCTGAGTCAAGTCAGCTCTGCAGATGGACATATATATTTTGCAACTTATCAGAAAAATCAGAGATCATTTTCAAGCTGGTATAGCACTGGGAATGGCAAACACATGATGAGGATATGGGTGGTTATAAAGGTGAGTGGGTATTTAAGACTTCACTATGCATTAAATCATCAAATGCTCAGTGAAATCATTTAGAATATATGTAACCATTTCACTAAATATGTGTGGGTGTGAATAAATAAATCATTAAGTTGCAGAAAGATTAATTTTGGAAGGAACTCTCAAGGTGAACAAGTCCAACTGCCTGCTGGGACAACTTCAAAGTTAGATCAAGTTGCTCAAGGCCTTGTCCAAGGGAAGTTTGCAAATCTCCAGGGACAGAGATGACGCAACCCTTTTGGTAAGCTAAGCAATCGTAAATCATTATTTTCATCATATCCAAACAGGGCTTTCTCTTGTTGTAACCTAAGACTGTTTCTTTTTAACTGCACACAGCCATCGTTCCCCTTCAAGAGGTAAAATACTGCAATCAGATTCTCCCTCAGCCCACCTTTTCTCAGGCTACACAAACCCATTTCCCTCAGCCTCTTCTCACATGCATGACATGCTCCAGTCCCTGGCCAGCCTGCTGCTGGACTCCATCCAGGTTGCTGATGCTCAGATGTTGCAAGGAAAGACACTCTGGGGAGGGCACCTTGGGTTCCTGTTGCTGGACTGGGAAGCCCTCTTTGTTATTTGTGTCCAACACTATAGTTATGTTGATGATTTTTTCTTTGTCCATCTTCCTGAATAAAGCAAACTTGGGCAGTAGCTATGGCATTGGGTCGACTTTGTGGCTAGAAGGATCAAAGTTCTGCAGTGACAAGATGGCATGTGGCACAGTGTTTGCGTCCACTCTGCAGCCACTACTGATGCACTGTGAAAAGTGCATCCCTCATCCTCAAATGGCATTCTAATCACAGCATCCAGCCTACTGTGGATTTCACAGAGTTTATCATTTACTGAGCACAACAGGTGGCTGATCTGAGACAGCCTAGAGTCTATGCGATGAGACAAAACATCCTATTTCAGCTAAAGCTAAATCTGGTGCTGTTAATACCAAACAGATTAATTCAGTTTAATTATATTCTGAATTTTTTACCTCCTCAGGGGAGTGTAAAATGAATCCAATTATGTTTCTGATACAGTCCAGCTGTCATGACACAGAGTGACTCCTGGTCCAGACATCTATTTAGGATTTGTAGTTTTTTGAAGAAGGGAGGAGAGGGAAAACTATTAACAGCTGATAGAAGAACTTACAGAGAGCCATAACATTATGAACATATTTCAGGACTTTGAACAAACCAGAAAGGGATTTTTTTTTTATTTTTTTAATTCCTATGCTAAGCTGAACATAAGCATTAAAGCAGATTGATGACAATATGCATCCATCTGCCAGACCTATGCTCAAAATAAACTCCCTCCTCAAAAAGTAAACACAGATATTAGCTCATAGTGAGATCCAGCTCTGACCATGGTGTAGAAAAATTTAAAACCTTCCTGGTACGGCATTTTTGGCCATTTTGGGAGGCTTGCTGTGCTTCCCTGCAATTCCCAGCAGATGTGCCCCAGTTCTGTAACCAAAGAGTAAGCTTGGGTGATAATTATCTTTCAGCTGGAGAGGTGATCCTTTCTGGATCAGCCCAGTCTCTGTACATGGTACTCACCTCACAGCTGCCACTCAGCCTATCCTGTCTTCAGACTGTTTAAACCATGTCCTGGAAGTTGCTGCAAAGCACAGAGGAAGGAGCCTAGAGAGACTAGCATAGACAGAGGGGAATGGGCCAGCTACCTACACCCAGGCATCTAGTTCAGATGCTCTATAGTATCTGAGACATCTTTGTTAGGCCAGCAGATACAGCACAGACCTACAGGGTACAGGTAATCTCTGCCAGCAGCAGCCAGAGGCCAGCCAGGAGATCCTGCAGCATCTCAGCTGCCATTAGACACCATCATGCATGCAGAGGAGTCTTGTCTGGGGTGTCACACAACTCAGGGACAGAAGCACTTACATGTGGATGTCTACAGGTAGGTGTCACACAGGAGCGAGTATCCACAGCGATACACACAGGCACCTGACACATGCTCAAGTATGACCAAACAGAGCCCTGGGTGTGTGATATTTAGGCAGCTGAAGGCAGGCAAGGGGAACCTCACGCTCTGTTTCCACTGACCATTACTGGGAGATGTCAGGCCTGTTCCAGCATCTTACCAAACACCTACAACCCCTTCCAGGAGGAAAGAAACCACTGCCTCTTGCACCAAGGCCTGGAAGAGTGCATTACTTCCTGTGACTCTGGGCCGATAGACATTTGTCAGAGACGCCAAGTAAGGTCAGGCTTGTGCAGAATGAATCTCAGCTAAAAGCCAGAGAGAAGAAAAACAGTCACTGCTGCTAGTGTGTATTTTCTGTGGCTCCTGATACTCACAGACGGCTTCAAAACCTGACGTTGCCTGAACACATCTGCCCTGTTGCCAGTATTGAATTGACAGTTCTTGACTTTCTTTAATCCTCTAGGTTTAACTTTTTTTGCACTTCATTTAAATTTAATGGCTTCAGGCAACCATGGGCAGTCATGCCTTACTCTCTCTACAGTTTTTGTTATGTGCAAGGACTCTCCGTCTCCCATTGCCACCAGCCTCCCAGTCCCAAGGGCTGCTCAGCAGGATCACAAGTTTTGACTTCAGCCAGAGCCAGTCATTGTTGCCACAGTCTGGGAAACCGCAGAGTAGCTCCAACCAATTTAGCCTGCACGGATCTGCATTTGTTTTTTTAATGTCTCTCAAGCTTGACTAGTCATCCTTCTCATTGACTACACATGAATAATGCATCTTGCCTGAACTAGGTGAGATGAATTCCCATATGCATTCAGTCATCATCTACCTGCTTCATGCTTGTGGAATACAAAATACGCCCATCTATTATTAACTATTCAAGACCAGGAATGATAAATATATTCATGTAGAGACTTGTGATTCATTTGTTGGGATTGCTTATATTAATTTAAGGAGGACTGCCACTACTAAATAAAGTATTGTTGGGTGAGAAGGAAGTCAATATCAAAACCATCTTGTATTGATGGTGCTAGGCCTTTAATCCTTCAGGAAGCCAGAGCCTGTGGGCAGTCCCTGCTCTGACCCTTTTTGGGATGTCAGAGCTTTCAGCAGAACCAGGGCCCAGCTCCTGGGATGAAACCCCTTTGCCACTCCTCAGGTATATCCAATTTGGGGATTTCTCAGAATGCCATATTGCACACCTTATGGTACAAATGTATATGTGTGTATATATTGGTATATTCACATATGTCCATGGCAGAGACAGGCTATGCAGGGAATGCAAGAGGAACACTAGAAATCAGTCCTCTCTGTCAGACAAATAGCTGATGCAGTGCTTCTGTCCTTTCAGGGAGAAGTAACAGGAAACCAGAAATTACCTACCCTTTCAGCTTCTCTGCAGCTTTCAGTTTCTCTTTCTTTGTTACAGATAGAGCAAGAGTGTTTTCAGGACAAGAAGGCCTTTGCTGTTACAAGTCTGCTGCACTTTTCCATTACTTTTCTGGGTTGCTAGCATTAGGTTCACACTATATTTGATCTGACAGTAATGGGGCTGGAGACAGTCAAAGTGTTGTAAAATCCTCTGATTTATCCCAGGGTAAAGTCTTCCAGTGCAGTGACTACAAAAGATACCAGCAAAGCAATCTACACAGGGTCTCCCTGACATGTTGGGGTTGGAGCCTCCAGCAAGTTAGAGGAAAAGCACAACAGCTCACAAGACCCTGGGAACTACCAAAATAATGCCATAATGTCAAGAGAAAGGCTATGGTCTTCAAAGGGTAGGTCAAAAATCTAACTCAAGCTTTCTCTTTTTGCTCGTATTCATGAACAGCAAGTTGTGTGCTGGGCATCTCAGAGGAAAACAAAAATATCATAAATAAAGGAATATGATGACAGAGGAGGAAAAAACAAGAGGAATGGATGAATCCTTGAGCAAAAAGTTTCCTATAAGAGTTTGATGAAAGCCTGCAGCAGACACAGCCACCTGCATGGTGTTCAGTTGTCCCAGGTCTGGAGAGGTCTTTCTTCTGAAGTAACAGGGAAGGAGAGGAAAACCATGATTGTTTCATTACAAGTATGAAAGATGTCTTCATTTTAAGTAGTTTTGCATTTGCAGCGCAGTTTCCAAGAGCAGACACAACTGCTCAGCCTGGGCTGTGTCTGCCCCTGGTAGCTGACAGCCTCAGAGCTGCAAGATCTGCAAGTTGAAGGCCTAACTACTTTAGTATTATCACAGCCCAAACACTTCCAAGCTGTCAGTGAATAAGAAGAATTCTGTAAGCATATTGTCCTAAATCCCCTGTGGGTGGCCACCTGGGTTTTCTGGTCCCTCCTCAGCCTGCCTCCCATTGACTCTGAAATGGTCACCAAGTCAAGTGTTTGCAGTGGGTCCTTTCCACTCACCCTTTCTGCCATCTTTTCTCCATCTTCTCAAAAGACACTTCATGATGGAAATTACAGAAGTCGTTAGAGCCATCTGCGTGAACTTCGTGGGTAATATCATTACTCATTCACTACAAACCCAGTCTCTTTTCTGTGGCTGGGTGCAAGTGACCATTACTTTTGTAGGCTCTGACGGTTATCTAGCAGCAGAGAGCTCTTTCATCTTTGAGGATCTCATTTTATTGTGTGATCAAAGACATTTCAACTTCAAATTAAGAACATTCATTACAAACACTCTCTAACTTAAGTCATGTAGGTTCAGAAGACCTTTTTGCAGGGAAAATAAATTGACTGGTTTATGTACTGTGTTGTCACACAAGAGGATTTACCCAATGTTAACATGTTTCTAAAACCTCTGAGTCTGATTTATTTGACCTATCTGAATCTAGTTTTACAGATAGAAAAATGTTGTTTTGAGTTATGCTGCAGGCAAATTTCATAGTATTGCTGGTGGTATAATGTGCTCAATGCTGGGAAGTTCTGGCTCTACAAGAGTCTAAATTTCAGCATAAATTAAGGTGATTTCTATACTAACAGCTAATGAGATCTGACAAAGCAGAATCAAAATGAACTGTGAAAGACAGATGACAAGAAAAAAGTATGTCTGAAGTAAACTTCAGTGCAACATGAACCTGCTCACTCAGCCTTTCATTAGGGTAAATTTGTGCTGCAGTGTTAGGTCTAGTGGGCAAACTGCTGTACTGGACGTAGCTGACACATAACTAGTCTAGTTATCTGTACGCTGAATGGCAGCATACAAGACGGATGGATCCAAAGAAGAAATTCAGTTAGATTAAATTAAATTTAATCTATGCATAGTCCAGCTGAAAAAGTATTTTTAGGAGAAGTAAGATAAAATAAAATAAGTAAACAACTTTTGTTTGTGAGAAAGAGGTGAGTAGTGGAAAGCTTATTTTTTGCTGCTTTGGAAGCTCATATATGTAAGCTACCAAAATTAGGTGTTTGCATTAGCAGGGAAGAGTTCAGCCTTAATGTTAAATTATCCAGGCACAAGATGCAGGCTCTGGGGAGGTGTACACAGGTCCTTCCCCTGGCCTCAGTTAGGTCACAGAATCACCCCAGAGTTTCACGTGTGTTTGCCCAATGATAGTTGAATTTTCCTGAGATGTGAAGTTCACACAAAATATTCTGTTTTTTATGTGATTGATAGGGTTGGTTAACTCAGGTTGGTTTGGAGTTCACTGAGTCTATTGGTCCTTATTGGAGCTCTTCTTCACGAAAGGCATGGTTTTGCTATGGAGATTAAATGATGAACTACTGGCTAGAAGCTCACTAGTAGCCACAGAGGAGCCATCTTCAAAGCCTCCTGTCACTGGTAGGAATGTGGAGCATCTGGATATGCCATTTAATTGAAGTTATACAGAGAAGTAGAGCACCTCTGTGGTACATCTTTCTTCTTAGGAAGTTGAGGAACCACACACTGTTTATGGATACCTCAGCATTTTTTATAAACATGGTTTGAGAATATAGTCAGCCTAATTTATGACATTTCCACAGAAGCCTTATTAGGAGGCTGTGGATCCATATCAGCATTCATCTTGAAGTAAAGATGCTTTTATCTCCGTCCCCTTGTTAACCTCAGGAGTAATGCCACCGAAGTCAACTGAATTGCATCTGTGTAAAACCAGCATAAGCAAAATCGAGTGCAGAATGCAAAACAGCCTGACTCACCAGCCGAGAGAGCAGGAGGACGTGTCAGGTGTAAAAACTAATAAGGGAGTAAGTACAACACAGAGAAACACGGGCGGGCTTGGCTGGCAGGAGCAGCTCACCCTCGCAGAATAAATTGGCCAGAAGGGAGCCCCATGCTAGGCTGGCTGGGCTCTTCTGCTGCTCGGCGCCCTGTCTCAGAGCAATTTGGGGCATCCCAGCACAGCCACTGCCACAGACGTGCCACAGCACCAAAGCATGATGCGGGGGGAGCTTCTCTCCAAGCTGGGGTTCGGGGCTTGGTTATTAATGTTTTCCTTTTTTATGTATGAATACAGAGCAAGCGATAAGGTGAAGTGCATTCCAGTCTTTAGGATGTGTTTTGAATCATCTGCCAGAGTTTATTCTGACCTAGAAAGTTAAAAAAAAAAAAAAAAAAAGGATTAAAATAGGACTAATAAACCCCACTGCACAAGACTGTGGCAGAGCTGGAAGTATCTGTGTTCTCAGGCATTCAGATGAAGATGATAATACACGAAATAAGAGAAACAGAGAGCAAACACAGCTTTTCACATCTACCACAATAAGAAGCTCTGACATTTTTCTGCTACCTTTTTAATTATCTGTTTTTCAAATATTTATACTTACCTTTAATGCCAGATCTGGATTTTGTAACAGCTAATTTTCAAATGAGCTTGAAATTACCCCATAAAATAAACAGTTTTATAATTTAAATGCTGCATCTCACTGTTTGTTTTTTTTTGTTTGTTTGTTTGTTTTGGTGGTGTTTTTGTTGTTTTTTTTTGTTTGTTTGTTTGTTTTGTTTTTTTTTTTCATTTTTATATATAATTTTAGAAAAGAAAAGAAAAAAAGAAAAAAAAGGAGGTTTTCTTGTAAAATGTAAAATTGTTTTGCTTATGGAAGGCAGAAATCCCCTCTGCTTATTCAAAGACATTGTAGAAACACTTTGACAGCACACGTGTTCCAGTGATTGATTATGCAGCAACATCAGGGCATTATCAGACCCGTGGCATTCTGATAATGGATTAGTACTGCAAGACACCAGTGCTTAAGTGCAGATTTTCCTTTATGAAAATGAAGGTGTGATATATTACTCCAAGATACACTACCAGAATGTGATAGTTGCAAGCAAAAGTGCAGAAGGGAGAAAGCCCCACGCACCATGCTAATATTTTCTGATGTAGGTTTAAAGCAAATTTCCTTTTTTAGTAAGTCTCCAGAAGCTGCCAGTTTCCCGGAAGAAATAATATTCATACACCAAAGACAAGTCAGGGAAGAAACATGTCATTGCCCTCAGCTCTCATTGTTCATATTTTACAGCAAAGTAAGGAGTAAAGGTATAGAACCATTGCTTATCCATATACATAAAAAATCCATTGATTTCCATATGATCAGCTCACCATAATCAATTGTATTGATTTTGAACTCAATGTCCTTGAATAAAACCACACTCACAGTGTAGGGAACTCCAGGGAAAGGAGTCTGTTGTTCCCAGTAGGTGGTAATGAAACACAGGCTGCAGCAGTAACATCTCAGGGTGCCACAGGCTTCTTGGTCAGTCCAACAAGCCTTCCTGCTGTGTTGTTCACTTATTGTATTAGGGGCTTTTAGTTTCAGAGTCTTTAGTCTCTAGGCAGCCTTCAGCAGCTAAATTTTATGGGTTTGTTTGCAGAAAATGCTAAAACCCACCAGTGGTTATATAGTGAAAAGGTGAGCAAGACATTGCAACTAACTTTGCTGAACTGTTTTCCTAGGAGGCTTCCCCCCGAAGAGTTAGCACAGAAAAATCATCAAGGAGACTGCTCAGCTGCCCAGAGGGTTGCGTTAATGGCTGACTAAGACACACGATGAGTAGCTGGGAAATTGTTATCTCATCCAGAAATAACCTGTATCGTACTACATGCTGATCTCACTCTGCTGAGGAATAACCTGAGGAGGAGCACAGGGAACTAGGCTCAGACCTACTTTCTCAAAGAGATAAAAATATGCCTCTGCAAGACTCAAGTCTGGCCCTCTTCCTTCAAGCTGGAGGTGATTTTGAATGCATGCGTTCCCTGAGGTTGTGGAAATGGCAAGTACCCTTTCACTAGGAGGAATTAACACAGAAGCTGCTAGGACTGCTTGCGTTTGTGCAGCAGCTGCCTGGCCAATGACTGGCACACAGCTTCTTCACCAGAGGGAGGAAAGGAGAATAATTTCATCACTAGCCCCATTTAGCAGCTTACCCTACATCCTCAGTCTTTGCGAGCTCCAGGACTCCAAATCATAACTGATCTCTGGTATGCTGGGAGAATACAAAGCAGCTGTAGATTCGAAGTCCAATTTAAGCAGCACTTATGGTTGGAGGCAAAGTCCACACACACAGCCAGCTGGGGTCCCTTCATTACTGAATAAAGAGCTGCACAGTACATCTATAGAGGTTGCTGAAGCATAGGCAGGAAAATGGACCCTGCCACTGGAAATGTGGTTGCTCAAATAAACCAGCACTGCAATCCTGAAGGCTTTACCATAGACAATTAGTGTGCCTCCAACCCTGGTCTACAACAAGCCCTAGACAGAAGCTGATGGAAGCTTCCCTTTCGGTGAATTAAGAAGAAATTAAGTTATTTTCCCTTATGGAGTCGGAACTGAAGGACACCACTGCAGCCATGGAGGTCTGAGCACTAGGAGCCTTGGGAAGAAAGAAAAGAAATTCCTTAAACACCAACTGCAAATCTGGGTTTGGGAGCTGAGTGGATGAAGCTGTGTGCAGGGAAGTGGGGGGGAGAGGGAGGGGCACAGAAGCTGCCAAGAAATGGTGGGTGAAGTACTGGGGAGGGGATCCCAAAGGGGATGGGATGACAGAGCTCTTCCAGGCACTGACTGCAAAGGCTGGCTCAGACCTAAAGAGCAAAGAAACCCTGCAGTGTTCTGTCATACTCAAGGGAAAGGACAGATTTTCTAACTAACACACTTCCTCAAATAAATACTAGACTGCTATTACCTTCACAAGAGCATGACCCAGGACCCACATACTGAGTAACCAAAAAATTATAAAAGCTACAACATCATGAAAATTAGTAAAGTTTGTGAATGTTGGCAACACTTACTGTACCGACCTTTGTGCTTCCTAGACTTGCATTTGACTTCACAGCTTCTAAAACCACCAGAGCACTGGCTGCCATGATTACAGGCATACTTAGACCTTTGTGCAGCTTGAAAAAGAGTTGTGGTGTAAGATTTTATTTTGTATAAATCGACATCTCTCTATTAAAATTAATGGAGCTGCACAGCTTTGCACCAGCTGAAGATGTACCTCATTAATTTCAGTTTCTAAACGGAGCATGGAGCAATGACGTGATACAAAAACTGTCAGCCATAGGCTTTTCGCTTATTGATTTTTAGTATTTTCAGAGAATACAATCAAGAAAAAAAAAAAAGAAAAAAAAAGATTTATGGAATAGCCAGCATTATTTCTGAACACTAGTTTTAAATATTATGACAGTACTGAACAATGTTATTTATTTATTTATTTATTTATTTATTTATTTATTTATTTTCTTCAGTAATCGAAATAGGTGTCTAAATCTTAAGGAAGAAAAGCAGATTAAAGAAGAAGAGCAAGTCCAATACTACAATGAAGTCCTTCTATTTACCATAATGGGTACATTTTTAAACTATATGCAGAGATCTTTCCTAACAGTTCAAGGAGCAAATGAAAGAAACGATAGGGACTCTTTCTCTGTGAGCTTCTTATTGAAGAGATATTTTCAAACTTTTTTTTTTTTTTTTTTTTTTTTTTTTTTTTTTTTTCCCAAGCTCTGTGGTACCTTTTTGAGGATACTGGCTTTGCAGAGGTAATTTGCTTTGGTGTTGCACCAAAGAGAAATATGGTGCACAGAGGAGCACTACATCATAGTGTGTAACTCAGCAATACCATGATACTTGTCCATACTTCATTGGCTCTATCCAAAATTTTCTTCTTTGAAAATTGTTTCACACACTTGCATTCCCCCTATGCCCAGAATAATGAGGTTAAGCTCAGAAACAGTGCTCCAATAAAAGAAAAAATGCTTACAAACCCTGAGCATTATTTATGGGCTTTATGATTGAGATTGTGAAATGCCACACATTTTCTATTGGATAGACGTGTATGTTGAAGTTTTAGTTGATAAAGAATTAAGCTCAAATAATAGATACAATCACCCCAAAAAGGGGAGGGGGAGGGGAGGGAGGGAAAGGAGAAGGGATATGAAAACACGCATGTCATGTGGTTTTTTACCTTAGTAGTTCAAGATTATTTTTCTGTATAGATTTTAGGATAGTGTATTAAAGAGTTGCTGTCCGCCTACCACCTTTCTACCCTATTTAAATGTCATTTGATACAATGCTTTAGAAGAACACCTGATTATATTCACATTTTACAAGAGAAAACCTGACAGTGTAGTATAAATTAGAACCAGGACCCCTTTGAAATGCCCGTGCACTGCTCTTTTTATCTAGATCAGTGGAAAAGTCTAATTAATTTGGCAGAATTCTTGGGTCCTCGATTACAACATCTGCTCTGCTGTGGAGCGATCCAGCACAACCATCTGTCTTTCACCATGCAAAGTAAGTAGCTGAGGGAAGATTTAATATTTTTCGACAGCAAAGGATAGACATGAACACGATATCAAATTTAAAGCCATGTTCTTCAGACCGTCAAGGTTAACTACTGGAGTTATGCATAGAGCAGCATATTGGATTGGGGAGACGTGGTTTCTGCCAAAACATTATTAGAGAAGGATGAGCAGCAAATGTACTCTATTAGAGCACACAGGGTTCATTACAATTTTTGTCTCGACCAGCTAATCAGCATCAATCCTAATATTATGCCTGAGGCATTCCTTTTTGAGATTCTCTCAGACAAAATATAATCTTGCTATACTAAATGTAGTCTTCAGTGTGAAATTTGCCAACAGCTCAATATTGTTGAAAACAGTGAAGAAACCATCTTCCTTCTCCCCACCATGACAGCCAAGCCAGCAAGCCCCCCGGTGTATATCTAATTATACTGCCAGAAGAGTATTCTGTCAGCTGGAATAACTTTGTTCTGAGATACAGCTTTGCCGAGATGCCATTGTTGGGATTTCATTCCTGTAGCTGCTGAGGCTGTGCTACCCAGCAGAGCTGCTTCTCTGGTGGTAAGGACGTGCCTCAAAAACAAGCCCACACAATTCAAGACCTCATTCCTCCAGTTCAGGCTTCACTTTGGATGTTCAGTTGGAACGTTTCTATTGAACAATTACTGGTGCAAAATACCTCCATGACTGGGGTGAAAATCTTTGCAATCTGTAGAGCTAAATTTCAGGTGGAGCATTCATTTCACTGATAAAATATATTGACTATTAAAAGGGCAGAAGCATCATAGACAGCCCTTCTACATTAATCTCATTACTTAGAGATCCTGTCTGGCATTTGATAGCATATACAAAGAGCATCAGCCATATGGAAACTGCATCTCCTTCTGCCTGTCTATTGAGGAGGAACTGTCACTTTAGTAAAGTGTTTGAGACTAATAATATCTTATTGTCACATAAGACTGGTGACAGACAATGGTCAAGACATGCTATGATGCTGAAACAAGAGTTAACGTTGGGTTTAAGGTGAGGAAAAGCAATCTGACGTTGCTCGATGCCGTATCACTATCTAGCAGAAGGATAAGGCAGGATGGGCTGTGGTGTGCTTTGTCAATACATTCAGTATTGCATTAAGTTCCATAGGGATATGTATCCTATATCCTCCTTGCATCTTTCTGCTTTTGTGTTTCAATTGTAGTAGCTGGAATTTTTGTCTGTGTAGCTCACTTGTCTTTTTTCCACACATCACATTTCCTGTCCTGTCCTTGTTTCACTTCTGTGCCTACCTGTAATCTACTGTCTTATGCTGTGAGATTCCTTTGTTTTTGTTGTGGTTGTTGGAGGTTTTCTTTATTTGCTCATCCTGTTAAGAGTGCTAGTAGCTTTATTCCATGGCTTCAGGGGAAACAATGTGAGGAGATGAGAGCAGCAGCCTGCCACAGTGTGTTCACTGAAAACCTTTGTCTTTTTTTCTATTCAGACACCCACTCCACTGCATGTTGGCCCCAAAACTGCAGTTCTAGCAACCAGCTGCTGCTGCACAGACTAAAAAGGGAGACGTTAATTGGCATATACTGCACCTTCCTAATCATGTTATAGACATCATCCAAAGCTCATTGAAGTAAGCTCCTACTAACTTCACCAGGCTTTTAGGCACATGACAAGATTTTCAAACTCAAGAGTAAGAGGTGGCATACACATGTCGCCTCCATACTCAGTCTCACCTTTCTCTTCCCCTTCCCAAAATGAGGAGGGAAACCTGGCAGGCTTTGTTGTTTTTTACAGTTTCAGGTTAACACTCTGCAGTAATTTGGTTGGCCTAAAAGACAGCTAGAGTAAATGTGTTAGTGGGAACATGCCCCTTTTATTCCCTCCCTCCCTAATGCCTCTGCAAAGCTGTGGTTTGCACAGACTTTAATTAGGAAAGAGGAATTTTGCTTGCTTTCCAGCTGGGCTTTCTTGGATTTAATTGTCATTTTAGCTTTTATTTTTATTGATTTTGTAGCAAAACAAATTGGTATAATCCTCCAAGCCAAAATAGATATAATCCTCCAAGCCAGCAGGGAATGTACTAATGGAAAGAGAGTTATGATAAAAATAACCCACTTCACCCTGGCAAATATCTCCATCATTCAACAGAAGCTACCTGCTGTCATCAAGACCGAAATCCCTTATTTCCACAGCACTATTTTGTTTTCAAGAGTTTTGGAGTTTTCTAAAAGTGATTGAATGACTTTTTTTTTTTTTCTTTTTTCTTTTAAAGGTAATAACACTTGTTCCAGTCCAGACTCCAGGGTCATTGCTGACTGCCACGGGCATCAGCAAGAGCTGGGTTTAGCTGTTTCCTTCATTCTTGGATATTAAAAATCCCCCTTCTCCTGGATGATCACTGGGCTTGAACATCAAATTACATCCACAGAAGAGGCTGATGTCTGCCTCAGTGTCCCATCTGGCAAGAAGAGATGTGCTTCATTAAGGTACATTGTCTGACAGGTGACATGCCAAATCCATGACACACAAATTACTTGTGCCCAGTGTCAATCCTATACACTGCCAGCTCAAATACATATCCTCCTCAGGATGGGGGTGATGTGTGTTGACACCTGGCATATGGTAACAAAGCCTCTGCAGTCCCAAGGAAGAAAAGGTGAAAACACGGGTGTCAGCTATGGCAAAGGTACATCAAGACTGTTGGCAGAAGTTGCAACATTGACATTACAACACTGACAAAAAGGAAATAAAACTGTTTATCTAGTGTGGGTAAGACACATCTCTTTAGACTCAGTAGGTAGGATCTTGATTATTGTAATTCCCCCCTGCAGTGAGCTTTTGGCAGAATTTAGGCATCTGTGCCCCAGGCAGCTTTCTAAACTGTCCCAAATGCATTCATTTAATGATTGTGTTTCTGTCATGAGACAGAGCATATGACACACACAGACACACACAGAGCCTTCTGCCTATCAGTCTTCTGGCCTCCTTGCAGCCCTTTCTGTCTGATGGCTGTCCATGAAGAGTGTCTGCTGTCCCAGCAGTCCAAAGCCTGGAGACTGAACTTGTGTGTGTGGGATCTGAGTCAGCTCTGGTTAAGGATGACCTTAGTCATAATATTGCATGCTTGGGTAAATCCTGCAGTTATCAGTGTAAGTGCAAAAATTGTTGCTAACACAAATTTCTAATGTAGTCACTTACTCTCCTTATTCCCCACCCTAGATGCTGTGGACCTGGCTATCGGAGGTGGTGACCTGGGCATCCATGCCTACCTACCTATTGGCATGAAGGGCTTTGGTGTCATCCAAGAAAGATACCACTTCTCCAAACTGATGGCAGGTATCTGGTTCACCCACATTACGCTAGATCTGAAATTCTAGGCATTGCACAACTCACTGCTGCCAAAAAAAAATCTGTGACCAAAGATACCTAAATTTGCTTTTGGAAAGGACAATCTCTATTCTTGTCTCTACATTCCCAGAGAACTAGGAGCATCCAAAGACCCATAGTACTAGCATTGGTTATGGTTTGGACATCAGAGCTGGAGAAGTCCAGGCAATTTTTAGTGCTTGAGAAACATAATTTTGGAAATGGTAAAAGGCTTGTGGCCTGTGGCCAGGGCTAGTTCTGCACCACTGTCATGCCCAAAGTGAATGCAGGACATAGGATGAAGGTGATAGACAGTGAAAGACAAAAATGTAGTCTTGATGCTGGACCCTGTATAATCTACAAGACTGCTACAAGTACTGCTGCTGTCAGTATGAATGGTTAGTTCAACCTCAGGAAGGGACTGGAGGTAAGACACTGACAAGTGTCAGAGTTAGGGTTTAAGCTACCATGAACATCAGTTTATTGACTGATCCTCAAAATCTCAGTATGGTTGCAAGGGATTATTTCCAGGAGCAAGAAATGACTTATGTTTAGATACCTGGTGAAGAAGTCATGCTTGTTATAGGGGTAATGCTGGAGTGAGATGGAGTTTGAATTACAATTTAGATTAGTTTAATATTAGGGGAGATAGGACCAGAAAACCTCATGGTAGATTTTGCAAGGCCTGCTAGGCTAAGGCAGATAGTATATAAGGCAGATGTCATTTACAAATGACGTTTTTTTTTTTATTCCAAGATGCACTATGGCTAAACTGGAGCTGGGGCTACATCAAGGTTAGCACTGATCTTCTGGGCAGCAAAAATCTGAAAAGAGAAGTCTGGCAGCAGGTTATGCCAATGTGACTGAGTGACTTACATTTTTGGATCTGGCTATCACTGGTTTCTAATACTAAAGGTAGATTTTGATTTGGGGCTAGATTAGACTCTGGGCTACAGAAGCTTAAAAGCTAGGCTTACTGCTGGATTAGCGTGGTTAATGCAAGGTTAGCAAAGCTAGGATGAGACCTGCTGTGGGCAAATTAAATGGTGTTAATAGGATTCACTGGAGTGTTCAAGGTCAGAGAATACATATACAAGCAAGTGTAGTGATAACAGCTGAGGAGCTAGATTAGTCACAGGGTCTTCTAGTGACAGATGAAGCTGTAAGGAGGTTTCTGTTAGGTTAGTTTAATTAAAGGTCAGGCTTATATCTCAACATTTAAAGTTGGGACTAGAGGGAGAATTTTTAATGGCAAAAGCAGAAGATGCAGAGTCATTTTTGGACTCTACATTGTCCAACAGAATGTTTGTAATAATTTATGATATAATGTTACTTTCACACATTCAGGTGTGGGAAAGTAGGATGTGAAGACCCTGGATTGCCCCTTGGACTAGCAAAACGTGCTGGCAAAATGAAGAATGATAGGTGTTTTTTATTTTCACTGTGTCAGATGGTTAGAGTTGGTTAGGCTAAGATTTTTTTTGATGAATTTCATTGCTGAATCTAACACATTACAAGGTTAGGAGAAAGAAAGTTTAGCAATAGAGGTTTATGGTTAATTTTCTGGTTATTAAGGATCATGCATTTATGATGTTAGTTGGGATTCTGTTCTGGGATCAAATTGTCTGAAGAGACAGATTCATTGCCTGGTCGTGTAGGGCTAGGCACAGCAAAAAGGCTTATGGTTCCTTGTGAGTTTCTTATTGTCGTTGTCCATACTATGGATAAGCTTAGAGCTATCTCATAGTCAGAAATACAGTTAGATTCAGGGTTAACAGAAAGAGGATGAAGAATAAGGTTTCCACCCACAATGTGACAAACATTATGGGGCAAAACTGGGTGCTATAAGTTGACCACAGTGAGACAAATAAACAACCAGTCGGAGTGAGGTCACTGGATCATCATATGAAGGTCATTGGGATGACATGAGAACTAATTTTAGTAGGATTGACAGGTGTAGGAATAATTTGGCAGCTATAGAAATCCCTGGACTACAGTTTTAATGTTAGCTTTAGCATTTGGAAAAAAGGTTATAATTCAATTTTATTGTTGATTGGGGTCCCTTGAGCATTCATTGGGGTTAGCAATTGACTCATGACAAGTGAGGTTGAAAAGCAGTGTATTTTAGTGTGTTCAGAGTACCTCAGACCATACGCAGGCTATCATCCCAAATAACACCTCCCTTCAGTCTAATTCTGAGACCCTGTTAACTAAAGTATACAACCCTTCCCACCTCCTAACCTGACCCTGACTGCAGCGTGAAGACTCAAAGACTCACTCTTTCCCCAGGGTGTTCACAGGTTTACTGCAAGTCTTAAAGTATTGAAGCTTTTGAACACATGTTAGACAAGTTTTGCTTTCTTTTGTTACATTTTTTGGCTGAATTCTGAAGGCTGGTTGAGCTATGATGATAGCTTATTTTTTTTCAATAGTGTTTCAAAGATACTGGGCATTAAGCCTTTAGTGATTTATGGGTACCTTTCCCATTTCATTCCATGGAGATTATAGCACTGCTATTTTATGGGATCATTTGAAACTAGTACTGCTGTCACCAAGCATGGGAAATATGTCTTGATTTTTGTGGGATTTTGGTCAGTATTGAGTATAAAAGGACTCAAAGAACTATTTCCTTGGTGACTCCTCATAAATTTTGGCAATATAACTAGTAGAATAGTGCTAGGCTTGAAGTTGTTGGGTAAAAGCAAACAGTAATTTGCAAGATACGAAACTGGGGGAACAGGGTTAAATAACACAGTACAAATCTACATTTGGGTCCTTATTCTATACCATAAGGCTATCATTAAGGACTTATTTTGAGGAAGTATATATAGAAGAGGAATTCTGATTCTTCAGGGCTCTCCAGACCAGTAGGGCAGGCCAGGAGGTTAATTTCCTATGTTTCATAATAGAAGCACTCTTTTAGGATAAGGCTGATTTTCGAATTCACATTTATACTTGGCTTTGTTTACACAGGATGCAACAATATATTTTTGTGGCATTATCCAGTCCCCTAGGCTAAGATGAAGGGCTAGTGATGGCAAGGATGAACAATGCTTTGGTAGCCTAACACTGACTGAAATCTGAGGTTTTGCAGTTAGTGTTTTATTTGGGGCTTAGGTTTGAGATATGCTAGTAACTCTCGGTAGCATTGTGTCACATAGTGCCCTGATGATCTTGAAGATCTTGAACACAACCTCTAACCCTAACATTAACTACTGTCCAGTGGAACTGCAGCGGTGGACTATTAAAGCAATAAAGCTCACTCTTCAAATTCCTCTTGCCTTAAAGCTTATTCCCTCTTCTCTTGCAAATAAATCAGTCTAGCTCTTATACCAACCTGTCCTAAACTTAGTCCTTCTCCCAGGGAAGGTTAGTTCAGTCACAGATTCTTACAGATCCCCATCTGATGCAGAGGTGTCCTTCAGCCATTCCTCTTCTCCAGCACCAAACTACACTGGTTTTATAGGACTTCCTGAACCCATTGGTTATCTGGTATTGTTAATCTCAACATGTAATGTCAACCCTAATCCTAAATCCATCTCATATATACAATAGATCTATGTGTGCTGTGCTGGACATGTCAGGATTTAATACCAAAGCTAGATTCTGACATGCACTCATAGTTTCTCCTTTCTCTCCTTCCCCATCTGTTGTGACATGGGATAGACAGCCAAAACCAGACTGTTGCCAATCGCAGAATGTAAATGAACAGGGGTTCAGGATGTCCAGATCTGTAACAAAAACAAGTTCAAAAATAACCTCACAGCCTTACATCTTTTTTTACAAATTATAAGTCACGAGGCTTATAATTTGTAATATATGGCCCCCATTTAAGCTTCAGAGCTTTTTCAGTGCCTAATTCTCTTGGAAACTCTTCTAACGCTTTCCTTCTGCCTTATTAAAAAGGATTGAGTGTTGGGTCAGACACAGAGACCAGTCAGTGAGGGATGCCTCGGTAGCCAAATGGATGCAAATATGACATAGCATGCAAAAGTCCCAGCATGCTGAATTAGCCCCAGGTAGTGCAGTGAAATGCAGGATGGAGAGAAGCAGAAGCCCTTCGAATCCCATTGGTGCATTGACCTCTCGAGGCTTGAGTTCAATTCTGTGTTCTTGTATCCAAAAATGTGAGATGATGCCAGTGAGCATTTCCACAGCGTAATGACTGGAGCAAGACACATCACATTATCCTGGAAACAGTATTCTTTCTTCCATGATGGAAAGGGAAGACAAGCTTTGAAAGAGAAGCTACATAAAATTTGCTGAACGTCTTGCTTAAATGTAGTAACCCATCCAAGAGTAAGAGCTGCAATTAACAGCATAGTCCTTGCTGTATATATGAGTTCATTCATATTCAGGAAGTGCAGAGGATGAAGACAGAATATTGCTAAACCATGTTAATATTGCTAAACCATGAGAAGATTTCAGAAGAGGATTGGTGCAAAGCCTTGATTAGGTTCCATAAAACAAACTGACTTCCCAGAGAGAATACATGAAAACTTTTTGACTGTCCCCTTTTGGTAACAGATGAGTCTTGAACCCCACTCAAAGATCTTTTGGCTTCTTTGCATTATACTACACTGAAAATCCTTACTTCCTTGTTCTGCACATATAACCAAGGTCAAAACTTTCATTTCCATACTCCTTCCCCAACACACAATTTACATTGCAAAGATCTGTCTCTAGCCAGTCTCTTAGGACAAAAGCAGGAATGGATTTGATCCTGCTGTAAGCATCCTAGTAGTTACTGCCTTAGAAAGCCCTCTGGTTCTCAACTGAAGGGGAACCAGTTTAAGGATGTAACTAAGGTTATGATAGGTTTGTGTTGATGCAGTTACCTAGACAAGATGCCTGTGTACTATGTGAGTAAGAAGTTGAATCGTTCAACTGGCCTAATGACAGGTGGGGAAAAGGTGTAGGGCTCCAAATATCTCTAAAACAGAGCTGGTTCCTGCAACCCCCATGTGAAGAGAGAGTGAAAGAGGCAAATGATATTAAGGCAGCTTCCTAAACCATATGTTTTAGTAAAACCATACATTCCTGCAGGGTATCCTTGTCTCTAAATTGGAGAAACATGGATGTGATGGATGGACCACTCAGTTTGTAAGGAATTGGTTGGATGGTCACACTCAAAGAGTTGTAGTCAACAGCTCAACATCCAAGTGGAGATCAGTAATGATTGGTGTTCCTCAGGTGTCGGTAACCAGCAGTGTTTAACGTCTTTGTTGGTGAAATGTGCAGTGAAACTGAGTGCACCTTTAGCAAGTTTGCCAATAACACCAAGCTGTGTGGTGCAGTTGACACACTGGAGGGAAGGGATGCCATCCAGAGGGACCTGGACAGGCTTGAGATGTGGGTCTATGCAAACCTCGAGTTTCAACAAGGCCATATGCAAGGTCCTACATCTGGTTAGGGGCAATCCTAAGCACAAATACAGGCTAGGTGGAGAATGGACTGAGAGCAGCCCTGAGGAGAAGGACTTGGAGGTGTCGATTTGATGAGAAGTTTGACATGAGCCAGCCATGTGTACTTGCAGCCCAGAAAGCCTACCATATCCTGTGCTGCATTAAAAGCAGAGTGGCCAGCAGGGTGAGGGAGGTGATTCTCCCCCTCTGCTCTGCTCTCATGAGACCTTCCTGGAGCACTGTGTTCAGCTCTGGGGCCCCCAGCACAAAAAGGACATGGACTTACTAGAATGAGTCCAGAGGAGGGTCACCAAGATGATCGAGAGTCTGGAGCACCTCTCCTACGAGGACGGGCTGAGGGAGCTGGGGTTGTTCAGTCTAGAGAAGAGAAGGCTCCAGGAAGACCTCAATGCAGCCTTACAGTACCTAGAGGGGGCCTACAGGAAAGATGGGAAAGGACTCTTTATCAGGGTGTGTAGTGACAGGACAAGAGGTAATGTATTTAAACTAAAACAGGGTCAGTCTAGATTAGATATTTGGAAGAAGTTATTCACTATAAAGATGTTAAGGTGCTGGAACAGTCTGCCCAGAGAAGCTGTGGATGCCCCATCCCTGGAATTGTTCAAGGCCAGGATGGTTGAGTCTTTGGGCAACCTAGTTTGGTGGGAGGTGTCCCTGCCATGGGCAAGGTGGAATCAGATAATCTTTAAAGTCCCTTCCAAACCAAACCATTCTATAGTTCTAAAACTAGATACCAATTTTCATCTTTCTTATCATTTGGGACAATTAACTGCTGCACAGATAATGTAGAGAATACTCAAGAAAAAGCTGCTTAAGTACTCTCACTCTGGACTGAAACACAACTTTAAAATGCCTAAATGGGAGCCCCTCTGGATTGGAGGCCATGTGGATGTCAATGGCTGGAATGTACAGTGCCCTTGGGATACCAAAATAATATGCGTGGTACCAAAAGGAGACTGCTTTGCAGTGTACTGCATCTTTCAAATGACAACTCTCACTGCAGGTTGAAAATGTTATACAAGACAGATACAACTTCACACTCCAGTTCATATGCAGAAGTGTTCCATGTGGATATCTTTCCTTCCCCAGAGATGCTTTGCATTTTCTTTTTTGTTTGCTAATTTTCTGCCTTTGAAACAAAAGCTGTATTTTGTTCTTCACCATTGAAATGGAAGTTAATATTGCTTGCTGAAAGGAAGCCAGAGGAAGTCTCTCTGGAGGACAGGGTTTCCTTCTCCCCCATCATGGTACAGTGTGTGTTTGTTGTCTCCACAGAGGACTTCCCCAGGGAAGCCAGGAGGCACAAGCTGAGCATCCTGCATGGATTAAAATCTCTCTGATGTCTAAAACAAAAGCACTTTAGAGATAAATCATAGTTCCTTTTTCTACTGGTGGTTTTAAGCTGTTGCACACCACCTCAGCTTCTGCATGGTGGGAAGCTAAATAAATCATTATACAATTAATGTAAGTCTGACACTCATGGGAGCAACCATGTAATTAATTGTGACTAATGCAACTGTTACACTACAGAAGAGAAATTAAGAATGTTTTGCTACTTATTGTAAAGAATTACCAGAAGGCAGCCTATTACCATATTAACTACTGTCATTTAGTCATCAAGTCACAAACTGTCTGCAGTCTGATTTAGACATTTTCCACTTTAATGTACCAATCCCACTATGTGGAGGCTAAATACTGCATCAAAATTCTTTAGATGAAATTCTTCAAAACTTCACAAATGACATTGCCATTGAGGACTCCATCCAATATAGTTCTTTCAAGATGATTAAATATGTTAATGAGCTTTTTCACTACTAAGATAACTGACTGGAGTTTTTAACCATTTTATAATAGAGATGCATTCAGAAATGTGTACATTTCTTGTGCATGAACAGGTTTTATGTACCCCTTAGCTTTTTTGGACTTACCATTACATGGATACATAAGTGAAGGCATGAATATTTAAGCACACCTCTAGAACCTTTCACTCAGGTATGTTACTTTAGGTGACCTTTGGATGAAGTTTACGTGTACTTACACTAATGCCTGAAGATGAGAGGAGTTGATGAGAAAGGGTGCATCTCTGTAACATGTGCAGAGTAAACGTGAGCTCATTCTGCCAGTTGTCCAAAACAGCTAAGGGGAAAGAAAAAAGGAGGAGGAAAACAAAGATGCCAGTGCATGCCAATATGTACAGCTGCATGTGAGAGCTCAGAAAAATTCCTTCTTGTCCCCCTGCACTCCTCCAGGAACATCCTGGTCTGCACAGACTGGTGGAAAAGCTTGTGTTGGTTGATAACATTTATTTGTTGCTCCCATGGCTATGCTGCTTCTCTTGCTAAAGGGGCTAACAATATTGAAACATCTTCTGCTATAGGGAGTATTAGAGAACACAGAAGCCTATAAATGAACAAAGCCTTACCAGACGAGCAGTGGGACTCAGTCCTGGTATTTCCACTTAATCGCTATGGTATCTTATTGTATCTAGTTATTACAGGGTGACAATGGATGTGTGCCACAGAAAGCTCTCATTATGCAAGGATGAGCATGCTATTACTGTTTTAAAAGACTCTTAGTGAGTTTCATTTCTTTGTGTTTTGATAAGTCTGCTTCTCCTTCTCCCACAATTCTATGCAGATGGAGGTGCAGTGAGTCAGCTGGACTGTAACAGGACTTAATTTCTGGTACACGTCTTCAGCTACTTGTCCAAATCCCCTGAACTGACTAGCAGTGCTAGAAATCTGTGTCCTGATGCACAGGGTGCAATCCAGTTGCCAAAGCACAGGCATGAAGGGCTCTGCCTAGCCCTCAGCTCTTCCTCATGAGGACCTGTGTCTCACAGGCACTATGCCACATCTCCTAGTTTCATGACATGCAGTCCTGGATACCCTGCATTGCCTCCAACAGCACCAGTCATCCATCCCATTTAGGCAGTGGAATTTCACCCACAGTCTGGTGTCCCCGGGCAGGTGACACCGCAGCTGTGAGCAGCAGATGCTGCTGTGATTGCAGATCACAGCCTAGCTGCTTGTGTGTGAGGTAGCCATCTGCACGTTGTTGATGTAAATACCCAATATTAACATAATTTTCATGCCCCTGACTGTACATATCAGACAACACTTCTGCTAGACACAGAATACATACTGCATGCTACCAGTGAACTATGATCTGTCAGATCCCTCAGGATCAAAGGAATTATAATACTTCTCTGTGTAAAACCTAATCTACCTCTCAGGAATATTAAGGAACGAGGAATGGGTGAGGTATTTCTCTTTCCATTGTCAAAATAAGTTCATGTAAAGACTGCCTGGATTTTTTTTAAAGTGATCAGTACTTAAACAATTAATTATACTTAGCATTTAGATGAACAGTGATGTGATGAGCTGTGTATGCAATTTCCAATATTTGACATTATAAATAAAATGAACATCATTTCTTTGTTATTACGTATGAGTGAACCATTACAAACTGATTAATCTAGCCCACAGTTTTGCAAAGTTTTCTCTCTCTCCATCTCCTTTTCTTTATCCTCAACACTGGACAAAGTTACTTGAAGGTGTTTTCAACCAAGTCATTAAAGGTTTTTGCAGACATAGTTTTCTGATGACAAAGACCCGCAGTCAAGAAAAACTGACATTACAGCATGCAGTCATTGTTATTTACCATCTTTGCTGTAGGCCTGGTGAAAACAGCTCCTAAAAATGATAGCAGTTGTTGTTACAAAAGTCAGTGACATATCCCACAGGGAACTGCCTAGGAAAACTCTTCCTCTGATCCTGCTAATATAAATCAAGCTGACAATCAATGTCAAGGATGGCTATAAGCCACACACTTCCGTATAAGAAAAAAGACTCAGGGGGGAGGAGATTAAAAAATACATTTAAAAATAAATAAATATATAAAGTTGAGATGGCAAATTAACTTATCTTGATATTATACCTAAGGACAATTATTGACAATTTTAATGTCAGGCATCTCAAGTAGATAATATTGGGAAATACAGATTTTTTTATTTTTTTTGCTCGTGTCAAATACTGTTTTTCCTTTAAGCAATAAACAGATTTTCAAAGATAAGAGTTAAAACTACATGACAGCTGAAATGTGGGATGTTGCAAAGTTTTTGTTTGTATTACCATGGGTTATTTGGTGCTCTTATTACAAGTTACGTAATAAAATAATGGCATTATATCGATTTATTTATTTTCAGTTGTCAAGGAGGAGTAATGATACTCTCCAAACTAGCCAGCATGCCTCCCAGCCTTTGTGATTAACCAGACCAATTGCCTCACTCAAGATTTGTGCATGCACCTCACCACCTGCATTATGAGATCTTAGTCTGTAAAAAAAAATAATCCATTATGAAACAATTTCCATTAGGAAATACATTCTCTTCTCCAAGGAGATTGCATGGTTTTAACTAGCATAGGTTTGTAAGTTGTGATCTGTACCTCATACATTGCTTCTGCTCCAGAGGGTTTTCCCTTCCAGTTGTCATGCTGTTATGACTTGTGAGCTGGATAACTCCATAGAAGCACAGCTTAGCCTGCTCCTTTTTCACCTCTCAATACTATAAAAATTAATATCCTCTGATAATAATAAAAGTAATGACTTGATTTACAGTACCGTCAAAGATTTACTGTGTCATTGGTAAACAGTGATTCATCCAGATATAGGACAGCAGATATCTCCAAAAAAAAGTCACAAAGGGTAAAAAGATACAAAGAAGAAATGATGGCATTTTTCACAACATAGCAAACAAACAGAAGGTAAAATTTGAACTTTGACACTTGCATTTGTATGCCATTATCTGAAATGAAAAGGATGATGCTGGGTATTTGCCTGTATTATTAGATTATGAGTCTACCGTTTTCATTCTCATTGTAGAAGACACTGAACCAAAGAGCTATCTGGATAAATCACAAAAGGCAATGACTGGCTGGTATTTAACATTTAACAGTGAATATAAACTTATTCTAGCAGCCAAGGGATCTGTGTGTCAGGTGGGCAGAGGGAGCAAAAAACTACAGCTTTTTTAGCAGTGATAATCTGTGACTTTCACTCCTAGAGACTGTTTCTGCCTCTTCCTATGATCTGGGACAAGTGACATCACATCTCCAGGCAGGTCCCAATTCATCTCTATTAAGACAGTTGAATGATCTGTTTTAGGGTCTTTTACCAAGCAGCTGACAAGAATATTTAAATCAGTAAGCCTAGATTATATTTCCTTTTTTTTTTTTTTTTGATTCAGTGATTGAAGACTGTATTGTTGCCATAGTTCATAATTTTGCAAAGTTCCTACGTTTTGAAGTTATCTTAATCTTAAAGATTTTGTAATACTACTCCCCCCCTCCCCCCCCCCCCCAAAAAAAAAAAAAAAAAAAAAAAAAAAGAGTTCTTATTTGTTCCAAGGTTAGATGGTTAGATGGACTTCATGCTACTTTATCATTCACTGGACTTGTCTTCACAATTCTCAAACCAACAGAAGAATAGACAAGACTGGAACCATCAGAACAGATTGGTAGACTCACCTTTAGTCAGGCACTGAAAATAGAGTTCATCTTTAATTTATTCTTCTACTTCAAACTTGCAAACCTGAAAATCACCAATGAGTGTAAAATGCCTGAGCAGTTTGTAGAGCAGAGCCCACAGGCCAGTCCTTGTCCCTGGAGAAGTCAGGTGAAGGGTGCAACATAGTGCTTTCACTATCAAACTGCTGGCAAAGCCTTTGGAGACATTTCCTTTCTGGTTTTGTACTGTGGAGTGAGACATGAATGCTTTTGGTATGACAAGATAATTTACTGACTCTGGTGCCCCACAGATTTTGGGGTCCTCTTTTGTAGATCTCGACAACCTGAAATAACCCTTTTTCTGATCTTCTTGCCTGACAAGGCTGAACGATCACAAAACCTCATCATGAGAAGACCTGACTTCACCATGTCTCACAAATGTGTTTCCTAAAAGAGAGCAATTTTTACATGCTCAACTTTCAATTGATTAAAGTTTTGCACTTTCCAAAAGGTTTTTAAAAAGTCTTGTGACAAAGGTGATCCGGGGAAGGTTGGAGCCGGAACACAGAGATGAAATAACCTCAGCAGGGTGTCACAAGGACACACAGTAATAGATGCAGAGGTTCCTGACGTGCAGCCCTTCCATCTGATCTCTTGATGACATTGCCTTCATCTTTCTTGACCCAATGTCATCTAAAAAGCACCCTGTCACTTCCTTCTCTTCTGAAGTTGAAAACTATCATATCCATCACAAATCAATTAAAATTAAGAGAGGAACACAAGATAAAACATTACTGATACCAAGTGCCTATTCCTTTTTACAGGAGAGATGTTATTCCATACTGAGTTTTTTCCTCAGTTTTCCTGACATTTTTTTAAATGGTGTGTAAAACTATCCTAACTTCTTGTTTGACTAGTGCCACCCCACCCTATAATGGAGTCTGGGCTAGTGGTGTCAACAATGTATTTTTATTAGCAGTGGCAAACGTGAGCCTTGTAAACCATTTCTTTCCTAATCTTTGTCTAATTGTGCACATAATTATACACGCATGAAACATTTTGTCATTTAATCATATTTCCACACATATTCTATAGGCTACCTTCACTACCTTTTTTCCCCACTTTTCATGACTAGGGAGGATTTCACACATGTCCATGTGACAACAAGTCTATTCCATAACCACCTTTCCCCTGTTGGTATCCTTTTTTTTCTCATATTATTCTTCTCTGATTTTGTATTTATTACTTAATAACTAATTTGAAAACCAGTACTTTTAAAAGGCTTTGAGATGCCTGACCTATTAGCTGCATGCATAAAGATATGACATTTTATCCAAAACCACAAAGAAATTGTAAGTATATTGTATGATTTACATCGCTTTACTTTTACTATTTTAGGATATCCTTAATTCCTTTAGCTACTAGCTTGTTAATAGCTCCTGATATTTTTGATTTCTACCTAAGCAGGACACTGAAGAAATGTAATACAATACCAGATTTAGTCAGTTGTGTAAATACAAATCACAGGCTGTCAGCCGGTCAATACAAATATTGAAGGATCATTAAAAGGTTCATTACAAATAAGCTCAGGTAAGCACCACAACAATGCCTTTATCTTAAAGTTTGTTTAATGTATTCTTGTTATCCAATAGATATTTTCCCTGTCTTCTTTATGAATTTAATTCATGTGTCAGTGACAAATATGCCTGAATAGAAAATTAAATAACATTTGCTTTCACTCATCAACAGTAAATTCTGCCAATATTATGAATACCAGCAAGAGAGGGACTGTCCTTGTACCCATTGCATTTGACACAATTTGACACTGCTTTGGGGAAGCAGTGCTTCCCCAAGTACACACCTTTTATATTTCTTTTCCTTTCTTCTTTCCTCCTTTTCAACCTCCTTTTCCTTCTTTTCAACTCTGTGCCCAGATGCTGCTTATAGCAGTGCTTTTAATGGCTCCTTTGAAGTCTGACACTTCTATTATAATAGCTAAATTGGAAGCCATTTAACACCCCCTATTTCATTTTCACTATTAAAAATGGGTGTTAAATGCAGACAGGGCATTGTGGAAACAATGGTGAATGCAGTATCCGGACCCACAGGGAACCAATTTATTGACAGATGCTCTGTGAGGTGTCCATCTCCCTCTCCACATGTTGGGTGATGGAGGCGCTCTCTAGCCATCTCGATTGTCTTTCTGCAGCTTCAGCTGCCTTAGTTGTTATATTGCTTCTCTTTCACATCAATAATAAAAATATTTCCCAGTTAAACTTGTTAAATCCCAGATGGTGTAGTACATTACTTGTAACTCTTTCCTTGTCTCAGATAGCTTCCCACAGCATCCATCTGCAGTGAAATGTCCTCCCCAAGCAGTCAAGCTCTGTACCTCAGTCTGACAGTAGATACAGTTGTGATGAGGAACGGCTGTGGTCCTGTACCATACAGAAAACAGCTCTTCAATTATCATTTTTTGTGTGTGTTCAGCTCAAATATTTAGTGCTCTGAGTTTCCCTGTAAATCCCTACTTTAAGGAGCAAAATGTATGACTACTGTGAAAATCATGTAACTGCCTTCTCCAGAGCAATGGGATTGTAAACAAAAGCCAAAAAGAAAAAAAAAAAAAAAAAAAAAAGGTATACCAAGTAGTCACTAATCTCATCAAAAAGTGCTTTGAATCAATACTTTTATTATTACAGCAAATGAAGAGAGGAAAAAAATAAACTCACAGAAGAAGAAGAGACACAAAGATTTTTATACCAACAAGAAGGAGTTGAATGTTCCTCATCAGGAGCAAGATTTTCTGAACCTTAGCTCAAAAGAAAAAGCCTGTGTAGCAAAGATTAAACATTGCCAGGTAGCTGCAAAGAGCTGACAAGGACTGTAGGAGCAATTCCTAAAGAAAATGAACCTTATGGTTCTGAATTTCCAAGTGAGAAAGAATCCACTAAAACAACAAAGTCAAACAATTTCCAGATATCAGCATAAAGGACACCCCTGTAATTTTCCCATCTTGTGCCAGGCTCAGACAGTGTCATTATGCTGTTACAAACTCTTCTGCTTAAAAAGCAGTCTTGAACACACCCTCAAGGAATGCAAAATGCACAGAAAGGTAGAGGAAATCATAACTTGTATTTGGTTTGTCTGTATGATATTCTTCTTAAAGCATCATACTTACCATACACAGGCAAAACTTCACAGGACAATGAGCACGAGAAAAGTTGTGAGCCTGATTAAGCTTCAGAAGCAAGATAGAGTCAATCATGCCACATTTTCCTAAATGAGATTTGATCAAAATATGACTTCCTGCTGTAGAAAGACATACGTGAGCAAAGCCTCCTGACCAGTATATGTTCTAGAGCCCAAAGCAAAC
Organism: Aythya fuligula; assembly: GCF_009819795.1. Lineage (NCBI taxonomy): Eukaryota > Metazoa > Chordata > Aves > Anseriformes > Anatidae > Aythya > Aythya fuligula. The sequence continues at coordinate 128,222,153 of NC_045559.1, forward strand.
TGGTGATCGAGTTCCAGGAATTTATATTGCAAATGTCATGGATTTTATATTGCAAAAACCATCATCAAAGTGCAAATAAAATGCAGCATACATGATATCTCCCAAGCACATGGAACCACAGAATATTTAACAAAAAATCTCCTTTTCAATTAGCAGAATAATAATGGGATGGTATATTATGGTATGAGTTCCTACTTCATTTTAAAGTGAGAGCTACTACTGCACATTTTCTATAGATATCAGAGTGACTTTTATAAGTATGGAGTTTCTGGCTGTTAGATTGTCACTGACTCTTGTCAAATGAAGGTCATCCCTTTGCTAAGGAGACATCACATGTCATCCATCCTGCCTTGACAGCTGTGGGTCTGGGAGGCAGCACTTGAAACCTTTCCCAAAGATGTCTTGAGCTTTCTTCCTTTTCTGATGTAATGGAGAAAAGCTCACATATCTGTTTCTGCACAGATCTGTTCCATTCTTATTCCCTCAGTAATTTCTGCTGGCTGCAGTGCTAAGATTTTAATCCAGGAAGAGGGAGATGTGGTGTAATAGGAATGTAACCAAGGGTGAAGCCTTTCTGCTCAGTGAGAGTGGCCAGTTGTGATATCTGATGTTGGCATCCTACACTAAAATCCTCACAGAGAGATTTGGAAGAGGCCATCCACATCCTCCTAGTACATCCCCAACGTGCCGAGTCTTCTTACTTCTGCACTGGCAAGGAAGAGGGGAGGAGAAGGAGGAAGAAAGAAAAAAAAAAATCCTGACCCTTGAGGAGTTCATCACTCACTCTGTCAGAGGAGGAAAGCAGAGCATTTTTCATGCTCTTGTCAGTGTTGTCTCTGCTCATCTTTGAAGGCTTTGGAAGGGTATATGTGTCTCAGTGCTCCACAACATTCAGGGAAGGCCTCTTGTTTTGATTTAATGGTACAAAGTGAGAGTGAGTTAATTCTTACTACAAAGCTGCTTGTGTTGTAGCAAGCAGCATTATGAAGACCAACTTTCTCTAATCTCAAAAGCTTGCTAGGACTCTGAGATTGAAGTGTTCTTCAAGTCTACGCATAAGGCACTACTGAAGTCATGTTATTGAAGAGCATTCATGTTCTTTAGTAGCATTACCACTACCAGAGACATACTTTTACCTACTTAATATAACATCCTGTAAGTCTTGAATGCTTAAGCTTGAACAATATTTTTACTATTTCCTCTGCTGATTCTTTTCAGATGTACTGTGCTGAATTCTTAACAGGCAAGAATATTTTCATGGAATAATGACTGCTTTCTGAAAGATATAAACTAAAGAATATGATCTAAGAACTTAAAACTTCATCAGAGAGATTGTCTGAGTATACCTGATGCTGCAGAGAAAATGGAAAGGGAGGCTGTAGAACATCCTTTTCCTTATTCTATGAACCCATGCAGGGAAAGCCATTGGTCACATCAGTGTCTCGCTCAGAGGCAAGGGTGGGTGCAGTACCATGATCAAATGCTGCTAGCTCACACTGCTGACTATTCAGAGTCCTCCCAGGGGATGCTCATGGATTTATTCATGGAGGATGACCCAATCCCTCTCAGGCATTAAGACCTTGGGAAAAGCAATTCAGTGCTATGAGATCCTCTGCAGTAGCCCAGGGCTCCCTGAATCCTGTGCCCATCCTGACTTCTGGCAGCTTTCGTAGATATTTTCAGCTCCTCTCACGTTTTTAATGATCATTGGCCATGATCAGTACTGCAGAACTGGCACTGCCTTTAAATGCCTTTCTACATTTCTATTTGGATTCAAATACTAAAATAAAATAACATATTTACTGTTTGACATTTTGGCAGGCAATGTGTGTCTGTATTTAGATTCATGGTCTAAAAAAATAAATTCACTGTTTTGCATTTTGGCAGGCAATGCTGGTTCTGTTAAGCTCTGCCTGGACTTTCCTTTTATCTTTCAAAATTAATTTTTTCACTCTGAATCACTTAGCTTGCTCAAACCTTAACTTCAGGAGAGAACATAATAGCAGACACTGTTTTTGACCTGAGTTTCTGGTTATTTCTAGAAGACACAAACTGAGTAACTACCTTCAGAAACTGCTTTTGTGGTGACCTACCTGTGAGACCTCCTGGCAGTCTGCTGTTTGTCTGCTGTGTTCTGCAAAACTGTATGGAAAGGGCAGTAGTCTTCCTAGGAAGCAAAGCTACTTTCTTTCTGACCTTCTCATTTTGACTCTAATAAAGCCAAATAAGATATAATAATAAGATATAATAATAAGATAGTACTAAGACAACCTGAATATATAAAGGTAGCACTAAGACAAGCCAGAATAAGAGAGCAAAAAGGCAGAAAGGCAGAATGAAGTGTATATATAAATATATATTTCATATATATACTATATACTGTATATATTTAATAATCATATGGTGGCCTCATTATTCATGTGTTATAGATTATGGGAAAAACAGTCTGTTTTTCTTTGCTTAGCTGACTGTTTTTGTGTATGTTTGCAGTTACCTCTTGGAGCTACCTATGTGTGATTAGAACTGTCAAGAAACCTAGGTATCCAAAAACATTCAGATAATAGGATGTGCACCGCTCTGTAAATAATGATGTCAAGCTGTCAGAGAAGGGATCATAACCCCTAGCACCATAGTATCCATAGTATTGTCCTTTCTCAGTGTTTTGATTTTTATTTTGCCTCCATGCTGTTATTAAATTCGTATGAGCTTGGATGATATTTCAGTCTGATGAAAGCCTAAATTATAAATGAATCCATGCAGCTGGAAAGAAATCATCTCATATAAGTGTCATGTTTGAGGTATTGAAATAAGGGAATTCGAGTCCCCTCTCAAATGAGACAAAATTATCAAGAGATATTCAGTAGTAGTTGTAATACATACTAATGTGAAGAGACTCTGTACGACTCAATCCCTTCTTCATACAATGTTTGAACTTGATGCTTTCTCCTTGGATTGCATGTAATTGTTTTCAGGTCCTTCAGTGGAAAGAAAACCCCACCCACGCTATTATCCCCAAGTACCAGAGTGCTTGATTAACTAGCTTTCCAGCTCAAAAAGAGAATGTACCAGGCTCTTTCCCAATGCTCACTAACTCTTTGTTCCCATCTCACAGCCTTCTGCCTTCCCTGTGGGATTTCGCTGCTGCCTGCTCTGCAGAGAGCAATGGACTGTCCATGACAAGGCAGAAAAGCCTGCAGGAATGTGAAGAACCTCCCTGATTTTGTTATGTATATACACAGAGCAGAGGGAGGTGATGAGGGAGACAGGCAGGGCGTTTCAGTGCAGTCCTCATTTCATTGGATTAGCTGTGTACAAGCTTTGCGTTGTGCATGATGTACCCCATCGCTAACTGTGGAAATGGGGCAATTTTGCAGCCTTCCATACTTCTGAGGTGACTGCCCCATCACTGGTCTCTTCATCAGTCTGATTAAGCAAGGACCCATATGTCTGGCTGGACTGCCACTGCCACCCTCTGTGTAGCCAGGGCAGACTTCTTACAGATATCACTCCTGGTTTCTCTGATAGGAAGAAAGGGAAGGAGCTGCAAGACTAGAGCCATGGTCACATCCCAAAGCACAGCCTTCCTGGCCAGCTGCTCTCCCTGCTTGGACCTGATCAGACCACTTGTTCCCTAGGTCATGGTGACATGGTGACAGCTGCATCTCCTCCCCAGAAACTGAGGACTTCTCATGCAATGAGTCGCTGTGGTCTTCATGACACGGGAAGGTGTCAGGGACCTGTCCTGACAAATGGGCAAAGCTCTGCCAGGCTGCTCTCTCTCCTCAGTAGTGCATTGACAGGCAGCTGTGTATAGTATCGAGAGGGAGAGTGGTGGCCATTTCTGGGGAGGAGGAGGGTGAAGAAACGCTTTGAGAAAGATGGGTGGATGGACAGATGGACGGACAGACAGATGGGCTTTTGCTTTATGTCAGACTGGCAGTCTGTCCATTTGTAATCCTGCTTCTATGTTCTTCTCTTTGTAAAATGAGTAAGATACCATTATCTGAGGGGGGGAAAAAAAGCCAAAAATCTGACAAGGCTTGACTTTCTATTTTTAAATTGAGCTAATGCCTTGTATGGCAGGTGGACACATTCCTTCTTCTTTCATGAAGCCACTGGCAAATATTTTTTATATCTTTACCTTATGTAGTGAGATTTATTTTTTAAGAGAGCCTACAGACGTGTGACAATCTGTGTTACAGCTTGAGATATGGGAGACAGGAATAGCCAAAATTTTGGAGAAAGCTGAACAGATCTGAGACAAAATCTGTCTCAGAGTGTTGTGGAAAGCACAATCTCTGCAGTCAGACCCAGGGGGCCTCTTGTGTCCATACCCCTGCTGAGGAAGGAGAGAGGGAGAGAGCTCTCCAACCCTGGTGAGCTCAAGAGGAAACCTCTGAGCTGCAATTGCCCCAGCAGAGCTCAGGGGACTTGTTACAGTTGCTTATTCTAAGCATTTTTTTATTGCAGATTTGCTTCAATATTACAATGTTATTACCCTCCAAATGACTATGAAATGTCTTTCCCTCTGAAGAATTAAAGTGGAATTGTTTTCTATCTACTTTTTAATGTCTTTCCTGAAAAACCTTCTGTTTGTCACAGTACTACTCATGCTTTTGTCAGATGTTTTCTCACACCTGGCAGTTTACAGTTCCCCTTCCACAGTAATTAGGAAGTGCACTGAATTTGCCCTCCCTTGTTTTGCTGTGGGTAGGGTAGAAAAGAGACTACAGTATGTGGCTGCCTTGTTTAAGGAAGATGGATTCTGCATACACAAACTAGCACTATCCTGGCTATATTCATGTCCAAAGTAAAATCTATTTCATGAAAGGAACACAGAGCAGTCCTTCCAAACCAGCCTTGCAAAAGACTACAAGACCAGCACATAGTACAAAATACTGGAATTATTTCTCAGTATGCAGCATTCAAAATAATGTCCATATTGTGAAAGAAGCCATGGTCTACTCCTTTTCACATTGGCTCCACAATGTAACAGGGCTGCTGTGAGGCTGCACACCACCTTTGCTTTCTCATTTAAAATGCTGGCTGATGCCCACTGCGATAGACACATTTTGGAAATTGTATTGGTACACGAATGACGTGTGGAATGCGACAGGCTTTGAGATACCTGTGGCTGGGAGTTTCTGTGCTGTATCTCAGGCAAGGCAGTGTAAGTTACAATGGGTTTGGTTATGTGGGATGCCATTTTTTGGCAGAAGAGTTATAAAATAGGGGGAAACACCCCTAAAATCTCCCATGTGAGACACAGGCTTATTTTTTCCCTGTTCAGATTAGTTCTCAGAGGAGAGCACTGGCAGTCAAGGCTTCATGATCGTGTGCAGAAAAGACAGGGCAGCTGACAACAAGGAGCAAGGACCCCGGTGCCAATGCAGGGCTCATCCTGAGACAGGAGAGCTAGGCTTCAGCACATTTGCAGCCATCATTTAGCCAGTGCAAGTAACTGGAAGGTGAAGTTCAAGCAAAATCACTACCTGAAAAGCAGCCACAAATTAATTCAATAACATTTAACAAACGTATGTTTTTCTGCATTGGGTTTCCCAGCAACACCCACAATAACTACTGTGACTCTCAAAGGAAGGTCAGTCATTGCAACCAAATCCCATCCAGCCCTGCTCTGTTATTTTCCTGGGACATTTTCCTACTAGGACATTTTTTTTCCAGGTGTCTCTTTTGTCCTCCTGCTAATTGCTGGACTCAGTCTGCATCCTGTATCCAAAATGGTTTCACCATCCTCTGCTCCCACAGCTGGACTCCTCACTGCTGCCCCTTTATGGCAGTGCTGTCATTCCCTCTCCTCACCCTGCTCACCATCTCAGACTCTGATGTGTTTTCACCTTCACTTCAACCCCTAGTGCCTTTGAACCTGTCTCTTTGTCAAAGCCATACTATTTGTGGTCCTTGCTGCCTCTTGAAGCAGGAGGTCCAACAGCATGAACCCCTCAGCCCCACTACATCTCTGGGTGTAGAAGAACTCTCAGGAGACACACTGAATGCCAGCGAGGTGCAAAACCACTGAGACTGCTGAGACACGTGCCTGCACTGGTATGCAAAGCCGTGGCAAAACACCAGTCATGCAGCACGGCACCACACTGATACTACCATCCATACCCCCACGTCATGGTGCATCCAGCCATGCCTGCCTATACAAATAAAGTCTCTTCATGACAAAGAAAAACAGGTGCTTGTTTACAGTAATCCAATTTTAGTCTCTAATCAACCTCAGCCAGTTGTTATTATTTCTTTATCAGCTGAAGTTTCTTGATGATACACAACTTCACTCACTTGAGGCAACTAAAATCCTCCAGCAGCAAAACACATATTATCAGGGGACTTCTAACACCGTGCAGGGAAACAATATTATCACCAGGAGTGCTGCAAGTAAATCTGGTAAAGAAAATAAATTATGCTATTTCTACCCAGTTAAAATGTGGAAATTAACTGACTGTGCAAAGCTATCTTGCACAGGCTACATTAACCTTCAGCTTCTCCTCTTTAAATCTTAAGGGTCTGTGTTCTCTAGTATCTCCTTAAATCAGGTCCATAGTCTCAAATATTTAACTTAAACAGTGAATGAGTACCTTCTTCTAAGCTTATCCTTAAGGAGGATAGATATTTTCAGATACCAATAGTATTGCTTGCAAGGGTTTGTTTTTGTAGATGTCTAAGTCAGGTACAAAACCAGTATGACTGCGTACACTATGAAGGGAGAGAACAAGAAACTAAGCAGTTACTTAAAAAATCCAAAAAGTCTTCTCCCAGAAGGCAAAGAGGAGCATGTGGGTAAGAGTATGCTGTGTTACCAAAAGCTGAGATAGCACAAAAGTGGGCATGGGCAAAACACCCAGAAGGTGCTTTCCCCCAAGCAGGCTCAGTGTTGGAGGGGATGTGCGTGGCTGCACACTGTGCAGTGCAAGGCAGTGGAGCAGCATCTCTACTGCTTCTGTGCTTCATGAGCTGCCCTTTGGGGTGGACGGGAGGCGATTGCACCCTCCTGCCACCTGGGACTTGTGCTCTGCACATCCTCATGGCACAGGAGTGAGGAGTTTACATCCCCTTGTTACTTGCCGGAAAAAAAAAAAAAAAGAGACTGGTTTGTATCTCTATGCAAAACATTCTTTTTCGAGAGAAGAAAGTACACGACACAAGGCAGTCTTTCCCCTGGAGACTCAGACTGATCTCACAAAGACAAAAACAAATATCTGCCAGGAAAGACAGATTGCTTATCCCCTCCTCATCTTCAAGCAGCTTGCAGCCTTCAGCAAACTCACTCACCATCAGAAATCTGAGCACCGGTTTTCCTAGTTTCTAAACTTCCCAACAGCTCTTTTCTTTGACAGCCAACAAATGTTGCAATGGAGCACCCTGTTTCCCAGCTTGTCATTTTTACTGTATAAATTACAAATTTCTCTGAAATGTAATGCCTTCATGCAGACTTTGTTGGTTCAGCAGCGAGCAATATTTAAAACATTGGTGAAACTTTCTCATTTGGCACAAGGAGTCTCATGGTGAATGTTGCAAGAGTACTACTCAGTTTGAGTTTTAAAACATTTCCAACTCAGTCACTTTTGCCAATGATGCAGGGTACCCCATCTGTGCCAATCCCATCTGTCTACTTTAGATCAATCAAGTTAAAGAGTATTGCTGGCTGTTATGCCTTCAGGAGGTTTTCCCTGCTCCTCAAATGTGTCAGAGGCAGCGGTCAGAGCACCAAGCAACAGGAGACCCTATGTCACACCAGGGTTTTCGGTCTCACACTGAAGAATAAGTCTGTCCTCAGCAGCATCACAATCATTGTTAATTATTAATAGTGCTTTTTCACAGCCAGGAAATTTCTGATTTGTTCTGACAGGCCACTAGGAATCAGGATATTATGAGTGCCCGTGAAGGAGCAGAGCTGGTTGTTTAACAGGCTGGTGGGAAGGGAAAATGAGTAACTCTAACACTGGGAGGCCTTACCTCACTACTTGAAATCTTCATCGCCCCAAAAAGTCTTTTCTCTTTTGTGATAATAAAATGTCTATTAAATGCAATATGTACGTATACAGTTTCTAGGTAAGCTACAAGTATAGTTCAATGGTATCATTTCCATTTTATTTATTGAGGCTTAATGCCTTTTTATTTTTTCCCCTGTACAATCAGGTTGCAAAGCAGACCTGCTAGGACAGTTCATATTCATTTCAGCATGGATTTAGAAAAATTGTTGCTTTTTGCTACAGCTGCAATGTTAGATGCCAGATGCAATGAACCTCTCCCTTCTTCCAACAAGCACCAGCCTATCAAGGCAGGTTAAATCACTTCCTTGTACTGTCAGTTTTGTAATTTCAGCTGATATGTTTGATCACCTTCAGCATTTGAAGACTGTCATCACCAGCAATTACAGTAAAATTTACCTAAGTGTGAAGCAAAGCTATTAGAACAAAGATCACAGGCAAAAACATGTCAGATCTCTGCTGGGCTCCTTGCTCCACACTGCCTTGTGCCTCTCAAGCTGTGGAGGTGGCCAGCAAAGTTGCACCTGATGTTGTTTGCCCTTGCCCTCCTTGGCAGCCTGCAGTGTGCATGCCAGCCCTGACAGCACCTTCTCTTTCATGTAATCATAGAATGGCTTGGGTGGGAAGGGACCTAAAAGGTCGTCCAGGTCTGTTTAGATGGCATCCCTTCCTTCTGTTGTATCAATTGCACCACTCAGCTTGGTGTCATCTCTAAACTTGCTGAGGGTGCACTCAATCCCTCTGTCTATGTTACTGATGAAGATATTAAACAGCACCAGTCCCAAAACAGGCCCCTGAGGGACACCAGTCATCACTAGCCTCCACCTGAACATAGAGCCATTGACCACCACTCTCTGGGTGTGACCTTCAAGCCAACTCCTTATCCACTGAATGGTTTACCCATCAAATCCATCTCTCTCCAATTTGGATATCAGGATGTCATGTGGGACAGCATCAAAGGCTTTATAAAAAGTCCAGGTAGGTGAGATTGGTCTGACATCAAACAAGCCCTCACCCATAAATTCAGGGAAATGAGAGACATGGGCAGCCTGATTGACAGTGAAGCCTGAGGCAAAGCTGTTGCTCCATGTCTGTTGTTACCAGTTTACCCTTCTCATCCATCAGAGAGGGCACATTCTCCTTGGCTTTTCTTTTCTGGCCAATGTATCAATAAAATCCCTTGATATTTGCATCCCTTGCCAAGCTCAGTTCCATCAGTGCCTTGGCCCTCCTGATCCTATCCTTGCACATTCAACAGCACCCCTGTACTCTTCTCAGGTCACACGTCCCTTACATGTCTTTAACATCACTTAAGTGTTCCCTGACTGAGAGTCATGTGAGAGAGGTGCTTATTATTCTTTTTTTTTTTTTTTTTCTCATTTTTTTTTAAACAGTGTAATACTTTTATGTTCAATAAACAGATTTATTAAAAAATTGTTTTCCACCCTCCAACACTCCTGTGATACCACTTTTACCCAGCTTCCCTCAGGTATAAATCCTAGCCAAATACCAAGTTAAAGCAATCAAGTATTTTTTTCTAAGTCAATAATATTTTGTCTTCATTATCCTTCAGCACTGTATCACAAATTGTACTGGGATTTGTCTACCAGTTTCTCCCACAGTTTCTGGCAGAGATTGCTGTGAAATTTTGAATAAGTTCTGCATGTAAACCATGCCATAAGTGACAGCATGATATACCCCTACCCTCAAAGAAGGTGTGTGGCACAGAGGTATGTTTCTAGACAGAGAGTTTTCAAGCCATTGTCATGTTGCAGAACTCCATACATTTCCTGGGGGAGAAATACATCCACTTACAAATTTTACCTAACATATTTTAACTAAAAATTGATTTATCTTAATATCTTAGCATATAATAAAACAAATTAAAATATAATGTGCTTATAGTTCTGGTCATCGCTTTAAAGATGGTTGAGATAACTTTTTTTTGGCACCAAATAAGTAAAGAAGAGCATGAATTTCAGTTATATATCCCTTTTCAACATATAAGGTTTTATTTTGTTTTAAATTTCATTTACATTTATTTTTAAAATGAAAATTCCCCTTCATATCAGTAGCTGGACAAAAATCATATCAGTTTAGGCATAAAGACATCTGGTAGTTTCTACTATTTTCTGTTTAACTAAGAGAGGTAAAAAAGTCCTAGTTCAATCCAACTTTCAGTATTTTCAGTTTCTGTATAAATTCTTTTTCTTTAGTGGATATATTGCACCCAAAGTTATAGCCTTTTACAGACAGGTTTTGTGTCTAGTTGGTCTCTGTTGATTTCAGGGAAATGTTGACAAAACTAGCAATTTAATTGCTAAATATTCCCCTATTTCTTTTAAATCTCTTGAGGATAAATTCACGTTTTAGCCTAGAAATTGACCAATTTTATAAATGTATCAAGGACTTTTTTGTTTCCATGACAGATCTGTATTTGAAGCATCATTACACTTCCACACTGAAAATGTTTTGTGAGAAATCAGGAGTGCAGCGATGCCTCTGGGTAAAGCAGGCTGCTTTTTCAGAGCAGCATAAACCAGTGTCCAGCTCAGTGGCCCAAACAGATTGTCTGGAAGGAGCTTTGCATTTACAAATGTGGCTAAAAAACCCTCAAATCTATTTTGGCTAGACAGTCTCCAAATTTACCTGGAAGGAAGTTCACGTATATATTTGCATTTCTTTACCTACAGATGACTTAGGGGTGACTTTGCTGCTTAGAACATTTTCACAGTGTGGTTCAAAGCAATTTCCAAATTGCCTACCAAAGCAATAGTCAATGTTTTTGCGACTACTGCTTCCTAGATGGTGTTTAATGTGCTCCAGGAAGATAGCAAAGCCCCTTTACACTTGCACGCAGCAAATATAAGGTGTCTGTCACTCGTGTGCTCCACTTGTGTGATTCTGGATGCATCAGGCACAGCACAGCAGTCAGTCAAGGGAAGTGATTGTCCCACTCTGCTGTGTACTGGGACAGCCTCACCTTGACTACTGTGTGCAGTGAGAAAGGCTTAAAACTGCCCAAAGGAGGGCTATGAAGATAGTAAAGGGTCTAGAGAGGAAAGATAAGGAGTCTCCAGTCTCCGCATCCTACTACTCACCTTTCACACTGCCCCATTTTGCAGTCCTGAAGCCTAAGCCAGGAGGTCAGGGAGGGCTCCTAAGCACACTTTGGGTTTCCCAGCTGTCACACCTCCGCAGGTCATGCAGGAGATGGTGGCTTGGGCATGATGGAAGCTGAGCCAACCTTTCCCTTCCTGGTTAGTTTGTTCAGTTTACGCGCAAGTGATACCAGACTGTTCTCCTTAAGAAGGGTGCTTCATTTCAAGGTCACAGTGAAAGCTAGTTCATTTTAAACTCTTTAAAATGTGGAATTTCTTACTCCATGTTGGCTACAGATTTAGGCAAAGCCATTGACTATATTTAGGGCCTCTTTTTTCCTAAGGTCTGGAAGACATCTGTTTGAATATTTTATTATTATTATTTTTAGTAGCAGAAGGAATGACTCTTTGGCTTAACACATGTTCATCAATCATTGTGATTATGGGAGAAACATTTGTTTTTCATTTCACTGTTTAAATTTTGTTTCACACTTCAGTCCCAAGCTGCAGATCCACTGTCAAAGCACAAAGCCCACAACAGTAAAAGCCAGTTGTAGCAGTGTTGGTATGATAAGAAGCAGGATTGATGGACTTACAATAATCGTATAAATACAAGATGACCAATGCAGCATTGGTTTAGTGAAAAATATTTTGTGCTGCCAGACTGCCTCTGGAACCTGCCACAAAAGCACAAATCACAGATGTGTTTGGTTTCTTGGTGCCTAGATCTCAGTTGTCTCTGTATTGTGGGCCAGAGGAAAAAAATGGTGTGCAGAAAGCATCTACTACCCTAGGGTGAGGAATAGCTGCAGCAACAGGAAAAAAAAAAAAAAAAAAAAAAAAAAGCACAGATCACAGCTGAAGAGATTGAAAGACTTACAAGAAAATCATCAGAAAAAAATACAATTGCAAATGTCTAGAATGGCCTCTGTGCTGCTGGAAGTAGTAACAAAAAGGAAATGCAATCATGTTTCATTTGAGATAATGACATACATTCATTTAATATCAGTGTTTCCTCATAGGAAAAAGAATTTACAGTACTGTCACGTGGAAGATATTAAGATCTGAGTGTCCTGATATTCCCCTCCTGCATCTTTTCAAAAAAACATTGAGCAATGCAAGGACAGTAAGGCTTCATTCCTCCAAGCAGCAAGCTGCATGTTGTCTTCAGCAAAGAGCAAGCACTGCAGGCAGATTTCAAACACCTAAATAACATGGTGTTGTGAAATGAGTAAGCATTTTGTTTTCTTCATAGGCTAATCTTTGCATCTCTCCCATTCCTGATGATTCATAAGCAGTAACCTTTGTAAGAGACCAGAATGCTTCATTAGAACTCTGCAAACCTGTTTTGCTAAATCATGACTCAGATCTGGAAAACTCTACCAAAGAAACAGATTCTTTGGTAAACAGATGTGTGACTCCCTACATTTCAGTGGTGGGAACACTTCAAAACAAAAAAAGGGGGGGGGGGGGGGGGGGGGAGAAAAACAAAAAGAAAAAAAAAACATATAGAAATTGACTATTTTCTAGTAGATAGTAACCTAGCCACAAGGTTTGCATCCAAGAGATAGCAACTAATCCAACCAGAAGATGACTGCATTCTTCCTTTGTTCTTTGCAAGTTCAGATGCATTTAAAAAGAGAAGAGGACCTGAACCACAACATTGGGCACTACCCTGTGTGGAAAAAAAAAAAAAAAAAAAAAAGAAAGCTGGCCACCATCCAAAACAGCAGACATGAAGACACAAATACTGAATCACATGTAAGATGGCTCGGGTTGATATTCTTAAATTGTTAAATTATCTTCAGCTTGATCTGTAACTGCTTGCAAAATTCAACATGGTGTTGAACGTTTCCTAGAGTGACAAAGGACTGAGGACTGAGAACAGATTTGCTAAGGAATGGTGCACAATCAGCTAGCAACATCCAAACTAGACAGCTCCACTTCAACCAGATTATCTTGAGAAACTTGCAGGTCTGACAAACCAGAAGATCACACATCACATTGCTAACAAGACAACCCTGCTACAAATCTTGTGGGTTTTTCTCCTCTTCGCTGATGTTTCAGTGTACTGATGGATACATGGATGCTGAGATTTAGAAATTCTACTAGTGAAATTATAAAGTGTTGATCAAGCCTGAACAGATGAAAACTATTTTTTCTTGTTCTTAATCCCAGCTGACTCACTGCTATCTTTTCCTGAGCCACCTTGAGTTTTGATTATATGGCTTTCAAATTCCACATTTCCACTGCCCACTGCCAAACTATGTACAGCCCAGAAAAAAAAAAAAATAAAATAAAAAAAAAATGTTGCAAGGTCCTCCCTTCTGTAAATTGTAAGGCAATATTCCTTAAGATCTTGCATGCTATCTGAGCCACTGGCATGCTGCTAAGTCAAAGCAATGAGAGCACGAGAAGATGATGCTAATTGTTTCATATTCACACACAAGTTTAAAACAGCAGACCTTGGAAAAATCCTCTCTGCCTTGCCCGTCTCTCAGAGAAGATCTGATGAAGTCCTATGAATTCTGCCTCTTACAGGGCCCTTGTAGCTGGAATCACTGCTTTGTCTATGTCAAAGACCTTTCTCAAAATCCTAATGCCTTAACTGATTGTATTAGCCCTCTATATCAGTCATCTATATGGGAATGTTATCCAGAATTATGTATTTCCTTTCAAAAATTTGTAAGAAGTGAACATTCCTTTGCAACACTGATTCAGAACTTAACCTTTTAGAGTGATCCCAAAGACCTGAACTCCATTTCTTAAAACACACCAGAAATATTATATAATATATAAGTAAAATAGTACTTATTGCATAAGTCAAACATGGCAACCTATGCTAAAACTCACAAATGTCACCTGAAATACAGCTTGTGCCTTGCTGTGTACTGTAGTTTCTCAGCTCTATGCAACTGCAACTCACTTTGAAGCAGAGAAAAAGACACCACATTCACATGTTCCCCAGCACTGGCTCATTATCCTCTCTGACTTAGTGACATTCAAGGAGAAGAAACTGCTTCTGAGTTACAAACGGCCTTGTTTTGTCATAAAGAGCAAAGCTTCTTGCTTTTCTACCAATTCATCCCAGCTCTACTTTGATCCATATGTTAAAATAAGTAAATCTGCATGGTCCAAAAGTTGGCAAATTTTGACGTGTAATTTTTTTTTTTTTTAATGGATCACAGTCATTAGAGTGGTAAATTTGATCATTTTGGACCTTAGTTTTCTGTCTGTAATGGCAATAGAACCAACTTAAATTTATAGTAACAAAAAGCCTGTAAAATATGAAAAGAAAATGAAGTGCTCAAACAGCACAAGGACAGCAGTGAAGACAAACAGGGACAGAGCTGAGGAAACATTACAGAACAAACAAGTTTCTTCTCCTCTGTGAATCTCCTGCAAACACAGGGTAGATTTTCCACATTCTTGAGCCTTCCAAGGATTAACAAAAACAATATTTAATTTTTCAGTTACAGACTGCTACAAGATGACATCCATGTGACTAAGAAACTTCAGATATATTTTTCAGATTTATTTCTAGATTTAAATGGAAGGTAAATCTCACTGGAAAAGAAAGGAGCACAAACCTGCCACCATGTTTTTTCAAAGAGAAACTCGGAGTGGACAAAACCAAGATACTGCTCCTTTCTTGACTACCTCATCTTTTCTTTCTTGGGTAATACTTCCCAAGGTTTCTAGCAGTTGTATCAACACAAAACACGGGAAAGAATTGGATACCTGTCCTCAAGGTTTTTTTTTTTTTTTTTTTTTTTTTTTTCAGTTTCTCCTCAAGCTGGGAACCTGCTGGAGTAAATAGATGCTCTCTCTGAAGGCTCCCAGAACAGCGTAACTGCACGTGCTCCCCATAATCCCCATCCACGTAGCAGTACAGGACAGCCAGCACAGGAATACCGGGATGGACTCTCTGCACAGGCTGCAAATAAATTTCTTAACACTTGCTTAAAACCCCCGCAGGCATCCAGTGTGAGGGACAGGAAGAAGCATCACATCAGTCACAGTGTCTGCTAATAAAGCAATATCTGGGATTACATACATACCAACATAATTTGTTCAAGATAGTATTTAAAAATCGTTCTCTTAGGGTATAATGCAATGGACTGGCATAAATGAACATTGCTTTTCTAAGGTTTCCCACCTGTTTCCAGACTAGACTAAGAACCCACGTTTGTACAACCATTTTGTAGAACAAAGCCTGTCTAGCTGCAAACTCCAGAAGAAAATACCATTTTCCTTTAAAAGGCGCTACAGAATCTTGGGTCACCAACAACAGCTGCATGCTTAAATTTAGGGAAAGAAAAAGGAAAATACGGTAAATGCTACTTGTGTACATGAAAATGCACTTCACGGTATGGGGATTATAGTCGTTCACTCATGTCAGTAGGTTAAGCATCAATCTGTAAGCGTTAGTTGTACCAGATTAATGAAGCATCTGTGGTGGTTGCCCAGATTTGCTTTCCTTTCAGCAATTTATCAATTGTAGCACTCTAGACAATAAAAGCTTAACAAATTCTGTTTATGCTTCTTTTTCACACTACCATTGTCATCTATATTTATTTAAATGATGCTCCTCATTTCTGACACTTTCCCTGGAGCTTGAAGAACAGGTGTTCAAATATAGCTCCAAGCTGTCAAAAATGAAACTGGCAATGGTTAACAGATACCGGGCTAAGGAAATGCAAGAAAGTTGTAATTCTGAAAAATTAACCACCACACAGGGTTTGTTAGACTGCATCGTCATTACCCAAAGGACATCTTAATTCAGATTTCATCATAAACACAAAATGGGGCGGTGATCCTCGTGGGACTGATACTGGAATTCGGATTTGAGTTCTAGTGTCTGAAGCATTTCTTTGCAAAATCTCAGGAAACCATGTTGGATTGGAACCAGAACTATCAAAATTGCTTTTATTTCTTCTCCTGGGCCCCTGCCTAGGGGAACACTTGCTCTAGGGAGACCACTTACATAGCTGGCTGTGAGAACACGTTGTGCAGCATTGATCTGCCTTGCACTCTTGGCTTTCTAGATGAAATTGATACATGGCTTGAATCTCTACCATTTCCTTTCTCTTCAAGCAGCAATGCTAGTTTGTTGCTTTGGCTACTGTACTGGAATGTACTGGAATATACATATATACTGGAACAACATGAGTAGATGTTAATCATTATTTATACTGGGCTTTGCAACAGAAAATACGTATTACACTATCTGTTCCTTCTGGTAAGTTCTAACAGGCTGTGTTTTTGCCCCTTCCTAAAAAAAGTTTGTACAGGCACATTTATTTCAGGGGCAAGGTCTTGTTCAGACCTTGAGACTAAAGGAAACAGGCACAGCAACTTCATGTTTTTGAAGAATATTTCAAGGCACTCACTGTTTCTTGCTGTCTGAATCACGTCCTGGCATATCCCACGGGCTCATCAAGATGAGCAAAATGCATAATTTACCATTCTTCTAAGAAAGTATTTTCAGCATGGGGCAAAACCTCCAAAAATATTTTGAAACAAACAAACAAACAAACCCAAGTGACAGTAAAATAATAAATACATTCTACTGCGGAAAATAAAAGATGAATAAACAAAAGTTATAGCCTTTTTTTTTTTTTTCCTTATTCAAGCTTTTCTAAATTTCAACCAGCTCCAGTACAGTCCTAATGCAACAGATATGAGAATTAAAATTGGACAGAGGAAATATTACTAACAAATCAAGAGACCCATTGGCATAATGAAGAACTTAACTGCCCTTTGAGTGGGCTACCATTATACTTTGTACTGTGCTGAAGACTACAATGACTGGCAACTGAGAGGATTTTGTGTTGTGCCCCCACAAAAAGGGTTTTTTGTTTGGACTTCACTATTAACTTCTGCTGTTCCATGAGAATGAATTGCCTACTGCAATTTAAAAAACAACCAACCAAAAAAACCACAGGTGCTATTAGCTGCAATCACGCAGCAATAATTGAATGTTCTCCAGCTGTTAGCCCAGCATTTCTTTCAATGTTTAGGAAAACAGGAGTGACTTAGAGCATGTCAAGTAGGTAGTTTGATGCACCAGTCTGGCAAATGAAGTAAATTGGGAGTTGAGATAGCTACTGATATAAATCTGGTAAGCTGCTCACTCTTTGCTCATGCAACTCAGGTACTTCAGTACTTCTCAGAAGTAGCAAAGTAGTAATTGCAAAGCTTGACCAGGAATCAATCTGAATCAGTCATCTGAATCAGTCTCAGCCAAGGCCAGCACGTGGAACTGCACTCACCTGCTCTGCGAAGAAGAAAAACCTCACTAGAGCCATGCTTCTTGGGAGGTAGATTTTCCTCACTTCATTTTCTAAGTAGTCTCTATGTCTAATGCTGTAGGCATTTACCATAAAAGTGGCAAAACCAAGATTTGTGAAATTTGAACTGAAAAGCAAGACTGAAACGATTTAGAAAACTGAAAATGGGAAGCTATGCTTCTCACTAGCTGCAGGAAACACAAACCCAGAACCTGTCAGTGCTGGAAAGTGCCTGAGAAATAGGCATGAGAATTCCAAAGGTTATACTGAAATAAGTTAGCTTGAAACACTAACTTACAATTGCTTGCCTTTGTTCCACCTATCATGGCAATGCAGCAACTGACACAACACTGAGTCAGTTACTCCTCAGTGACCCACCTTCCAGGGAACAATGAGCCACACACTCCTGAAACTCATTTAAGATGATTTTTTAGCCTCACAGAAGAGCCCACAACATGCTCCTCTCGGCTAATTAGAACTAATTACTTTTTCCAAAACTAATGCATAAACTGGAAATACAGACTTCATGGCTCAGGCACAGTATCTTGTGAAACTACTGCAGGATGTAAAGCAGTGAGTCTTACCTGGAATGCATTTTATTGAACAGTGATGTATGGACAAATTTAAATGTGTTCTATTATTAATATTTAAACCACAGTTATGTTTACCAAGATACGCATATTTGTTTTGTATGGATTTGCATTACTTCTGCCATGGTATTATCATCTGATATCTGTTTATCTTACTCTGCCTAAGAATTTAAGGTGATCTATTTTACTTTTGTCTGGTAAATATGATCAAAACTTCCATTATGCAACAGACTATGGGTCATTACCATATTGACCCCTACTTCATGCTAAGTATCTAGACTAATGAGAACCAAACCCAAGGACGGAGCTACTTTAAAAACACTGAACATTCAAGACTATGTATTTCCTCAATTTTATTTTGTAACTGCATTTTTCTGAAACATATTAAAATAGAAAAAAAATGTTAATCTGATCCATCATACAAAGAAAATACCAACATAGTAATAGAATACTGAAAATATTTATGAAAGCACCAAAACATTCAAATATTCATATTGGCAAAGACTCTAAGAATATATTTCTTGCAATTTTACAGTAAAGTGCTATTCAATCCACTCAAATGAAGGAATCATTTTAATAGCATGGTTAGCAAGTATTATCTGAAAGTTACAAGTTAGTTACCTTTCTCAACAAGACAACAATCCATTTTGCTCAAAGCAAGCATTTGAATGTTGTGTGCGTGAAAATAATTTACACAAAAGTTTCATAGTAAGCAGTGAACAATATAAGTTGCCAATTCATTAAGAAAACCAAATGTTGGTAAGCAAAATGTACAGAAATGAGATTAGTGAAAAATTAAGAAAATGCAGATTAAGTAAAACTGTATAAAGTAAGAAAGGACAGAAGACCACGCACCAAACAATTCCGAAGACTTGCCTTTTACATAGTAGTTTTTTTTAGTAATCATATTAAATCATTGCTGCTTTATTAGTTAATCAGTTTACTAGCACATTTTCTAAACTGCCTTTTTCTATTTCCTAGAAATGGAACTACATCTACAACACATTGGAGAGATACTGTCAGCAAAAAGACAGTGGCAGAGTATTACCTTTATTTTTCCCCAATAATCTCTTCTTGTCTATTGAAATCAACCAGTCAAAACTAAATAATCTATTATGAAGTAAATTTGTAGCAAAAACTAATTCTAGTAAAGAAATTATTTTAAAATTTTAGACTTCATCTAGAGTGAAAAAAATAAATGTATGAAAGATACCATTAGTCTCCTTTAAGGTGTTTAGCATTTTAATGTACATATTTACAGCCATGAATACAAAGAATCCGTGTTAGAATAAATTCACACTAGCTTCATACACCATTTCTACAACAGTTTTGGAGAAATGGTAGATACAACACTTTTATGTTGCCTTTAATAACATTTAATCTTCCTGACTCGACTGTCTTTTTTCACGAATTCATCTGTGATTTAAGCATATTGCACATCTCAGAGTTAAGTCCTTACACTATTTATTAGCCTTTTTAAGAACCATAACTAGGTCATCAAAAGTCAACTGTTACACTCCTCCTGCAATTTGACTAGGATCTTTGGGATTGAACAAGGGTTATTTTCCTGGTCAATATGGCTGTGTGACTGTTATTTGTTTAGGAAATATTTACAGTACATTTGCATTCAGGAAAAGCACAAAAATAAGGAATTTAACTAATGAAAGCAATGACCCTGAAGTACCAAAATAATTACTATGAACAAATACCTTCCTTTATACGCGAATTTACATAGATTATACAAAAAAATCTGCCTATTCTACCTAATTTCTGTAAATTTTCCTGAATGAACAAGTAAACCTTTAGAATACACTAAGCAGACTGCTTACAATTTCTATTAGAGTAATTCTGAATGTAAGAATATGATGAAAAGAAATTAAATACTGCATTTAAAGTACTTGAATAGAGGAAAAAAAGTTTTAAATTATATTGTTGTATTTGGTTTCCTCCCTCCAGTTCAGTAGTATTAAGTTGTACAGTGAAAATAACTCCAAGCTCTAAAATCTTCGTGAACTGTTTGAAGTGTCAAGTTTCAGTAATTTCCTTTGCCAGTCATTCATTCCTTTTTTCAGAAAATTTTATCATCACTCATTGCTGTGGGCTCACAAGCCTCATTTTGGCAGTTCCATTATCTAAGAGCAGTACTGAAACCTTTTCCACTCAAGTCCAACATGATAAGCAGCACCTTCAGAGTAAAGCAGTTCTTTTCAGCCTCTCTGGGTATACACCAGGTAGAAGCAAAAGGCAACAACAGTAATTGATAATAATGATAAAACGGCTGACAACTGCTGAAACCAGAGGCAGCGATCAATCTGTTCTTGAAGTCTTTTATTAATTTGCAGTAAATGAGTTAGCTGAAATGAGAAATAGTTTCATTAATTTAAAATTACTACAAATGAAAGTATTTGATGATTTAGAGCTATTTAGCCATGATAACTTAAGCACAGTAAAAATATAAAAATGACATCTCTTAGTGATACATCTATCAGAACATACTTCAGGAAATTCCTAAATAAGCTTAGCACTTCTAAGAGTTACAAATTATTGCCTATATCAAGCAGGTGACATCTTTATGCTACTAAGCAGTACATAATGCTGAGTATCATTCACACCTGAGATCATACAAAAAAAAAGAAATGAATAAAATGCATTGAAAATGTATTTTATTAAATCATTAACACTCAAAGTAAACAAAACAAAACAAAACTATTACTGGTTTAGTTACTCTCAAGTACTAAAGTTTTTCAAACAGTCTAACCTACAAAGTACCAAAGAAGTTAAGTACAATAAGTTATTTTTATCTCTATCATATTTTAAGTTTATTCAGCACAAAGGAATATACTATTACCTGCATATGTAAATCTTCATTGGTTTTTGCTGGAATATTAAATGCATTCTCTTTTAATGTAAGAGTAGAAGGCTTACTACTTTCTATGACGTGACACCTGAGCCTGTTTAAAGGGTTAAAAAAAAGGATACGTGAAACACTGTAAGTTTAATGTAACATTGAAAAATTAATAGGGAAAGTAAACAGTCCAAACAACTGTTAGTTATATGTACTTTATAATCTGTTCTGCTTGATGAATTTTATAAATAACCATTGTAACAACAGTCTGAAAAGGCTTCTTCATTCTTCAGTTCACCAATTACATTTAGACAGTTTTTCATATATAAAGACAGACCATAATGACCTGTAAGCTCAGGTAAAATATACCTTCTTTATTTTAAAATTTGTAATACAGAATCCATTTGTTTATTTAGTGGTCAAAAACTTGCTACCAGAGATGTAACAAGTTATTAAACAGTAAACAAAAACTAAAGGTTTTCCTTCTGTTTTCATCTTTTTTTTTTCATCACAATATTTTGCACATACTCCACCTCTCCTGCAGTTGAATATGTAGGAATAGAATTTCATGCCACTATGAAAGGCAGTGGAATCCTACACGATTTATAAACACAGCAGAAGCTCCCTGATAACATGCATGCTTCTCCTTAACATGTGCAGTGACATCGCTAGATGTGAACAGATGTAAGAAAGGAGTAACAGGCATATTTAAAACAGTATATTGGGATACTTATTTTCCTAGTGGTATTTTTCCACCGTTATACAAGGAAAACATACATCTTAACAGGTGATGGCTTTTACAGAGATCTTCTCTACAATTATTTTTCCTAAGCATTTAGGGAGTATTTTCTAATATTTCCTAGAAAATATTTTGCATTGTTAATTCTCCCCTTGCATGCTTCTTTTTAGAAAACTAAAGGGGCATATTCCTATTAAAAATATGTATCTACTGTACACATGTATTTTCCTGTCCAATGACATTCATTTCCACTTATTTTTAAAGCAGCGCAAAAAAGCAACAATATAAAAAAAAAAAGCATGTACAGAACACCATGATGCTTTACATGTTAAAAAACTCCTCTAATAACTTAAAACAGAGAGGAAGTCACAGTGATATACTTCAGTCAGCAAGCACACAACTGGGGTTTGTAGAATCCTTCACTGATTATGATAATGCAAATGCTATTAATCAGATAAATGATGGCTAAAAAAACCTGTCAACAGAAAACGCTATGCTCACCTATGTTCCATCACTTTGGTCCTAGGAACTTCTTTCCAAAACTGAGACAGATCTTGTACACCTGATCCAGAAGACTGGTCCATTTCTGCTGCCATTATAAGGAAACGATCCTGCAGAGAAGCTGCAAAACCTGCCCTCAAAGGAAAAAAGTAAAAATAAAAATAAGCAAAACGGGTGCTTGGATAAAATAACAGTATGACAAAACACATGGAGCATTTTTGAACAAAAACCTATTGAAATAAGAGCTTGTTTAGGGCAGGACATTGAACACTGACTTACTAGAAATAAAAATGGTGAAATAATTCTCTTATGCTCACCAATTTTCTCTACCTTTGTTCCTAAATTAGGCAGTTGCTTTTTAACAGAGTTTCATGTGAGTGATTCAATGGCAACCCACAATTTTGTAATGAAAACATTCTCCAGAAAATTCACCTGCCCTTGCAACAATTTAGAAAACTTGATTTTCTACAGATAAACTTTCACTATAAGAGAGTGAGCCAGCTGCCACTAACTTTTTGTTGTTGTTGTTGTTTTTTAAGACAAGAAACTGAATCAGTTGCAGTCAACATCTGCTTATGGCTAGGTGTAGTAAACCAGTATGGGCCACTCAAATACTGTCTGACAGTAACAAATAGTAACAATGCCATACTTCAGTCAGGTAGATGGGAGTTTTAGTCAGCCTTACTACCAAACAAAGGTTTGCATCCAAAGTAGTTAGCCTGTTACTCCTCCAGGCTTTGTAAAAATTCTACAATAAGATTTTACTTACCACCATGAAGAGAGACTATTATGTCTAACGACGTGCCAGGTTCACAGCTACTGTTACTGGGTTTAACTCTGTATTTTTCAGGAGCAGTTGTTCTCACCTAAATACAAAAAGTAACAAGCAAGCATATAGTAAATACACATACAAACTATGACCTTTTAATGACCTAATTCTGCCTTGACTAAAAATACCAAAACTGTAAAACATTGTTTAAGACACAGTGATGCACACGGTCTTTAAATTATCGTACTCTGTAGGAATAATCACATTATTTTTTTCCTCTCAACCACTTTTATTCTTTCCTGTCTGGTATATCCTATTACTGCCTCTCTTATATGCATAAATAAAGCCAAGAATATCAAATGGACTATCTGTCCAAACCCTTAACAGGATTACGGAAACTACAGTTATCTGTATGTGAAGAAAACACAAAAGATGTGGTAGAAAACCAAATCAAGATGCGAGTCAACTCAGAATTTCTGAAGCAAACATAACTGCATTCATTCCTTTGATGGCAACGTCTGCAGACAGAGCTGCATCATTATTGAGCGTTATGAACTTGTTTCCGGCCAAGATTTAAAATGGCAAAAAGTTATAAAAAGATCCCTTTTCAAAGTTCTAAGCATATTTTTTTTAAAGTGAAGTATTAGACTACCACTAAAAAACTAACAATCACAATAGCTGTTTTTTGTCAATGCTCCAAAGATTTGTATTGCTGATTATCCCTTTTGGTGTGGTACACCATATGCACAAATTCAGCCAAAAGATTTCTTTGATCTGCTTTAAATACCCCAACAGAATAAAAATTTGGACTGGAAAAGTGGCTTAATAGTATTTCCACCTCCTTACCCAAAACTATGCAAAAAGTTATACATTTCATAAAGTAAACCAGGTCACGCTTAAGATATTTACCTTAAAAGCTACTACGTTTTTAGTGACGTTTGTCAGAACTATCAAACACTTTTTTTCTCCAGTTTCTTTGGATCCAAAATATAGTTCTTCTGCAGGGCTAGTGAGAAATATTGAAAGAATAGTTTTATTCAAATCATCTTTATCATATATCATTGAAACAAACGGGCTACACATACAAGAAAATAAAACACTTTCAACCTTTCAGCTACCGTCACTATAAACAGTTTTACATTTAAAAAGTTGTGAAAAAATGCAAAAATTTTGTAGTGAAGCTTAGGGCTGACTCAGTGTCTACATGTGGATGGACTTAGTTGCATCAGTTGAGTTGTCTACAGCCCTTGACTGCTTCCATCTGGAAGAGCATGACCATCTGCAACAGCAGGCTTGGCAGACATACATATAGTCACTTTACTCTCTGCATTTTATAATGGTATGCTAAGGGAAAAGGTAATTACTTTCAATTAATGCTAATATGAAGGGCTGTAAACTGTTACAGCCTACTAGCAATTTCCACCTTGTACGTCTGCCCTCGTTAATGGCCATCATGCATGCATACGAGGAGTAGGCAGGTATCTGTGAGCAGCATACATCTCAGCCACTACTGCTAAGTTGACTTGTACTTATTAGTCAGTCTTCACATACCTCTGAAGGTGCATGCACAAAAAAAAAATATCTAAAGGCTTTGCTTATTTTTAATATTCTTGTGAAATTACGAGTCACACAGTCTTTTAAAACCATGTTAAACTACCACAATTTATTCTGGATTAAGCATTCAAATGAACACACAGACCAAAAAAGCAGGGCATGCTCGTATACTGAGAGGAAACTAGAAACAAATTAAAAACTTGTTTTCTTTAAATATGCCACAATAGGAATTTGCAAAGAACTCCCAAAGTATGCAGTACTACAGAAATGGGTATTCTTTGACAGAAAGCCTTTTGCAAAAATGAACATTACTTTACTTCTGCTCCCCCCTTTTTAGAACGTCAGTTTCACATTTGACCTCTTCCTCCAATGATCTCCTTTCATAATGCCAATTCTTTCTTCTCTCTCATTTAAACATACAAGTGTATTAGCTAAAAAGAATAAATCCTTGGTGCTGGATGGCGAGCCTGAACTGCTATGCTAGAACAGGAGTCCAAAGGTGATTGTGTGTGGGAGGAAGGTGCCTATGTTTTGCAATGTATTAGGCAGTTCACATTCTTGGTGGTGAGGAAGGAACTGTACTAAGGAAGGCAGAAAACGAGAAAGTGATGTGTAAAAAATGACTAATAGGGTAACTATCTCCTCCTCTCAGCTCTTTTATTCCTGTTCCCAAATTATCAGCCTAAATAACCAACAGCAGTAAGGAAATGGAACGGAGATATTTCAGTTGTCTTACTACCACGTTACTGCAGCCATGAGCATTATAGAATTGCAAGATAAATCATAAATGGTATTGGAAAGCATTAACTAGTGTCAAAATAAGCAAAGAAACTAGCTGGAGGATAGAATATTGTGCCATAGCCTGATGTTTTTTCCCTACCACAAACTGTGGCAACTGACAAAAAAAAATAAAACACACTTCAGGGCAACACTGAACGTTTGTTGTCTGTCAAGTCAAACAGTTGCACAGTATGGGATGGGGGTGGTATTTTAAATTAACACCAGAGCTTTTTTTCCATTTCATACTACTGTCTTTACTATCTGATGTGTGGGAATATAGCAGTTCAGATCATACTACAAATTCCAGTCTCCAAACATACTACAACATGAGCTGTCTTCTGCCAGACAGTGCAATTGAACCATTGCAGGTTTTTTTGTTTGTTTGTTTTGTTTTGCCTTACCAAATGTATTCATTTATTCATCAGGAGGGCCAAGAGAGATCTACCTTCCCTTGGAAGGAATGCAAGGCAAATGCAATAATGATCTAAACCAGGAAGAGATGAATCACTTGTGGCCACAACTATGCATGAACAAAAAGAAGAGCCCAAGTTTGCCAGTTCTGCTTGGTTACTCAGCTTTGGCCATACGCCAAAGCCACATAGTAGTAAGTAGACATCAGTTAAGAAGTATCTGTGCAGGGGGTACTTTGCAGAAGCACTTGGGCACAAAAATGCTACCGGTTGTTAGTGACTTCACACTACCAGCACCGCTGTGCCTCAGCTCCCTCCTCAGTCTCTTTGGGGCTCCCTGGACAGGGTAATGCTGGTATCAGCAAACATAACCTAACTTTACCGGCAGAGGTTCCATTCATGCCTCATCTGTGATATAGATGCTTGTGAGTGAAAATCTGCTGGTTATTTGGTTATAAAGTAAAATATATAATGTCAAGTCAATGCCCTGAGAAAGACTCCAGGGAAATCAAAAGCAGGTCTAGCTTCTACAGAGTGACAGCATCAATAAAGAACAAGGACTGTGCATACTCCTTCAAGAGTTTACTCAAGGAACAAACAGCAAAAACAATAAAGAAACCAGTATTTTATTTTTCCATGACAGCAAGTATTAGCACCACTGTAATTGACTAAGTTTATTCTTCTTGAAATTTACATCATCTCCAACACCTCTACTCCAACAGCAGAACTTCAAAGATTAAGAGAAAAAAGGCACTTTTTTTTTTTTTATTTTTAATATTTTTAAATGGATGGAAGGACGCAGCTTCTTTTGTCACATGGAGAGAAAGGAAAATATTTCATCTGAATTCTCTTCACACAAAACCTAAGTAGATGTCCATGGATTTCTGAAATTCTTTTAAGATAATGACTCTGCAGTCTATGCCTTTGTACAGCTATACAAGAAACTAGGACTATAAATAGATTTTTTGCAAATAACTAATTTTCATTTCAAACACAAGGAAAACTTGACATACACAAGATGTTCACATGCTAATAAAAATGTCATTTTTCAAATTCACTTCAAATTTAATTCAGTGAAGCATTTATGAAATTAGCTAAGGAATACCTGT
Source organism: Aythya fuligula (assembly GCF_009819795.1). Taxonomy (NCBI): domain Eukaryota; kingdom Metazoa; phylum Chordata; class Aves; order Anseriformes; family Anatidae; genus Aythya; species Aythya fuligula. Next base: position 128,248,856 of record NC_045559.1, read on the forward strand.
ATCTTATTTTCTGCATTCATCTAATAGCAAACTGGAAATGAAAAATAAAAGTTAACGTCTAAATCATTTTCTAAACAAGCATCTCAACCTGAAAGTTGGTGAAAAGAAAAAAAAAGATTTCCTGATTATTTTTTCTTAAACTTTCCTGATAAGAAGCACGTTAACTGTAAGACATAAGAATCTTGGATGACAAAATCTTCTAAGCAGATATGCCATTTATACAAGGCACTTCTCACAGGAAGAGTTTTGTACCCATTCATTTAAATTGGTTCTAACTACTAGTGTATATACTTATACATCTTAAGTTAAAACAAAGCAAGATTTAACAGTGTATGCTGTTTTCTCTATGAAATGCTACAATTTCATTGGCTTAAGAAATTAGTGTCAAATCATTAACTGTTCTTCTTACAGATATTCACAAATTTAAAGCCAATGAGAGTTTCCCGACAGAAATGAAATATACACCTATTAATTAGCACAAAAGGCATGCCAATGGTTACACCAAAAGATTCACTGAAGATTCACATAAAACCAGAAAAATTGTAAGAATTTGTTTTGTTTGCAACTACTGTGTTGTTTAATAGTCTAAAAACAATTTTAAAAATTCACTGTTCAAGTGTCCAAGGCACATTGTTGAAAAAATTAAAGAAAATTAATATTACCTGATATGTAATAAAGGTCCTTTAAAAGTGGTTAGTGCTTTCTTTGCATTTTTTGGTTTGAACTCTGTTTTGTCACTTTCCTCTGATTTGGAATTTTGTTCTATAGAATTCATCTGAGTAAAAATCATAGTTATAATGATTAACTAGAACACTGGGTTACACACACTACAGATTCATGCACGTATTTCAAGGAACATGAGGCTTATTTCAATTTATACATTACAGACCAAGCTTAATGTGCATTCATTCTTTAAGGACGATGAATGTCCACTGCATTAAAAAATGTGTATTAGAGGTTACGTTATATATTAAACATGAATGATGAAGCTTTTTTGCCTTTTTTCCCACCCTTGAGTATTTTCCTGATGCTTAAGTTGATTATTTTTGAAAATGCCAGACATATAAGTTGCAGTACTTCAAATATCAGTTTACCAAGCACTGATGTTACTCTTCCACTGAAAAAAAACTTTCAAAGCAGACCCCTCAAAACAATCACTGCAACACTGAAGAGCAAGCACAGCAACAGTTCCACACACTGCATTTAGGAGATGCTAAACAAATCTTCATTATTTTTAAATGGAACTCTGAAGTACTGGACTTAAAAGAAGTAACACTGATGGAACTGGTACATAGGAAACTGCAGAGATACTGTAGGTTCCAAAGTTTTTCCTCAATATATTAAGAAACTATATGCATGTCAACAGGCTTGGATGTCCACATCATAATTTTAGAGTTCTTTATTTTCAACAAAGTGCGTAACAGGGAAAAAACAGAGAATCAGAAACATTAGTGGTATGATGAAGATCAGCTAGCTAGCTAGGCAGTTTGCTTAGCCTTGTGTTTATTCCACTTGAAATACTGACAGAAGAGAATCCAGATAATGTAAATTTGAAGCATGGGAATTAAAGAAATTGTTTTATAGAAGATAAACATAAAAAACGCACAGGTGTTTTTTTTTTTGTTGTTTTTTTTTTTAATAACTGTGGTTATATTAGAAGGTTATTGTGTAAATATACTGCACCTGTCATATGTTTGAATTTATTCTAAATACCTCTGATTTAAATTACCAGAAAAAAAAAATATTACTGTAGTGTACTTTAGATGTGGAATCTGTTTCCAAATACTGGTGTTGATATGAAAGGCACTTACAATTAAGTTTATCACTCATGGCTCCCTCTACTCTGTGAAAGAGCTAAGCATTTCTATAGGATGACAGGAGGCATACATACAGAAAACAAATCAGATGAATTCTTGATGATGACAAAATACTGCAGATAAACATTAGTACCACAGTAAATAATAATGAAGAAAAATTCTCAAAGATCACTTGAAACCTGTCAGTTTGGAAGCTGGCCTTATTCAAAAATAGTTAATTATTTATGTTTAAAATAGACACAAAATAACTTAAGACTAAGAAATACCAACAACTCACAAAATAAGGGACTGTTTCTGAAAAACATTTTGGAACAGGATGCAATATTGAAGCGACATGTTTCTGTGTAAGAAATAGTAAGTATTGCTGTGTAAGAAATAGGAAGTATTATCCTTAAATATGTGAACAGAACAGCAAATTTAAGAAAAACAATTCACTTTTTGTATTTTTTGGAACAGGAACAGTGAGATCTATAACCCAAAATTTTTAAAGTATGTTAAGGGTGACGCCTTAAACATGCCTCAGAGTTAATTGATAAGAGTAAAAATATCAGTCTGCTTAACTCAAAAAAAAAAAAAACAAAAAAAAAAAAACCAAGTAGCACCTTAATTATACAGTACAAAAAAAAGAAGATACCATAAACCAAACCATTAGTTTTAACACTGTAATAGACAGAAATACCATAAGTATAAAGCTGAAGTCAACCAAGCAAATCAGATAGTAACTAAATAGAAATATTGAGGCTATTAAGCACCAAAGCCAACTCTCACACTAAGCAGGGATTCCTAATATGTCTGTATCTGAGAATCAGATCTTAAGAGACGTGCTATAACCAAAACAAGCTAGAGCCCAGTGGTCATGAAGCCACAATAGTTACATATTGCTTCTTTTTGACTTTAAAAAGATTATTTCACTGAATTTATTTTGAATAGAATACCAAGTTGCAAAAAAAATAAGTGTAAAGTTAGCTGTGTGCCTCAAGTGATTCTGACAAAAATTTAACACAGTAAATGAAACCAAAATTAATACTAATAAAATATTTAAGTGCTCCACTCAATTAAATAGAAGTTTTACAATTCATATTCCAATATTAATTATGGCACTGGTGAATGAATTTCAGATTTCTCTGTTTTTTTCCTGCCATTTTTAAAAACAATATCCCCACTGACTATAACTGCATATTCTGAAGTATAACTTCATGCACTTATATAAAATAATGCCTTATATTTGTGGATAAACAACACTGCAGGAAGATTGTATTGTCAGCATAGAATTGATAGATTAGCAATAAAATTTGTCCTGAGATTAAGTGATTACTTTCATATGTTTAAATTTTACAAACAATTTTTAAAAAAGTTAGCTTTCAGTAAGGCATAAAAAATTATTTTCTCACGTGCGTACTGATTTAAGCATCTGAGAACAATAGATGTATTTTAAAATATCTGCCACAAAATAACCCAAGCTTAAAAATCTACTAGGTAGAAAGACAAGGTTTGAAAACAGTACGCAGACTTTTTAAATATTACTGTGCAATTCACTAAATTCCAGACATACTAAGCATACTAAGTACTTAGTACAGACTTTACTCATTCAGAAGCACAAAGCTGGTCTTAACAGTCAAATCTGTTCAAACTAAGAAGCAAGGCTGAACCTGCAGTTATATTTTTCAGTTTTACTGTGTACTTATTTAAAAATAAAAAAAAAAAAAAAAAAAAAAAGCCTGAGCACAAAAAAAAGTTACATGACCCCTATCTTACTTTGTAAACATATAATTAGTTCTGCCTCAGCCTTCAGTCAGATACCTTTTTCTGATTAAGATTTTGTTCTTCATTCAGATCCCCAGTTTCTTTGGCATCTGCATCAATCTCTTCTTTACTTTCATGCTCATCTTCACTAGTAATGGGCCCATTTTCACATAAAGGTGTTTGGAAGTCATCATCAACAAGTGGAGGATAACTGTACTTGAAAGAATCCTAAAACATAAGGAGATTTATAAAAGACCATTTAGCATGATGAGAAGTGCCTTCTGTAGGTTTGTTTTTTTTTTTTTTTTTTTAAATGGAAACACTATTATTTTGTTTCATATGACTTGCAAGTTTCATTTACCTATTTTATATTAGGTCCCTGTGCAGAAAGCTGATATTACAAATAGATTTGATTTTATCATCATTAATAAACAGACTCCTAAAGCCACTAAATTATAATAACTGTTACAGAGCCACATAGAACTGTAGTATTAGGTCTATCAAGGATCAGTATTCAAAGTCATAGTGCTTTTTTTTTGTTTGTTTGTTTTGTTTTTGTTAGGTTTTAGACCATGTTTCCTACAACTATGACAGCTTAGGATGTGAAGAAACAGCCTCAAGGTGTACTGGGGAGAATTAGATAGGACATTAGGAAGAATTTCTTCATGGAGACAGTGGTCAAGCATTGGAATAGGCTGCCCAGGGCAATGGCAAAATCCCTATCCCTGGAAGTATTCAGGAGACATGTGGACACAGCACTAAGGGACATAGTTCAATGGTAGAGTTCTGTATGGTTAGGTTGATGGTTTCGGACTCAGTAATCTTGAACATCTTTTCCATCCTTGATGACTGTATGTCTCTAAAGAATGTTCTAAGTGATTAAAAAAATGTTAGAAACAACTTCTAAATAGGGCACTATTTCTACTGCAATTTCAGTTTTAAACCCCAAGTAAACTGAGTTAGTTTGTTAGCTTTTCCAGTGGAAAAGGAAAATACCAAAGCATTGACTTCTTTGAGGCAGACTTGAGCCATGCCCACTGTTTCCAAACTCTGCCACCAGCAGAGTTGAAACAAAAAAAGTTTTGTCTTCTCAAAACAGATCTGACGTTAGGCAGGAAAAAAAAAAAAAAAAAAAAAAAAAAGGAGAGATGCTATGTTTGCTGCACATTTCACTTCACCATGATGCTGGGTAATGTCATCAGCTGACGTGAATCTCATCACTGTGGGAAGTGTGGGACTTTCAGTTGTCAATCACAATCCATCAATTTCAGTGACACGGGCTTACCTATTAACAAGGCTGAAGCCTCAGACAGGTAAACAAGACAGATTTATCCAATGCTCGATACATCCATTCCACAGAATGACAGCTTTCTTTTAAGGTGAACACAGACTTTACACAGCTATGTTTGTCAGTAATGGTAGAGGTTTTAATCATGGTAGCCGTTATTTTCTAAGACTGCATGTACACAATGGCCATGAAATCGCATGCAAAAGGCCGACTAATATCTTAAACTTCAGGCCACAGATCTATTAAAGGTTCTTCCAAGAAAACCTAAGCTATAGGCTGTCAATTCATACATATGAATAGTGCAGCAATGCTGGCACCAGTGGAGGGAACCTTGAATTCAACAGGGGTGAACTGCTTACCTCTGACAAAGGAAAACTGGGCAAATAAACAAGCTTAATAATCCTATGGAACGTGCACATACTGGATCCTGTACAAAATGTTATTGAAGCAGCAACAAATTTCCCTGGCCAGACAAAAACATGTGTCTAACAAACTGTTCTATCATTATCTTCAAGAGCTGGAACCGTTCTTGTAGAATGTGGACTACTAAGGATTGTGAATCTAGGAAAACAAGTTTTGAATACATTTACTATTATATGCAAAGTATTAGGGAGTGGTTTTTGTGCATCTGACCCAATTTCACAAACTGCTTATCATCAACTTGTTCCTAAATCTGTTTGGGGCAATTTCAACAAGTTCTTCAAGACACACGCACCCCTTAATAAAAGATAGGGAGACCTATGCAGCACAGACAAGAAACTCTCAAAACCAAGTACATGGTACATAGGCCCTCTTTGATTAGCAGCACGGAAATAGTGACAGCCAACAGATATTGATGGATATAACTTGCGATGTATATGTGCAAATTCCTGCAAAAAACACATTTCTGTTTTCCATAATTAGTATTAATGCTTTGGATACCCTGAAGACACCTTTATCCACCAGTTGTCCAAAACCAGTTAGGTCATTTTCCTCCTTTCTCAGCTGGGTGACAGCTGATTGAAGGATTTTCATGCTAAGGAAAGCCTCAAATTTATCATGTGAGTGACCCATGTCACAGCAAAAACAAAACATATTTGAAGACATCCTGACAGATGGAGACACAGAACAGTTCCCTTGATTAAGCAGAGCAATTGGTGACTCCAAGGTGAACAATTCAAGCTGTATTACCAAAACAGACTACTTTTTTATTTAATTCCAGAACTTGTCTCTAAATAACATTCTTTTTGGACACCTGGATTCCATAGCAAACACTTTTCCCAAAGTGACCAAGTGACCTGCTCCACTAGCTGTTTACATCTGGCAAAATAAAGAAGATGAAACTTATGAAATGAAATGACTCTCATGAAATAAAATGAATCTCTCAGCCTATGAGGAAAGGCTAAGAGACCTGTGTCTGTTCAGCCTTGAGAAAAGAAAACTGAGAGGGGATCTTATCAATGTTTACAAATATCTGAAGTGTGGGAGACAGAGGGATTTGTCCAACCTCTTTTCAGTGGTTTGTGGGGACAGGACAAGGAACAGAGGCTGCAAAAAAGGCTGCACAGGAAGTTCCACACCAACACAGGAAAGAACTTCTTCACTGTGAGGGTGACGGAGCAGTGGGACAGGCTGCCTAGGGAGGTTGTGGAGTCTCCTTCTCTGGAGATATTCAAGGCCCATCTGGATGCCTACCTGGGCAGCCTGCTCTAAGGAACCTGCTTTGGCAGGGGGGTTGGACCCGATGATCTATCAAGGTCCCTTCCAACCCTTAGAATTCTGTGATTCTGTGCAAACCTGACTCCGCAGGATGGATCCCAGTAGGGAACTAGGAGAGAAAGGAGAGTATACTTATGGCTAGAGTACTGAGCAAAAACAAAGAACAGATACGCTGTGTTCTTTCATCTGCACTATGCTGGTTGCAAAGCTGACCATGTTCTTAAGTGACTGGAAATCATTAAAAGAGGAAATGGATATGGGGAAAAATGCTTCAGTAGAAAGTGGAAGATATTTTTTACATATCAGGTACCTTAAAAAAAATGAACAAAAACCCCCACTGGCCTGTCAACACTAGCACTAGTAGATGCACTTCCTCTTCAGACTCTAGCTGTCTCAGGAGAAGGCAAGCTCGATCACATCAAGAGAAAACACACTTTCAGAAAAAGTGCTGGAGACTAACTGAATACTTGCTAACAACACTTGCAGATGGTGACAGTTCTGATGTAAAAAGTTCAGAACACCTATTAAGTGTTTAAATACTAAAGAGACTCAGTAGTTAGACAAAACATCTGCTGGTTCAAAATATAGGACTTAATAAGCAGTGATATGGTTTTTTTTTTTTTTCTGAAATAAACACACTTAAGAGTCTGTGTTAAACAGATGTACTCCTGCACTACTAATTTATTACTGTCACTACAACTTAGCACCACAGCTAAGCAGGTTGGCCAACATGGGGCCAGCTTGGTCACTATAGCTAGCACTGAGAGCTTTCAGGACCAAGGTGAGATGAAGGAAAACTAACTCTGTGTGCTCAATATAGGGGGATAAAGGATGCAAAATGATATTTAGCAAAGCAGCAAGCTTCTTGAAAAGGGAATTAGCTGTCAGATACAACAGTATAAAGCAGACAGGAGATACTGAGGTCTAAGAGTGAAAAGAAGAGCTTTCCCTGCTATTGCAACAGTAAAACAACAACTTGGAAGTTAGGCTCAGAAGAGCCATTGTTGTTCAAATCCTTACTGAAGCCAGTTAAGACAACATCAGTCCTTCCCTCAGCGTCCACTATGTAAGTTCAGAGATTTCAACTTTCTCTAACACAAGCAAGTTCTTACACAAGACTGTGGAGTTAAGGCAGCAATTTTCTATGGAGAAGGATACGATCTTTTCAGGTTTTTGTGATAGGAGCGTCATTTAAAAAGTGCTTTTTACAGCGTGCTATTTTCAGTTAAATAGAAACAGAGTAACACTATGTACATTCTCAAAATGTTTTTGCATGATGTTCTGGCTACCAACACTCTGCTTTGAGCTTAAATACTAAGGAACAAGCTTCTCCTACTTTGGCTGAAGCAGAATCTTCATTTTCTCCATATTGTTACTGTTTAACATCAAAAACATTCAGGAGAAAAAGTAAAAATGAAAAAAAGAAAAAAAAAAAAAGGTAAAGATTACTACAGTGGGTTTATTCCATTAAGATAAACTGTTTGCAAAAGTTTTAAAGAAAATAAATATCCTTTCTGCAGATTCTGTTACAAAAATTATGCAAAATTATTTACCAGCTTTACAAAAAATGAAGCTTGTTGTGTAAGAGCATTGTTTTGTTTTGCCATTTAGGTCATAATAGAATAGGATCCAGCTTCTGTCAAAGCAATACTGGATTGAAAAATACTTTGGAGTATGCTCTCTAACATCCTCTTAAAAAGTCTTCTATAGTGTCCTAGAAAATGCAGCCCTAGGGACAACAAAGGAAAAATAATTGCAATACTTTCTTTCCTAAACCATAGCTTTGGAGCAGGATGAATTTTCAGAGGGCCATGAAATCTATTTTCTGTTTGCAGAACCTGTATCATAAACCAACACAATCCTTCTTTAATTCATCAGGTAAGGGAAAAGAAAAGTGGAAAAAGGCATTTAAAACGGATAGATATTTTTTGCTGTTGAAGGTCTGAAAACTAAATTTCTTAGGACTTGAAAATGAATGATTAAAATCATTCACAAAACTGATTTCTACATTTAAGACTACAAGATACCAAATTCTTACAAAAAATAATCCATTTTATACTAATGTGATTTAGAAAATATCATTTTAACGGAACAATCTCAAGAAATTTCACATCCAAGAACTGCCAAGTTGCAACATCACGTATGTTACTTAAATAAGCATGGCTCAACCTATCACAAAAGGATTATGAAGTGATAATATACTTACAGTTCCACCCATGTGAGGTGGCAGATATTCTCCACTGATGTATTCCTGTACATCACTCTTGTTTGTGAACTTCAGCATGCTTATTGCATCCGGGCCAAGCCAGCCCTTCACAATTTTAAAAGCAGCTTTATAATGGAAACAAAAAAAAAAGCATACGTAAGATGTCAAGAAGGTTTTTTTTTCCATAGTGTATCAGTAGACCTTATGAAGCAAGTGAGCTACGCCCCAAAAATATGGGCCTGTTCTGAAAATCTGTTATAAAGTGGGAACATGATGCAAAGGAAAAAAAATATTATTTACAAAGAAAACATTTTACGGACTATGTTTTTCTATAGCAGAATGCAAACCTATCACAGACTAGCAAGTTCTGGAGGAAGTGGGGGATTGCAGTGGTACAGGGGAGAGCTGTAAAGCAACTGTATTTCCAAATCTGTATGAGGGAGGTTGGGAAAGTTATATATACACATTTTAAACATTTTGCTGCTTTAAATTACTCTGGTTTAGAGCTTTCAAACACCATAGTTGTTTTATTGGTGGTAAAACTTAATTATACAGGAAGAATATAGAGCTACCATAAAGGTATGTATTTCAAGTGGCATAGATACTGGAATAACCTGCTTATTGCATACATTATAATTAAGGATAAATAACGAAGTATACATCAGAATACATGCATATAACAATTGCCATGTTGTGTCAGGCAGGCAGGCATTTGACTTAAATTGTACAACATAGTTTTTGGCTGGTTGTTAGTACTCAATGTTGATGACAGTATTCTTGAATCATGAACTCATCCAGTTTTAAAGAATAAAAGTTGGAAACATTCATGAAATAGACTATTTACCAAAGTCTCTCAAGTTTTAAAGGTAACAGGACAAATTTTTAATCCATTTAAAAGTGTAACCCAAAATACAACACTAAACAGAAAAACATCTATGTGCAGCCTACACATCAACAGATTTAAAGATGACCATTTAACAAATCCACCATTTTACTGTATCTAGAGAAAAAGATAAAAGATGCTTCTTGTTCACTCTAACTTTAAAAAGTCATCATGATCTTAAGAAAGCAAACCAAAAAGTTACTTGCCATTCATTATCCAAGGCATTTCAAAGATCACTATCTTTGCTGAAAAGAAAAGGAAACAAAGTTAGGTATTTCTGTTTAACAGGGAGTACAACAATAATGGTAATGTAAAAAGGGAATACTTCATTTTTTGAAACTGCCATGCTTTCTTCCTTGTAGAAGAAACTAGTTTATAGCATGTATAAGCCTATTTCTATTACTATACTAAGGCAATAAGTATTTATGTGGAAACTGTTTACAAAATCTCTCTGGCTTACTGCTTTTCTGACATATTACTAGTAACTAATTACCCCAGTAAGGCAGAGAAAGGTAAGGATTTATCCTGATCTAGAAAAGTACCTGCTTAATGGAAAATAAAGAAGATTAACAGGTATATTCAGCACCTCTTTTTCCCAAGCAGATAGTCTTTGTAAATCTACACTTGTTCTAATTTTTTTGTTGTTCTTGTTTTGTTTTAGGAAAGAAGCCTGAAAAGTTAGTGCCTTGACTCAAATGTCCCTAAACATTTTTCTCAAATGTCAAAATTAAAACAAAAACATTGCTGCACTTCTATTTAAGTTCAATCTTTGATCAAAGTTCAAAACTTGTCAATAAACTGAAATCTCATTTCAGAGTTCAAGCAATTGCTGATACAGAGCTCCAAAATTCAGACACTTTCACTCACGTACAACAAACTGGCAAAAGTGATTCAATTTTCACCTATTCATAGAAAATTAGCAGGCAATTAACTATGCACATACCAACATGCCTTAATCCTGTTCTGAGGAATCAGACTATGGCTACTGAAGACTTTCTATAGCCAGTATTCTTTTGTTCCCTAAAGACTCTTAAAGGATACCAATTGTCATATAAGTTTCCAAAGCTTCACCCCAGATAAAAGAGTGAAAGATAAAAAAGGCTAATTTAATTCTAGTAGATATATATATTGATTTTCAATCCACATGCGGATTGAAAACTGGTAAATACAAAGCAAATTATTCATATGTCTTGAAAAGTCAGCTCATTTGGGATATATTATAAACAAACTTTATATTCACAATTGTGCTGATTCTTAAAAGTGCAAAAATATCCTGAATCTACAATGTCAAAGCTTTCTATGCACTTAGGCTTTATCTAAAAATCAAATCTTATAGTCAGAACACTAAATTCCAAAGACAAGCCTTCCACTTATTTTTAAAAACCACATAAAGAGCATGCAAAAAGACTTCAAAAAAGTCTCCCCCATCATCTGCAATATTAATAAATGCTTCTGTTAAACAAGTCTACTGTACTTCATATGCAATACTTACTGAGAAAGTTTGGATAATAATCTGTAAAACAGTTGACAATAAACCGAACAAAATCCAAGTCCTAAAATAAAAACAAAGTAAATAAAATGTAAATCAAAACATTAAAATATAAGCTCAGTTAAGATAAAACACTTATTGAGTAGTACAAGATAAGTATCTTGTAATCATCTGTATTTCTTATCTTAAGACATTACAAACATTATCCAAATTTGTATAATGCCTTTCATTTCATTAAATTGCTGCAGAATTGTGGTCACACAGGCTTAGCTTTATGATATAACAGAAGTTAACAGACTTATTATCAACACAATAAATTAGGTAATAAAGTAACTACTGATATCAACAGAATTTAAGGTGTACAGGAGACACAAAGAAAAATAAAGCTTTAACTCTAGGGAACATGACAGATTACTGTTAGCTGACTTATAAGGTTTTAAACACACTGAAATTTCAATTGAATAATTCATCTACCAAAAGGCATGCAAGATAACTTCATTCAGAATCTACCAGAAGGAAAAAGAAAATTTAAGAGAATTTTTGTTGTTGGCTTTAGTTAGTGCTATGTTGACAAATTATAGGCAGAGGCAGCACCCAACAAAACTGCCTGGATACCACCCACTGTAGGGGTACTCCTATCCAATGACCAGCAGGACAAATACAGTACAACTGAGTCTCCACTGCAAAATTCTGCTGTAATGGGACTACACAATAAAAAGCAAAAAAGGCATTTTATGAAACTGATATAGAAAATACAGGAAGAGTTACCTTATCACAATAAATTACTTCGGTTAGGTGGGAAGCCTGCCACAAGCACTCATTTTCCTTAGCCCTTCTAACAGAAGATTACCTAACAAGGAGGCTTTCAGAGGCAGGACAAAACATATTACTGATAGAGGATCCCCCAATGCCTGTCACATAAGAACAGTACGATGCTATGGGGAACTGGCTCCTAAAGTGATGTAAACACACTATTACTACATTGCTAATAAACTGATAAAGAAAAGCTGTATGAACAGGATTACCTAAGACCTGAAAGCTTCGTTAGGAGCTTCAGTAATTATCAACTAACTGAAAGCTTGGATATCTTTAGAGGAAAGAGAGAGCATTTTGCAGAAGAATTTATCTCAACTCGCAGTTGCTTGTACCAAAACAGTATCTCCTACTTAACAGTATAAACAGTGATAGATTTTCAAGTAATGATTAGCATCTCCTGTGCATTAGCAAGCACACTGATCTTATTTCTTCTGTCTAGCCAAAAGCAACACTATCAGATATAAGGAGGCTGAATCCATTATTTTGATGAAAGTCAAATAAGAGCTTAGATTTGAGCAGACCATTCAATGACTGCATTAATTCTAGTTACCTGAAATGCCTCAACAAGGCATGAACTATCAGAATTATCTGACTGCATACCAATGAGAGAAGCTGACATAGCAGATGAGACAATATTAACAATAGAACAAACGAAACATGCTCTGGAAAAGAACTCAAAACCCCAAGTTCTTTTAGGATAACTTTTATCAGTTACTCTACATGGCTACAAACAGCCATAAAAAAAATAAAAATACTTCTAGCAAAATGAGACTGTGCAATGTAAGACTTATGAACAGCACTTGCAGAGAATATCTCTGGGAGCCTCAAACAAAATGGAAACAAGTTGCTTCAGGATATATTCCACAAATTAAAAAAAAAGAAATCTAGCATGGTTTTTTGTTTGTTTGTTTTCAACCATAAAGGTAATTATATTCTAGTCTTTCATTTTTATTATATAAAAACCATTGCTTCAGTATTAGCTTAAGATAATAGATAGACAGCTCTCAACTAAAAGTTAAGAACCCCAATTCAGTTTTGTAAGTTAGGATTGGCCCACACTTATTTGTAAAAATGTCTTCTCAAAAGCTTACAGCCCTGTATTGCATGGCTGCAAGATCACAACGCAACACTGGGGTTCGCTCATTTTTAAAAGGCATTTCCACCATATAAACAAAAATGTAAGATGACATGTTCTAGCCATTCTTATAAAATGATAGAATGGCATTATGTAAATAAAAAATCCAATGATTTTACCTAGTCACTGTGATTTCTAATTATTGGGTATCTATAGAGTCAGTCTAATGATAGGCAAGAGCTGTGCCTTACAGTCTTAAACAGTTTAGATCCTGCTCCTGAAAGCGGATTCTAAAAATGGATTTCTCTGCTCAATTCAGCTGAAGAGAATGATCCACAGAACTCTGCAGATATTTACTCATCTAACATCCCTTCCTCTCCTACATCCCCTTGCCCCCCCAAATATCCCGATTTCAGGGATAACTTAAGGATTGGTAAAGATGTAGGCAGTGACAATGTTCTATTCCTCTAAACAGGTTTCTGCAAATAAATTCTTAAATAAGATGCCCGCAACAAACTATGGATATGTATTTATGCTTTCCATATAAAGATACTAACAGGTTAGAACAAACAAATAAAAAACAGACCTGAAGTAAGAGGTACAACATACATTCCCTCCTAAATCTATATAAATTGAAAAACGCATTTTTGTTTCCTAAATGTAATCCTTTCTAAGTTCGAACAGACCCATCGCTTCATTCTATACCATTACTAATCAGTTCCACTAATTGCAGTGGTGTCTCATTCAGCTTGCATTCACAACTGCAAATAAAGCTGCACAGAAGCAGATTCATATCTAACATGGATCACAAAAAAAAACAGACTTGGGCTGCATTTGTGAAGATGAGTAAAATAGCAATGCCTACTTGATAAATTGCTCTTACGCATCAAGCTAACTTCACAAGATAATTCAGTAAGTGAAGATGCATGCAGGATCTTCAGAAACACGCCATTTAAATGTATGGGGAAACATACACGGCATGCAGGATGGAGCAACAGGAACAGGATCAGAATTGTCAACTGAACATGCTGACTTTTCAAAACACATCATCATTCTCGTAGATCTCAGCTTAGGTCTCAATACTTCACCATTACCCCATTTTTCCATCCTTTGCTCTTGACAAACTTTGATTTGTTGAAAGAAAAGACAACAGTGAATTTTGAACTGTTGAGGAAGAGGAAGCAACTATATTAACAATAAGAGGCCTCAACTTAATTTTTAAGTACCCAAAAGGCAATAAGTTCCACTATCATCATCTGTAACAACTGACAAACTAAGCTTGTGAGCAACTACTATATAGTTGGCTCCATCCATTTGGCTCCATCACTTAACAAATTAAAAGGAAGTTTTCAGTGTGTTCTACAAGACTGAAAAACTGTTTAATATGTAACAATGGATTTCTGAAACTGTTTATGTCTTGGGAACAACCCCTACATAACACTGCTGTTAACTGTTATTTTAGTTTAAATGATTGCACAAGAATCCTCTTCTGGGGAGATGAGGACTTAGATTAAATAATTCAGAAAGCAATCAGAAAAAATAAATATACTTACTATGTGACTGATTCCAGTTTCAGCCATGTCAAATACCACTGTTAAGGGCTTTCCATGATCTCTCTTGGCATAATGTTCTAGCCAAAAAGCTACCAATTTCTTTTTCTCAAGTTGCTGTTTTTGATCTCTTACATGAAGTTTCACTCTAAACCAAACTTGGGAGAATAAAGGAAGAAAAACACACAGAAGTTGAAACAACAGATGTGAATTAACAGGAAACATTTTCATAACCATACAGGATGCACTGTGAAATTTACCAATCCCTCTTTGTTTGTATTCTACATCTTTATTAATTTTATGGTCACACTGAACAGTCAGAACAATTGGATACTTTTTTCCTTTTCTTTTGCTCTTTTTTGCACATTTTTTTTAATTTGAAAATGTTACAGATAAGGGACAGTAGAGAAGAAAAATACTTTTAATGTATTTAAAGACTCCCACTACTTATTCAATAATTTCAAATTAAATGCATGCAGTCCTCAGATATTGTGTTCTGAAGACTGTTGTCGTTTTGACATTTACACTTTTATCTGCTTAAATTTTCTATGGTCTTGTAGTTGTCATGTCCTGAAAAAAACTATTTATACACAAGTTATTATGAATTATATAAAAAGCAACAGACCTTCCTAAAATAAAACTAAGAAGTTCATAAGATGAACAACATTACTTATATGAAAGCCTGATATATATCCTTCTGGAATAAGAAATGAATCACACAGAGACAAGTTTCTCATGTAAGTAGTGGATTTCAAAGTAAGACTTCATAAAAATGCCTGCAACCAAATGACTGACTATACAATTAAGTGATAAAAGAATTATTCAGGGGCCCAACATCAAGAGCTGCCTTCATTTGTGGTACATCTACACTAGGAAAAAATAGACAAGACACGAAAATAGCAGTAGATGTGCTAATATTTTTCTCCTTGAAATGTCAGGAAGTTTTACTTAAAATCATGATTTTTTCCCCCCATCTTTTACTTCCTTATCACAAGCTCATTCTGTGAATTCAGTGGAAGTTTTCCAAGCTTTATAGCTTGTGTAGAGACAGGCTTTTTATTTATCTATTTATTTTTAACTGCAGCATATTAACTGGATTCTGTAAATGCAGAATTTCAGAAAGATATCCTACTTGAACACAGGACTCTTTTGAAAGCAAACAATTCTTTATAGCTTAAAAGGTCTATTTCACATAGTAGTTAAAATGGAGTGTGTGGCCCAAGAAATATTTCTCAAAAGCTCACTAACCAGTAACTCTTAACTACAACATAATCTCATTTGCATACTGAGATATTCTAACCCAGTAATATTCACAGAAGAAACACTTTAGGGATAGGAAATTGAGATATTGGTTATCATTCAGTGACAATAAAATCAGAAATATTTATTCGGCCACCTGACTTGCACATTCCTATAACGCAACTGAAGTATTCTGACTACCAATGCAAAAAAGTATCATGTCTTCCTACTTCACTTCCCCACCCTCTTCAATCTCATCAAATTGAACCACAGCATAATCATGTTTAGCTTTATAAATAAAATATATATCTGTAAAAATGATATATTTTTATGCTATAAAAATATCTAATCACCACTTAGCCTTGATTACTTACCTTGCAGGTGATAGAAAAATCATGAAGCATAAAAATGCATCAACTTTTCATAAAGCACTTATATCTTACAGTAGTAAGAAAAGGGACAATTTGACAAAATACAGCCAGGGAATATAAGCTGTATTTTTCTGGTCATGATTTTATTGGAAAACTAGCATATTAGTGTTTAAAACAGTCATTTCTGTAAGAGACTGGATTGTTAATGCATTTCTGGAGGTACAATCTGGCCTTGGTAAAAGAAGGAAAGTACAATTGCAGACTTTGTTTTTTTTTGCAGACGGTTTTCCCCTTTCCCCACTCCCCATCATTCAAGATTATTGCCTGGATAGTCTATCGGGTGATTTGTTTTAAAAGACTCTTTGGTTTTATAGGTTTTAAGGTTATTTTTGTCAAATGTTATACCAAATTAATTTATAGAAAATAATACTGCTCATCTACTACCCACTCAAACCCAAGAGTACTTCAGGAAATATTTACTGCTCCTCTACAAGTCTTACTCCTTATTGCTAAGTTAATCACACGGTTTGGGAGTTCATTCTCCACCAATTTTCAGCTGCTCACACTATTACTGAACATGCCAATGTCATAAGAAAACAAAACAAAAACCAGTGAACCCCTGCAAGTATGTAAGAATGTGGGTTGCTAGAAAAGCAGTGTCAATGCACTGCAATAATCAGCATTTCATAATCAGCATTTCTTCTATGTATATATTCAACATAGTAGATAAAGAAATAATGCACTTCAACAGGGAAGATAGAAAACCCACTGACAATTACACTTAAAGGATTATGATTTTTTAAAATTGATGATGATATTAATTATCAACTTCTGCGATCCAAAGAGATAATAGACATTATCAACTTCTCAGAATACAGGCAGTTGCTAATACATACATATTTTTATTTTGAAAACATTTATTTTTCAAAACAGATGCTACTGAAATGCTGGAAACAAAAAGTAATGACGGATGACTGAATATTATGTTTTGCATAACTTACATAATTTATAGCCTTCTTTATCATATCCATGAAGAAAGAGTGCGCCATTTTCAAGTAATGCTTTTGGAAGGACAGATTCGGTCAAGTCTGCAAAGCCAAAGGAAAAAATATTTCAGCCATCACATTAATAATCACATTTCAACTTAACAAAAGTCACTAAGAACACAGAAGAATAACAACAAAATATAAAAATGTTTTCATAGACCACCTCCCAAATCATTTTGGAAATTAATGCAAAAATTGAGCTCATTTGAGAATTTTATTATCTTCTTCTCAGGCTGTATGATTGGATCTGTTTAGGAAGACAAAAAAATAAAATTCTGAGGGAAGAAAAATATGCTGCAAGTGTTTTTTGTTCTGATCTACAGCCCTTCTTGCTCTATCCTTTCTTAATTCAGATTATGAAGTCTTGTAGATGAAGTTCATCTTCAAAACACTCAGAAAAAAAAAAAAAATCTATTCTACCTGGCAGGCCAATGCTAGTGTGATAAACTTGTATCACAACATCAGAGATACGATTTTCATTTATTTACTAGGACCCCATTTTAGCTCACAAACACAAAACAAGAGAGAGCTATTTTCCCTTCTTTCCCTTAAACAACCTTGTAATTAGAAGTACAATGTTACAGTACTGGTTTATATAAGAAGCAATTTTTTATTTTATTTTTTTTAATTGAGTAGAAAAGTTCTTGCTAAGTACTCTGTGGTGTTTTCACAACCTTTGAGAGAGAGAAATGTAATGAAATTAAGCGTGGAGGTTAGATGTAGTTCAACAGGAAAGCAACATTCACCACCACAAGAATTACATAACATAGCTTACCATTAACAGTATATTCTTTCCTCCACTGAAAGCTTTGATCAATCATCTTTAATGTATCATCCACAACATCTTGACGCCAAATCAGGTAATTTTCAACCCATTTGTCATCTTGCTGAAGTCTTTCCACATCTCTGGAATCATATTTATCTGATTTATCTAGCAAATAAATGTATTATTGTAAGAACATAGCATTTGCAATGAAAATAGAAAACGATTTGTCAAGTTTCAACAGGCATTTACTAAATGTATAGGATTTCTTTTGCAGTCTCATACTTAAGGAGACAAAAATTTTCAATTAATTTTCTAACCCATGACAACTATCTAATGTGAAGATATTACAAACACTACTGTATTACTCTCACTAGAAAGAGTAATATCAAAAAAAAACCACATTAGAAATAAAGGTGTGTGTGTTGAGGGGTGGGTAGGTATAATTTTCCATAGACAAAAACAGTTTTTTGTAGTTAACACAAAAAGGTGTGTAGTCTAAGAATCTGCATACTAACAGATGCATATGTATTAAGAATTAGTAACTCAAGCTTGAGCTCTCTAGGCATCAGCATGACAGACCACAAAGTGTGGTATAAAAATTACTAGCACACAAAGTGTGCACACTAGTTTTAATTGTGCTTTAAATATCATTACATTATCATTGCATTCAACAATTATTTCATTTAAAAAGGAAATTATAGAGTTTCATTTAAAAATCTATACTTGTTATAGATTGTTACCTTACTGAACACAAAATATGTGCTACTCTGGAATAGTACAAATCCCCCAAGCCTCATATATCATGTTAAGAAGACAACAGTTTAATACACTTTAGGAAGTACTTATGATGAAACAGGAGTTATTGCTACTTTTTGCTTTATTATTAATAAATAGCTTTTTTTGTTGTTGTTGTTTTGTCAGGTGTTTGTTTCTTTAAACAGGGAGGTTTGTAAAATACAAAAGCCTAAGTGAACCCAATTTTATTGTAAACATGCTTAAAGGACAGCTCAGTTTATAGATCAGTGTTCCCCTTTCTCTGAACAATCTGCATCACTGGAATGTAAATCAAGAAACAGGCTTCTGAAAGCAACAGACACTGATACGTACCTCTGCCAACCACCAAAAACATAACCTTTTTTTTTTTTTTTTTTTTTTTTTTAATTATTCACTTAAACTGGTTAGTGTCTTGACCCCTTCATGGTTTGATTGAGAAAATTTAAGACCTTTCTTAAAATACTGTTAATTTTCACATACTGGAACAACCACTTCTCTCTCAGCAGCAAGAAATTCAATGTAAATGCTTTCAGGGAGGGCCATCACAATGAAAATTAAGTATTTATAACTGTTAGTGGATGGTTTAGTGATGCCTATTTCACTTAGACCCTAACACTGCACAAAATGTTAAAAAAAAAAAACAACACACCATTAAATTGTAATATTTTTAGTTTTACTAGTTTACATGTAAAGACTTGACCTATTTTACTGATATTTTAGTTTATACTCTTTTGTACAACACAAATTCGATTTAAATGCAAGAACCACTCTACTCTGTGCTGGTGCAGCCTCACCTCAAGTACTGTGTGCAATTCTGGGCACCACAGTACAAGGAGGACATTAAACAGTTGGAAAGTGTCCGGAGGAGGGCGACAAAGATGGTGAAGGGCCTAGAGGGGAAGATGTCTGAGGAGCAGCTGAGGCCACTGGGCCTGTTCAGCCTGGAGAAGGGGAGGCTGAGGGGGGACCTCATCAGAGTCTACAACTTCCTCGTGAGGGGGAGTGGAGAGGCAGGTGACCTATTCTCTGTAAACACCAGTGATAGGACCCGCAGGAACGGTGTTAAGCTGTGGCAAGGGAAGTTTAGGCTGGACATAAGGAAGAGGTTCTTCACCGGGAGGGTGGTCACACGCTGGAACAGGCTCCCCAGGGAACTAGTCACTGCACCGAGCCTGTCTGAATTTAAGAAGCGATTGGACTGTGCACTTAGTCACGTGGTCTAAACTTCTGGGCAGACCTGTGCGGTGCCAGGACTTGGACTTGATGATCCTTATGGGTCCCTTCCAACTTGGGATATTCTATGATTCTAACATATCCCTTCTTGTTCCTCTTGCCCAGTAGCCTCTCACCCACTAAAAACTCTCTTGCTCTTCCAGTTCCTTCTCTGATCATTTCTATGATCACACCAGACAACTTATTCCCTATAGTCTGACTAAGTTCAGGTCTGAACATCCAGCACACAAAAGACTGAAACGCTTTTCAGTGTTGTGGTCAAGCACAGCTGGAACACTGTGCAAAGATTTTGAGCATTAAGTTCTGTAAAGTCTCAATTGCTCATTTCAAATTTGATTATTCCTACAGTGATTTATGATCTGGGTAGTTTTGAAAATGTCCATGTGTTATGTGAAACATATCTCAATACATATTTCTGGCCCAGTGACAATTTTTTCCTCAAACTGTGAACTTCGATAATATTGAAAAATAGAATTTTAAGTTAATGTTTTACAAAAATGAAAAAGAAATGGAGAAAACATTTAAAACTGACTTTCTACATCACAATGTAAAGCAAGCTGGGTTGAGAGGTAAGGAAAGCAGAAAAATGCATTCCCACCCCTCCTTCAGCAACTAAGCTCTCTACAAAGTGACAATCTAAATTTATGTATATGCAGCACTCAAACATGTCAAACTAGTCAAATTCTGCTTCCACATGCACTTGAAGAATTTCAATCAGGTAAGCTCAGTAAAACTGATAGAACAACATGAGTGCTGATTACTATTTTAACCTTACCTGATTTATCCAACTCTTGCTACAAAATAAATAAAATTTAGAATGAGACTGTAAACCCGAAATACAATTGTATCTTACACACATAAAATATTGAGAAGAGATTGCTGCAGTCCTTCCAATACCGAAGTTACTGAAAGCATGTCAATTTAAAGGAGGAATTCCTCTTCAAATCCATGCACTGCCAATAACTCTACAGACATTTGGAAACTTATTTTCAAACAATGCTGTAAAAGAATCAGAAAGCTTCTCAGTTGAAGTTACTCTTGCAACATTTAACTGAACCTACTGGATTATTAGGAATTTCTAGAGTTTTCTAACAGAATTAGTTAAAAGAAAAATAGACCTTTCTAGTTCTCAACATATATTTTAAACAGCCTGCACAATAGTTGATGATGCTAAGACACTGAGTTCAGTCATCATTTGCTGAGGGATATGGGCATCTCTATCATTTAGTTCATAACCAACACTTTCTAAGGTACTCAGAACACTCCCCATCTGCTCTGAGATTAAAATACCAGAAACAGCATTCACAGCGACTCCTGTTCAGAAAGAGTAAGCAAAAGCTGCAAATGGAACTGCAGTACTAGGTTTTTGTGACACATTGCATAGGTAAGATAACTGCCCAAAAGCTTGGAAGCCTGGTTCATCCTTCAGCTCAAGATATTCATGCCCTATTGTTCATCCAGAGGAGTGCCACTACCAGTAAAAGACACACAGCTGGGATGATGCAAGACTCTTCTGTTGAACTGACAGGCTGTGTAGAAACTAATCAAGACTCAGATCCAAAAAAGAAAGAGCATACAGTGCTTAGTTATGCAAATTAGCCAGATATTATTAAAAAAAAAATTCTACATTACATCTGAGGGAATAACAGTCACAACAGCAAGGAGAAGAGTTCAAAACTAACTCTCTTCCTCCTCACAGATAATAAACCTTGAAAAATTTGAAGGAAAATTTGAAAGAACAAGAAGATAACTACTTCCAAGTTACTTCCATCTTCTCATTGGACATGTGGGATAAAGGGAGAAAAGGCTAGAAGACAAAAAAAGTTCAGGAACCACTTCTTCCTATTACTCAGCTTCCTTTCTTCTTGTCTAAGTGAGGAGTTATTTGTTATGGACACATTCTGCCCCATTAGTAGTAGTCGTCTTTAAGCTAAGATACTTTAGGTGAAAACCATGGCTCAGCTACCATCTTTCAAGACAGTAGATTCTATACTAAAAAAAGAACAACTCTAAAACAAACTCTACACTCATGCAAAACTAAACAAATGTGAGTTTCACTGCAACACTTGTTCTGGAAGAATTCATGAAATTCTCTGATTCACAAATGGAGATGTCCTTTCTGTGTGTGTGTGTAAGAAGTAGGAATAGCAACCTACATGCCTCCAAATAGTAAGAATAACTTAAAAAGTACTTTATTGTACAAAAGAATCGGAACAAGCAACTTATCAGATCATGTAAAACTTCCCATTAAACAAGACCTTTCAGTTTAACTAATGTTTTTCTAAAAGATATGTCAGTCAAGAAGTCTTGAGTCTGAAACAGTTATAATTACTCCTCCAGCCATAGAAAGAGGAAACCCACTGTAATTGACTGTTGACTTCTAACATGTCAAGATGGCCACTTATAACCACTTAGATAAGTGCCTTCAATTGTTAAGCAAGGAAATTGACAGGGCTGAAAGCAATTTAGGAATGTCAGTAGCCATACACAGACTGGGAGGAAGAAAACAAAACCATTTCCATCCAGTAAGGAGTCGTTTCAATAGAAATAGAACTGCAAGATACAAATAAAATATCTGCCTCCAACAAGAGGTAATAAATTTAAGCTTTCAGCAAAAACATACTATTGGTGATGATAAAAGCTACTTTGAATGGAAAGGGCAAGCATTAGTATCACATAGCTTTCTGTAAAAGTATGTTTGCTATCCTATCCATACATGTTTACTATCTTATCCTCACAAAGCTTCTCAGCCTTAAAGCCATGAATCTGAAAAAAAAAAACAAACAGATTTTTCAGAGCATAAGCACAGAAAAGCAGCTATTCAAAACATTACCTTAAGAGTTTCCTATGACAGTTATATCACTATACTTTCTTGGGGATGTCCCAGATGTCTAAAACCATATTTGCAATTGTCCCATATAGTTAATAAATCACATTTTGCCACTGGCTTGAAGTCATGATGAAATTTAATCTGTAAATTGCTGTGGGAAACCTCTCTTGCAAAGTGTTTTTTTTTGTGTGAAAATTAAGCTTTCCCTGAAGGAAAATGCAAGAGGATGCAAATGAGGAAGAACAAGGAGTACAGACAAGAAAGGTAAACGTGCAAAAGAAAGCATGGAAAACAGACTTCTTGAATCGGAAAACCTACTAAGATTTCTAAAATCTAAAATCCACCAAGAACTATAAATGAATTCTTTTGCAACATGAAAATGTTAATTTTCATGTTAACGGTCCAGGAATAAAACCTAGTTTCAGAAATATTCTAATGAGCGAAATCCACCAATGGATGAGAAAAGACTGATTGTTAGAAAATATTGGTAGTACCAGTCAGTACTGGAAAATAATCTTTTGTTTTCGTTGTTCCTGTCACCACACAGACCACTTACATCACCAACCCTCACAAAGAATCCAAACAGAAATCAGGCACCAAACTGCCGGGACAATGTGCTGTCCACCTACCACATCAGACAGAACTAAGAGGATACTTCTCAAAGGCATGCGTCCAATACTGAAAAGGAAGAGTTTTAATTACTAGGGATATACATTCTTCACAAGCACTGAAGTTTTGTCTTCCAAATACAGCTTGAAAATTTACTGTGAAGGGGAAAAAAACACACAAGATAACAGTTATCTGTGAAACAGTGCTTTATGATAAGATCTCACAATAGCTAAGTTTTCCTTCTAAAGCCCCGCCAGGGCCACGTGAGATCAACAACTTCAGCAAGAAAATTCTCATGCAAACTTCAGGGAAATGAACCAGTAGAGTTCTCCAACACTACTTCCCAAACTGTATCTAACTACTAAAGCCATTCTTTGACTTAGTCACATAAAAGAAACAGCCATTTAATTCAGAAACAGATTTCTAGTGCTTTTATATGAAAATGACTGTCCCCATTTTACCTTGAAAATTGTCAAGACTGTAGCATATAATTTGATTATAACTTCTACCTGAGACATTCCGACACGCAGTATTAAATGTGGAAGTTTAACATGAGACTTTTCTCAGTCAGATATGATTTAAGATATTTTAACATATTCTGCTTTAATCTAAAACATTGTATTCAGCCAATAAATTTCAACCAAAATAAAGATTTCCAAAGAACCTTTATGTTTTCATTTCACAACAAAAATAAACACTACTGCAGGACCACACAGCGTATGTGGCCATTAGCAAATCCTGCATGGGGGGAGGAAATCCAGTAACTGTGAGTTCCACAAAGTGACTCTGACATTTTAACACAAACCCTTACTGTCTAGAATAATCACTACCTCTGTTTTCTTCAGACGGAAAATAAAACAGCAGCAGCTGCAACTCCCCAGAAATAAAATCTGCCTGTAAGTTTTATTCAATTATTACCACTTACATCTCACTTGTAAGTGGAATTAGGATCATTCTGTGGTGGCTGACAATTCTACAACCACACCGAACTTTCTATGAAAGCATCAGTTTCCCAATGTACCTTGACAGTGACCTTACTTTTTCAAGCAGACTAAACTTGCTGAATATCAAGCAATCATCTGTACCTTTACAACTTAAGAAGTCACAGGTTTGGGGGTGTCTGTATCTGTGCCCCTTTGCATCCCTTTTCAAGTAAGAAAGGATAGAAGAATGCATTTTAGAATATATACAATAAAGGCAGAAGGACCACAGTCACACAAAAACTTTTATGTTTTTCACACTCAAACTGGATGGGACAACATTAATTTGCTTGTGGCATTTCTAAATTTAAGGGAGGGACTTAAGAACCTAAACTCAAAAAAATCCCTAATCCGATTTTCTCGAAAGGGCTGAGAGCTCTAAACCACAACCAAAAAAGGGAGCCTATTGAGAAAGTGTGTGTTCCAAATACTGCAGGCAGGATTAGAGCTCACCTTGCAACAGTGTTGAATTATTTTAGAGACTATCACAACCAGCCCAACGGCAGCTTCATTACAACTAAAGTAGTTTGCAGAGTTACAGGATTCTAATGGATAGTTCAAGTGAAAAGGTAATACTCTCTTTGAGCAGCAACTGGTCCCAAAGCAGTTTAAAGCTAAGTAGTTTTTTTTTTTGGGGGGGGTCGTTTTTGAACAGCAAGTGTAGCTCTAGGATAATAGATACATCTATCATAGGAAAACAACACATTAATTGAAAACATTAGCAGCCAAAAGAATTTATAGTTGAAGATTCTTCGCTCTCCTGAGTTTCAAGGCTGCTGAAGAACTTCATTCACAAATCAAAATGTAAGATAAACCCTCCTCTTCCCTTCAAGACATTATTCTAATAATTGTATTGTTATGCTAGAAATACATGCCATGGCTAAACATGGACCAAAGTAATTTCTTTATGACTACTAGAAGGGCAAACATGTGAAACAAAGTCATACCAGATTCAAGATCCCCCAGAATTTATAAAGATAAGTGCTTTAAGTGCTGATCATAAAGAAGTTACAGAGGTGTGGAAGCCTTATGAAAAAGTGGTAAGAAACTTTAATAGTCCTGATCAGGTACATCAATGCAAAGCGTGTGTTTGCAGGATTTGGACTTACAGGAGATGAATGCAACTCCTACGCTACTGGGCTCTTGCTGTATTTGCATTCAAAATTGGGGAGGAGAATGTTTGTAAGGGAGAGCCTTCACACAGCCATAGCAAAACGTCGTGCTTCCTGCGGCTGTCAGCAGACTGCCCGACCTGCTGTACAGCCTCCAACCCTAAGCAATGCAAATCAGCTCGGGATCGAGCGAAAAGCCCCGCAGCCTTCCCTGGCTCCCCTCTCCCCGGGGGCTCCCCCTGCCCTTCATTCCGCAGCCCACACGCTTCCGAAGCTGGCAGCGCAGCTTTAATCCGGACCAGCACGAAGCGAAGGCTCGAGATGCTCCGGGAAACCAGCTCCTGCCCCACGCAGGCCGGCGGAGGGCAGCGCATTTCTCCCCTAGGGCCGCCAAGCGCCGAGCCCAGCACCACCAGCAGCAAGGGCGAAGCCACCGCGGAGGAGAAACCCCCCTGAGGCTCGGGGCACGGCGTGGCCGGGGCTCACCTGGCAGGTACTCGGCCTCGAAGCGCCGCCTCGTCTCGCTGACCAGCGCCGCCTTGTCCCGGCGCTGCTGAGGGCGAACGACAAAAAGGGGGAGAAAAGAAAGAGAAAGAGAAAGAGAGACAAAGAGGGGGGGGCGTGAGGAGGGCCCGCGGCGCCCCCCAACCGCCCCCAACGGTCGCCAACCGCCCGCTGTGAGGGAAGGGGGGGGGGGGGGGGTAGCGGCGCGAGCCCACTCACGTCAGCCATGCTCCGGGGGGCAGGAAGGAATGGGGAGGGGCGGGGCCGCGCGCCGCGTGACCCCGCGGGAGGGGCGGGGCGACGAGGGGAAAGGGGTGGGGCTTGTGATAGGAGGTCACGCCCCCTCCCGCCCTCCTCCCGTCGTGCCCCGCGCGCGGCGGCGGCGGCGGGAGGTTCGGACGGGTGCGCGCCGCCTCCTCCTCTCCCCTCCCTCCCCTCCCTCCCCCCCCCCCGCTTTCCGTTAATTCCGTTGGGGCTCCAACGGCCCCGCTGCTGCCTCAGGGATGGCCGCGGGGTCCCCGGGCGGTGGCGGCGGGGCGCACGCCCTGCCCTACGGCGGGCAGGTGCTGGTGCTGTGGCTGGCGGAGGCGGAGCTGGAGCTGCGGCTGAGGAGGACGGCGCTGGGCGGCGGGCGCTTCGGCGGCGGCTCGAGCGGTGCGTTCGGGCTGCGGGGCCGGCGCTGCGACGCCGCCATCGTCTGCTGCGGCTGCGCCGCGCACGCCGCCACGGGGGTGGTGCTGCCCTGCGTGCTGCTGAGGAGGAGGAAGGGGAGCGAGGCCGTCGAGTACCTGCTCCTCGCCGTGCACGGCTCCAACCGCTTCGAGCTCTGCTGTCGGTTCGAGTTGGACTACGAGCTGAAGGAGGACGTCAGGCTGCTCGGCGGCCCCGCGGTGCTGTGGAGGCACGCCGACAGGCTCTTCTACATCTCCCCCGGCACCAGCACGGTGCTGAGCCCGCCCGTTCAACTTTCTTCTGTGGTGTGGGCAGGGGAAATCGAAGGGGAAGGCACTGTAGTCCTAGGGGTGAGAACCGCTCGCCTGCAAGAGGGCGAAGCTGAGGATGGGCTCTCCGCTTCGGACAGAGCCATCTGGGGCACCGAGTTCTTCGGCTACGCCATCGAAGCGCAGAAAATGCTGGCCAGCACGTGCTTCATGCCCCACGCGTACAGCAGAGTGGTGTCCTCTGCCTACGTCTGTAAGAGCGAGATGCTGAAAAAGCAGCTCAGGACATCGGTGGTTGCCGTCACCCACAAGAATCAACTCATCTGGTTCCAAGACGGTCACCCTAAAGGTGTTTGCGAGCTTCCTTATGAGAAGCCGTGGTCAATAAAAACAGCTGTAACCAGTGGCAATCATTTGCTATTTATTGTGTCTTTTGCCTCTGGGAATGTGTGTGTTGTACGGAGTGAGAACTTACAGGTATTTATGGCCTTCAATAGCTCCCTTTTACTATCCTATCTTTTTTTTTTTTTGTACATATTGTCTTAACTGAAGCTTCTGCAAGTGAAAAGCCTACATGTTCAGGTCCTATAACACTTTTTGGTTGTTATTGATTGTGTTAAAATAACCTGTTTTAAGTATGAGTAATGAAAAACTTTTGTTTATTTCTTACAGACTTGAAAATAAATCCTGGATTCTAGTATTTAATAATGCATTTTTATAAGCCTAGGCCAAAGCTTCTGCTGATAATTAAAAACTTCCATAGAATGAGGATTTAAAGTTATAAGATAGTTACGAATGGGTTTACGTATTTTAGGTTAAAATGACAGTAAATTTGTATCATTTTAAAGCATAACCTTCTTGAAATTGAGAAGCTTTTGAGTCTTACTTACCAGTCACAAAAAAAAACCCACACTGTTTCTAAGACATCATAGAATGGCTTGTGTTAGAAGGGACCACAAAGATCATGTAACTCCAACCTTGCTTTTCTTTCCTGAAGTCAGTAGTTACAAAACTGCAAGAGTTTTGTAATACTCTGTCAAGAAGTCACATAACTCAGGAAATGAAAGTTTCTGGTCCTCAGCATTTTATAGATATTGTTACTGTACAATTTTGGCTTTACATCTCAGTTATCTTTGTTGTGTATAGCTACACATTTTTCTGAATGTTAAAGGTAGAATATCTGTAAGTGATCTGAAATTATTATGCGTTCTGAATAACTTGCACAGCTTTCAGCTATTCATCTGTTTGACTACACTGAAAAAGTGCAGTCTTTGCCACCTGTGTTCTGGAAAGTGGTCTTCAAAGAGGAGTGGCTAGGCTTTCCCAGTGTTACAGAGGCTCCAAACAATGGATTAAGATCTTGAAATTTATGAAATCACTGTATTCCAGACACTCAGTTAGGGTGCCTCATTCTAAAAAGCAAACTTCATCAAAACAACATCTCACGTACAAGATTTATTCCAATATATGTATTTTGAAACTTCTACTGTAGGTTGCTTCCAAGTGGCAGAAGGTGAAGTCTGTTCTGGTAGATGATTTTGTTGGCTGTGGAACTGACCAACTGTTGCTGCTTTTTAAGGATGACTCCAGTACAGACTTGTTAAGTACATTCAAAATAACGGATTTGGGAAAAGTCAACTATGAAGTAAGTTCAGTTTGCCTTTTCTCAGCTGCACAGTCTGTGCTTACTAAATCAAGAAACCTCAAGAAATTATTAAGATACTGGTACAAAGTGAAATTGGATGTCTGTTGCAAAATGCCCCGAATTTTGAATACAACACTCTCTGAGTCTGAATTGCAATGTAAGTTATCTGAGGAGATTGTTTTGCTTTCTGGACAGCATCAGTATTCTTTCAGGAATTTAAAATAATGTGGTTGAAAATGTTTCAGATGTGCAACAAGTTTGCTACAATGCTTAGCTTTTAGCTAAGAAAATTAAGGTAAATTATCAATTATCTTCTCGTAATTGGGCCTTTTTGTTATGTACTACCAAATGCTAATTGCTGTCAGAAGATAAGACTTTTCTTTTAGAATGCATATGGTTACTCTTATGGTGTTCCCTGTCACCCCCCTCCCCTTTATTTTAGTAGGATGTAATAGCCTGTACCTTTCTTTCAGCTTTTTACTTTTTTAACTTATTTTTTTTAGAGTGGTATTAATTACAAAGATGATGTTCCTGCTGCAGAAGGATTGCAAGAGAATGGTTTGCTTACCATCCAAGCTCTTGAAAAAAGATTACAGGTTTGTACTCCATAGTACTCTGTATTTTCTGTATATAGTACTATGTATTTAGTACTCTGTACGTAGTACTCTGTATTTTCTGTGTTCTCTGTATTTTCTGTATTCTCTCCACATTACTTTATCATTACATTACCCAAAGGGTAAGGTTAACGATACTGTTACTGTTTTTATTGGAGAAGTGATTAATGGAGAAAACAATGTTATTTAGTGTCCATTCCTGAACTGGTGGTAGTCTGCTTTAGTTCTCTCAGTTATAAACGCATATGGGTAATCAGAAGGGTCTAATTTTATTTAAAATTTTGAGATAATGCTGAAGCCATTTTTTAAAGGCTTTGTAACAGTCATTTTACTGTTAGATATTGAACAACCAGTTTTATAAAATCTGAGTGGCTACTTATTTTGCTCGGCATTATGTGCTTTGAGCCAGTGTAGTGACAGGTTCCCAAAAGAGTGCCAATGAGCAGCAGCTAATCCTGAAAGAATCAACTTTTCCTTTGTCTATGGACTTCAGTCAAGTCAATTTTGATTTCTGCCCTACTTAGTGACCATGGTTATTTCATCACCTGCTGATGATTTTCTTCCAGTTATTAGCAGCTTTCTTAGGCTAATATTGCAAAGTAGAATGATTGAAGTTAAAATGCATCCTTTTAATTAGCTTCATTTATAAAACAAGCTGGGGGAAACTTGCTAGAGTATAAGTAATGATGGGAATATATTGTTGGCTGCTAGTGAAACATGAAAATGCAACTTTCTAACTTTCATCCTGCTAGTAAACCTCCAGCGTGCTCTCCAATATGTTCTTTTTCAGTACTGTGTGTAGTTACCTTGGTCTAAGGTAGATGGCTAGCAATTGACCAAATAGGAAAATTAAAAACAACAGCAAAACCCAGAAACTTAAGGAGATAGTATAAATCTCAAAGAGAGCCAATGATGTAAGAATGTTGTTAGTTTGCTGAGAATGCTTTAAGTATGACATAGAAGGTAATTATTCTGTTCATTTGAGAACTAGTGAAAACCAGTGTTGTGGCAGATCTCCAGCCCTTAAAAATTTGTTGAGTTGACTGCAAAAAAAAAAAATTTGCAAGTTGACTGGGAAAAATTTAGGACTCAAATAAAAGAAGGAATCTGATCCATTACGGAAAGACTGAAAAAGGAGATTTTTCTATTTTTTAATGACAGAAGAGATGTTTGAAGTTGTGTCATTCAAAAGATAATAACTGTTTCTTGGAAAACACTGAAAAATGGATTTGTCTTTCCTGGAAGGCAGAAGAAAGTATTTTGATTAATTCCAAAGACCTCAGGAGGTCCGTTCCAACCCTAGATTTTCACAGCTATTTGCTTTGTGCATTAGAGGCTTATTGGCTTTCACATAAAAAAAAAAAGTGCATATTTCCTTCACAATACACTACTTTCTCTTTTTAGACTCTTTTGGTAGTCAAATATTTTAAAATTGAATTATTTGTTCCTATAGTCTGTCCTTACTTAGTAAGCTACTTTCTCCCTCTGCCAGACAGACATTAGTTTTCCCTCTTGTTTGTTGATCCTTCCAGTTTGGTCATGAAGATGTCTGCCCTGCCACTGACTGCAAAATGTTTTAAGTAACTTGTCTTTTGACATTGTTCTTTTTAAATACCAGCTGGTTTTCTGTTTTACATCTTGGTGGATCTGTGCTAGGATCAAATGAATACTCTGTTTTGCACGTTCTAATGGCTCTGGTAGAAGCAAGCCACTGGCTGAAGTTCTCATGTTATCATCTGCTGATACAGTCCTTCTGACAGAGACACAGAATCAGTCATAAATATATATATTTTTAAGTAGTAGATTTCTAATTTCCAAAACCACGTGCTAGCACAAGCACTACAGGCAAATCAAAAATCCTCTTATGTTTTAATGCTGTAAATCTTTGCCATTGCCATGGTGATGAATTTGGACGTAGGTGCCTTGGTGTTGCTTCCCTGTTGAGATCTCCGCTGTTTTGTGTGTTTCCCTGAATAGTAAAGTGCTGTTGCTGCTTTGTTGCAATCTGATTTATTACTGAATTTCAAGGATGGTTGTTTGATACAATAGTGCATGGATCCTGCTTAGCTTGGAAATGTGCAAAAGTTATTTAGCCTTGGAGTGGGGGCTCTAATACTCATCATCAAAATTTGGGTCCTGTAGAATTTTGCAATCTAATCATGCTTTGACAGTCTCTGTGCTATCTCCTATGTTAGGACAAAGTGAAATAGCAAATGCAGCCCTTTCTCATACCTCTGTTTTTACCTCTAAATATTCTACACTCGCATAGCTGTTTTCTAGCCACGTGAAAACTTTGGCAGGACTAAGTTGAGCTCCACTCCATAGGAATAGGCTGCATTTAAGTTATGCACAGTAATACGTGTAAGCTGCATTTTGCAGATGGTAAAACTGAAAAATCTGGAAGTGTATTTTTGGAACTGTTCTAAGTTTCTCATGCATTCATTCTTCCTTCATTCTTCCTTAACATTCATTACAGTATCTTCTGAAGAAAACTTCCTTTGGCAGAGTAGTGCAGCTACACTACAACAGCCACAGTTACAGGGTTTCTGATGATTTTAGTTGGCTGTTCTGGCAGGAGTGCTGGCCTGTTCTATATCCAGCTACTAAACAATTTTGTAAGGATTATAATGCCATGTTCTTTTGACTGTGATAAAATTGCTTCCTTCAACTCGGCTTGCCTGTTTCAGGGCAGGGTTGGTGTTTTTTTTTTTTTTTTTTTTTTGTTGTTGTTGTTGTTGTTTGTTTTTGTTTTTCTCACATCCTTCTGATTTATTGGATTGCTACAATGTCTAATTGTTTCTGTTCCCGTCCTAGTAATGTTGATTCAGTAGTGGGTGGGAAGTATTCAAGAAATGTTATGTACAACTAATTTTTATTACTGTGTTTTATTACTGTGTTTAGTCTGAACTTTCAGTAGTTATTCTTCTATCTTTGCTGTAAATCGACCCTTTTTTCAGTTTGTTTTTTCATAATGGATTTTAGTCACTAGAAAACCACAGAGCCTGTTACTTACTATAGCAGCAGCTTCAGATTCTAGGCCTCTGAATTAGGTTTCCCTTTGGCTTTGTCGACTTTTTCTGTTTCACCTTTACTTTTCACAGTATTTTAAGTCTTATCATGAATCTTCCTTTTCATTCTCTGCCCTTTGCAAAAAGGCCACAGTTCTTGGTAGCTTTAGCTTTATTTATTTATTTAATTATCAATATTGTAATAATTATCAATATTTATTTATAATATTTATCAATAATTATCAATAATTATCAGTATTTAATTGCAGCGTGTCAAAGCACTGGCTGTTTTACTTGACACTAAGTCTCTGCCTTAATTTGTTTTGTTTCAGACAGTGATTCATCTGTTCTGCTGTTTATGCTGGATTTTCTCTTAGCTCTGTTGTATTCAACTCTGTACTGCAATGGTTTTATGTTGGTATTTATCTTCTGTTTTAAAGTGATGCACTCTTATTTTCTCAGTTCCACAGCGCAAAGGTTGTGGCTTCTGCTGACACTTGTTGGTCAGCACATCTTGGGGTATGAGACAAAGAATGTGCATTTCCCTTCTTGCAGAGACAACAGTAGCCACATGTTAGTCTAGGTTTGCCATGTGATAAATTTCAGTTCTCATTCCTGTTGCTTTGTGAGGGGAAGAAGCACTTGCAAAAGTTAGATGGGTCAGCAAGCATAGATGAGTGAATCTTTAGCCATTATGACTTTTAGTCTGTGCTTTCCTGTTTGTTTTCTGTACCTCAGTTGCTCACTCAGGAGTTACTCACCAGTGGGACCAAGTAATGTAAGGTATTCTGATAACTGCAATTAGGAAGAGATCGTAGAAACATCTTTCTTCTTAACTTTTCCTTTTCTTTCCCCACCCTAAATCTGGCATTGGAGTATTTTGTGGAATGTGGTACTTTGGACACATGGTTTGATAGGTGGTGAATCATTTTGTTTTATGATGGGTACTACTTGCTCTAAATGCTCTTTGCTGTTGCAGCTTGAGCAAATGGCATCATTTCTGTTACTTGAAGTGCTTTCTATGCAGTCTTGCCAGTTGGTGATGACTTATCTTGATGTCTTTCTATTTCTTTATTAATTTAGAGGCTGTTTTTCAGTTCTAATGATAAGCTTTGTTCTCACGTCTTTTGCAGACTTCTTGGGATCTTGTCTTCCAGAGGACAGTTTTGAGGAGTTTTCTTAAACTTAAAATCTGGAGCTGGCATGCTTTTTTTTTTTTTAAGCTGAGAATTAGCCTACATATTTGTCTGTAAAACTGTCGACTCCTCAATATATTTACTTGAATAATAATCACTACAAGTCCTAATAAAAAATCAAAATTGATGTCGTTACAAAAGTAGGAGCAATAATGAAGGAGATTACCTACCTAATTTGAGAATATTTACTTTAGAAGTTTAAGTTCAGATCAAGCTTTAATTTTAAGAGGCCAGGACTCTTAGATTCATATTTTGGCAGCAGAGTAACCTGACCCGGACAACTTTTAGAAGCTCTTTTTGAGGAACAAAAGGTCGTGATGCTTGCTTAAAATGGAAAGCTAAAGGATATCTTGGTAACTTCAATAACAGTTCTTACTTGCTGTAGACTAAAGCCAAAGTCTGATAATCATTTTTATCTTTTACAGGCTGGTCTTTCTTCTGTTCGAGAGCTCCAGCAGCATTTAGGCCTCAAAAAGAGGGTTCTTATTGAATCATGCAGAGCATTAATAGACCTTGTTGAAGAAAGAAGCCATATTCTACCAACTGCAAAAAAGGTAAAAAGCAGAGGAGAGCACAGACCACTTCTGAGTTCTGCTGAGCCATTTGTACAGGGTGCTTCCCTCAACCACTTGTTACTTTTATCAGTAGGGATTGCCACTATCAAAACTCACTAATTTGCTCTAAGTAAAGTCTGGTTCATTCTCTTAACCTGTCAGTGTATGTAGATAAGAGTAAATTTAATTGATTTTCCTTGAAATTGATTCACACAGTACCTCCTGACTAGGTTGGATGGAGGTGTAAACTCTAACAAAGAGTTAGTGACAAACAGCAGGGGGAGCGTACAGTCCTAATTGGCACAGTTGCCTAGATAACATGTTAGATCATGGACAGTTATTTGATATGAAAAATTAGCTGTGATAGATTTGTGTAAGCAAAATTGATTTTGTAACAGGGGCAGAGTGAATTGAAGCTAAAAAGGTGATGGGGTTTATTCAAATGTTATTTTAGTATGTTTCTTTAAATAAACATCTTAACTTACCTGAAATACACTTGATATTTCAGTTAATGTTGTTGTCCCCTTCAGGTCCCCTTCAGCCAGGTTTAGATGGCAAATTTTAAGCAATTAATGCAATAATATAATATAACTTCTAATACCTTAAGTCTTCTCAGGATAATTAGTTATATTACAGTACAAGATTTATACTCATGCTGCTTAGGAGAGAATGAGTTGCTTTTGTCATGACAGCTTGTGTTTTAAGAAAAGGTGATTATATATTTTAAATCTATTCTAGAGAACAAACTAGTTTATATAGATTTCATTTTATGTGTCTTAAAACCACTTCCAGGGATCACTTCTGGCAAAACACTAAAAAATGCAATATGAAAAGAACAAGTATATGCACTTAATTTATCTAAACAAACATTTTTCTGTAAGGAAGGTCTTGTCTCTCTCTGGGATGATGTAGAAAATCCTCCTCATTCTCTTAGTAAAGAGGCATCATCGACATCTAAAGTTCCAGACCACTTCGTAGAGAAATTGTGGCAGCGTGTTGTGGGTGAAAGCTTGGTAGTTGGAGTAAAACTAACTGAATCGTTTTCCTTGTAAGTATACGAAACTAATAATTTTGTTCTTTAGTTTTATAGAAATTGAGACTACAAGTTAAGCCCCGCAGTAGCAAGAGTGGATTTTTGAGATTTGACTTTTCTCATTGTGTGTATAAATTGTTTCATGTGTGTGTCTTGCCAGTGTTGTTGCTGCAGCTTGTCTCTCTCTAGCACTGTGCAAAAAATGCGTTATATAGCCAAAAATTAGCTGCATCAATATAACTACATCGTTACTGGAGACTTTTTATAACAGCTTTCTTTGACAACAATTATGGTTCTCTATAGTTCCTATTAGCATAAGTAAGGTATACTGATGTCAGCAAGTAGTGTAAATTTAGTTCTGTCCTAGCTATAACATGCTTGCTGCCTTAGTGTTAATATCTTGCCATTCCTAGAATGCAATTTGCTTAAAAAGAAGTGCAGAAGAAAACATCTTAAATTCTCTGATCAACTTAATAGTGTTCAGCGATGCTAAAGTCAATATCCAATCAAATAAAGTATTTGCTAAGCCAATTTATTATGTAAATTACATGGAACAAAGACGCATTCAATACTTAAAGTTTCAAAACTGTTTGTTTATTCTTATTGTTGTTATAATGATTTGTTTATTTTGTACATTATGATTGCTTAGTTCTGGTAGTAATTACTGCTGATGTCATTTCCCTCTTAGATGGAGGGAGATAATTTGGAGCATACTTTTTAAAAAAGCAGGATTACATTAAACAAACTTATGCTGGTGGAGACAGAACTTGCCTTTTGACCTATATTCCCACATGCTGTGTAGCTGAGACTGTGCTAGGGTAAGCTTAAAGAGTGTTGATGCCACTGAAAATAATTCCGGTGGCTGTGAGGGAGCTGACCTATTAGGCCCTTTGGCTGCTCTGTTGAGCTGTGGGTATATTATTGCTCAACTGCCAGGTTGCTATAACTTTACAGGAAAGTTGACCTTGTCTTCTTGACGGCCTATTAAGAGCCACTGAGGCAAGAGATTGCTTTTGCCTTTCCAGTGCTTATTCTTTTAGCTTTGATGACAATTTGGTTTTGAAATTGAAATACCTAATTCCTGTATAGCTTCAGAAGCCTTCAAGATTTGTAACTGTTCTTTAAAAATCAGCAGCAATATTGCCCTATCCCCCATTTTTACAGCTGAGAAAAGATCTGTGAAGATCTTCTGAGATCATTTGTCAAAGGTTACCTGGTAGGCTAGCAGCAGAATCTAGGTCTTCTGGTCTCCAGTTCAATACTCTATACAACAACCTGTGGTTCCAGGTAAAAGGGCTTTCCTTCTTTCTACCCCAAAGCTGCAAGTCTTTACTGATTATTTTTTGGGCTTCCTACTAATGCAAGATTATAGTGATATTTTAGATTGCACTGTAAGGTGGTGATACTTCTCTGTGAAGAAAATTAGACATTTATAAGACTTTCAGGTGTCAGTGACATCTTGAGACTGAGTTGATTGACAGAAAAAAATAATCTTCATTAAGAGAAGATCAGAAACAGTACTATTAGGATTTCATGGAAGAACCCTGTGTTGAATGAACAAAGCACTTCATACATTTCAGGAAATTACTGAATGTTTAAGGAAATGGTATTTTAAATCTTTTATTTTACTCTCTACACACACTTTTGTTTGAATACCTAAAAAGCAATATAAAATACTAGAATAGCTTTTAGTTAAACCTCAAAGACAGTAGAGTTGATATTTTCTGAATTTATCATTAAAAGATTTGGATTTTAAAAATAGATTACAAATGCTGTAGAGTATCTGCAATAGTTATGTAGAATTTTCAACATATTCTGGGGGAATGAAATGCCCAAATTACTTGAGTTAGACGCATCGAACTCCTAGAAGCTCTTAATACCAAGCTTAGATGAAACAGTCATTCAAAATATACTCTTTGTGTGTTCTCTGAATTAATTTGGAATGATATTGGAGTTTCGTAGTCTTACAAGTCTGTATATGTCTGAAAAGTTTTGGTTATTTCTCAGAGGCGAAATGCATTCTGTGCGTGCAGTCATCTTACATGGATTTTTACAGGTCACTGAGTGATGTCAGTTTATCTTTAGTGGTGGATCAAGACTTCTCTTCAATTTCTCCAATTATTGAGTGTCGGAATAAAATCATTAAGCTGAACAAAGCCTTCTCAGCATTATCTGTTTCCTCGTGTCAAATTGAGCCTCCACCGAAAAAGATGAAATTGGACTTGCATAGCAAGAATGATCTGAAAAAACAGGTTCATAAGAAATGTTCAAAGATTAATCTGGAAGGAGCGAAGACAGTCACTGCTGTTACCAGCCTTTCACCCTTATTGGCATTTCATTGTGTATGTTGTGTAGTTCTACTACATGCAAAGAAACAAAAACATCAGAATGATGGTTTACAGAAGAGCAAAAAGATCACTTTACTCTGTGGGAAAGTTTTATTAAGTCTGGAAGATATCTCAGATGGAAAATACTCAGTAAAGATGCTAAGGGATAATAGTTACTGTACAGGTAAATGGCTTGATATGATTTGGATTCATAAATACGTGGTTGATTCTTCTGTTTATTCTA
The DNA here is from genome assembly GCF_009819795.1 of Aythya fuligula. Taxonomy (NCBI): domain Eukaryota; kingdom Metazoa; phylum Chordata; class Aves; order Anseriformes; family Anatidae; genus Aythya; species Aythya fuligula. Next base: position 128,286,447 of record NC_045559.1, read on the forward strand.
GATGAGGCTAAGTTTTCAGGGTGTAATTATGTCTCTCTCTTTGAATGCAAACTGCAGAGATTTTTTCAATTTAGAGATGGGTGAAATACAAGGCAGAAGAAATTTTTCAAAATGGAAAAAAGCATTGCTGTAAGGTTTTGTGATAGCATTGGTGCTGAAGCGCATCTGGAAAGGTTAACTTTAAAGATAAGTCTGAACATGGAAAGCTGCATCCTGCATTTTTTCATCTAAGATATTTAGTATTGATTAGACACACTTTTCTGACTTAGTATTACTATTTTCCAAATAATACCAAAGTAATTGAAGCTTTTCCTCATCTTCACATCTTTTTTTGCTTTTTTTTTTTTTTTTATTTCAAAGTTCCTAATTCAACTGGTTTTGAACTGGGCTTTTACTAATGTAGTGAAATGTCTTTCTGATCATTTTCAAAGAATTTCAATTTCTTCCTTTAATGCTATATCATCAGCTAACACCAGTGTGTTAGCCTCCAATAGGAGGCTATTAATAGTATTCGTTTGGCAAGGTGATGCTTCTCTTTAGAGCTCTTTTTTTTTTTTTTTTTTTTTTTATACAGATGATACTGTTAATCAGGTAACCGTTTTGTTTGACAGAAGTACGTATAAGAATTTAGGTGAGAAGAAAATTTCCAGAGAACACTTGAATGCAGGTGCAGATTCTCCAAGTAACACTAGGAGTGTGAAGCAAAAATCTATTCACATTTACTGCATGCAACCTGATCAAAATATTTAGGTCAAATATCTTTTTACTGTATTTTCTTGCAGGTTCCATGGAAGACATACTCGCTGTCCTTGCAGCATCTATGAGATTTTCCTTTCAGATTCAGTCTTCTGACTTCACACTAACTTCAGTAAATTCATGGTTACTTGGAGAAATGGAGTGCACACCATTTAAAGAATGCCATGACTATATGTTCTGTCATAAAACAGGAAATGTATACAGTACAGTTTTTAACTGGACCCTGAAAAGTCCATTTGAAGGAGTTCTAACGCTATTTTGCAGGTAAAATTGGTCAAAAAGTGTGGAATATATTTATCTAACATATACGCTTTAGATCATCTTTATATTGTTTCCTACAGCTGCATAGAACTATTTTCATATCAGAACTATGTCAGAGCATGAGTTGTAACATTTAATTTTGTCTTTGGCAGTACATTGGATTCCAAATATTCTAGTCTCCTTTAATATGTGCTTGGTACTATTTTGTTCTTTTCAGCCAATCATAATTTTATATTCATTATTCTTATTAGAGTAATATGAACATATGCTGATAATATTTGTGGTTTTTTTTTTTTTTTTTTTTTTTTTTTTAAGAAAATTTTTAAGAGAATTTTAAAAAACAATTGAATTTGAACTACAAATAAAAATGCCTTTCTGATCAGTGTGGGAAACCTAGCTATTTGCGGATGCTTGTGGATGCTTTTTGTTTGTCTTTTGTTCTGAAACAATTTTTTTATTTATTTTTATTTTTTTTTATCAAAAGACATCTGCAGAGCTCATCTGGCCAAATACAGGAAATAAGAATATTTTGAAAAACTCTGCATTCCTCTTAGAATGTGTGTCAGTCTGTCACTGCATCGTATACACTATACTGGTGTCTAAGGGAGTCAGTTCCCTGATGTACACCAACACTATTTTATCCGGGATCCTTACTAATTTTGAATATCTGAATTGAAGTGTAACACTTTCTTACCAGTGACCATTCCAAAAAGACAAGTAGTGAGCCACCAAATAGCTGTGCAGTACATATCTACTGATAGTAACAACCTATGAATATAACTGACTTTTTTTTTTTTTTTTGCCTTTGCATGCAGACCAGGAAGCATATTTCTTTGTGTTATCCCATGTGGCCGTTACAGTGAAATACTTCTCAAAGAAAGAAGAGATGCTCATGTAACTGCGTGTATTTTAATGTAGATTATTTATATTGCTGAACAAACTTTTTTTTGTGTACATTGGCTAAGTGCACTCCATTAGACAGTCCTTGCTTATGGTTGTGTATGCTGTATACACAGTACTTAAAACCATAATCATCTTAAGTTTTTTCCCTGGTTGATTTAAAGTAGCGTTACTGTAGTTGCCACTACTGAATTTTGAACATACAAGGTAGATTAATTACAATACTCTTATTTTACAGAAGTCTGACAGTCTTGTTCCAGTGCCTTCATAGCCTCACTAAAGTTCTCCCACCAAGTTGTGATGTAAAACTCCTGAAATCTGGAAGCAAAGATGTACTTACTGAGCAGTTAGCGCTGGCTTTGGAAAAAGAAATGCTCACCTCGCGGACTTCTCTCTCCTCAAAAGAAAGTAAAGCTGAAAACAGTTTGACAAGGCAGAATGAGCCTGGCAAAAAAATCAGTGATGCTCCTGTGGCTTCTTTACTGGACAGTGAGGACAAAGTTCAGCAATTCAGAATGAAGCTTCAGAATGAACGGGAAGAGAGTGTGCTAAATATGAATCAAACAATGAATGGTGCCCTTTACCAGGAAATGGCTTTGAAACTAGCAGAAGCTCAGCTCAGTTCTGATATGATTGTGTGGAGACTGAACAAGTCCTAGAAACTATTTATTTTGAACAAAATTTTAATTAAAAATATAGAATTAAATATTTTTCATAGATACTTATTCATATTTTTTTAATCTCTAGAAATAACTATAGAATAACTAATTTGGTTGGTGACTTCTACTTCAGCAAAAAAGAGTATTCAAGAGTCATTTTGTTACAGATTTCTAAAATACATTAAGGTATTTTCTAATAAATGCTATTTCAAAGTTGTAATTCTCGATCTTGAAATACGTTAGAAAAAAATAGCAAGCAAGTACTGTTCAAATGTTCAAAATAACCCTATTAAATTTATAAGATGACTGCTTACACAGACAAAGCTAAACTTTTTAGAAATCTTAAGACTAATCTAAAGTTAGATCTAAGTTAAGCAAAAAATTTTAATTCATAATTTAAGTATGGGGTTTGACAAATTCAAAACAGCAACAGCCTATTTTTAATGATAGATCCAGTATCTTAAATAACTTAGATGTAGTGATAGCTCTTAAAGAAGAAAGCTCTTGACCATACCTTGCAGACCAATTTTTCAAGAGGCCGCCATTAGATCTGAGACAGTTTGGAGAGCTTATTTGAGCTGGAGAAACTAGATCAGGCAGACTACAACATTTCAAGTATTCCTGAACATTCACCCTGTAATAAAATGCTTTTAGATTTGAGAGGTCCATCCCCATCCATAAGTCTGTCATAGCACTAATTTGGTTGGTAAATCGTCGATGAAACTCTGTCCTTCCTTGGACCTTAGTCAGGTTCAAAGACATAAGATTTGTTTGCTCATTCCCTCAGTTGTAAATGATTATCTGCTGATACTAGCTGCTTAGTGGTTTTGTCTTATCTTGAACATTTTAAGTAATAAACAACTCCTTGCCAATGGAGTTGTTTGAAGATCATAGAATCATTAAGGTTGGAAAAGACCTCCAAGATCCAACCATTCCCCTACCACCAATGTCATCCACTAAACCATGTCCCTAAGCACCACGTCCAACCTTTCCTTAAACACCCCCAGAGACTGTGATGCCACTGCTTCCCTGGGTAACCTGTTCTAATGCCTGGCTATTCTTTCTGAGAAGAAATGTCTCCTGATTTCCAACCTAAACCTCCCCTGGCACAACTTGAGGCCATTCCCTCTAGTCCTACCACTAGTTACCTGTGAGAAGAGGCTGACCCCCAGTTCCTCACACCTTCCTTTCAAGTAGTTGTAGGGAGCAACGAGGTCTCCCTGAGCCTCCTTTTCTCCAGACCAAACAACCCCAGTTCCCTCAGCCGTTCCTCACAGGACTTGTGCTCCAGGCCCTTCACCAGCTTCGTAGCCCTGCTCTGGACATGCTCTAGGGCCTCAATGCCCTCCTTGTAGTGAGGGACCCAAAGCTGAACACAGTACTTGAGGTGCAATCTATAGCATCTGTGCATCCCAGAAGAGAGCTGCCTGTGATCTTGCAGGTAATACTTGCTGTGACAGTTCTTATCTTTTTTTTTTTTTTTTTTGTAGTTTTGTAAGTGGCAAAAAGCTTTGAAAATCATAAATGATAATTTTTGCTTCCTTTTTCTGTGCCTTATGCAAGCAAAACAAAGCAAAACTTGTGTTTGTCACCATTTTTCTAAAGTTGTCAAGACTTTGCTTTTCAGTTCTCCTGTAAACAAAGTTTTAATAGTTAAGAACTTCAGCACGCACTCTGACAGTAAGAGTTAGGTGGGAAGAATGAAAGATTTATTAACCTAAAAGAACATTTCAGAAGAATACTGTATCATTTTTACATTAGAAAGTTCTATGTATGTTCTCTAGAAGCATTAGAGATGCCAAGAATTTGTTTTCAAATGGTGATGTTTTTCAGTGCAAAATGTCATCTCATACTGGCAACCAGAGTTCAAGTAGTGCACATCCAAAGATGTGCAAAACACTGGATAGAAAACCAGTAAATAAGAAAACACTTTTGTGTTTCCAAGGTTCAATTTTGTTTAGTGAGGTAGTTTCCCCTTTGTGACACTGTGACAAGTAATGAATGTCTTTATTTTAGGATACAGACAAAGAAAATTTTCATGAAGTTGTCAAGAATGCCTTAAGAACAGATACTCTGTATTACTGGGTGAGAAGGAAATACTAAAACCACCCACAGAGAGAAAAAGCCCTTGTTGTTAAGCCACAATTCTGTTCAGCCCACAGTCAAAGCTAAGAGCTCATTGTCAGGGCTTGGCTATCTGTTGTCACTGGAATTCCCAGAAGAAAATATCTAATTATAAGCACATTAAAAAAAAAAAAAAAAAAAAAAAAAAAAAGCAACCTTGTGGTTTACAGTTAAAGAAGATGCCTCGGTAAACCAGCTGAGCAGGAACTTTCAGAGCAGCAAAGTTATTATTCGTCACAAGGTACTTGAAGGAGGTTATGCAAAGCAGTGGAAATAGTCCAGTAATTGCTTTTTGTTGTAGCAGCATGGTGTCATGCGGTAACTAACCTTAGCATGTGTGTCTCTGGATCTAAAATGAAACCTCCATCTGTATTCTTATCAATCCCTTTGCTGAACTAGTACAGTTGACCAAATAAAGAGAAGCTTCTAAAAGACAGAAGTTGCCAGTTTCAACTCCATGAAATTGTTACCTATTATTTAGGTAACTTTAGGTAACTTACCTATTTTATATACCGAAAAGCAGCAGTGAAATCACATAATTATGTGGCTCTCCCTTAGAGTAGAACAGCTCATATAACAACATGTTTCTACTACAGAGCTCTTCCGGAGGCATGAATGCTTAGTTTGCAGGTCCTCAGGTGAGGTCATTATAAGCTTTCCTAAGACCTCTGACGCTCCTGAGAGTAGGTTCCCAAGTGACTGGTAATGCGTGAGGATATTGCACAATTTTTGTTGGTAGTAAGTGATGCAATTGGTAGATGCACTGTATACATGTGGGAGATTCTTTGATGTGGCAAAATGCTTCGAAGGTTTCTGCTGGTATATTTTCTGGGCCAGGAATCATGCAGAAAATGGAGCTGCTCTGAACAGAGGTGGTTTTCTTTAAGCAAGTCTTTTGAGAAAGGAAATTGGTTGATGGTAGCAGCCGTCCTTGTTAGGTGGGGATTGGTATTGCCAAGAAATACCTGATGAAATATTTGGATGCCCGATTCTGTAAATTTGCTTTTCCCTAACAGTGGATCAGGTTGGGGAAGATGCAGATCACAACCAACAGAACACTTTTTGTTAATAAAACTCTTGCCAATAGTAGGTAACTTCACACAACACATTCACTTATTTGTAATTACTCAGTAGGAGCAAATCCTGGGAGGCCGATCCCAACCCCTCAGAGCTCTGACTTCCAGGCCAGTAGTTCAGAGAATTCCTTGAAGGGTCCTTTGCTTTATCAGGTGCATACATATAACCCTGCAATGTTTTTGCCTCCATATAGCAACTGCTACCTGCTTGTACATGGTCCAAATTATGCAAGTTGATACAAGAGTGGGTGGTAGTCAAATGATAGAGCCAACTTGTCTTGACCCCAAAGAGTCAATAAAATGTAGTTTTTAATTTCTGAAAACCAGCAAACATCAGTGACTTCTGGCAGACAGCTATAGTTTTCTGGCCAGTAACATGTAGATACGTACCTTCCAATGGCTCTACTACCAGCTGTTTGAAAAAACTTGGCTGTAAGAGAGAAGCCTGGTAAAAGAAGTATGAGTTGTCATGCCTAAATGCACTCTTACATCTGTCTTAACACTTTTAAAGTCTGCATGATTTAAGACTGTAAGATGAGGCATTGTTTCAAAGGACTGTTTTTCCAGCCAAGATGGTATAATAAATAAATTTAGTTGTTTTAGTGATTTTCTCTGTTGTTTTCAGGCCTCTCAGACAGGGGAAACCTGTCTGCATTAAAGCATTCTCTGTTGGATGGCCATATTTCTTTTTCAAGTACGTGTACGTATGTATTTATACATTTCAGATCAACCAAAAGGCTGCTGGATTATTCATGGTAGTAACAGCTAAGCCTTCTCTCTCAGCTACTAATTAATTGTTTTCCCATAGCTTTTGATAATTTGGGAACTGTGACAGTCTTGTGACTGTTTTGAATCATGCTGACTGTGCTAAGATGACAAAATAATAATGCTAACATGTTTATCCATGACTGAGTTACTCATTAAATACTATTAACAAAGATGACAGGGTCAGCAAAAGGAATATCCAGATAATGGTAAGGTTTTTTTTCCTCTCTTCCCTACTTTCCTGGAAGAGCTGAAGTTTGACAGAGGTAAGTAAGAGTCGATGTAAGGATTTAAAATCTTGAATAGATCTAAAGTCACAAGTGCAGGTGGTTTTTGTTTGTTTGTTTGTTTGTTTTAGGTTTGGATCTTGTTATTTATTTATTTATTTGTTTTGATTTTTTTTCCCCAGATGTTGTCTGCTCTGTGTTCTAGGCATGCCGCTGGGTAGGAACAAAGTGAACATCTTGATTCAGTACGAGTTTCTAGCCAAGAGAAAGGCTCTATCAAATGCTCCCAGGGGAAAGGCAAAGGAGTAGGAGGTTTCATACTGCTCTTTAGTCTTATTAATTATTGCTTCAAGAAGGTGATACTACTTTGGTCTTTTGTGACCTCAGGTTTCTGGTATGTGGCAACCTTACTCCTTTAATGCATTGAGAAATTCATAATTCATAGGTGCAGGATGGCAGTTGCATGTTTAGAGCAAAGACTGCTGGGGTGTCAGGTCTGCATTTGTCCAGTTCCTGCTAGAAATCCCACACTCACAAAAACCTGTTCCTTAACTGTGGTATTTAGGTCAGTTCCATGGGTTCATAAAGCAGTCTCAGGTTAACTAATCCTCCTCCTCATTGTTTAAGTGGAGAGGTGGTGAATCATCTGCCCAGCTGCTATCCTTACCTCTGCAGAGAGGTATAAAGAAAAGTGCTTTGTAATGAGTTCTTCAAAACCACGTCTGCTGTCTCCATACCTGCCCCCTTCCCTCTTCTCAGAGCCCTAGTTACAATTTTGAACTGAACATGTGATGTCTTTTATGATACTGCCTTTGAAATGTTCTCAAGCACAAGGGGAAAAACAGAGGCTGCAAAATCTTCCCAAATACCTGGATGATGGGACTCTGCTGTTTCTGCACGGCCTGTACTGTCCCCTCCCTATAGGCTCTACCAACACTGTGCTTTGAGAGCCTTCATGCTTTCCTCCCCCTCTCACCCCAGTGATCAAATGCTGAGGACCAGAAAGGCAGTCACTTTTAAAATTAACTTTACCTCTCTTTGTCATATAGGGAACAGCTATATTTTCTTTTCCAACATATATATCTCTGCTAAGTCAGATAATCTGTGGATAAAAGTCACATCCCTGATGCAAAGCACACCTTGATAAAGCTTTCAGGTGTCTGAAAGATTCAAACAAGTAATTCTGTAACATAGATAAAGCATTTCCTCTCCACAACCCTTACCACTGCCACCACCTCTAGCTGAGTACTTGATGACTAATTATGAGGGTAAGGCGCTGAATTTTTTGTTTTGTTTTGTTTTGTTTTGTTTTTTAAGCTTTCTGCAATTAAGTCTTCCTCTTAATTCAACTGTACTTACTGGCAGTGGGTTTTATTGCTACTCATAATCATTCAAAAACTTTGCTTTGAATTTGCCTCTTAACCTCATTTAAGCAGTCACGAAATGTATTGTTACACTACTACAATTAAAAAATAATAATAATAACCTAAATGTAGATTAATAGATAAGATTTGTAGAAAATCAAAGAAGGGAGTGAATTTGAGAGGGGTTGACAGATTTTTTTGCCTTTATTTTTCCAAGTATGAAACTTAATGATCACATCAGCCAGGTGTGTCCAAATGTTGATAACATAATAGCTTCTTTAATGATCCCAAATCAGTTGAGAAAGGTGAAGTTACATCAGAGAAATCCGAGGAAGTTGTAAAATTGTAGGAATGCATACTTATCCAGTGCAATGAGAAGAAGCAACAAGAGACAGACAAACCGGTTCAATACTCTTCACTGTTTGTCAGCTGTTTTGTTTGAAAAACACCACCTAATCACTGAGAGCATCTGTTGGATTTGAAGATCTGTTCAGCACATATAAGAATCAGTTCATATTCCATAGAATCACCTAGGTTGGCAGAGACTTTCAAAATGATCAAGTCCAAGCATCAGCCTGAGTTTTGCTAACCTTCAGTAGATTGTGAGTGAGCCCTTCCCCATGCTGGCCAGTCAGTGTAATGACCATGTTGTTGCCAAGAGTGTTGCCTTTCACCATTCCCTCTAAAAGCTGTCCATGACAGGATGATGAATACAAAAGCCATCCTATGAATAATGATTAACCTCAGCAGGTGAGTTGGAGAAACCCAAAGTTACATTTTCCAGTGGGAGACAATCATCAACCTCCTAATGCTGGTGATTATTATCAGATTATTATGTGTTTTTTGTTTGTTTGTTTGTTTTGTTTTGTTTTTTTCCTAGTTATGTCCCTAACTTTCTCAAAGCACATGATTCATATTTATTTAGTCAAACTCTGTACACTGTATTTCAGTTATGGTTAATTAACTAAAACACTCAAAAAATCTAAAATTTGTTCATTCCACGTGGTCTCAAGTCATGCATGTTGTGGAATAATTTACCCACTGCTTGTTCAGAGAAGTGCCCGCATAAACACAGGAATGAGCCATTATATTCCTGGGGTAATTTCTTAGTGTTTCCATCTCACTGCAAAACTAAGCGAACTATTCCAGTGCAAAGTGCCTCACTAGTACACAGCACTTTCTTGATAAAAAATGGTATTTTTAAAATAGAGATCAGCATTTAATAATTTTATGGAAATAATATTAGTTTCACCCTTTAAAAGAAATGAATTTCATTGAAAAGCGTGCTCTGACTGTATATATGTTTTCCTATGAATGACTGATATATTTCAGAGGCTGGAAAAAATAAGATACTTTATTACTGGGATGTTTTACCTCTGAAAGAAATAGCTAATTTAAAAACTTTTCTTTGTTACGGTTGAACAAAGAAATAGAAGTGGCAGAAATACTCAAAGCAGATAAGTAATGATCCCTGTTTACTGTATTTTCCTAAAACTTCAATATATTGTCTTCTGACAGCTTAACTTCAATATACTGTCTTCAGCTGTGGAATTTATTTTTTTGCTGTATGCTTAAAATTAATAACTTCTGTTTTTAAATTCATAAAAAATTTTGACATGTCAGTATTTTTTTTTCATAGGCCTGAGAAATGGCTATTTGTCTGTACACAACTATAACCAATCTTCCACTCTGCATCTTGATTTAAAATCCTTTTGGGATCCATTGTAATCTTTCCTTTCCTCCCCTGCTTCCCCTTTCCCTATCCTGATCTCCTTTTTAGGCCTGGTGAAACCTTTGGGTTAAATCCTGGCCTCTTCCAAGATGACAGCAAATGTTTCTGAGAGCTTCCACGGTCTGGACATCCATATGGTGATTTGGAACCTGCTTTTGATCTCAGCTCAAAGTTCAGTGCTGGAGTGTGGGGGGGATTCCACAGGCCCAGATCCAAAAACATTCTGCTCCTTTGCCCAAGCTTTCATTGGCTGTTAGTGTAATTTTTGAGTAAGCACTACTTGGCTGAAAGTCCCAAGTTAAAAGCAGAGAATAACAAATAATATACCCAGCAATAAATTCAGACCTGAATTTGTTTAGCAGTTAATTATTGTTTGCTTCTGAGTCTCTGTTCTTACTCTTTTATTTACTCTGACAACAGATGTGATGCTTCAATTTCATTTGAAATTGTTTGTAATAAAGCTGACCAATATGCCCATATTCAACAATGTAATAGTACATCTTGTTTTAGTAATTGCTAATGATATTTTGAGATATAAATCTTCATCTCAAATTGCTTAAATTGCTGAATGAACATGTGTTTTGAATACCATGGGTGGGCTGGAAAAGAAAACCAGTCTTCAGTCATAAGCTGTGAGAAATCATTAAAATTACATTTCAGGACAGGGGGAACTCCATTCCAGGGGAACTCCAGAAGGAATTACGAAATTGTTTTCAGTGTGCCCCTCAAACCATAAGAAGCTCTACAGCTATCACCCTCCCACTCAGGAACTGCTCAATCTCCCTGTGACCGGAGCTGTTAAATGGAAGAGTGATATTCAAACAACTAATGCAGTTGGGTTCTTTCTCTTATGAGTTCAAAAAGAAGAAGAGCAGCAGGAGGAGCCCTCCTGTAAGACGGTTGCAGGAGGCTCTGAGGATGTGGGGTTCTCTGAGGTGATTTTGGTGACTTGTGAAACTACAATTTGGGAAGTGGCTTGCTTATTTTGAGATGTTATTTGGTATACGTCTGTAATCTTGTGCAGATAGCGATATTAGCACAAAATATTTCATTTACCTTAGAAGCTTCTACAAGATAACCAGTGCTGATACATTGCTTCAAAGGCATCCATAGGTGTAAACAACACTGTTACCATATATCACTTCCTGAAAAACAAAACAAAACAAAACAAAACATAAAAAAGTGAATAAATTCCTCAGCTGTTTCTCATAACAGGTTTTATCTTTTCCCCTGTCAGTTTACAAGTGTTATCCTTATTGCAGGTGATGTGCATTGATTTACCTCACCTTTGTGCTGGAATCCCTTATCAATCTATTCTGAATCAGAGCAAATCTTGTCTCGTAAGATAAGGTTGCTGAGCTTCTCTGCTTGCAACATACTGCAATTACAAAGCCATTTACACATTTATATTTGCCACTGGAGGAAAGAAAAATCAGGCTTGAATTTACTCCTCTATTATCTTGAAAAGCAAGATAGTATCGCTGAAGGAAGAATAGAGAACTTCGCTTGATACCTGAAAAATAAGTTTTTCTCCAAAACCAAAAAGTGACTTTGGTATTTAATTTAAGGTCAGCTAAATGTGTCCTTTCAAATAGTCTTGGAAGAAATAAAGTCATGTTTAAACATATGGGTGACATTTACTAGTGGTTAGCATACAGCATATCTACTGATTACTAATCCATGGAAGACAGAAATGTTGCGTGCTGAAGGTGCATCTGGCTGCAGCTGCCCTTGGTTGCCACATGAAGCAGTGGGTGATGCTGTGAGACCACCTGTGATGGATGCCTCACTGAAGGCTGTGTGGAGGATTTCTAAAATGGGCTTTTATGACTCAGTTTATCAGCAGGCCATGCCTTCTCCCAGCAGTGGCCGGAGGTTGAGCTGGCCTCAGGTGCCTCCATGTCCCCAGACTGCAGGGAATGCCTATGTAAATGGCTCCATGCAGTACTAAAATGAGGGTGGCAGCACATGATGCTCTTGGTTTATCTATGTGTCTGAAAGCTCTGGGGGGCTGGTAACAAAACATCAGGTTTACACAGTGAGCTGTTTCTTTCCCCTCCTCCAGGCAATCTAATTCATAAAAACCCTTGTTTTCCTCTATCCATCTCAGTTACTTGCTTGCTTGCAGGGACAACTATCAAAGAAGTTTGCTGAGCTAACAGGCAGATCCCAGTTTGGTAGCACTTTACTGGTGACCCGGAGTGAAAGCTGTATTCATGTGTGCACGCTGAGGGCTGGGGGACACAAGGCCAGGTCCCCTGCCATGGTCTCACTTTCTAGCTGCTGTCAAGCTAGCAATGATCCTGCTAGGAGAGTTCATGGTTCAAAGCTGAAGCAAAATAATTTTTTATGAGGCAGGCAGTTAGATGTCACTTTGTGATGCTGCAAAACAAACATCTCCATACCCAATTTTAACACAAGATGCCACAGTCTGACTCTACCCCTAGCACAAACTGACAGAGATGTTCCCAAAAATGCTCTGCTGTTGGTGGCTGGAGGCAGATGGCTGGCTGAAGAGCAAACACATGGGGAAGGGACAATTTGTCACTGTGTAACTGGAACTTGGCTGTATGTGTGTGACAGTGAGGATGCAGGTGAGGAATTATTTGTGGTGAATAGGTTAATGCATTAGACTCGAGCAGCTGTCTCACCTTTAGAGGGTCCTCATGTTTCAGCTCTTGCTTTCTGCCAGTGATCTCTCTAAAAGAAGCCAGCATGAAGGAGATTAAGCAGAATGTGGCAAATTACTTTTATTCTGCAACTTTGTTACATCAACAATTAATGTTCATGGTCCTAATGGTGTTTGTGAGCCTTCATGGGGTGCAATGTTAAAGGGGGCAGAGGAAAAAAATTCCTCAATACAAATTTGTAATCTGGACTTCTGCCAAGAAGCTGCCTCCTCATCGGGTATAAAATGTACTCCTTTATACTATGCACGTTATGGAGATAGCGTTTCTGATGGAAACCAACTGAGAGGCTGCTCACTTAAAGCACACTAATAAAGTCTAGTACTTGTTCAGGTGAATAAACAAATAAACACATAGTGACTTATTTTTCTTACACCCACGAATTTGTCTATTTGCTTTTTATTATTATTTTTTTTTTTTTCCCCAAATAAAGAGAACATCAAGGGAACATCAACAGATGTATGTCAACAGGTGACTGTATGGGGAAATAACTGGTATGAGTTCTGCACTTTTATGTCTTTGCTAGTACTTTGCTGCTTAGCAAAAAGTCAAGAGGCTTCCATATTGGAGATGAGGGATGGGTTCATCTCATTTGTATGCATGAAATGTTTATTTCCCTCATAGCATTTTATTTTCCTGGTTCTTTTTCTCTACTGTTTCACAATATCATTACAAAGCATGTTTGTTTTATTCATGTTGACAACTAAGCACATTAAAACAAAAAAACTTTCCAACCTCCTTGCATTAAAACAAAAAAACTTTCCAACCCACTGTACATATCCAGGTAATAAATATGTAGAAGTAATTCATGCATATGGAAACCACTGTAGGGATTATTAGTCCCTGACTATAGTATAAGACCCTGGAAACCCAACAGCACAGTTGAGAGTTTATCATCAGTATTTCTTCTTTCCAAAGGGCAGATAAAACATAGTTTTTCTTTCAAAAATATTTTTTGCATAGATTTGTTCACAAGAGAGGAGAAGAACTTTCTACCTGGATGACTGGGACCTGTTTGATTTGATCTTGCTGGATTTGGTGACATAGCCATGACTGTCAATAATAAGCTTAACCAGAGTTTAGCCTTAAGGCTTTGCCTCATTATGCACCAAACAGAAATTTTAAAGTATTTTGATGACATATTTTGTATATTTATTATAGAACTTTTATGAACATATAGCAAGCACTCATCCGTATCCTCATTTCTATTACTGGACTGTTGCTTGTATCTCATTGCTCTGAATAAGACGCAATGCTACATTTCATTTGACGTCCAAAATTGAACTCTTCCACCAGGGCCAAATGCCACCTAGTGATTAAATCAGGAATTGCACTTAAACACTTAATGCTGGTGGAGATCATGCGAGAAACTCGCAGCCAGAATAGTTCTTAAAGATAGCAAATTTATCATTGTGATTAGAGACGCCTGTTATAAAAATTTTATCTATGTGAACTATGAGTAAATCAATTTTTAATCTCCTAATTAGAGCACTATACAGTTGCAAAGCATCAGTTAATTGTAATGAGATGCATTTTCCTAAAGACAATATTTCCCATTCAGTTTTAGCTATGGTTTATATGCATAATATATATGTAGTGAGTGTTTCTCAGGATACCTCTCAATTGATGCATGGCCATAGACAGGATATGGGGCCAGCTGGATAGCATGGTGCATCTGTTCTACCTCCTTCATAAGTCACATTTACCACTCCTGAAAATCCACATAGACATTTTTGTGCAAGATCATAACATTTCTTTTGGTATACTTCTTGGCTATTTTTGTGTTTTAAAAATACATTTTTTCCAGTATTGTTCATTCTGTGTGCAGAGGGAATGTAAAAGCAGAAACTGTTTTATGGAGATGAATTGCATTGCTTTCCCTGGTATGATTTCATTCCAGCAGCTCTCTACATGCAGGCTACCTCACCCTTAAGCCTTGCATTTTCACAGTTGTTTTTGTTGTTTTTCCCCTGCTTGATGCTACTCATATGCCAGGCTAGGAGCATGTCCTGCAGAGCTCAGCCCCATGGCCCTTGGTAGGGATCTTCAGCAGCACAACGAGCAGCGTGGGAGCTGGCCAGACTGCCTGCAGGGTGCTGAGCCTCCCCTTGGGAATGGCACCTGTCAGTATGCAATGTTGATGAGACAGATAATGTAATGGTTCCTCCTTTACATAGCTTTCTATAATGCTTTACTGGTCATGACCTGATGCTTGCCCTGACCCAACCTGGAATACAAATTTCATGTGCTTGGTGCAACTGATGCGACACAAGCAAATCCAGTGCCTCTCCAGGCATAAAATACCATCCTTAATCCTGGTTTTGCATGAGATTTATTTTTATGAACTGTAGCTGGTGGCTCCTGAATCTTCGCTTGCTTGGTCTCTCTCAGTGCAACACAGTTCCTGATATAATTTCCTATTGCTCTGCACTCATTTCTCTTGCACTGACCCCCAGAAAGATGTTGAGAAAGGGAATTGTTCATCCACCTTTGTATAAAATTCAGCTCTGAATGGTAAGATTGTAAACAAAACTAATAGCTTCTGAAAATAAACTGGTACCCAGAATGCAACAGGTCGTCTCCAGCTGCAGAATAAAACAGTGCCTGATCTGAAAGACATAAAATCCTCAGGTAAACAGCACAGCTTTCAACAGAGAAATACATTAATTTTTCAAAGTCATTTTTATATTTACATAATTATATTCACATAGAAAAAAAAATGTACTTTAGATTATTATCACTAAATTCTCTGTGCATTTTTTTTTCTGGTATCAGTGGAGTTGCAGGAGGAAAACTTTTATGCTTTCATGTTAAGAGTGTGAATGCATTGGAGCAGAATTTGTCAAAGCTAACCAGTATATTATGAATATATTTATCTTTTCTTTGCCATTTTTTTTGAGGATATCTGTATAGAAGACCAAAAGACTGTCATGATTAAAGTTTCTGAAATGTTGGTGTATTCTTAAACAATTCAGTAAAAATCCCAAGGAAAAAAAAAAAAAAAAAAAAAAAGAAAAATGAACCAATAGCCATTCATATGGGAGCTGATCTCACCCAATAGACTTTGAAAATTGATAATTAACCAGACACAGGAAGGTTCATCACTTGGTAATGAGCTGCCTCCAAAATCATCTGATGAATAAAGGCTGTCAACCAAAATCTCTTGGCATGGCATGTCAAGCTGCAGGGCTTACTACAGATGGCATGTTGTGTCTGACCATCTGATCAAGTCAGGAGATACTAATGAAAAAGGGATGTGAGCTCCAGACAATAATTTCTAATTCTTCAAAAAAAGCAGAAACAAGTGGTAGAATCTCCATATCCTCCATGGTGTATTTCAGGAAAGGGAGGGAAACATGGTCCCAGGCCAGTGTTAGAAGCAAAACACAGCATAAAACAACAAAATTACATATGCATTATTTAACACCATTACTAGAGAAGATGCAGTTGTGGAGAAAGAGCTACAGTAAGAGGATGAAATGGAATCCCAGAGCATTTATAATATCCGTCTTCCCTGTGGCACAAACTGGCACACATACTGCTAGCCGCTATTTCTTCCAATTTGTACAATTCAAGGCTGTTTTTCACCCCTTTGAAAAAGGCCTACCCAGTAGTCTTTACTCAAAGGAGAATTGTAAATGATAGCTACTCTGGGCTGGAGCTCCATCTACCCAATAACACACAGTTGAGCTGTGCAGTGAAAACCATCAGTTCTCTTGTGCTGTGTAGCAGTGCTGTGGGTACCATAGATGTTACAGCTTTGTGGAGTTAGAGGGTAGCATGCACATGCATAAAAGCCATTTGGATAGAAACAAATGGTGTTGAAAGGTCACATCTTTTCTCTCTCCAAACCAGGCCACACCGAAACATGCTCCAGACTTTATTCAGCCAGTTCCCTCACAGTGAACATCGGCACTTAGCCCAAGATGGATTACTGTGTGCTTACTCCATGCAAGACATAAAAATAACCAAAAAACGACCACCCTGGCCACGTGCAGAGAGAGCTGGCGAGCATCTGGGTGCATAGGTTTGCAAGAACGAGGGCAGCTGTGTGGCTTCCAGGGCCAGCTTCTCCCCCTGGGAAGGAGGCAGTGAGGGAATTTCTTGGTTATCAAGAAACCTTACCCACCTCACCCAGCAGTAAAGCAGATTGTTACACCAAGCCAAGACAACCTGCAAAATTAGAAAACGCCAACCCAGCTGACTCCAGCACACTTTGCAACAGGAGGATGGCACCAACCTGGCAACATATCCCGTAGCATGCCTTTCCTTATCAGACCATGAGGAAGACAGACATAGAATATCCTGAGTAGGAAGGGACTCACAAGAATAGTTGAATTCAACTCCAATATCTTCCAAATAAGAAAAAATGGGTAATGGGTGGCAACCTGACCTAATAATTGTAATTGGGCTCCATCAAAATAACCTGAAGTCAGCTTGATACTTAGGTTAGCTAGGGAACAGTCCTGAAGAGCTGATGGTTCTCAGAGAGTATGAGAGATTTGTCCAAAATGGTTTTGCTGGTTGTTTGTTTTCTAGGGGGGTTGTTTTCAGGATGAACCCCAGTGAAAAATGAAGGACTTGACATGACAGCTGGTGTCCTTTGTTCTTGGTCATATACAAGTGATCTATGCCAGACTTGAGTGCAGGTATCTTGGTGCTCGTGAGTAAGTGATGTAAGAGTTGGTGAAAAAAATATATGAAAGAATGGTTGTTAACAGGTAGAATGGAATTTCTTGGAGCTGTTAATAAAGAAACATTACCTCCTCCTTCCATAATAGCTTACACTGAGTTTTGTCTCACTGTTCCACCCAAACACACACCTGGCCAGGAGAAATAACTTAAGCTGCCTACCAGGCAAGCCGGATTGGGATGGGCTGTCCCTGTGATGCTTTACCCAGCCATAGATATTGTGTGGGGTAAGCTTGTGGTTGGCAGGTTGGGTCTGGGCTACACACCAAGCTGAAGCAGCGTAATTCTGTAATTGTTTCCCAGGCAACCTTGGAAATGGCATAGTCGTGTTCATACCTAATGAACCTGGCTCTGTGTGAGTTGCCTGTGATGGAGGCAGTCCTTTCTATCACCAATGCCAAGGGATGGTTAATTTGGGATGAAATAAAGTGTCCTTCTGTAAATTTTTAGAGTGGGCTGATAAGCCTGTGGGATTTCCTTGGGGGGCTATCAGCAACCTGTTGGCTTGCTGAATCCCGTAATGGCCTGTAAATATTGATTAATCCCTTACAGATTTTTTTCTTGTGTTTGGAAAGTGGAAACCAAGAAAATATGCATTTATTTATTTATTTTAGATTCATTTCAAGGTAATTGAGACTAATGTTGCAGTGAATAGAAAAAATATTTCCTGTTCCCCTGCTGCCAGCACATATGGGACACACATGACTGCTGCAGTGACACCATCTGTCTTGAATTAAGCTTAATGTGTGTTTCATACATGCAGCAGTAAACAATGTGCTGAATACAGTATTTGACAGAGGTCAGAAGCTTTCCTTTTAGTTATGTTTTAGATATCTTTGGACATTTGAGATGGCTTAATTATAAAGGTTAGGAGCTTCATGGGCAGGGTTACAATTAATTTTGAACTTAAACCTCAGATTCATTTTTTAGTATGTGCTCTTCCCAAATTACATCAATTGCATTTTCTAAGGCTTTACAAATTAAATACACTGATTAGAAATTAAAATTAATCCATATTAGTATGCCAGAGCACATAACATCCAATATATAAAATCTTTTTTTTTGTCCTTTATCTCCTTAGCAGAAGTACACAGTGTTATCTCTTTGTATGTGGCAGTAACATTATGAAAGGCCTCCATCTTCTCCTTCTCCCTATGTGAACCTAAAATGATCACATTTACTCAAAAAAAAAAATGAGGGCTGTGAGCTGCACAAACATTTCTGCATTACCTGGTGTCATGGTTTTGACTGGGATAGAATTAATTTTCTTTGTAGAGGCTCATAAGATGATATGTTTTTGATTTTTTTTTATTTTTTTTTTTTTGAAAACAGTGTGAAAACACAGTGGAGTTTTCAGTTGTTGCAGAGCAGTATTTGCATACAGCCAAGGAGTTTTTTGCTCCTCACATTGCCCTGCTATCGAGGAGGATGGGGGTGCAGCAGGAGCTATGAGGGGACACAGGCAGGACAGCTGACCCAAACTGGCCAGAGGGATGTCCCATACCATACGAGGTCATGGTCGGGGGGAATGTTTAGAGTGATGGCATTTGTCTTCCCAAAAGACCATCGCGCATGATGAGCCCTGCTGTCCTGGGAGTGTTTGAACACCTGCCTGCTGATGGGAAGCAGTGAATGAATTCCTTATTTTGCTTTGCTTGCATGTGCAGCTTTTGCTTTACCTAGTAAACTGTCCTTATCTCAGTCCATGAGTTCTTGCACTTTTACCTTTCTGATTTTCTCCACCAACCCACCTTGGGGGAGTGATTGGGCATTTGTGTGGGGCTGAGCTGCCTGCTAGGGCTAAACTGCAACACCTGGCTTCTTAAACATTGAACCAATGCCCCGCTGGAGGGATTATAAAGAATCATAAAATCACATAATTATTAAGGTTGGAAAAGCTCTCCAAGATAACTTTGTCCAGCCATTCCCCTACTGCCAATGTCGCCCACTGAACCATGTCCCTAAGCACTACATCCAGCCTTTCCTTGAACACCCCCAGGGACGATGACACCTCCCTGGGCAACCCGTCCCAATGCCTGGCTGCTCTTTCTGAGAAGAATGGTGTATGCCAACCTGCTATTTGGCTGCACAGCACAGAAGGTTTTCCAATAAACTCCAAACCTGTGGAAACTTTATGCAAGTGGTATTTTCCAGTATGCATGTCCTTGTGAAGGAGCAGTGGTGACTTGCAGCTGCTCTATCTCATACTGACTGTCACATTTACACCAGAGACTCTGGTTCACCTTAATTTGTTAGAAGAGCTCCACAGAGGGCATGTCCACAAATTTGCTTTGCTCTCAGCAGGGATGACACTATGCAGCCCTAAATGTTGGCTGCTTCCAAGAACACATCTCAGCTGCCATTCCTGTGTCACAACTGAAGAAATCTTTTGTAAGAGCTTGTATGTAGGACCAACCTTTGGTTGGCCCACATCACCTGGGGGCTTTTCCTTGGTCTCCAGAAAGCTCAGCAATTATTTCTAATGACACAAGGAATGAGAGGTTGTCTCTTCCAGAAAAAGTGCAGATTTTTGTTGGAAGACCATTTTCAAATGCAGAAATAATAAGAACAAAAATTGGTGTTGATCCAAAACTTTATTTGAAAATCATAAGATACTTCCTGTATCTCCTTCAAAGGAAAAGAAAAAGGGAAGGAAAATGAGTCTCTAGATGCTTGGGATGTGTTCAGGAGAAGTGTAGAGGTGACAAGACTTAGCAAAAAGCTCTTTGGCAGGAATGATATTATAAAACCCTGCACTGTCTTGGTTTGCTCCAGGAAACCAGGCAGCTGTCTATCCAGGTAGTCTTGTAGTTCCCGTTTCTTTAGCACTGATTTGAAATGCATGTTCTGGTTATTTATTTTTAATGTTTTCCCCTCAAGGTGTCACTGCAGGGTAGACTTAAGGCTATTTACAAGCTCCAGCTATATATTTTCATTCCTAAAAGCATTTGGCTTCCTTTGAAATGCAACCTTAACTACAAACACCTTGGGTAGACAATGCATCATTTGAAGCTCATGCAATATCTCAGTAATGTAAGTTAAGTTACCCTTCTTCACATTTTCATCTTTTCCCCATAATTGTATAGTTCACCTGGGAAGAGTTATGAATGGCTACAGCGTTGGGTTTAAGCCCATTCAAATGCAGCTCTCTGGTTAGTACTAGGGAAAAATAGATCCATACCACCTTTAATTCCCACCTCAGCACTAGGGCTGCTACTTGCACTAGCATCCTGTTGAAATATCTTTCTGTGACTTTTTTAATAGTTTTCTGTGCACATCTTGAATCCAAAAGGCAGTCAGCACTGCCTGACACATTAGCTGGCATCTCAGGTGGTCAAAGCACAGGGAGAACAACACAGGCTTACTTAAAGTGATTACCTCTTTGTTAAACAGGAATTAGGATGGACTTTTATTTATTAATTTTTATTTTTTTCTCAAAGTGGTGCAATTGATAGAAGCCTTCATTTTGTGAGAGGAAATATCAATTATTCCACTAGCAGTAGGAGGAATAAAGCCTTATATTGTTACATCCCCCCAAGTTACAGTAATCCCATTGCCTTGTATAGTCCCTGTGACACCTCTCTCTGAGGGCAACTTACATACCAGCTGGCAAATGCACTGATCTGCCAGCCAGCAGTTCTTAAAAAAATAAAAATAAAATAAGTGTAACACATGAAATCTACCTATCTGTCAGGGAGATGAAGGGATTGATGAAGGGATTAATTTGTGTGTTGTTGTTGTTGATTGGTTGGTTGTTTTTTTTTAACTTCTGCTGAAATCCTGGCTTTTATATATCCTGCAGGGTATTTTGAACGTGTACCTTATCATCACATCTGTTTTCAATTAGCCAGTGAGCTCAAAGGTGGTGATTCACAAGCACCATTTTCTTAGGACAACAACCTAAAAAATATCTGGTTAGGTGAGCTAGGGAAATTTTTTCCTACTGTGACTCAGATTAATTCAAAATCACTCATCTACTTGCTTGTAGGAGTATAAAGGAGTTAGTATTCTGTATAGGTATGGAAGACAACTAGATGGTTCCTCTGTGTCCTACATGCAATGCATCCAGACTCTTACAACAAGTGACTTCTTCATACTTTGCAAGTAACGTAAAAAATGCAAATACTTTGCACTTCAGTCTTATCAGGTACAAGATTGTGATGGAGCTGATGAATCATGGTGAACTGACACGACTTAGACTGGAGTGTTTTATGCACATGAAGTTCAAATGTGTCTTGGTGGAAGAAGATAGCTCTCACTGGTGATCCTTTTTCTATTTCAGTCTTGTACATGTTTAGACTCCAGACTTTATTATCTATTTATTTATTTATTTTTCTGTCCTATCTGCTTATGTACGTATTTGATTAAACTTCCCTAAGAAAGAAAGCGAGAATGCAATGAGGGTCAGCAAGAGGGTTCTACTTTTTCTTCTTAACCCAATTGCATTTTGTCTTGTGCCTTCCACTTTTTCTTCTGATATTTTCCTATTGCTGACAAAATAATGTATTAACATTACCATTTTTGCTGTCAGTAGAAGAACATCTAAGCTACCTCTCAGAAAACTGATTGGGTCAACAGTGGGTAGTATAAAGAGATCCTGAATTAAAGCACGCCTGGCTGAAATATATAGAGAGATGTAATTAGGGGCCATTAAGCTGAGCATCGCTACTTGTGATGCAGTTGTGATGATGTTTTAAGCCAGCCTCTGCAATCTAATTACATTCACTAACCATCAAGAGGATGTTATAAGGGTGATAATTCAATCACAAGAAAGTTAGAAAATACCAGCATTTAGGTTTTATCTATGATCCAAAGTGCGTATTACACAGCAGTCTCTGATTGCTTTCTTCTAAATATATTTTAAAATCCCTCTCAGAAAATGAAATCTAGACACAAGAGCAGAACCTGGAGGCTAGGTGTGGAGTTTAAATCTTCCTTGCAGCTATCCTAGCTCATAGGATATACACGGTTAGTGAGAACTTGCTCGCGCCCCTGAGTTCACACCCCTGTTAACACTCAGATACTTCCTGCCACCTCTTCCCTCACCCTTTGCTGCTGCACTCTAAAATAACATTGCTCTTTTCCAGCAGGACAGGGCTGCTCTGATCCCAACAACCCCAATAGAAATTGGCTCCTGCCTGCAAATTTCTTTTTTAATAGACCTTCATCAGGAACTTTCCCTCTACCTTGATGCATGATGGCACCCTCTGTGGCAGGTGGACTTCACAGTCATTATTTACCTCCAGGCTTCTGAGAAATTTTGTTGCTGTCCAGATAGAAATGAGGAGTGGACAGTCCATGTTGTGCAGAGCATGCAGGGCTTGTCCAGCTTGGCAAGTGTAGAAAGGGATCCACTTTAAGACTAAGAAAGTGGCCATGTGCACATCATTCAGAGGAAAATTCCTTGCAGATTATTACTGCTGAACCCACAAATGTAATGTCTACACAGCAGTCAGAGAAGTAATTGCTGCACATACTGTCATATATGAACAGGCTTAGCCCCACTAATTCAATAACAATAGTAAACTCAAGCCATTCAATAACAGTACAGGCTCAATCACAGAAACAACAGTGGTGACAATACAACAACACAACAACACAACCTTCATCTCCATGAAGTTTCTTGGGCAGCCAGGGGCTGGGAGACTTGGACAGCTGGAAGACATCAGATGCATTGTTATTATCATACCTGTCAACTGAAGTAAAGTTGGCTCATGTGTGCACTACAGTGCATTCCTTGCATTTTACCACAGATGTAAGCAACAGCATGATTTAAGAATACAGTATACCTGTTTGCCTCCCCCTGATTATGACTATTACAAATCAAATTGGAACACTGCTAATCAATTACACAAGCTGAGATTTAATTTGCTCAGGTACAGCTAAGTGACAGATCTCATTAAAATACAACTATGTGAAAAATTTGAGAAGTCTATGTTATTATTTTGTGAAGTTCATTAGGGTTAATAAGTATGAAGTAACTTTCTCTGAATTAAAACAAAAATAAGTTAATAATATTCCTCTGAAAACAGGGAAAATGTCCTATCCCATGAAAACTCAATATTTCTCTGGAGAGAAACTGTGTTGTATTTTTTAATATAAAATTAATCAGAGCATCCCAGACCTAGACAGCAGGGATACAAAATAAGGATGCTTTTTCATTTCAGAAAGTATAGGAATACCACTGAGTTACCAAGACCCTTTCAGCTCTTCAGCACTCATTAAGCTGCAGATGTTGAGGTTCAGAGAACTCAGCAGTCACCTTGTAGTCTAGGATGTATAATTGCTCTATCCAATTTTATTTGCCCTGCTTAATGCAGTATGTCAATTCATGACATATTGATTCGACTTATAGAAGTATTTTTTTTTTCCTGTTCATTTAAATTATAGTTTAGACTGAACATGCTTGAAGGAGATGTCTATAAATTATGTTGGCTTTCAGTAAGTCTATGTTCAAAAATACAATTCAAATAAAAAGTGTTAACTAATTTTGTTTAATTATTGATTTAAGTCTACCCTGCTTCTGGAAAATGTAATTACCAAAGTTGAATTTGGCCAGGTGCACTGAGGATTATATGGGTTCAGATGGTAAAAGAAGGAACTTGGTCTCCTAGATCGATGAAGGAAATGCATTCTTTGATTGTGGTTCCAAAGTCCAGCAGTGACTGAGAGTGTCTGATTATCCTACTAGCCATCCCCCAGAGAATAGAGAATGTCAGTTATTTGCTGGGACCTTTCCAGCATGGTATCTCATTGAAATATGAACCAGAGTGATGTTCTTTGAGTGAAAAAGAGGTCAGATTAGGCCTCGAGCTGAAACATGTGTCTACACAAGTATGTGTCTTATAAATGAATTTTGTACCTTTCTGACTGCACTCTTCTCACCCCAGGGCCTGTTTTTTCCTCTACAGCCCAATATGAACACCAGCAAAAGGACAAGAGTCTTCTAAGGAGGCTCTCAAGGGAGGGTCACTTCTGGAAGCATCTCCACCAGCCTCAAACCTGTGAAGCAGAGAAGGACAGAGTCTCTGACACTGACACCAGAAAACAAGGATCACTGTTTAAATTGTGATTGTTTGAATGAGTCTTACTTTTGTCCAAGAAGGAGGATACACCTGAGAACAGCTGGAGTTTCCCAGGTACATGTCCAGGAATCAACCAGATCTTTGAAGAGTGTGCTTTGACAAAGCTGCTCCCATCAATAGAGTTTCCTATGAGGCGATATTGTCAGACCATCATGTTAAAATTTTAAACTAAAAGTTTCTATTGTACTTCTTGCACTACTAAAATGCCAATTCATTTTTCTTTAATGAACATTGTAGTATTCCTGAAGGTTAAATTTATTACTTCCAGAAGATTTCAATACTGATCAAATAAAAGTCTTTTGCTGATACATTCCCAAACAATAGCATTAGGTTTGTAGGAGGATTTGAAAGATTATGTGTGGGATTGTAAAACAGCTTTAGGATAACCTCTAATTCATGTTTTTGAATTACTACAGTCTTAGTGCGGCAATCACGGTGGGACTCTTTCCTTTCATTACAAATATTCAGATTTCTTTCTGTCAGGAAAATGGGGGTCTCTTAATGGCATCCTTTCCCAAATAGTTTAGGTGTGTTGGAAGTTTTCCCTCAGATAGAGGTTGCTTTCCACTGGTTTGCACAGCTGAGTAATTTGTGGGGTCAAAAGTAACTCAAGGCAGGCAAGGAACCCAGCTGCACTTGTGCTCCTCTCTGTGCTCAGCTTTCCTGACGTTTGCCAAGCTCAGCAATTTTTTTGGCAGGGTAGTGAGGAGATCATGAGTCTTTGGGCAAGGATTTGAAGGCTGGCCAGGAGAATTAGACTGGGGGCAAATGTCAGGGCATGGGGATTATTCGCTGCTAAGGTAAGGTTTGTATTGATTCGGTACTGTCTGACAAACTCAGTGCTCCTTGCAAAGTCAGGAGGCTGGGATCTGTGTTTTTTTTCAAGGCCTATGGTTGCATGTTTGAGATCTTTTTCCTCTGAAAACTGTGACATTGCATTTGCAGGAAATAGATCCCTGTGAGGAGCTGAGATAAAGCTGATGTGATCTCTGTGGAGACTTCTCTGCAAATGAAAGGAAACCCATGCTACTGCCCTGCTTGGTCCAAGGCTGGGGAAGATGTCCCAGCTGGCCAGGAAGTATGGGTCATCTCCCTCCGAGCTTTCAGCCAAAAAGAAACAGCTTGCAGCCCATGTGGCATGCCAGGGCGAGCAGTACACACTACGTTAATGCTCATCGGAACCCAATGACCTGTCAGTGTGGGTTTGGCAGCACTGCCTGAACTGCCCCAGCATCTGTGAGCTGCATGGTCAGGGCAGCTGGGAGCACATAGGGACAGCTTGCTCCTGCCCCGGGGGGCTGCCTGGGCTTGGGGAGGGGGAGCAGCAGGGAACAGCAGTGGCCAAAGGGTCCCTGCACCCACCTTGCAAAGGAAAGCCAAAATGTATGGAAAAAGCAGGTCCTGTGAGCTCAGCCCTGGCTGGGCCCAGGGAAGTTTGGAGCAAAATGTTGCCATTACACCCATAAGGGGAATGCAGAGAATCATGGCACAATGCCTCATGGTCCCTGGTAGAGGATGCTGGAAATGATGCAATAAAAGCTTCTGGACATGCATAGCTGCTAACGTAAGCCATAACCAAGATCTACATCCCAGTGTGTGGCAGTTACTTGTTTGGATATTGATGGTCTTATGAAAGCCTCTGTTGAAAATGATACAGGATCAAAGATGAAGAGCTGTGTTGTATGGGAAGATCTTAGCATCCTCTTTTAATCTTTTAGCTCTGAGATATGTAACTAACATTATCATGATGGAAACTGCTGGGTTTGCTCTTTCTTTACAACACTTCTCTAGAAAAATGTCCAACCACCATTTTTCTTTTACATTTTTTCTTTTACATGTTGTTGTTGTTGTTGTTGTTTCTTTTTATTTTTCTTCCTGTTCAGGTGACTTATAAGGTCCTTTAAAAGTTTCCCATTACAGACACAAGGGACAACCTATTGTGTTCCCAAAAGCCTCATGCCCTGGTTAAAAGGCCAGTGGTGTGCTCAGAAACTACTCCTTGGAAGAAACGAAGGGAGTTATTAATCAATGAACGGGTACAACTTCAGGCAAAAGAGTTGCTCTGGCTATAATATTTAAAGCTGAGATTACCAAAAGCACTTAATAATTATGAGTGCCTCACTTCTTGGGTATTCCACCGGAGAAATCTTTGAGGCCTTATGTTTGGAGAATAAGTGCTTGGCATTTCCTGAAAATTATGTCTCCGTTAACATATTTCAAGTGGTGCATGAAGAAAGGGAGCTATTGAAAATCACAAGGCCAAGATGTTCTTTAGTGACTTTAAATGGTCAGACAAAACATATTGTCATGCCGAGACACAGCTCTTCAAGGATTTTGAACATTTTTTTTCCTTCTCTGAAAGAGAGATTAAATAACAGTATATCTGAAATCTTACACTGCACTTCAGTTGTGTCATGAAAAATGGAATTCCTATTTGATATTAATGGAGCAGGTGAAACGTGAAATGATATTTCTTTAATCTTTAATGAAATTTCTGGTTTTAGCATTTAGCTCATCTGTTCAGTGACACAGAAGAGCTAATAATATCACTGTTTTTTGAAGGATTTATTCACTACGGGCAGCCTGATTTTCTGAATCTGTAGGAGACTGCTTAGGTGCTCCAATGATGCATGAAAATAATAATAAAAAAATCCCGTGTCCTTGAAGCCCAGTGAGCAGAGTTGCAAAGGTATAATTAAAAAAGAAAAAAAAAATCTCCCAATAAGCCACCACCTTAGAACAGGAGCACAGTAGTTTAGAAAATAACCATTCTGAGAATTAACAGGAGCAATGGGTTCTCAGGAAATCTTCAAATGAGGATGCTCTATAGCTTGGATAAACAACTATACATTCAACACTAAAAGGTTGAAGGGTGCTCTCTGTAACAAACTGTTTCTGTGCTGAACTACCTTACTGATTTAAAATTGAATACCTGCTTTTGTAAAACCCCATGAGAGGGTTTACTCAAAAGGTTACTAATGAAGTTGCAAAATCTGTGGGGAGAAACCAAACTTTTCTCACAAGTGGTAGGATGTATAAATCAGAAAATACTGTGCATGACAGAAAGTTTTCAATCAGGTTGTCTATTGATTTCTCTTTATTTCTCTCCACATCTTGGCTGCTTTTCCATCACCAGACAGTTGTCCTGGAGCATGATGTCAGGGAATGCCTCTTGGCTGAAGAACAAAATGGAGCAGAAACAAGAGGAGGACGTGGGGGACAGTGGGGGAAGTTCCCATGTCTGCACAACCTGAGCGCCCACCATGAGCAGTATCCAGGAGACATGGGATCCATGGAATGACAGGGACAAAAATAAACAGATAAAACCTCCCATAGTTCTCCAAAATTCCTTCACCGACCCCTTCCAACCACCCCAGTCACTGATATACATCCAGTGTTCCCTCTCCAGCCTAGCCTTTTTGGGGTTATGGTATGCTACATGATCTCTTGAAGTCATCCCCACTTTGAATTTCCACTATTTCAGCCCAGACATCTTTCCTTTTTTTGTTTTTCGTTTGTTAGTGAGGGAAGGAGGAGGCTGACCTCTTAGAAGAGAGGAACATTGGAGGAGTGTCCAAGAGAAGCAGTTATACTTTCAAATTCAGAGATGCTCTCCAGTACCCATTAAAGCTAGCTAGTAATGAAGCTAATATAAGCCTTGGCCATTCTCCCAGCTAACTGTCCTAATAATAGAAATACCCCTATGAATGAGTATCTGATACTGGGGATCTGCCAGGTGATTTCCATTAAAAAGAGCAATTGGTGACAGAAGCCCAGTACAACACCATTGGTGGAGTTCTGCTTCTCTTCTTCAGAACACGACTGGGATGAGCAAGAGGAGTTCCATTCTCCATGCCCTGTTTTCAGTTTCCCTTTTGTTATTAGCACTTTCCTGATGTCTCTGCTCTTTTGGACTTCTCTCCAAAGTCTGCTTCCCTTTGTTTCCCACTTATACTATGTCTGCACACACAGCAGTGCAAACAAATTCACCCTCTCACCCTTGTGTTAGTTTGTAGGAAGCCTCCAGAGCCTGTGTGGCTGAGCTGGGGAACAGTGCTGTGTGCAGCTCCATGCTGGTGGGTGGATTTTCCTCTATCTATCTTATTTTAAAGATCTATCTCACTTCTTCCGTGCAGCCTGAAGGAAGAATCACCTTCCTTCAGCTGGGGAGCAGCTAGTGAACCCATCAGGTTGCAGCGGCCTGAGATGAGATTTAAATGAGGTGGTCACAAAATCTACTGGTGCATAGCCATGTGGTCATTTAACCACAGTTTGAAAGCACCAGCATGAACAAAAGGGATCCAGCAACCTCTAAAAGACAATTTGTCCAAGCTATCACGAGAAGATTCAAACATTTGCAACGTAGCTTCATCTTGAACTACTCCAAGGACCAATGTTGCTTGTAGCTTAATGTAGATGCTTCTGGACATGTGCATCACTACAAGGCAAGACCCCCAGTGCCCCATGCCTGGGAAGTTGGTGGCTTTCCCAGGTGACACGAGGACCCTCCTTAGCCACAGCTGGGGCTTTTGGAGCCCGTCCATGTCAGTGTGCGTCCTCTGCCAGCATGAGGTGCAGGAAGAGGTTGAAGAGCTCCGTCCAGGCCTCTTAATTCATGTTTCCCTTCTGTTTTATTAATATCAGCTCAGATTTTAATTTACAGAAAAAATGTACCTCGGTAGTACCCACAATCACATTTTCTGCTGGGCTCTTCAGATGTGACCCAGAAACCTTATCAGAGTGCACCAGGCAGAGTGCCTGCTTAGCAAAACTCACCGCAGACATTATCTGAGGGCTGCCATTTGCAGGATGTCTGAACAGTGCCTCAGCTATTTCAGATGACATATATATTTAATCCGTGGCAGTACATTAGCAGATCAGGCTTAGATTAATCAGGCTGAAGGTAAGTTTTGGACCTTTTCCACAACTAGGTCAGAGATAAATAAGGTAGATTGTCATGTGCCACAACACAAGCAAGCACTGGGTAGCAGGTGAAATTTTCAGGGACATCAAGCCAAAGAGATATTGTAATAAGATTAAGGAAAGCAAAGTGAATGGTGTGTGTGTATCTGCATGTATGCGCACAAATGTGATATGAGCTTTTCAATTTGCAGAAACCATTAATTTCCACTGAAATTTTCTCTGCTGTTATAGCAGGGAATATGCAAATTTGCTTTATGCTAAAATATCCTCCTCTATTTCCTTAGTGTTATAAAATCAGTCCTGCCCACTGATATTAATACAGAAAGCTACAGCTAGAATAACAACACAGCTGTTCAAAAACAAGGAAAACCCTTTGGTTTTGAGGCTCAGTAACGCTTGGAATATAGTCAGCAAACACAGGGGGATTAGTTCCTCTGAAAATGGAATAGGTCACGTTCAGGACCTCTAACATAAAATGTGACTGTGGGTATTAGTGGGACACTTTTCTGCAAATTAAAAATTGAGCTAATGTTAATAAATCAAAGGAAACATTAAAAAGCTCTTTAGCCTCTACCAACGCCCCTTGGAAAAGGGCTCTGAAGCACTACTCTACACACTGATTCCTCAACACCAGAGGGCAAGTGGTGAAAAGTCTCATTACAGTAATTCAAGGAACCGAAGTCACCGGACTCCAAAGCAAAAAGCAACTGGGCTATAACAGTGGATGTCTGAGATGCAGGTTATCTTGCCTACAATGAAGCTTTCCAAAGGATTTTTCACTATCAACTTGTAATGGCTAGTATTACATCTGAGGTGAGTAAAAGTTTCCTTTTTTTTTTCTTTTTTTTTTCTCTCAAGCTACTGTAAGAAAAAATCAAGAGATACCATTTTGTTGGTGGTGTTTGTTTTGTTTCATTTTGTTTTGCTCTTTTCTTTTGCTTTGCTCCTTTCATGGAAGATTCTGATTTTCTTTCTTGGAAGATTCTGATACTCTTCCAAGCAGAGACCATGCTTTCAGGGCCCCATGACAATGAATGTCATACACATGAAAGGAGAACCCAATTTTTCTGCAGCTGGCAGCTCTTTCAGATCTTCCTTTTCTAAGCTAGTGGCTTGGTGGTAGGCCTTCTTCTCACCCCTCCTCTGAAGAGCATCTTTGGCAAACCCTGTTAGGAGGTACACTGACAATGTCCCACATTTCTCTCAGAGGATGAACCTCACTAGCTTATTGCATGAAAAATACACTCACTCTCATTTTCTAAAGGTTAATTAGCTCATTACATATATTTGTCCATGCTGTTTTTGTTGGTGTCCTCCAAAAGCAGCAATATACATCTCTCCTTCATGCTCCAAGAAATGGCTTAGAGAACATCTTTACCCACACAGCATCGGTCTTCTTCCAGACTCTCAAGACTCTTCCTGACATTTCTGCCTGACAATGCAGACAGAGGAGGATGTAGTGTCTCCAGTGTGAAATATATTACTGGAGCTTTCATTTTCTCAGTGGAATTCCTTCTAAAGACTCTTTCCAGATCCACATGTAAAGGTACTATTTCTTCTTGCCAGGAGGGCCAACCATATCCTGGGATGCATCAAGCACGGCATCGCTAGTCAGTTGAGGGAAGTGATTGTCCCACACTACTCTGTGCTGGTGCGGCCTCAAATCGAGTACTGTGTGCAGTTCTGGGTACCACAGTACAAAAAGGACGTGAAAATGTTGGAGAGTGTCCAGAGGAGGGCGACAAAGATGGTGAAAGGCCTAGAGGGGAAGACGTATGAGGAGCAGCTGAGGGCACTGGGCCTGTTCAGCCTGGGGAAGAGGAGGCTGAGAGGGGACCTCATCACGGTCTACAACTTCCTCGTGAGGGGGTGTGGGGAGGCAGGTGACCTATTCTCTGTAAACACCAGTGATAGGACCCAGAGGAACGGTGTTAAGCTGTGGCAAGGGAAGTTTAGGCTGGACATAAGGAAGAGGTTCTTCACCAAGAGGGTGGTCACACACTGGACCAGGCTCCCCAGGGAACTAGTCACTGCACCAAGCCTGTCTGAATTTAAGAAGTGTTTGGACTGTGCACTTAGTCACATGGTCTAAACTTTTGGGCAGACCTGTGCGGTGCCAGGAGTTG
This sequence comes from Aythya fuligula, assembly GCF_009819795.1. Taxonomy (NCBI): domain Eukaryota; kingdom Metazoa; phylum Chordata; class Aves; order Anseriformes; family Anatidae; genus Aythya; species Aythya fuligula. The sequence goes on from NC_045559.1 coordinate 128,317,824, forward strand.
GACTTGATGATCCTTATGGGTCCCTTCCAACTTGGAATATTCTATGATTCTGTGATTCTGTGATTCTTATTTGGAGCATGTATCCTATCAGGCATATTGCAGTAGGACTTTCATTTTTATTAGTAGGATTGTACCCAGTAGACAAGAGTGAAAGTGTTCTGAAAATACATATTTTATGCTTGGCCCTTCTTTGATGAATTTTTCCCCTTCCTATTAGTCTAATCTGGAGTGGGTTCTGCTCCTGGCCCTACCACAACCTACTATTATGGCCATTTCTTGGTCACTTCCCATCCCTGGGGGTCCCATTTTTCCCATTCCCCTTGATTGGCCTTGCTCATAAACCCTGTATCAAGATGATATGTGAATTGGCTGGCTCATTCCCCCATCTCCCCACTGGCAACATCCTTGAGCTCCCTCTGTTCCTCTTGCACCATCCTGGTGCTCCTCAAAACCCTGGCTGTACTCTCCTGTCACCTGAGTCAGGAAAAGCCTTCACTGCTCCTGTGGGCCGATGAGCTGAAAAGATGCATCTTAGGGTTTGATGCATTCTGGGTTAGCCGAAGAGAAACAAACCCGCAGCAGCTGACTCATGTCCTCACACGAAGGCTGCTGAGAATACCAATACCACTGGATTTAGCTTGTGATGCTTGCATTGATCTCTCTCTTTTTGGAGTAAAATAAAAATAAGGACGATGTTTTTTTTGAGTGCTGCAGTATCTTTCAAACTATTTCCATGGCCACAGTAGCATCCCTGTTGAATATCTGGTGGTGGGATAGGACAAATGTGCTGGTAAAGTGATCTCTGAACACTCCCCCACGACATGTTTAGCCTCAGGACATGCTTCAGGCCTCAGAAGACCTTCTGGGCAACATATCCCAGGTTTGGGCTCTCCAGGGTGTCAGGAGAGTCACCCTTGCACATGTGGTCCTTGTCCTACAGCAACCACTGGTGGTGCATCCTCACTTCTCGTCTCTCACCTCCCTGCTCTGGAGCCATGGTGTGCAGTATAATGACCATCAAAGTTGTTTTTCAAGGACATATCCAGACTGCTTTGTCCCAAAGATCATGCAGGCAGACAAAGAGGACTTGCAGCTCAGAAGGGAATTCTCCAGGACCCAAGGGGTAAAGATGGGACTTATCCTGTTGCAGTGATGTCAGGGTTAGCAATCTGAGTCACCTTAGGGAAAACATATTAGTGCCAAAGCTAAGGTAAAGCAGAAATTTGTGAAACCTTCAATCTATTTGTGTCAATGCATTGTCACTAAGTGCTTCTGAGGAATGTATTCCCCCTGGGGACCCTCAGCTTCTTGCAGTTTTTCAAAGACGGTGGAAAGGAGCAATGCCTCCAGGTGCCATCTTCCAAGCATGGCACACACTGCCTGCTGTTCCCAGCATCAGGAAGCCACTTTTGCTAAAAATCAGATTCAGATAGTGAGCTGAAAAAGCTGTTTATTGAATCAGTTATATAGCTGTTCAAATGACTAGAGAGCATTTTATATAATTTGTCCCAGTAAAAACATAGTGTTTATTACAAGTAAAATGCTGTCAGGATACCCAGAATTCATTTCCTTTTCATTAATACTGCCTCACAAGTTTTCTCCATAGCAAGAATATTAATTGAGCATGTTTGTTTCAGTAGGATCTTACAGAATTGAGTGTATGCATTTCACAAAGTCAGTTTTCCTAATTATTATCTGAGATGCTTATTTTGACTGAAGTTTCTATTCCCCCTTAGGGGATACTGAAGAGAGCTAATCCACTATGAATATTTTCCCTCCCAGATTATTTCTGCTGCTTAGCATTGGAAACTTATCTTTCATTAGGGACTGAACTGGAAGCTATTGAAGTCAATGAAGCACTTTTTTTTTTTTTTTTTTTTCCTTCTGATTTCAGTGAGCACTGCATTGGAATTGGAAGCAAATTGGTTGGACGAGTTTGTCTGGAAATGGTGAAACTGCTCTTGTTCTGCAGCTTAGCCCTAAATGTGATGACATTTCATATTTTCCATGCAAAAGTAGGAAAAGTATCTTCAAATAGCAAAAATATCTTCTTTTTCTTTTCCTGTCAAGTCAGAGAAGATTAATTTTTAAAGTAAAATCTGTAAGGGACATTTATGGAGAAAGCACGGCTTTGCTCAGATTATTCTCCTAGGTAGGAGTTCCTCTAGAAAGCCTTGTTTTTTGTTTTCTAGTGTTCCAAAACAGTATAAGACATGAACTTCTATGCCCCATACTATTAAAATAAATTACCTTGAATGTCTGGAAGAAGCTGTTATTTTTCAAGATACTGTATTATTGATAACAAAAAGGAATAGATTCATTAAAATAATTTCATACTACTTTGTGTAATGCAGATGCCATCCTATTGCTTTTGTTTTTTTGTTCCTTGCCATGTTCTAATTTTAAAGGAGTAAAGATTATAAAGCTGTGCATATGCTCTTTATGTCCACATGTTAAAATTATTTATTTCTCTATTTAGAAATATATTTCTAAACATAGAAATGTCAACATCATACTGTGTCAGATCTCTTGATTGCATTCATGAAATGTGACTTCCAGATGATGCAGGATCCTCTTGCTCAGATGAAGACACCAGTACAACCTAGTGAGAGCCCCCTGCAGGAAATGATCATGTCAGTAATTTCAAAGCTTAGTTTCAGATTCCTCCAGAATGTTTTTCATGTTTTTCGTAACATCTCTTATTTATGACTGTCCCCCCCCCTGCCCCCCAATTATGAGTTGTCAGTAACTCATGTGAGACTCCAAAAGCCTCTATTGTAATAACACATATCAGCTTTGATTTAGAGTATCATAAGTGATGGCTCTGTAGCCTGCAAAAAAAAGTATGGAGAAAAAGAAGCAGGATAAGAGAAACACAAGGAGATCCTTAATCTCATATTGCACATTTTTCTCATTTTCCTCCTATTGCAACAAGTCTTTTCTAAAAGATCCTTTTCATTGATTTGGCTTCATCATAGTGCATGACAGCATCTATCTAGTGAGAGATGACTAAACCTTTCTCTTTGAGTACTGAACCACTCAGGTCCAGCTAGTCACAACAGGATGCCAAAGACTGACCTGATGCTATATCCTTTAAAGACCTGCTTAAAGCTTTTAAAGCTTTCTTGATAAATTAGAAGTCAGTATAATTGCTTTATAGCTAAATGCAAGTAGTTTAAATGTCCTAGGGCTTCATTTTGTCTTACTAGCTAGAATTGTAACCTGCAGTTTTTCCAATATGTCTGGATGCTCTTTAGAATTAATCCTGGGTCTCTTTCCTTCTATCCCACTGTGTCTCCTACTTCACAAAGGCTATTTGTCTGGGACTTATTTTCTAAGCCATTCTTTTTCTCCTTAAATTAGTGTCTTGAAATGAAACTGCTTCACTATTTTATTCTACTACTTCTCTGAGTGTGAAGTGACTGGGTTTCGAGTCTTGTTTCTCTGGTAGCCCTACTGAGCATTCATTTAGGAAAGTTATGTCTTCCTGTAAGGTCTGCTACCCTTGTTATTTGACTTTTTATCTGCAGGCAGTTTCTCAGCAAGTATACATCTTCCTGGTGCCCATCATGTTCTTTGAGGAAAGGTTCTCTGATACCTGCCTGGTATCAAAACCTCTCTGGGTGAGACACTGCACAGGGCCATTGACTGGTATGTCTAGAAGTCTTCCATGTTATGTGGCCATTCCCAGTTGCCATGCTTGGTGGGCTTTGCCCATTTACATGCATTATTTATGTACAACATTTAGTCAGATATTTTCAAGATTCATAACTAATTGTTGTTTAGTTATAAATTCAATCTGTCTTCAGAAATGAGAGACCTGTAAGGATTTTGTGTTCAGATTACTCCCATGATTGGACCTAAGTTTTTTAAAAAGTCAAGAGCAGAGTAATCTTTCCATGCATGCTGTCAACATACCTCACACTTGATCAGCAGAATATTTTTTTTTAGCAAGCTGTTTAGTCATTGTTTAAAGCCAAGCACTTTAAAGTGTGCAGGTGACTTTGCAGTGTGGGTGCTAGAGGCATGCTGGCTTCACCTTGAACAGAGACCTGCAACCATCCATCAACTGAGAACAGTTTTGCAACTGTACCGCAATGGGCTAAAATGGGGGAGTGGGCTGCAGTGGGCGGCACATTAGCAACACATCTGGACACTGAGAATAAACATTAATCCTGGCATTACACCTCAATGTAAAGCAGAATTTCTGGAATGATGGATGGGTAAAAGTGAGCACTGAATGGTTATGCACCAGTGAAGGCTCCTAACTTTCCATACAAATCCAGCTGACAGATAGGAATCTTCACCTCACCAGAGCTCATGGAACTACAATTGCACTGGGATTTTCTCAATGTCATTATCCACTAATCAAATACCGTTCTGTTGTAAATATGAATAAAACCAAATCTTACATTAAGAAAATTAGATATTTCTATAACTACATTTGAGTCAAAAGCTCATTTTGAAAAGCCTAATAGTTTGAGCAGTTGTCTTGAGTTCTCCCTTTAACTTCTGGTTGCTACCTCTGGCACTGTCAATCACACCTGGATCCACAGCCTCAAAGAGGTGAAGCAGACTATTGCCAATTCAGTCCCAGGGGAGTAGGAGAGTTTACAGATCTGAGGAGGGTATGGGGAGATAACACATACAGATAGCTTTCTGCCATTGACTTACATAACTGCTTGGGAATTGGCCTTGTCAAGATCTCTAGATTCTCTCCCTGGTCATGGGAAAGGATGGTGCACCAGGGCGGTGCAGCTGGTGGAAGCAGCTCAGCTTGGGCTCAGCTCTACAGTACTTTTGGAATATGTCAATCCCTAGCTGCATTCCTGACATACTGCTTGACATACTCCCAGGGATGGCAACATTACTTTTACCGTAGAATAGGTAGAAAAAAAAATGGCATGTTAGACCAGTGTACCAGATCAAAAGAAGTTTGCTTTTCACCCTCTTTCTTTTGACTGAGCAGTGGCATAGTGGTAGACCTGGGTCTTGATGTGAACAGCCCAGCTGTATAGGAAAAAAAAAGAGTGAAGGAAATGTTAATAGCACATTTAGCTTTATTGAAATTGAACAAATAACCTTTTTTTTTTTTTTTTTTTTAATAAACCCTTTTACATCAAGTGTAAAATTTTAATGTTTGATTCATTTTATGTTACAGGTTGTCTTCTGTGTAAGCAAAAATACCATCTTTTATTATTATTTTATTTTATTTTCTACTTTAAAACATGTAGCAAGGATTTGAATAACGCAGATCCGGCACCAAAAGGTAACAGGTTCTGAAAATCACAGTACAGTTTTAAAATTCTTAGGTTAATTGATGATATTTAAAATGATAGCCACTTTGATATAAATTAGAGGTCTGTAAACAAGTTGTGTTTACCTATAGAGCTATTGATCACAGCTACAATGAGAGCAATAATAGAAACTCAATGCTAAACTGAGCTACACCTTTGAGGAAACAAGTTCTTACTAAGTAGTGTGGTACAGGGTAGCACAATAGGTAAAATACAGTTTGGCACCTCAAGTTGCATGTAAAATCAGCAGAAATAAAATGAAGTAAGTGCACTGTATTCCAACAAAAATAAACTGGGCAGTTTCACTGGTTTTGGAGTGTCAGCTATCAAATAAATCACACGACACACAAGTTCAACCCCAAAATTACAATTCTAGTAAAGCAAGATAATATTAAAATGCACACCCACGAGGATAGTAAAGTATAAATCATTTTTGTTTGTTTGTGTGTTCATTTGTTTTGCTTTGTTTTTCTTTTCTTTTGTTTTTCTTCTCTCCCCTGTCAGTAGAAATAATTTACAACCCACAAAAGAAGGACTCCTTGGTGAAACCACTAACTACAGACATGGTCATGGAATGTAGCTCAGTAGACTTGTTTCAAATAGAAAGGCAACATTATCCTGAAAAAGTTTGGTCCTCTTATAACTCACTGTACTGTAGCCACCACAGTCTCTTGGTAGATGCTTTAGGAGGATTGTTTGTTTTCTGATTCTCTTATGTTTCAAACAATAATATCTTGGTGATAAAGTTGGGTAAAATTTGGCCCCATTTACAGATGTCTGATTAATGCTGATTCTGGAAGAAGAACACAGAGTACATAAAGGGACCCCTTATTGACTGTTCTCAGGCATATTGTTTCATGCAATCAACTTTTCTTCTATAATTTTTTTTTTCTCTTTCATTTTCTCTTCAGAGTCCTGAGGGGAAAAAGAAACCTTTAATCCAAATGACAGAAAGACATTTCACTGTTTATTTACATGTGGATCACTTTGGCTGAGTAGTCCTGGCAAACCAGAGTTGCCTATTTCTTGTGAATGTCCTCATGCCGTATAATTTTGTATGTAATCCAGTAAAAGATGTTGAAAATGAGGAAGGCGAGTGGGAATGCAGCACGAGATATTGTATCAATCCTTTTTGCACGGTCAACAAACTTCTTTTTGATGGAATCTGAATCCTTTGGTGGTGCTGGCGGTGGGTTAGGTGGAGCAGCTTTGACTGCTGTGCCATCTTTCACTTGGAGACAGTGACCCATGCCATAGCCACTGAAATTGAATCGACTGTCACGAGCAACTTCATCTTCCTGAGAGATAAATAAGACAAATAAGTCAAAGAAGACAATAGGACACAATCTCCTGTCTATCAAGCATGCCATATACCTGAATATTTGATGTGCACCCCTCCAAACCACCTAAGTGAATTAGCTGTTTAACTACGATACAAAATCCAGATTTAAAAGACAAGCGAGCAATTAAAACTCACAAGAAAAGACATGGAAATTCGGTGACTGCCTTACTTTCTCTCTGGCTAAACCAACAGAGGAAACAGCAGTGCCCCAATCCCCACAGAAGAGGAAGGGATACAGCCCATCTCTTCCTACCCCATAGGAAGAGATATGACTTCAAAGACTCTTATTGTTCTCCTTGGGCTTACTGCGAGGAGGAACCCTGGTCATGTTGGCAGCAGAGAGTTTGCTCTGGCCATATTGATTTAAACAACCATGGGATCCAGGGGCCCAAGATCACGGTAAAGAATACACTTGGCTCAGTCTAGCTGCAGCCTTGCAACCCCATCCTTGATTTGCAAAACAAGGGTTGATCACATCCTCCCCCACCCCAGTGCTTGTAGGAATACTCCTAGAATCAATACTTCAAAACACACTGAGCATTTGGACTTAGTGGTGGTAACAGGTACAATATTGCAAGCTAACATAGCACCATCTTGCAAAAATCCATTTTTTTTCTCTTGTCTGAGTGGGTAATATTTGTTTTTGGAAAGGTGAGTAACTTAACTTTATCATCATGACCATGTGATGAAAGGTTTGTGTCTGTTTGTGCTGGTAAATTCTCACTTCTCCTGTCTGACAGCACAGTAATATATGAGTTAACAGTTACTGGCAGCCCTCCACAAAGGATACAAAACCAGCAAATAAGTAATTCTACTCTTTTTCATTCCAGCAGTGATGAAATGTAGTTCCAGCAGCTTGCCCTAGTTAAAGACATTCTCTTTAACCAACAGATACTTCATTGTTGACTTTAAATGACCTCTTCCTGGGTCCACAAGCAGCCCACTCACTCACAGGGAATACTCCCTCTTATCTCTTGCTAACCCACAGCCTTCTGATCTTAACGGAGAATCAGAGACCACAAAAAAAAACATCAGAGTAGCAAGATACTGAATACTGAAGTTTGCTGAACTTGGGATGGGGACAGAGGACAATTTACACCAAGTCGGGATGCAAATCACTGCTCCTTCGCAGAAGCAAATCTTTTCATAATTACATTGCTCTCTCCTTGTCTTCAGCATTGGAATTGTATATATCACCAGGCTTGCTCTCCTTACCTTGGAGTTGACATGCAAATATGAAAAACCAATAGTGGAATCCAAGGCTACCAAATGAGAAATAGTCACTCTGAGGTGATGCAAGTGGTTATGGAAGGAGGATGGGCAATAAACAGTGCTTTTGAGCTCCTGTCACTTCAGGCTGAGGACTATTCTACAGTGTACACATTAATAGGTGGATAATTGCTTTATTGTAAGACTGTTTGAGCACCTCTCCATGTTTTATATCCGTTCCATCTCTGAAGCTCATCATCACTAAGGCAAAGAAGCTTGGTCCTTTCTTTTTTCAATTTTATTTATTTAGAGTTTGCAGTTCCTCCGTGAAAAAATACAAAGTACTCCTTGTCCTAGTGATTATAAATATGTAGACGATTTAAAGATAAATCCATTGAGAACTAAGTTGTGGGCAGTCCTATGCAAGACTTCTCTTGCATAACTCAGTAACATCACACAGTCCTCCAATAATACAGGATTCTGCTTTCCTTGCAGCACTTTCCCTTTTACTGAGTTTGAAGGATAAAATGTCTGCTCAGGACATAAAAGGTGATTTAAAAGGGTAATAGATTTTCAACAGCTGTGTTACCATATGTGCTTCATTCTTTTTTTTAAGTTTAATTTTGGTTACTTGTGAGGGACCTGGGGGGAGAAGTGGGGGAAAGGGAGTGGAATAAAATGTCAGTGTAGGACTTGGAAAGCCCAGACTTCCATGCCCTGCTGTGCCACAGCTTTGTTGTGTGGGGCTGAGCAACTCATCTTCAATGTTATAACATTTTTTCTGAATTTACACTGTTGTAATTCCAGTGGGAAGCCACCTAAGATTAGGGACATGGACCTTTAACCTGCATTCTTCCAGGCCTTCAGCACCCAGCCCTTATCTGTAAGGAACCACCCATTTCCCAAAAGTATTCAGAGCCCTGTATTTTGCCCTACAGACAGTTGGCTGCACCACTTCATTTTTACAAAACCCAGAGGAAAGTGTGCCCAGTTCCCATGCTATCTTTTTTTTTTATTATTATTTAGGACTTCAATCCTAAATTCAGTTTACACTGAATACAAGAGGTACAGCATTCTTCTGGGATATGAGTACGAACTTGGTTGCCTTCTCTTCTTGAGTAGATTTGAATCTCCTTCTCCCTGATCAAAGTTTGTATCAGCTTGTTGGCTTGTTGCCTGCTCTTCCAACATGGAGCTCTTTGCTGTTTGCAAAAAGTGAGAATTTATGTAGCTTTCCTTTTCTTAAGTTTACTAGAAAAACTCTTTTCAAAGCCTAATAACTAATGAAGAGAATGGCGCTGTGTCTCCACGCTATTCTTTTCCATGTTTGACATTCCACTCTTACAAAAACTCAGTATTACTGACACCTAAGGATTGCAGTTGTTGTGATCATCTAAGGCTCTGCTTGGCAGGGGGCTGGACCAGATGACCTCCAGAGGTCCCTTCCAACCTTGACTATGCTGTGATTCTCTGATCAAAGTGCCTCTGCAAGCAAGCAAAGCCACAGTCCTTTCAACCCACAGATAGCTTTCAGCTCCATCTCCACCATACTGTTTCCAGTGGTAAAATCCAGCAAGAGTTGAAGTGGCTTTGCAGTCTGGCACCCACCAGCCCTCTAAACACTGCCTGCACCTAAAGTCTCACTGGCAAGCTCTGACACCATCAGAGCTCTCCCACCTGACCAGACATCACTTGAAAGACCTCAGGGTGGTGAGGTCTCTGCTGTCTTTCATGAAACAGGTCAATAAGGTTGAAAGCTGAAAACAAAACCCTGTGGAGATCAAGAACCACATGTCTATGGGTTTCCAGTGAGAATGCAGTCAGGTGTGTGTCCTGTTGGTGCCCTGAGCCCTTGAACCTGCTCCACCCAAAATGACACAGGAGGGAATGTAAGGCTTTCTTTCTGCTGTTGAACAAAAAGAACCCAGAGGGTAAACTCTAGAACTGGAACTTCAGGGTCCATGCAGCTTGTCTTACTCCGGTGTGGACAATATGGACAAGCTTTCTTCAAGATACATTTGGTCCACTGGAGCCTAGCACTACACTCTGTGGTCATAAGCCATGTGGTGACACCTCATGGCCTTAGGAACAATAAAATCCCCAATGTTCTTAATTTTATCAATACAGACATGGTTAAAGAGATTTTCTTTAAAACACCGTAGTGTTACTGAAAAGACATAATTTGATGTTTCAGAGTATCTTCCAACATTCTATTATACATAAAGGACTTTGGGGAAGAGTCATGGAGATAAAATACCAAATGTAGATCCTTTGACAAAGAGAACCCTTTTTTCACATTTCAGTATTTGAGATGAATTCACCTCAAGTACCTTCTCTTAACATAGTGCACATTTTCCTTTCACCTGGAGGCTTGAAGAACTACTGGGCAAACTACCTAGGGTACCCTCTGACATGGCTGCAGAATTCCTCCTCACTCCTGACATCATATTCAGTTTGTACAATCTCACATAACCTACAGTGCAGACTCATCCAAAGACAGTCCTCAATTAGTGCTTTTCACCAGCTTAGTCACTGGTAGAATAGTGCAAACCACTTTGCAAACATTTCGATCTTTGTTTTCATCAGATTACACATAAAACTTGCATTTGTTTTAAACCGGACAGGATCTCACTTGCTTCAATCCCCACTTTTTTGTTTTCACAGGTTTTGAAGCTAAAATCGAAGAGTGGGTAGAAGCCACTGGACATCAACTGGAGTGGCAAAATCCACTGACATTGAAGTGAAAGACTTTGTCCTTCTAAAGGGATGTAAAGTTAGTGTTGCATACTACACACCCCATAACTCAATCTGCCCTTGATAAAGACACAAGCTAGATTTAAAAACAGAAAAGAAATAAATAGCAAGATGAAAGTGTTCTTTTGCTGTTTTTCTCTCAGATGTTCACACTCCTGAGTATTTTACAGGAACTATCCACTGAAAACTACATTTCCTGAGAGTTGGGCAAATGGTTTCTGCAGATGCATTTTCAACACCACATAATTTTCTAAATAGGTTTTTGTGTATTATCGTATGGTGTCATACCAAACTTATTTAGATGTTGACTTTAACCAATTTTCATCAAGAAAGATGTGTTTTTTTTTTTCTCAAAAATTTTAATTCCTTTTATGAATACAATAATTTTATTTGCTTTACAAAATAATGGCATTAGATTCTCTTGTCCTTGCTTTACAATAGACAACATCTAAATCAGAAGGATCATATTTTTGACATGATTTTCTTTCTTCATATTCCATCTTTGAAAAGCTTTATTTTCTACTATGTCAGGTTTGGAATGAAACTCATACCATCAACTTCATGCCAAAGCAACCATGAACAGGAAAAACACTTTAGAAAATCAGTCCATTCTCTGCCTTGCTTGCACAGCTTTCTATACAATGCATTCTGAATTTCTTTGTCCAGAACACTTTTAAATGCTTATTGTCAGAACTGACTCAGTTTTAACAATGAGGAAAATGAGAGAGAGGCTGGCTTCAAACGGTGTATTTAATTTACTCTCTGATGTGATTTATTCATTTAATTTTGCTACTCTTTTTTCCAACATATGGTGGGCAAACGATTTAAAAGACTATCTAGTTTAATTAAATTTCAAGGACATAGGAAATTAATTTTAGCTATAGGGTAGAGAACATCAGGGAAATTTTCCTTTTGGCATTCATAAGCACAAAGTTAGAAAACCACAATAAATTTAGACTTGAATGCAAAATGGAATCGATATGAATTAGACAGCAAAATAACTTCAGAGACTTCATTCCTAAATCATTATGATTTTGAAACAACTCCCATCTCTCAGTACCTTACATAATTCACAGTGTGGTTTTGCAAAGACACTCATGCTCACATGATTTCTGTTCTCAGGAGTCAGTGAATAAGTGATGGAGGTAGTTCAGCCAAGAAGCATGGTTGGATTTTCAAAACCTTATTGCTTCCCCACAGAAGGCCCTCAGAAAGTTAAATTGTCAGGTGAACTGTCAGAGAAAAGGTCCTTTCATAGACTTCATAGGCTAACTGTTTAAAAGACAGTAATGGATTTTAGGAATAAAAGATCCGTTTTATAACTGAGGGATTTGCTGGAGAGGATCCTCCAAGCATCATCACTAGAACCAGCAGCAAGGAAGAGATTTATAAAAGATCTGAGGAAAAGGTCTTTTCCCCAAGTGAAGGTATGCAGGAGAAACAGGCTATTCAGAATGGACAACTTTCAACCAAGCAGAAGGATCTCTAAATATTGAGTGACTGAGTAATGAAATAGCAGTAGGTGAAAGGCAAGCTAAAGCACATTGCAAAAGGTAACCCTGATTAGACATAGACAGTAATTGGCTCAAATGCATTCTTTCTTGGGTGAGAACTGTGGGAATTACCATGTAGATGACTGAAAACATCAGTTCACTACTAAATGGAAGTCAGGCAAACAAATCAGAAAATGTCCTTCTGCCACTTTGTCCACTTAAAGCGTGAACAGTTTTTGAACCTCAGGAACATTTCTAGTCATACAAAGTCAGGAAAGACATAGCAGAATAATATAAAGTACAAAGAGAAACAACAACAATTATAAAAGACTTTTTATGTATGTAGGGATCCAAAGTAGATGAGATCTCTTCAGCTTAGAAAAGCTGTATTTGAAGGACAGGGGAATATTACAGATATCATAAAATCACAGTGAAAATTAATTAACGGAGGGAAAATGAATAGGTTATAGTATTATTTTTATTTTTTTTTCCAATGCAGGAAATAAGATAAAACACAATGACACAAGGAGGAAGAAAAGGAAAATTTATTTTTAGGAGGAAATTATCTTTCATTTACCTGTGTAAATCATTGTGTTAGAACAATTTAGAGGATGAAAATAGCACAATGGCACGGATTCAGGAAATATACACCTATGTGTGGCTATTGAATGTGCAACCTTAGTTCATGAAAAAGTACACCCTTAGCTCCTTGTTTTCAGAATACAGAAAAGTCCTTCTGGAGGAACCTGGAGGTTTTAAATACAATTTTTTCTCAACATCCATGCCCAGTCACTTTTCACTCACTATGGCATGTCTTATGAGAATTAAGATCTCCCATCTCTTGGTAATATGCTGGGAGCTGGAGCTAGTATTGTAATGCTCTGCATTTCCACTGATTTTCAGTATTTTGAGAGTCTTTTTTTTTTTTTTTTTTTTTTTTTCTCCTCTTCACACAGCTGAGGCAGAAAGTGATGACTCTCACATAGCAAACCTATTTGGTCATTAACAGACTTCTCTGTTTTTTTTCCTTCTTGAACCTGATCTCAGGAACCTGATCTCTAGTTTGTTCCTTCCTGATGTGGATCTTAGTTCACCTACACCAGATGCCATTTCCTCTCCTCAATCAAGGTTCAGGAGCAGAAAATAATGTAAAATTGTTACTTTCTCACTGCAATCTGTCCCAAAGTATTGATCAAGATGGGCCCCTAACTTGCCCTAAGTATTGTTTTTTCCTAAATATTCACCTAGGTGTTTCATCAAAAACATAAGAAATCTTTCACTGATCGTCCTGAGTGATATTGCTCTGTCAGGATGCATCATTCTGTGTGTAACAGTGGTTTTGTTCCTTTTCTACCTCTCTTAACACAAACTTTGCTGCTCAGTGAGGTTTGTTTTTCTCTCATTTGGACACCCATGCCTTATAAAATCTAAGTGAAACAGACCTTGTATTATACACAGCATCAACATTTTAATTAATGGAAGAAAAATCAGTCATTGCTGTCTTCAGTAAGGGTTTCCAATGGACAAATCTAAGCTTGTTTTAGAAAGCTGTGTTTAATAATACCTCCTATCTCCAATAAACAGCAGAAGAATCTTTGAAGCATGACTGATTTACTTACTCTTTCTGTAAGAACAGCAAGTGAACTGTTGTTAATACAATAATGAAATGGTAGTTAATGTGGTTTTGCCCTCGTTGAGTAGGAATTGAGCATTATCCAACTGAAAGAGTAACATAATTTAAACATGTTGGGAAGCAAAAATATTTTCCTGCCTTGAAATATCTTTAAGTGGTACCTAAATTTTTCAAGAAAATCTTTAATAATAGAGATTATACAGTTAGTAAGGGTGATTGGTTTATTAAAAAAAAAAAAAAAAAAAAAAAAAAGAAAGCAAGAAAAAAATTCTTCTTTAGTAAAGCGAGACTTGTTTCTCTCAAATTCTTAAATGCACTTAATATAAATTTATTATTCAATTTCATGTTTTATATATAATATGATTAATATTTTAATTTTTTTGGGGGGAGGGAGGGAAAAAGAGATGAAATGCTGTTTTGCAAAGCACCATAGGTGTTCTGATAGACAGTTATAGATGCTAAAGAAGAACAGATCTATTTCTGGCACAGAAGAACTATGCCTCAGTTTCCATTTGTTTTAAATGACAGTGCCCAGGCTCAGTAATCTACGAGTGCCATACAGACTCATTTTGCCAGTTTATCAGTGGCAATGGCACATCAGTCTGTTATACATCAGAGAGATCCACATTAATGACCCAGATTTGAAGGATAATCTGCAGAAGTCTGGTGGATATGGGGTGACTAGTTTCTCTTCATCCTGTCTGCATGTGAAGCTGAATAAACTGCAAAGCTAGTGTTTAAACATGGGGCTATTCTGACATTTTACCAATGGAACACCAATGGAAACTTACCTAAATCCCACCTTTGCTGCTTCCTCTTGCTCTCTGCAAAACGGCTGTCTCAGGATAGACATGCTGCACCACAAGCAGACTCTCCCCCACTTGCAGCTGGCAGTACCTAAGCCCCATCCTCAGACTGCAGCTCCTCCTTGCCCTGACACCCGCTGCCCACCCAGAAAATCCTGTCCCAGGACATATCCTGTGAAACAAGCCCCCTGTGTGACTGTTGGAGGGGAAACAGCCACTGCCTTTTCTACCACAGCATGCAGGAGACATGAGCTTGCGGCCCCCAGCTGCAGGAGGGGGTTCCTGAGTGCCTGCCCCCTCGGGAGTTTTCCCAAAAGGTTCTCTGGTGCTTTTATCAAAGAAGATTTAAATATTTGGGGGAAGATGATAGTTTTTATTGTGCCTCTGGGAAATTTTCCGCTGCTCCCTGCCTCAGCTGTAATCATTTTAGATTGCTTTTTTAGAGTACCCCAGTGCCCTGACCTCAGCATCTCAGAGTATCTCATTTGTCAAACAGCCAAAATTAAAAAAAAAAAATGTATATCTGTGTACAAAGCCCGGAAATGACACTCAACATTTGATTTATGCAGATTATCCTCCAGAACAATACATTGCTAGCCAGTTTTTCAGACTTGGGTTTCAGTTCCCCCAGCTCCCCAGTTTTTGGGGCCAGGCAACTGGGGCCAGCCCTGTAGCCCATACTGTGACAGCCCAGGGACAGCGTACATCATCCTCCCTGCCTGAGCCAGGTGCTAGTGATGCAGAGTTGTGACCTGTGATATCAATGCCCACCACTGAGGACCAGTAGCATCCTACTCAGTGCATGCTGAGAGTGGCGAGCATCTGTGGGAAGCTGGGGGGAGAAGGGAGGAGAGAGGCTTCCCCTGCACCTCTGCAGCCCTGCATGGGGGATAAAGGGAAGGGGAAGGGGAAGGGGAAGGGGAAGGGGAAGGGGAAGGGGAAGGGGAAGGGGAAGGGGAAGGGAAAGGGGAAGGGGAAGGGGAAGACCAGGCTTTTTTTCTCTTTCTGTGGAAGGATTCTCTCCTTCAAGTCCTTTGCTACAACAGCATCCAGCACAAAACCCAGTAAACACAGAAACGGATTGCCAGAGCTTTCTCAGACAGACTTCATGCATTTAATTTATGCAAATACTGCACAAAACAAATTAAATATTGCAAATTATATTAATAATTTAAATTGTGCAGCTAAAAATAATCAGGAATATCTGCAACATCTTGAAGTGTTCACATGCAAATTTTATAAGTTTTGTGTGTTTTTTTTTTGTTTTTTTTTTTTTGTTTTGTTTTCCTGAGGAGACAAGCCAACTGATAAATCAATGCCTTCCTTTCCCAGCTATCAGTTATTAATATGGACTCCCAATAAATAATGTTTTGGGGTTGGTTTTCTTTTCTTATCTTCTATTACACAAATTATCCTTTCTGGCTTTGCATATCATTTAGTTCTTGTTAGCCAAGATCTCAATCTGCGTTTCTCTAGCTGTTTTTACTTTGCTCTGAAGCGTGATTTGGTTAAACAAACTATTTTACAGCTATCTGCACTTCAGACTTGGTTTCTGAAATTAAATTGTGGCTTCTTAGAAACATCTCGACAGTTTGAATATATTAGAAATTTACTACACAAATCCACTTCCTTATTTTCATCTTGATTTGTTTTTAAGAGGGTTGTTCCATAAAGGTCTGATATTATTTATTCACGGCAAAATAAACATTAATCATGGGGTTAAAATCAATGGCACTCAATGCTATAGCAACTTCATAGTCTAATCTTTACACAGATTTTTTTTTTTCTTTATCTGGTAAGTAATAAATCCACAAATCCTACAAGGTCATTGGAAATATGAATACAACAAAAATGAAATAAGATTTCATTTAAAATGAGTTTGATAGTTTTTCTTCTACTGTATTAAACACAAAGATATATATACACACTTACATAGTCTGTATACACCCACACGTGTAGATATATGTACACATATATGCATATGTTCATCTACTTAATTTAGTAATCTAATGCCTTTTGTATTCGGTCAAGTCACATATTAGTGAGAAATGCAGAGATAGATTTGCTGTATTCCAGTGTAATGTTTGGAGCTCTCTCTGGAGCATTTCTGAAGCTACAACATCCATTTTGCTAGCTTTTCTGCTTGTTTTTCCCCTTCAGATGGGACTGCAGTTCTGAGGAGCAGGCATACAGGATGCACAAGCAAGAGTCATTAAACATTCCCAATCCTCTCTGCCTATGAACAGGCTCTTTGCTGGGGTGCTGGCACCTCTCCAAAAGGACCATCTACCCAGACCAGTAGCTAAGCAATAGATCACCTTGTGGTGGACTTTCATTACTTGGCAAAACTGATTAAAAGATAAAGTGAAACAGTAGATTTAATAGTATATAAAAGGCACAGGCAGACCAAATGTGGAAGAATGACTATAGCAGTGGAAGAGGCATTCTTGAGAGAGGAAATCAGATGCTCATCTGATCTCAAGGCTTGTTCAAGATGATTAAGAAGAACGGGAGAAGAAATATACAATTAATTTATCTAGAGGAGACAGCATGAGAACACCCTATGCCAAAAAGTTGTTATTCCAGTAGCCTTCCCCAAATGTGTATATTGCATGTTTCATCTTTCACGTGTTCTGGAACAGTAAGTCCTAAATCAGTGTTCCCAAAGCTGGAGAAAAGCCTGTCTTTGGGAGTACCGAGGAGATCAGGATTCACTTTGAGGGCCTAAGACCACCTGATCTTGAGGTGTTATTCTGGGAGGGACTAAGATCTGGAGAAGGATTTTGTTCAGCAAATGTGCCCCTAACTCAGAGCACAAAGTAGTGTAGGAGCCCTCCTGGACCAAGGGAGACCCAGCAGCATAGATTTCTACTTCACTGGACCTCCAACAGCCTCATGAGCAACAGGCAGAAATGTTATGCCAAGATCAAGCAACATGATGACTTTGGGAGCAACCTTTTTGGGGGATCAACCTATTTTGGGAGTGCATAGTAGCATACCACACACTGTGCATTCACAACAAGTAGACTTTAACCTGATTTGCTTGTCCTCTGAGCTGAAAACATGAATGGTGTCTTGAAATCACTAATGAGAAATACAAGCAAATCAATAAGGAAATGGTATTCAATAGCCACTCTCAGGCTGTCTCCTTCCTTTTACAGCTGTCTCTTTTCTTTGTGATTGTCTTTTTATTTTTTTCTACTATACATTTTGCCTCATTAATTCTCAGTTCTGCTCTTGCGTACATCCTCTTTGATGCTTTTGCCCTTGCTCATTTCCAAACACACGACCTCCACATTCTGCTTGTCAAATTCAGTTACTTCCTCAACCCCTGCCTGTTCTTGCCCCTTTCTGGTCCCTGCAGCTAAATTCTCTTCCTCCAAAGAGAAGTCAAATCATTAAAGTAGAGCTACACCTTGCCAAGACCACTTCTGATCTGAGAGGTGTTATTTGACCTTTTAAGAATAATCAGGAATTGTTTAATTTTTTAGTGAAAAGCCTACTTCCACTTCTGCATAACCATAGAGCTCCTAATTGCTCAGAGAGTTTCCAGTATGACAGAGCATTTTGAAAAGTATCACCATGCATTTGTACTACTGTTCATGATATATCGCATGCCCTGCTACCGGTGCAGAAAGCTGGAGATTGCCAAGTGCGTTGTTGGCCCACGGAGCCTCCTGTGCCTTTGTTCTGACTGCCCAGAGCTTGCAACCAAATCCACTTTGAGACTTTGGAAAATGAACACAATAAGTGCAAAAAGCAAAACCTTAAAGTGGGATTTTTCTTTTATTCTCAGTTTAAAACCCAGCAAAGAGAGTTGTCATTTGTGCATTTCACATGTTCCAGTCTACTGAGAGCTCAGTAGTGGAGTAATGTGTGCATATAGTAACAGATTAAAGACTTGGCATGCTCTAGAATACTCCAATGACGTGTCCAATCGCAGCAGTACCATCTGCTTTTCCTTATACGTGCTAAATTTATAGTGCTGTGTTAATTTCTATATTAGTTTACACACCACCTACAGGAAATTATATTCAACAGATAAGCAATATTTGGGCTTTGTTGTTTGTCTTTAGCAAACAGTTAGTAAATGCCTCTCCAATTACTCTGAGCTCTCATTTTAGAGAAAGAAGGCTAGAGATCACTAACATTGATTGTTCTTTTTTGTTCCTGAAGGTGTGACAATGACTCACAATTCAAGTGTTATTTCCCTAAATTGTTGTTCATTCAGATCTGGGTAGAATTTTGAGAATGTATGACAGACTGAAAGGTGGTCAGACTTCCACCCAGAGTCTGGACACCCTGACAATAGAAGAACCCTGTATTTTAGCTGTATTTTAAATTATATAATTAAATGAACCTCTCCTATACCTTGTGGAAATTCTACTGTGCAGGAAAGCTCATTGTTAACTGTATTTTCTCTTCAGGTGGCATTCAATTTGATGCTACAGAAAATGCCACCTTATTGATCAACACAGTAAACAAACCTACAAAACATGTGGGTATGTTCTCCCTGTACTGTGGAAAGAAACAAAAATAATAGAACAAGGCCATGGAGTCTGCACAGTATTGGCAATATCCCACTCCTCAAGCTTGGTCACTGAAAATCTGAAGCGTGGGAAGACAGAAGGCAGGGCTAAAAAAAAATCCATATGACAAACATCTGGGGTTTCTACAGGACTCTTGCCCCACTAGCGTTGTGGTAGCATGATTTACTGAAGATTCCATAGCTAGCCCATTTGCAGCATCTCTGCATGACATTGTGCCGAGTGATTTTTCCCCATCAGATGAAAGACTCAGTTATCCCTCTATGGGTATGAGGGAAGCAGGCATTTCAAAGTGCAAGACCACTGAACTACCACCTGAGGGGACAATTGTCTAGAGGATATTTTTTAAATGTGTTTGCCACATTTAAATAGATGGTTTCAGCTTGCCAGTCTTGGAATGGCTCCTAAAATAAACATCAATATAAAGAATAAGGCAATTTGTTTTGGATGATTAAGAGAATCTGGCTCATATATCCGAGGTGTGACAATTCCAATCACATCTTCATTTCAATTTACAGGGAAAGAAATAATCTAGGCTTTGTTATTGTTCATAATGCTGTTGCTATATATTTGACATGATAATCTACAGTATTAGTCAGTAAATTGACTCACTGGACTGCCCTTGATCATATGTTCCATTTTCTGCTCAGCAGGGCCCTCTCTAACAGCTATATATAACCAGGAAGAAAAAAAGAAAGACAGCTTTCTCTTAGATCATTACAAGATGATGTTGCATTCAGTTTTCCTGTTGCTTCAAAGGTCATAAATGATGTGATCTTTTTGCCATCACAGATAATATATGGCTGCTGTTTCTCTGACTTGTCAACTCCTCATACAGAAATCCAATACTCCCCACTTGTCATATATTCATTTCCGATGCATCTTCTCTTGCCAGGCCCAAAATGAAATAGTCATTGTATTCCTACCTGCCAGCTTTCAAGTCTTGGCTTGTATGGTCCTTCCTTGTCAAAACCCAGTTGTCACGTTAGCAATCCACGAGTACTTGTAGTAAATGTAAAGTCTCCTGATCTTAATTAAAATTCTGTATGCTTTTCTGTTAAATAAAGAAAATTGCTATGTACCTTAATCCATAGCCCTGCTCTTCTCCCATAGTTTTTCAATGTCTGATTACTAAGCTAATTGCACAGGCAAGTTGCTTTTATACTGCATCATGCATTTATTAGTTTTATATCACTATCAAAATAAGTATTAGATTAATCTTGTCTCTTCGCATGTATTTTGAAAAATTGTTTCCTCCGTCCAGGCAGAAGTTAAAATTAGGAATGACCTCTAAAAGGGGCTGGAGTATGAAGGGCCGTTCTCAGGGCTAAGAAAGGATGAGAGCAGAGACTCAGAAAGCAGGCAGCTTAGCAGGAGATCAGCACAAGTTACAGAATATGAACTCATGTAGCTGTATTTTAGCAGAGTATCAGCAGCTGTGTAACCTGGGCTGCTGCCGAGGATGGGGAACTGCAGACCCTTGGGACAGAAAGAGCCTATTGCTATTCCTGTCCAGAAGGGTAAATAATTGTTCAGAGTCCTTTGTACTGACCTTTGTTCTATGAGTGCTTGTGAGTCAAGGAGAATTACAGGGTGTAAATCAGAAATACTCAGCTACAGGTCAGCACATCCACGAAGAGACATAATTCAGCTCACAGTCTCCCAGAGGAGCAATCCCTCACAAATCTCTCTTAAACTCCCTCCTGATATATTGGGCACGTTACAGAAGGAACTGTTTAAGAGCACTGATTAATATTATCAGCCACTGTAAATCTCCCAGTGTGCTGCCTGGTGCTGGCAGTGCCAGCTGGCTCTCAAGGACCCTTCTGGTCCTGTCTTCTGTGAGCCTCTGATTCTGTGTTTATAATATGAGGAATGGAAAAGGAATCAATAACTGGCCAGGACAGGCAGCTTCCTCAACATTGTAATGCTGTTTGCATATTTAAAACATGCAAAGAGGCTAAAGCCTAAGCCTCTTTGCTTCGAAAGCTGCTAGTAAAAATGATCCCTGGTTTCATATGAATCTGGTACCAGTTCCTAAGACATTTTCACTTTGATACAGAAGACAAGAGAGGAGGACTTGGGGGAAAGAAAAGTAGAAATTCACATTGCACCACAGCCTGCCAATCACCCTGAGGTAACCCACCTTGGGATTACAGGTATCTGCCTCGGGCTAAGGCAGCCTGCAGCTTGCAGAAGAGGTAAGGAATGGTATGCCCCCCAAAATGCTTTTCTATCTCTCCTCTGCTAGACAATACCACAGGAGAGCTTGGTTCTTGTTTCTGAGCTGAACGAAGTAGGTATTTGACAGACTCATGAGAGTTGGGATGGGCAGCAAGAAACATACTGCATAGGCAGTGACAGGAAAAAAGGGAGACTGGGAGCACTGGCTGAGATTCCACATGCAATAAAACCATCTATTAGCATCATATGGGGTTGGGAAAATATTCAGGAAATAACAGCTTTTCGACTCAAAACCAGTTTAAGATAAAAACAATCATATCATGATACAAGTCTGATATTCAACCCTAGCTATAAATGCCCACAATATAACTCATCAGAAAAAGGGGAAAAGCAATAACTGAACAAAACGTGATGAAATCATCAGTCTGCATATGTCAGTAAAAAATAAATAAATAAATAAAATGCTTTTACAACAAAATAACACAACATAAGCCACAAGGGAAAGTGAACAAAGATCAAAGAGCAAATAAGAAACAGACAGCACAAGCAGGCATCACCAGTATCTAGAAGTAATAAAAGAATAAGAGCATTCAGCACCAGAGCATCTTAAAAGAGCTGTTGTGTACTTGGGGGAAAAAACAAACAAACAAACAAACAAAAACATCCTTCGTGGAAACGTAAAAAAAAGTCTTTATTTACGGCTAGGGAGCAAAACAACATTTTCTGTGCCTGCAAAAAACTACCTTTTTTTGACTATTTATTATTCTCTTTCACACTCCTGTGTGGTTCTGTATGAAAAAGTACAGTTTATACAACCTCCACATGAGCACACAGCACAGGTAACAGTAAGGGCAGAATAATAAAAGACTAACCCATTAGCAGCAAATACAGAACTGACTCCACTGCAGTTCATGACAGACAAATCTAGGACAAATCTCCAAAATAAGGAACAAAATGACAGTACTCAAAAACATTTTAAAAAAGAACTGTAACCGCTAGCTAAACAATTGCTTTTCTGTAGGATCTGAAGCCAACATAAAAGGTGAAGATATAGCACAGCAGAACTGTCTTAGTGTTATATGATTATTATTATATATATATATATGTTTTAATTATGGAAGCAAATAATCTTGTTTTTCTCCATTGTTTTTGTTTACTCCCTTGGATTGGTCAAGGATGACAAATAGCCCCACAACCACCATCTGAGAAATGTGGGATAGCAGGATGAAGCTAGCTTATGTTGAACTCCTTAAGTGTGTTAAAATGTTCCTGCTTTTATTCATATCATTGTACAAACATAAACACATCAGATGAGGAAAGAAAATACAAATACCAAAAATGCCTCACAAAACTAGCTCTCCTCCTTTTTCTTTCAGCCCAGTTCTCCTTGGAGACACAGTCACTGAACTCAGCCTTACTTTTTTCATGACGAATGCCAAATGTACCCTGTGAATATGCATTACAATTTGCAAAGTCATTAGTCATCCTGTTTGCTTTCATCTAACACATGGCTTTGGTTATTTCTATTCCCTCAATAACCTTGTACAAGATCCTTCTTCACTGCCAAGACCCTATTCACTCCACACAATTCTGGCTGCTCCAAAGGGCACGTGCACTCCTAGTTGCACAAATGCTGAGGGGATGGTATGAACATCTAAGAGCAAGTTCACAAAAAGTGTTTCAATAATCTATGAATCTCATTCAAAAAACTGAGAGGAAATCCACTTCTATGGTGTCCCTGATGAGAGACTTGACTATTGCCAGGTAGAAAGTTTAAGCTGAAAACAAATGCTACAATGAAGAATACGTTGAATATGCTGAAAAGGCATAAAGCCTATTTGCAAACTGGGTAGGAAGAGCAACTAAGCTAACTCTTGGTAGGCAAGAATGTGAAGTAACTAAAAAAAAAATAATAAAAAATGCAGCTATATAGAGTGATAATTCTGAAGACAGCATGAAAATCAAGAAATGACTAATCCCCGTTAGTTTTGCTAGGCAAATCATAGAAATATTGGTGAGGCCACCTGGAGTGAGAAGCATGATATCCAAACATAAAAGGCTCAGAAAGAGAACAACAATTAATAAATTCAGAAAACCTGAAGCCCAGGCATGGCAGGACATGCCAGTATGTGAGGGCCTGGGGGAAACTGACAATGACTAGGCAGACAAGCACAAATGAGATCTGGTGACCTCTCTGGGAATCACAATGAAAAGGTAATGTAGGGAGAATAATGTCTAAAATATGTTATGCCTCCTCTGCTTTTTCACCTTAGACATGAACACTTACACACACAAATGCCCGCAGAATGACCTGTCTGCTAGAATATTGGCTGACTTTATGGTCTAATAAGCAAACTGCAGTTAAATAGCTGCCTAATTTGCCACTGCCATTCTATAAAGGATGGGACAAGAGCTTGCAAAACTTACAAGAAATGTAATTGTCTTTTCTGAGAGCCACTGGAAGTTTATAGGAAATAACTACGTAGCCTATTGATAGAACTGAAGGATTAATGAGCAAGAGCACAAAGTAATTTTCTGAAGACTTGAGTACCCACTCACTGGTGTAAATATCTGTGAACACAAGAATGTCCCCCTGAGTTTCACATGGGAATTCCTATGATGGTGGCAAGGTCATCAACCTGTCATAGATTGGACAAACTATTTGTGTAGTATTAGCACCTATGCTGAACATGCAATGAAACACATGGCAACACCCAAATACATCCTAACTAATCTAACTAGGTACCTTACAGCAAAAAAAAAAATAAAATAGTGTTAAGACCTAGCAGTATGTCTTCTGGACAGAAGGTACCAACGGCTGTAAAAGAGCACCTTGTGAAGGACAAGTTGTCTTCATTTCATCAGCCTGTAATGGCATCACACTCAATTAGACTTTCTATAATTTCTTTTGCCTTCCATGCTCAGCACAGGAAAAAAACAAACAAACAAAAAAAAAACAACTATAATTCTGCAGATGAAACAAACAAGGAGACTTAGTATTTGATTTTACACAATGTTTTGCAAAGCATCCAGACTGTGAATGTGCTAGAACCTTGGTTTTTGCAGAAATATCTGTTGCACTGACCTTGCCTATCAATTTGACAACCAAGACAAAACATATTAGAGTGAGACCTCCATGGAAGTGAAAAAGGAAGCTGACGTAGGTTAACAGACAACAGATAGATACACTTCTTGGAGAGTTTGTGCTGGAGAGTATCAGGGCTGATCCATGCAGGTACCAACGTGAAGCTGCATCCTGAAGAGGCAATGTAAGACTTGCTTTCCTATAATGGAATATAAGAGCTTGTGTTTGTGTAACTCAGATAATCCTTAATGAACAGGGTTTATGATCCCCACTCTTAATTAGCTATTCTTTTGGCAGATGAAGATTGCAAAGCACATGAAGGCAAGTCTCCACCACCAGCAGGTTTGGGAAGGCTTAACAGAAAAATGAATGAGTTGGTCCTAAGCAGAGCACTTCCACATGACTGGCAGAAAAAATGACCTCAGACAGCTTTGTGTAGAACCAGTTGAAGAAAGTGAGCTGAGGCATCAAAATAAAGATTTCCTGTCACCTCAGAGTCTTGTCATAATATGGAGAAATCAAAACTTTGGCACCTCACTAGAATAACCTACACTTATGCAAGTGGATTATATGTGTGTGTGTACAAATGCACACACAGTGTCTGTGTGAGAAATTATACACACGGGTTAGAAGTTTAATGATTCAAAGAGCTATACAACACCTCAAGCAGAAGTTACAAGCTTGATGCAGAAATTTACAGGCATGATTCTCGGTTTCTTTTAGTCCACATGTTTAGGAAACCACAGCAGCGTTTTCTGACCTTTCCAATCTGTTTATCCAAGAGCTAAAAACACTCTGGCATACTTATTCTGCCAGTAACACCCAATCAACCACCAGAAACTGAGCTTACCAATAGTAACACCACCAGTCCTTCTTGGCATTGATCCTGTTGGAGTACAGAAGTGTTGGGTGAGCAGACCCAGGGCTGTGCCAGCTCTGAGATGCCATGAGAAGAGCCCAATCACAGAGAATGGAAGTGGGTAAGTGACCTGTGGCTGGCCTTGGAAAGTTTTCAGATGCTTCCAATTTGAAATGGCTGAGGACTCTGGGAAGACTCAGTAGCAAGCACTCAGAATGTGTGGATCTTCAAGGTGTTTATTTCTCCCAGTGTAACTCGTCCTAGCCCCTTCCTCCTGTTGTAGCAAAAAAAAATCTCATTCCCTACAACCTACTCCCAGTTGGCCAATTGCCCGTTTGCTATTACCAATAATAATAATAAATAAAATATTAAAAAAGAAACCCATATTTACACTAACATCTTTTCCTAGCAGTGGATCAGGTGAAATAGACATCTCTGATCATTAAATCAAACTAAAGGTGTCAAGAATCAGTCTCTGACCAATCAGTTTGCTATAAGCAATGATTAGTAATGTGAAAAAGAAATACAAAACAGTGCTGTTTTCCCTTTGGGGGGAAAAAATGAATGAGAGAAAGAAAGAAATTACTGTAACACCGCTTTTTTAAGAGTCCTATAAAAACTGGATTTTACTAGAACCCATGAAGTTTTTCAGACCTTGAGAAACCATGAGGTTTCAAAAATCTAGTTAATACAATTTGGTTTTGCACAATGTCATTTGGACAACATCATTACAGAATGCTTCACAATTAATTACATTCAAATAACAGCTTCCATCCCCTGTGGAGAACGGGATTAATTGGGTCAGATGTAAATGTGCATTTCATGGATCTTACTGAACACTTGCCCATCTCACCAATTTACCATGTAATTTGATACAACTGGTGTGCTATCCTCTGGAGATGGGTAGAGCAAGCACAGTTGCAAATCTGGGTAGAAATACACTGATATAGCAATGCTGATATTCTTAGCCTGTATTATGCTTGGCTATAACAGTGTCACACTTTCATTCTCTTGCAGAAACACTAGTTTGTTCTTATTCATGCTGAAATACTCGTCAGTTGGCTATGAAGCTTAGGACAGAACTCAGAACTGATAAGAAGTGTTGTGATTGACAAAGGATCAGAAACTGTCCTCCTCCCAGGTGTCTTCACCTTCCATTTCCCACCTGCAGTGAGAAACCCTGAGATCAGGGCCTTGTTGGATCCTGATTCTGGGCAGGAAAAGAGTAAAGATAAGGTATCTACAATGGGATAAACAAAGGAGCTAACATGGGACAAAGTTTTTTTTTCCTTGACACCTTGTGCAGCCTAAACCAAAGTCTTGAGACTGCAATGTATTTTCATTCTTTTCTTGGACGCTTGGGCAGGGACAATTTAGGTTAAGTGTACTCCTCCTGAAGCCTTCCTTCTTCATTTTTGATCATGAAGTGTGTATTCAACATTTTTTTTTCCACTGGATTTTTTATTAAATAAGATAGGTCAGAATGCAGCCAATGAAAGAACCACCTTTTCTAAAATAATCTGGAAAACACAAGTTTATGCCTGTGTCAGGTGGTTCTTGAAAAGCTATTTTTTTTGTGTGCTTTAAAGCATTAAAAATAAGAACACTGTTTCCTGGCTCTTTTTAGCTTTCTCTGCCCTATTTTCAGTTTGCACTCTCCCCTAGGTATAATAAAAAATGAGACATTTGCACCCAGCTGGAGAGTACCTTTTATGAGCTGGAAAACTGCAGAGTTCATTTCTGGTGTATTTCCTGCTGTTCATGAGTAACTACCAAGACAAACTCACTCAAGTGAAGTGCAAACTTCAGTCCTCAAGGCTTGTCGGTTCAGAGTTGATCTTTTCAGCCACTGCATGCTGGGTAGGTACAAGAGAGGACTCAGAGCTTCTAAAGCAAGAGTAACACTACCGAGCAAACAAAAAAACTCTATCAGGTACACCTTCAGGCTTTTCCAGTCCTACCTTTCCCAGGTGGCACAGCATACTGCTGTTTCATAGCTCTAGATCTGAAATATTGTGGGTTTTATTGTTCCACAGCCCCTTTATGCTTCTATGTTCTGTGACACTTACATCCTGTTCATATCTTACTTAATGCTAAGGATTAATGTGCTAGCATACTTGCAAGCTAGCCAACGTGATTCATTATTCTGCATTGTGTCCTGGCTGGTGTTTTGGAGCAGAGCCTGGTCCCTACAGCCCCTTCTCCCACAGGGTGCTCCATGTTGCACCTTTCTGCTCATTTCAGTGAATATTAATATTTGCCATTTTGCAGTCTTATCAGCTTCCTATCAGTTCTCTACTTTTCTGGATTTTATACCTCTATGCTAGGCATTTTTTTTTCCACTCCTCCTTTTCCCTTATATTTTTCATAGAACTATGGATTTTGTTCTCCTGATTTTGTCCACTTGGCTCTGTCTCTACTCTGATACTTAGTCACAATAGTTCAGCTTGTATACATGAACTCTACCATCTTTTCTAAATGCTTAGATATTTGTGACTTGATACCTGGAGGTGTTTCTCAGAAACTCGTATTATGTATTCCATAAATTAGTCTGCCTTTAGTTACAGAATGGTTAATGTGTCCTTTTTTATTATTATTTGGGTTTCAGAGTTCTCTCTTTGGAAATATAACTGTCCTTTTTCTCTTCTGTTTCTTAGTTTCAAATGAAATATATAAAAAAATCCATCATTGCATAGTGTTTGAAGCTATAACACACATTAATCACAGATATTCACTTATTTTGTTTTCCTAGCTTCTCTCTTACAATATTGCAACAAAAACTTTAATATCATTTTTCACAACACTTGTAAACAGCCCCTTATTAAAAATAACAATAATAATGATCCCTCTTCCACTGTCTCTTTTTCTATGTTTGCTTTTCACTGGAAAATCTTCTGAACACATTGGTGTTACTAAATTTTTTTGATCCATTGCTTGTATACCACCCTCCCTTGGCTGAACATCATTGTTTTCTACAGGTTACTCTGTCTTTTAGGACTCTTGTCACTCTTCAGGCTTCTGTCTAGAGCTAGACTATCTGTAAAGATATTTTTCTAGTTTGAAAGAATACTTTTGTTTAAACTCACTACAGTAAGCCCATTTAATAAATAATAAAGATACTTTGATGTTAACTAGGGCCAATGCTAGTCTATTCATGCTCACAAAGATAAACAAGGACATTCAGATGAAGTTGCAAGGGAAAGAGCAACGTGTTGGAATGTATTGTACCTATTGCTTAACTGGTTCTGTGTGGTTGTATATGGGACTGCTACTTCAAGATAATGATCATTTTGATGTATTTATCTTCTGCTAGAATTTTTCTGCACAATTACATTAAAGTGCTAATGCAATTGCCCTGGAGAAGGAAAATAACCACAATATCTTGAGCGTGTTTATCTACAGCAGGAGCTACCCACTCTTTAATCCGCTAAGTAAGCAAGATGTCAGAGAGAGAAAAAGCCATTCAGACTCTGATTCCTATTTTTCACAATGAAGCTCATGTGCTACAGCTTGCTCTGTGAGTACCAAAAATAGAACACCAAAGAGGGCTTTCCTTGAGCACTTCCATTATTCACATGATGCGGCATCTTACATAACGCAAACCCTGCACATTATCCCACTGAGTGCTGTATGCACAGATGCTAGTGGACAAAAATTTCCATTGGGGACAGTAGTAACAAGTGCTTTAAAGGCAAATTCAGGATAAAGGCAGTGATTTTTCTGACTGGCAAGTCTAGGAAAGCTCAGAAAATTTACTGGGGGTCTGGTGGAGGGATTTTGATAGGATTAAAATGGCAGAGATGGTCTTTACTGCTCAGTGCGTACTTCTCCTTTTTGAAGATGGAAACATTTGATCACCTTGACAGTTGCAATGGTTTTGTTCAGGGTACCTGCCTGCCCACCGGCAGCTCCATCCAGAGATCAGTCGTTCTCTGGACCACTTGGCCAGCTGCTGCCACCTCTGCTTAGTGGAGTTATCCTTTGCTGCTGTAACCACCGAGTCTCAGTCCCAGCTCTGTCATTCGAAAACACCATTTGTGCCTCCCTCTGCTAATCTGCATGCATCTGAGCCCTGCTGGCTGCAGCACTGTTATTTGTATTGCTCTGTGTTCCCTGCACATGGGATTAAAGTCTGTCACAGCCTCCAGCTGCACAGTTTTTTGCTCAAGCTACAAAGTATTGATTTTAACACTAACTGTCCCAGACTTAACCCCTACTCTTGGCCACGGAATAATTTAGGAAGTCATCTTTGAGATGCTGGTATGAATACTAGTGTGCTGTGACTCATTTTTACTACTGAACGTATAACGTAATTATTACAGTTTTCAAAAAGGGATGATTGAGTCCATGTAAACAGAATTCTGCTTTCCTGGAAACACATCATTTTGGAAAATAAGCAAGTCTTGTTCGATTATTACAAATCATATTTTAAAAATAAGTTTTTTTCTTTCAGTTGATCTGGCACTAATAAAATTTAGATTCTAATGTAATGAAACTGTACTAGATCTTCAGTGCCATCAGACTCATGGCTTCTGTAGCCTCTACACTATATATACAAAAAGTGGTATCATATACATTAAATAAAAGCCATTTCTCTCATCAATGAAATATAATTACTCTTGGATGTATTTCACTGTGAGCAGGAAGACTACACAAATCTTTAGGATAAACATTCAATATTTCCTCCAACAGAAACTGCACGGGGGGCACAGACAAGTTGCAGGTCTGAGTAGCTGAGGACATAGGGTTTTATTCTGTATGGAAGGTGGCAACTGGTCCTGATAGTGCAATCTTTTCTAATGCAGTGACAGAACAGTGGTTCAGCTGTAAATACAATTTCTTGTACACCAACAATGCAGCTTAAGCTTTCCTAGAGAAACATTAACCAGTCTGACTTCTGGTTTCAGAGATTTGACAGGCTCAGGTTTGTTGTGCTTTTGTGCAGTGCTCTGAGGGTTGCAGCACTAAGAGGAACAAGACACAGAAGTAGCAATAACAAAAGCAGTGATAGAGGTGTAGGCTTACAAAACTGTGAACAGTCTTGTTTTGCAGATCTAGCTGCTTAACCTAGGAATCTTGCTCAGGCATGGCTTGGTCCTTATTTTTTCAAATTAGCACTGAATGATACAGTATAAATATTCAATCACCCTTCTTTTCCACTCTCTCTTCTTGACTATGTCACAGTCACTTGCCTGTGAGTTTTATGTTCGCATTCACCATAAGCCCTTAGTTCAGCGAGCAATAACTCAGCAAGCCAAACTCCCTGCTTGTGAGGCTTCTTGTGGCACCACAGGCTATGTTCCCCTATGCACATAAGTGTCCTTTTCTTGAGCAGAAAAGTACAGAGCTGCAGCTATGGCAGCACTGCTCCTGAAACCTCCATCTTGATGTATTTACTGTGTTCACCCTTGATTAAGGAGGTATTGGGGAGGCATTGGGGAGGCATTGGGGAGGCAAGGACAATCCCCAGACATGGACTGTATATCTCGAAACAAGACACTGAAACTCATGATAAGGAAGCGGCAGACGGACAGAGAAACAAACGTAAGGACTATAAATCTCAAAACTGGACATTGGAATTCATTATAAAGATACAACAAACGGAAGAATTGGCAACAACCAGCTCTCGCAATTAAGAAACCTGCCAATTCAGCAGATTCCTGACCAAAGGTGAAAAGTACACTGTGAGGAAGACTCGGGGTCTTCCTCCCAAAGACCCCTGCCCACGTCCCAAAGACCCCTGCCCACAATTCTTGGAAGGCTCTGCGCAGGCGCAAGGTGCCAAAAGACTAATTAGCATGAGAAGCGAGGGAAGGCGGGGATAGGTAATGCATATGTATAGGTGCTTGTAGAATATTGATAGATTGATTGTATAAATTCAAGACTGCTTTCTGCTTTGAGTATGCACGATAGGAGGAGAGATCCCCCGTGCATCCAGCGCTGCAATAAAGAATATACCACTTAAAGGAATTTCGGCTTCGATCTTTGAATCAATCTGGCGACCCAGATGGGACAACCTCTCTGCCGGACCGCAGGACCCGCTGGGGACAGGACTTCCTAGGGTACCCCCGGGATTTCCCGGAGGGACTCCTCGACTCACCGGATCACTGCGGAGGCAGACAAGGACCCCATCATTGTAAGTGAGTATATTCTTTATTCTGGTTTGGTTTTCTGGTAGACCGGTCATCTGGGACTGTCCAGTAAGTCGGAAGGTGACTTCTGCAGGACAGTATTTGGTATATACTTTGTGGTTAGTGCCACAAGTATCTCTGGGGACCTTGGGGTCCATCTGTATCTGGAACTGTCTGTAAGTCAGAAGGTGATCTTCTGCGAGGCAGTGTTTGGTATATACTTTGTGGTAAGCACCATAAGTATATTTGGGGACCTTAAGGAAAGAGCTCGCTTTAAGGTCCATCTGGAATTGTGTTGTCTATTTCGGTTTTCTGACTCATGGAGTATGGTATTTAACTTTGGTTATTGTTACTGTGATTTTGGCTATTTTTCTGGTGGTAATAGTAGGTTCGTGGCATTGTTATAAGAGAGATATCGTTACGGTGTTACACAGTTTGGTTTTCTGACTTATCGCATGTGGAATTTGACTCTGACTATTGTTATTGTGATTTTAGCAATATTGCTGGTAATAGTAGCTTTGTGACATCGCTACTGAAAGATAATGCGTGCCCGTATTTTTGTGAGTGATACGTTTTGTGATACGCTTTTGCAAGTAACGTGTATTCTGAAAGTGTAAACTGGAAAATGGGGGGGCGAGTAAGCAGTGAAATTCCTAAGAAAAGTGTGTTAGGATGTGTTTTAAGTCACTGGAAGGATATTGGAGGATCTGCCGGTGGAAGTGTGAACAGGAAAACATTGATAAAATATCGTAATCAGTGGTGGCTGCTTTATAAGCTGGAATGTGGAGAAAAGTGGCCCCTAAATGGAACTTTAAACTATAATATTTTGCTACAGTTAATGTTGTTTTTTGAGAAGCAGAACAGGATGAAATGTTGTATACTGATGTTTCAGCATCTTGGTGGGAAAAGGTACGGAATTAAGTTGGCCCCTGACTGAGCCTTTGATGATGGCATTAGAGAAGTACAGGCTGGAGAAAGATAAAGGAAGTGTTAAAAGGGTTGTTGAAAGTGTTAAAGGTGTTTGAAGTTGAATGAGCAGGGAAAGAGGATGTAGGAATGTTAATAGTTCTGCCTCTGCCCGAGGCAGAGATCTTAAAATCCCGGGTGTTAGCCCTTTAGGGCAAAGGGACCATGATGGGTCCGAGAGAGTTGTCACAGAAACAGAAAACCAGTTAACTCTTAAAACAACCTGAGTTCATGTGCGAGCTCAGACTGCCGATGGGACCGCTCAGGGAACTGTGGACAATTGCATTCCCCTGACCGACCCCCACTAAGACCCGAATCATCCTGAAAATTATGAACGGTTAAGTAAATACTAAAATCTGGATGAATTGGGAATTGAGAATATGCTTCCAACAAGGTCTAAAAGAAACCCCTATGGAATTTTTGGACCAACTCTGAAATGTAATGAAAATAAATAAATAAATAAATAAATAAATAAAACAAAACGGTTTGGACCTGGCTTCGGAGGACAAATTGACTAGCCTTTTCCTAGGATAATAGACCCCTGATTTCAACAGGAATAACGGGGACCTGGGGAATCTACCCTAGTACCTCCGCTGGTTATAATGAAGCTAGGGGAGGAATGGAAGTGAAATTTCTTATTGATATGGGGCAACGTATTCAGTTCTAAATCAAGCATTAATGCCTTCACAGAATTATTATGTTAGGGTAAAAGATGTGTCGTGGTTTAACCCGGCCGGCAGCTAAACACCACGCAGCCGTTCGCTCACCCTCCCCCTCCCTCTCTGGTACGGGGGAGAGAGGTGGAAAGTGAGGCCCGTGAGTTGAGATAAAGACAGTTTAATAAGACAAAATAATAATAATAATAATAATACAATGATGATAATAGTACCACTACTAATAATGTGTACAAACAAGTGGTGCACAGTGCGGTTGCTCACCACCCGCTGACCGATGCCCGGCCTGGCCCCGAGTGGTCCGGCCCCCTCCCCCCGGCTGGCCACCCCTATGTATTGTTTGGCCTGATGTCAGATGGTATGGAATACCCCTTTGGCTAGTTTGGGTCACCTGTCCTGGGTCTGTCCCCTCCCAGCTCTTACTGCACCCCCAGCCTGCCTGTTGGCAGGACAGAGCAAGAAGCTGAGATGTCCTTGGCTTGGTATAAGCACTGCTCTTTAACAATTAACACATCGGGGTGTTATCAGCACTCTTCTCATCCTAAGCCAAAACACAGAATTCTACCAGCTACTAGGAAGAAAATTAACTCTGTTCTAACTGAAACCAGGACAAGGTGTAACCGAAAAGGCTTATTTTTGTGAACCTTTGAAGTACAAGTTACGGAAAAAATGGGGCATACACAGATTTTTATATATGCCTAACTCCTCATGGGCACTCTTAGGTAGAGATTTATTAGAGCAAGTAGGAGCAGAAATTGTCTTTGAAAAAAGGGAAAATGGAATTAAGTATAGGAGAAGAACAACTAACAAATGTGTTAAGTTTGGCACTAATACAAACTGACCCTAAAAGTGAAATACCTTTAGAGATCACAGATCAAGTATGTCCAGGAGTTTGGGCTACTGAAACCCCTGAAAGAGGTAAAAATGTGACCTTAATAATTATTAAATTAAAGCCAGGAGAGAAACCCGTTAAGGTTAAGTAATATCCTTTGAGGATAGAAGATAGGAAAGGAATTAAAGAGATAATTAATAATTTTTTTACAGTATGGATTATTGATTGAATGCGAATCAGAATAAAATACACCCATATTGCCAATTAAAAAGGCAGATGAAAAAGCTATAGGCTAGTTCAGGATTTGAGGGCCATAAATAAAATCACTGAGGATATACATCCAGTAGTGGCAAACCCTTATACTTTGCTGACTAAATTAAAGAATAGTCAAGTCTGGTTTACCGTACTGGATTTAAAAGACGCCTTCTTCTGCCTAGGCTTAGCCACAGAAAGCCAAAACCTATTCGCCTTTGAATGGGAAAATCCCGATTCAGGCAGAAAGACGCAGCTTACGTAGACATTACTACCTCAAGGATTCAAGAATAGCCCCACTATTTTTGGAAACCAATTAGCAAGGAAACTCGAAACATGGATGCCTCCGGACACTGAAGGTGCTTTGTTACAATATGTAGATGATCTCTTAATAGCTACTGAGACTAAAGGGAGTTGTATTCAATGGACTATAAGTCGTCTTAATTTTCTGGGTTTAAATGGATATCAAGTCTCTTGACAGAAAGTCCAGCTGGCTCAACAAAGTGTGACCTATCTGGGATTTGACATTTCGGAAGGACAACGAGAACTAGGAACTGAACATAAGGAAGTCATTTGCCAGACTCCAGAACCTCAAATGGTAAAGGAGCTACAAACCTTTTTAAGAATGACAGGTTGGTGTCGCCTTTGGATTTATAATTATGGACTATTGGTAAAGCCTCTATGTGAATTGATAAAGATTAACCAGTCAAAGTTAGTCTGGACTGGAGAAGCACAAAAAGTCTTTAAACAACTTAAACAAGAATTGATGATTTTGAAATATCAAGCAATATTGGTAGAACAGGACAACGTGGAAATTGTGATAACTAATATTGTGAATCTAGCCTCTTTTCTTAGTGATGCTCCAGCACAACCTGTGATTCACGATTGTTTAGAAACTATAGAGACTGTGTATTCCAGCCGACCAGACCTTAAGGAGGAGCCCATGGAAGATGCGGAAGAAACTTGGTTCACGGATGGGAGCAGTTTTGTTATGCAAAGACAACATAAAGCTGGATATGCTATAACAACTACTCAGCAGGTAATCGAGTCTAAGCCTTTACCCCCTGGAACATCAGCTCAAAAGGCGGAGATAGTTGCTCTCATGAGAGCATTGGAACTGGCAGCGGGAAAAAGGGTAAATATTTGGACAGATTCTAAATATACATTCGGCGTGGTACATGCTCATGGAGCAATTTGGAAAGAACATGGATTGCTGACCGCTCAGTGAAAACACAAAGTATGCTGAAGAAATTTTAAAATTGTTAGAGGCTGTAAAACAACCAGAAAAGGTAGCTATCATGCATTGTCAGGGACACCAAAAGGGGAACACCGATTTTGAAATTGGAAATCGATTGGCAGAGGCTAAGCAGGCAGCTGAAATAACTGAGGTGAAGGCATTGTCTTTGATACCAGACGGTAAAATCCAAACTATATCCAAATTATACAAAAGAAGACTTAAAATTAATTGAAGATTTGAAAGGTAAAATGAAACCAGATGGATGAGTATATTTAAAAGATAACCACATAGTAATACCCTCTAGTTTGACATGGCCCATAGTTCTTACAGAACACAATAAAACGTATTGGGGAGCTGGCACACTGCATAAGAGCCTGCGTCAGACATTAGTGGG
This sequence comes from Aythya fuligula, assembly GCF_009819795.1. Taxonomy (NCBI): domain Eukaryota; kingdom Metazoa; phylum Chordata; class Aves; order Anseriformes; family Anatidae; genus Aythya; species Aythya fuligula. The sequence continues at coordinate 128,353,519 of NC_045559.1, forward strand.
ACGATATGATAAAACAAGTAACTCAACAATGTAGCATTTGTTTATACAATAACCCCAATACCAAGAATAGAATAAAGTTTGGAATAATCGGTAAAGGAAATTATTCGGGGCAACAGTGGCAAATTGATTTTTCAGAACTCCCTAGAAAAGGGGGGTATCATTATTTACTGGTTCTGACTGACACGTTTTCAGGAAGGCCTGAAGCCTTTCCCTGTCGAACAAACAAAGCAAGAGAAGTGGTTAAAGTCTTGTTAAATGAAATAATACCATGCTTTGGGATTCTAGTAGCAATGTCTTCTGATAGAGGTTCACATTTTTGTGCTCAAGTGGTAGAACAGATAAGTAAGATTCTAAAGATAGATTGGCAACTGCATACTCCTTATAGACCACAGGCAAGTGGACAGGTAGAAAAAATGAACCATTTAATTAAACAATAAATAGCTAAAATTGGATAAGAAGCTAATTTGTCATGGCCTCAATCCCTCCCTTTAGCATTACTTGGAATTAGAGTTAAACCTAGAATAAAAGGGAATTTGAGTCCCTTCAAAATCTTATATGGAAGGCCATAGCAATTTCTATTTAGTGGAGAGGACCTAACGCAGTTAGGATCAGAATATTTATATGCTTATATAACTGAACTTCAGAAACAATTAAATAAAGTACATAAATTTGTTTTAGGGACCAGGGCTAGAGGGTTGGATCAACCAATCCACCCCTTTAAGCTCGGGAATTATATATATATATAAAGACTTTTTCAGGACAACCCCTACAGGAAAAATGGAAGGAAAGTGGATGGGACCATACCAAGTATTACTGACAACACACACCGCCATTAAGATTAAGAAGCAAGCAGCTTGGATCCACAATTCAAGGGTGAAGAAGGTCTCGGCAAGGATATAGACCACCACTCCAATTGGACCAACAAAATTACGGTTTTCCAGATCCTAATGATTGCAGGGGTGCGGTTCTCGGATTCGGGGTGGGCAACTTGGTATGAGAACTTACACCTGACCTTAATACAAACAATTTCTCAAGTAACTAATAAGACGAACTGTTGGGTATGCACCCATCTGCCACAGCATGGGAATAAGGGTGTATCGTTAATCGGGATTCCCTCGCCTGCAAACTTATCTTGGACTAATTTGTGGGAAGACACATCTTGGGGTCGAAAATATTAAGAAGTTTTGGAACTAGAAGTTAGTAGCTTCGTGCCGTTGGAATCTTACTATGTATGTGTACAAAGGTGTAACCTGCCTAAGGGTATGGGAAAACAGCATTGTATAAATACGGATACTACTTATGTGGGAAATCAGACATCTTGTAATTGAACAATTGATATTAGTACGACTAGTGGCTGGGCAAATTCAACCAGCTGGACGGTTCCAGAAGGAAAAGGGTGGTATTGGCTATGCAATGATACAGCCCGTAAGGTCTTGCCTGAGAATTGGAAGGGAACTTGCACTCTTGGAGCGGTAGTCCCCAATATGACAGTACATGATGTAGTGCCTCGAGGTTACTTGAGAAATCATATGCGGAGAATCAGACAAAAAATTAACAATCCATTGATAGAGAGACACACCGCTTTTCATAGTTTTGTTTGATGGTTTATCCCATGGTTAGGAGTGAGTGAATTGGAAAAGGCAATAGTTAATATTTCTGCAATTATAGAGAAGTTAGAAAACAAAACTCTGGATGCTATAAAGGCTCAACAAGAAGAGATATCTAGTTTATCACAGGTAGTATTACAAAATCGGATGGCCCTAGACTTGTTACTGGCCGCTCAAGGGGGAGTCTGTACAGTAATAAACACAAGTTGTTGTGTGTATGTAGATCAGAGTGGAAGGATCTCTACCGACCTGGAAGAAATATGGAAGCAGACAAGGGTCCTACATATCAGTAAAGATGATCTTTCGTGGAGTTTTAGTGAAATATGGAATAAGTTAACCTCCTGGTTGCCCAATTTTCAATGGTTGAAACAAGTGTTCATTGCTCTAATCGCATTAGTAGTATTAGGAATATTTGTGTGCATGTTGTTTAGATGCCTGCTTTGTTGTGTTGCTGTAAATAATGAAAGTATCTGATGCAAAAGAATTTGCATGGGAAAAGAAAAGGGGGGATTGATTAAGGAGGTATTGGGGAGGCATTGGGGAGGCATTGGGGAGGCAAGGACAATCCCCAGACATGGACTGTATATCTCGAAACAAGACACTGAAACTCATGATAAGGAAGCGGCAGACGGACAGAGAAACAAACGTAAGGACTATAAATCTCAAAACTGGACATTGGAATTCATTATAAAGATACAACAAACGGAAGAATTGGCAACAACCAGCTCTCGCAATTAAGAAACCTGCCAATTCAGCAGATTCCTGACCAAAGGTGAAAAGTACACTGTGAGGAAGACTCGGGGTCTTCCTCCCAAAGACCCCTGCCCACGTCCCAAAGACCCCTGCCCACAATTCTTGGAAGGCTCTGCGCAGGCGCAAGGTGCCAAAAGACTAATTAGCATGAGAAGCGAGGGAAGGCGGGGATAGGTAATGCATATGTATAGGTGCTTGTAGAATATTGATAGATTGATTGTATAAATTCAAGACTGCTTTCTGCTTTGAGTATGCACGATAGGAGGAGAGATCCCCCGTGCATCCAGCGCTGCAATAAAGAATATACCACTTAAAGGAATTTCGGCTTCGATCTTTGAATCACCCTGCTAGAGCAAAACACCTCTGTGTTGGGAGTTCTCTAGGGGAAGTCAACTCCAGTACAGCTCCAGCTCTTAGGGATTTACAGCAAAAATAAATAAATAAATAAATAAAATAATAAAATAAAATAGAGATATATAGTCCCTATTTGTACAGTCCTGGATGTAAATATAACACCAATATTAAAAATATATATATACATGTATATATATATATAAATAAAAGAGAGAGAGAGAGAGATTTCTGCAAGCTTCCCTGAGGCAGAGGGTATCTTTGTCTTACATGAACCTTAGCTGGGCTACTTGTACTAAGTGACTGATAAAATATACAGCACTGACTACTTACTTGGACTGTTTTTGTAGATGTATGACACCAGCTTTCAACTGACAGCACAGTAATACTGAATAATGATTATATCTTCTAGGAGACACTAAAAAAATTATTTTTGTATTCATTCCTGTATGTGTGTAAGTATGACTATTTCTACAGTAGAAAAAATGCAGAAATGAAGGCTTTCTCCTATTGTTTGATACTGTAGCTCTTTAAGAGAACAATTTATTACTTTGCAAGCCCTCTATCCTAATTTTGCTGTGTAACAGGAGCAATGTTTTTCATTTTGATTTGGAAGGCCAGCAATTCCCTTTACAGTGTACAAAATCCACTGAAATCATATGCATCTTATAATCAAATGACTTTACGGACCTTGATCAAAGTAAGGCCCATTACAGCTTAAAAGCTCTTCAGGCAATGATTTTTTGTTATTGTTGTTGTTTCGGAAAACCAGGTCCTGAAAGATTTAAATTCTAGACACATTTTGTTTAAGCGAATGAACCGGTAGCAAGCAGTGAGCTGCACGCTAAACTCATTTCTCTCTCCATCACTGATTTTATTACTTCCACAACTCACCCGTAATCTGGATCTATCAGCTGGTATTGTATTGCTTCAGATCTGCTACACATCACACTGTGTAAAAGATTTCAGCCCCATGGCTCTTCTCCAAACAAGTAAAAAGAAACCAATGAAATACATTTTTTGGTTCACAGCTATTCATACTCCACTAAACAAGGTTTAGGACAAGATGAGAAGGAACAGTGAAGGCATACAGGCCAGGAATAAATACCACACCAGTAAAAATGTATTTCATTATACATACCTAAGTTGGTTGGACTGCATTCATCTGAAAGATGACACAGTGTGGGGTTTTCTGTCTCAAGGCATTCCTTATGCTCCTGCTTCATGGTCTCTCTCCCTCCCCCAGCCATCCCCACCCCACAGCTCCTCTTCCCCCCAGGTTAAACAGGGTTAGCCTTCAGAATATACATGCACTTTGCTTAGGTTTGGAAAGGGAATTGCACAACCCAACCATGGAAGAAAAGCAAGCATAAGGAAGGGCCACAAGAACGTGCAACATGAAACTGCTGTTCATGCTGGGGACAGTACTGAATATCTTGTGGGGACATTTAGCAAAGAGAATACCAGAGGTTACTAGTGATGCCATGAAAATCATCCATTCCGCTGATTTATGACATCACTGCGCATACGAAACCTCTCTCTTGCTTTCTCTTTCTCACTACGATTTTACCCTCAAACTTGAATTGCCGATCTGATTCACTGTCCCGTATGCTGATGACTCTTTGCTCCGCAAGCCATTCACGCGCCTCACGGACTCGACGCTTTCATTCCCAACAGTCATAGTCTGTGCCTGTCCCCAGATTGTCAGCAAGAATGAGAACAGCACAGTGGCAACACAACGACATACGTACACAACACGCAAAGAGAAGAATGGTTCTGTTAGAGAAGACCATCATGCAAAACAACATGAACCACTTTCAAAGCAAAATAAACTGAGAACATTGTGAGAGACAAGCTCAGGTAAAGAGATACAGAAGATGCCTCATAAAGAGATGGCCTCAGCATCACTATTCTCTATTTTGAAATTTGTGCAAACATTCATAGGAAAAGTGATAGTAAGCCTGTGCAAATGGATGTGTCTCTTACTCCAACAGAATATTTCACAGTATTTAATTATGGCATTGCCCATTTTGCATAGAATTAGGTGGTATCTTCTGGTGATTAGGTCTTAAGTATCTTTCTCTTAATAATCACTAAAATAATCCTTCCCATAGCAGATGAATGATGACTGCCCTGGACCAAAACTTCATAATTTTCAAATGATGTCACTGTCATAGTGTTACCAGTAGTGGCTGCTTGCCAACTAGTTTACCCCTAATGAAGACATCATACCCCAAACTGAAATTACAGACCCAATTCAGCAGCTTCTGCTGCTGCTGCTATGCAGTTTTTGGAAACAGAGGTTTCCAGTGGTGGTACCTCTGGCTTGCGTGCCTGCAAATGAGCAAGCATTTCTGTTCTGTCCCGTAATCTAATATTAACGGGAATCTCAAATCATCTGACAATAGCATTAAACCAGAGGACAGCACTGGATTGCTTCCCAGAGCGTCCATCAAATATTACATTAGCTAATGAACAATTATTAGACAGACCTGTCAAAACACAAATGCCCTATGCCATTGTTGTCATCCCTCTTATAAGGGAACCATTATCTGTAGCTTGAAACACTTGCACAGCTTAAGTGAATATTTACTTTGCCTAGCAAATGTTCATGTGAAACAGCAAACCTAAGAATTTCTACTGATACTAAGATAACAGTGGCACAGATACAGGAAGGATAAGATGCTATAGCGATGGGAATGATTACTACTGGACTAAAATTCAGTTTAATATATATTCTTGCCTTTTCATTTACCAAAGAGAAAAAAAAAAAAAAAAAAAAAAAGTTGACAGACTTCCTAAAAATATTTTTAGACTGACATCTAAGTTAAGAACAAGCCTCCCTTCTGCATTTCAGTTGCTGGTATTAAACGATATAATCATAATATTCAAAAAGCATTTATTTGTTTAAAAAAAAAAAAAAAAAGTGAAATTAATATCAGTAACAAACTTTGAAATGATAGAATATAGAAAGGAAATTGTCCTAATCCTTCCCTTTTTCTGGGTGGTCAACTTTACAGGTTTTGAACATTGGTGCCCACACCTGCAGTGGGCTATGCTAAATAATTTCCCATTTTAGCATAAAAATCAACAGGAAAGATAGGTCTCAAGCACATGCTGATGTCAGCACATCTGGGTGATATCAAAGAAATAATATTGGTACACTACCTGTGTCACTGCTTCCGACTGTTCCTTATCTGCTAGTTAGTGCCACATATCAGCAAAATATTTGGGGATTAGAAGAAAATATAATGCCAGTCCAGACTGGAATAGCTAATAAATTTATGTATAAAGGTGAAGCTGCTTCAGCAATTTCAAGAAGAGAATAACATTCTTGGAACCAGTGACCAGTCTATTGACATTTATTGATATCTTCATGAACTGCAAATAACCACACCGGCCAATTTTCATCTCTTTCTCAACACGTAAAGCACTCAAGAAGAAATTTTAGAATAAGACTCTCCTGCAAGGGCAACAACTGAAGTGAGAAATCAACCTGTATGTCAAGAATGCTGTCAGGGCAAAGTCAATTGTCCTGAGTAAAGAGCAAGTTGTACCTTGTTTTGTCTCCTTTGCCTTCTTCGAAGCCTCAGAAACTCCTTGTGCTGCCGTGAAACAAAGTTGACTGCTGCATATTCTAGCAATGCAGCAAAGACAAAGAGAAGGCACACGGCCATCCAGATGTCAATAGCTTTTACGTAGGAGACCTAGAAAGAAAAAGAACATAGCATATTATGTTTCAAACTTCTTCATAAGCTGAAGGTATTGACATGAAAAAGTGAACACATTTCTGCACAATGTGAATTCCAGTTGCTCAATTAGGTGTTAGTTCGTTTTTGTTTATTTATTTATTTATTTATTTGGTTTGGTTGGGTTGAGTTTGTTGCCTTGTTGGCTTATAACAAAATAATCCATCTATTCATGGACGAGTGTCTTCACAAAGAACACACAAATTATGAGCTACAGCCTTGAGCAAAAGAATCAGGATAAGTATAACAAAACACAATTGCGTTTAAAACTCACAATCCCAGTTTATCAGAATGAATATGAATACAACACCTGTTGAAAAAAAATCCTAGAAAGGTTATATTTTTTTACCTTTTTTTCTCTATTATCAACCAATTAGCATATTGATTAAATGCCTATGTTTGATGCCTATAACCCAAAAGTAAACTCAGGGTACTGTATCGTAATGGTTGGTATGACTTCACTAATACATGTGATATTAAATATTAGAACACAGTGCCTTGACCTTTATCCAACAAGTTTATAAGTAAAAATAAATCTTCACAGACATTATCCATTAGAAATATACAAATACCAGATGTCTTTTTTCTAGGAAAAGCCTATTCAGATTTGAGTTGACAGGTCCACAATATGATCAGATGTACTAAGCACAGTAATGTCACAAGATTTTTATCATATTACCCACACAGCAGGCCAAATAGTAGCCAATTAATGAGCTACACACTATCCATATCAAAGGTACATTGTCCTCCATCGCTGTATTTGGTCTCTGCCTTTCTTTGTAGTCTTAGAGTTTTTAAGTAAAGATCTTATGATTAAGCAACAGCAGGATGTCTCTACTGTTTATCAGATATTACACCAGGGTGGAATTATAATCATCTGACTTTTAATGTCTGCAATATATATGTGAGCTAGTTGCCTAAACTCCTTTGATATAAACGAATCAAGGAACGAAGAATAGGTGTTTCTAGGATGCAATACATCTGAGCTGTTTTAGATGTCTGCTTTAGGATGAGATGAATAACACCCTAGCAGTGTTTTTTTGTCTTCGTGTCTGTGTATAGTAGCTTAGAACTACATGATCTTACCATAGATGCACGGGACTTTATGCAGTTGTCTAAATAAAAGCATTGCATACTATCATTTTAGGTATTTAGCCTCCATTTGCTAATCGAGGACAGCACAGATCTCCAGTATCAGGTCCTCTGGAGATGTCTCAGAAACCCAAAGGAACCAACACTCAACTGAATTAAGCTAAGAAAAGTGGATTGTATCCAAACTCTGAAAAATTATAATCAACAGGCATTTAACGTCAGAGTAGTACCCTGCAGGTTAAGCAATTCAATGCAGTCAAGACATGCAGTAGACCGAAAAAAAAAAAAAAAAAAAAAAAAAAAGCAGAAAAGAATGTATTGTGCATCTAATCTAATCTAATGTTTAGTAGACCTAATCTCCACCTCAGGAGACTTCCTTCTTACCCTGAGACACTTTGCACATGCTATTTAAATTGTCCTGGCTCTTACACTCATGGCTACCATTTCAAGACAAAGGGAAGCATGCCTATCTCTGTCGATTTTGCTCCTGTTCACCATGTGCTTAAATGACATTATTTTTCAAAGCCAGTAGAACATTTTTTGATAGCATAAAAGAGAATATACTGCACTATATGTTCCAACAAGCAATACAAGAGGAGGAACTAGCATTTAAAGCATGGCAGAAAAGATACAGAGCTCCATTTTGCAGATCCTGAACACTGAGAAGATCTTTTTGGAAGAGCCAAGTATTGTTATCCAACCTGCATGAGGAGAACAAAAATTTCTGCAGCTGAGTTCAGCCCCACACTGCAGTGCCCGCTTCAGTGTTCACAGTACAGCATGACCAGGCTGGGATGGAAGGGGACCATTCAGCAGGCAAAAGTGATAGTGTGAATCTGTGCCTTTTGGTTAGATATACCACAGATATGCATTTCTCTCTCACAGACAGAAAAATCTTGTAAGTGAAATCTTCATTGAGCAGCTGTGAAACCCAGTGAAAACTCTTCAACGTTCCAGACACTCTGTACCACAGGCTGGAGCGCAGTAGGAATCAAGTCACTGTAATTTCTGTAAAATGCAGTTGGGTTTAGGTTGTTTGTTACCTTCCTCAAAGGGGCAGCTTGTTTTGCTTTACAAATGCCCTTAGGAGACATATTAGACATGCATAAACAGCTGGACTGTGCTGCCAGAGACAGCACAATGCAGGGAGCTGAAGTCACAAGAATCAACGTTTCTGACTGTGCAAATCCTGTCCTGGTGGGCTTAAAGCAGTGAGGGCAAAATAATAAAGAAAACTCTGAGTTCACCTTCCTGCCACTGACACAATGCTGCCATAAATGGCATCCACACACTTGCTGAGCCAGCTGGATTATTTTAGATCCAGGATGCTGTGCTGGGATCAGAGGATCACAATATACTTGGCAGGTACTCAGCTTGTTTTATTGTTTAGTCACTGCCACACCATGGCACAGATTTAAATGCACAAACAGAAAGCAATTGCTTCCAAAACACACTCAAAATAAATATATGGAAAAGTGCTACAATAAGTGAAATCTGACCCCCTCATTTCAAACCACTTTATATCATTTTTTTTCTGCATATCTATCCCTGGTATGTACAAAATTCTGCTGCTAAAAATCTAAAAGCCTATGCAATTTTATGAAGCCAGACTTTTTTCTAGCCATCCCTATGCCTGGAAAATTACATGAGTCTTTTACACCAAGACTAGGAGGTCCTCATCTGCTACACGTTTCCAGGGAAGGTTTAAGGTGGGTGCCCAGCTTTTAGGTCAGCAATTGATACATGCTGCAAAGCATACACAAAGTAAAAAATCTATGGACTTCAGGGTCTCCCTCTGCTTTAACTGACTTTTTGTCTGTATCTTCCTTCAATTGGAAAAGGGCCATAGCTACCAGTTCACAGACTGCTCTGAAGTGAGCCCCTCCCAACCATCCCTGCTGAAGCTGTGCCACTTTGTATGAAAACACATAAAAATACATTGGCTTGGGCACCGGGACCAGTCTCCTCTTTCCAGATGTAAATGATAACCTGTGGAATGAATTCATCCCGTCTGTGTCCTAAACACATGCAGTGATTGAGAGGGCCATATCACAGAGTCTTTCAAGGTGGATGAACAATTTCCTCAGGGACATGAACGCAGAAAGGTTGTGAATTTGATCTACACATTCCAGGTGAATGCTATAACCACTTGCCTACCAGATGCTTCAGCTTCTCACTGTGGTATCTCACATGTCAATGAAATGCCCTTTTCTAGAAGCTTCTCAGCATTTCCCACTTATCTCCACAGGAAACTCTCCACTCAGCAGGCTCTATGATGTATCTCATTCCTAGATGCTTATTTCTCCTTTGCACTATACAGGGAACTTTTCACATCTAATTTTCAGATAAAAATACTTCTGAATGAGGCACTCTTAGGAGCTGGGGTCTGCAAAACTGAGTACTTTGTGATAACATAAGCACACTCCTTGCTTTGGCAGATTCTTCCAACAAGCCCAAAAAGAGTTAGCACACTGTTAGCAGCTTTTTTTTTTTTTTTTTTTTTTTTTTTTTTTTTTTTTTTTCCCCAGATTGCAGTCTAGCATGAAAACTGATGTGTCTGCCCAACCAAAAGGCTAACAGCACTTGCTTCAGTAACGACCTCATCAAACAATACTTTATCTCCACCTTCCTTAACTACTGCATCCAAGCTCTTTGAAACATAGTCACTAATGTGTACATGTTCTTGGAGAAGGTTCCTTGCCCCTAACTAAAAAAAAAAGTTTAAAAAGTTATGTACGTGGGATTTTTGTTTGTTTTTATGCTAATGGTAAGAAATTATAAAGGGGGGGCAAAATGCATCTAAGTGAAGCATAGACATCAACACCATAGTCAAAAGAACTGGACCCTAAAAATGTCAATCTCTTATTTTTGAGCAAGTCTGGAGTTTTGGATGGCTATTTCAGGTATAGATATCTGCTTGATATAGGCCTGTGATGGTAAGATAAAGCTTGTGAGTGAGTTGTTGTTAGCTGGCGTCTTGTTACCCCACACTAGCCTATGTACTATGTACTGTTACCTTAGTGTCTACCAACTTTCTCATAGTTTCTCTTACAGGACAGAATACAGGGCCTACAGTAACACTACCAATTCAGAGTTTACATTATCAAGCTGCCAAGCACAAAATGTAAAAGTAGTACTGGTTGTTGTTTTTCTAAAGCTAGATCTTGTCAAGCATTCTCTGAAAAGCCCGTAACTCTGATAGTACACTGGCTCCATTTACTTTGCAGTACTTTTAGAAGTATTTGTTTGGAAACTCTTTGTCATTCTGCATTATCATGTTCAGAAAGCACATTCAGATTTTTTTTTGTTGCCCTTTTCTTTCTTTAAATAGCTGTTCTGGTTTTTACTGTGTGTTGAACAGCTTTTTTTTTTTTTTTATGGTGATGGTGGTGGTGGTATTTAATGGTTCCCACTAATAAAACCACAAATTATATCAATTATTCAGACACTCTTTAAATGTTTTAAGGCCAGCTCTATTTCTGTTACAGTACAAGCCTCTTGAGACAACTGCTTTAACTCTCTGATCCAGTCTAACAGGTGTAAAATGGGAATAAAGACACTTCAATTCTCTCCCAGTGTGAAAATGATTTCAATAAGCAGTGTAAAGATCTCAGAATGTGATACAATCCGTATATTCACTTATTTTGGCTGATCTCAAAAAAAATTAAAAAAAAAAAATAAACACTTTGAAATGAGACATTAAGCTCAAACTCTCCACCCTCTGTTTTGTACAATGCTACATTCTAGGCAAGAATTTTTGAAGAAGCAAATTTTCAGCTACTGGGAAATGTACAATTTGGAAATAAATGTCTCTTATGCAGTCAAAAATCCCTTGGGGAACAAAAAGTCAAAGAAGTTTTTAGATTGGAAATATAGAAATAGAAGAAAGTAATATTTTAAATCAAAACTGAAATCAAAGTTAAGTAAAACTGCCTTCCAGTACTCGGAATTGTTGCATTAAATTTCATTTTAGTTTTTAAATCAAAGCACTTACATGGATTTTTGTTATCATAAAATCTAAATTCATAAAGAAAGTGATAGCTCTTTCATTCATATCAGCTTTACATATTTGAATCTGGAAGCACCCACTCTAGTTTCACTGAATTTTCTAGACAGAAAATTTTCTGAATGATGAACATGTTGTCTGTGACTTCTTTTTGTTTCACCATTATTCTGGATCTCTCTTTTCACCCAAGTGTTTCACTGCCATAAATTCATATAAGAAAATGCAAATTACTTTTCCAGTCCTAAACTTTCAGGCATTTTATATTATTCTGTTGTTGCAATGAAAAAAAAATAAAAAATAAAATAAAAAAAAAAAAGAGAGAGAGAAAGTCTGACAGCATCAACTTTAAAATCAATGGGATTGACCTACTGGTGAGAAAACCTTCATGAAGCATTCAAGTAAGACAAGTAAAACAACTGCCCATCACAGATGGCTCTGGGACTTGTTCGTGAAGGGCAATGTTTTTGCAGGATAGTAAGAGGGCAGATCATTATCAGTTCTAACCGCTGGGATCTCACTCTTTCACACAAGCATCCCTGGAAATCTAGAAAAAGTCCTCCAGGCCAAAATAATCGGGTCTAATATGTTTTATTTTCTCTGTGCAACAACCATTTGGTTGGAGAAAAGGAGAAACTACTTCAGCTTTTCTTGCCTTGAGTTGCTCAGCCCAGCAAATACCTTGGGTTAGGAGCTGGGGCTTTGCTTGGGCATGGGAGTGAGTAACCAAGCTGCAGAAGATGCTTGGCCCATTCTCTGTCATAATAAATAAATAAGTAAATAAATAAATAAATAAATAAGTCTGGAAGAAGGTGAGAACAGACAGGGAAAGGATGAGGCCATTTTTGTGATGTTTATAGTGCACCCACTACAACACAGTAATCAATAACCAAAGTAATGACAAGGTTTACTGCAGAATGGAATATTGTCAGGCTCCAGAAGTTCAGTGTAAAGGATGGAAAAGGAGGGAATGATAACAGAAGCTGTCATCTCCCAGACTGAGACTGTGACAAATGTTTGTTTGCATCTTCAAGACTTCATTGTTCACATTCTTTCACTTAAGGATTTGTAATGGAAAAGTATAAGCTATCAGAACTACTATTCTGTTACTGGAAAATAAACACTTGTACTATGGGCCTGATTTTAACAGGAGATGGTTCATTGGTGAATGAGTCCTGTGGAAGCTATATGTGCCTGTGCTGATTTTGCCTGGGATAGAGTTAATTGTCTTCATAGTAGCTCATATGGTGCTATGTCTTGGATTTGTGATGAAAACAGTGTTGATAATGCACCAATGTTTTAGTCATTGCAGAGCAGTGCTTACACTGAGTCAAGGACTTTTCAGCTTCTTGTGCTCCCTGCCAGCTAAGAGGCTGGGAGTCCACCAGCAGCTGGGATGGGACACAGCCAGGACAGCTGACCCCTGCTAAGGACAGCTAACCCCTAGTGACCAAAGGGATGTCCCATACTATATGAGGTTATGCTCAGCGATAAAAGCTGGGAAAGAAGTTTTCAAGGCAGCCATTGCTTGGGGACTGGCTTGGTGTCTGTCAGATGGTCATGAGCAACTGGGTTTTGCATTTCTTGTTTTTGTTTGTTTGCTTTTTTTTTTTTTTATGTTTTTATAATAAAAAAAAAAAAACACTGATTTTGCTTTTCTTTGTTTCTTTTTTTTTTTTTTTAATTATTATTATTTAAATGTTACTTATTAAACTGTCTTTACTTCAACTCACAAGTTTTCTAATTTTTGTCCTTCCATTTCTGCCCCTCATCCCACTGGGGCAGGGGAGTGAGTGAGCAGCTGCACGGAGCTTAGCTGCCTACCATGGCTACACATCAGCACTGTCCTTCACCAACTCACTTACTTAATTGCTAGGCAGGTTGGGAAGACACTAGCCTGGATGGTGACCTTCTTTCCTTTTCAGGTTAAATGGGGTTAAAATCAAATCCCAGATGTTCCACTGCAGAGCCCAGCTACTATCTTCAAAGTAAAATGTTTATTTTATGCTCACATAACTGGTTTGGTTGGCTTGTTGGACGAATGGAAAAACAGCAATACCTGGTAAATGTAAAACACATTTTTCCCACTTGTTTTAATAAAACATCTTTACTTTAATTTGCCTAAAATATGTTGTTTATTTCTTTCCCCAGAAACATCTGTTTTGTCTTCCATTTTCTAATGCAATGTAGAACATTTTCAAAACAAAATAATAAACAAGGAAGAAATATTTAATTTAAAAATGCTGAAAAAAATATCCTAACCTCCCTCCATTATTTGGATTCCATTTGAAACTATCCACCAAATCATCAGGGATTCACAAGTTGTTCCAGTCACCCAGAAATGCCTCTTTTTAGTGAATAAACTATTCATCCAATTTTTTATATATATATTTTTTGCTCTATTTGTATCGTGGGTTCTGCCAAGTCATGAGATGCGAGGCCTCGCACCCACCACTGATGCAGAACTAAATGCTGACTGTATTCAAGCTAGAAAAAGTATGGAAAACACTTATGTGTTGTTTTTTTTCCTTCAAAGATGAAGAGTATCTTTTTATATTCTTTGAAGATTGTAAGGGAGTTACGGTGTTTACAAGGATGCTGGGCAGGAGACAGAGGAGGTATGTAACAAAATTCAGTAATATGGCTAATAGTGATTTTATTGTCGCTAACCATCCCAAAATGCTGCAGTAAGTATTTGGAAGTGCTGACTGACACCACTGTACTAGTTCAATCCTACTCCCCTGGAAGAGGGAGAACAAGATACTCCCCACATTTAGTCAGAGTGAAACTGGCTGCTGAGAAACCACAAGTACCCAACACTTTGTGAACCTCTCCAACACTTTGTGAACCTCTGCAACACATGGTTGAGACCTGATTCTGATGACACAGGACTGTGTTATAGTGCACTGTATCAGCAGCAAGTGATAAAGTGAGCACAGAAAAGTTACTTCACACTGGAGACCACTATTTCTTTAAAGTATGTAACTCTATTCTGTATGATATATTACAAAAAAATAAACAGGTGTACCATGTAAAGGAAAGCTATTCTATAGAAGCAAATATATATATGTATCTTTTAAGCATGAGCTGTGTCTGTACATATTTTATGATCTTTCTTCTCAAACAGCATATTTACACCTCTAAAAACTGTAATCCCATAAATACTGAATCAGTTATCAGGCTGGTGAAGCCAGAAGACTGTTTGTTTTTCCTTCCTAAGGGCGTTTGAAGTATTGGCATATTCATCATGTGTCATTTTCTGTGATCATATGGTGTAGTTGCCTTGTATTTCTGTGGTGGGTTTACTCAGCGGGGCACCTGAGCTCTGCGACAACTGCTCTCTCACTCCCCATTCTCAAAGGAAAAGGGGATAAAATATGATTAAATGGGCTCAAGTGTTGAGATAAGGACAGGGAGATCGCTCAATAATTATCATCACGGGCAAAACACACTCTGCATAGGGAGATTAATGTAATTTATTGCCTACTGATAACAGACTAGAGCAGTGATAACCGAAAGCAAACTATAAACATCTTACCCCCATACAACCTCTTCTACCTCCCCCTTGAACATTGCGAGGGAATGGGGAATGGGGGTTGCGGTCAGTCCCTGAGACTTCGTTTCCACCACTCCTTCACGGTCACTCCCTGCCCCTGCTCCCCGTGGGGTCCCTCCCACGGGATGCCGTCCTTCCCCAACTGAGCTTGGGGGGCTGCTCACAGGCAGCAGCTCTTCAAGCACTGCTCCCACATGGCTCCGTACCACAGGGTCCATCCACCCCCCAGGAGCAAACTGCTCCAGCACGGGTCCCCCACGAGTGGGTGGCAGCTCCCCCCAGGCCCCCTGCTCCTGCGTGGGCTCCTCTCCATGGGCTGCAGCTCCGGCCTGGGGCCTGCTCCTGCAGGAGCTCTCCATGGGCTGCAGCCTCCTCCAGGCCACATCCACCTGCTCCACCGGGGGCTCCTCCATGGGCTGCAGCATGGAGATCTGCTCCATGTGGGACCCATGGGCTGCAGGGGGACAGCCTGCTCCACCAGGGGCCTCTCCACAGGTCACAGGAGAACTGCTGCTGCCTGCCTGGAGCACCTCCTGCCCTCCTGCTGCACTGACCTGGGGGGCTGCAGGGCTGCTTCTCACTCCTTGCTCTCCCAGCTGCTGTTGCCCAGCATTTTTTTTCCCTTTTCTTAAATCTGCTCTTACAGAGGTAGGAGCAAACCCAGTGGTTTTATTATGCAGTGATAATGCAGGGACTAGCTGGTCACTCCTACTGGGAATGAAGTGACACATATTGAAATTGTACCCTCAGAATCAGACCTCCAACACCAAGCATAAGCTCTCTCCATATATATTCCACACATCTCTGTTCTTTCCCTTGATCTCATTTTGTCTTCTTCGGTCTTCAAGAAATCAGTATTGAATAAGAACTCACAGCCATTTGACTGTCTTCTTTTTCCTTCAAAAGCAACCAGATTTCAAATAAAGCTTTCTACTGTCAAAAGGAAAAACAATCCTCCTGCCCTCACCAAAAAACTAGGACTCTGCAACCGTGAACTACCCACAGGTTGCTACAACATTTCAGTTCCCCATCAATTAATCCTTCAGATTTGGTTTGTGAATAAAGAAAGTCATAAAAGCAATCTCATTTTGGAAGAAATAAAATACCAATGTTTGTGACATTTCTCGTGTATGGATTAAAGAAACTAATCAACAGATCAGCAGAGCAGTGGTGATCAGTTTATGAAGGTGACAAATAAGGATTAATGTCCCTGCTACAAAGAAGCAGCTTCTCATTTCTAAGTAATTGAAAGACATTTATCACTCAGAAACACCCCCATACCCAGCTGGATCAGTGCAAATTGAGAATTATGTGTGGCTGCTTTAAGACATGGGCAAATATGCATAAGAGCAGCCTTTGCAGATACATGACAATGTCTCAGGTATCATTTACAATAAAAGTTTCTGAGCCTTCCTTCCTAGTGTAATATAGATAATATTTCTCTAATGTCATTAAATGCTCACTTGTCTACTTGGACTCTAAGTGGTAAATTCCTCAGTGCATAAAATCATGGATAAAAACAATCACCAAGGAAAAAAAATGAGGAAGATTAAAGTGGAGCCACAAAACCATGATTGCATGATTGCTGGCAAGAGCTGCTGGCAGGATTTTGAAACAATGTCATTAAATTCATTAACAGAGTAAAATACTGATACTTACCAAAGGAGAATTTATATTTCTGATTCAGTTGAAATAAGAAGCCAATGTGGTATGTACCTGAATACAGCCAAAATGCCTACTTTTTGAATGCCAGACTCTCTGCTGTGATTACAGTTTTCTGATTTATTTTTTTTATTTTTTCTAACAGAGCATTAACTTAGGTTCAGAAAACCCTTTCTGTTTGCTCTGTAGATCCCAAGCTGTCTAAGTCACCCTGAGTGAAAAGTAATCATCATTCAGCTCAGCCACATCCATTCTGGATGTAGTCATTACACCTGCCACCCAGTTAGGTAGAATTGCACTAAATTTCATTATTCTTTGACCTTTGAAGAGTTAACTGACTCAGTGCCTGACTGGTATCAAATAATACTCACAATATTATTTTTGTAGCAATAGGAACAAATCCCTTCTTTTCACATCAACCAGGTAAGAACCACAAAACTGGTGGGCAGCAGTGTAGCTGCTGTGATCAATACCAAGAACATTTGCACCTAAACATATATTTTTAGGTATATATATATATTTTTAATTTTATATCAGTAAAACTGGGCTGATGCTTAGGTGACTGCAGAACATTCTACAAATTGTCTCCATGTTGTATTTCCTATTATAGTCACAACTAAGTAAATCATTAAAAGTTATCCAATTCATTGAATAAAACAACAAATGCCTAAAATTAGGAAAAAGATGCCTAGGGCAATATGCCTTTTTGCTTTAACTCTTGGTCTTTGCTGAAGAGAGTTGATTTTTCTAATTCTTCCCTAAGATTCTACTCCTAAAGTCTGTATTTCTTAGGACTTTGAGCAGTTTAGTCTGGTGGAAAAAGGCATTTGTTTATTTTTGTGAATAGGGTTGATTTTTGTGACCATCAGTCTCTCTAGATTAGAGATGGGTAAATTAAACAAAACCTTTCGTTAGAGAAAATTGCCTTACTAACTCTAAATACATCTGAGTAAAACAACTGAGAATAGGACGGTTCATTACATCACATTACTCAGTATCTACATATGCTTCTTTCTTGAGTATCACTTGATTAGTTACTGCTCCTGAGCCACATATCATTCTTAATGATTCTTCTGTCTCAGTATTCTGCATTGCTACTTTCATCTGATTATGCAGTCCATCAAAGAATTCACTTTTTTTTTACTTTTTTTTTTTTTAAAGAAAAAAGAATTCTAAATTAAAATAAGTCTCCTTAAAAAAGATTCCAAAGGTGACATTGAAGAAAACATAGGCTCAGGAGGGATAACAACCCAATTCCAATTGTAAGTGGTAGTGAGTCATATTTCATGTACAGTAAAGCACTTTAGGAAATGCAGAATTGAAAGAAGATGCACGATGGGAATAATAGAATACGGCAAAGGTGAAAATGTATGCAGAAAGAAATTGATGGTCTGAATGTTAATAAATAGAGAGAAACAAAATGGGATAAAGAAGGCAAGTTAAGGAAGAGAATAAGGAATTCAAATAACTGGGCTTGAAGAGCAACATTTAGCAAGTTTCATACAATAATTTTTTTTTTAATTTTTTTATTTTTTCTAAATATTAACCGGATCATGTCTTATGGACTCCTCCAAGGGATGACCCATCTGACTCACAATGTAGGTCTGACCAACCAGTTCCAGACTGACAGGGGTGTTCCAGGCAACCTGCACCACATCTTCAGAAGAAAAAGGCTGGGACTGAGGGTTTATATTGCACTAGGTTTTGTGGTAGAAGCAGCCCACACAGCAGGTTTGAAATACCTCCTGACAAGTATTTAATTTCCTTTTTTTCCTGTTCATGTTCTTCGGAATTTAGTAGTCCTTTAGTTCACTTTACTAATGAAGATCTACTTGTCCTTTTTAGTCTGAGGTGTCTGACCAATTACCTCCAGTTAACTGAATCACATTTTTGATCCAGTTGTGTAGACCACACATGGAATGAAGGAGCAAGAAGAAACAACACAGGAACCATCCTTGTATGTTCCCTTTAGTGTCGCTCTAGAACCACTGGGAACACTTGTGTCTCACCACAAAAGTGCTTCCTGATGATCAGAACCTCGTTGTGCCCATTGCCTCTTGTCCTGTCACTGGGCTCCACTGAAAAGAGCCTGGCTTTGTCTTCTTTGCAACCCCTCTTTGGGTATTTATTGACATGGATGAGACCCCTCTGAGCCTCCTCTTCTCCAGGCTGAGCAGTCCCAGCTCTCGCAGCCTCTCCTCATAGGAAAGGTGCTCCAGTCCCTTGGTCATTTCAGTGACCCTATTTGGACCACTTGGACTTTTTCCAGTATGTCCACATCTCCTCTTGTACTGAGGGGCCCAAAACTGGATGCAGTCCTACAAATGTGGTCTCATCAGTGATGAGTAAAGATAAAGGATCACCTCTCTTGATCTGCTGGAAATACATGTACTTTGCCTAATACAGACAAGAATACTGTTAGCCTTCTTAGCAGCAGGGTTATGTTGTTGGCTCATGTTCAACTTGATGTCCACCAGGACCTACAGGTCATTTTCTGCAGAGCTGCTTTCCAGCTGGGTGCCCTCCAGCATGCGCTGGTGCCTGGGGTTGCTACTGCCCAGGTGCAAGACTTTGCTGTTCTTCTTGTTGGACTTCATGAGGTTCTTGTCAACCCACCTCTGCAGCCTGTCAAGCCTCAGAAGAGACCAAGTCACCTTTTATGCTCACTTTCTGCTGCAGATCCTGATTATTTGTAATAGCTTACTGAAGATCTGTTGATAACATTGCAACTCAGAATGCAGTTGTCTCCTTAGCAATTCAAGAGACAAAATAATCTGTTGATTTATAGTAACACTCGGCCCTCCAAATTCTGAGACTTTGCTTCCAAGCAAGAGTTGTGTTTCGTTTGCAGTTATTGTGTTTTTCATAGAATTTCATTTTCACCTGAGCTATAAATCCAAGTACTTTCTGAATCATACTGTAATGTTAGATTGTCTCCAGAACTGTAATATTAAGAGCTTTGTTCAGAACTTTGCCATCATGCAGTGAGGCTGAGTGAAGTCATTTTCAGCCACAATATGTATCACAGTTAGAAATCTAGTGCAATTATATATATATATATATAATTATATATATATATATAATTATATATATATATAATTATATATATATATATATATATATATATATGGCAACAGCTAAGAACATCATTACTTCTCACTGAAAAATATTTGTGCAAAAGCCTTCTAGCCAGGCATTCTTGTGTTTAGGGTACATCCATTTTCTCTTCGCAGCTTAGTTTGGAGCCAAAGTACTGGAATTTCATAACAGATTTTTATTTTTTTTTCCTAAAGGTTATTTGATAGTTTATCCTAAAATCCAATGTTTGCTCCTATAAAAACCTCTTTGCTCCTCATCCATTTTCTAATGCCAGAGTAGGTTCATTTGTTCTGGACTATCTGCAGCTACAGTTAAAGCATTCAGACACTCTCTGAGGAATAGAGAATCAGAGGTCCACAAAGCTGAGCACTGGAAGTGCCCACAACACCCTCAGTAGTAGTGACTGAAGCAGCCTAGAGTACAGAAGGAGAGCTATATGCAGGATCATTCAGACACCTCTCAGAAAGGCTGCCGTCAGCCCTGGAGGTTCAAAGCACTGCAGCACAAGCGAGGGAAATGGTTTTCATGTCACTCTGATGCCACTCTCTCAAGAGCTGTTGAAGTCTGTTGCCCCATAGCAAGATAAAGCTTGCTGGCTGCTTGCAGGCTGACTTCATCATACTGGCAGACAAATGCTTACCTTACTGTCGTGGTTTAACCCGGCCGGCAGCTAACCACCACGCAGCCGTTCGCTCACCCTCCCCCTCCCTCTCAGGGACGGGGGAGAGAAATGGAAAGTGAAGCCCGTGAGTTGAGATAAAGACAGTTTAATAAGACAGGAACATAACAATAACAATAATAATAAAATAAAATAATAATAATAATAATAATAATAATAATAATAATAATAATAATAATACAATGGTGATACTACTACTAATAATAATAATATGTACAAACAAGTGATGCACAATGCAATTGCTCACCACCCGCTGACCGATGCCCAGCCTAACCCCGAGCAGTCCAGCCCCCTCCCCCCGGCTAGCCACCCCTATATATTGTTTAGCATGACGTCAGATGGTATGGAATACCCCTTTGGCTAGTTTGGGTCACCTGTCCTGGGTCTGTCCCCTCCCAGCTCTTACTGCACCCCCAGCCTGCCTGTTGGCAGGACAGAGCGAAAGGCTGAGATGTCCTTGGCTTGGTATAAGCACTGCTCTGCAACAATTAAAACATCGGGGTGTTATCAGCACTCTTCTCATCCCAAGCCAAAACACAGCATTCCACCAGCTACCAGGAAGAAAATTAATTCTGTTCTAACTGAAACCAGGACACTTACAAACAGGTTGGAGAAATCCTGGAGGGAGCTAGCAATTCCATATCCACCGAGCATATCACCACTGCGCAGTGAATATTCACGGTGAAGAACATTCATCTTTGCAGAAAGTAGGGAAAATATCATTTCTGGTTCTTTTATTTCTATTTGCTATGTGTTAAGCTTCTGCATAAGGTGTATGGAATTATACCCTTCCTGAAAGCATGGCACTATAATAGGTGATACTGGTCACTTTACTCGTTGGTTTTGTGTGTTTCTGATTTGTATCACATGTTATGTCTGTAAAATAGTGAATAGGACAGGTAGAGCCACCTGCAAGGAGAGGAGGCTGCTGCATCCTCAGGGATCCTGTTCAAACAGAGAAGCTTTGAAAGACCTAATGATATGGGGTCTGGAACAACTGCACTGTGGAAAAGCCAGACACGCCTCAGAGGTGATGGACAGCATAATTTCCTTACACCCAGAGGGGACCAAACTGAGTTTTCTGCTACTCAGTCATTGAGATGGCTGGAATAGAGGATGTGGGAGGCAGGAGGAGAGTTGTTTATGGACCTATAAATTTCGGCTCAGTCTTACCTAGTTGCTTTGAGCTTTCTTTGCTTAAAAAAATAAAAATAATAAAAAGTTATCTTCTCCTGATATATTCATGGAACATAGTTAATGAAACATGGGGAATTCTAAAGTTCAGAAAAACTTTTAATCTCTTGAGGCATCTAATTATGAGGAGAAGATACAGGCACATCCACCTCAAAGCTCTGGCTGATTCAAGGTCTTAACACAGGCACCATTTCAGGAAACAAGGACACTCAGTGCCTTTCAGCAGACTGCCCAGCCTTTCATGTGTCAGGCACTGAGTTAGAGGGCGTTTCTTTTGATACTCCTCTCTGCACTCCAAGGGCTTCAGAGCAAGAAGCAAAATCCAGATTGTTCACCAAGAGCATAATTTGCTGCTGCCCCACAATGCTCCCATAAAGAAATTGCCAAGCAGCTCAAGGGGCGCTTCCAGGGATTTTTGGTCTTGCAGAAGTCACAGCCCTGGATGCCACAAAGCATGTTTTCTGCTTTTCTTCTGACAACAGGGCCATCTGATATGAGCACTGCACAAGCCAAAGTTTTACAGGTCACACAGAGCACATGTCAAAGGCAGGAGAGAAAAGAAACAGATTTTCTGATCTAGGGGCAATTCTAAACTCAGATAAGTCAATTGCCATGCTATAATTTAAAAGAAGCTGCAAAATTGAACCAGCTTATTTAAGAAAAGACAACAACTTATATAGAAATAACAACCTATATAACTTTACCCCTGTCAGTTCCATAACTGGGTAGAGATGAACAAAGCTTTGAAGCAAGCTGTGTTATTTCCCTCTCTCTCTCTCTCTCTTTCTCTTTCTTTCTCTCTGACCGCCATAAGGAACCTCAGAAAACACATTGGCCATAATTTTAAATCATGAAGATCAGGGTCAAATTATAACTCTTTCAGGAAATTTTAATAAACCGGCAGCAGCCTAGGTAAGTGATTCTATTTGCATAATTAGAAATGAACAGCTATCTTCTTTAAATTGTTTTGTAGGCATTTGCCTTACTGATAAGTCTAATATAGTAATATCCACCTTCAGCTTTCTTTCCAATGCTACAGATTCTTGCAACATGAGTCTTTTTCTGCTGCTAGCATAAATGACTACACCAGGAGCACACACCTACATCCTTTATACCCACATCGTTATTACAAGCTCCAATTCCATTATGGCTCAGCAAAATTAGCATTTAATATCCAGTTTTGGCTCCTATTAGGTCAAAATAAGTCCTGTATAGAAGCCCAGATTGTTCTGCCCTGTTACACAGCATTTTCATTCAACTTTAATACTTGTAGCTTTTGAAAAGTCCTTCTCTCTGACCCTGCTAGCAAGTTGCTGTGAAGAGTGACACATGGCTAGAAATACAAAGAGACACACTTCATATTATATTTAAGAGCTATCTTTATGTCTGATAAGTTATTAATAGATGTCAGAAATTTCAGTAACACTTGCTCTATCATTATTAATTAGAGCTGTGGAGAAGTACTTGCCTGACTGGTGAACCCTGGTAAATGTTTCTCATATGAACTGACATTTTCTCACTTGTCATTAGGTTTGAGATGAAAAAGAAAACAAACAAACAGGAAAATCAGAGAAATATTCTGCATGGAGCAGTACATTTTAGTAGAGAATAGATTGTACATAATAAGACTCAAAGACTGCAAAATAACTTGCAGTATTTCTCTGTTTTTTCCCCTGAAAGATCTTAATGAAGACTCTCAAAGAAGCTCATCCACCTGTTTCCCAAAGAGTATGTACAATGGAAGGAAATATTACCAGATCCCTTTTATAAACAGGAAATTAAGGTGTGCACACAGCAACCCCACTTCCCAGGGCTACACTAGGAGTCCAGATCATCCTTCCCACCTGGCTGTGAGAGGGTCCACACGCCTGGCAATTCCACAGATATGCCTAAATCCACAGGAACTTTCTGGGGATGACTGGGCATCACCATCATTCACCATGGAATTTTGCAAAAGATGGCTATTTATATCATTGTCAGGTATATCAGGAAGAGAATGGGAAAGTGACAGGAAGAAAATGTGGATTAATAATACCTACTCCTTCCCTTTTGATGACTATGTTTTTGACATAATAAGAAACAATGAAGAGAAATTGAAAAATATTTGAGGTTTTAGTTTTTTGTTTGTTTGTTTGTTTTGTTTTGTTCTTTTTTTTTCAGTATAGGTTATCCTCATGGTTAAGTTTGTTTGTTTGTTTGTTTGTTTGTTTTTTCCAGCATATGCAGCTGCAAGAGAGATTTTGCTTAAGTTTCTAATACAATGCTTATTTTGTAAACATGTTTGTCAAGTTTGCAATACTTATGCTGCCTAAAGGTACTTTGAATCTCATGTTATTCCAGCAGCCATGACTTTGATTGATTGCACATCAGGAAGCTTAAGTACAGAAAACTCCTACACAAAATCACTTTAAAGTATGGAAATTAAAATTTAAAGGCTGCTTCTTTAACATGCTTTTTGTTGCCAGGGCAGCCCCAACCCCAGTCTGAAATGTGGGGGCAGCAGGGATGAAGGGGGGCACAGCCTTTCAGCCATACTCCCATATGTCATAGGCACAAGCATTAAATTAAGTGGTGTTAATGTGGGAGGCAAGCAAAGGAAAAGAGCCTCCCAAAGCCTCCTGTTTCTAACAAAGCCACATCTGTTTAACACCCATAGCTGCCAAGTGACTGCAGAAGATCACAGAAAAAGCCACAAGCAAGACCTGGTTCTCCAACAAACATGCTCACAATATCCCTTTTATGCACATCCCACCAAACACCATCATTGCCATCCGACTGATGCTAATATGCCTTTACCACAGGGAGAGATGCACACAGCGACCTTAACCAAAGGCTTTTTGTCTTTAGTGAATACCTTTAGAGTTCCCCAGCATGTATTTTAGCAGCTTCTTCTGCTCAGGGTGGTCTCCAAAGAGGATCTGCTGAGCTCTTGAAGAGCCCTTTGCATTCTTAGCCTACAGGAAAGTGGGGGCCTATAGAAAAGCTGGGAAGGGACTCTTTGTCAGGGAGTGTAGTGATAGGACAAGGGGTAATGGTTTTAAAGTAAAAAAAAGGTAGATTTAGATTAGAAATAAGTAAGAAACCCTTTACTCAGAAGTTGGTGGGGCACTGGACGGGGTTGCCCAGAGAAGCTGTGGATGCCCCATCCCTGGAGGTGTTCAAGGCCAGGCTGGATGCGCTTTGGGCAGCCTGGTCTGGTGGGAGGTGTCCCTGCCCATGGCAGGGGGGCTGGAACTAGGTGATCTTTAAGGTCACTTCCAAACCATTCTGTGATTCCATGATTCTTATCTGAGGGCTGTTATTTTTAGAGTACATATCTACAGGAAGTGTTCCTGTTGGCACTTGTAAGGTGCAGTGACATGGATTTTCCACTGTTACAATAAATGCTCACAATCTCATTCCTAAGAAAAACATCCCCTTCACACAGGGCAAGTGTGTTTTTGAAACTGTATGAGGTCTGATTTTCTGTGAATTTGCTCTTTCATACTATATTCTTTCTTTTAACTCAAGCAATGTTCCCTTCTTGGCCTTTCTCAAGGAAAACAAAACAAGCAACCAAAATAAACAAACAAACAAAAAAAAAACCAACACCATCACCATCAGTTCTCCAAAGTTTTTACTCTTTTCCACCCAATGGCTGTAAAAAGGAATAACAATTAGCTAATGGCGAATGTTTAATTCATCTTTCCTCTCAGTCCAGTATCCCATTGATCCCTTAATATGGTAAATTATATGGGCGCTTAAGTCCAATAATAAGTGCAAATACTTTGCCTTCATTCAGCTGCTGCTTAACTCTGGAGATAACCAAAATTGAGTAGGTCCTTCTTAATTTGACTTCAAAGTCTTCTGGGCAGCTGAGTTCTGCTCATGCCCAGAATAGCTCCTGGTATATGCAGGGAGATATCTAGCTCCAGCCCTAGTCCAAATGTGATTCAGGAGCTGCAGCGAGAACATCCTGGAACAGTGCACAGGGTGCTTGTTCAGAGACCACCTAACACCACTCAGAATCTCAAAAAGAATTTCTTTTATTTATTTTTATTTTTTTTTAAAGACCTTGGTAGCTGTGGAAGGGTTAAAATAAAGTCATGGCAGTTGTTCCATAGGAAGCTTTGTGGTACCAGCCCTCACCAAGGAAGAAAGAAATACATGTACATCCTCACTGCCTTCCCAAGCCTGAGAAAATACCAATGCATCTCCTCTAGTTCCTATGACATCTGTATCAGGCCATGGGCTGGACTGGGAGGAGAAAGGGTTTTAAAGCTCAAATAAGAGCTATTCTGCTGCATAGAAAGGAAAGCAAGATTCATGGATTTAGTAGCAATGAAGAGGAGAAAAGGAGCTATCAGTTAGATGCCTCTGGTATGTTGTCATTCACTGTCTATAAAGAAGTGCCTTATGTGGTTCATAAGCTATTCTCTCTATCCAATTTGAAATTATGGTACTGTTACTGTCAGAGGAAACATCCTCAGCTATATGAATGATAGGAGCAGGATTCAGCTTACCATCAGAACAGATAGGCAGCTCCTTCGTAAACTTCATCCCATCTACTTTAGCTGTTTACTGGCCATAGGAATGAACTTTCTCTCTGGAGGTATCAATTTCCATCCACTGAAGAGGGAACTAAGATAAAGAATACCCACTAGCCAAATCTATCTGAAAAGCCACATTCAGCATTCTGGGGTGAGGTAGGAAACTAGAAATATAGTATAGAAGAATCTAATGAAATTAATTTGGAGTTTAATTTAAAAACTGCGAAGTCATAGGGTTCCCTGACATTCCATCCTCTTTCTCGATGCAGTCTCCTAATTGGAAGAGCCATTCCCTTGTTTTAAACTGGTATGTCTATTTAACTTCAAGGCTTGACAGAGATTTTAATCATTAACATGATTAAAATACAGTTTAGAAAAAAATGTTCAACACTGTCATTTATTTTAAACATTATTGTTTAATCACCTATTTCTCTGTGGTAATTATGCTATGTTTAGGCTTTGGGATTTTTTAATCAATGTTTTCCTGTAGTTTGGGTGTGATTCCTGTAGAAGCTTCATAATAACCAAATAACTAGGACAGCCTAATCTAATAATTTGTGCATGCATAGGATGTTTGGGGGGATTATTAAAGTTATTTTCTCACTAAAATGTTATCAGCTTAGAAAGCTGAGCTGTTCCAGGCCTATGACTTTTCATTGCAAAAATGTTTAATACATTTTTTTTTTCACCAGATTGCAGTTGCATGTTAGTGTCATTTATTCCATTGATTTTCCCTTTTGAAAGGAACCTTGCTAGCCTCTAATTTTCACTTAAATAAATCCTAACAACCAAAATAATGTTGTTCAAATGGCAAATGTTTTCTGAAATTGAAAGCTGGAATATTTGTCTAGGCTAAAAACTATTAGCAAGGCTCAGATATGCATTAGTTTGACAGGACTTGTTATTAACTTTGGAATTGAGACCTGCACAATTTCCTTCTGTTTTAATAGTGTTGTATTTCAGTCCGCCCTCTACAACTAATTTAAATGGTTCCACAGATAGAACCTAATCACATTTGCACACCAAGATGGAATTCTGTCCCTTCATATAAATTTCCCTGCAAAGTAAAAACAGAGATAAAAAAGAAAGACAAAATAAAATGAAATAGCATGAATGCAAGTAGCATTACTCAGACTTTTTTGTTCTACTGGAGCAGTCTGAATTTCAAAGCCACCTCCCACGCATACACTCAAATGTAACATTTTGAAATACAATACTTCCTCAGATGTTGCACTCATTGCAATGCAGTTTATTCCTAGATATGGAGTAATTGCTATAGAAAGCAAAACTACATCAGTATTTTTCTGCTCTAATGATTCATTCTGGACATTGAAAGAAAGACCTGACTTACAATAAATCCAACCAAAATCACATGAAAAGGAGAAGAGATAAAGATATGGGCAGACAAACGTCAAATATTATTCAGTTTCTTGGGCCATGATATGCACAGTATGCCTCCACAGTCATACATACCTCATATTTCTCATTTGAATGATAATTCTTCTTGGTGTAATTCTAGCATTGTATCCATTATCCTTTCAGTGAATTATCTTAGATTTTATTTATTTATTATTATTTTTTTAAGTAGCAGAGCTCACACCAGAAAGGCTTTATTTAATCAGCTAGAGAGCCCATAGCATCAAATTGTGACAAGCCTTTCTCAGTGACATTAAGGAGGCAAAGGCTTACATTGCTATTTGTACACCCTTGTTACTTAGCCCTGATTATTGCAGAAATAATGTTTAGTGCAGAAGAGTTCAGATAACATACTGCATTCTAAACTTCAGTTGTATCTGAAAGTTGACTCATTTTTCCAGTGCAAAACTTCTTATTAAATAGGGACACCAGCAGTTCGGTAGGGGAACCAAGTCTTGGTAGCCCTGGCCATCATCACCCCACCATTGCTGAGGTCCTGGGGTACAGTGTCTTTTTGGAGAGACCCTGGCCCAGTCTGTGCTGCAATAGTCCTTGCCCCCTTGGCTTGTTCTTCACAGTGGAGCAGCCGAACTTATGCCACTCCCTAGCAGATATCTTTGGGCTACTATTACTACTATCACAGTCATTTAAGATTTACTTCATTTTTTGAGGGTCTTTCCTACTGGTATGTGTTTGGACTCTGAAGCGTATAAGAGTATTTTGCCAGCAGCAGTATGGAAGCTACAGAGCTTTCAAATAGTTATCCTGGGGAATCTCAAGTCCACTGAAAACTTCATTTAAGATGTTAATTTATGCATGATCTTGCTTTAACTTATCAAACCCAATCAGGAAATACACAAAGGTAGTAAATGCATAATAATTCAAGACTGGGTAGCTAAAAGTTCATGATGCAACATTACGAAGCTTCAATACATTCTTCCCACTCTAGATCTACCAAGAAACACCAGGCTTCACAGGACCTAAATGACAGCAAATGCTCTACAACAGAAACAGCTCAGGTGGTGCACCCAAACTTTTGCGCTGCTAAGCCTTCTGGTAATGGATTAGTTTTTCTTGAGGCCTCTCTGGCCTTTCTTCACTGGTATGAATGAGAGAAGGCAGAAAGTTTCTTTGGGAAATTTTCTGATTTTCCCTTCCACAGCTGGTTCTATTACTCTACACATACATGCCCTTCCTTTTTACAGTTGCAAACAATGAGTGAATGATTCCTCACTTACTGGAAGAACAGTCTTTTTCGCTTTTAATTTTAAATTTAATTTTTAGTTTTTAGTTGTTGTTGTTTTTTTGGAACACGTTTTTTCAGTGATTCTTCACATGAGCCAGCAGTGTACATTTGCAGCCCAGAAGGTCTACTGCATCCAGAGGAATGGCCAGCAGGGCGAGGGAAGTGATTGTCTCCTTCTGTTCTGCCCTTGTGAGGCCCCACCTGGAGTGCTGGATCCAGCTCTATGACCCTCAGCACAAGAAGGATGTGGGGCTGTTAGAGGAGATCCAGAGGAGGGCCACAAAAATGTTCAGAGGGCTGGAGCACCTCTCCTATGAGGAAAGGCTGAGAAAGCTGGAGATGTTCAGCCTGAAGAAGAGAAGGCTCAGAGGTGACCTTATTGCAGTTTTTCAGTACTTAAACAGGGGTTACATAAAAGGTGGAGGGCAAGTTTTTGCTCAGGCAGACAATGACATGACAAGGGGGAATGGTTTTAAATTAAAAGAAGGGAGGTTCAGATTGGATGTTAGGAGAAAATTCTTCACTCAGAGGGTGATGATGCTCTTGCACAGGTGTGGTGTAAATGCCTGAAGTAACTAGGAAAATAAAACTAACATTCACATTTTTAAGGAAAAAGTACAGCATTGAAGAGGCTTTCAGGGTAGGGCATAACTGCATTATCTGAGCATTCCCTAGGCTCCCAACCTTTGATGCTATCGTGCTGGGGAAACTTGGTGTGCTAGCTCTAAGGAACAGCACGGAGCGTAGAGTGGAGTGGAGACACCACGGCTAGGCTCTGTAATCAGATGGGGCCTCGATTGTTCTTGTGCACAAAGCTGCACTTTTTGCCACCCTAAGCCAAAGACCTGTCATGTTTTGACAAATGCTGTACCCTAGTGTACTTTTTGCTCATTATAATATCATTATAATACCAAAACACACCTCCATCCCAAAAGCTACCCGCCTCCAAGGTGCGACCACCCCTCACTGAGCATGCGCTCTGAATTTCTCAGAGCCTATTGCTTTAAACGGAGACGGGAAAACTTTACACCAATCATAACTAAGATATGCTTGACTAGAGCCACTCAAGCTCCACCTAAAAGATAGAAAATAATATAAATTGGCCCAAGAGAAAGGGGATGTTAGAGAAGATACCACCGTCAGGGGAGATACCATCCTGAGGACAACATCCTTAGGACCTCCTGACTCCTGGGATCAGTCGACGGGCTGAGCCTCTCTTCCCCCCCCATTGGGACGCCTTTGGGTGAGATCTAAATACTTGCTTATAAATCTCTATAGAGTCTTTGATCCTTTTAACGCATTTATTTCTAGGCTGCGCACCTGTAACATCTATAACACCTGTAACATCTATAACATCTGTAACATCTATAAACATCTATAACACCTGTAACATCTGTAACACCTACAACACCTATAACACCTGTGTATTTTATGCATACTGACTTGCTTTTGCAGACAGTCACTATCACCGGCAATCCAAAAGAACCTGATTATCTGTTGCTGTAATAAACCATACTTGATTGCATTGTGATAACTCTCATTGAGTGCAACGAGGGTGAGGGTGGTTATCCGTGATAGTTCAGTGTTCTGAATCTAACCAGACCCCCAGGCGGTTAATGCATTTTTGGTGAATGTCCGAACAGACCCCCAGATGGTTAATGCGTTTTTGGTGAATGTCTGAACGGACCCCCAGGCCGTTAATGCATTTTTGGTGAATGTCTGACTGGACCCCCAGACAGTTAATGTGTTTTTGGTGAATGTCCGACTGGTTCAGTATCCTGAATCTGACCGGGCCCGTAACGGTTAATCAGCTACACCCCTTAACGCGACAACAGGCTACCCAGAAAAGCTGTGGATGCCCCATCCCTGGAGGTGTTGAGGCCTGGATGAGGCCATGGGCAAACTGGTCTAGTGGGTGGTATCCCTGCCTATGGCAAGGGGGGTGGAACTAGATGATTTAAAGTCCCTTCCAACCCCAGCCACTCTATGATCCAGAACAAACACTTGAAAGATTAAAGTTGAAAATAGCTTTACAGTTTGGGGAATTTTATCCTAGCCTTCCATGCCACTTTAGTGATTGCTATCTTCAAATTATGAACCACTGGTCATAGATTCATGTATTATGTTGTTCAAAACAAGGTTAACCAAAACTTTACGTGGTATAATTAATTGTTTTTGGTGGTCTTTGAGATGAACTATATTGAAATCAGCATGAAAATCAAGAGAAGGAAAAAAAAGAATGATAGGATGACATGATTTTGAATTCCCCTAAAATGAAACATACAAGGAGTAGTGGTGAACATTTACATCATTTTTAGTCTTTGCTTTTATTGGTCTGTTCAGCAATAACATAAAATTGGAACATTGGTAGCATGTTAGGAATATGAACACCTTTCTAAAAATACTTGTCCGTCACGAATCTAGGGTAGAATAGTAGTAGTCCCAAAAGAAGGCTATTTTCAATCCTTACTTCTGTTTTCCAGTGAACTTATGGTGACAGAAACTTCTACTGCCATGTAGGAACTCTTTGTTTTACTTTTTTAATGAGCTCCTACACATCAGAGACTTTTTCCTTTGGTTTTGTGAACCTGACAAAAACACGTGTGAAAAGATACCTTAACTGAAATTTTTAAGAATCTACCGTGGTTTCTTTACTGCCCTTACATCTTCTGGTGAATAGTTCACTGAAGTTCACTTTTGATCAATTTAACTGCCATTCTTAGGCTTATCTTCATTCATGAATAATGTCAGAATCTCCTCTCTCTGTTTCTAATCTTAGGTAATTGCACAGTACCTATGTGTAGTGAATGTTTCATACCAGACAACAAGAGCTTGCATGAACAAATGCAACGTAATATGTGCATCAATTCTTTGGTCCTGCTACCCTGGTATCTGAGAACGTCTGGTGCTATAGTAACCTGCCACATAAGCATTCCTAGGAAGCCTCCTTATCTGCAGCTGATGGGAACCAACTAAAGTCTCCAGCAACACGCAGTCTCCACATAAACATTCACTGAAATCTTGAGTCAGTGCCCAGTTGTAATGCAGGACTTCAGCTCCACAGTTCACAAGCTCCAGAACAAAGTGTGGTTAAATCAGGACAAAGGAGGAATACTTAGCACCTGACAGGAGAGATTTCTAACAGAGCCAGCATGGTAACTTCTAAAAAGTGGCCATAACTACAGTTTTCCCCACATTTTATTTTATTTTTTTTTTTTAAATAAGAAATGCCATTCTGAGAATTTTATTTCACAAGTGTATGTATGTAACTTCAAACCATTATATTTTCCTTTTAAAATATATAATTATTCTGCCAAAATGAATTATGAACAGTCTGAATCCTTCTTAATTTATATTTATGGAGTATCAGTACATGATAAGCCCCTTAATCACATCTTGTGTTTTACCAGGACCACAGGTCCCATTCAAAGTCATTATACACTGCATGTATGGATTACAATCTCCCGGGCTATATGAAAGCTTTGTTCCTCCTTATACTGCTTGCACTGAGACCCAGGTGGATGGGGTCACAGAGAACACCTGGTCTTGGGGAAATTACCTTGATGTGTGTTTGGTCATTCCCAAACTTGCTCAACCAAGTAAAGCAGAATCTCTGTGCCCATCTTCAAAGGCCTTCTGCTCACTTCAAAAATGAAATCCAATGATTTGGTCTGATGCACAGGTCAGCACCTCAGACTAGGTTACTGTCACATAGGTTTGATCTGTCTAGGTAGAAAGGGTAGTGAGGGAGCAACGTCTGAGCTGTTACATACCCAGTCTCCTCCATTTACATGCAAGTGACATTTCCTTCTCACAAGTAGCTACTGACTATGAACACACTGTTGACTCTTTTCTCTGTGACGCATAGCCCAGGAAAATGGCAGTAAATTAAATTGTTTTTTAAGTTATGATCCTCTGGACTTTTCAGCCCCTGGAGGTGTAGCAGGCAAAGACACTGTGTCAAACTGCCTGTAAAATCCCATTCTAGCCCAGGTCTGCCTGGTGTAGCGAGCACAAGCACCTACACCATGTCACAGTTTCACACTAGCAAGCTTCAGGAACCTGCATTGTCCCTTGGGGACAGTGATTTTAAAATACTTGAAATGTATTTCTTTTGTGTTTATCCTCATTTTCACATCAGGAAAATATGCCAACAGTTTGCTGGGGGGATAGCTGGAAGTGATGGGGGGAGCGCTTTGGAAATACTAGGAAATCACCTGCCATCTGCATCAGCATGATGTACAACAACATGTCAAGCCAAACACAGCTCTATGGTGCTTACTCTCATGACAAGACAAACCTTTAGTCTGAGCACCCAAAGATACATGTGTGTAGAGATAGCTGTGGCTGCCCCAGCTCAGCTTTCAGCCTTTCCCATTCAGGCAGTGCCGAACCAGTCAGGCAAACCAGAGAGCAATGGTGTCAGCTGGGAATGGACAAAGCCACTGCTCTGTGCCACACGTCTGACCCAGAGGGCTTTAGTTCAAGGGACCCTTCTTTGCCACCTGAAATGTTTTAGAAACAAACCCATACTTTTTAGTGGGCTTGTTATGGAAGTCTGGAAAATTCCTTCCGTTTTACTCCTTTGTGGTGCAGAACAAACGTGCACATCAGTGATATCTGCCACTTTGTTTTCTAGAGGAAAGTGTAGCAGACAGTTCCTCATTTAGATTTTCTCTGTCACTATCATTAAACTCACATTTGGAAGGATTCTCCTGAAGAAGCAAGCTTCATGTTATTGTGAGAACAATAGAATGAGAAGTGCCCTTGCTGTAGTGTTAAAAAAGAGTCTTGTAAATTTACAGCATTCACGTTGAAGTACCTCTGAAATACCAAGGTTCACGGGAAAAATAGAAGCATTCTTTCAGTTTAACAAAAGGGTAATCACATTAAGATTCACAGCAGGCCTTCTATTCCTTTATTTTATTTTTTTTTTACAGGAACACATGCTGGAATATAAGATCAATGGTGATGGCATTAATGCATAATTTGCATATGGCTTTGTGAGATGTTTATTACATTTGGTGTAAGTATTTTTGCATGACCCATGTTTTCAATGTGGGTGAGCTGTGGGAAGAGAATGAGTATGTAAGCTCCATAATCCCCATACAGAAATAAGAGTAACAGGCCAATACTAGTTACTCATATCTTGAGAAGGGCAAGAAGAACAGCTTATTTACTCTTTACGTGTCTGATTCATTGCTTTTTACTCTCTGAAACGTGTCTAGCTGGAATCCTTGTTTAAATCATGACATTTTTACCCTGATACTGAATTTAAAATAAAACAACATAAACACATGCACATAATAATCTGCTGTAATTTTTCTGGTCATCACGTTTGCTCATTGCCTTTTTCTGGTATGATATCTGAGTACCTTGCAGACAGACAGATTCTAGAAAGGTGTATACGCAAACATCTCAATACGTTAGTCAAATTTCAGAAGACCAAAACTGGTCACAGAATTATGTAGGGCATCTTTTATCCACTTCCATAAAACATAACGATAACAAGCAAGTTCTCTCTCACGAACACTGCCTTGGCAGAAGATAGACTGCCAACTCCATCATTTGGTGGCATCCAGGCTTACTTCACATACTTCCTGAAAATGAGAACTAGTTTACCACAATTTGATGACATGACTAAACTGACACCACTGACTAGCCAGCAACATTCAACTTTAGCTGACAGTGAGATAGCTCTTGTCAGTCATTTAATCATAATTAGCTGACATGATACTGGAAGTTAAGCTCCTCAGAAGAGTCAGTCATGCACAGAATCGTGTTAGCTAATTTGATTTTTGACTTCCGTGTTCAAAAGAAAATTGATGTTTAATCAAGGCAACACCTCCAAAATCTTTCTCCCATTTCTATTGTGCATGCTCTAAGCCTTCAGACTGTCTAACACATTCATTTGATGCCAGCCTAATCAGCACACTATTGATTATGCGGTGAAAAAGTGCAACGTGTCTGAATGGGAACAAAGGCAAAATGCAGAGTATACACTGCAATTTTTTTAAGTCACAGTTTCCTGAACAAAAATACCTGTAACACGTTTCCCTATATTTCAATTTTAATTTTTTTTTTTTTAGCCTGATTTTTGAGGAAAAAAACACTGTATTGCTGTATATATCCCTCCTGCTGTTCTATGCATATATCTCACTGCCAGTTCTCAAAGAACCTTGAAGAAATTGAGCAATTTGACACCAAGAGAAAAATTAAAATACCCAAGGCTATTGAAAAACAAACAAGCAAGCAACAACAAAAACCTGCATTTGTTTGCCCTCTGAAAAACAGTTGTACAGGAAGCACAGCAAGTCCTCGCCTTCCTGGATAGCCAACAAAAATGTGTACTGCTCAGCCAGCCAGCAAATATATATATCTGGACTGGATAGGACAACCCTTCCTAAGTGAGTCTAACACAGCAGACATGGGAGAGAGCTAGGAAGACCATTTTATACTGCAGATACCAGAGTACTAGTGAACCATATTTTCTTACAGGAGATGTCCTCAAAGCAAACAACACCCCACCCCACCCCAAAACAAACAAAAAAACTAAGCCTCTTAATATCTACATTAACATATATAAAGTAGTAAATATACAGTCATGCTTCTAGCTAATCATTCAAAGCCACATAAGGAGTTATTCAGACAGCCAAAATAAAATGAATTGAACATTACTGTAAGGACACTTCTCATTTCATTGTTTTTATAATAACATGAAACTTGCTTCTTTGGAAGAATCCTTCCAAATATTAGTTTAATGATAGTGACAGAGAAAATTTAAATGAGGAACTGTCTGCTACACTTTCCTCTAGAAAACAAAGTGGCAGATATCACTGATGTGCACTTTTGTTCTGCACCACAAAGGAGTAAAACGGAAGGAATTTTCCAGACTTCCATAACAAGCCCACTAAAAAGTATGGATTTGTTTCTAAAGCATTTCAGGTGGCAAAGAAGGGTCCCTTGAACTAAAGCCCTCTGGGTCAGACGTGTGGCACAGAGCAGTGGCTTTGTCCATTCCCAGCTGACACCATTGCTCTCTGGTTTGCCTGACTGGTTCGGCACTGCCTGAATGGGAAAGGCTGAAAGCTGAGCTGGGGCAGCCACAGCTATCTCTACACACATGTATCTTTGGGTGCTCAGACTAAAGGTTTGTCTTGTCATGAGGTAAACACCACGGAATTGCAGAATCATCTAGGTTGGAAGAGACCTCCAAGATCACCGAATCCAACCTCTGACCTAACACTAACAAGTCCTCCACTAAACCATATCACTGAGCTCTACATCTAAACGTCTCTTAAAGACCTCCAGGGGTGGTGACTCAACCACTTCCCTTGGCAGCCCATTCCAATGCCTAACTCTTTCAGTAAAGAAGTTCTTTCTAATATCCCACCTAAACCTCTCTTGGCGCAACTTTAGCCCATTCGCCCTCATCCTGTCACCAGGCATGCGGGAGAATAAACCAATCCCCACCTTGCTACAGCCTCCCTTTAAGGTACCTGTGTTTTATGACAGTCCTGATGAAATTTCCTTGTCCCTAATTTGAAGCTTGGGAAACTGAAAGGTACAGAGCCCAGTTATTTGAGCAGAATCATCCAGCTTACAGGACACAGAGCTGATCGCAGCCATACAGATGGCTTTTCAGCAGAGAGATGCCAGATTTTATACGGCAGGTGCAGTGAACTCAATGTAATGAGGTGCCCTCACCCAGCTGTGTGTGACATGCTTAGTAGGTCTGACATTGTCTCTGTTACCTATAGATGCCCTTGTAATCTGGCTGGTTCTGGACCTGAGCAATGCCTTATGACCTCAGAGAAACTGGGAATAGACCCTGAATCTGAAACATTTGGTCCAAAGAATTCTGCTACCTATTATGTTTCCATACCTCACACAGGACAGATGTCCTTAATTAGTGGTAAAAACATGTTACCTCAAGTCCCAAACAACAACCACCAGAAAAAGAAGTGAATTGTGATAGGCATATACTGTATACTCTTCAAGCTCCAGCTTATAGATTGTTAGGTTTAGAGCCATTCCTTAGGAGGCATCTGTTCCCCACAGCCTGATCTGTGCTGAAGCACCTCTGCTGAGCCTTTCTTTTCCCCTATTCAGCTAATTAATTCCCACAATAGGGAGCAAATTGAACCAACCTGTGATCCATCTAGTCTCCCACAGTCTGATCCCTGCTCACATAACTTTCTCTGCTGTCTTTTTCTCTGCTGCTCACAGCCAGGCCCTTTCCCCAGTCTCTCCAGCCCATTTGCTGATTTCCTGCTGTGCACAGGCCCTGTTCAGGACCCGAACAGTCCAGCACAAAAGATTCTGGCTTTCCAGGGAGCAATGCAGAGTGAGCAGGGATTCCTCCAAATGGCATTTACACTCTGTCTCCTTCCAGCCCCTGCAGCTCAGAGAACACACTTGCCATTCTCATTTGGCTTCTCGTTCCATAATAACCTGCAGCAGATGTTTGATGTTTCACTCACTACTAACTACAGATGTATATTGTTTTAATTTCCATTAGTGGATCTCTTACACTTTCAAAGTATTTTTTATGTATTTTAATACTCCGCTGATATTCAACACAGAACAATTAAAATCTCCATTTCACGGGGGTAGTTCAAAAAGTCTAATGTGTACTGAAATATGAATTTCTCTTTCTGAGAAAGAGTGATTAGACTGACAATGCAGCCTACTGAAAGGTTGCCTTGGCTACACAGCTCTTTAATACAAAACCTGCAAAAGACAATCATGGCAGAGGTTTGGTCAAAGCCAGCCACTCCAAGATATTATTCCAGTACCATCCAGCAGGAGTCCAATCACTGCTGAGGACAGACATAGCCATATGACTGTGTTTCCTAGCACTGTTTCAGCAGCTGAGCCTTGAAATCCACTGCAGTTCAGCAGAATGCAAATAAATAACAGAGGAATTGTTGCAGCCATGGTGGGCTACAAACTCAAGAGCAAGAAGATTTGAGGAGGTGAGTTCTGTCTTTTTAGAGCATGTAACATTCCTGAGAAAAGCAAATTGAGTTGGGGGATCAGGCACTATTTGTAAGTATAACCCTGACAGAAAACACAACACACAGAAATCACAACACAGAGAACAAGCAACAGTTCAATAAAGAGCCTGCTGACCCCTTTTTTCATTCTCTGAGGTGGTTATCTACTTTGTCCCACTCCATCCTGTAGGTCCAGCCCATAAGGGGCTCTGGTTCCTGTCTTAGAGGCTGTCTCACCAAATTAACTCAGTGAATTCTCTGTCCTTATAAAGGTGAAGGTGGGAAGGAGGTCCCAAGGACATGTAACAGAAGATGAAAGGTGTAGTGAGGTACAGGAGCCAGTGGTTTTCCCCAGTCTTTGTCTATAGGAGTGTTGGTCCAACCTTCTGATAGCAACTGATCCTAAATCCTCCCCACTGTAACCTTCATGAGAGGCTGCTGTAAAGGGATGGCTGCAGGGTGACAAGAGTCAGGGGCTAGGGTGATTCAGAAAAACTTATAAGAAGAAACAGCAAGTTATCAAGAAGGAAACTAGAAAGATACTCTCTGTGAAATCTCTAGATGTAGTCACATATTGTCTCTGGCTCTTTCTCTTCTCCTGATTCCCATCCTGACTGGAATAAGGATGAGGAGAGGGGGAAAAGTTTTGTGGCTGAATAGAGGGTGGCATGGTAAAGACAAATCAAGGAGGGCTTCAAAAGACTCTTTAGAATGGCTATTGTGTACCTGTCAGACTGGTATATGTCTACACATGTGAGACAGGATAAGCTGCCTTTTACTTTCAACTACAATTGTATAATCAGTTTCAAAGAAAAATAGTTTTCTTTGCCTCTTCTTGTCTGCCCTTATACTAGAAATCATTTTTTTATCCTCCTTTGATGTACATAGCCTGATATTCCACAACACATGAATTTTAGTCAAAATTGACCTTATTCTGACCAGGTGTGCATAATATTATTTTTTCTCTGTTTATTAAAAAAAAAAAAAAAGGTAAATACTGTTCAACGCATACCAACACATTATAAGCTACTTCCTCAATATACCGAGGTGGGTTAAATTCAGTACTGATGCCCTTTTCTCATAAAAGAACCAGCTTCTATAATAATAATAATAATAATAATAATAATAATAATAATAATAATAATAATAATAATAATAATGGTTTGCTTGAATTTATAGCTCAAGGAAATAATGCACATTCAGAAACTAATATTCTCACCAAAAAAAAAAAAATAAATGTATTTGATCTGAATAAGGAAATGGTCATAGAAGGCTTCAGAGAAAGTCATATTTTAGTGATAGAGTTGGTAGCATTAGGTGATGGTTGGACTTCATGATCTTAAGGGTCCTTTCCGACCTCAGTGATTCTGTGGTTGTGCTATGTCTCAGTACTCCCCTAGCAATTTGAAAGTTTGCCACTCCCACTGTGTACCCCACTAAGCACTCCTACAGGACTTAGACACGTGAAACCTTTGAGCACTTTTCTTCCAGAATGTGGAATTTGGCTGAGTTCTAGGTAACCAAATGTAAACTTCAGGATAAATATTTATTTTGATTCTAAGTGCGTAAGAAAGGGCATGAAGTGCTGCTAAAATCCTTATTTGTTGTCAGGAAGTAATATTCAGATGTTATTATAGGTCTTTTATATCCTTAAGTCATGAATATAGAAACAAGTCAGCAACAGACATTCAGTTTTAGTTTTGTCATTTTTTTGAGAGGGAGCAAAGGGTAACTTTTACTTTTCAGTTTTCATTAGGACTTGTGCACTTATAAAAAAATCATATATGCTATTGTCCTAATGGGTCTGAGAAGGCACAAATCTGTCTGACAAGCAGAAAGATGTGAGTGATGCTGCTCCTAATGCTTACATAAAATCCTGCCTCTCTTATGGTGTTTTCTTCCTCAGTCCTTGCAATTAGCTTCCATCATGTCTCAGACTTGGAAAAGCAGCAACTAAAGTGGCTTATTTCCACAGATTTGTAAAAGCTACAATGAAAAGCAGAAGGACCTCTGCCATGTGGGCAGGGAGGAGGACTGGCATGTAATGAAATAGCAGGTCTTTTCATCTAACAGGTGATGTCACCAATTATTCTTGTCCCTTCACACAGAGCCTCATTTGCTTAGTAAATTTTAATTACTATAATCTAAACCTCAGTTTCTTTTGTTATCCTAGCTACCTGCAGTAGATAAGTTGTCTCCTAAGGTATTTCAGATGAGTGGGCATTACTGATTCTTTATGCAGGCTAAAAATATTTGCTCTCTTAATGCCATGGTAGGTTCTGTCCATAAGAGGATTAAACCACGGCTGTGAATATACAG
Organism: Aythya fuligula; assembly: GCF_009819795.1. NCBI lineage: Eukaryota > Metazoa > Chordata > Aves > Anseriformes > Anatidae > Aythya > Aythya fuligula. The sequence continues at coordinate 128,393,773 of NC_045559.1, forward strand.
ATATCATGGCTGCCAACTGCAGAGCACACCCGTACACTCACACAAGCAGCACAGTGACAAGAATTAATGCCTCCAGTCAACCCTGTCACTTGATCTACCAGAGAACTTCTTTAACTGGGCCCCATTTGGTTGGCTGTGAAATGAATGTGGACTCCAAGGGAGCATGGGACTTCATCACAGCTTTGTGTCCTTCAGGCAGGATTGTGTCCTAGCACACAGGAGGCAGGGGAGTGCTTCAAACCTATACACAGACACAGAGAGTGCTGATAGCTGTCTGTCAGGGACTCTCCAAGCATGATCTGAAGGAATCTGCACCTCACAGGGCAGGATTAACCCATACTTCACCAATAAGTACCACAGATAACTTTGCAAACTGAGAATACCACCAGATGTTCCGTGACAGCCAGGTGTCCCTGTAACTTTACTCTAGGTTTTGCCCAACTAGAACAACATCACAACATATTAATAGATTTTTTTTTTAGTGATGGTCATGCAACAGCAGGCTGGCCAGAGCAGAACAGAGAGCAGAACTGTCTCTCTGCTAGCATGGTCAGCATATGACCATGTTATTTCACCTGTATGGATTTGGAGCTCTCAAGTTACGCTTCTGATGCACAGCCTAAGACAACTCTAAGGTACGTCCAGAGCCCATCAGCCATTTTCCAGGGTTCCTCATCCCTGACCAAGGTCATGAAGACATAACAAGAACAAGGGTGGTGTGTTGTTGGTGATGTTGTTCTACTACTTAAAAAGAAATGGTGACATATCTACATTTTTCATAACACTCTGCAGAGACAGAAGATTATAAACTAAAATAGCCAGCAAAATTGTACTTAGTGCAGAAGCTACAGATATATGTGATGACAGGGGGGTCATTGTTGCAGCATTTTTACAGCTCTACATCTGACCTGCTATTTATGAAATAAGTGGAGAGGATCAGAAATCTCTGGGGTGTAATTCAGTTCATCTGTTTGAGACATTTATATTATTCAGTGGAGTTAAGCTTTAGAGTTAAAATCAGACCTGGTTTTAATCAGACCCAGAAATCTCAATTTGCCAGTTTTATTTTAGTTCAGTCTGCTTGTTACTCTGTGATCATAAAATGTCATCTTGACCCTAGGAAACTTTCCTGAATTTGATGAATTGGTATTTTCAAGCAAAAATTAAGACTGTGCTAAAAAGTTCCCCATAAGTCAAAAATCCCAATTCTTCAACAGACAATTCGGGCACTTGGCTACGCTTGTGAGTCCAGAGCATCACTTGGACCTCCATGCATTTCTGAAGAGTAAAGAGTGGCCAATTTCAGCACCTTCTTGCTGCTTCTCCAAAAGCCATAAATGTTAGATAAGCTTAGCAACAGTTAACAGAGGCAAATATGAAAAACACAGCAGAAGAAGATAGATCTCAAGAAGCACATGCTTCAGTGTATTCATGTGCCTCTCCCAGAAAGCCTCCCATACTTTCCCTCTCGTGTTTAAACTATGCATATCTGCCATACCTGTCAAAGTGCCATGAAAACCATGTGAAGAGAAGCCTTCTCCAAAGAAATCACACTCCCATATCTGGTCACAGCTGTTAGCCCTGCAAGAGCAACCTTTCTCACAATATCCTGGCAAGTCCAGATTAAGTGTGTCTATACATAAGGGCAGAGAGGCAGGATGGTGACTGAAAAGATTTGTATAAATATGTTCACTTCAAGTTCTTTTCTACAAGTGCCATGAACCGTACAAGGATGGATTTCTTTGTATGTTTTTCCAGCTTGGCTTTGGTTTTGTGTGAATCCACCAATTTACAGATTCTAGGCTAAGTTTATAGCATCAGAAATGACAGTTAAAGGCAAAAAGGGTGCAAGATAATTACTTTCCTCAAATTCCATTTTAACACTCAAATCCCAGTTGCACTGCTCATATCTACCTCTCATATCTATCAGTTATTACTGACCATTAGTAGCAATGGTGAGATATTTTAGGCCTTCTATAAAGGCTTTTAGTGATGTACCAGTAGGCAGAAATGTTGAAAGTGTACAATATCCCTGATAAAATTCTCAGGGGAGGGGAATGCTCCCTGCAACTGGCAAAACATGTGCTTATCTGTAAAATGTAATTTTACTTCTTGTTTAATCTCATCACAGAATTCTTGAATTGTAATTCATTTTGAGAGACTAAATACAAAACATTCTGATTTAACACCAAATTCATATAAAAATAACATTCAAAAATTAAATAATTGCATATAAATATATGGTGCAATGGTAGGTCACTGCTAGTTTTAAAACTAAAATGTTGCACTGAAGCATATCCGAGAGAATAAAAGAAAAGCTAAAGTTTTCACAAGATGGGTATATTTGAAACTGGTTGTGGTTTCACAGCATTGTTTTTCTTTATCAGCAAACCTTCCTGTTGATTTAAGATCCCAGTATCTTCAAATTCTAGATGTAACCAAGACAGAACAACAAAGAGACATTATAAATCACATAAGCGTTCATGTGAATAATGTTGAAAAGCTGCAACAACTTCCCTTTAAGTGATCACATACCACTGAACCTGGTAACAACACAGAAAAACATACTTGCGCCAGCTTTCAAATCTGGAACAAAAAAAAACAGTCAGCAAGGAAGTGCTACCATATATGTTCTAGGGTGTGGTTTAGTTCTATTTTCTCCTGGGCTCTCCATTGGTCTTTCTCTCAGCTCAGACTATATTTCATGGGATGCAGTCCCTTGGAATGAGGAGGTAGTGCATTATATGACACAAAAAAGCATCTGAAATGTCAGAGAAGGGCACATAAAATGCAAACAATTCCCAATGTTCATGAAGCAATTGCAATAGTGTATCCAAATGGAAACACTTCATGCTTTACTTGGGTAATCCGATTTCAAATCTTCTGAATAAAAAATGTTACATTTTCCATTAAAAGAATATATTTATCTGCAGATTGTCGATGTAATTAAATATATATATATGTATGTATATATATATTTATACATGTATTCTTCAATCAAAAAATAAATGTCCTCAAACCAGGTCTCCAGCTGCTAAGTTAGCCAGAGAATTTGTATCAGTTTAGAGAAACAGAAGGTTTAGCCTCCTATATAAAAAACAGTTCTTATCTGCGTGGTTTGTGCTAACTCCATGCATATGAGAGATCCATGAGTCTGGTAATGCTAGAGAATTTATCCAGGAAAGTTCAGCTTTTTGTTTTCTTTAAGAGTTTAAAATCTCTCCACGTAGCCTGTTGGGCATACTAAAGCAGAGGACTCAATTAAATGCTTTATATTAGATTCTGTGATGCATTTTTAACCTTGTTCATGAACCGAGCTCTAAATGCATTTACACACACACACACACACACAAAAAAAAAAAAAAGCAAGCAAACAAGCTGTGACCCCAGTGAGTAAGTAGCTCTGACAGTACATGTATAGACTAGATTTCAGCACCAGTCTTCTGCACAGAGGGAGATATACCTTCTGAGCCAGAGACTTGCATGTGCCCTGAATTTTCCTCTCCTTCTTTCAAAAGAACAATGACATCCGCAAAGGTCTAAACATCCAAAATGTGAATAAATGTTACCCAGAATGCTCAGAGAGTAAGGAACATTATATAAATGGTCCACACCTGGCAGACCTATGCATAGATGGAACTGGTATGTCACTCAAAATGGTGTAAGAAATCAATATTGGCTCCAGTCAGTATGTAATGAGACCAACTTATGTACAGAAGGATTTGATAGGATTAGATGATGACAACACATTCTTGAAATGCTTAATCATTTTTATCTATAAATCCTGCCACTGAAGAAATGGCTAGCTAATATAAGAACCTTTCTCTGATTTCCTCCTAGAATGCACAAAGCCATATGCCAGTTTATGCTGAGAATTGATTTCTTTAATCCACTGTGAAGTTATACATCTACTGTTTTAATTACTTTTGCTTGGTATGTATTCAATTTTCTTTCCTATTTTACAACTCTGAGAGTCATACTGAATCTTTGTGATCGTGCAGATCTTTGCCTGTAAAAATATTATTGCAGACTGAATTATGCTCTGTGGGCAGCCCTGCTAGCACTATGCAGGGCCTTAGAGTCATCTCCTGTAAACTACTTGTCTTAATGATTAACAGATATTTAACAGACTGCAATGAATTAAGTGTTTGGTAAACTCTACATCCACAGTACATTCACCCTAATCCCTGTTGGCATTGCATGTGAAAAAGAATGAGGAGATAAAAATGTATTTGCTTTCCTAAATGCAACAGGTTTGACCTTAATCATACTCAAATAGTACATAAGTAAGTAATGGTAGGTAAGAAGATTTTTATATAGCCACTTCTCTGGGGAAAAAGCACCACCACCACCACCAGAACCTTCATGTTTTGAATATTTCAAAATGATGATGATATGCATTTTGCTATTTTTCACACTGTGTGTTTGGGATTTCCCTCATCTATCTTTAGACATCAGACTTGAACGTAACCTTATCTCCCTTATTGACTTGCAGAAAGAGGCATTTGAAATGCATTCATCTGACCTACCCTGTGTACCTGTCTGGTAGGTAGAAGAAACTCACTGTGGAGGTATCTCTTTGTCTCTGTTGACTAAAAAGAAAGCCTAAAACAACTTTCAGCCAGCTAAGTTTTGACAGATTAATCTCTCCACAGGTTTGCAAGTTCAATATTTTTGTTCTGATTTAAAATTGCTTGTGAAATACAGATGTGTATAATAAAGTAGTCATCATTAGCATAAGTGAAAAAAAATTGCTCTGGTTTTCTCTGGAAAACTTTAGAAATGCAAATGCAACAAGGACACAATTTCTTTCCATGGGTTGTTGTAAGCTGCTATTATAAACCAAAATTGAAAATAATCCTTTATTCATGTTCTTTGCACACAGATACATATGGATAATTTCAATGTATGTATATCACTAGTTGATTTTAAACAATAGCTATTAGGGTCTTGTGATCTATTTCTTCCTCTCTCTTTCCCCAGCCCCCATATGTTAACTTTTTTTTTTTTTTTTTAATTTCCTGCACTTTTTTTTTGCCTTATATGGGTGGAAAAGTAACTCCTTATATTATTACTGTTCTTCAATTCCACAAGCAAATCACTCAGACTAATGTTGCCATTAGTGGTCTGTGGTCTCACAATTAACAAAACCTTCTCTTCTCTTTTATGTGTTCCACCTTAATCCAAATCTTTCATATTTGGTGATACGAAGACTTGACTTCTTATGAATTCTTTGTTCATTTCACTTATTGCACCTAAATTATCAGCTGTTTGCCTGGCTGGGGACCAGACTCTTGCGTAATCAGGTTTCTCCCAGCTACCCTAGACTCCATCACTATTTAATTGGCCAAATGGACATAAATAGACATTTTTCACTAAACAGTTTTACACTACTTGCAAGTTACTACCCAGTTTAATCTAGCTTTTCCATTTTGATTTCAATTTAGTTCTCAGCGTACCCCCTTATCCCACAAATGGCAATCAAAAGTCATGGAAACTTTCAGTCTTCCTTCTTGTCTGTATTTGCACTCTGGTACTTTGTAAGTTTTCTGTAAGTTTTCTCCCACTGAGTATTAGCAATTTAGAATCGGTTGGGCTTCCAGAAAGCAGTGACTTGGTCTAATGTATATGGAATGAGCACAAGCTATAATAAATGTTTGTTTTTTTTTATTATTTACTAGCACTAACTATACTACCACCATGCAATAATTAAAGCCTTTAATAAATGCAAACATAACAATCAAACAGGATAAATTCATTATTATTATTATTAATGTTAATATCCTTTATGGCATCAGAGGAGGAGCAGAAATAGCCATTACAATTGAAAAAAGCTAAAAAGAAAATACTTACAAGACAAGTAAAACTAGAGGAATATGAGAATCAAACAATAGGAATAAGAGGTCCAGAAAAATGCCAGATGAAAGAAACAGTGGTAGAATTATCAGCAATGGCAGGAACAGTATAATTATAATTACTGGTCACTTCCAAGCCAAATGCTTTTGAAAAAAAAAAAAAAAAAACCAACAAAACAGTATCAGGTCATGCTGTGAAATCACAGAGAAAGCCACAACTGCAAGAAGAGCAGCTGTGACTTGCTCCAAAAGTGGTTCTGAAAAGGGGACTGACAACAGAGCATCAGTTATGTGAAACTGTGGGTAAAAGGTTAATATGGCTGTTGAGTCTATAAACAGAACATAGAGGAGGAGGAAGAGGAGGAGGAGGAGGTGAAAGAAGAAAGCTATATTAAGAATATGCACAGTAGTGTAGTTATGATCGCTATATTTATATATATATATATATTGGCACAATGAAAAAGAAACAAAGTTGAAGGCTGAACAAAATGTCTTAGAAGTGAGAGACGTAAGAACCTCAATCTGTTTAGTTTACCAAAAAGAAGATCACAAGGTTGCTCACTTCCATCAAAGGATTTATTGAATAAGAAAAGACATTGTGTCTAGGAAGCCTAAGTAGTCCAGAAGATAAATGCACAACAAGGAACACTGTCTGGAATGTAAAGCTGGAGCATCCCCCGTCTCTAACAACATTTATTTTTATTATTAACAATAATATTATATAATATCACACTAATATATCATAATAATACTATTATATATAATATATAAATAGATATGCAATATTATAGTAATTATATTATATATTGTAATAATATATTAACAGTATTTATAATTTATTGTTTATAATGTATCAACTGAAATGAACATCCAGACTTCATTTTCAAAACAAGATGATACTCTTCTTTAAGACACATTTGAGTAAAATATAGAATCCAGCTGTGACAGCAATTAGATCCAATAAACTGTGTTATCCTAGATGGTGACTTTGGTGACTTTGTCCCTTCTTGACTTGGAAAAAATAAAATAAAATAAAATAAAATAAAATAAAATAAAATAAAATAAAATAAAATAAAATAAAATAAAATAAAATAAAATAAAATAAAATAAAATAAACAACCTGTAGTTTCTAGAAGTCCATGAAGTATACCAAAATAGAAACAGCTGATGATTTTTAGCTTCCTATACTTGCTACAGTGAGCATGGCTGGAACTCACTATTAGGCAGTGTGGTCTTGTTCTTTTCCTAGAACATTTCAGTGCCTGAGCCTGCTCCTGTGGCTGAAGGAAAGTTTTAATTAGAGCAGTTTTCCTCTAAACTTCTAATATTACTTAAAGCTGAAAAGTGCCTACCAGTATCTCAGTAAATGTTAGATCTGAGTGGGATGTGGTTTTTCCCTTCCCTAGGGATTTTTGACATTTCAGAAATGCCTTCTGAATTAGAACAAAAAGGAAAAACATAAAAAGTCACAAATTACAAATATTATTTTTTAATATCATATCAAATGAACCACTTTCATCATTTCCATTTTCATGTCAAACTTTTCAGATATTTTTAGATTGATTAACTTTAGATTTCCAAGAAAAAAAGCAGTTTCAAAATGAAAAAAAAAAAAAAAAAAGAAAAAAAGGATGTCTTGGAGAAATCCAACACTGGAACGCTGGTGGTTAGAAGTCAACAATGATCACTTAGGAAATTTTTCCAATAAATGAGAACATTACTGTAAAGTACCCTTTGCATAACTTCCATGGAGGATTTTATTATTATTATTATTATTATTTTTTACAAATAGGAGATCCTCACCGAAAATATCTGATGCTATCTAAAATGTATATTACAGCTCAAGCAGAGTGTAATACAATGTGTACAACACAGAAAAAGAGGAGCAAGGAAGATTTATTTTTAGTTTTAACTAAAAAAAAAAAAAAAAGTTTTTTTTTTTTTTCTGAAAATTCTGTAGCTGAAAACTTATTTTCATTCTCTCTTCAGGGTGACTTTCAGTTGTTTATCAGAAGGACATCTCAAAAAAATATGAATTACAAAATATCATGAAGACATCAGCTAGCAGTGGTAAGCATATATTTTAAGTCTTTTTCACAGATGGTAGACAGAGGAGCTGGGTAAGAGGCTTTTGAACTCTGCTGCAGTCAACAGCTGATGTTTAGACTGCCTTGCCTTGACTAGGAGGGAAGCACATCTGGAGGAAGCCAGCATTATCGTGGAAATCATGAATGAAACTGGCCAAATGGCTTGCCATGAAGTGCATTACCCACATTCAGGCAATCCACAGTCTTTTAATTACATATGCCTTTCAACATGGGAAAAGCTTTTACTGAAACCTCATTAATGTAAGAAGCTAATCAACGCTTATAGCTGCATTCACTGAGAGTGTTTTACCTTTAAACAATTCTTCATGAAATCTTTTGCCAAGCTACAGTCTTGCCTGAAAGCATATGTAGCACACACCTTTTTGACTGGTTGCAAAACATCTGTCTCCTGTTCCAGTCAATATAGAAAAAGATAAGAGAGAACCTCTAAATGCAGTGGTATGGTTGGCACATAACAATTTCAGTTTTAGTGCATTTTTTTTTTGTTGTTGTTGTTTCTTTAGTTTGAGCAAAGTAGTGTTTATCTCCTTTCTAACAGGCATTGGAATATGGTAAAAAGTAAATAAATTTCTCATTTATCAAAAAGACTGTTATTCACTTGTACAATCAACACTACATTATTACTAAAGAATGACAAATATACCAACTTTACAGAGAATAATTAACCATTTAAGAGAATAATTATGCATTATTCTTCCCACTCACTAGATAGGACAGAAAGAGAAAACAAGATGTTAGGACAGAAAGAGAAAACAAGATGTAAGAAAGACCATGATGCTTCCTGAAGCAGCCATTTTGTGAGACAGAAAAGCAAGGTTATCTTTGTTTTCATATCCAGGGATAGTTATATGCATAACTAATTTGTTCTGTACTGTTTTCTTTGTGGCATAACACTGTCTTCCTTGACTTTGGGGAGTCCTGGTAAGAAATAACAGCAATGGTAATATCTGAGCATATGAATGCTCTAATTTAAGTCATTCTCAATGACTGGATTTTGTTTTCATTCTGAGAAGATTCTGTTTCTGTTAGGAGGTTCAGAGGAAAGCAAAATACAGTCAACATATCATGAAATAGATCCTGTCAGACAATTATGGCTTCCTTAAAAAAATCAAACAAGAAATTTGATTGTTGGAGAAAGCAACAGGACACACTGTCCAACTGTAAGAGTTTTTATCATAATCCTGACATTTGGGTTTCTTCAGTTCCTTTTTTTTTTTTTTTTTTTTTTTTTTTTTTCCACACAATTTTATACTACTTTTAGTCAGTTTTTGATGAAAAGAGCATATTCAATCATAGACAGATTCTGACCAGGAATGGTCAGAATTACTCTCATTACTGTCTGTGACCATCTACATGGTTCCCTGGAAAATTAAAAAGTGTTTTTAAATTGATCGTGCCCTACAAATGGGATTGTATCAGTGCCTCCTGACTGCAGATAAATTTTAGAAGTACTACTGTTCATCATATTTCAGAACAAATCTATCAATAAAGTGTTTTGATTGACATTAAGCACACAAAGAAATATGCCCTTCTGGTAAAAAAAAAAATAATAAATAAAATAAAAAAAAAAATCTATGAAAAATGCAATCATTTATATCAATGAAGTACTTTAAATTACTTTTTAGTGTCCCAGCAGACCATTTTTAATAGAAGTTGTTTCTCCTATCAGTGACAGATATTGATATGCTCTCATCATAATAGTGTCATAATGGATAATTATTTATAATATAGCCTGCACTATCATTCCTTTGAAAACACGTACTGAGGAACATTCATTATGTTGTCTGTTTTTCATAACTTATGTTGACTTGTGATTTAGTCACTTAAGTTTCTCTCCAGAAATATGAAGAGTTCAGTCTCAATTATCTAAAGGCTTAAACTTTGGAAGAAGAAGGGAAAGACAATGCACTGTCTACTTCTCACACACACAGGTATGTCTAACACAGGATACAAGCTACTGAGGATCAAAGTACTGCTCTCACACTCTCTCCTCTTTAAGGCAAGATACCCCAATTAACCCCTCTAGGCTTCTAGGAGGAAGAAATAAAAAGAGAATACTTCATCAAGGTTTTTAACTTTACTACTAAGGATTTGTGAATAATGACATATTCTAGAGTTCCATGTCTTAAAAACAAATTTTATTGTTTTCTTGTCAATTACTAGTTTATAATTGCTTCATTTCAAAAGTTGATATTGCTATAACAAAAATAGTGTTCCCCAGTACTTGTAAATTAAAGTTATCGTCATATCATATCACAGGCATAAAAAGAAAAAAAGAACACACCAAATCATTTAGTTACTCCTGTAGAAGTCTGATGCATTCATGAAGAAAAGTAAATAACCCCTCTCAGTTTAAACATGTGTGTGGGGAATACTTCTAGTCATCAATACCTATAAACAAACTTTTTATTTTTTCAAATAGAAACATTTACCAAATGAAAAATAAATAAATAAATAAATACCTTTTAGTCAAGTTCTTGCAGTTGCACTGCAACTCAAGTAAAACTTTGGGAAAGTAAGCCATCAGTGGCCCAGCTGCCTTAAAGCAGCAAGCAGTTTTCATTAATGTTCAGACTGATTGCAGTAGTCTTAAGGTGCACCACAAATGAAAGCATTTTTCACAGGCTCTAGGGGGTCCCGTCAGCATTATTTCAAATGAAACATTAACAGGAGATATTCATAAGTAATATTCTTAGATGATCTAATAGAGTCAAGACTTGAGATTATTTGAAGTGAATGAGCCACAACAGCATATGTCATTGCCTCAGAGTGGGCCTGCAGTGCTTATATGTGCAAAAGAGCAGCACTATGCGCTCTTCAGAGAGCTGCTAAAAGCTGCTAGAAGGTCCTGTAGGGTGCAGGAATGAAGCTGGAGAGCCCCAGTACTGTGCCAGGGTTATGAAACAACCAGCAGAGTGGCGTGCACAGTAACTCCAGCTCTTCTCTGATGCTTGAAATAGGCTATGCCAAATGCCAGACCTCCCAGATGACTGCATTATAAAAGCCAAGAAGTGCCAGGAGTACTCAAACTACATCCCAGAGGTATTCAAACACATCTTAATGCATATTTTTTGCTGTCACGCATGGCAGCAACTACTGTTTTTGTAGTACAGTAAATACCCCTGTCTCCACTATACAGGAAAGTAAACTATAAAGCTTAGATTAGTACAAGGAAAAAAGTGACTGATTTAATCTTTTATTTTTTACTTTCATAGAGTAAAATATGTTATAAAACCTAATGTATTAATATTTATCCAGTCAGTATCTCCTTGGTCAGCTTTGCGCAGAATTAAGGGCAGCATGAAATTCACTAAAAAACATATACAAACACTTTAAGATCCAAAGATTGGCCAAGCTAAAGAGAATAACGTGGTCATTTCTAGCCACATATTTAGGTGCTCTGTGTAACAACTACATCCTTCTTTCCTTACTCTCCTCACAAGAAGCATAGATCCTGCTAGGTTTTGGTGTTGTTGTTTTGATTTTTTTTGTTTTCATTTTCTTGGCCTTGCAGCAGAGCCAAATCTTTGGTTTCACAGAACTGGAAGTGGTTGTGGAATGGAAGAAAAAAATGATTCCCCATAATAGATTCATGATCACACATATATAACCGTGCCAAAGCTTCAGATGAGATACTGCTCCCACTGAAGTTGTAACTGCATAGGCTAGCCCTGGAAGTATCTACCTAGATTTTGAAGGAGCAAGTTTGAAGGAAGGAAAAGTGTCTTTTACAAGCTGATGTGGGTCAGAGAAACAGAGAATTTTCATCAGGTCCAAGCATTTATTATCAAGCTATTAACATGGTATTAACAAGGCCAAAGTGCTATTAATACTCAAAGTGGCAGCAAAGTTCTCTCTGGTACATCACCACATACCACCTTTTCCACTACTGTCAAACTTTCTCTTGCCCTCTAGCACAAATACATATATCTTGACTAGAAACTATTGATAAGAAAATGTAAGTAACGTGAAAAGAAGAAAGAGTAAGGAAATTACATATACATACTAATTTTTGACCCTTGCTTTACTTTGGAACAGTTTTTGTTGAAAAAAAGAAGCTTCAGTGAGTTCCTTTGTTAAGTAGTATAGAATAAATCCCTGTATCCAAATTCAAATACTGTATGGAGTATAAAAAAGGGTATTGAATATACTGTGTGAATACAAGATTTAGTTGTTACTCTTGTGCTTCCTCCTCAGGTCCTGAAACTAGAGTAGAAGTAATCTGTCAAAAACATCTTCCATTCAAAGTTACTTTATGTCTTTATTTATTTTTTTTTTTTACCATATTGCTGCACCAAAATGCATCATCTGTTTTGTTACACGAAAGAGCAAGCTATCACCTTAGACACTCTGCTTCCTATGAAAACAAATGAACATAGAATAGCATAATCTCTAAAACCAACATCTATTCCTTTTTCTCTAATGTTTTTTCTCCTTTTTCTCTAATGTTTTTCCTCCTTTCTTCATTTTCTTCATTTTTTTTTCTTTTTATTTATTAAGACATTATATTAACCTTAATTCAAAATAAAAAATGTGATGTACTCTCAGAGCTTCTTTACTTGATAACTTTTGGCATTAAAGAAAGGAGAGGTTACTTTCTCAGATTGGTCTGCCAGAAGCCAAAGAATCTTGAAAAGTCTCCAAAAATGCTGAGGATAGTGGATGACATGTAAAAGCAGTAATTTACCACCAAATGGAATGGACTTCATGGACTTTGGCTTTGCAGGTAGCTCCTATTAGAATATAGTGCTTTTATTACGATTGGCAATGCATTTAGTGATGCAAAACAAAATGAAGTGAATGAAAGTCTTCCCAGGGGTTTCAGTGAGTTTTGAATAAGATTTTTTTTTTTTTTTTCTGCGGAGATTGCTCCCTAGGGAAGGAACATGCATTCATTAAGTACTACACACTAAAGTAACACAATATGAATGCTATACAACTGTGTAAAATAAAGCTGCTATCGTTTACTTGACTTAAAGTATCCTCAAATGTTTTTCTTTATGGCATGAAAAGTAATTCACTTTTTTGGACTGTTATTGTTAAGGTTTGGTTTATATGTGTGTTCTAAGAAGAAAGCAATCTGAAAAATGCCAATTACTAGCACAGCAGAGAACTAATTATTCTTTCAAATGCCTCTTTCTAAAATGCTTTAAAACTTTTGATTCTGTTTAGTCAACAAAAGGTAAGCTGTTTAAAAATAAATAGAATGGGCAGAGAATAGTTATCCAATGTTCTGGAGAAAAAAAAAAAAAAAAAAAAAAAAAGAAATGTTTTCTGTAACATTTCTCACCTATTACGCACTTATTATACCTTTGTGCCCTCCCCTTTACTCACTCAGTTTATACACTGCTGGGACCATAGAACATAAAACAGCGTATTCTATATTTCTTTGTCCTTTGTGATGTTCAGAAGTTCCTCAGACCGTGTTTTGATAAATACTAGCTACCATGTTTGTGCAGTGGGTCAGATACTTCCAGAAGGCATACTATCAAGCTACATGTATGTGCGTAATATTGCATGGGTGTATGGCAGTTTACATCAAAGTCCTGATCTGTGTGCCATAGATCTTCTTTGCAGCTATGAAGTCCAGCAAGCTCTAGATGCAAGACAGCTCCTGGGCTCATGTACAGGACTTGCATATAAAGTTCAGAGTTTCCTGAGGGCCTCATTTTGGATGCATGGCAGGGCTGATCACCTTGCTCACATCCAGGATTTCTGCTCAGCTGGCTGATCAGTGAAAGCTACTGCACAGACATTAATCTAGCCAAAGTTTCTATGTGGAAAACGATGACATGACCAGAGGAATCCAGACATAGACACATCAGACATAGACACATCAGATGTGGATAAGGCTTATGCAGAATAACTTCATCATTATAAAAGAGGTTGAGATCATGGCAAATATTTCTCTGCAGTTACTAGTTATTATTATTAATACAGCAGCTTGTATTATTGAATGCAAGCTATTCTTGTATTCATAAACAAGAAATCACTATTTCATCTCCATGAAGGAAGCAGAACTTGGTATTGTTCATTTTATGCTAAAGTGTAGAGGACGAGAACATTTCTGCTCTCTGAAACAGGCACTGCATCTCGTGCTTCTGAGATCAATAGCTTTGTTGGGCTCTAATCTCTTTCACAGTTTCTTCCTATATTTTGTAACAAATAAATCAACTTTGTAGAAGAAAAAGAAAAAGAAAAAAAAAAGAAAAAAAAGAAAGAAAGAAAGAAAAAAGCATATTGATTTCTTTATTAGTGGGTTGTTGTTATCAGAATTTGACCTTATATTCTTAGGCAAAATTTCAAATACTATGAAGATGATAATTCCACAGAAGGACTATGAAAATTTACCAAAGAAATATATTTCATTTGAAAGAAGCTTTCTAGATACTTAAGTGCAGCAAACACAAACACCAGCTGGAATTAATCCCTTCCCTTCCCAACAGTCTCAAGCTCATGTTTAATTTTCAGTAACCAAATGCCGAATGTCTGTCACCATGACCTGCCATTGTGAAAAGCTGTGTATCAAAATGAATACTAGTTATTAATACGGAAAAGAGCAATTTCAAGCAAACAGAACTCTGTCATGTAATATTGTACCAGAGTTGAAAACAATACGTAGATAATTACTTCTAAACCATACAACTTACATCATTTAGATAGTAACTTGAAAACTAACCAAAAAAGTAACTAGGAATCATCTTGGTGCAATTAGTCTTTGCCTTTCTTTAGGTAAAGGAATTATTGCCTTAAAGTTTGTGAATGTTGATGCTTAGGTGGGTTTTGTTTGTTTGCTTGCTTGATTTTGTCTCTGCTTGTTTGTTATTTGTTTGTTTGTTTTGTTAGAGCTATAATAAAATAATGCAGAATAAGGAGAAATTCTTGGAAGGAGCCAGTGGGTAAGTTAAAGGTAAATTCTACAAATGTGTGTTAACAATACAACACAAAGAAAGATGGGGAACAATATACAACTCTTGTATTCAAATTTAGGTTGCTTTCACAAACCAAAGTTTCATCTGTTTTTTTTTTTTAGTGCTCTTACCAAAATAACCCTCCTCTCAAGTCTTATTATCTTAGATATTCATGCTTGGAGCAATTTTGGAATGGGTGTTTTATTGACAGCCTAACTTCCTGTGTCTTGGCAATACGTAGACAGGACTCAGAAAAACATTGCTTTTAAAGAGCCATTTTGCAAGTTCAGATTTAACGCTGATTTGATTCAATTATTTTTATATTTTTATTTTTAAATGCATTTCAGCTGGACAGATTTTATTAAGAAATACAATTTTAGTGTTAACTTACAGATGGGGTTTTAAAAAAGCTGGGCTCATGCAACAACAACAGCAAGAAAAGCTTGCTTCTTGTAATAGAATCATAGAATACAGAGAATGGCCTAGTTTGAAGTGATCTTAAAGATCATACATGTAGAATCATAGAATCATTAATGTTGGAAAAGACCTCAAGATCATCTAGCTCCAACCCCCCTGCCATGGGCAGGGATACCACCCACTAGATCAGGCTGCCCAGGGGCTTGTCCAAATTAAACTTGAACACCTCCAGGGATGGGGCATCCACAGCTTCTCTGGGCAACCTGTGCCAGTGCCTCACCACTCTGAGTGAAGAATTTCCTCCTAACATCTAATCTAAATTTCCCCTCTTTTAGTTTAAAACCACCCCCCCACACACCCCCACCCCACCCTTGTCCTGTCATTGCCTGCCCGAACAAAAAGTTGTCTTCCACCTTTTCTATAAGCCCCCCTTAAGTACTGAAAAGGTGCAATGAGGTCACCTTGCAGCCTTCTCTTCTCCCAGCAGGACAGCCCCAGCTGTCTCAGCCTTTCTTAATAGGAGAAGTGCTCCAGCCCTCTGAGTATCCTCATGGCCTTCCTCTGGACCTGCTCTAACAGCCCAACATCCTTCTTGTGCTGGGGGCTCCAGACCTGGATGCAGCACTCCAAGTGGGGCCTCACAAACACAGAACAGAAGGAGACAATCATTTCCCTCACCCTGCTGGCCACTCCTCTGGTGATTCAGCCCAGGATGCAGTTGGCCTTCTGGGCTGCAAGTGCACACTGCTGGCTCATGTCAAGCTTTTCTTCCACCAGAACTCCCAAGTACTTCTTTGCAGGGCTACCTTCAAGGAGTTCTCCCAATCTGTCCTCTACCCATGTCTGGGACTGGCTCAACCCAGGTGCAGCACCTGGACTTGTTTAACCTCATTAGGTTCACATGGACCCACTTCTCAATCTTTTCCAGGTCCATTTGGATGGCATCCCTTCCTTCTGTTGTATCAACTGCACCACTCAGCTTGGGGTCAGCTGCAAACTTGCTGAGCATGCACTCAGTCTAGATGTCTATGTCATTGATAAAGATATTAAACAACACTGTCCCAGGACACACCCCTGAGAGACATAGCTCGTCACCAGCCTCCACCTGGACACAGAGCCATTCTTCCTTGTGTAAGGAATCAAATACCGCTGATATGGACCTGTACACAAACATGAGTGTACTGCTTGCTTTTGCACACAGAGCCTATTCTGAAGGAATTTATTTCACATCAGTCCCATGTTTCTTATGGCATAGCTCAGCTGCATTCACACAGCAGAAATGCAACAACCAGGTGGTGTATGACTGAAGTAAGTGTACTGGACTTTTTGGTGAGGTACATGTTCTTAGTGTCTGTCTTGTGGCAAAGGAACAATAAAAAATACTAGGAGAGGATGGAATGGGGCCAGAGCATCACCTCTGACAACTATTGAGATAAATCTATTTAATCTTGAAGCTGAAGAAGAACCTCTCCAGTAATCAAATTGCCACAGTCAATATATTCCGGATCTCCCCTTTTCTTCCACTCAGCAGAAGCCCAGAAATGTATCCAACTAATGTTTTTCCTTGCAAACAAGGCAGAACACAAAAAGGACAAAAATTTCAGCTGGATCTAAGGCACATGATGAAAAGTCTTTCTAAAGCATTAGCTTTATGGACATAGAAGCACTGCAGAGCTTTTTGGCAGAGTGTGTATGCTCTGTTGGAAATGTTAGTGGAAATCTCCACTACAGTGATTGCATCACTTCCAGTACTCAAGGCAATTAATTCGGAAGAAGGTTGGAATATATCAGCATGGAATCATGTTGTACCATCTAGACACCATCTTCAGTAACTCCAGGCTTGCTATCTACAGAGCCTGCATGGTTCTTGCCAAGATTGTCTCTTTGTTGACTTTCTTCTTGGAGTGTTCATTAGGTAATATTGACTGAATTGTCTGAACAAATGTTAAGAAATTATATGTTTGAAATTCTGAGTTAATACATGAAAGATTTTTAGTTTGCATGGAAAATAATTCGTAGCTCAAAGTGAACAAGTGAAGCTGAACCAACTGTTGTAGTCACCAGATTTTAAGTGATACTTTCTTATTACCAACAGAATAGTAACACAATCTGTGCAGTTTTTAAAGTTGCCCTATATATGCTCCATTTAAACAAATTACAGTACTTGGAATGAGACTAAATATGATACTGAGGGTAAAGCAGAACAAAATACAACATGCCTTTTGGAGTGGATCATATGCTATACAAACACTCCAAAAATGTGCTTTCATTGTTGCTAGCATGGTTTTATGATCCTAGTCCATGTGATTCTGGACAGCTCTAAGAGAGAATTCTTTAGGGAATTTATCTCATGACTCCACAGATGATTGTAAACTGATCTACCTCTGAGTTCTCATCCAGAAAATTGTACAAAACCTGAGCACACACAATAAATTCTGCTGGGAATGCTAACAACAAAATCATTAAGTCTGTGCCCATGATGAAAAGAGCTGTCATTTTGACTAATCAAAGAACACAATCTGTAATCTATAATCTCATCTACAGCAGCTGCCCCAATTTAAAATAAATAAATAAATAAGTAATCAAGTGAGAGGATATTTTTGTGTGTAGACCGGATGGAGAACTGCAGACAACACTTGAATGAGAACATAAACTAAATCTGCCATAAAACGAAGAGAGACATTGACACTTCCTCACCGAAAAGATTCTCCAGAAACACATTTCAGGTGTATATACGTTATATAGATGTATTTTATACACACACAAATATATTTATATATCCATCAGATTAGGTGCCATATCTAGCCATGTTAAGTTATTTGGGAGACTACATTTGGGAAACAGTCCAGAAGAGACCAGACAGAGTTTATTAAGTTCCCAATCTAGTTTTCAGAAATTGCTTTCAGAAATACAGTCAAGTACCTACATACTTCAGAAAATCTGTCTTCTATATGTTGATGTCTTAAGTGTCAAAACTAGCAGTTTTAATCCCACAAACCAAGAGAAAATTAAGAGAACCATAATACAAATGCTAAATACCTGGATGCTTCTTTCTCAGGTATTCTTATCAAATGCATACATACATAGATCTTTAAGAAACTTCAGAAGTACTACCATTATTTCTTGGTAATAACAAATCAATGGTACAAAATTATTTCCTTACTTTTGGGAGGGAAGCTCTTGATCCTGAACTTTGGGTGGTCATTGTCAAAACTGTAGTGATACCCAGTGCGACTCTAGCCGGAGCAGCGTCCATGTTGATCCAGAAAGAAACCCAGGACAAAATGACAATCAGCAGGCTAGGAATGTACATCTGGATTAGATAGTATCCCATCTGACGCTCCAAATGAAACTTGACTTCAATGCATGTAAACTTTCCTAGAACATGAAATTATTTTCATAAATGTTTTTTGCACAGTTTTATCTTACTTTCTAAACATATACTAGAGGTGAGGCCTGTTCTGTAACCTAGCAGTACAAGTCAGCCACTTGTTGCACTCTAGCCTGGGTGACACATGGAGGCCGTGAAGGAGACTGTTTCCAATTCTTCCCATTAACTGAGAAAACAAGTATTAGAACAGTTGTTTCACCTCCAGAAAATATAATATCTTTTTCTCAAAATTTTAAAAATATTTTGTTTTGAAGTATAATGTTTAGTATTAAAGGGTATCAGTATTTTGCTCTACTAATTTAATGAGATTAAGTAAACTTGTAATTAGGCAAATTATAAACAATCAAAGTCCTATGGTAGATTTCATTCTGGCCACATCATTTGCTTTTGTCTGTGGGTTCTACTTCTAATGGCAGAATCAACTCAAAGTTTACTTTGAGTTTCACCAAAAGGCTAACTCCTGGAAATCCAAAATAATGGATTACCTCTCATGTGAGGTGATTCTCCAGACAATAAATACCTATTTTGCAGGGGTAAAGGAGGACGTAAGTTTAGGTTTGCCTGACAGTGGAGATAGCCATGCAGTGGGGATATAATGTCCAGAGTTACAAGAGCTCCCCAGCTATGAAGCCATTCACTTTGTGTTGCTCTCCATACTAGTGTTCTGGCTGGGGTTTAGATATTGTGAATGCTCTCACTAAAGGTAGACTATCCAAAGCACAGCAACGTCTGTCATTCCTGAAACAACATGCTAATTGTTTCCAAGAACCTTTTTTTTGTCAGTCAGTCAAGTACACTAAGAGGCATTGTTCCTCATAAATCCTTTGCAGGTGAAATGAGACTTTTGCTCCATTTTGTGATAAATAGATACTTTCAGCTAGTCTACAATGCAAAATGGCAGGTTCAGACAGGTAGGAGTTGGTACTAGGGACAAAGCAGATGCAATTTGTCAAAGTTAGGAGGAGAGAAAAAATGAGTAATCTGGTAGGACAGAAGCTGTGAAATGAGTGATTCTGAGACCTGTGTACCTGTGTAAACGCACATCCTGACCGGTCTGTCCATACAGAAGGAATCTGGTTTTTCAAAAGAGGCTACCTGTGGCAGTGATGGCACTGGAGTAGACCAATCTGCCAAATGCTCTCCAGATTCCTGTGGCACAATCTGTGTGGAACACCTTGCAGCGTGGGTAGGAGAAGGCTGAATACGGCTTTCATCCATATTTTGATTTCACCCCAAACTTGAAAGACCATGCCTCAGAGAAGACAGTAGTGCATTACTGTGGATGTATGTAGGCAAAGTTTTCTTTGGCTTGAATACTGCTTCTCATTTCCCCTTCCCAGGCTACACACTTTGAACTAATTATACAGTCATTTTGTTTAACCACATGTAGTGGGAGCTACTAAAAAGCATTTTTATCATTTTTGGGGAATCTCCATGGTTATACAATGCAGCTCTTGCCCATGCTCTCCCTCCTCTTTTACTTTTGGTGTTCCACCCTGTAAGGTGGTTAACTGAGAGTCAGCAGTTAGAAAAGCACATGAACTCACCTACTCAGAGCTTGAGTCATGTGGTGGGAAATAGCTGAACTTTGCAACAGTCAAATTACAAGTGCATAAATTCTGTTGATTCATATTTATTTCTGATGCTCTCTTTTATGATGAGCAGTAATATTAGTCCCCCTTTCCACAGATCTTGGACTGTGGTATCACAACAAGTCCTTCCTTGGCAATTTGCGCCCCAAAATGAGAATCTGCATTTCTAATAATTAAAGATAATAATTTTATTTTCATAATAAAAGAATGTGACTTTATTTTTGATGGGGGCAGAACATCTCATGTTGTGTTATTTCACAGAGTGAAACAAATATCTCTGATGCAAACAGATTGACTTTTATGCTGAAATGATGAAAAAAACTATTTTAGATGACAGGGATTATATCTAATCCCGGGAAACATCCAGCAAACCATTCTCTGAATTCTGGCCTTATTAAACAGACTCCAAGCAGATAAATCCAAAATTTTAACAGACCTCTCTCTTTTCTCTGCTCTGTGAAGCTTAAGATAGAAAGTGCATTTGAAACTTTTAAAAAGCAAAAGCAGGGAGAAAATTACATTATTTAGCAAACAAATTCCATTCATTTCATGTCTGTACACTAGTCAGATCAGCAATGAAAGCATTGTCACTTCAAATACTACATCTCATAAATCAGACCACATATAAAAAGCTGCTGAAAGTTTGATATTTTTCCTCAGTATTTTGATATACTGGAGAAATAAATCAAATCCATAAGACTCAATACTTTAAACCCGATGTATCAATATAGTTAAAAAAAAAAAATAGTTTTTTATAAATGTTTCATTTTGAGGAAATGAAAATTAGTAGATTTTTCCAGTTTTTAAAGTTTTTAAAATCTTTAATGATTTTAGGGATGTTAGAATATAAGAATATGCAAGTTAGAGTATCCTTAATGAAGCTAAAGGAAACTTGGGGAAAAAAAAATATATATAAATATATATATATATCTTTAAAGCAAACAAAATAAAATGGAGATTTTTTTCAGATTTAAAAAATGAGTGGCTGAATCAAATTTTAATTTCAATATATATATATATATTTGCATTTCACTCATCTTTTCCCATTTCACATTGACAATAGATACTGTTAAGAAGAAAAAAAAATAATAGAATAATGCTCACCAGTGTTGTAATGTTTTGTGCAATAACCAAGTTCTTTATCTTCTTTCAAAATAAACTGTGGCAAGGTTAAGCCTTCTGCAACCTGCACAGGTCCATCACTTAGCCACTCAAATATCAGATCATTCATAGTGTAGCCAACTATAATAAAGAAATCAGAGTTCATTAGATGGTAACTGACTGAAAACATCAAAAGCAAGTATTATCATGCCTTAGAAATGCCATTTATTCCAGTAAATGTAAGCTATATTTTTCAACTGATTAACAATAGCAGAATTGCTATTAGTTGCTAATTTCCCAATACTTCACTACTCCTATACTAAGAGCAACAAATGTGTAACATCATTATTTTCTGAAATACTGTCTTGGTTTGCCCCTAAAATAATTTTGCTGGCCTATCAATGATACTGTTTACAATTGAAATGACATTTTTGTGTGTCTGTGTGTCTATGTATCAGCTGGCATTTTGCTTTGTTTACATTATTCTTTCATTATTTAGTTGTTGGGCACCAGCAAACAAGGATTTATGGACTGCATGATGCTGGGTCCTTACCTAAAAATAAACCTGCAGCTTTTGTAAACCTTACCAGTGGGAGGTGTGTAGTTGTAAGAGAGAATCTTGAACTCTCCAAAGTCTCTTTGACTGCAGTGGCTACACATTTACAAGCAGACTAAACAAGACCTGACTAGCTTGTTCTTCAGCCACACACAAAGTGGTAACCTGCAGCTTATACTTGTATAGGTAAACCTGTTTCTCTCCCAGATGCCCACATAAAAAAAAAAAAAAAAAAAAAAAAAAGTAAAAAAAAAGAAACACAAGGTGGCCTGGAACATGCTGGCTATCAGGAATGATTGCTGGCTTGTGCTGTTATCTGAAACACTTCTGTTTTTTTTTTCTGACTGTTGCTTGGTACTGGTCAAAATGGTGTCAAGGATCCTGTTAGCAGCTACATCCTATGGATGAGCATGTGCTAGAAGCTAAATCAGATTTGGTTTATTACTGTTAAGGGACAGAACAAGAGGAACTGGGCACAAACTGGAGCACAGGAGGCTCCCTCTGAGCACCAGGCAGCATTTCTGTGCTGTATGGGTGATGGAGCCCTGGCAAAGATTGCCCAGAGAAGCTGTGGGGTCTTCTCCTTGGAGATCTTCAAAAGCCTCCTGAACAACCTCCTGGGCAGCCTGCTCTAGGTGTCCCTGCTTCAGCAGGGTTTGGAGCAAGTGAGCCCTGAGTTTCCTGCCAGCCTCAGCTGTGCTGTGAGTCTGTGATAGCCAATAAGACCTCTGTTTCATTTAGTATGTTGCTTGCATTTCTCAAAAAAACTTAGCTTGTCTTGATCAGACATAGCTCATCCCTGGGTGTATACTAGCTGTTCTTACTTTCCTGAGGTTTATTTTCTCATGTACGGTACTGCTGGAAGTGGTGCAGCCCTGACGGGAAAGGTGGAGAAAGAAAGGAAAGGGAGCTGGAAGAGCACAGTGAGTAGGCACTACCAATGTAGGTGATGGGTAGTTAAAGCACTCCTCCTCCATGACTCTTCATTACAAAATAGGAATATTGAGTCTGAAAACACAAATACAAAAATGCACATACTATCTAACCACCAAAAGTTAAAGTCCTGTTGTTCACTAGGTAAAGCAATTGGACACTCACAGCTCTCTAGCTGCATTGTACATGTCTGTACATCCATAGGAAAATTCTTCAAGTCCATGGGACAGGATAAGGTTAAAGTAAGCCTAAAATTGAATGAGATAAAAAAAAAAAAAAAAAAAGAAAAAAAAAAAAAAAAAAAGAAGAAGAAGACGAAAAGCTGTTGTTAGAAATCTACAGATTTTATCCAAAGCTCCATACTTATAGTTTGAAAAATCAAGGACAAATCTTAGACACTCAGAGACCAGACTCTCTGTCCCCTCTTAGCTTTTAAGGACATGAGAGTGTGTGAGGACTAAACATGTAAGCAAAGCAGGCTGCATTGACTGGACAGAAAAGAGGCAGAGACAAGAACAGTAAGACAGCAAGAAATGCTCTCCACTAATGTACCAGTGAATGTTTTACGTAGAGCAGTGAACCCAAATAATGCAAAACCTGAAGTGACTGATCATGCAACATACATTTTAAAGCTCTGTTTTGGAATAGCAAAGGAAGAAAACATAACAATTGAGTTTTTTTCAATAGAGTGTGCTTTTGTTGCGTATGAGACCCATTTTCAACCATTCGTCCTTACTGCTTATACATTAAAAGAAAAAAAAAAAAAGTAAAAACAAGAATCACATAGCATTAAAAGATAAAGAAGGCAGAAACAAGAAACTAAGCCTAAAGGAACATTATCATACAAACTAAATTTATCTTTTAAATTTTTAGCTGTTTTTGTCCCAGATAAGGCATACTTTTACTTGGATGGGAATATACTTAATGTTTTGTTTGTTTGTTTGTTTGTTTTTAAGGGGGGGGGGGGGGCAGGTAGTTTACAGTTGATTTGAAATCTGTTTCAAGGCTTCTCCTCTGTTATAATTTTCTTGTAACTGTGGGGAGAATAAACTGTTTTTAACAAGCCAAGATGCTGGGATGACATAATTACAAATGACTATCTGTTTTGGAAAACAAAACAAAGTTATATAAAAAGAACACATTTATTTCAGATTACCTTCAGACCCCCCCCCCCCAAAAAAAAAAAAAAAAACAACACTGACACACATACACACACACAAAATAATAAACAAAACTTTCTGTGTTCCTTTTGCCATCAAGGATGAGAACTAAATTGTTTCATTTGAAGGCACATTGAAACATTAACATGGTACGATTAGAAATTATTATTATTTTTAAATTATGTCAGTGAACCAACAGGCTAGCTGCTAACCTAGAAAGTAGGTTGTCCTACAGGCAAATGTGATCTTTATGAAAAAATATTTCACTATTTGTGTCCTGTGGATCCTCAAGATATATTTGTTTCTCAGCAAATACATCTTACTCAATCTCTTTCAGCTTGCTTCTTCATCATGTGACTTTTTTGGGGATGGTTTGACTGAATCACTTAGTCCTACTGTCCTGCAATTACATCACTATGACAAGAAGATGATATTTAGAAAACTGTAATCAAAATGTTCTGATCAAAAAGCCCATTCACCATTTCTGTGCTTTTGCCTACTCATGGGCTACACAGAGAATTTACCATTCTTGTCCTCTTGACACAGGCTTCAGTGTACAAGATGACAATATCAGGAAATCAGAGATTGGTTGTCAGTGGTAGTGAACTGCATTGAGATGAAGAAAAGAAAAGCACCTAGTAGTCCTCTGTACATTACCATAGGAAATAAACTCTTATTTAACCTTTGGGAGCAAATACCATATGCATTAGAAATATAAGCCATTAGAGGAGAAAAAACATACATTTTGTAGACATATAAATGCCATTGAAAATATGATCCTTACTCCTTTAAATATTTGAAGTGTTCTGAAAATGCTAACTAGTCTCATTTTACTAGGTAATCTCCTGGATTAAGGTTTGAGCTGTTCAAATTGCTGATTTCAAGTATTGACAAAAGACCGCTTCTGCATTTTTTTCCTGAAATGTTGATATATCAATTTCTCTTCCTTCTTTTCAGTCATCTTCTAAATATGGGTTACATTTGTAAAGTTCATTTCAAGAGTATCTTTATGCAAATGATTTTCTAAAAGGCTGCAAAATGTCTTCTTCTTGTACTCATTGAAGAAGATATGGCCTATCTACCATTTAGATTTTACTGACTGTCAAGCATGGATTGTAGGATGACTGCTTCTTCTCCCCTTCATCCCTTTCTCCTCCCCCAAACCCTCAAGGAGTCTGGGGGCTTGACTACATACATGGGAAGAGGTGTCTATTCCATTAGTTTAGTATGAAACTAATCATTAGTCAAATGCATCCATCTACAGATTTCAAGTCTCCCAGGGATTAAATTGGTCTATCTCCACAGATGGCTAGATGGATATGTCCATTTCTCTTCTGCAGGAGAGCTGAAAAAATGATTATTATGCTGGTTCACACAAAGGTTGACATCTCTTCTTTCCCTCCCTAACCAACAGTGTCTTTCAGAAAGGCTAAATTATTTTCTGCTTACCCTGACAAATGGAAAATAACTTCTATTCACTGATTGATGAGGTTAGCTCAAGATACCATGCCATTACAGATTTATCACTACTTGTTGTTCTTCTTAGCAGAGTAGCCATTCATAGTTAACATCTTTGCCTCTGTAACCCTTTTTACCAGAAGTAATGCAAACATTGAACCCAACACTTGTTGCCTAGTGTCATCTGTAGACCCACTGATTTTCAACAAGATTACAACAAGCTAAATGTTCTGCTCCCAAAGTCCGAAGTAGCTCAAGTGAAGTCTACAGTGGTGAGTCACTTTATAGCACTTGACACTTTTTCATTAAAAATAAATAAATCAATAAATCAATAAATAAATATGATCCTGTATGTGTTTCCACACTTAGGTGCCATGACACTACTTCTACATTTACATTAATAGTGAAACAGGATCAGAAGTGCGTAGGCTGATGTAGCTACCCACATTGCCCATAACAATAACATTGACAGAAAAAGTTTCAAAAAAAAAAAAGTGTCTCAAATTTAGTTGGCAAATTCAAGAGACGCTCCCAGAGACTTGGTACAAAGTGCAAGTTTAACTGGCAATTAGATTGATGAGTACTTTATTCATTAATAAGACAGAAGAAACTGTTAAAGAACTTTTTTCTTTTATTTATTTATTTTTTTTTCCAGGCACACCACTCCCAAGGCATTTAAGATTCATAAACAACAGATTTTGTAACCACCCCCTAGAAGGTAGGCTCAGGTCACACAGGTAGCTCAGGGAGGGTGCTCTGGGGATGAGGACTTTAGATTTTGCAGCTGAACAGGCAGGGATCAAAACAGAGCTGGATCTTCAACACTCCAGCATGTCAGGCACAATGCCAGGGATGGCAGGACTCTGGAGGGGAAGCCAAGTTACTCTCTTCTTTCCTTTGCTCATCCCACGCTCAAGGAAGAAATAAACCCTGGAATATTGCAAATAGAGTATGAACAGAACAAAATGCAGAGGCAGAGAATGAACAATTGGCCAGCACTGTGAAAAAATAGTAATAAAAAATAAATCACTAATATTACTGAGTGATGTCATGGCAGAGGCAGGGCTGTAATCGAAATACTCTAGAGATCCTCTTCATAAGGTCTCCTTCATACACTAGGTAAATCCTTCTGAGCAGCATTTGCTGATGCTTCTTAAATGTCTTCAGAATTAATGGACACTGCTCAGATTTCTTCACCTAACATTTCATTCAAGATCCGGTCTTTTTTACCCTGGTTTCAGCAGAATGTCATAAGATATCATTCAGACTTGGACTGTTGGCCTATCTCTCTTTCTCATCCAGCTCAACATCTTTCATTTCTTTTTTCATTTCTGGTAACCCCAGAAAGTCCCCTTATCAGCTTTATCCAGAGGTCATTTATTCATTTCCCACTTCTGCAAGCAGAGAGGCAGAAGTCCTGTAGGCTGCAGCTTCCCTCATTACAGAAACGATAAAATTTAAAAAAATAATAATAAATAAATAAAAAATTCTGGGAAAATAAATAGCCTGACAGCATGTTTTTAATCAGAAACACTCAAGCTGGTGATCTTTAACACCTGAACACTTTGTTTTTGCAATGTCAGTGTTTCCTCCAGATGGAAATAGGCTGGCCCTCAGATGGGCCAGCAGCGGAGCTCAGCTCACTACATATGCCCTAAAAATAGCAGCTGTAGCCAGTCATCAACATCCAAGGAAAAGCCTGTGGAGGGAGGGTGACATATATGTGCAGCCAAGGGAGCTCAGAGGTATTCATGTGCACTGCAATGAAATCTCACTGGTGCTCTGTGCTCACCTCATTCCTCTTCATCCTTCACTCCTGTCCTATCCTTTCTCTGATCCCTGGACATACTTTACCACCTCCTCCTGTGCTTGCTCTTGCACCCCACATTTCAAAAAGCCTCTTTCCTCTTCATTCTTGTTTAGCATTGTACCTTTTCCCCCTTCCTTTCCTGTTGCCCTGTCTTTTACCCCAGCTCCTGCCACATACCACCCCCACCTCTCTTTGGAGCCAGGATCTGGAAGCAAAAATTAAACTGCATTCTACCCCACTTCATGTTTATAAGCAGCTAATACAGCCTGATATGTTTTGACTGCCCCAAACCTCACTTGATGTAAGCGATAGCTCCCACTCAGAAGGAAGGCATTGAACCCACAAGAGAAAGACCCTGTGGATCTTCCACACCAGGTGTCTGACAACAAGGGGAATAGCCTTTTCATTAACAAACCTGTAAGTGTGGCAGTTTGTGAGTGGGCTACAGAACACCAGCTGCCTCATACCATTTTTATAATGAGAAATAACTAGAATCAGACTTAATTACAGAAATACTGTTGGAAATTTAAATAGTGCTGGTGACAAGGGTGCAAGTCATATCTATCTCCAAAGAAAGCATGATTAGCTTACAGAAAGTAAGAAGAGCAACAAACGCCTTGCCATGAGTGGGCATGGTATCAAAAATAACTTTTTGCTTCTATTCTTATCACTTCATTCTTTCAAGCTACACCCATCTGCAGCTTAGCTGGTGGGACAGGCAACATTACAATCTGGGAATTTACACTGCAAACACCAGAACACAAGTAGTGCGTGCACGGTCATGTCAACATTGGCTACTTGCCATTTAAATGAAAATTCCTATACCTGTGCAAAACCCACAGTCCTGGGTCTGTTAGAGGAACTGGGATATTTTTCATCATTGCCAATTCTAAAGATGCTATCATAAATTCCACGATTTCTGATGTTTGTCTTAAAGCTCTGAGCTGACAATAAAGGTAAATATCTTAGCTTTTCTTTTCTCTCTCTCTCTTTTTTTTTTTTTTTTTTTTCCTGTTGGAAAATTGGATTTCTGATCCTTTCAGCTGCTGAAAGAACATAAAAATATTGCCTAAGCACAAACAGGCAAAGTTCCCCATTAACTGGCAGGGGAGATAGAGTTGCACAGCAACCGTGACAGCATTGCATGACATGGGAGCAAATGCCATTTAGACTAGTGGCACTGAAACAGGCAGGAAAATGTAAAATCTCCTTACATTTTTCCCAGCCCCACCTCATGAGTGATCTGTGCCTGAAATTAGGGCACACACATTGTTCATATATTAGAAGACCAAAACAACAACAACAGGAAAAAAAAAATGAAAAAGAAGAAGAAGGAAAGAAGAAATGGTTACATTTATTTTTTAAAAGGTTTTTCATTGTGTAGACCATCTCATTATTTTTCAGAGACCTGACTCATCATTTTGAATGTCATTTCTGGTAATTTTCACAGTCTACAGGCTTTGTCCAGTTAAATGGAACAATCAAACTGTTTGCTTTTCCCCTTATTTTTGAGGAGCCCTGGAATTCCTCTCTAATATTTGTTTCATTTCTGTCAGATGGGAACGGGTTGAAGTTGAGCTCAGAGGAGACATGGAGCCTTCTCTGCTATGGCAAAAAGTGAAATGCAGCCTGGAGTTTCACGTACTGCTGTTTATGAGCGTGCTGTCTCTCCCTCCAGTGCTTTGCTTTGCTTCATGGACTGCTTAAAATGGGAGCTGGCACAGAATGAGCAGGGTGGTGGATTTCTCATTATGGGCATCCCACTTCTCATTGTAATGCCAGTATTGTCTGTAAATACGCAATGCCAGCACACGAGTTGCCAGCAAATGATTTCCCGATTATTGCTCAACCAAATCTGTGGAATGACATTCAAGTATGATTTCATGTAACAGTTAAATTCTGTAACCACCTGCTTCCTTTCCAGGAAGAATATTATTTCATCTCTCCATTCTCCTCTGTTATTTTCTATCTTAATTTTCCTGCAGTATGTGTTTAGGATGCTGCTGCTTTCCTCCTGGAACGATGACATCTCTGTACTAAGCCATACATTGCAATGCATTTGGCAAAAGACCTCCATCCCCGAGAGCAAGTTCCAGGAAAACATGCTTTTTTTATGCCATTTACTTAGAAAAGGCTCCTGTACCTACAACTTTTTCCATCTAACCTTTGACTGCTCTAAAGTAAGCTCAATGGTTAAATGCAGTGATCAGTCACAAGCAGTCAAGGGCAGACATCACTGTTAACCAGGAGAGCAAGCATGCAGATGTGTGGCTTGGCTTTACAATCCTATTGGCTTAGCTATCCAGAAGTAACCAGCTGCCAATATTTTTTGATCTTGTCAGCCAAGACAACTGCATGTGTACAAATTGATCTCCAACAGCATTTCACAGTTTTTTAACTAAAAAAAAAAAAAAAAAAAAAAAAAAAAAAAAAGCCTTCCTTTTTATTTGAGACACAAAAATATAGGGCTATAGAAGTGACATCTTGACATCTTGGACAATTAAATATGGTCATCTCCTATCACATATAGTCACATCATCTAAGCCCTTTCAAAAATGATCATGGTTCATTTACTGATATTGAGTTCCTTCCTATGCCTTTCATTATTTCTGTTGGAATATTGTTTTAGGAATTTGAAGTGTAGATGGCTGGAAAGGTTATAACTTCCAGTTTAAGCTTTCTCATGACTGGCTCAGAGCCTTTCGTTCTCTTGGCAGCATTGCCCTTCAGTTTATGTAGCTCTTCTGTTGTGTTTGGATTTACCTCACATCCAATGTTTTTGTATGTCAGCTGGAGACGTGCAAAGCATTAGAGGAATTAGTGAGGCAGTACATGTTCAAGTATAATGTCCATATCCCCACTTTGCTTTAAATGCCTGATGAAGTGAAAAAGCAACTAATTTTGTGTCATTAAAATGTAAATTATTCTTTCCTTAAGCAAGATGATCAATGGGGTTTTGACAATAGCTGTGCTAGTTGCATAACAAAGTACCTGCATTAAGCTTTATTATTTATTTAGGAGGGTTTATTATTTTTATGCAAAACAAGTACATTAGGCACAACAGAAAAACAAGGGTATTGGAAATTCATTGCTAGAGACTCAGCCAGGATTTGTATGTAGATTAGGAGGAAATGAGAGAGACAAAAGTGGATGATGGGAGGGCACAGTTAAGATGTTAGGGAACCATGCAAAAGGATGAGAAGCATCTGAGACCATTTAATTAAAAGACCCCAAAAGGAAGGGACATGATGGTGGAAGAAGAAGTAGGAGGAAGGGCAAGAAGGAAAGAAAAAAAAAAAAAGAAAAAGGTAAAATGTGGGGAGCTAATCATAATCCAAAGACATTGAGTTCAGCAATAATTAGAATGGCTACTTGTCGTAAAAAGGGACACAACTTTTTAGCCTTTGAAAGCATTATTATTGTAATTATGCCCATGGGAAGACAAATTTGTCAAACTTGTTGGATTCACATAGCATGCAGTTACAATTTCAGAAGTCACCATATACCAGTAACAAACAATGTATAGTTTAATAAAGTCTAGTGGTTCTAGCACTATTTATATGTCTGTAAAGCCTCTACCTATAGTATAGAATAGCTAACTCAAAACTTTATATGTTTTTTATTTCAAGTAGAAGTTCTGCATTTCTCCTTAAAAGTCTTTATATATATATATATATATTTAATGTAAGAAAGTTACTTCCAGACATGTGAAGATTTTTTTTTTTTTTTTTTTTTCTTTTGGATAATCATGGTAATGAACATGGAACTGGAGTTTTGCCAGTGGAAGAATAAACACTTTTATAAGAAAATGTTCATGTGCTGATTGAGATTCACTTCCAAGGGACAATCCCTACCTTGGCAATATCAATATTATTCTGGTAGAAGTTGGGGTAATAAATATGAGTGTGAGGTAGGAGATAAGGGTTCCTACGTAGCAAACAACCACTTCAATCGTGGTAACATTCTGTCTCCTCCCCCTCTTCTAATCTGTCACATGAAAAGACAATGCTGTTAGTAAAGTCCAAATCCTCTTAAATCCCAACACTAGATTGTAAAATAAGATTGAAGTCACTGAACTTAAGCACAGGATATGTGCAGAACTGTGGAACACAACATTTTCTACCACTCTGTTAGGCTAGACTTTGTCGTGCTGTGATGATCACACACAACGTCATCAGGTGTAAATGGAGTTACATTGCTGGGTAGCTGATAAGGTTTGTACCCTAAGATTATTGTTAAAGATCCATGCCTGAATTTACTGTAATATGGCAAGAGATCTTGTAGTAACAGTACAGATCTAAGATATACTCTTATTTATAAGAAACATTTTTCAGGAGGGTAATGGACATCATTTCCCAAATACAGTCTATTGTGAATGGAAAACCAGTGTAACTTATGTATCTCCTAAATCTGCTTTGCATTTTCTTCCCATAGGACAAAGAACACAGATACAAAGGAGACTTACACAGCACAGGACTTTCACTCAGAAAAACTGAATTATAGAAGTGTTATAGATTAATTCTGATGATTTACATGAGTGATATTGTAACCATAGATTGTAATGTAACCCAAAATGGTGCCCTGAGTCTAACCCCACGTCAGGGTTAGACTCAGTGGTCTCTCAATGAAGAGTCAGTTTTGGAAACTTGTGAGTAACACGAGTGGCACAGAGGATGGTATTGTAAATAAATGTGCTGTTTTCACAGATACCTCTCCTTGGTTAAATAAGTAGGAGAGAGCTTTTGGATATGCCAGCTCATCCTGTTAGATACTTTTTCCAAATGAAGTGTCTATAAATCACCCCCAGAAGAGCTGCACAAATACAGACCAGACAAATATCTTGTGTTTCCAGATTCATGATGCCCTAGCTGCACAGTATTGCTCTCTAGTAGACACCACCTTCCTCTGTAATAATATTTAACAATTAAATCTAGGTTAAGAGTTGAAACCATGCAGAAGCAATTGTCTAAATAACTCCAAAGATAAAAAATACTATTTTGAAAGACTTGAGGAATTTCTTCCTAGGTATTTCATTGCTCTTGTAATAGAAGTAACAAAAATAGGACAGAAAAATAATTTGTGATATGCTCAAATCTCCTCCCTAGAATTCCATATAAGTCTCTTGTCAAATTATGCAACACCTTCTAAATTCTTTGCATATTTTAAAAATATGAAGTAATCTGCTTTGTAACTTTGCCTGACTAAATGTAATGGAATGACATTTCAAAATACAGCTTCACAGCCTCTGTGGCTATTGGAAGTGAAAAAAAAAATAATAAAATAAAGTAGTAGAAGAAGGAGAGGTTCCAGCCTCTTTACCTTCCTGGCCAATATATTCCAGGTTCAATGGATCTATGCTACTGTTGAGTTATATCAGCTTGTGCATCAAGCTCATATGACTGAGATGCAATTAAAATATTAAAAGGAGAGGGGGGTAATTAATTCATAGAAAGGAAGGGAGGGAGGAAGAGAGGAAGGGAGGAAGGGAAGAAGGAAGGAAGGAAGGAAGGAAGGAAGGAAGGAAGGAAGGAAGGAAGGAAGGAAGGAAGGAAGGAAGGAAGGAAGGAAGGAAGGAAGGAAGGAAGGAAGGAAGGAAGACACTTTGCTAAAATAACCTTTTTGGCAAATGCTAATATTCTGAACTGGCTGGCAGCCTGGAATGAATTTTTGGGAATCAGGTAGCACATATTTGTAGCTCAGAGAGAAAGCAAAGTCTCCTGTGTGGTTCTTTAGCATTTTACTGGTGTCCCAGGTGTCCACAGTGGGACAGAGAAGATATGATCCTTGCCCCTGGAACATAAAATCCATTGAGCAGTGTACACAATAGAAAACCCAGGTGTCATATGGGATTTGAGTGCCAGGAACAGGCCTCTCAGTACCATCGCATAGCACTGCCATTATTTGCAAGTGTGTAGTCCCTCTACAAAATCCAGTCCATGCAGAGATCATTCAAGGGTCGGGAGCTCAGAGGGATGAGTCACAGGCATCTGGGGGGTTACATTGTGTGGGATGAGATTCTAATTCTCATTGTTTTTCGGCATACAAAATATACACAACATAACCCAATTATATTGAATGCTGCTATAATGAACCCCTCTCATTGAGTGCTCTCTGCAGAGTGCTTTAAAACAAAAACTATTGTTATTTAACAGTTTTCTGTAGCTCAAAGAGTGCCACTGAGACTGATCCCGAATAAAATACAATTGTTTGCTGAATTTAACTTTACTGTAACTGCTGCCTTTTAAAATACATGCACCTCTAAGAGCTGTGGCCATGTCACTAGTGACAAAAGTGTATATTTGTGGTATTGAATAAATCTGGTTTCCCTTCCCAGTGTTCTTGTTCTCTCTGCAGTACCCAAGGGTTTAAATCAGTTTTATCCAAGGACCTAGTCTGTGTGCTAGTTTGCTTCCAGGGCTGGAGCAAAAATATCATCCTCCACCTTAAAACTTCAAGTTTGTCTGTCCTTTAAAATGATACAGAATCTTTTGCAAGTATGAAACTAAACTATTATAGCTCCATAATCCTTCATGTTTCCCATACCCATCACCAAATCTCTTACAAATATTGTAGGCTCAGAAGCTTTCTCCATATTGGTCTTTCCTCAGGCTTTATATAGCATATATACCATGATATCAATATCTGAGATTAAAACAGATACCAAGGTAGCCATCTGAGCATGCAGAAAACATCTAAAGATAGGTTTAGACTCCTAAACTTACATGATTCATAGGTGAGTATATCAACCACTCCGGCTTTATTTTCTATAACAACTCCCAGTGAATTAAATATAGATCTAGCAGTTTGCAAGCATGAGCATGATAATTAATTACTATAAGGTAAACAATGACTGAAATCTACGCCATCTCTACCATCACCAGTGAATGCAAGATGGCTTATCCCTCACTGAAAGGAAGACACACAGCCCCATGCTTACCACAGGATAAAACAATTCCCAGAGTTGAGCACTGTGTTGGGAGTAACACAGGGGTTGTTCCCTCAGTGACCTTGAAATAACTTACCTGAGCACACATCTCCTACACCAGCTGTTTCTTTTAAGTAAAATATTGACCTATGGCTTTCCAAATTCTTTTCAGAAAGGGCAGGATTTACCTCTCACAGCATTTAACAGCACAAACAAGCTGTGCCTCTGGTATAGCATATTTCACTGTTTAAGTGCAGTGTACATGTATAGGGAAGATGAACGCTGTTGTTGTATAATACACACAACTTGTTTCTTACCCATTAATTACCGTGAGATGTTTTAAGTTCATTTAATAGAAACAGTGCATATTTATACAAGATTAATTTGTCCTTGATTTTATTAAATTTGGAAATATGACAAAACAGCCTGCACTACTACATTTCAGACATATTTGTGAAGTGCTTTAAACATTTAGAGCACACTAATTGCTAAATGTTAAATACCACTGTGTGAGGTTAAGTCCTTTTGGTGTAGTAGTGAAAATGGCAACATTATACCTTTCTCGGTGTACTGAAACGAATCACTAAAATATTCTTGTTTATTTCAACACAGCACAACTAAAAGCAACAGGCAACCAGCATCTAGAGAATAAAGACAAGTTTTTCTAATTAATTCTGACTTCAAAGTCCAGTACTCAGGAAAGATTTCTTCACTGTACAGTGTTATTCAAAATTCTATGCCATGTGAGAAGTACAAGGTAAGCCTTTGTTGCTGTTTTGTGTTACAAATGAGAAACGATGAGTTTTGTTTAGTCCTTGGTTGGAATACTGCTTACTCTACTTTGTATGAATTTGCATTTAGGTGTGGGAATTTTACAAATGTGGTATGACAGCTTGAAATATTACTTTTCCCGCATGGACAAATGTCAGAGAAATTATCTATCTGTATTCAGAACAGCACCCAGCTGCACTGTTGCCTCCAATAAGACAGTGTCTGATGTCATTCAAACAAGCAGATGCATTCATTTCTTTCCCAGGATGAAACAAGAAATATTTGTAAGTGACAGCATATTTATCACTCCGCTAGTGCTAGCTTCATCCTCCTATCCTACTATTTTTCTCAAACTCTTCAGGTATGTCAATTTGAAACCTTGCTCAATAAATGTATAAGTCCCACACTGGTTAATCTATCCAAACACAAATGAGGTCTTATTGAGTAATTTCCACTGGAATCATGTAAAATCCCGTACTTGGTGACAGAGCACTGCAACAGGCTGCCCAGGGAGGTTGTGGAGTCTCCTTATCTGGAGATATTCATGGCCCATCTGGACACCTACCTGGGCAACCTGCTCTAGGGAACCTGCTTTGGCAGAGGGGTTGGATCCAATGATCTCCTGAGGTCCCTTCCAATCCCCTACAATTCTGTGATTCTGCAATTCTGTGAAATGGAGAAAGTGCCATGTTATTATTTATTAATCTAGCATCCTACAGAACACCACTCTCCTTAGCCAGGACACCTGGATCAATAAAAATTCCTTAGTGAAAATCCAGGTCACAAACAGAATGCCTTGTCAGAAACAACTGTCTTCTGAATTGATTTTCCTTACCAACAAGTAAATTCACTAAGCAATCTATTAAATAGATACTACCATATTTACTTTCCACAATTCAAAAATGGGAAAAAGTAAAAAGCATTCCCAGGAACACACAGAACAATACATTTTTTTAAATCACCCTAAGAGCAGTGGTTTTGCACCTTTGACTACTTATACTAAGATAATGATGCACAATAAGCTGAATGTCAAACAAATACTGCAGATTTGCTGTAGTTTATGCCTGTGAAATGCAGTTGATTCTCTGCACATGTCCTGTTTCATCAGATCATATCCAATCATATTTTGTCAAAGTGTTTATTCATTCAGCCTAAATCCAGTCACATGATACACACTTCAATGCACTTAGTATTAAAACAAAAGCTTTCCATAATTCCAGTTATTTTTAACTGTGAAAAGATACATCCGATTACATGGCCACTCACGTGTCATTTACTGTGTTTCAAGCCCATTTTTACCTAAGGTTTTCAGAAGTCATTTAAATAATATTCCCCTTTAATTTTGAATTACAACCCACCATCCACTGAAGAGCTGATTTCTTCTCTTTCTAAGAAGGCTTGAGCTAATGTTGATGGGAATACTGAGGAATACCTATAAATAAGTAGACATCCTTAAGTTTCCAACAAGGTTAAGTAGTACTGCTGTGCCACTTTCAGACCATCTTGTGAGAAGTAAAAGCTTAGCAAAGGAATGTAGGCATATTTTCTTTCTACCCTGCTGTGATTAAGTCTCAATTCAGTTGTACACAAGGGACAAGAAAAAAATAAATATGTAAAGTATATTCTGCAAGCCTAGCTGCATTCAGAAAAGCAGGGATTTAGAGGAAAGAATAGGATGAAGAGCCAAAAAATAAAGTTAACTGGTTTACCTGATACTGTACAGCACTTTTCCAGTCTTAGAAATCCTTAGCAGCTTGTTGTCTGTTGTGACGTCATGGAAGTTTGCTCCCTTCTCATTGGCAAAGAATAAATCTGGTTTCCAAATAGAGTCCAGCATAGAGGGATCCAAATCCAGGGAATCATCAGGATATTCACTGTAAGCCAGGCGTGAGTCGTTCCACTGCTGTCTCAAAAAAATGTTCACTCTGTAGTCCTACAGAAATGCCATGTAAAAAGGTTACTGAGCCACTTACCAAAATTGGAAGCCCACTTTAGCATTCATTATGCTATTACACTTATTACAGTACCAGTGTTACAGCAAATATTTATGTTATCTTTTGAATATGAGAGATGTCATTTGAAAATTAAGCAGTATAAATGCCATACTGAACCAAACAAACACAACTGGTACATTTTCCAAATCAAAATTACTTCATTGATGAAGAAAATATTAACTGCAACCTCCAATGTTAAATACAACATTCTTTCAAATGCTATAGATTATCTCAGTGGTACTTAGAAAGTCAGAAAGCATTGTGGCTAGCTATATACAATTTCAACAAAGATGCTATAAAACGACTAATTTAAATAAATTGCTTCCGATGTGTAAATCAATTATTTCTAATGTACTCATGAATAGTTGCTAATTTCAGTGAATCCAGATTTGTAGAGGAGAAATTAAATCAGCACTTCTTATTTACTGTTTGCATCCTTATTCTATCTACCGTATGCTTTTCTCTGTATGTTATTTCATTCACTCCTCCCTCCCTGCATCCCTTTAAAACTGTTCTAATTGCATTCTTTTGCTGAGTGGTCTGTTAGTCACAACTGGGAAGACAGCAATTATATAGAGGTTCATTTAGAACCAGCATTAATACCGTGTCGAGAACTAGCTATTAAAAAAGAGTATGAAAAGAGCTTTCAGTGTCTAATCCAAAACCCAACAGAGAGAATGGAAAGCTTCTAATGTCTATTCTCCTTATCCTGAATTTACAAAGTCAGCAAATAAAAGCATCATCTCCCCCATCTTTCCCTTCTCTTATAGCATATTTACCTGAAATTGCAGCACTTAGCTAGTCTGTGAATACTTTCTTGGAAATATATCTACTCTTCCTCTAAAGGGAAAATATTTAATAATATTTATATAGGTTACGTTATCTGAAGGAATACATTAGCAAATAATTCTGTCAAAGGAACAAAAGCCTTACATTTAAGATTTGTTTTGTAGTAGCAGCAGTACATTAAAATGGCAGCGCTGTGCTTTTGACTTGGAAAATGTATGAGTTGACATGGGTTTAGTTAGGCCACTGAACCTTATAGTCTAAAAAAATCATCATTCTTAAAATGTAAATAATTTTTTTCACTCTGATTAGACCTGCAGTAAGCAGCTTGCCAAATATACGAACTCCATGGAATGAGCCCCACCAAGCTTCAGCGTTTCCCACCATTCTATCAATAAGTTCATGATGAAATGTGCTGCTGCTCAGGAAGAATATTTCTAACATCCAAACAGATGTAATTTTTGAGACTATGGAATGAAATTTCACAGTCTTACTAGGAATGTGTATTTTCTCATTTTCATTATCATTTCCATACTAGCTGTTGTGTAGATGTGAGTCAAAATATGAACATCTTCTAATCAGAGCAAGACACACCAGATAGAGGTCTAAGAATAGCACGTTTATTAAAGGTACTTAGAAAAACATCTATCTGCTTTTCACAAGCCACCGCACTTTTATGATGGAGTTCTTTCATGCAGTTTAAGATCAAGTATTAACTTGCAGTTTTGATTTAAAAAAAAATATTATCACATCTTGTGAGGATACAACAAACCTAAGCATACTTTGTCTTGTCTCCTGGTCTTAAAAAATTTCTTATATGTTTACATGGGACAGTATCAATAAAAAAGACAGGAAGGCTCTTGACCTTCCTGTCTACATGACCTTCATTCTACATCAAAGGCAGGAACTGCCATCAGTGACTGACATATAACTATATAATAATATACAATTGCTATTGCTAGTTTAGCAACTGTTTTTAATTTTTATTAAAATAAGATATGTAATGAAGACCACAGAAAGCAGAGGGATTTTTCCCCCATGACACAGAAATCATAAATCAGTCAAATCAGCAAACTGTTTAGAAATATCTAACAATAAATAAATGTGCCTTCATGAATTTCAGTAGTTGATGATCTAGCTAGCAAAAGCTAGTCTGAAAAATCCTTATTCATAGGAGAACCTCCATATAATGATATATATTATACCAAAATCATAAATACCAATAGAGTTATACTATCTTTTCCAACACATACGTAGGTTGAAAATATATCTTCATAATTCATAAATATGTTAGAGCCATCACACTGATACTCTTTAAAAAGCTTTTGTTGGTGGTGGTGGTAGTGGTTTTTCTTTGTAGACTGTGTTGTTAGAAGCAAAACAGCACTGAAACCTTTCTTTATGTCTGACTGGTTTTCCTATCTATCTATAAATATCTATATCTATGTATTTATGTATATAGAGAGATATTT
Organism: Aythya fuligula; assembly: GCF_009819795.1. Lineage (NCBI taxonomy): Eukaryota > Metazoa > Chordata > Aves > Anseriformes > Anatidae > Aythya > Aythya fuligula. The sequence goes on from NC_045559.1 coordinate 128,433,013, forward strand.
AAATAAGAAATAAAAATGGAAATATAACTTGCATATCAAAATACCAGTTACTTGTTTTCTCATATGCTTGCAGTATAAGCAGCCAAGAGGGATGTGCATTTATACAGTCAGATGCAATCGTGCAGAATTTTGAATTTACTTTTTCTGTGCTAATGTTGTAGTTATCTTATAAAGATAAATTCTCCTGAGAATGATACCACAACATGGAGCTCAGACAGACTATAGTGTGTATTCTGTGAGCTCCTGAGGGTAGGTGTGGGTGGACTGTAATCCACTCCTACACTACCACAAGTACACCTGCTCCACAAATTCTTTCTGACAGTACCACTGTTTTGAATGAGAAGTGTGGACCTGAAGTTTAAATCTCTCTGGCAATATTGATGCCAGCAATAGCTTAAGGCAACTCAGATAAAGAGTTTTCCTCTGTTCTCAAGACATAAGATCATGGTAATGCTAACACACTAAAGGAATATTCATCTGAACAGTTTTATTAGATTTACATGAAGATTTAGGGACTCAATCCACATATATACTAAGTTTCTGTTACAGGAATCTAGAGAGAAAAGATTTTTCCATTCACTTCATGCTGGGCAAGGTCAGGGATGGCAATTCCATAGCCAGCAGGCTCACTCCCCAGAACTTCTGCAAAGTTTTGTGTTCCTTTGGCCTCAAGCACTGCTGTGTCAGGGAGTGCTGGAGATCCCCACTCCCTCTTCAGTCCTATTTACTAACTCTGAGCTTACTCTCATCTTTGATCTCAGCCTTCCTCCCATCTTTCCCTCCGATCCCATTGATCACCCAGGTGTTGAGTCAGTTGTCTGATGCAAACATCAGACTTAGATGGTCTTGCATACATAGGAAGGGCTAACCAGAGAGACTACTCTCTCTCGAAGTCATGAACATGAGTGCTAAGTGGAAAATAGTGGCTTAATCATTGATTTCAAAGCCATGGAACAGGAAAGTGCTTGGTTAACTATGCATCTAAGCATGTAAGGTGTCCTCAATGGCTTCATTGGGAGTCCTTTATGCAGTGAAAACTAGACATGTAAATTGCTCAACTGAGATCTAACAAGCTTATTTGTAGTATGTGTTTTCTTGTCGGAATATCATCTATCCAGCCACAGCCAACTTCTATCCCCACTAAAGTTTTTAAAGAATGGCTGTTTTTTCTGCTAACGTAAGTACTCAAAACACAATTGGAATTTGATGCATTTATCCCAACAGAGAACCTGATGCATAGTATCAGTCATTAAATATAGGGCATAACGACAATAATAACATTCTCACTGTTAGTCATTTCTGTAATTAACAATTAGTTCATCAATGCACAAACTGCTCTTAGCTTCTCCTACAGCTGATAACTAAAAAATCCTGGTCATTTGTGACACTGAACATCTGAATTCCTTGGGACTCTGCCCAGCCTGATGTAGATTACTCATCTGTGATATTCAACTGGAGTCATGCTGTACAGTGGATTTTCTGCTGAATGCTGCATGTGTGAATGCTTCCAAAAATAGATACAAAGCTTACTGGCATAATTGCTTTATTCTGTGAACTTACTCAGGAAAATCTTGGCTCTTTCTTTCTTTCATTTTTTTTTCTTTCTTTTTTTTTTTTTTCCCCCAACAATTCTATCAATTCTATCTTGACTCTGATCTAGCATTTTTTACTATTTTATTTTGGTATAATATACATCATTTTAATGTGGAAGAAACTGTTTCTTTTGGAACAAAGAAAAATCAATCTTTATACTGTCCCACGTGCATAATAGAGCAGAGAGATTAACATATTTGAATTTTGGGAACAAAATACATGAAAACTCTGTGGAATTCATCCTCTTGGAGACAGCCAGCACAGACCTCTGTTTTATTTCTCAATTAAGGATTTTAGCTTTTAGAACACATTGGGCATAGCACATAGGCACAACACAGAGTTGTGCTGGCCTTCACATAGGGATAAATTTCATTCTGGTGTTTACTCTAATTGGAACAAAGAAGCTACTACTGCTAACGTTATTGAGAATTTATTGAATTAAGTAGGCCTGGGACTGTAATCCTGTTTGCCATGTTCATTTCTCCTACCGAAACCCTCTCTAACAAGTTTTCATCTCCCAAGGTTTCCAATGCAGCTCTTCCAAGTTATATCTTGATAATGTCACTTCAGTATCTATACGTGGTTTCACTTACCATCCCTGTCCTCTGAGAAAAGAAAATTTCTTTTTGACTTACAATCCAGGGTCTTAAAAGAATCGTTTAGTTTTATGTCAAAACTATCAAGAGTATTTTATGAATAAATGAATACTAGGAATCAAACAAAATTCATTATTTACCAAAAGGGACGCCAACATTTTTACCTTGATTGCATCTATTTCAGAAAGTCAAAGTAGATGAAACTGTAATTGATGTCTGCCTCTCAGAGCAAATTTAAAACATCCTAAAACTAGTCATACTAGTCATTAAATAAGTGACAGCATTAAGAAAATCAATATTAAACCATTGAACAGCATCTAAGGGAACACTTTCCACACTTTCAGCAGATATTATGAACAAAGCAAAATAAGAAAGCCAACAGTCTTTGTATTCATCTACTTGAATGTTTAGCTGTTTTCAGCAGAATGTGTTAATGAACATTGAAAAGGTGCACATTAACATATTTGATAGACGGTAAAATGCAATGAGGGGATTTAATCAAAGCAATGAAGGAGTCTAATTAATGCAATCAGCATTAGGTCGTGCAAATATTTTCATTGAATGCCATCTTGTAAAGCCAGTGACATGCAGGATTTTTTGCTACTTAAAGCTATGCTGATGTCTCTACATCTTAAGATCAACAGACAAAGCTGGATAAAAAAGGCTACATTCATAACTATATTTTCAGAATCTCTCAAACACAGGATAACAAAGTTTTCAAAAAATAATAAAATTTGTCTGTTGATCATTATGTTACATCAAGATTATGTTTTTCATGTCATTTTAAACTTTTTTTTTTTTTTTTAAAGTTTACAGATACGTATTCTAAAGCATTAACATATCTACTTATTTTTTATCTGTGTATGTTATAGTTGTGTCATTTATAAATGACTCTCCTATACAATTTAAGAAAGCAACCTGCCCTAGTAACTACTCGCCCTTTATCTCTGTGAAAATGTTAAATAGCCGTTGTTGATTTATTTATTTATTTATTTTTGTATAAGTAAAAATATTTAGGAGCATAGGACTTGTGACTCAACATTCCTTAGTTACCTCTTTCCCAAATGATGGTATAATTGCAATTACATTTAAATTAACTATTTTAATATTAAATATGATATTTAAGTTAGGCAAAATATCTGCTGTTCCTTAAGAATGCAAAGATTTCAAGGCATCTTTTATCCCATTAAATAATAATAATAATAACAATAATAAATATATATAATTTTTTTAAAAAACTCTTTTGTATAACTTAAGTACTTTTCTAAGTAACAAGTTCATTTTTTATTTATCAAGAACTCAGTCCTACAGGATGCAAAGTATCTTTATTGTCTCCAGTTTCAGCAAACAGAGTAAGACCTGGACACTCTATAGGAATTATCAGAAAACAAAGTATTGAAACTATACTGCAATCACTTCAAAAACGTCCATAGATGTCTGTTACATCCTAAGGTAATGGACAGCTATGTTATGCACATAGCTCTTCCAAAATTTCAGTGAAGGTGAGAGCACCCTTTTAAGTTTATTTTGTGGGAGAGGAGTATTAAAGAATCTGAAATAAAGCTGGGATTCGTCACAATACCTTTCCTAGAACAGTTTTAACCCACATACAGAATCATCTGGTAATTATCATAGATTTATTACACTATTATATTATTATATTTTCATCAAAAAATCTATCTCAGTATTAACCTAGTAACCAGTTGTATATATGCTTGGATAAGTTAACAGATCTTCTTCATTCAGTGTTTGAAAAATTAGATTAAATAACTCAACATCTTTTCAGATGTACTCAGAAAATATATATACATATATATTTTTTTTTTCTTAGGAAATATTAAAGAAAATGAAAATTTAATTCCAGACTAAGAAAAAATAAATAAATAAATGATTGACTACAATTTTCTTTTCTTTTCTTTTCTTTTCTTTTTTATTTATTTTTTTTTTTGTCTTTGGTTTCCTTACTCTTAAAATCCATCAACTTTTAAAAGAAAAATCTCATCTTGAAATGAAAATTTGAACTATCTAATTTTTAAATTATTAAAATTAGGGTTTTTTTTTTTGTTGTTTTTGTTTTGGCCCTGTTTGTATGGCTGATAGTGTTCTTTGAATTATTCAAAATATGCATTTCAGTTACCTGGATTCATGGCACTTTCAAATATGAGATTGGCCCTGAAAACACCCAAGTTTTCTTATAGTTATATGTTTCAGTCATTTGACTAAAGTTCATTCAGTCACTGATGTGATTGCAGTTCAAAGAGATAACTAATGTATCTGCAGCTCATACTTTAGCTAAGTTGAAGAAGACGTTTCTGGTACCTTTGTCAGCACAGTCTGCAGCAGCAGATAATTCAGCTTGGGGTGTAAGACTCACTCAAAATATCAGGTTCTTGGCAGGAAACCCCACAGCTGAGCTCCAACTATTCCATCTTCTGCTTTTCTGGTGCTAACAAGAGCTGGGAAATCTGCCTTGGGCATCCCTTTATTTGCTGCCATCACAGTCACTACAGACTGTGGCACAGCCACTATAGATATACATTTAGACTTGATAGTTGAGTTTAATTATTTATATATCTCTAAATAAAATTGTTTTATATTTTTTATATTTTAATTAACTGGTAGTACCTTGAGAACTTAGCAAATGTCCTCACATCTAGAGCATCTCTATTCTATATCACATCCCACTCCTTCACAAGATGGCTTCAATGACCAGTCCCACTCACCATTGTAGTTTCTGCTATTGAACCAAAGCTGTTGATAAATATGTTGCAGGTAACATTTACAGGAGGACCTGCAAGTTGAACAATAAATAGAAAAATTGACAGGTTGTGTTCATGACATATATTATGTATTGTTGTTCTCTTGCCAATGGCATCATAGCACTTACCATTGTGGTTTCTGTGACTGATCCAAAACTGTTGATAAAAATATTGCAAGTAACGTTTACTGGAGGACCTGTGGAATGCAATAAAAATGTTGCAATATACATTGAAACAAAAGTGCAGATCCCTCAGCCTCCGCACAATCTGATACAGACGTGGCTGAAAACAAGCAGAAAGTGAGTTTTCCCAATCAGATCACATAAACGTATATCAAAAGAAAAACATTATCAAAACAAAATTAATTAACCTGGCTCCACTGGATGTTGTTATATAAATATGCAGGACTGCGTCCTTCCATTTAAGGATGTAGGAAAAGTTTTGGGTGAAAACATGAGTGTAACAGCTCTTAATCCACAGCTCCAGTGCAAGATACACTACAGCATTGCAAACGCTCCTCATTCCCTTTCTCTCAGACTTACAGTTGTAAGATTATCTCTCCATACTTATCCCACTCTGTGTCTAACATCTTGGCACAGAAATTCCCAGCAAGGACCACTTTTCATATTGACTCCAGTCTACTGGAAAAGGACTTAGAAGAGCAGGTCTTCATGCACCTGATATGGAGTTGTCTGCCTTCCTATAACAAAATGTTTTAACAATATCTGTTTTGGCTTGACACAGCTGTCATTAGACAGCTGTTTGTAATCTCTTCCCTTCCACCTCCTTTCCTGCTATTTAGCAGGCACTGATGTGTAGTAGAATGAATGGGGACTTAATATTTAATTAGTTTTCTATTAGCCCCTTAGATTTTTAGGCTTGATGAAATAAACAGGGGTTTCACAACTGAATTAAAATGCCTGAATTTTAGTGACACAAAAGTTGATATAAACATTTAGTATCAAATACTTTTCTCTCTTTTTTTTTTTTTTCCTCATTACTATTTTAACAACACAACTTTCCCTATATTAAAAAAAAATAAAAAACAGTGCACAAAACATAATTACCTACATTCAGGTCCACCTTTACATGAGAAATTGTTTACAATTGATGTAATTATTATTATTTATTTATTTTTTGAAGAATGGAAAGACAAAGTGATGTGCTTAGTGACGCACAGTAGTGCAGAATGCTACAGTATCATCTTTCTGAGTGCTAGACTACCCACCTTCCAGGAAACAAATTTCCTGTCTTTGTGAAGAAATAACACAATAGTAATATATTTTAAGGCTGTTAAATTCCGATGAACTATGCTGGTGAACCTACAGGTGCATGGCCTTGTTCTTCCCCAGGAGCATGAGTTTACATTCCCCTTGTCAAACTTCATGAATTTCCTGTTGGTCTATCTCTACAACCTCTCAAATTCCTTTTAAATGGTGGCATAACCCACTGGTGTAATAAACTCTCCTCTGTGTTTTATATCTCCTGCAAGTTTGTTGAGGGTGCATTTTGTCCCATCAGCTAGGTAATTAATTAAGTTAAATAGTGTAGGTCCAGTATCAACCCCTGGAGTGCACCAGCATTGCCTGTCCCCCAGATGGACTTTGTGCTGCTGATCACAACTCTTTGAGTACAGCTCTTGCTCCAGACTTGCCCACAGTTTTTAGGAATCTGGGCTTAGTGATCAGCAGCCTTATCAGTAAAGACCAAGATGAAGAAGGCATTGAGTACCTCAGTATTTTCCATGCCTTGTGTAACCTTCTCTTTAATCTTACGACATTGTCTGGCAAAAACTATCACATGTGAGAATCCCAGGTTTCAGTTCCTAAGTGACAATGGAAACCCTATAAGCTTAAATAAACACAATTACATGTGTTAAGGGATATGTTACTATACTACAGAATGCAGGACATTTGTATACTGAATGGTTACATGCTACAGTACCACATCTTATAACAAAGCAAATATCTCCTTTCATTTCACTATTCAGCTACATGACATCTGTTACCTTCTCTGCTGCTAGATGTAGAGCTGTATGAGAACTCAGTAAACGTAAGTACTGCCAACAAAATCGGTCACATTTCCTTCATTCTCAAAATTATCTTGAAAGAGGGTTATTGGTGAGTTATCACTTTTTTTTTTTTTTTTTTTTTTTTTTTTTTTTTTTTCCTGGTCATTTCTATTTGTTTTTAAATGTCAGAGGTGTAATGGTGGATTGGTGGATTTATAATCATATGAGAACAGAAGGCACTTAGTAAATGATCTTATAAAATGACATCTTACCATATAATTTACAGATTCTGAGCAAAGAGCCCAATTTTCTCTTAAAGTCACTCTGTTAGTTGTGGGTTTAGTAAATGTGCATAAGAAACATGGACCAAATGAAGTAAAAAAAAAAAAAAGGAAAAAAATATATCTAAACACTGAAGTTTGCAATGTTTTTACTATTTTGTCTATTGATTATTTTTTTTTTTCCTATGGAAGTTGATGTGATTATTCCAATGGGAAGAGGTTGTACAGGTGTTGTATGTCTTAAGGAAGAAGTGTTGTTTAAAGAGGGCACACCACATCACGTTTTCCCATGAAACTTTTCTCACACTCACTCCTAACTCTATCAGACTTTTCTTATCTAATAGCTCATTTAAAATGAAAGCAGTAAAATTCTATGAAGTAAAGCCAAGATTTGTGAACATAATCTAAAATTTTTCAAAGGTAAAGAACACATTTATTTTGATTTTATTGCCTAAAATCTCAAAAGAGTTGATATAACCTCTACAAATTTAAGCCAAATATACTTTATAATCAAATCTTTTTCACTGCCTATTTTCGTCACCTAGAATGAACAAGCAAGCAGTCTAGGTGCCTTTCAGGTACATTTGAGATTGTCAAAGTCATTTTTAAGTCATGAGAAAAATGCCTGTTTCATGAAAGTACTCAGGCCAAAAAATAACCCCCAGGTAGCTAATGTACAAATACACCAGAAAGAAGGTGTCTGGTATTCTGACAAGCAAACAAGATATCATTATTGTTCCCTGCAACTCCCTTCCCCTGCTTTCCTGTACGGTGTGTTGCTGTTGCCAGATGATGTGACTCTCCAATAGACTGTCTTCTTAATAATGCCTGACATTGTAATATGTCATACCCCTCCTGTGACTTCAGGGCACTTAATGGTCACAGAAAGTCCTTAATACTCATCTGCAAGAAAGCCTGAGTACATTGAATATCCACCTATATTTGCTTTGGTATACAGTTTCACACCTCCTGTACCAAAGGTGCACTGCTGTGACCTTGCCACCATCTGGCTGGAGAGTGAATCCTTTCCTTGTCATCTGACAGAGTGGGCAAATCCATCTCACAGTCTGAGGGAGTACCACTGTTGACTGGTGAGTGCTGAAAGCTGTAAGCTGAGACCAGTCCAACTGCTAACTGCAGCTTTTGATTAATATTCTCAAATTTGGTTAACACACGACCCCAAAGCTTTCTTCATTTGGCAGGTTCATGAAAGACTTACTTGTACTCTTTCACTGGACATCATTCTAACCACAACTAACCATATCTGTATTATCACGTCCACTTCGACTCTGTGTATTTGATACATTTTTTCTAGGCTGCACCTGGCAGCCTTTTGCTCTTCAAATTAATTTCAGCCTTATTGCTAAAATGTCTATGTTAGGAAAATTATAATCATACTGCATTTGGCAAATGCATTAAACACAGCACAGCCAGCCAGTCAAAAGAGGTGATTTTCCCACTATATTTAGTGTTGGTTCAGCCTCAGCTTGAATATTGTGTGCTCCGCAAAACAAAAAGTTCTGGGCTCCACAACACAGAAAGGCTGCTGAGGTCCTTGAAAGCATCCAGAGGAGGACAGCACAGCTGGTGGCAGGGCTGGAAGGCATGTGCTGTGGGGGGAGGCTGAGGACACTTGGGCTGCCCAGCCTGGAGGAGAGGAGGCCCAGAGGCAACCTCGCTACTTTCCGCAGCCTCCTGAGGAGGGGAAACGCAGGGGGAGACGCCGGCCTCCGCTCCTGGGGCCCGATGGCCAGGCATGGGCATGGCACAGAGCTGCGCCGAGGAGTTCAGGCTGGGCATCAGGAAATGTTTCTTTGCTGTGTGAGGGTGCTCACACACTGCAACAGGCTTCCTGGGGAGCTGGGTGCTGCCCCATGCCCGTCAGTGCTCAAGGCGCGTTTGGACAATGCCTTTGGTAATGTGCTGGTCAGCCTCAGGCAGCTGGACTGGTGGTCTTTGGTGGTCCCTTACAACAGAACTATTCTATTCTAGTCTAATCTAACCTATATAAAAGATTTAAAACAATGCCTGCACAATTGTCAGTTTTGTAAGGCAAACTAAAATATAGTTCACGTACACAGAGACATATGGGTACACATACAAAGAACTCTGGGCAAAGCAGAGAGGCGTGGAAGCAAAATTAGAGACGATGAGCCAGAACTCTCTCATGGAATTAAAGTGAAAATTGCGGGAATCTATTAAGAATCTTAAAGCCAAATCTTCCACCTTTTTGTTTAAACAGTATTTTTTGGTCAACCTTCTGACTTTGGCACATGTGCCAATGGAACAAGTGCTTTGCCATTATCCTGGATAATCTATTTAATTCTGTATATCAGTGAGAAAGCTGAACTGAACCGCCTTTCTCCTCATACCATAGAGAGCAGGATAAGGATGAGGACTGTTTGAAAAGATTAAAATCAATCCCTTCCAAATGTAAGGATAAAGCAGGGATCCAGAACCAGGACCATAAGGCAAAGTGAGGGGACAGTGATCGCACTAGGGACTGGGTGTCCCCTCATCAGTGGCGTGGGGATTTCACATCGAAGCTTAAATGAGGGAGGAGAGTGAAATGTGATTGAGGACATACATGCTGACCTGAGCACTGCTAACACAGATACCATAACAGTAGGGTAGAGCAGCAAGATTTCTGAATGTAGTTTTTTAAGTTGCCAGTTCCAGAAGCAGGTGGGGTTTTACCAACCATTTCTCCTCCACCAAACTAAACAGCCTCCAACATCCAGCACAGTCCTCATGAGACCAAACACAGCCAACTCCCATGGAGGGCTCTGCTTCTGCAGCTGCAGTACTACATGTATCTGAATTACCACTTCAAGAGCTTCACAACACATCTCTTCATGGCCCTGCAGGCACATCCTTGTACGTCAGGCAGCAACACCGAACTACTGCTGGGACACCACAGCTTGCCATGGTCATAAGGCAGGAGCAAGTTATTTATCCTTCAAGCTTCCTCCCTCCTCAGAGTGAAGCAGGCAAGGTAAGGACTGGAAAAGTGTTATCAAATGTGTCTCAGCCAGTCCTCTGGCCAGGGACCATGGATACATGCCCAAGGAAAGAAAGGGGGCTTTGACGCACTGGAAAAATTCCCCTGAGTAGTTTCAAGACCCCTGTCTTGAAACTACTCCAGAAGCAGATCAGTTTGTACACTTGTTTTCAATGTTTTGCCTAAATACGTAGTTCAACACCTGGTGAGAAAAAGCTCATGATTTAAGAAGTTTACTTAGGTTTCTGTTAAGAAAGCAGGAACCACAACACAAGTGGTCTTTATTTCAAGTACCTAGGTGAGCCTCCTTCTCCCTTTCCCTTTTCTTTTGCCTTTAGGCAAAACCAACATTTTCCCCCACCTTTCCTCCATCATCTCATTTGTGTCTTAACAGCAAAGGAAATATATCAGTCATAAGAAGCAAAACTAATAACACCAGGACAACATAATCACCCTAAGGCTTGAAAATCGAGGTGATGTTTATTGTTGGGAAGTGATGCTTTTTCACTAAGGACATTATTTTTCTATAGGATTTCTGTGGGGCACATCACCCTAACTCCCTAAGTATAATCATGCCAAGAAAACAAATTAGTCTTTTTCTTTAGATGTGCTCACCACAATCCAACATTACACAGAAATTATTATGCTTACATCAATTTTATTATTCATTGATGGCAATTGTATCTATAAAACAAATGAATAAAATAAAAAAGGAACCTCACGAGGAACCTCTCAGGAACCTCTGCAATATAGCAATTGTATGGTACTTTGCCCTGATGCAATTTACTGTGGAAAAAAAAAAAAAAAAAAAAAAAAAAAACTAATAATAAAATAAAAACAAAATTATTTTTCTGCTTCATCAAGCTAAAACCAACATACTCTGTAAGTTCATCTGTCATATATAATAACTTAGCTGGCTGAGAATGCCATGTCTCCTGGTAGGAATGTAGCAACAGTTTTGTGTGCTTACTCTTGCATCTGAATACAAAATTGTATTCTGTGAAGTCAATATACATATACATTTATGAACAACAGGGTAAGGCCAAGAGCTACAAAGACACTGACAGATCCAGAGCCAAATCTGCAGACAAATTTAGGTGCCTAAAGCCTCTAGGAATCTCATGCCCATGGATATTACTGAGCCCAAATACTACCAAGTAGTTAAAGAATATATTTGAGCAATGCCATTTACTGCAATGGTATATGTAGAGTGAAGGACATACAGAATGCTCTGCCCAAAGTAGGTAACACAGAACCAGCACAAAAACATTACAGTTAAAGGAATGCCTTAAGTACATTTTTTGCCTAGTTTTCGTGTCTCTGCCTATTTCCAGAAGTGCCCATATAGGTGCACACACACTCATATAAATATACAAAATGGCATCAAGACAACTCTTCTACATCAAAATTTAAGCTGCTTCCTTCATTTGTTTAACTTCAGAAAACATTTGAGCAAAAATGCAGCCTTACAACATTACCTAGATATAAAAAGGGCACGTCACATTCCAAAATTGAAAGCTTTTCTTCAGTAAAATACCACTGGAGACTTACAAGACAAATACTACAGTGATTGTCAGATTCAGGTGATTACAGAATGAGTCACAGAAATAAAAGGTCTCTGAGGTAAGTAGAGCTAAAGCCATCCATATATGCATTGACATAGTCTGAGGTCAAACAGTAAGCAATCAATTTTTGAAGTGGTATGTGAGTTTTCGGCTGTGGGACTATTGCTGAATGTAACAGAAGTCATGCTGCTAAAATCCCATCAGCACATCACAGGAGGAAAATCCCTGCTAAGATGCACTTTTTGTGCCTTAAAGTGCCTGTGAAAATTGTTGGATTGGCATGTTGGATTGGTTCCTTACACTGAAGGAACGCCTCTGTCCTCAGACCCAGTGCTGGAAGAGGAAGGTGAGTCTCACGCTACAAAACCTCTTCAGCTCTGCATTTGGCATTACAGGATAGTCCATATGACGTGTTCATTCTTCCCTGCCTCTTTTTGCTAAGGCTGATAACAGAAACATGTATTACTGTCAGCTTTGGGGTGCAGTGGGGTATTTCCATGCAGGTTATCTAACAGACACCACATGAACAATTTTCAGGCACTATTTCATTTCACTCCCCAAACCAGGAGCTCAGAAGTGAAAAGCCTTTTAAACAGTTGACATGCTCCTGATTTACCCAGCTAACCTGAGCTAGTCTACAAAGAGTATGTAGCAATAACAGACACAATGGATCACATAAAGGCATTGGAGCTGACTTTCACATAGGCAGTTTGAGGGCTGCTACCAGTGCAGTCATGGCAGGTTGGAATTCACTGGAGGCCAGTAACCTCAGGCATTATAGCTCCTGCTGAGCTCTGTATCATCTCTATGTGGCACAAAGCACCTCTGAGCAAATTACTTGAAAGCTAACTGAGATATTTCTATACAAGCCTGTCACACTTGTGACTGAGTGCAGCCAGTCCCAAAGCTAAAATCTTGCATGTGCAAATGAGTCTGTGGAAACAAATTTAAAGAAAAAAAAAAAAAAAAAAGTGAATAAGAAATCTTTGATCCAAAAATTTCCTAATGGAACTAGAAACCTGCACTGCAAAGGTACTTTAGTACGTATGCCAACTTTGAAAATATTCAAATAAATGCTTTAATTCTTCATATGTTCTTTTTTTTTTATTTTATTTTTTTTCTCTGAACTCCCCTCTCTTCTCTCACATCTTTTCATTCTGAAGAGTGACCAGCACCTTACTACAAGGCATTTACATCTGAAGTCTTTGTTCCTCCAGTGCAAGGGAGAAATGGGTACTTTCTGGTTAAATTGAATTGTTAGCTTTTCTTATGGGATGAAAACATCCAGGCACCTACTTGTTTTGTTTTGTTTTGTTTTGTTTTGTTTTGTTCTTTATCACAAAGTAATTTTCACTGACATGAGAAAATGGAAAGCAGAGGCTCTCACCCTCACTGGGAGCAGGTAGCAGAGATGCTCCTTGCACCTGGTTCTGAGAAACTGCTTGCTTGCTTTGCATTAATGAAGACAGAGCTCTTTGCTGCTGATCAGCATGTGAACTGCCTAATGTGTTCAGAGGCCTGAGACACACCTTAATGTGGTTAAATAAAATATGGTATTACATCTCTAGTCATGAAATCTGCATTCCTGCATAGGGTCAGTCAAACTACTCTTGGGTAATCTTATTTTTAATAATATTTTACAAATTCACTGTAGCCAACTCATCTAAGAGACCACACGGAAACACAAGATAAAAAATATGCACTGAGAGGAGAAGGCAGGAGGAAAGTTCTGCATAATGAAAAAAAAAAAAAAAAAAAAAAAAAAAAAGTAATAATAATAATACAGAAATTCTGTTAACCTAGTCTAGGCTTTTATTTTCAGTCAGAATTAACTGCTTTATGTTCTGCTACTCACCTCAAAACATTTATTAATAATAATAAATGGTGCTTTATTCCTTTTTCTCTAAATATTTCTTCCTTTGTTCCTTCTCTGTGATTCTGATCTTGTACCACAGAAATTGATGGAAGCTTAGTTATACGTGTCAATAGGTACGGTCTCAAATATAGAACTTGGTCAATATCACTGTCTGTATTCAGAGAGGTCTCAGAATATATTTTAACTCCCTTTTTATTCTTCTGAGCCTTGGACACTTACCTTATTTCATAATTCTGCCAGCTTTTATTTTAACATCTCCCTAATGCTCCTTGCTTTACTGTCAGAAGGCATATGCAGGAGTTCAAGAAAAAGAGCAGTTTGGTTGACTAACATTACTGACCAGACATTGATTTATTGTCGCTAGGGAATTATGCACCAAATGATGTATGGGATACAGATGAACAACGGGATTTAGACAAATGGGATGGCTCAGGCATAGGGACAAATGACAACAGAAAAGGTCAGGAGCTGATATAGATGGCAATCTGCAACTGGTCACAGACAAAACCACATATATTCACCACACCTAGAACTAACATTTTTCTTTCTGTTTTTAAACATTTCAGCTGTTGGGAACTCCCATTTTTTGACCTCCTTATAGTTCCACTCATTTCCATACAATCTATACAGAATATTACTCTGAACTTAATTCCTCCCTCCTGACCCATCAGCTGTTCTGTTGTACCTTTAGCTCAGTCTCCTGTACACTCTCTTTACAAATCCTGTATCCCTCTGAGAACCTGCTATGTTGTCTCCCACATCCTGAATACCAAAAAAGGAACTGCAAGACCTCCTTTAAGCCCCCTCTATTCTGCCCTTGTGAGGCCTTACCTGGAGTACTACATGCAGGTTTGGGGCTCTCAGCACAAGAAAGATGTAGTCATGTTAGGAGTCCAGAGGAGGGCCACAAAATGATCAGTGTTGAGCACCTCTCCTATGAGGAAAGGCTGAGGGAGCTGGGGCTGTTCCGCCTGGAGAAGGGAAGACTCCAGGGAAACCCCACTGTGGCCTTTCAATACCTAAAGTTTTGTTATAAAAAAGACAGAGAGGGACTCTTCACTTGGGTAGATAATGACAGGACAAGGGCGAATGTTCTTAAACTAAAAGAGGATAGATTTAGATTAGACTTTATGAAGAAATTCTTCACACAGAGGGTGGTGAGGCACAGGAACAGGTTGCCAAGAGAAGTTGTGGCTGCCTCATCTCTGGAGGTGTTCAAGGCCAGATTGGGTGGGGCCTTGGCCAACTTGATCTAGTGGGTAATGTCACTGCCTATGGCAAGGGTATTGGAACTAAGTGGTCTTTAAGGTCCCTTCCAACCCAAGCTCTTCTATAATTCTATGATTAAGGCACTTCTTGGATGTCTTTAACCAGCAATTTTTCAGTCATCAAGGAACTCTGTATATAAAATGGCTGGAAGAATAGAAGTGGAAATGAGAACTCTTCGCCGGCCTAGAAAACAAGCATCTTATAAACTGGCTGGCTTATTTTTTTTTATTAATGCCAAATCATCTGTAGTAAGGAAATGATAAGCTCTACTATGCAGGATGTTCACTGCATCACTGAGAGGACCATGACATGGTTTAAGAAGCTCAAAGCTCTGCTAACATAAAGTTCATTGTAGGGTCAAAGTACAATCTTTTTACAGTTTCTACAACCAATATCCATGTTAAGTAGGAGTCTATTATAAAGTTGTCCACATGAGACCATATTCACACCGAGGAGTTTATTGTATTGGCCTATATGGAGTCTGTCCCTAACTGTTTCCAATTTTGATGAGTCTACGAAGTTTTTCTTATACAGGAAAAAATAAATAAATTAAATATGTGTGTGTGTGTGTGAACTTAAGAACTGTTTTTAACAGATTGTTCAGGCTTTACCCCATGCAAAACCCACTTCAGAAGTGTGAAAAAAAAAAAAAAATAATAAAATAAAGTAAAATAAAGTAAAATAAAATAAAATAAAATAAAATAAAATAAAAAAATAAAATAAAATAAAATAAAATAAAATAAAATAAAATAAAATAAAATAAAATAAATAAAATAAAATAAAATAAAATAAAATAAAATAAAATAAAATAAAATAAATAAAATAAAATAAAATAAAATAAAATAAAATAAAATAAAATAAAATAAAATAAAATAAAATAAAATAACATTTTCAGGGATAAGGAGACAAAGAACTGCAAAGTCATTCTCAGTATTATGGAGCCAAATGGCTGCAAAATTCTCCCGGATTATTATTTTTAGGATGGCTCCTATAACCAGACTGACCAAAGGTTTTTAATACCACAGACTTCTCCATCTGATAGGACATCACAGTCTGCAAAGGACAATTGTTGCAGTCTGAAGTTCTTATGTGGAGTGGCCACATGTGCATTTTGGTTTGTGCATGAATTTATGAATAGGCAACAGGCTATATTCACATCCTGACCGAAAGCAGTTTTCACATCCTTTGTTGGTTTGGTCTAATTCATGTAATTTGCATGCATCTCTTCAACAGAGTGAGATATTGCTTTACATTTCAGTGTGAGAGGTTATAGCAGCACTCCTGCCAAAGTGTTGTTATTATTTTATTTATTATTTAGGACTTATTCTTTATTAAACAAACTAAACAGCACAAGAAGAAGCAGCAGTCGTGATAAAACAGTTTTATAACCTAAGATGAGACATGAAGACAACACACATCGGGAATGTAGTCATTATAGACAGCCTAACATAACAAATGTTGATCTGGTAAATTTTAATCTTAGGTTTAATCTTAGGTCCTAATTATGTTGGTTTAAGGAAAGCATTTGGCCTCTTCTCTGCTGTATTTCCTTAAGTACAAAAACAAAGGAGATAACATAGACAGGTTCTTGTGACAGAATAACTTTATCAATTGAATATCTGTCACTATTCTTCAAGAGAAAGTGCCCACAACTCATCTAGTCTTGGATTCACCCAGTTTCTTCCATGTATTCCTGAACTTTGGAGAGATAGAAACACAAATGTAGGGATATTAGCTTTCAGAGAAGAGCATCATAACACTGCTATTCTTCCCTGGACAGGCCACTGTTAGCTGTAACCAACAAAATCTTAGTCCTGAAACAGGTAGAACTAGATGCAATTCTGCTGCATTGGTGGTATTTCTGAGTCCTCCTCAGTAAGGTTTAGGTATTTCATTCAGTATCCACAGTTCAAATCATTACTCTGCAGCATGTAAAAGCTTTGAAAGAGCAAACACAAATTTCAGTCCTTTTTTAAAGGAGTGAAAGGACTTTCAGTCCTGTTTTAAAACCCAGTCAGCTTTGCAGCTAATAACAAGACATTGGGAAATACCATGCAGAAGGAGTTATTTCTAGGATCTTCTGTGCATACCTCAGATTGAAGGGATGAAAACTTGCACCTCCTAAGCTACAAGTCTATGAGTTTCTTGGGACTGCAGAGGGAAATCTCTCATTGTCACCTCATATTGATAATGGATGGGATTAATCCCAAAGTGTAGCTATGGTCACTTTTTACAATAGCTAATAGGTGCAGATGGTGTTCTGAACTCACCTTATTGTGCAGCAAAGCACTTAGGATTAAATATTTGGAGAAAGAGAGAAACTGAATTCATAAAAATTTGTATCTTAGCTGTCAGAGTAATTATTGGGAAGAGTGAGAGAAGTGTTGGTTTCCAATTCCTGTCCTTACAACTTTTTCTGTAACAGGTACTTCAACAGACCACAGCATGAGATGGTTACAACAGTCACGTCTGTGCACTATATCAAAATGGTCAAGACTCTTAGACAACCAGCTACAAGGTTAAAAAGCCATGTTCCCCTCACATTTTCTCCCTGGACTAACTGAGTGCTTGGTGATCTCTCGTGCTTTCTAGAATTGTAACCTTTATATTTCTCTATGCTTTCATTTTAACCATGGATTTTGTCTAAATGAGATCGGCAGATAGCTATTTATGCCAGACATTGCATACTCTTCATTTGAAAGCTGGGTCAGACCCGGTACCACCTTGTCTGCATCATTTAGAGGGCTCTTCTTTGCAGACCATTAAAATCACTCATTTCTGTGAAAGACTGTGAAATGCATATTTGGAAGCTGAAGTATCAAACATGCATTTTCTGATGACTTAATCAGAGTTTTATATTCATATTGGAGGGTGGGGAAGATTAAAATAATGAATCTGCCTAATAAATCTGCATATTTCTGCTTTATGTGTACATATTCCTAGTTACTGTATCACTGTATGGAATAGATTTTGCAGTTTACAAATGTTATATTTATAGTAAATCAAGTGTATATGTTTTATATATTCTATATATAAACTGAATGCTATTTAAGACAGATGAAACATAACAAGACACTTAATTACTGACCCCAAGGCATTGGCTTCAACTACATAAGATATTTAAATCTAAGCCCGACACTGGAAATAATGAAAATAACACAATTAAATTAGAACATGGTGAGAACAATAGTGTCTCCTGTTTAGATATCAAAAGACTTTGGATCTGCTTTAACATTTGTTTATCATAAATCCACTTGGCAGTTTATGCAGCAGCAGACCAATATTCCATGACTACTGCCAAATCCATTGATACCTCTTAATTAAATCACTGGTACTGAAAAAAAGCAACACACCAACACAACATAAATGACCATGGCTAACCTTTCAAATGTAAGATACCAGGAACAGATCCTTAGCCTGGAGGTCAAGCAACATTGTGTTTACACTGCTGCAACCTCACAGCCTTTCTGACTTGCTTTGGAGGGAAGGAAGCTATTTGGAGGAAGCTCAGAAAGAGATTCAGGGAATGAGCAAACACATAAGCTGTGTAGGTAGTCAGGGAGTCTACCTGAGCTTGCTGTCTGGCCCCAGTTGTCTAGTAGGCTTGACATAACCTAACTAGCTATAAAATTCCCATAGCCTGCTGATGTTCTGGGAAAGAACATGAAACTAAAAAAGATGGGGAGAAGGACAACTTCCATAGCCCTCTTTCCAAGGATTTATAAAAGAAACACAATTGAAAGGTTTCTCACATAATTGCAGTGGAAAGGTTTCTGCATGAAAACATGCATATATAGAGCAGTGACAGAACATCAATTTCTTAGCTACATTTCTACAGTTGAAGAAATAAAACAAACAGAAATAATCAACCAATCAACCAACTAACAACAAAACCAAAACAACCCCCCAAAAACAAACAAAACAAAAACAAACAAACAAACAAAAAAAACACAACACACCGATATTCTGTGGATAGGATATCCCCATATAGCATCTCACATAGCATCTACCTTTACACCTTTACAGTGAGAGGCCTGTTGCAAAGATGAAAGTAAATCATAAGCATACCTCCCTAATAACGGATATGCACACATCTCAAGAAACCTGTGTTTAAGGAGTGTAACAGCCTGGCTGCTTCCAGAAACTGGCCATGTGTCTTCCCTCTGCCTATAATAAAACTTCTGCATATGCCCTATCACGTGCATCAGTAGGGTGCACTTCCTTCCTCTCTGATGTCATGCCTGATTCTGATTTGAGCTTCTACTGGATGTGGCCTTTTGAGCCTCAACTCTATAGAAAGTAGCCCAATGTAGAATACTCACTGCATCTGATGCTATGGGCAGTGGTTGTTAACCACTGGAGAAAAAAACCATGCCAGCTCCGTGTCTATGTCATGCATATGTTTCAGCCTATTAATATATTTATAGGTTATTTTTCCAACAGGTATTTATTGTGAAGCATATGTTTAGATTAAGGTAAATATCATCAGACAGTGCCTCATCTTAGCATGTACATAGAAGCTGCTTTTATGTATTACTCCTGATGTCATTCATTTCACCCTTAAATGTCATTCAGTGGTTTCTATTCATGCTTTTTTAAATATTTTATTGTTGGTCAACTTAGGGGCCAAACAAGCAACAGGCTTGAATGCATGGGAAAAACTGACCCTTGGTGCCAAGGAGTTATAGTATTAAAGTGCATAAGCCATTTTCTGTAACAGTTGTCAGGCTAATTTTCAGTAAATGACTTAGTCCGTGCGTTTATTATTCAGATGTAAACCCACTGACTCGGCACGAGAATGGCATTACACCACTGTAATCACAGACTAATCTTTTACAGCTACAGTCACTACATGCCCAAACAGCATCCCTCCAATAAGACTTCTGAGTTCAAAAGCAGCAGCTTTTGAGCAAGTCGGTTCACACTGCATTGCACCATCCAGTGATGAGGATAATGTTGATGGGCACGCTTGCTACACATCTCCACTTAATTCCATAAAAATCAGAATACTCTTCAGAAAGAAAAAAAAAAAAAAAAAGCCAGGGGAGGGGGGGACGACTTAATAGGAAAGAATGCACTGGAAACATAGAATTAAACTCAATACAAAATAAAATTACTCTTATCCTCATTATTAAGATTTTCTGGAGATCTTGGGGACAAATTCCCCATCTCTCTCCAGTGCATGACAGCCATTTAATTCTTATAGTATTAGGCATAAAGGACTTAGTAATGCCTATGGGTAATTAGTTTTCTCTGTCTGATCAGTTATACCTTATTTTAGATTTTAAGTGATTTTAGAAGATGAAGGTATTAAAACACATAATTTATTATCTTCTGGAAGTCAATACTTGCCAAGGAATCTTAAATTCAAGCTGACTTTCCATCATCTTTGCATCTCATATTGTGATTAAGTGGTAGGTTGATCCTGTGTACCATGGTATTGCATATAGTATTCTGGAGGAAGCTTGAGGTGAATATATATGAATCTATGATATCACTTTGCCATCTCTACTTTCTACCATCACAAAACTACATTCTTGGCTAGTGCTATAACACAAGTGCCCTGCACTACTTCAGGTTTTGTTGAGGAAAACGAAGTGAACAATGGAGAAAGTACAAGACTTCACTCTGATTTTTGTTGTTGTTGCTTTTTACCATTAAATGTATATATCGTTGATATTAATCACACAAAAAGAACATCATGCAGGTTCACTTTTTATTATTTTATGTAAACCACACTTAATTGATGTTATAATTGAAAAAGAAAGCAAATCAAGTCATAGGACCCCAAGTGTATTTTTGCTGTCAACAGAAGGACTCTCAGGAACTTCAGTTAGTATTAGCTTGTAGTCTTCATATTTACATTTAAAAGTATTCCCTTCTGTATCCTTACAGAAATTATTAGGCTATTCAAATTCAATAAGAGATAAGTGTGAGATGGAAAAGCATGCATTAAGTATCTGACAAACTGATTAAAGAAAGGCAATTTTGAGAGCATCATTCTGGCACTTCATCTCTGAGAGCATCATCTCTGGCTGATCGTTGGGGCGACAGTTTCTCTAAGTCCCTGGTTGCTCTGTATCTGACCACAGGCTGTGTCAACAAGAACCAGAAATCATTCTTTGTGTTCTCCAATGGTTGTATAAGAGAGAAAGATAGGAAAAGAAAGGATCTTTACTATACAGCACTGCTGGGAAGAAAAAGATATAAGACTAAAAATAGAAAGAACTAAGCAGTGATATGTGTTCTTGATGTCTAAACGTTTATATATTCATCTGTTGCTCTCCCAGTATCTTCCTGAATGTTCTAACTCACAAGAGGCAGTTAGGCAAAAGCAGTAACTAGTAATGAAATGCTTTATCTGGATAAAACACCTTGTTCCAGTAAGCAACATTTTCCTCTCTTTTTAGAATGTGTAGACTTTATTTCACAGAATAATCAAATAGGTCCTGTTTTTTTCTGTTTTCCAGTAATTCAGACTAGTCATAAAAATACATTTAATTATTCTATAATCAGTGGTATAAGATAAATGGGTTCTACTCAGTTGCCTTTCCAAGAATATCAGACTTTTCTGACATTTTAAAATGCCTGGTGCACTAGGAGAAAGATATATAACTGGTCTAAAGCAGAAAAAGTCAGACAAATGCATGAGTAGTGAACACATTATCTTCATGCAGAATGTCTCTTGCAAGTCACAGAAAATGGATATTAACCCCAGACTATATGCAGAGTCAGATATTTTACCCCTAGTTTAAGCTATTCTTCCCACAAATATATCTTATGCTTAAAACTTCTTGCCTTAAAATCCAAAAAAAAAAAAAAAAAAAAAAATTATAGCTTGGGTAATCTTTTAATATCTCATACATCAATAGAGTTATGTTACTTAAAATATCAGTATTGATTGTACAACAGAGCATATCACCAAAGAAAAAATAAAAAATACAAAATCTCACACAGGCTAATAAATGTTAGAAACTGAAATAATTTGTATTAAGGTCACAATAAAGATTAGGTACAAAATAAATAAATAAATCTTTATAATACTTAACTATAAGCAAGATAAATTTATTATGACCTCTTTGCAGCTGTGCTCTTATTCTTTAAAAGGAAAAAATGTTATATAGAACATTAAGTATTTTTTATTATTTAAAAAAACTACAAGACCTGGGCAACTATAACATAGGTATGCATCATAATGACTAATAAAAATAGTTACCAGCTGAAAAGGTTATCACTTGTGCTGTGAAGTTCAAACCCAGATGACTTAGCTCTCTAGTTCACAAGAAAACCTTTTATACCCCTCACCACTGAGAGCTCAGAGATGTGAAGTTATGAAAAAATGCAGATCTGTTTGTCAGTTCAAACTGCTGCAAAGTACCACACCGCACTAGAAAGTGACATCATGAAAGTATACATGTATGAAATGCCAGACTCTTTGATATTAAACACTCATAGGTGTCATCAGGCAGCAGCTTCACCTTGAGAACATGAACTATGGGACTTGGAGGAGAAAAGCATTTGTCAAACAGATCAGCATGTACCTTACGTTGTGCACACCATACCTACTCTACCCACTTGAGCATCAGGGGAACAAAGCTGTGGATCTGTTTTCTCCTGCCTTTTTCACAAAATGTTTTTAGATGTGTTGGGAGAAATAAAGAGCTATATTTTTATTGCCCTATGCACATGACTGCCAGTCTCACTGATTTTACCTGAGCTACAAGAGATGAAGCAGAAGTCTTCCTTTACTGTGCATCCCACAAAAAGGGTAGGAAGAAGTTCTTAACAATCTCAATTTTCTGCCTTTATCTGCATTATGAAACTTCTCTAATATTCATGCAAACACATTACATGAATGTAAAAAGCTAATGTAATATTACTACAAGCCAATGTGGACCCCAATTCAGGGACTCAATAAACATTTTGAAAACTATTCTGAAATTAAAACTCGTCTGACTAAAGTTTTATTAATTTAAAACCTTTCTATCTGAAAGTCAAACTAGAGTCCTCCTCACTGGTAAGCAGTCAAAAAAGACATTTCATTACAAGTCTTGTACTTGGCATATGTGAAAGAGAGAGAAAATGATCTTTGATCTAAATTTAATTAAACACTTTCCTCATTGACATGTGAGCTCCTTTTTTCCTAACGGTTCATTTGCTGGCTAAGAAATGATTATTTCACTTATTATCAGTGTTCACAGCACCGCTAACAAAGATCAGTATAGAAAAACGTGCATTTTGGTCAACAAAGCCAATAGATACGAGTGCAAATGTACTTTGGCACCAGATTTGTAGAGGAAATAATAGTTTTATTAATTTTCAAAGTAGAACTACATTCCAAGCTTAG
Source organism: Aythya fuligula (assembly GCF_009819795.1). NCBI lineage: Eukaryota > Metazoa > Chordata > Aves > Anseriformes > Anatidae > Aythya > Aythya fuligula. The sequence continues at coordinate 128,456,311 of NC_045559.1, forward strand.
AATTGGCTTAGAAGAGCCTGTTTGGGTGGTATTAGAGAGCTCTCCAAAAACGTTAAATATTTACAATGAAAACTTGTCTCCAGACTCTCTTCATTTGAAGCCAAAAGACATTCTTTGTTCATTTCCACCAGGATTTAAAGGTTTACAGCAAGGAAAACGTGCTCTGATAGCAATGATTGCAAATGAGACCTCCAGTCCACAGCCTTCTGGAATAGTGGTTGTGATTCTCCTCAACTCAGTCAAAATTTTGGAAGAAAAGGGGGAAGAGGGGGAAGTCATGGAAATTCCCCAAACAGAATATGTTTTTGCAAGTTTGTATGGATCCTGAAAAACTGATTCTTAAAAATGTTACCCAGATAAATGTTGTGTGCATACCCTGAATTCTACCTCCCTGTTTTGGGGAAGAAGATTTTACTTTCTTCAAGTTGAACACAAGCATAGACCATTTTTTTTTCAGAAAGAAGAAGAAGAAGCCTGCTATAAAGAAGACCACAATTCATCATGGAAATATTGAAGATAGGCTCTTCATGGCTTAAAATTTTCAGGCATCTCAATTGTTTTTAGAGAGGGACCTGGAATCTTATTTCTATGTGGAATTAGTAAGATCTTCAAAAACAACCTCTGGCACCTAAGTATTATTGTCATGTACAGGTAAATTTGAAAAGAGGGTTTTCAAGCTCTGTACCCTTATCACCCACACTGTTCCTCCAGTATTCCATTGGAATGACTGATCTCCATGACAATATCACACTAGAAAGCTGAAGTTATTGAAAAGAGAATAAAAACCCAGACGTAACACCCTTACAACTACATTTTGACCAAAAGGTAAACAATTAATTTATCAGCAGTTTTAAAAAACTTACCTTTAAAATTTGGTCTGATTCTAGCATCATACCCCGATGTCCTTCCCATCAACTTGTCCAAAAAATCTGAAGGAGACAGGGTCTGTGAGGGGGATTTTCCAGATCTTGAATCATGTTCTTTACAGAAAGTCGTCCTAAATAAATTATTAGCCACCATTAGCTACTATTTAGCTAGTGTTTCATTCAAGTCATGAAGAAATTCTAGCACTAAATAAAATTGTATCAATCCAGTGAATGTAATGATTAATATTTTTATAGAGCAATATAGACTATTTTTCATCAGAAAACTTTAGTCTAGAAATAAAAATGAGCTTCAGGTAGTATGCATGGACACAACTGGCTCTTCATACACACAAAAAAACAAACAAATAAACAAACAAAAACCTCAGCTTTAGGAAATTTATTAGAGCTTTAAGAGTTTAGAAGATAGAGTTTACTATTTGTCTTAATGTATAGAACAATCACACAGGGACTTTGATATCTATTTCATATCATTGTTTTAATTGTATGTATGCAGTTAAAATGCATATATGTTAACACTGATTTAAGGTAGTCTTAAAATTCCAAACAATAGCTGGCAACACTCACCAAGCAACACTGAAAAATATGTTTGTTTGTTTGTTTGTTTGCTTTTACTGGAAATGGTATAGATTTATTATTATTTTTTAAATGTTCTTTACAAATATCACCCAAAGAAGACTGAAATCATGCTAATGAATATCTGGATTCTTCCCCAAAAGGGCAAAAAGGTTTCAGTCAGTCATATCTGATATTAGCAGGGTTTTTCTTTAGTTTACTTTACTTTTGTTTTGTTTTGTTTACCAATGAACATCAAATTATAAAAATGATCAATATTATCACCAGCTGGTATTTGTATGCAAGCTCTTAGAACACATTTCTGTTTTCAGGTTTTAAGAGCAAACTTCTGGTACCATATCATGCATGTGAAACTTTCTGCACATAACATATTACATGTTGCAAGCACCTCGGGTATTTCAAAAAAAGAGAATTCACGAGTTTCCCCAGGTCATTCAAAGGGGAAAAGAAACTATAATGAAATAGTAATATTTGGTGTGCAGGGGCACAGATTTTATCATAAATAGTATTATCTTGATTCCTAAATGTCATAGTATCTATGTTTCAATAGTATCTATGTTTCAATACAGTCTTTCAGCTATACAAAAAGTAATTCTATCTCCATCTGAACCATTCACTATTTAAATATCTACCCAAAGGGAACTACTCATTTTTTTGTGCATCTACATGTAAGTATAAACAAAATAGATATACAAGTGAACATCTGAAATTAAAAGCAAATATTAAATCTTTTACCTCTTTATAAAGAAATCAAAACTGTTAAAAAGCAATGATAGTAAATTCTTGAGGTGTGATTCCCTGCTTTTTTCAGGTTCCATATACAGAGGGCAGTTGCTTCTTTTTGCTTTTGTCAGTGACATGGTACAGTTACAACAACTTTAATTTTTTAATACAAAATAGATAATATTTCCATCTTAAATCACAGAAATATTCAGTTAAGATAATAAAAACTGGAAGATTAATCTAGTGCACTTATCTGGGATGATCCTATACAAATTACTTCTGTTTTCATTCTGAATCCACTAGTTATAAGTTGTGTTGTGATCTCGTGTATGCGAACTCATGAATATAATCATTATTTCATTCTGTCACTGTATATATACATCATTATGCATATAAATACACTTTATACATGTACATATAGATACACAGCTGTGTATATTATAATAATGAATCTCAGCTGAAATGGTGTTTTGGCTAATAAAACTGACCTGTTTGCCTTGTACCGCAAAAAGTCAATAGCTAAAGCAAAAGCTTATAAAACATTAAAAAAAAAAAAAAAAGCAACAGTCATATGTACTGATACTTTAAGTTAGCATAGTACTGGTCTAACCCAGGGTTTTCCCAAAATCAGAGGGCTGGCTCTCTAATTTCAAATAACCATGTCCCTGACAAAACTGATTCAGTCATTTCCAGAGCATGAAGAGGAGGGAACCGAAGCAACTTCCTACATAACCTCTGGTGGGAGCAGAGATTAAATTCAGAAGAAAAACTGAAGGAACTGCTTTTTGCTATACTGATAATCAGTAACAATGTACATTTTTCAATCAGAGAAATGGAAAATAGATCACCCAAACTTGATTTTTTGGTGTTTGTTACCAAGCAACGAGTCTGAGTGTAAAAGGGATAGCCTATATAGAATGAACATGAAATACTCTCAATACAGCAAAACAAACTAGGTTAATGTCACGTAGTTTCTTTATAGTTATGATTTCCATAACCTCTGAAAAATATCATCACATAGAACCATATCACCTACCTGAAGTGGTTTGTCTCTAAGAAAAATGCAAACAAGGTTGTCAAAATTTTCACTAGCTGCCGGTTCATTCCTCCTGCTTTCAGTGGTGATTTTGGAAAATATCCCAGAAACGATTCCAGAGAGATGCAGGGAAAAAGTATGCTGGTGCTGCCTAGATTCCCCAATTCAGCAATAGTTTATTTTTCTTGGAAGTCGGGAAGAGAAGGTCTGGATCTCTACAAACTGGGGGTAAAAAAGAAGTGCCAGTCCTTGGAATCATGGTCAGGTCAAGCCTAGGCTCATCTCCAGCAGCCAACACAAAGGAGACAAAGCATCAGACCTGGTCGCTCCCTCGCCTTGATTTTAGTGGGTGAGGGAGAAAGGGGAAAAAAAAAAAAAAAAAAAAGAGAGGAAGAAAAAAAAAATGAAAAGGAGAGGAAAGAGGAAACCCCACTACCCACAGAGCATCACGCACAGGGGAGCAGCGCTGCGAGCGGTCTGTTGCCGGTGTGTTTTATTCCCCCTTTTTGCTTTGGAAAGTAGTATTTAGGAACGGTGGCGGGGCTAGTGGCTCGGTCTGCTTCTCCCCTCTGTCGGCAGGGAGGGTGGGACGGGTGGAAGGAAGGATGGAGGGACGGAGGGCTGGGTGGGTGGATGAAGGAGAAGGAGGAGGAGGAGGAGGAGGAGGGCGGGGGGCTGCGGGGCACCCCGGCGCCTGTGCCGGAATGAGGCGCTGGGGATTCAGCACTCGGACAGCTCCGCGCCCGCCGCCGCGCATGCGCCTGGCGGCCTTTCGGGTGGGGAGGGGGCGAAGAGGGGTGAGCGCCTTTTGGGGGGGAGTGAGGGGGCCGCCATGTCGCGGCACCGCGCCTCAGGGGCTGAGGGTGGGCAGGGGGCAGAGCGGCCCCCGTGGGGTCCGGGAGGGTCCCTGAGGGTGTGAAGGGGGACTGGGCGCTGGGGAGGCGGTGGGGGAGCGTGAAATGCTGCCTTGCCTCAGCTGCCCGTGTGGTTATCCCTACCTGCAGCCCGCTCACCGTGTCCTGTGCACCGCCCTGAGGGGGAGCTGCGTGCCCCCGCGTCAGCTCAGGTGGTTCCTGCAGGAAAATCCTAAACTTTCCCTGAATCGGCATCAAATCTGCTTAAACGACCTGAAAAGCAATTCATGGAAAATAATTACAAGCGGTCTTTTCCCACTAGCCAGCATGACCAAAATAAATTACTCTTCATTCTCCAGTTGGAGGTCCAGCTGTTTTTCTCCCACCAGAAAACCTGTCCGCTTGAACACTGTTTTGTTTCCACAAAATTCACACACACACACACACACACATTTCTCATATCTCCAGGCAAAAAACAAAAACAAACTACCACTTCATGACAGATAACTTTTACCATGCTTGGAGTCATAGTCAAAAATGTCTTCTGAACAGCACTTGCTGTGTTCACACATTAGCAAGAGATCAAAGCCACTTACCGTTCATTAAATGAAACTCGGTTATTGCATTTTGTTTATTTTAGTTTAATACTGTAGGACATGTCTGAAAAAAAATACATACCTTGCTAGGTATTCATAGGTTCAAATGGTAGATAACATAACATATTATGCAAAAAAATAAATAATTAAACAGAAAAAGCAGTCCAAACATGCAAATCTAAGTGTAATCCTTATTGCCTTGCCTGCCAAGTCTGTGTTAGTACCATAATGAAGGTCCAACAGAAGGAAAATTAAAAAAAAAAAAGACCACAAAGTTTTCGTTTATTATAACTATCAACGTTTAATGGTAGATACTGAGTTGATGCTGAATCACTGCACTACGACGTCCTCTAACCTCGTCAGAAGATAGTTCTTCATGCTAACGTGGTATTAAAGAAGAGTTATTTCTCTTACTGCAGTGTCTCATCCTGAGGAATGAAGCTCACAAAGCTACATCTGGAAACAATAAAATAGTTTTGAGTCAACAAAGACATTCTTTTCAAAATTTTTTCCTCTCCTTATCTGGGTAGGAACCCAGTAGTGGTGCTATATATTGTTACCTTTGGTTAAGATAAATCGAGAAATTGGAAAGCAACAATCTCTATCGGCTGCAGGAAAAAACTATGTCTCTTTAACCGACACTGCCACCTGCTTAAAAGTATGGGGAATCTCAGGAATGCATGCAGAGTTCCCATTGCAGGAATCACTGAATACAGCAGGTATCTTTCAGATGGTGCTGTTCGCATGGATCTTGTGATACGACATGCTTTTAAAGACCTATAAATGTCCATTACCTTTTTTTTTTGTTATTGGAAAAAGTAGCTAGACATTTTAAAAGTTTTTTTAACTGGAGAAAACCTACTTGAAAGTCTGCTTTCCAAGATTTAGCTGCTAGCAACTATTTTCTACTCTTCACAGTTATTTGAAATGCTAAATAACTGTATCCCGAAGCTAAATATATATATATATATATATCAGGAAGTGCTTCAAAATAACCTGCCCTTAATTGGGGTGGGGGTTGTAAAAACATGATGAGAGATGTAGTAATCAGAATCTGGGGTACCTGCTCCATCATTCCTGACACCTCCCAGTGCCTAGAGGCTTCAGTGACATGTTAATCAACATGGTAGTTGCATGGAAGTACCAAACAAAATTTAATACATGCTTGAAAACGGGGATTTACTAACTTAAGGAACAACCTGTTCAGCCTGGAAAGGAGGAGGCTCAGAAGAATCTCATCAATGTCTATAAAAACAAAAGGGAGGGTGCAGTGAAGACAGAGCCAGGCTCTTCTCAGTGGTGCCCAGTGCCAGGACAAGAGGCACTGGGCACAAACTGGAGCACAGGAGGCTCCCTCTGAGCACCAGGTAGCACTTCTGTGCTGTGCAGGTGATGGAGCACTGGTACAGCTGTGTAGGAGGCTGTGGGGTCTCCTCCTTGAAGATGTCCAAAAGCCACCTGGAGATGGGCCTGGGCAGCCTGTTCTGGGTGTCCCTGCTTGGGCAGGGCTTGGAGCAGGTGAATTCCAGAGGTCAGCCTTGTCCTGATTCTGACTCTAAAGAGTCTCTAAAGCATTTCTAAAGTCTATGAGTTGCCATTCATCCACAATTAAGTAGTATCTATATAATGCACAGCCAATTGTGAGGAATAAGCTACAGCTGTACAGGTTCGGGGAAATAACTGCCTAGATGTCCGCAGCACCTTCCCAGGTCCCCTTCCTCCTCAAGAGCCAGAGCCATCAAAATGCAGCAGTTTCTATATGAGCTGTGTATGTCCTGTTGCACAGATGTGATTCTTTCCAGTGTCACTCATCTGTTATCTCTCACAACACATTTTTGACAGCAGAAGTGTGGCAAATGAATGGGAGTCAAGGACTCCCATGCAGGATGGGGGAGCCAGGGAGGGTGAGTGTGTAGTAACATGGCACGGGAATGTGAAGAAAGATGAGAGGAAAGTGCTGTTCTTCCAGTGAAGATGCTAAATAATGCATCCTTACAGTTCCCCAGGAATATACTAAAGATTAATAAGGGTACTAAATATGATATATTATGTTGAGTATGAACTAATTCAATCACCTCTCTATTCTACCTGAGTTTCTTAAGCACTAACTGCTGAGCAGAAAATAGAACAGAATCACCCTTTTTCCATGTAAACGGTTTTATAACAGTTAATTGATGGCACATGATTTATATTTGTTTGTATTGTGTGTGCATTTTTGGAAACTTAAGAAACAGAAGAAATAAGGTCATACCACTTTCTCAAATTATGATAAATAAGTTATCCAGGAGCATGCTTCTGAAGGAACAAAATCCATCACTTCAAATATGCAATTAGTGTCCATAAGAAGAGAAAATTCAATATAACTTTCAAAATGGCATGTCAGATTATCATAATTGCTGGATGTTTGTTAACAAGACCTAGTGTATTTCAATATACTGCCAAACATAAATTAATAAAGAGTACATCCTATGTAAAAGGTGCAATTATAGTGGAGGGAAAAAAATAAAAATAAATAAAAATAAAAAAATGAAGGTAATCTAACATGTCTGACAAATGACAAACTAGGGAGAAGAAAACAACTGCCCTGTTTTTCAAACTTTACTGTAACAAATTATGTAAAAGACCAAAAAAGTTAAGCAAATCCTGTTTCTCTTTAAGAATTGTATTAGTAAAAAGTCTCTATCGAACAATGATAATAATACCCTTGTTTATATTAGGACAATGTAATAGCTGTTTGTTCAGCTGTTCAATATAAAGTAAAATTATGTATTTCAAGCATTTTTTTTAAATCTGACATTAAAAGCTCTAACACACCATTTGTCAATACAGCTCCATTTTGCATATATTCAAAATATTTTTACATCCTTCTTTCTCTTTTTTTTTTTTTTTTTTATTAATTGCCTGAGTCTTATTAAACTTTTAAAAGATAGAAAGTTCTTATTGTTCTCTATTACATATTTTTCCTTTTAAATAATAAGCATAGATGGAAAGAGGTTATAGTAATTTTTATTTTAAATACAATTAAATATAATAAATATATTATTTGTACTGACTTCAATTCCTGTATGTGAATTGTGCCTTCTGAAAGTTTGAGAATATACAGAATACAGAATATATAGACATATTTATCTACTAATTTGATACTCTTCCATGATAAGATCAGCCACTTAGTGGAAGAAGGAAAGGTGGAGGATGTAATTTTTCTGGATTTTAGCAAGAGTCCTGGAAAAAGTGGCCAACTTTGGGACGAACACATTCATGCGTCACTAGGAGAAGAACTGGCTGAATGGCAGAGCTCAAGCAGTTGTACTGAAGGGGGCTACATCTGGCTAATGACCGGTTGCCAGCAGTGTCCCCCCAGGTTCACTCTGGGCCAGTTCTGTTAAACATTTTTATCAGTGATCTGGATACAGGAGTTGAATGCATCCTTTGTAAATTTACTGACAATTCTGTGTTGGGAGGTGCTATTGACTGTCTGAAGGGACAAGAGGCCCTGCAGAAGAATCCAGATATATTGGACTTTTGGGCCATTAGCAGTAGCTTGAAATTCAACAAGAACATATTTAGCTCTGGTGCAGTGTCACCTTGAATATTATGAGCAGTGCTGGGCTCTACAATTTTAAAATGATTTTAAGATACTTGAAAGAATCCATAGGGGGTCAAAAAGCCACTAAAAGGGCTGGAAGACATGTCCTGTGAGGAGAGGCTGAAGACGCTTGGATGTGCCTATAGTTTTGGAGTTTTGCCAAGAGGCAACCTCACTGCTCTCTGCAGCATCTTGAGGAGCGGAAGTGGTGAGGGAGGTGCTCATCTTTTCTTGGAACAGAATATGTGGGAATGGCTCAAAGCTGCGTCAAGGGAGGTTCAGATTCGACATTAGGAAAAGCCTCTTTACTGAGAGCGTAGTTAGACACTGGAACAGGCTTCCCAGTGAGGTGCCTGATGCCCCATACCCATTCAAGAGGTATTTGAATATATTTAAACTTTGAGCCAGGCCCAAAGCAGTCTGACAGTTGATCTTTGTAGGTATCTTCTGTCTGGAACCATTCTGCCCTATCCTATCCTATCCTATCCTATCCTATCCTATCCTATCCTATCCTATCCTATCCTATCCTATCCTATCCTATCCCATCCCATCCCATCCCATCCCATCCCATCCCATCCCATCCCATCCTGTCTTTACAATACCAGTTCCTAGTGTGATTTTTATTTTTTTTAAACACAATAAAGATAGAAAAAATAGAACGCCCCAAATCTCATTCGAAAATGTGTTCTCTATTCAAGGTGTGACAGTTTCACAGTGTCATTAAGGATTTAGTTCAGTTTTAACAGTCAAATCAAGTGGGTTCAACCCTTGTTTTTCTGGCATTGCCATCAAATTAGTGCTTTTTCCAAGAGCTTTCTATGCTACAAGGCCTGTTTAAGTGACTGATAACACTTTGCTTCTGGTGTGGTACCAGTGAAGCCATTACAGTATACATGAGCATTTCATACCAATAAAATGAAAACATCTGGTATTTAGAGTAGGATAACATAGAAAATAAGGACAAATATGAATATAGTTATATACACATGAACCAGTTCAAATCTCCTTATCTTGGCGAGCAGTAGGAGGAGGGAAGGTTAACAAGAGGTACTAATTCAGTCCTTCACCTTCTTTTGTGGTTCATACTGGAAGGCACAGGCAGATATCCAATAGGAAAAAAAAATCTACTCAGAAACATCACAATATTGATCTTATCCTGCATTTCATATTGCCTCCTGGAACTATAGATATGACTCTGAATCACTGATAGCTCTTAGGTGTCATTTATAACTTAAATTATGGATGCATTACATATCACAGGCTTCAAGAAAGTATTCAAAGAGAACACTTCCACCAAAGGCAGCCTCTACTAATGACCAAAAATCACTCTTAAACTGATTTTAAAATTGTTTTTAAAAATCTTTCTTGTGAATCCAGAATTTCCTTACTTGGAAATACTTGCTGGGTTATTGGAAGGGACTCCAGTAGCCAGAAGCAGTTTGAGACCTGTTCCAGCAGTGAATTTCTCCCTCTCTGCACTGTGCTGCTTTAGTTTATGCTTTAGTTTGTGACAGCCAGAAGGCAGAGAAAGTGGCACGAATTAACAGGGTGCTATCCATTGCCTGTTTCGTTGTTGTTGTTGTTGTTGTTGTTGTTGTTTTTATACAGTCCAAGAAAAGTATAAACAGCAAATTACATTGTTTACTTCTGCATACTTACATTCAAAGTATTGTTAAGTGTGTTTGTGAAGTAATTTTTCGTTCCTCTCTGTGTGTCTGGGCTTTGCATTACCTTCCCTAAGACACTATTGCTACGTGAAAACATTTTACAATTCTTCCCATGTATTCTTGTTTTAATCTCAATGGAACGTAAACATCCTTAATTAAAATTTCTACAAAATAAGTCACATGCAAACTGAGGTTGCTATGTGAGGCCACTAAAATGAATGATCAATGGTGTGAATTAAATTATTTTTACATTTGCTGTGTATGAACCCATACTTGATAAGTTTATTGTAAATACATTCTCCTGTCCACTTCCTTTGTCTACTTCATTAGTACAAGAGGGACATAGAACTTCTAGAGAAGGTCCAGCACAGAGCCATGATTAAGGGATTGGAGCATCTGTGCTACGAGGAAAGACTGAACAAGCTGGGCCTGTTTAGTCTAGAAAGGAGATTGAGAGGGGATCAGATCAACCTCTACAAATACCTGAGGGAACAATGTGAAGTGGATGGGGCCAAACTCTTCTCAGTGGTGGCCAGCAATAGGACAAGGGGTCATGGATATAAATTGAAACACAGGAGCTTTCATTGCCATATGAGGAAGAACTTCTTTACTGTGATCTGTATAGACTTTACTTAGAATTTACTGTGAACTGGATAGGCTGGACCGATCGGCTGAGGCCAACTGTATGAAGTTCAACAAGGCCAAGTGTCTGCACCTGGGGCACAACAACCCCAAGCAGAGATACAGGCTGGGAGATGAGTGGTTGGAAAGCTGCCTGGCGGAGAAGGACCTGGGAGTATTGATTGATAGTTGGCTGAATATGAGCCAGCAGTGTGCTCAGGTTGCCAAGAAGGCCAACAGCATCCTGGCTTGTATAAGAAACAGTGTGGCCAGCAGGGCTAGGGAGGTGATCGTCCCCCTGTACTCAGCTCTGGTGAGGCCGCACCTCGAGTACTGTGTTCAGTTTTGGGCCCCTCGCTACAAGAAGGACATCGAGGTGCTTGAGCGGGTGCAGAGAAGGGCGACGAAGCTGGTGAGGGGCCTGGAGAACAAGTCCTACGAGGAGCGGCTGAGGGAGCTGGGCTTGTTCAGCCTGGAGAAGAGGAGGCTCAGGGGTGACCTTATCGCCCTCTACAGGTACCTTAAAGGAGGCTGTAGCGAGGTGGGGGTTGATCTGTTCTCCCACGTGCCTGGTGACAGGACGAGGGGGAATGGGCTTAAGTTGCACCAGGGGAGTTTTAGGTTGGATGTTATGAAGAACTTCTTTACCGAAAAGGTTGTGAGGCATTGGAACAGGCTGCCCAGGGAAGTGGTGGAGTCACCATCCCTGGAAGTCTTTAAAAGACGTTTAGATGTAGAGCTCAGGGATATGGTTTAGTGGGGACTGTTAGCATTAGGTCAGAGGTTGGACTTGGTGATCTTGAGGTCTCTTCCAACTTAGAAAGAGAAATAGAAATAGAAAATAGAAATAGAGGGTGACAGAGCACTGGACAGGCTGCCCAGAGGGGCTGTGGAGTCACCTTTTTTTGAGATATTCAAGACCTGCCTGGATGCCATCCTGTGTAACATGGTCTGGGTGATCCTGCTTGAGCAGGGGGAATCTCTGGAGATCCCTCCCAATATCAGCCATTCTGTGTTTCTGTGATTTATCTGACCTAACTGCAACTATGAGAGACAAGTTTTTGTAGAACCATTCATTTCTTTAGAATTTGGTGGCCAAGCTGATGAATATTCATCCATCTCTACTATTTCATTTTTTTTTTAAGTCCTGACAGAAACAGTGACAAGAAAGTACTATACAAAAGACTTGTCTCACGGATGCCTGGTAAGATGACTAACAAAGAGTTCTGTTATATCATGCTATTAAGATAATTTATCTAGTGAAGCAAGTGCATCAAATATATATATACATGAAAATTCTGTCACAGTTCTTGAATTCATTTGCAGTAATTATTTTGTTCCAGATGTTATATATTAATCTGATGAAAAAATATCTTACTTTTACTGTAGAATAGAGATTTCAAGATGCAGCACAATTGTATAGTAACGATGACTAATGCTGTACATCATAATCAATTTAATCATGTCTTCCCTTAATGCTTGTAAGCTGAATTTGCCTCTGTTCTGATGGTATTATTTTGTAAATTTTGATCTTTGATATTTAATCAAGTATGCATTCTTCCTGGCTTGCAACAAAACAATTTTTTACCCCATTTAATGCTTATCAAGATTATTCAAAATAACATTTTAAAATAGACTTTACAATATGGCATCTGATCTAGGCATAAGGATGCTAAGATCCAGAGCATTGTAATCATATATGCAGAATGAAGAAAGCTGTAAAGCTTAATTTATTTATAAATGGATTACAAGAGTTTCTTTAACATGATCTTTTAATTTTATATGCCTGCTGAAAGGAATGATTACATCAATCACAGTACAAAATATGAATGATTTAGGTAATTATGTCCTGCATGTGCTGGATCTATCTTACCAGGATTACCCATCCCCTAGCAAATCCAAAATGCAGACACATGGTTATTTTCAGTACTATTAAAGAATGTAAGAAATAAAATAAAAAAGTAACAGGTGATATTTGTCACAGGTGATATTTGGACACCTACCTATGGCATTTTCAATACAATGTTCTTAAGTGACGAAAAGTGCTGTGACTAAAGCATGATGTATGCAATAGGGTAGCAACATCACAAAAGAGATAATGCTATATGCTCTGAGAAGTCCATTTTGTCATTTTCCACACTACAAAAGTGGCTCTTACTTCAAATTTTTCTCTAGCTTTTACTAAAGAGAAGTATCAAGAGCAAATGTATGAATGTGTGGGTGCATAAATATCTTTCCCCTATCTTCTCCATAGTTCTAGTTACTGGGAAGGAAAGTGGTTCTTCTACCTCCTCTTACTACCTCTTCAGTTTCAAACCAGGACAACGTAGAGAGGAAGGGGGCTCATTTTCTGCATCCCAATGACTCTTAGCTCTGCAGCCTCCTGGTAGCAGACAGAATGCAAGTATTCCTGCTACAAGCAGCCTGTGTAACTTCAAAAGCAGAGGAAAGACCCTAGAAGATGCGTTGACAACAGACACAGGCTGCATGTTATTGGTATGCGCATTCATAAATAGTTTTCTTTATGAGTAAAGGCAATCTGCAAGGTACCTTCTAAATCATTAGCAATATTAGAGCTATGATTGTTTCTTAATTTTAAAGCATCTCTTTCCTTATGACAGAAATATATCCTGTTGTGGGGTCAGGTGCCTTGACCTATAGGAATCAAAATGCTGCTGAGTTCTGCCTCAGTCACATTTGATTAAGACCAATCCATCTGTAAGGCTGTTTGAGATCTGCACATGAACAGTGTTCCAGAAACTGTGATTTATTTATAAATTTCTTGAGTAACATCAGCATACTATGTGATTTTATATAAAAGACTTTCTTGAATTCTTCCTAGCGTACAACTAATAATACATAGTACTAGAAAATCACGTAAACTAGTAATTTAAACTTGCTGGGGAAAAAAATATTATTCAAGTGGTATACAATCATATAATTAAAGGATGTAACACAATGCATTATTCATCAGAGAGTAAAATGAAGATTGCCCATACATTTCCTGACTGGAATGCTTAACCATGTGGGATTGTATACTCCCACCTTAGTTTTTGTATGAAAATTTTTATTAATTCAGTGTTTAAATTATTAAAATATAAACTACTCTGCTCACACCTGATGCTATTCACTGGTAAAAACCAGTGCTGAGTGATAGAGAGACAGTAAAAGGAAAATCTATCACAAAACACATCTTTTATAAACTCTTTTCTCTTTGGAAAGTAACTAAGCAATAAATGTATATTAAACATTTTATCTATATTATTGCCACTGCTGCAACAGGATTTTGACTAATGCTTATTAACTCACTTTATTGATCCATAGGCTATGGAGCAGTGGTAATAAGATTTTATGAAGAGTTACGGGTTTAAAATTTCTGTTCCCTCTCGTTGAATATGCGTAATTATTATTGACACCAATGTGAGGTATACATTCATTACATGGTACATACTGAGAGGAGAAATGCTCCTACAGAGAATTTGGATCAGTTCATATCTATCTTTCAATTGTTTACACTCTAGGGAACAAGCAAAGGTCATTCTCCCAGGCTTTTATCCTTTCCTGCCAAAGTATGAGCCAACTTAAAGTCAATTGGAGATTCATTGAAGCTTTCAGACATTTTAAATATTCGGCTTATTAACCAGGTTTGTAAACAAAAACAAACAAAACCACCACCACCACCACCAAAGTGTTTTTCAAGTACATTCCATAAAGCCTGCTTATGCCAAGGCCTCAGTCATCTCCACAGTCATATTTTATAGTTAGGTAATTACTGACTCTTCTAAAATCATCTAGGTGATGGTGTATCCTAACAACATCCCAGAAACAACATATTTTAAAAAATATATATATTTTGACAATCTTAGCGTGTTCACTTCAACAATTATTATAAAACTGAACACACACACCAGAATAAATAAATTAATAAATAAAAATCAAACCCTTCCTGACAACAGAATCTTAAAAAATTAACAAGACTGTCTTGCAGCTGTTGCTATGTATATTAAAAATGACAAGAACAGTACTGTTTTTAAGAAGGATGTTAACTACCCACTAGTTGATGTTGTGGTGTTGTGGAATTAACCCTGATATTAGGCAAAAGACTGACATTAATACAGAAGGACAGCCTGCAAGTCTATTTAAACAAATAGAGATCCAAGAGTAACCAGCACCCAGAGCATAGCTACTGACTGTTAGTGATGCAATCAGACATGTATACATTTATTTTTTAGAAAAAAATAAATATATATATATAATGAATATATTTTAAATTTTCTATTTACTTTTTTTTTTTTTTTAATTTAAATTATTTTCCCTGATCTGCATCATTGATTTCTATGAATCTTCATATAGAACTCATATTGATATCAACAGGAATTGTGACTATTTGATTTACCTCCTACTGCAATCAAAACAAGTCTGTTTTCTGACTTCAATTAGAATTCATGTTCATTGGGAAAAGGTGAATAAATATGCAGAGAAATGAAAGGAAGTGTTCAGACATTTGCTTCTTTTTATTATTTTTTTTTTCTGAAGTAACTTTTTAGAAATGAAACAGTGATATTTCTCTGAATATAAATTCTAGTCTTTTCCACTTAGCAGAGATCGATCTTTTTGTCTTGCATTTTCGTTAGAGCACAGCCTTCCTTCATTTAATTTCCTCTCTTGTGACGGAACATTATTCACAATGTCACCAATCCTTCACAACAAATTCACAGTGCAGCCTAGTCTTTTTCACATTATTTATTCACTTTCATTTTTTTAACATATATCCTCAAAGTATATTCCCACTTTGTCACACTCTAAACACTAGTTCAGCCCCACAAAAAGCATTGCTCTCTACAATAATCTGCAGTTTTCTTAATCGGAAAAATAACCCAATTCTTTGGCCAGGAAGAGTCTAAGGTCTTGCATGATCATGAACTTCATCTTCTCCAGGGCAGCGATCATGGCACCAAGCCTGCCGCAGTTCAAGAAACATTTGGCCAACACTCTCAGACACATGGTCTGATTTTTTGGGGTGGTCCTTTGGGCAACCAGGAGCTGGAGTTGATGATCTTTTTGGGTCCCCTCCAACTCAGGTATTCTATGATTCTAGAGCTTCCTGGCCCACTAAAAAGAATGTATTAATGGATTAAAAAGAAAAGTATCTCATTAGTGAAATACTGAGTTGCTGAGTCATCTCAACAAATGGCAGATACCTGTAATGAGATTCTCATTTTCCCAGTGCAGAACTACAAAATGCTTTTTAGATGATTACCCATAAAGACAAGCCTAGACTTATCCTACAAGAAAAAAATAGCCTAAAATGAAGATGTTGTTCAGGCTAGAAAGGAGCATTCCCATTTGGATAGTATCATAGCTTTATTTTTATGCAGAATGCCATGTGGACATGGGTAAATTGGAAAATATTCTTAAAGCTGTGCAGAAATGTAAAAGCAAATGTAGATGTTCACATAGGCACTTAAATTAGAATTGAGTCTGACCAGTAAAGATCTGTTAGTATTATTCAGGTAATGTCGTTGCTAAGTCTGATGCACAAAAATTGACTGAGGAGCAGTGCTTCTGGGTTATTCATCTCCAGCAGAAAACTTGTTTCAGGACAGTTGCCTGGGAATACTGAGAAATCCAAACCTGCTGTGTCTCTGCTGCCTGAGATTCAATGAGGTCACTGTGACACCACAGCACTGACTCTGAGCTTTGAAAGTTCAGCTAAATTTAAAAAACAAACTAACAAACAAAAACAAACCAACAAAAAGCCACTTCCCAACTGACTGTTTCTTCCCAAAGAAAAAATGAAACCCTTATGAAATGAGCAGTATTTCCATTTTCATATCACGTTTCTTTTCAGCTACAAGAAAAGAAATCTGGTCTGAAAGGGAAATAGCTGTTATTTCTTCTCCTCTTTCACGTACTCCTATCTTCAGACCTTTGGAATCCTTAATACATAAGGTGGTAGAGGATATCACTGAGAATACTTATTACAGCAGTGCAGCTGAGCAGCTGGCAAGTAACACATCCATCAGCATTGTTCTTCAACATGAAGAAGAGAAGGAGCTGGGATGGCATCCTTAAATGGTCAGGTTCAGAAGGTTCTCAGATATCACTCAGTATATTAAAGTCATCAATACTGGACGGAGAACATGACTGACTCCCATAATTATTATGGATTTTCACTATTGATCAGCATTTTGAGAATCTCTTTTCTTTGCAAAGTTAAATACAGTCTGATATCACATATGTGGGAAACAAAACCAAGCATAAAAAGAATAATACTTTTTCTATCATTCCAGATATTCAAAAACAATAAGAATAAAGGCATTTACATCATATATTTGTATCACATAAAGTTTTCGTATGTCACCTGAAATTTATATAATATTGTAGCCATTTTCACCAGAAGCAGCACAGTGTCACACCACAGTGTGACAGCCTCGATGTCTTTGCTGACTGCATTGCTAATGCTGTTGTGGTTTAGTCCCAGCAGGCAGCTCAACCCCACACATCCACTCACTCACTCTCCCCAGGTGGGGTGGGGGAGAGAATCAGAGAGGTAAAAGTGCAAAAACTCATCGGTTGAGATAAGGACAGTTTACTAGGTAAAGCAAAAACTGTGCATGCAAGCAAAGAAAAACAAGGGATTAATTCACTGCTTTCCATCAGGGGGCATCAGTTCAGGCACTTCCAGGACAGCAGGGCTTGTTCTGCATAATAGTTTCTTGGGAAGACAAATGCCACCACTCCAAATGTTCCCCCCTTCCTTCTTCATCCACTAAGTCATCCACATCTTATGGATGACTATGAAGGACACCAAATTGCAAAGTCAGGAGTTTCCTTTCATAAACTAATGCTAACTATGCCTGATAAAAGCCCCATTCATTAAATGCCTTTCAACAGCACCTAGCATAATCTTCTCCATAGTGTTTTTAGGGACAGGTTAGACTAATCTAAGCCTTCCTGGGTCTTATTTTCTGCCCTTCTTGTTGATCATGAACTATGGTCACCTGACTGGTAGTTGACAGTCAACTACCTGACTCAGTCACCCTGACTAACAATAAAATGCAAGTCTAAGTTTCCATGGAAATGATACAAACGAGATGAAAAATGATATATAACAACAAGTGGATTCCAGATTCATTGAATCTTCTGTAGAGTTATAAAAATAAAATGATATTTCAAAGCTTAATCAAAATTTTATTCATACTGTTTTTTACACAACCTGACATTTATTGCAAATATTTTGGAGGTATTTGCCAGTTCTACCTTGTTCAGTTCCACATCATTTAATAAAATGTCTCTGAGAACTGGAGAGGGGGAATTTAACACCACCTTCAGAACAGGAGGTAGCAAGATTCCTCGTGAACCATTGGAGCTAATTAAAGAGGTTTTAGATGGCCAATTATTAAGGAGAACATTATTTTTCCTAACTGATAACACCTCATTTCCATTCTTAAAGATTAACCCTCATTAATGTGAAACAAAGCAGCAAGAAAACTGCTGAAATTTCATGTGTAGTCTGCCTACTTCCAGCTAGACATCTCAGTGACACTTCCAGTTCTTTAAGAAAGGGGAAGGCTGTATAATCACCAATAATACAACTTGTCAAGAACTGTTCCGTCCATCAAATTAATTTTTTTGGCTCCTCACATTATCTGTAGAACAGTGAAGTGAACCTCAGGTCTCTCATACCTGCTTTGCATTGGGATGTAAAAGGAAATATAGAGGCAATGGGGGAAAAAATGAACTATCTGACTTCACATAAGAATGACAAATTGGTCAGTTCTGTAGCCGCCTACTGTATGTGATGGAAGATATTAATGGAATTTCCATGCTCAGCACAACGGAAAATTTTAATCCAATGGATAAAAAAATAAAAAAATAAAAAAGTATATGGCAGAGTTTGTGTTAAAGCTTTTTGTTTCCCAAATAACACTGTTCACTTTTCAAAATTAGATATATCACATTTTTTTATTTTATTTTATTTTTATTTTTTTACATCTGACTGTATGAAAGAATGAGACAGCCAACAAACAAGAGGCAAAAAGAAAAAAAAAAGAAAAAAATGTGTACAACAGATTTGGGGTCAAACAGCTTGAAATGATCTGGAGTTATTTCTGTGTACAAAGAAAATAAACTTCAATAACCTAAATCAAACTAAAGCTATAACACCAGTTTTCTTATTTGGTGTTAAGTACTGGAAGTTGTCTTATCTAGTTTGTTAGTATAGGTATTGGGATGTGTCAACATTGTGACACATTTATTCAGACTAAGATTTTATTTTGCCTTTTATACCCTCAGAAGACAGCACAAGTTTTGTAATCTAAATCTGTTTGTATGAACGACTCCACAACTATAATCCACAACTCACTGGTGTCTGTGAAATGGTGAAAAAGAAAAAAAAAAAAAAAAAAGTGTTTACAGTTAAAAGTTTGAGACCAAGAATGCCCAGTGGTCCATGAAGAGTTGTGAGAGTTGGCAGTAATCAATGACTCTACAGATCATCATAAGATGGAGTCTTTGATTTTGCCTTGTGTTCAGTAGAATATACACCATATCTGCACCCAGGCCATTTGATGGCTTTCCCATTCTCCTTCCTGCAACTTCTTTCATTTGTGCACCTTAGTAACAGCAAGTACCTAAACATAATTTTGCATTGAATGTTTCACTTAGCTTTATGACCATTTTCTGTCCTTCAGTTCCTTAATCAAACAGTAGCTCTGCACCTTTCAGACCAGAATTCATTAGATATGCCTGCTTCTGACATAGATTTCTTGCAGGCTGGCCTCACAATTCCCCCTGGTTTCAGTTTTACTCAAAAAGGAAACCATCCAATGGCTGCTAATGGATTTGAAAGCCAATATTTTACTGTTTTTAACACAGTTTGAGGTAGAAAGAGCTAAAAAGTTTTCTATGAGGCATCATTATTTTAACTAATCTGAAGTGATCCATCCTGTGTATACTATTCTTGAGGCATTCCTAGAAGCATTCATTTAAGTGATAGAGTGTTCTTAGTAGAGAAAACATTTCAAGCTTTCCTCATTATTTCCAGATGTCCCTTAGAATATGGCTGTTAACAATTGTATTTGGTTCCAGAGAACACAGAATAAAAATTACAACATAAAAAAAGTGCTGTAGCTAATAAGGAAATCCAACCAGGTACAGGAACCGTGCATTTTCCTTTGAATCCCTTGCACCTAGTAGGAAGTTTAATATAGCCTGCTGTTCTTTCTGATAACAGATGACAAAACAACGTTCAGCATTTGCAACAATTAACTGAAAATACATGCTAAGATATTATTATTTGGCTGTAAGTCTATTGCTTCCCCTTCAGACAAGCTCATATATTTTGCTAGGACAGGGAGGCATATATGAAAGTACATGTTCACATTTTTCTTTGAAATACAACCCTTCCGAGTTCCACAGAGTTCCAGCCAATGGCCTCCTATAATTTCTGTTTGCTGCTGCTGAGAGCCATATCTCACCAAAAGACATAATAATAGCAGCGTGCTAATCAAAACATGTTTGAGAACTTTCAGAATGAGGATAACACTTTAGAAGGCTTACAGCTGAAGTTGAGCCACTGATATTATGCTGTTTTTAAAATGGTAAAATTATATTGTGAGCTACAAAGAGGAGCATCATTGCTAAAAAAGCTGAAATGATCTTCCATTCTGCTCAGCACTGGAATGGGCTCAGCTGAGAGGCTGGGTCCAGGTTGGGACTTTGTTTCCCTGAGGGCTTCTGACTATTACAGGAAGGTTCAAAGGAAATAACCAGGGCAATCCCCCCATAGCAGTACAGAGTGGGGCATGAATAGGTGGAGAGCAGCCACATGAAGAAGGGCTTGGGGATATTGGTGGATGAAAAATTGGACATGAGCCAGCAATGTGCACTTGTAGCCCAGAAAGCCAATTGTATCCTGGGCTGAACCAAAAGAAGGATGACAAGCAGGTTGAGGGAGGTAATTCTCCCCTTCTCCTCTGCCTTTGTGAGACCCCACCTGGAGCACTGTGTTCAGCTCTGGGGACCCAAGCATAAAAGGGACATGAATCTGTTGGAGTGAGCCCAGAGGAGGGCCATAAGCATTATCATTTCCTATGAAGACAAGCTGAGGGGGTTGGGATTGTTCAGCCTGGAGAAGAGAAGGCTCTAGAGAGACCCTACAGTGGCCTTCCAGTACCTAAGGGGGGCCTGCAGGAAAGCTAGGGAGGGACTCTCTGTCAGGGAGTGTAGTGACAGGACAAGGGGTAATGGTTTTAAACTAAAAGAGGGTAGATTTAAATATAAGGAAGAAATTCTTCACTCAGAGAGTGGTGAGGCACTGGCACAAGTTGCCCAGAGAAGCTGTGGATGCCTCATCTCTGGAGGTTTTCAAGGCCAGATTGGATGTGTCTTTGGGCAACCTGGGCTAGTGAAAGATCTTCCTGCCTATGGCAGGGGGTTTGAACTAGATGATCTTTGGGTCAGTCTGTTTGGATCAACCCAAATCATTCAATAATTCTGTGATACTGTGATTCTGTGAAGAATGATCAAAGGTCTAGATGTCCTGCAGACTGAAGAAATGTATGTTCCTTAGTCTAGGGAAAAGGAGCCCAAGGAGATATGCAGCTGTCTTCAACTAGAGAAAAGGTAGTTGAAAAAAGAAATACTAATAAACTCTTTTTTATCCAGCCTAGGGTAGGGAAAAATATAATGGGCTTAAATTACATCAAAGAAGATTCAACTTCAAGAAAAACTTCCTAATAGTATGTATATTTGTATGCCGGAACAGATTTGCTGGCATTCCTCAGGTGTCTTAGGACACTAATAATTTGCTATTTCTTAAAGAGGGAAGCATATGTCATGCTCTGTATTTTCTTTTCTATAATCAATATAATACCTCCTCCTGTTTTCATCCTGAATTCCTAATAGATCAAAACTTACTGCCCCTCACGCTGAAAGGACAGACGCCTTTCACGATCCTTACACATGGCTATGTAAGTGCATTTTCAGATTTGTGTGTCTGGAGAAACAGCAATGGAGACTACTCCACACGCAAGTAAAAAATTTAACAGAGACCTATCAAGAGGCTAGTATGAATCACACAACCTGTAGAACCAGTGTTTGAAATCAGTGGAGTTGTGGGTAATTGTTTTTCTGAATAAATCTTGCAATGTTTGCATCTTTAAACCAGAAGGTTTTAAGATCACAATCCCAGGGAGCACCTTCAGTGACCAGTGAATTGTTTTTCCCAGAAGCATTACAGCTTTCTAGTAACAAGTTTATAGATGCATTTAATCTCTCCTCCTCTGTCTCATGCAGCCTCATTCCCAGTAAATATTTATAAGCAATTTCTTTTACAGAACAGCTGACATTCTGGGGAATTCCTAGTTTCCGGATAGTTTGCTTGATTAATAGGAATGGCTGAGGAGAGATCTATGTTGCCGAGTTTCAAACAGTGCTCAGACCTGCAAACAGCAGACAAAAAGCACTCCAGGAACACTCTCTGAGTTTCCCCTGTTCAAAGTGTTAAATGTGAGTACAGCCAATAGAGATAACACAGGTTTTGTTTTAGCTGCATAACTTTCCACCCAAAATGAAAAAACTGTGACTAATAATTTCACCGATCTATAAATTTAATTAAATTGTAGTTTGTAATTCAAGAGCACAATAATATGCAGAACTGCCATGCATGATTTCCTTAGTCTTCCAGTTCCTTTGTAAAATCTATGCAATGTAAATAATAGGAATACTGTGGAAAGTAAGTGTTCAGCTATGGGGATTTTCAACTTTGTAATGAGAGCATGAAGTGTATGAGAATTATTTCTAGATGGATAACATCTTTGTGTGTTAAAGATTACTTGGGCTAGAAACTGAAGCTTTTCATCTCACCTAAAGAAGCATAATGGCTTAGATTTGGGTGTAAGTAAGATAAATGTCAGGTAAGAATGATAAAGGTGAAAACTTTCTCCTTGGTCTATGGGAGAGGGATCATATTTCCTGTACTTTGTGTCTTTGATGATATTCTTAAAGCATATAGATTTGTTTAAACTGATATTGCTCCCTTTGCCTTATAAAAATAATAACATGCTTAGTTATTCTTGAATATTTAGTTTCCTAATTTGATGTGTATTTGAGTAGGTCTTCAAAGTAGTCTACCATTAATATTGTACCTTTTGCAGAATTATGACCTAGTCCAAAAGAGACAGAATCAATTTGAATGAACTTATTTTTAATTTGTAGAATACTGAATTTATGAAGAACAGTCTTGGTAATTTTAAGGAACTGGAGATGTGCCAACACTAGTGCTACTAAGAATTTTTTTCCTAATTACGATGTTGAACATGGTTAATTTCATACCAGTCATGAGATTTTACAATAGGTTGTAATATACAGTGAACCTACACTTCCACATTATATCAAAATCAGAAGTGATAATTGCATTGTATCATCCTACAATAATGGTCCAATTAACCTATCATACCCTGTTATAGTAGATCCCATTTTGACTCAGTAGTTATGTCTAGTTAAAAAAAAAAAAAAAAAAAAAAAAAAAAAAAAGTGTTCACTCTATGCATTAAAGAAGCAGATAGTTCCCCACGTCCTGTGCCAAAGAGAGCATTAAGCCCTAAATGAAATCACAATTTTTCTCCTACAGTCTGGATTGTACAAGTTATATCTGGGATATTCTGGAAAAAATAAGTGAAGGTCTCTCTGGGATGACAATTAAATAATTAAACAGAGAAGTCTTACCAGCATCCTTAATTATATTAGTCTAAGGTTCATATTGAAGGAAATGTGTTGATTTTCTATAGCTTCTACAAATACCATCTTGATTTTCAGTCCCCGTTCCTCCCATGGACACTTGACTTCCATTTCTTGTCATTTTCCTCTTTTCTAGTAATATATTTCCCTGTGTTTTTTGGTTTTTTTGTTTGTTTGTTTGTTTGTTTGTTTGTGGTGTTTTTGATTTTGTTTTTGTTTTGAACTGCATGTACATTTTAACTGAACTTACAGTATCATGATGTTCTCACAATCTGCCAGAAGTCCTCAGCAAATCATGAGTAATGTGGTTACTGTGATGGTGCACTTTGATAGTCCTCCCACATTCTAGGGCTGCACCTAAACAAGTGTTTCTTGAACATCTCACTGACATGAAGCTATCTTGACTTTTTCACTTAGAAACCTGGTTGTACAGCCATATTAGACCTTATGTAGGTAAAGAGAGGAGGAAGGATTTTGTAATGACTACTGCATTGGATAAGCATAACATTAGAAAACTAGAGCAATTCGGTTTGGAAGGAAAAGCATTTAAATTTATACAACCATTTCACAGTGAAGAGGTCAAGACAGAAAAACATCTGTACTGCAGATGTAGCTGCAGCAAGGAATTCATCCTTCTGTGGATGGGAGTCTGTGAATGTTTTCCACAGAAACCATCTTTTTAATTGATATATATGTGGATCTTCTGGAGTTATTTGAGGGTGAATTTTCTTTTTCTGTCTCAAAACTTAGTGAAACTGTAGAAAGTAGAACTATAGAAAGGACAAAGAAGTAATTGCCATAAAATGGCTGAGGAATCATTAGGGAAAGATGAGGAGTTCCACAGAGGCCAAATAATGGAAAATGGAAGAGGAATGCACTGGAAACATTTTGGGGAAGAGTTAACAGATAAATGGGAAAATAATTAAATATTGAGGATACTTCCAAAGGTAAATAACACTGCTTTCCAAAATGATAAAATTTATGCTTTACAGGTGCATACTGACATGAAATGTGGAAAAATGTTTTCTATAAAACAGAAATGATAAACTTGTTTGTCTTATTACTGTCACCAAACAATATCTGAACTCATGTTTGCAGACTATAATTGGCAGATTTCCACTTATGCCATTTTTTTGTTTCCTTCACATTTCTGTTCCTGGTATCAGTAAAAAAGAAGTGTTAATTAACCTTAGCAGCAAAGCAATGCAAGACCATGTTCTGAATTCAAAACATCTTCTGACAGGAGACTGTAATCTGCAGTAAATTGTAAGTAATGCTGGCCTGTCAATTAAACAGGACAAGATAGGGAAAAAGGGCAGAAGATCTTCACATTGTTTTCTTGAACTGAAAAGATCAACAACTTGGTCAGTCAGAAATAATTGTCTGCATCACTGCTTGCAATTACTTTTAATGTGGCTGTGGTAGTATCTGCTCGCTGTGCAGTACTTGTGAGCCAGGGAGATGAAACAATGTTTGTTCATGTTTTTGAAGGATGTGACTCAAGGAGAGATGTTTCTCTGCAAAACTGGAGGTGTATTTCAGAAAGAAATGCACAGAATAATGACATTCTCTAAGTTGTCTGAAAACAAGTACAACAAACTTCTGAAACAGGACAAAATTATTCGGTGTAGCACTAAGCATGGATAACAAGAATAATGCTGTGTGGGGCCTGGCCGAATAAAACTAACTTAATTGAAGATATTTCTGTATAATTGCTTTCTCTTTGTTGTTGTTGTTTTGTGTTTGGTGATCATAATCTTTCTTTAAACAGCTACCAGTCAAACTTTTCCAAACTCAAGGAAAGGAGGCTCTGTGGAAAAGAAACATTGTGGTTGCATGGAGGGAGTAGCTCACAGCTCTTGTTTTTTCAAAGCCTTCTGGAAGTAAGAAAGAACACCAAAACCAGGCCCCCAAAGTGGCTGCTGCCAGAGGGTCCTTACAAGGAGGAACCCAGAAAGAAAATACAGGATACAATGAAGAACATATGTAGAGGAAGAAAAAGTCCAAAGTAGAAGTAGTCTTCTTTTTCCAAATTTTCAGTTCCAGTGGAAAATTTTGATAGGGTAGATACAAAGGTCAGCCTTGATAGGGTGGATGAAAACTAACAAAGTCCTACATGTTTTCTCCCTGCATGTTTCTTACCTGCACATTTCTTACCTGCAGTTTACTTAGTAGTAATATATGTATATTATTACATATATATATATATATACACAGGAAAACAGATTTTTCTTGATTCCTTTTCAGGTTTATTTTTTTATTTGTTTGTTTATATCTCATTAGATCTTTATGTGTTTTTCATAAGCAGTCGATATCTGTTTTTTAGTCATCTGCTCCTAGAAAGTTCATACAAATCAGAAAATGGAAAAATAATATTTCTAGTAATATGGTTTCAGAATTCAAATGATATTTTCAATACGTGAGATCAAGGAAGACTGAGGTATGTGGAGTTTTTTTGGTTATTGTTGTTTGATTGCTTGTTTGTAGTAAATAAACATTTAAGTTTGTTAATTTATAAAATCAAATACACAATAATGAAAATTGAACAACAAGCTAGAAAAGATTATAAGCACCACAGGCCTCCTTAGTTTTTTAATTATGAAAGTTTCACACATAGAGGAAAAAAATTATTAGAAGGAAATTGTACTTAAGAGAGTACAATTACAGATGGCATGTTAGCCATTTCATGAATAAATAAATAAATAAATACATACATACATTTCAATGGATTTATAAGTTTTATTTTTTGTGGTAATTTCTTATTATTTCTGAGGTTTTACTGAATGATCTATTGCTTGTTGTCCAAATCATGTCATGATTTTGCTAATTAATAATGAAAACATCTCTTTGTGCCACTACCAGAAAGAGTTTCAGTTCTGCAGGTGAAATTTATTAGTGTGAGCTCTATATAGACATGTTACACTCCCAGAAAAAAAAAAAAAAAAAAAAAAAAAAAAAAAAAAAAGTCAATTTACAGACCACTGTCCTTTGTTGTCTCATGGGTTTTCTCCACTTACCCTCAGAATCAATCTCTTCTACTTTCTATTCCTCTCTAAGGAGTAGTTTTTTGTTCTTGTGGGAAGGATGCCCAGTTTAAGCACAGTCTATACAACATCCTATCAGTGAATTTGAGATTTCTACTGAGGAAAAAATAAAATCCAAGACCCCTTGTACAGATTAACTACCACCAAAAACAAACTCAGCTTTTCATTATCAAGACCTTTCATCTGGGTTCATATTAAAAGAGAAAAGAATAAAGAGAGGTAAGAAAATAAATGTTTTGCTATAAATTAGCTACAAATAAATGCCTTTTGGCATTCACATGACTACCCCAATATCTTACCTGTCAGTAACAATTTGCTCACACGATTTGCAAGAGCAAGGAAGCATGAAATGACTTGTCCCTAGCATTACAGCAATGTCAAGAGAGTTCCCAGCTTGTGCTAGATCTATCATTTGTATTTCTAATTTAAGCAGCTGAATTCCAACAGCATCAACTCTTCCCCTGAACTATTTTACAATTGCCTGCAAACACTTGTATCTTGTTTGTTTTTCTCAATCTTAAAACAAAGGTGGACAATCAGCTTAATATGGTTTCCAAGTTTCAAGTACTGCTCTGTCTCTCCAGTCACCAGAATGCCATCCAAACAATACCATGCAACATCTGTTCTACAGTGATTTGGAAAAAAATAAAAATAAAAAAATTCACTGCTACACTCCTGCATCCCAAGGCAACAAGTTACACTGGAGTAATCTTCTTAATAACTGATGGTAAGGCAGGGTGACCTGGTAAGCTGCTACAGAGCTCGGTGAGCCCCTGCCCTCCGTGACACACTGGATGAAGGAGGCATCGATCCATGTCTGAGAAAAGTTTAATTGCTACTTTATAATCCTCATAAACTGGTACACCACCATCTGTTTCCACTACAGTGCACATACAACAGGGGAGATTATTCCCTTGTTTTCAACATCCCTGCTCTGCTGTTTCACTGAGACTCTTGGAAGCATTTGGGATGGCTTTTGTACAGAGATGTGGAACTGCTCTGCCTTTGGACTGGATTTTTGGACTCAGCACTGTTAACAGAGCCCACTCCCTAACGTGAGAGTGAAATTTTACATAATGAGCAGTTGCCTGCTGTCTAATGCCTAACCTCTCGCAGCCTCTGAATTCCCCTTGTGGGAACTGCTTCCCCCTTCCCTCCCATACAGTGCCAAACCTTCATCTACTGCTCTTACATTCATTAAATTATTCCAGAACCACTCTCTCCATCAATCACTGATATTTGGCCCTCATTTTCTGCCCAACATGCCACATGTGCTTTTAAATACTTGTTCCTAAGATGGGCTGTAAAATTGCATCAGACACACATGCACACGCACACACACACACACACACACAGAGGCAACAACTGATTGTTTGAAATGATCTGAGATGTGCTCTACCTTAAGTGATGTTCCACCACACTGGATTGCAGGGTTTATTGCCTTTATTAAGAAGACCAAAAGCCTGCCATGGTGAGGGAAGAGCAATGCCCTGTCCCTGGGAGGTGTGTTGCTGGCACACCAGGGGAAGAAGGCAATGGGTACCCTGGGATGAAGGAGAGACAGGAAAAGCAGACAACACTCAGCCTCTCTGATGACATGAGACCCCATAGCAAGCAGGCCTGATGACCTGCTCTAGTGTATTTAGCTCGGGGACAGAAAGCTTTTATTCCCTCAATGTATTTCCCTCTAACATGCTTTGGATTGTCACACACGTTATTTTTAATTTATTTTTTTTTAGATTTTAAGTTTGTTGCCTCTTTCACAGGCACAGTACTTGTCACAAGGTGATCCTGCTCTTGGTGGAAATGTTTAGAAAATAGTAAAAGTCACTGTAACTTGAATCTAGCCATGTGAGTGCCCAGCAGCAGACAGGCTGGTGGTGCAAGAAGGTGTTCAAAGGCTTCATCATAACACAGTCAAATGTGAGCAGAATCACACAGGATCACACAGGTGTATAGCTTGCCTGAACCTCACAGGGTGACTAGCTGCAGCTACACTAGCACTGTTCTGCACTGGAGGTGCACAGTTCTGTCCAGCACCTTTAGGCATTGAAATCCTGTGAGTTACTGCATTTTCTGTCCTATTTTACCACTATTAGATGAACTCAGATGACCAGTTTTTTAAATAAAAATAGTTAACACATTTTTAGAGAACTGAAAAGCAGCAGTCACATCTAAGTATCGAGTATGACAAGTACTGAGATTTTCTTAAACTATAAAAAGACAGATGGTCTGGCAAACGGCTTGGCAGTTAGCCTTTGCTCTGGCTAACCAAGAAACTGATGAAATTTCACATGCTTTAATTATATTCCTATTTTCAAACCACATTTCTAATGTTTTCAGGGTTGTAAGAGGCTGTGCTAATCTTTTTTTTTCTTTCTTTTCTCTTTTCACTTTTTTTTTTCTTCTAAAAGTGAATATCTCTACTACTAAAAATATCTCTATCATGGAAATCAAAGCAGAAATCATTCAGATTGACTTATCTTGTCCAAATACTCTAAGTTGATCCCATCCTGCAGGGAAGTCATTTACTCACAATTAATAACAACAGAAAAACAAACAAATAAATAAATAATAATAATAACAGCAATAATAATAATAATAATAATAGTAATAGTAACAACAACAACAACAACAGTAATAATAATAATAATAACAGTAATAATAATAATAATAATAATAATAATAATAATAATAAAATAATAAACAGGTAGGTCTTCAAGTTGTGCGTGCCTGAATTAAGGAGAACGCATGGACAATATATGCACTCATTCACAGCAAAATATCATATATACACTAGAACAAGCATTGCAATTTAATGCAAAATAAAATAAATATATATAAAATATAAATATAAAAAATAAAATTCAAAATTCATGAACTAACTTGGAAAAATATCTGTGAAAGGTTTCAACAAATCACTTTCAACTGTTACTAATAATACATTATGTAAGGGCTGTAGATGCAAGCAGCAGCAGCAGTCAGAAACAAGGTGGACTAGGGAAGCTCAGCTCTTAGGGTTTATTCAATAAGAAGAAAGAAGGATCCATTAACACAAACTATACTGTATCCTGACCTTTGTACTCTCTCTTTGATACTCTCTCTTCATGTTTTTCCCCTTTCAGCTATTAACTTAGTACTGCAAAAATTCTTCTTTACAAATAATTTCACTAGTTTTCCTGATCTAAATTTGAATACTGGTGAAATCTGTCCTGCAGCAACATCTGACTCCAGACATCTCTATCATACCACAGTAGCACCCGATGGCAGCTTCAGGAGTTTCACATTCACCATCAGCCAGTTCAAACCTCAAGATGTCTATATGGACCAACCCCCCAGAACACCACCTTAGTGCTACCTCCCCTTATGTTGTTGGTGAACCCAGAGGGGTCTTCATGAGTGTATTGGGTTTATGTGGCAAAATTTTGGTAGCAGGGGTGACCTCTGTGAGACAAATCCATAAACTGCCCCATGTCAGATAAGGGCCAATTTCAGACGGCTCCAAAGGGACCCACTGCTACCCAGAGCCAGGCCAATAAGTGATTTTGTTTGAGTCTCTGTGAGAGCAGATTTAAGAAAGGAGAAAAAAATGCTGTGCCACAGTGACTGGGAGACAGGCATGACAGCCAGCCCTGCAGCCCCCCAGGTCAGAGCAGCAGTAGGGCAGAAGGTGCTCCAGACAGGCAGCAGCAGTTCCCCTGCAGCCTGTGGAGAGGCCCCTGGTGGAGCAGGCTGTCCCCCTGCAGCCCATGGGTCCCACATGGAGCAGATCTCCACGCTGCAGCCCCCCCATGGGTGGAGGAGCCCCCGGTGGAGCAGGTGGATGTGGCCTGGAGGAGGCTGTGGCCCATGGAGAGCCCCTGCAGGAGCAGGCCCCGGGCCGGAGCTGCAGCCCGTGGAGAGGAGCCCCTGCAGGAGCAGGGGGTCTGGGGGGAGCTGCCGCCCACCCGTGGGGGACCCGTGCTGGAGCAGTTTGCTCCTGGGGGATGGATGGACCCCGTGGTACGGAGCCGTGTGGGAGCAGTGCTTGGAGAGCTGCTGCCTGTGGGCAGTCCCCACAGGCTCAGTTGGGGAAGGACAGCATCCCATGGGAGATGAAGGGTTAGGGACTGACCGCAGCCCCCATTCCCTGTTCTCCTGCACTGCTTGGGGTGAGGACATGGAAAAGTGTGGATGGGGAGAAGGCCTTTTTAGGGTTTTCTGTTATTGTTGTTTCTCACTGCTTCAGCTTGTTAGTAATAGGTAATAAATTTTATTAATGTCCCTATGCCAAGTCTGTTTTGCCCATGACGATAATTGTTGAGTAATCTCCCTGTCCTTATCTCAACCCATGAACTTTTTTCATTGTATTTTCTCCCCCTTAACATTTGAGGAGGGGGGAGTGAGAGTGCAGTTACGGTGGAATGAGATGTTCTGCCTCTTTTTTTTTTTTTTTTTTTTTGTGTGTGTGGTGATATCCCTGCACAAATGTGGTAGTTTATGAGGCAGAGTGGAAGAAAATCATCTTCCTTCAGCTGTGCCCTGTGAAGAACAGGAGTAAAGTCTAGTAAAAGGAGACTTTTTAAGGGACTTAAAAAGTGCCACAGACTTCATACAAAGCAGAACATTAATCTTTTCTCTTTGTAGGGCTGAAATGTAGTCTGTAAACCATATGAAGAAGTGACACACTTCATAAAACACGTTTCTATACAGTGCATCCAAATAAAACATATTTCTATATAGTGCACCCAAAGAACAAGAGAAGATTGCAATAATCACACCTCAAACCAGCAAGTCATCATTGAGGGCACAATATGCTGTACAAAAGGTTATATAAATATAAAAGTTATATAAATATAAAGCATACTGAAATTTTGTGAATCTTCCTACAGTGAAACAAGTCACCTTCCCAGTTACTTCTAGAAATGTATTTCCTCTTTCTAGTTGCTTTGTTTAAAACTTGCCCATCTCTGCACATAGCGAAGGAACAGCAAACTTCCTTTTCTCAGGACAAGAAAAATTACTCACAGGAAGAAAGCAGGTGCTTAAGAACGTCAAGCCTGAAATACAGGTTAGCCGGCCTGAGCAGGAGAGCAAAGCTAGGAAACTATTGAAACTATCCATGCAGGGAAAAAAACCTTTAAGATTACAAAATCTTAGGATAAACCCTTAGATGCAGAAGTCAATTTTAACCCTTTCTCGTCAGTGGTCTAGAATTTCACATCTACTGTATACTGCTCCAGAGCCACACTGGTTTCCTAATTAATGGAGTTCTTCTACTGATAAGCCTAAGGTTGACGCTTGGTCAATTCCTATCCTCTTGGTTTTTTAGTATTACACACCAGGTAGTGCAGAACATCCAGATACTAGACAAAACTAATTTTCTGGAGTCTCATATTGCCTGGAAAATCTCTAGATGCTGAGGAACCATTGCAACATTTTCCCAACGATTTCTCTGAATTTAAACCAAGCTCTTTTTTTGGTGAGATCCTCCAAATCTCTCATTGGCAGAGCAACTTTTGGGCCCAGAGGCAGCATCCAGCTGTTAGGCTTCAGCTTGAAAGTGATGGCAAAGCACACTGCAGAGGGGCTCCTGAGAAAGAGAGTTCAATAACCTGGTCTGTGAAGCCTATAATGTGGATCGATCCATATTTCTGGCTTGGGTCTGGAAATGACACGCCACGTTTTGCATAAATTAGTGCCCAGTAAATGCAACCTTCCCTGGGCTATTAGACTGGGGAAGTGGTGTTTGAACATGCATTTTTCTACATGGGCTGAGCTATTTTCATGCTGTACTGCCCATTGGCTCTGCTCTACACCCTAAATGGCTACATGTGACAGCAGGGACCACCTTGTCTCTTCCCCAAGACTAAGCAAGAACAGGCAAACAGACCAAACGATTCATCCTTTCATCTTTTCAGATTACCTGGATAACTGCCTGGTCATCAACTAACAGAGTAAAAGCTGATGCTATTTGACAAATATGGTGAAAGCAGAAGGGTATTAGTTTAAGAATTTCAGCATTAAATGGTAAAAGATTTATCTACAATGATCTGCCAGAAAAAGAAATGCCATTGAAAACCTTGTCATGCCTCTGTGTGCTGTCATATACCAAAGCACAAAGAAAGGCATTCAGAGTAAGCTTTTAAATGATTTTAAGCTTTATTGCAAATTGTCCTAAAGATATCTTAGTACGACATGGCATAAGTTGGTTGTCCATGACATTTATTTTAATTCCTATGGCATGACAGCTTGCCATGGTATCTGCAGTGTGATTCAAGAATGGAACAAAGAGCAAACAAATGTTAATGTGCCATATGCAAACAACATTTAAATTTGCTCTTGGCAGTATAATTCGAAGCATTATTCAAGAAACTTCTAGCCATGACCCTTATTAAAAATGTCAGTCTACAGTTAAGTACTTGCACCTTTTTAAATCTGCATTCTTTTTTTTTTTTTTTTTTTTTTTTTAACTTATGGCTATTTATACTGTCATAAACATACTCTTGACAAAAATTACCAGATTTATTAATAAAGTATTCAATTTTGTACTTTATAATGTGAACAAGATGGATTTCATCCAACATAATGGTTACAGAACCAGAACATTATTTTCATTTTTAATTTCAGAATTTTATATAAAATTTGAGACAAGTTAGTTCAGACAGTAACTCTCATAGGGCAGAATCTCTGTTTATACAAATAGACACTGCTATCTTCAGTGGAATTTAATCTATTTGCCGATTTTAAAGACTTCTTTGGAGGAGTGTTGCATTAATGTTGCCTATGTATACAAATGGGGTGGAGAACAGAGAGAAATAAGGGCAGTGTGCACCACGGGAGGTCAGCTTAATGACAGTTCAAGTAAACATTCTGTGTTGCAGTAACCTTTTCTGTAGAAAAAATGATCTAAACCCCCACACTGCTGTAAGAAGTCTGATTTCTGATGAAAGTCCATTTCCAAGAGAAAGCTTGTTGGAACTGCAAAATAAATCTTGAAATAGAAGAAAGACCTGATACGACAATATAACCAGCAAAATAGTCATAAAAGTTTTCTAATACACAATCCTAAATGTTTTCTAATACAAATGAAGCAATTTGTTCTGATAACTTCTTTTAACAGTATAGATCATGGTCCCCAGTGTTCAACATGCTGAATGCTAAACTAAGACAGCAGATTCCTGGGGAAAGTACTGGTGAGGATGGTCCAGGATCTGTAGCACTCTTTTCTTGTCAAGCAGCAGTGGAGAGGTCCTCGAAGAGCTCAGATCAGTCTCTCCTTGGACAGTGAGGGTACCACCACAGCCCTAATATGTAGACCACTAAATGCACCACACTGGTCAGATACTAACCTTCTGATGTCATTGAAACACAAGATTTCAGTCTTGATGGAACAGAAGGTAAAGGTAAACATTAGGACCCAAGGGAATGAAACTGCAACAGGAGTTCTGACTGGGTATCAGGAAAATGTTGTTTTTTGGAAAAAGCACCCAGCTTGCCAGAGTTCAAGGAGCATTTGGACATTGCTCTCAGACACAGGGACTGATTTTTGTGTCGTCCTGAGCTGGACTCAATGATCCTTGTGGGTTCCTTCCAACTCAGGGTATTCTATTATTCTGATTTTTCCCAATGTTTTTTAATGATGCTATACCATACATAGCATTCTGGTGATACTATAATGTCAGCACTATGTATATGTGTATGTGCCCTGTGAGTGTGTATGTGTGTGTGCCTGCTTGTGTGGAAAATTCATCCAAGGCTTTTCATTAGGCAATAACAGGGTATAATTATTTCTCTTTGGTAAAATTTTTCTAATGTTGCTTTTTCTATCCAAAGTAAAATTCGGCCAGCACATTTAATCCCATAAATATTAATCACAGGTGTCTGTATAATGTTCATTCCTAACTGGCTGTGCTGGGGAGAGGAATACTTGCTTATGTGATGTGTATTCATCAGTGCTGTGGTACTATACATTAGTTTTTAATTTATATTGTATATTTCATATGGGTTTGTTTATACTATGATGGAACACTAATAACTTGTAAAGGTTTTTCACTAAACTCATTTTACTAACATGATTTTTGTGTTAGGAAAAAGATGGTGAATTGGTGTTCAGTATTATCATTCCAGGTAAGAGCACAACATCCTAACAAACACAATACTTGAGCTTTAAGTCTATGCCTTGATAAACCCATTTACATGATTCAGGTCATAACAACTGAACATGAGATGATCTGTATTTATTGATTAAAAAATCTCACTCAGAAGGGATCCTCACAGCTTGCTGAATTTAAAATTCTAAAGGTTGCCTCAAAATAATCAACTTTGCCTTCCTGTGTGGCTGGTCTCTGGTTTACCCCTTTTGCTATTCACAACAGTATCACTTTATGCAAAGCACAGGCTTGCCTTGCTTGAAACATGGTAATGCAAGGAGTATCGTGCTATTAATTTGTCAGGGATTTCACTTGAGTTTAAGACAGCAACACTGCAACTGCATTTTTCTCATCATAGTAGGCAGCTCTATTTACACTGCCCTTAGGTCCCCCCATGCACCCACACCCACCCCTAGCTGTCAGTGTGACCATAAAACCCTGCCTGATTTCTTCTGTGAACAGCTACATGTCACTCAGCTTTCAGACCACTGAGCATGGGCTTGAACAAGCCTCAGATATAGTAGTCTTTGAAGCTTTGGGCAGGAATTGGAGGGAGTGTCACCGAAAAGGAAGTTCAACTTCCTCCAGTTTCTCTCACCCTATGGGCATCTGGCTCACATGTATTAGCCTTATAGCATACTAAATTAATTTGTCCAATCGCTGCTTATAATGATCGCATGGTGTTTTATATACATTGGTCTTGAGGTGCCTTAAAGCAACACACATCTTGCAGCATTATTTGTACTTTCAAAGATTATTTCAAAAGCCTGCAGTGCATCAGCTCTTTATTGTTCCAGTTAGACAGGAACAAATAATTGCAACTTGTAGGAGTTCTCTATTGTCTCTTACCCAAGCAATGTACATCAGATGTCAGTATTTATATTCTAGTAACCTGTCACATGGCACAAGTCTTTTATACCGGTAACTCCCAAGTTTATTAAAATAGGTGAAGAATTAAAAAATAATAATAATAATAGACAAATCAAAACTCAGGTATCTGGCAGCAGTGATAGATCTCATATTCCATGATACATCATTTTTTCTAATTGACCTGAGGCCCCTGTACACAAGAAGACCTGTTCTGGGATCACTGTCTTTAGGAAGACTGTTCATGCAGTCCTTTGGACTCTTATTTGCATGGTGTGTAAGAAAGGCAGGGTGTTTGGATAGTCACCTTCCATTATACAAAGAGAGTAACTGTCTCCTGTTCAGAAAGTAACATCCTTTCCATCCATTTCTCACAGACCTGACCTCGAGACCTGTGGGAGATATATCACAGGAGGCTGTTTCCTTCACCTTAGGTAGGTGAGCACTTATATCTCTTATAAAAGCCTTCCCCTCTTCAGGCATGGCATGCAGGGACTGGAAGACAAGTGACATGGATCCCATTCTCACTGGCCATATTTATCTTTTTTGCAAAACTTATACTTCTAGTAAGTTCCTTTGTTTGCTTGTGTTTAACACAGCCTATGATTTTTCAGGTTCCATTAAACTTCACATTGAACCAACTCTCTGTGCACACATTTCTATCTTTGCTTTCTTCTCACAGGATATATGAAGTGATATCTTGATCAGGGAGCAAGTTGGCATCTGTTTTTTTTTGTGATTGAAATGGAAAAAGACCCTTGAAAGAGTGTCTTCTCTCACCTTTGCACCAGAAACAAGCAGGAAACAACCTTTGGGTTATGAAGCTGGGTAATGAAGCTGGGGAAATGATTAATAGAATTAGTGAAAGCAGTAGAAAACTTTTTCCATGGACAACTGTCTCTTTGTACCATTTTTCATGAAACATTTCCATACATTCATTTTTGTGGCTGTGAAGAAAAAGGTGGAGGTTCAAAGCTTTCTTCTCAGATTAGAAGATTTGTTGTAGTAAAAAAAAAACAAACAAACAAAAAACAAAAAAAAAAACAAAAAAAACAACAACAAAAAAAAAAAAAACAAAACAAAACAAACAAACAAAAAAAAAACAACCAAGCAGAACTTCTGTTCTTGATTGAACCAAACTGTTTTCCAAAATCTATTTCTATTTTTGGATGTGACCAAAATCAATCAGAATCATTCATTCAGAATAATCAATCAATTATTGATTGATCAGAATAATCAATCAGAATCAATCTTAATCAATCAGAATCCATCATTCTTCTTGAGTTGCAGTTATTACTCTCCTTATTTAAAGGAAACATAGTTAAAATTATTTCACCATTTCTGAAAATCATTATCATCATCATCATCTGAGATTTGGAGGGCCAAATGTCTAAAAGGTAATCATAGATGGGAATTCTACTGAGGTACAGAAGTTACCATAAACAGAAGAATGAACAAGGTTCATTTGAAACTCATCCCTCAAAGAGATCCAGAGAAGCCCTCTCCTGGACTTGTTTTTCAGCCTTCAGCTTCAGGAACAGAGGATGACAGGCACAAAGTATCTCAGGACTCTTTAACTTAACATGGTAAGAAGAGAGATTACCTTCAGAATGCTGTGTATGAACATATACAGATATTTGTCGTTCCCATTCTACGTAGTCTGGGATTACACAATGCAGACTTTAACTGATGCAGTTTTACTTGGTTCAATTTTTGTTACTTAACCCAAAGTCATTGCTAAAATAACCTACAGCAAAAACTCCTTCATCCTATTTCTGCATATCATTATTGCTCTTATTTGTATCTCTGTTCCCTTCTGAGGAATATGACGTCTGTTACCCCATTAAATCTAAACAATGACTCAACCTGCAATGACAACACAAAGCTAGAAAATGATTTCCCAAACCCATTCTCAATAACATTTGCAATGGAGAGGTCCCTAGTAGTTATAAGAAGATGAGAGCACAGAGAAGCTGACTCACCTGGCAGTCAGAAGACCAGTCTGCCACTATTTCCAAGCCAATTCCTATTTAATTACAAGATATTTTCTAAAAGAAAATTCTACCAAAATTAATAAATATAAATTTCAACATGATTCTAAAAATGGTCTGCTTATGGATTGCTTCAATTTCCTTTCCAGCATGCCCTGTTTTTTTGCCCCTTGGCTGCATGTTTTCTTTTTCACTTTTCAAAGGAGAAAGTTTGTCATCCTTGTCAATCAAAAGATCATCAGAGCTCTTGTGTCCTGCCTCATTAGTATATACCCAATCAATTACATCCATTCTGTTTTCCTCACTATTTTCCTGAATTTCCTCTTTCACCCATGACTATTTTTAAACATCTCAAATTATCTTATATTTGATAATGACAATGAGCTTCCCCTTTTGGAGATAGTCCAGCAACAGGATCCTAAACCTAATTTGGATTTCTTGCCTCTTCCAAGACTCTTGTAAACAATCAGTTTCTTCTCACGGGAAATCAGCTTCAAAGGAGGTACTGCAGAGAAATTCCTCTAGGACATGTAGGAAGGTGTTCTGCAGAAAGAAAACAGTAACCTTACTTTTCTCTTAGCAGGAAGGTAGTGAAGTTTGCATCACATGAATTAAGTGCTTGTGAAGGCTCAGCCAACCGAACTCATACTCTCGGTGCCTCTCTCTCCTTCACAGTTACAGCTGAGTCTGAGGGAAACCAGGTCAGCTCCCTCAGTTCCTCTGGCAGGTGAACAACTTGTTCCATCCTTTTGCTGTGGTTCGCCTGGAAATCAAAAGAAACCATTTTCTGAGAAGAAGCTGGTTGTATATGCATTAATCATAGCAGTTTGTGGGGGATTCTCCTCTGAGGCTGTACAAGGAAAAGAAAAGCAAGCACCTGCTTCAGGAGGTAAGCCCTTAGGGACAAACTGCAAAGACAAGTCAAGGCAAACACTTGTCTTGCTGGTGAGGGTGGGCTGAGAAAGACCTTGCTGTAACACATGCCATAAGTGGGACATGGAGAAAGCTGGGCAGGGCAAAATTTTTCAGAATATTTCAGCACATAAAGATGCAATCAGAGAGCAGTGGGATTTTGAAAAGCATTGGAGCTTCATATCCACTTGCTGGAAATCCCTATCTGGTTCTTCTGATGTTTCACTGCTTGCAAACTGGGCTGATCATCTGAGCATTATGTACCCTGAAATGCCCAGAGCTAATTGGGAAAGAACTGGTCCCAGAAACCTTCCTTCAATGTAGAGACAAGTTAACTGGGAAAACCTCAGCAGCAAGGCAACCCTCTCCACTAGGGACCACTTCTGAACCCATTGCCATAAGCTTCGTACCTTTTGGCATGAAGGGAAGGGTTGAGAGGATTTCGTGAAGTACTGTCAGTCACTGCAGAGAGTAAGGGGAGGGCACAGCACCAGAAGAAATGTAAGTTTTGAGTAGCCTATAAGTTAAAAACTGAAGCTAAATTAAAATGGAAATCTCAATATGCCTTTCTACACTCAAGAGGTCTTGGTATCTTACTTCACATGTCACCCACAAGTGCAGCCACATACCTTCTAAAACTGAACAGAGCATACCTAAGTGTTGATAGCTTC
Source organism: Aythya fuligula (assembly GCF_009819795.1). Lineage (NCBI taxonomy): Eukaryota > Metazoa > Chordata > Aves > Anseriformes > Anatidae > Aythya > Aythya fuligula. The sequence goes on from NC_045559.1 coordinate 128,495,215, forward strand.
ATTTTTTACCACTTGACTTTTTTTTTTTTTTCCCTTTCATTCCCCCATATTGCTATTATTCCATTCTTGCTCACCTTCATTCTACCCTTTGCCTTCCTACTAGAAGGTTGTAAAATGGCGTTTCACAATATGTTCTCTGGGAGAAGAAAGAAGTATATTATCTGCCATCATCAAAATGGACAACTCTCACCACAAAGCTCGTGACTACTGAGGGATATTACTGCATCATGCCCTGTGGAGTTCCCATCCCACAACCCCACACCAACCACAATGGAGCATTCTGCAGCACCTCTACCAAACCACGCAGATCCAGCTTTCACTGGGACTTTAAAATACCTTTAATTTATCACAGTTCCAGGCCTGGAACACAGAGCAAGTCAGAAAATGTCTCAGGTACTCATTTTTAAGAGAATGTCATGTCACTCTTTTTTTTTTTTCTTTTTCCCCAAGAAATTTGTTTGAAGGTGACCTTGTAATTGTACATGTTCACATGTAACCAATGTTTCAAGATTGCTGTAGTTTTATATTACTTTTAATCGATGCAACACATATTAACTAAGTACTTCATTGTGAACTTGCATGATTTATTAGGTCTTCCTTCATTAATGTGTTTGATCAGAAAAGTAATTAAACAATGAACTGTGGCAGCAACACATACTTTGCATCAATTATTAAAAGCAGGTTTCTTAGAATAAAAATGTGATAATGAATGCTTGAGCTACCATGGGTTACACTTTATGTCAAATTATCTGAACTGTTAGTAATACTAATACTTGGCTTTGCCACATATGAACAAACTAGATATGACAGTGGTGAAGACAAGCATACTAAATTTGTTTCCAACACTGATACTTTAAATAACAGCAGATAAGGATTGAGTTCCTAGACTTGAATTACTATGCAGGTATGTCCTATATATTAATATCTGTCTTTTAAAACAATGCTATGCCTCTTTTGTCATCTTCATTACCAGTTACTAAGTATACTCATACCATATCCGGAATTTGCTATGCTGAACACAGAAGGTATTAGTAATGTCTACATGGATAAAACAATATTTAGATCCCCCATGTGGAATTTTAATCTAAAAAAAATAAATAATTTATTTCCTTACTTGTTTTTCAAAACGCATTCTTCCTGTTCATTTTCCTATGGTTTATTAAACCTAGTTTATGCCAATCAAATTACCCATGTTGAGAGTTATTCAGACCTCACAGGATTGTTCCTTAGCAGACAACAGTGCTGCTTTCCTGGGTGAATCTCATTCTGCTCACATTCCTCTGTCAGACACTGAGAATTGCACTGACAGGGCATATTCCACACTTTCTTCCCTCTCAGTTATTTCTGAGGAAATGTTCTCATATATTTGTCATGTTTAGTATAAGAATAAAAATAATAATAATAATACTAAAAAAGTAACCGTCCCACATTCCAAGTATTCATTCCACTCTTCCTTAAATGCCTTAATGCTATGTAAAGTTCCCTCTATCATAATCCAGGATTGAGATAATAATCTATCAATTTTATTTCATATGCTTGATGCGCTCCTCAAACATTGGACCCCAACTGTTTTGAGAAATACTGCATCCCTACAACCATGCGTTCATACCTGTGTCTGTCTTATTAAAACACATAATTTTGAGAAGTAGTTTCCTCTTTATTCCCTGTTAATTAAAATCTAGCTTAAGCCTTCTGCACCACCATAAAGTATTTGGACTGAATTTCCTCAGTAACAGTTTCATATATTGCTCAGATCATCTCCCAGATGTGGCCAGCCATGAGCTGATTAACTTCTCGACCAACAGGACATTTGGAGGAATACATTTCTGTAATGGGTCTCAGCTTGTGCCAGAGAAAGGGAATGTTCCTATGAGTGGGAGTTTACTGTCTTTTGTGAAATTGGCTTACAGTATACCATTGCCATCTGACTTACAAAAGGCACACTCACTTCCATCTGGCTGAGTTAGTAAGTTATCTGCCTGCACCTATCGTTCACTTCTAGATGACGGCACATTATGCAAATGCTGGCACTCTGATGGGGAACAAAGATAAGCAATAAAAATCAGTGTTTTTCATAATCAGTGTACATTTCTTAGAACTTCCGTGTTCCCCAACAGACCTCCAGTTTCCCCGATTCAGCCAACTGAGCACAGCAATGGTTCTCATCTAAATAACTACTTACTGCAAATGCCTTACTGTTACCAGCTCCTACTTTCCATTCTTAAATTGACATCTCACTGTGCATCTGTCTTCCTTTTGTCTTATGCAGAAGCCAGAGCACACATACCCCACAAATGCAAGAAGTACAAAAGAGCCCAACCCTGCTCTGGATGGATTGGGAAGGATTTTGAATTAAAATTGTTCTAAAATCCCTTGATTCATTTAAGTGCTACTCCCACAACTGTTAAGCTTCTTACCACTATGAATTTACAAATATGTACATTCTACCTGTACTTACAGTGTCACATTAAAATTTCAAGAAGCTGCAAATAACACCACAGCCCACCCCAATTTTTATTACACTAAAAACAGGCTTTTATGCAGGATTCTTTAGCAGATTTCATTGCATTGTACTACAGAATGACAATACCAGGATCTTTCATAATATTTTGATGCTACACTATAACATGCTTAACTTTTCCATTATATGCTACCAGATACAAACACTCTTTCATATAGAAATATTCACTTTAATCAACTTAACTAAGAGAATCTTCAACCTGCACCATGGTAAATATGTTATACAAGTTTGGCTGACCAGAGTTTGATACAGCCTCAAGGCTCCTTGATTTTGCATATTCTAGGAGTTACCATTAAATGTGATATAGATAAAAGAACATTATTATCAGTAGGAAAAAAAAAAAAAAAAATCTGCTTGCAAAACACATCATCCTGCAACACAACCAAAGATAATTTAAGGACAGTGTTAGCCTTTATCTGCAATAAAGACTTAAACAGCAAGCTTCTATGAAAAATTTATTCTGATAAGTATCCAGACATGCTTCTATCTGACCCACAGCACTCCCACTTGTTTCACCTTCCCTGCAACCTGCTGTGATGCTAACCCCTTGTTCTGCTTTATCAGCTCCCAACCTTGGGCTGAGCTTTCAGGTTCTCATGTTGTTTGAACACCGTTGGCATCATACTTCAAAAAGTTGCCTTCTGTTATCTCAGACGTTTTGTGAAAGTCCAATTGAAGATGTTTTTCCCAAGTGGGTGCTGGAAACTGAATGTTTCATTTTATCATGTGCCAGCTTTGGTTACAGCAAGAACTCTCTGTACAGCAGTCAGAAAGGGATTTTTGCTTGTAAAATGTGTTAGAGCTCATTCAGAGCTAAATGACCACAGATCTCCTCTCTGTCCTACAGCACATTTCCATTTTGCCTTAGCTTAGGTGCAATGCTGGAGTCCCTTTAGGTTAGATTTAAATATCTGTGCCTTTATTGCAATTCACATTTTACTCATACTGCAGTTAAGGCATGGACCTTCGGAGCAGAAGCAATTTCACATTGTCCAACCTTACTTAATAGTTTAAGCTTATAGAGTACTTCTAAATGTCTTGAGACATGAAAGAACAAGGTGAACAGTGTTTCAAGGGAAATTCCTAATCGTGAATATTTAGTGACCTTTTCAGGATTTGGGAACAAGCTCCCAAGCTACAGAGGGGAGGAAGAATGACATTATTTGGGAAAAAAATAGGCACTAAAAAGAAGACCACACTTAGAGGTCAGGTAGTGGAAGAGTGCTTGTGCCATGATAGTTCCCCCAGAAGAATCTCCACTCATCGAGTCCAACCTCCAACCTAACGCTAACAGCCCTCCGCTAAACCATATCCCTAAGCTCTACATCTAAACGTCTTTTGAAGACTTCCAAGGATGGTGACTCCACCACTTCCCTGGGCAGCCTGTTCCAATGCCTCGCAACCCTTTCAGTGAAGAAGTTCTTCCTAACATCTAGCCTAAAACTCCCCTGGCTCAACTTAAACCCATTCCCCCTCGTCCTGTCACCAGGCACGTGGGAGAACAGATCAACCCCCACCTCGCTAAGCTGATCATGCAAGGGCTGAGCATGCAAAGACAATAAGAAAAGTATCAAACTTGTTGATAGAAAAACACATGCTTGTGTGGTGAAACAGAGGAAAAATAAGTTTTAAGATCCATTCACTATTTAGAGTAGTTGGAGAGATACCTCTTAATATGAAAGAGCAGAAGCTGCTAGCTTGCTAACCATTGCTTTCAGGTAACTGCTTGATAAGGCCTTTTATTCCACACAGAATTTGCTGAGGAGGTTTTAAATGACTGTGATCTGCCAGTGATAACTCTAAATCTAAAATCCATCTCCTCACCTCTGGAGATGGCTACTCTATGTCTCTCTAAGATACATATCTTTCCACGATGCACATTTATCTGTGCAGATGAAGATCCATGGATCTGAATGACCTCCTACACTCTCTGCTATATGCACTAGGGAAATGAAAAAAAAAAAAAAAGTTTTATTCACACAGTTACAGTTTACCTCTTACCTAACAGATAAAGTCATTACTTCTGGAGACAGGCAACTCAAAACTACAGTAGTCTTTCTGCTTCTCAGAGTTATTCACGTAACAGTCTGGTCAGTCTGGTGGTCCTCCAATTGCACCAGGACTGTAGAGCAAATATCTAATCTCTTTTTTCCCTCTGCTACAAAGTATTTCTTGTTCACCAAGGCAACCAGCTTTCCATCACCACTAAAAAGACATGCAGGCCTACTTAAAAACAAACAAAAATTCAAATTTTACATGGCACAGAGTTATTTGCAGGTATATGAAAATTATATAGATTTAACCCCGCTGCTGTATGTTGATATTTCAGTCTTCAAAGTGCTCTTCTTCTTATTGGGCCACTGTTAATGTGAAATGCCATGCTTGAGAGCTTCATATGGACAACTTATGCCTTTCCAATGTCTCTTTAGTTTCTCTACACTAGTGTGCCACAGGAAGATCAAATTCTGCCATTTTTCTTTGTTATTGTTGTAGTATTGTTGTTGTTTAAAAGGACTGAGAAAATAATCTTCTCCAAGAATACATTTTCTTCCACACTGAATCATTCTTAAGTATTTGTACTGTAAACATGATTCTAATCAGACCTTGTACTTTTCAAATCATTGCCTCTTCCTCAGCTCCCCAGGCAATAATGAAGGCAAAAGACAGATGTTGCTGGGTAGTTCCTATGTTCTTGAACCTGCACTGGAACCCATCTTTCTTACCATGATGCAGTCAAGATTAATATATACTTTTATCTCTCAAGTGAAAGTGCAGCATTTATTCTAATGAACACTGCCAAGACTCAAGCAAGTTTATTTCCAGTGGACCATTTTATCTGCCACTTTTCTTAATGGGAAAACAAATGATGAAAATGAAGCCTAGCAGACAAAAGTATAGAAATACCTATTAAACTAGAAATAAATTCAGAGTTTAGAGTAGTTTTCAAAGCCAAACATAATTTATTTGATCAAAATCAACAAGCCCCCCCCCTTCAACTGTCATGACCATGCACTTCTGTAATATGCTCAGAGGAGTGTGTACCCTAAAGCACATATGTGTAAAATATGTATAATACCATCATGCATCTATTGGAATTATTTAGAGGACAGAATGTGTCTGAAAGGCCATACTAAAAAGGATATGTTATATGTTCTAAGCTGTGGAAACTGAAATGTGAATAATTTTAAAAGATATTAACTGCAGGAAAAAAAAAAAAAAAAAAAAAAAAAAAAAAAAAAGACATTTGTGCATTTTCTAGATCTAGTAAGTCTGACTGTAGTACTTTCTCTTCTCTCTGGTCCTAGACAGGGTGATCACATTTCTTTCCAGATTTACTGTCTATACATGAAACAGCAGAAAAGAAGAGGACCATAAGGAAGAGACAGACCTCTTACCATGAGACATTTAGGTCTGTGTAAGATAAATACATGAATACAGAATGCCTGTGTCTGAAAGTGATCCAGTAGTCTGCCAACTGCCTGGCACAATGAAGGCAGGTCCAGTGCTCCTCCTCCTCATCAGCCTGCCCTATACTTCTGCAGCCTTACAAGCACCTGCTTCACACCAGCTGGTCCCCCAGGAGACTGTGTTTCCAAAGTCACAAACAAGCCTGCAAAAGGCACACAGCAAAACTATGTCTTTCATGTTGTCATCAGATTGTCTTTATTGCATAACAATTGAAAGGACAAGCCTGCTGAAATAGGGAACAGATCCAAAACTTGCTGCTTAAAATGATTTAATATATGCCTCCTTTTAAATTCCTTCTCTTCATTTTGGAAGATCTTCTAACACACAAAAACCAGATTTTCTTTTTAAGTGGAGTTATTTATTCTTAGGTATATGGAAGGGGATAACTTTGTCTCACTTTCTATATTTCACTGAGTTTGAAAGACCACAAAATTTCAATGCAAATGTAAAGTGTATGAAAGCATTTGAATCAAAGAATCACAGTATAGCTTGGGTTGGAACAGATATTAAAGACCATTTAGCTCTAACCCCCTTGCCATGGGCAGGGATGCCACCCCCTAATTCAGTTTGCCCAAAGCCTCATCCAGCCTGGCCTTGAACACTTCCAGGGATGGGGCATCCACAGCTTCTCTGGGCAACCTGTTCCAGTGCCTCACCACCCTCTGAGGGAATAATTTTCTGTTAGCATCTGATCTAAGTCTCTTCTCTTTTAGTTTAAAACCATTCCCCCTTTTTCTATCACTATCTACCCACCTTTTCTGCTCTACATTTTCTGGCCACCCCTCTGCTGATACGGCCCAGGATACAGTTGGTCTTCTGGGCTGCAAGTACCCACTACTGGCTCATGTCAAGCTTTTCATCCAGCAGAACCCCTAAGTCCTCTCTGCAGGTATTCTCCCCATGAGTTCTTCTCCCAGTCTGTGCTCATATCTGGGATTGCCCCAACCCAGGTGCAGCACCTTGGACTTGGACTTATCGAACCTCATTAGATTCATATGGGCCCACTTCTCCAGTTTGTCCAGGTCCTTTTGGATGGCATCCCTCTGTTGAGGGTGCACTTGATCCCACTGTCTATGTAATTAATAAAGATATTAAATAGCTTTAGTCCCAAGATGGACCCCTGAGGGATACCACTTGTCACTGAGTGACCAAGTTATTTGGCCTACCTATAGGTTTTTGTTTGGTTGGTTGTTTTTTGTTTTGTTTTGTTTTGTTTTGTTTTGTTTTGTTTTGTTTGGTACATTTTTTTCACGTTTTATGGAAAAATATTGCATATCTAACATTCGGCCAAATAACTAACTTAGTTAACTTTGCCAAGTAGTATTAAGAGCTACTTCAAATTTTCTTTTAAATCCCTAACTCATTGAATTAATTCCAAACATTGCAGGCATCTCTTCACATTTAATGTTCAGGAAATCTGTATTTCCTGTAACGGTTGTGCTGCAGATATACCCTTCAAAGGAAGTAAGGAATCCTCACAGGTCTGTCTGTAGGCACTTATTGTATTAAGTGCTGAATTCTGCATATAAGAAGTAGCAGGAAAAAAAATAATAATATTTTCCATGATACTTTCTTTGTTTATAACTCTACAGTTTTCATAGCCCCTCATAAACTATTCTTTTGGCTGTCCTTTCCCCCTTTTTTAACTATAGTATAGTTACTACAGGTGCTTTTACAACTCACCAATGACTAATGCAAACCCAGATTAAGAATAAAACTTTCCAATGAAATGTAGAATCAATAATTTTTCATGCAGGCTACTGCCAAAGGTAATCCTGAAGGCTCTTTTGTCAGCAAATGCTTCACAGCATAATAAAATGAAATCATTTAAGGCAGGCAGTCACAGACTGTAAAGGATATCACATATAACAAATGACATTTAAAGAGGCTTCAGAAGTTCTGTAAGTGCAACCTGTATCTAAGTCAAGGCATTACATCTCAAACTTGCGGCTGTATGTTTTAATGTTTTGCTTCAATGTGACATTAACTCCCTTTGGCATCTTTCGAAATCATAAATCCATACAAATCAAAAGTTTAAATATTGTCAAGATAAATAAAATTGTAGTGATATGCCTGCAGGAACTCTTAAGGTCTCTGATTCCTTTTAGAAACTCTGTCACCACGTTGAGGAGAGGCTGGCATGATTTTACTGCTTCTGATGGAGATAACCCAGTGCTGAATACTACCAGAACTAAGACTGAAGGAATCAGAAATACACTGCTAACTCTTTACTGCCCTGGTTGGTTCAATGCATGTAATTCCTAAATCCCACCCATCTCAGCTAATTCATATTATTTGAATGCAAACAATTCTGCATAAAACAATAGTAAAAGGATTAAAAAAAAAAATCTAAGGATGATATCTCCACATGGTATCTAGGTTCAGAATTGCAACAGCTCTTTCAGTGAAATGTCAGGGTTTCTTTGCTTCAATTTATTTCTACAAAAAAAAAAAAAAAAAAAAAAAAAAAAAAAAGTGGAAAAAAATAAAGAAAACATTTTCCTTAAAAAAAAGGGGGGGGGGGGGGGGAAGGGAGGGGGAAGGAGGGATTACTAACCAGCTCAAAGACCAGGTTCTTTTTCTAAGTATGATTTGCTGTTGAAAGTTCCTTTTTATTTGTCTGTAAAATACTCTCATGCTTTATTGACAATTAATAAAAGTAATAATGATACACTAACAAGTCTGCTGAATTTAATGTGTCATAAAGAGTTCACAGCTTCATCCACGTGTCACTATAATCAAGGGAAACCAAACAGATTTGTATAAGAACATTGCAGATTTAAAATGTAGATCAAATAGAATTGAGTCCTGCTTTAAGTTAAAGGGTCTAGGGTTTTGAAGGAGTTACAGTTTTTTTTTTCTTGTATGATCCCCCATACAGTGCTGAAAAGGATGGGGAAGTGCACAGATGAACACACTTTCACTTCCATGTACTGCTGCATATATAGTTTCTTCTGAATATGTGAACTGAATTAAGAAAAAAAGAACTGTGAATATCAGTGAGAGCAAGTGAGACTGTCTGATCTTGGAAATGTTCAAAAGCTGTCTGGATAAGGACCTTGGCAACCTGCTTAGGTGGTCATGCTTGAGCAAGGGGTTAGACCAGATGACCTCCAGAGGTCCCTTCCCATCTCAACCATGCTATGATTCTGTAGTTCTGTGAGTTCCACAAGTAGAAACAATAAATAACACCTTAAATCATATTCTGCTGAAATGCAAGATAAATATCATAGAGTCATAGAATCATAGATTTATTTGTATTAGAAGGGGCATTAGAGAGCCCTGAATTCCAGTCCCCCTGCCCTGGTCAAAGGCTACCTCCCACTAGACCAGGTTGCCCAAAGCCCCATCCAGCCTGGCCTTGAACACTTCCAGGTATCAGACATCCACAGCTTGCTGGGCAACCTGTTACAGTGCCTCACTACCCTCAAGGAGAAGATTTGTAACATAGACGAAGTGTAACATAGGAAAAAATCATGAGTAAGAAAGAATTCCCAAAGCCCTAACACCAACTTGAGCCTCATGCACCAGCATTTTTGAAATAAGATGTTTTCTTTAGCTTCTTTATGTTACTTAAAAGTCAGAGGATAATCAAGACTGTGTGGTAGAGATGGCTGGTGGAACACAACGTGTAGGGTTGGCCAACTTTACCAGAGCTGGGATCCATCAATTTCAATATCCTGTTTCCAAGAGCAGTGAGTACCAAATGTTTCAGAGAGCATTATAAAAACTGTCTGTCATGGACAATTAAGTAAATCACTCCTTCATGGAGGAAACCATCTCTCAGATTCTGGGCCTTAATCAACAGAACTGAGGATGGAAAATCTCTTCTGGATGAATGAAGCCACTCCCCTTCTACTTTAAACAATCACATCTTGTAATGACCTTCAGAAAATGATCAGAAAAAAATGGTCAAGCTCCAAAGTGTAAAATTTTGTCTCATTACTCTAAGTGGATCTGTCTCCAATGTAACTATGATACATCTACACATCTCTTTTTCAGCCTTAAATTCCTCACATCACTACTGGCTTATGACAAAATGCATCATAAGCTAATATCTTGTATTTGGTGGTAAGCTTTAATTTTACAGACTTTCACACCAGCAGCAGTATAGCTCAGCTCCAGATTCAAGCACCTAAATTTAGATGACCAAATGTAGTTGTTGTAGATGTCTTAAATTTGGGGCTGGCCTCCTGTTGACCTCAGCTGTGAAGTTAAACATACAAAATACAATGTAAAAGTAATGCAAAGTACAAAGTACAGTAATAAGGACGACAAGCTGTGAACCAAGTTTAAGCTCAGCCATTTGACTTCAGAGCTGGGAAACCTCACAGCTCATCTTACACCCTCATAGTCAGGATACCTCAGCTGGGCTGATGGAGTAATTCATAAAGCCACTGCAACTGGTTTACTTTTCTTGTTTATTTTTTCTCAGACACTAACCAGTAGCCCACCCACCTCCCAGTGGACTTTTCCCAAATTGGAGCTGAGTAGTGTTTCTTAAATTATGTCACTGATATATTTGCCACAACATTTTCAGTGCGTTACCTATAAAGATACTGTTGGTGTGCCTGAGCCCAGTTTGAGACAATCTGGACCATGTTTAAGCTGTGGGTGGTTCTTCACTGAGTGGCTGACACTCACTGAAAATTTAACAACATTTCTGTTAGCAAGTCAGATGGCCAAGAGTGATATTTAGTTACTAGTGTAAGCTCTGTTTATCTTGGCAGCAAATTTGGAAACACTTAGAAGTTTAAAAATGGGAAATAATAACCAATTTCTAATGTCTGCATTTAATACAGGTTATTTTATATTAAACATTTTGACAGCTTTAAAACTGAAAATAATAATCATTGAACTATTCTGGATTCATATACATCTCAGAGTTATGAAAATAATGAGTAGTAGTACCTGAATTTCAAACACACTTTTTCAAGAATCTTATACTCATTTGATTACACCCAGTTTACTTTAGAAACCTGTTCTGAGCAGTCTGAAAATGATAAAAATGAAAAGCTACACCTGACAGATAAATCCATGAATGTAAATTCATGTCTTCCAGAGTACATATGTGTGTCCAATACAATCCCATAATATTCCTGAGAAGAGAATCCCATTAATAGTACATTATAATGATGAGAGACTTTTTAAAATTTAAGGAGAGGGAGTGACTGGTCAGAAGAAAAGAGTAGGAAGCTATGTTGCAAATGCAAATTTAAAAAATAAAATGTGATGAGTGTATCTATCTGCACAAGTGAGGGGTTGAAAATTTCTGCTCAATCTCTTCTCAGTAAGCAACTGGGTTTTAACAATATGTGTTTTCCACTTAATAGAGAAACAATATCAATGCTAAGCAAATTGATTTACAAATCCAAGTCTTCTCATTCACAGAAGTTGTACTTCACTTGTACTTCTGCCCTAGTTCTCACTGACCTCCTTTACTGGCTCAATGTAATCTTAGAGCCATCAACATCTATAATGAACAAATTCCTTCTTTCTCAGAGAGATGACTCTTGCTTCTCACATATATATAGTTTGACCAGAAAAGTCATCTACAGAGGAAAGGAAATTTAATGTTACCAAAATGCAGCCTCCATGAGATATCATGGAATTACTTTGATTTGAGGAGTTAGAGTTTCTTATTATGATTTCTTTTTTTCTGGACAAAGTCTGAAAATTTTGCTTGAAAAAAAAATGTCAGCACTTTTAAATCTGTATTATTTTAACAGCTTGACGTGTGTATCAACAATAACAGAAGCAATATGTGTAGCACAAGAGTAAATGACCACAGTAGCCAACTAGCATTCTAAGTGCATCTTTTCTACACCAGCAATGGAAAAGATGTGACTCTAAATAACTAAAGGTATTATTTAATAGCAGTCATGCAGAGAACAGAGCTATAGTTATTGCAGCTATAAGTTGTATTGTAGCAATGCATTATAATAAGACTTTAAGCAGCATCATTGTAACCACAAAAACATGAACTTTTCCAGCACTCACACTCAGTTGTTTTCTCTCCATCCCCTACTCACATTTACTCTTTGGAAGTGGCCAGGAGCACATGTACATTAAGGAGAACAAACAGATTTAGTCAAAGGGCTGAAGTCACCACCCTCACCAGAAACAAACTGACATTACAAGCTAAGGGTAAATTAGGCTTTGAGCATGCACTTCCCTCACAACAATGTGCTACAGTCACTAGAAAGCTCCAGTGGGTTTCCAGATGTCCTACAGGAGCACAGAGCAGTTAGCCATGCTTAACTGAACAGGTCTGCAGATGTTGCCATCACTGGAATGACATGAAGATACAGAAAGAATACAGGAACCAGCCCTGGTAAGTTACATTTCTCATGTTCTAGCAAAGAATGTTGTTCCTTTATTTTATTTACTTACAAAAGGTCACATTTCTTGCCCTATGTTGTAGAAAAGCATCATGAAGAAAGTACACAGCCCCAGCTGGTGGCCTAGGAGTACAACTTAGTTATTATGGCAAGCCCATGAGTTGTACCTGTAAGTTTCTGATGGTTCCTTAAGCACAGAGCAAAAGAGCCAACAGTGAGACTGATCTCTTTGAAGGCTCTTCTACTCCTATGCATTACACACAGAATTGAGGAGAGGGAGTGATACAAGGCATTTTTTTTTTTATTTTTTTTCCCTCTCTCAGTCCTGGCCCAGTCCAGAACTGACACAGCAGAGTTTTAAAGGCACTTGGGACCTACATCAACAAAAAGGACATATATTATAAAAGTAATGTGTGTGCTATAATATCTGTCTGTTCCCCTGGAAGCTGGGCAATTTTCTCAGCACAGATATATCAGATACATCAAGCTCACAACCTCAGTTCACTGCAACCTTATGATCTGTTGATTCATAAACCTGCCACTACAGCTTACTTCCATAAACTCAGTTTGAAATTGGTCTAGTGCAATCCTGTTCGGTCTATTAACTCACAAATTGTCTTGGTCTTTTGAAGATGGCAGCAGTTGCATGTCCTCAACATAGACCAGCAAAATAATAATAAAAATAACCTTCTCTTTGCATGCAAAATCTGTTAACCTGCTACACAGGATCTGATATAAACTCTGCAGCAGAGAGAAGGAAATCTGTGTTCGGTCTGTTTGGTAAATAAACACAGAGCTCAGATCATGACTGAGCTACAGTGGCAAGTTTATGAGTCAACAGATCATAAGGTTTCAGCGAACAGAGGTGCCAAGCTTGATGATTATCTGATGAGAAAATTGCTTATGGGTAAAGAATTTAAATTTGCTTTAAGTGAATGTTGGAACAACTAAGTTTTAACTTCATTTTCCATAAATGTTTATGACAGAAAAAATTAATCACATGTATCTACAGAAAGGGAAAACAAAACAAAACAAAAATGTTATGAGAAGTTTTCTCTGAAATAACAGGTTAAGAACAAAAAGCTCTCTCAGTAAATACTATTAGAAATTACATATTTTTAGTAGTTACCCAAGAGCTACTTGAAGACACAGAGTAAGCAAATATTAAAAAATAAATAAATAAATAAAATTGGTTTGCATACACCTACGCATCCCTTTCAGCCATCAGAACACAGAAGAAATCAAACTATTATTCTCTTTCTGTATTCTTTAGATGCAAGTACAATATTCACAATAACAAACAAAGATCAAGAGACAATAGGAACAAGGAGAACATGGAAAATAAGATGAAAAGATTCACCACTGATAATACTAGAACACCAGAAACATTTTTAGAATATTTTCTTTGTCACAATTTGCAGAGGAAAAACAAAACTGGCCTACAATCTCTCATCCAGACTGTATTCTGATGTTTGCTCCTCATGTAACTGGTTTCCTCTGTATAGCATGTGTAAAGAGAAATAAATCTTCCCTCTTGGTACACAGACCTGCAGATATTTTTACCATCACTTCAACACCGAGAAGACACACAAGGTTTTCTCTTGTAACCATATTTATATTCTCTCCTTCTCTCTCCCTCCTAGCAGACATCTGAAGCCAGGATGCTTTTCTCTTGCACAAGGCAGCACACTAGAACCAGCACACCAAAACCTCACAATCTCATACCCTTTCCTCAAGCACTTGGGTAGCTCAGGATCTTCAAGAGGCTAGGCTAGAGCCTCGCTGAGGTCTGTGGACACACAAGCTGAAAGACAAAGCTCAAAGAACAAACAGGGAATAAACCTCACTGAGGCAGCTTTGTCCAGCCAGTAGGCTACACAGGTATTTCAGAGTGCAAGAAATGACAAAGCTTCTCACTGGTAAACAAATATTACAAAGCTACAGGTAGGCATTAAAAGGTTAGATACATCATTTTACAGACCATTCTGTATGATTTTAAAGAATAACGTGATCCATTTGCATATTTTCAAGAACAGGAGCTCTGACGTCACAAATTTGCTCATTTATTTCTCTCTCCATGGTCACTGTTCATTTTCTCAACTGAGAACCTGATAAGAGTGTCTGGCACATGTTGCCTTTCCTATGTGCCTTAGAAGCTAAAATTCAATATTTTTGTTTGTTTCTCCAGTTGAAATTGCCCCAAAACATGGGGCTTGAAATTACACACTGCAATCAAGCAAAAAGAATTATCACTAATAACCACTACACCTCTAGGGACAACTTAATTTCTTTTCATGACAAGGTCACCCATCTGGCTGACCAAGGGAAGCCGGCTGATGGTATATTTTTGGATTTCAGTAAATCTTTCAATACTATTTCTCACAGCATCCTTCTATACAAAATCTCTCTCATACATCTAGATATACACCTAATATGATGTGTGTGCAATTGGCTGATGGGTTAAGCTCAGAGGGTTATAGTAAATTAAGCTGATGGCCAGTCACTAAAGTTTAACAAGAGCAAGTGCCAAGTTCTGCCCCTGGGAAGGGGCAACCCTGACTGTATGTGCAGACTGAGGGATAACAAGCTAGAGAGCAGAAAGGGATCTGAGGGTTCTGGTTGATGGCAAGTTGAATATGAGTTAACAGTGTGCCTTGGCAGACAAAAGGGCCAACTGTATCCTGGGGTGTACCTAGCTGCTCAAGGGAAGGGATTGTCTTGCTCTGCTCTGCGCTGGTGTGCCCACACCTCAAGTTCTGTGTGCAGTTTGTACTACAGTATAAAAAGGACATACAACTGCTAGAGAATGTTCAAAGGAGGGCTACAAAGATGGTGAAGGATCTGGAGAGCAAGATGTGTGAGGCGCAGCTGAGGTCCCTTGGTTTGTTCAGCCCCGAGCAGAGCAGGCTGAGGGGAGGCCTCATGGTGGCCTGCAGCTCCCTCACAAGGGGAGCGGAGGGGCAGGCGCTGAGCTCTGCTCTCTGGGGACAGCAACAGGACCCGAGGGAACAGTATGGAACTGGGACAGAGGAGGGTCAGGATGGGGGTTAGGGAAAGGTTCTGCACCCAGAGGGTGGTCGGGCACTGGGACAGGCTCCTCAAGGCAGTGGTCACGTCACCGAGCCTGACGGAGTTCAAGGAGCCTTTGGACAAAGCTCTCAGGTATAGGGTTTGATTTTTGTGTGGTTCTGTGTGGAGCCAGGAGTTGGGCTCGGTGATCTTTGTGAGTCCCTTCCAACTTGGGATATTCTATGATTCTATGATGTCTATTATGTAGTAGTCACTTAAATCAGCTGAAGACAGAAATGATAAACTTTGTAATAGCTAACTTAAGTTTTGTCGTCATATAGGATAAGAATTAACTTTCTTATTTTTTGAGTTTTCTTCTTTACTTGGATTTCCTTCTCTCCCAGTACTTTGTCCAAAAATGGAGCCTGTGATAATGGTTATCGAGTGTGATTCTTACCAGCATTTCCTAGTGTTTTCCTAGTATCTCCCAGATACTTATTTCTGACTGTATTCATTAACTGCCTTCAAAGCATTTCCACAGACCTGCCTTCTCAGCGGGATCTAAGGGCTCTTACACAGCCTCCACTATGCACTGGCAAAATCTATTCAGGACTGTCTTCACCAATTTGTGTGAGAAGCTTTGGTTCATGCATTTCTTCGACAGTTTTGAAACTTAAACAGAAACTTTGGTTTATTCAGCATACACTCATAATTAGCTCTCTCCTGATTCTTTTTTGCTTCTCATTTCCAGGTGGAAAACAGTCACTCAGTGATATTCTTTGTTCTAATTTAAGAGCTAGTCTTTTCCAAATCACCTGAAGGAGTCATACTGAATCTGGATGAGTCTGCCTTGTAGGAGAAGAGCTTCTAGTTTTCTTTCAAGTCTTTGCCAACTTTATTCTTCACTCTTGATTGTTTAAATGTGACTACCATCTGATTAACACCAATGTGTCACAGCTGAGTTACCAGTTAATCAGCAATATCTTCAGCTTCCATGTGACACCCCCAAACTTTTCCAGACAGTCAGAGTTCCATAACATAATCAGAGCACCCATCCCCACAAAGGAGAAAGCTCATGCAACTGTGTTGTTCTTCACATCATTTTGTACCTATAAATCTGCTTGCCCAGGTGTAGAAACCTAATATTAAATTTCTTTCAGGAAATATTTATTTATGCACATATTAGATGAGTTGCAGACCAAAGTGCCTAGCTGCAGAAATAGGGCTGACTTGTGATGGGATAGAACATTACCATGAGATTTTGCATGATGGCAATGTGTGTGATGCAGCAAAGCTCTTGGAATAAAAGATTTTGAAGAATCCATCATCTTGTTTTGAGGAATGTTGATGGCAAATGATTTGACTTGAGGCTACTTATGTTTGACATTGTCTTTGCTTGTACTGAAACTATTCACACAGAAAACAACAACCCAGTGTAAGGAACTTACAAAGATAACCAAGACCAGAGTAGTACAGGCTGAATTCCCTTCATTCTTCCCATCTCCTTTGAATAAATAAACTTCCTTACACCCTGACAGACCAGGGAGATTAATTCAGAATGTGTATGCACAGTACACCTGGCAGACACAATAAAGTTTGGCTCAAAGAGCTAAGATGAAACAAAGGCATAAATAAAATGAGAGAAGGATTTACAAAAGGACAAAATACGGGCAGCCATTTAGAGATGACAGTAATTACTTAAGTAAATGTCAAAACTCTTCAAAGAAGCAAGGGGGATATTATTCATGAATATTTAAGGCTGAAACATGTGAGCATGTTGATTTGGAAGGTTGTGTTCCTGTCTTATTTTCTCTGTGATAGCTATGGGAATGGATATTAAAATCTGTTTCTATACAAATTAAAAGAAATCACTTACGGTTTGAGGACCTATTGATTCCTAGATGAATTGAAACCAATGGTCTTTTAGTTCACTCAAAGAACCTACAAAAGATTTATACCATTCCTGAGCCTAGCCATGAGGATGAAAACAAGTAAACAGAAGGTGGTCCAGATACCTGTAAGGATGCAGAGACACTTTCCCTACTATAGCCAGGATCTTCTGATCACAGTGTGACAACAGAAGTTCACCAGACCTCTCAGCTCCATCCCAACTTTTGACATCACAGGCAGACGAACTGACAGACTATTATACAACAAGCAACCACACCCAGCCAAGCATGGACAGAAGTTCAGCACTGCTCTGCCATACACTTTCCTCCACCATGAAATACCTTTCTACAGGGCACCCTGCTACACAGCTGTCATCTTCTGACCTTAAATGTGCACACACACTAAGCAGCTGCAACAAATTTTTTTTACAATGACTTTCCAGTATCATTAAATGTCAATATTGGCAGATGAACTTTATAAAATCAAGTGACAGCAAATAAAATGGGAGAAAAAAAAATGTGTATTGAACTCTATATTTGTGAGATTCAAGTAGGAAAAAAAAAAAAAAAAAAAAAAAAAAGGAAGGGCAGGGCAGGGCAGAGCAGAGCAGAGTAGAGCAGATCAGAGCAGAACAGAGAAAAAAAAAAAAGAAACTTATTCTAACTCTACTTAAAATGATGGACTTTGGGATGTCTGATACAATGTAAGTGAAAATGTGTGGGTTTATCATAGATAGTTCCATGAAAACTTCAATTCAGTGCCTACTAAAACAAGTCAATGCTATGATTTATTAGTAAAAGAGAGAAGGAGAGGAAGAGGGAGAGAGAGAGGGAGAAGGACAGGGACAGGGACAGGGACAGGGACAGGGACAGGGACAGGGACAGGGACAGGGACAGGGACAGGGACAGGGAGGGAAGCAGAGAAGGAAGGAAGGAGGGAAGGAGGGAAGGAATGAGCGAACAATATCAAAAAGAGAACATTAGTATACACTTAAATATATACATGGTTTCCTTGGTACACAGTCCTGGTGCCACATCCATCTCTCCAAAGGGAAACCTTTTGAGAAGGGTGATCAAAAACATGCACTAGCTTCCACATGAAGAATGACTTTGTAAGTTAGATCTCTTCAGCATGGTAAAGGGATGGCTGAGGGGAATATACAAAATCATGGCATGGAGAGGGTGAATTAAAAGAGAAGCAGAGCTGGGGAATATCTCACCACAGAAACTGTGAGGTCTGAAACTCCATAGGGATTTAAGGGTGTGGGTCTGAACAAGTACTGGAAGAGATCCAATGAGTGTAACTAAAACAGAAACCACATTAGGTACAGAGACTTCTTGAGCAGGGAATGGTCAAAAGCCAGAGGAATAAGGAGCAGAATGTTGCATGCATCTATTTTCTTTGATTTGATTTTATTCCATCATTCTTGATTTTTTACCAAATGTTTTACATAAAATGCAGCTGCTATAGAAGTTGCAGAGCTTAATGATACACACTAGAATTATCCTGTATTTAAAGTCTACTTTTCTGCCCATTTGATTAGTTTGTATTTAAGCCATAAACAACACCACTCTGCATGAATCTGAACATTAACTTGAGAAGAAAAATGAAAAGGCATCTTATATCAAAGCCAAACTAATTGCTGAGGCCATCCTTGGCCAATATAAATGATACAATTCTCAATATTCTCTCATTTGTACTGTAGGCCAAACCAGCAGCCTCAGTGAACCATGGTTAGAAGAGGATTTTACCTCCTTCCTTCTTGTCAAATTCTGCCAAGCACATGCATATCTCCAATCAGGAGATGACCTTTAAATCCAGCAAGTGTTTTAGACTCTTTTATACTGCAGATATCTTTTTAAATATGATATAGACCATGCTGACCACAGAGGTATCCAGCTAGTTTCCTTTAATGCAGTGATTTGTGTCAATTGCCACTTTCACCTAGACTAAATTAGGCAGTGAGGTAGAACTCACTCACTTGACATATCTTTAATGTTCCTGGTAAATGCTGAACAGCAGGACATAGCTGCTTGTAGTTAGCCAGAAAGTCCCTTTTTTGTTCTCACATCTGAGTAATCTGGGTTTGATATCAAGGGAAAACTTTTAAACTGTTCCATGTTGGACTAAAAGAGACTGCATATTCTTAAGCATGCTTAATTAACATAGTAAATGTGATGCTAGCTTAGGATGTTATCAACTCTAATAAAACTGACCAAAAATGATATGTTTCTGTAAATTTCAAACAGCAATTCAGCTATGTAGAGGAAAAAAAAAAAATGTATAGAGGATTCCTGATAATAGGCATTAAAATATTTGTTTACACAAGTTATTTGCTCTGGTGTCATTAGCTGATTCCCAGTGACACCCATAGGAATTCAGAACTGGAAAGGCTGATGTGATCATCAACAACAAGGACAGTTTTCTGCAAGTGTCAACAACCATTAAGGACAAAAGGGATCACAGAACATCTGCTGCCCTAATGTCCTTATTGATACAACACCCCTACCAGCCTGCATTAATATGAAAGCCTTCATACTCCTCGTTTATCTTCTAAAATTTGTCATTATGAGGAAGATATGTTATTCTTTACCACATTGACAGACTAATAAAAAATATAAGAATAGGAACAGTCTGATTGGAAAAGAAAGAAGCCAGTAACTTTGAAAAGAAAATGTTATGATTCTTCCATTTAAAAAAAAAAAATAAAAATTGTTTGCAACTTAGATGGCAAATGCCTTTGTGAATGAGAAGCAAAGTCCAGCTTACATCCATCAGAGGAGGACCAGAGATCCAACTGCCAGCTCCATACATGGGACCATCTGCTCCTTCCACCTCCAATATAATTCATGATGTTTTGTGGCAGTCTGGCAAGATCAAGCAGAAGGTGGATTATTCCAGTGATTGTGAGTGAACAGTGTCTTTAATTTCAGATATCCATAGTCCCAAGGTATTCCGCCTTCTGCTCCTTATGACTATTTTCAGAAAAGAACAATCACTAAGTTCACAGCCAGATGACTTAATTTCTTCTGTATGCAAATGCTGCTTAATCCCTTTGAGGCAAGAATATTATTCATTTCATTAAGCCAATATAAAGTCTGTCCCTTTTACATTATGGTACCAGTCTTTATCTCAAGGCTCATTGTACCTCTGGTTATTTTACATGCCTTCTATTACCAGCTATTATTATTGTACATCCAAGTGTGTACTTGTGTTCTCTACTTAGTACTCAGACATTTTGTTCCAGGAAATAAATTATTGATAACTTGTCTGCCTTGATGTGCACTGCATCCTCTGGCATGCTATTCATATATGTATATGGATGTGGGTAGTGCCCTCTGTGTTTATTGTACTCCGTGAAAGATTCCAATATATGTATGGTAACAGCTTCTTTCTCCACAGAACATTGGAGGGACAGACAAATTCTAAATTGCTTCTTCATGCTGTTGTAAAGACTCTACAAAATGTAGTCATTTAACAGCTTATTGGATGGACTTCCTGAAACAGAACATTAATGCTTAGTTATCCCATGCTACTCCATTTACATTCTCAGTACAGGGCAGGATTAGGATCTTCCAGGATGAAAAGCAGCAAGTAATTCCACCTATCACTGTTCAGAGTAATAGCACTGTCATCAGGTTCAAAAGGAATTTAATTGTTTGGCTGCACGATATTACCATTCTTTTCACTCAGCTGTCTCAGGCTGTACAGTCACCTCTGAAGAACATATTCAGCTTCATCTGATCAGAACTTCTTGTGATTTTTCCTCTGTACTTTTCCTCTGTTAGCAATGTTCCAAGACATCCACTACTATAGTTTTCAAGAACAACTGGTCCAAGGAAACATTAGACTCATCTCCCATAGTTCTTGCTTAAAAATAAATAAATAAATACATACATAATCTAGTGATGTTTATTTTTACCCTTCATCTATCACTTTCAAACAGCAAATTTTTGATAACTGACTTGTTCCATAGAATGCATTACAGACTTCTAATAGAGGATCTATCTTGTATTAATATTCGTGTATTTATTTTTCTTCTTTCTCAAAAATTTAAATTTGGTACTTTAAAAAGATACAAAACATCTACATTTAAAATCATGTTTGCTCATCAGTGTTTAATGAGCTTTTCTACACTCTGATCTATGTGTTAATTCCATCAACTCCTACATCTTTGCTCACTTTCATATTTTCTCCCCCATTTTTCATAATATGAATTAAAAATGTATAAATCAGGCTCTCTCTGAAATGGGAATATATTAAATCCTTTTTTTTTTTTTTTTTTTTAAATGAAATGTGATGAATCAGAAGAAAGTACCTAATACGCTATGTTTGCCAAAATATGTCTTATGATTTACACCATTCTGAAGAACTTGTAGTGCAAATACTATTTATGTATTTGCACAATTCCTACCCCAGCATAGCCACAGACCTGACAGCTGCTGCAACTTAAGGAAAGACATTTTCATGTTTCACTCTGACTATGAAGGTACAGGTCAGAAAGATATCTTGCTAGTTTTCACATTAGTAACAAACCTAGATTGCAAAAAAGCTCACATTCAAAGTCTTCCTGCTTTCCCACCCAGGTTAAAAACTCTGTGCTCATTTGCCAGGACTGATGACACCTGGGCCTGCTAGATATGTTTGACTTTCAGGTATGTAGGCACTTCAGCTGCCACTTGTCTTGCATCCTCCATGGAACTGTGATCTTCAGGGTGCAGGTACAGGCAGTCTTCAGTACCCACATCCCTAGCCTTTGATGAGTCAGAGCCATTTTTATATGGGCACAGTCTCAGCCTATTTCATTCACATAATCTGGTCCCAGAAGGGTGAGGCAAGCTGCTTGCATAGGTTCTTCAGAGGCATCCAGTCCCTCTGAGAGAAGTTGATACACAGGACAAAATAGGGTCTATCTCTCCCAGCGTCTGCAACCCTCTAGAGCCAGAAACAGTGGGGCTGAAATGGAGATCGGTATTGATCACAACATGAGACATTTCATGAAAGCCAAATGGGATACTTCACTCAGTCTCTGTGGTAAAAGACATTTTTCTCAGTCCTGGTAGCAGGTGTTATGCTCATGAGGGTGAACTCATGCAGTTAGAAGGGCAGAATCACCTATCTCTTAATGGGAGGAGGTTTCTCAAAACTGGCCCACCTCTCATTTTTCAATTCTGAGTCTCAAGGGCAACTGACAATTAAACCCCAAAGGATGAAAACGGCAACTCAGTTTGGAGTTTCAGTGGATACTAAAAAAGGCAGACACAAAAAGATTATTTTGGCATGCTATTATTTACTTGTATTCTCACCTCTGGTAACCTCTCTCTTCCACTGGTGATAATTACCTACTTTTCTTTCCATGTCATAATGACTAAAAATCTTAACTTTTCTTCCCTTGCTAACATCCCTCTCTGCTCCAAAGGTGCCAATCATCCTTTCGACTCAAATTTTATACTGGATTAACATAATTAACTTAAATTCAATTGTTCTCAGTTTGCTCTAAGCTTGAAGAATGATGCTGTTCCTCCTTCAGAGCTCAAGAAGGGCTGATGTGTTTGAAAGCCTGGGTGTTTTTGCAAATTCTATCAGCATAAAAATAAAAAATACTACCTGTTTCTGCTAACTTTGCCTCATAAAGCCCTGAAAGTCTTTCAGTAATGTGATATTTACATGGCTGACCTGGTTTACATGACTGGTCTGGTTCAGTCTCAGAGGACCTCCTTAATGATACAAGCATATTAAAATATGGTGCACATTAACAAACAATGAAATGGCCTAAAAAAAAAAAAAAAAAAAAAAAAAAAAAAAGATTTTAAAATGGATGCTCTAAACTGGGAGCTGTTTTTTAAGCTTTAAAGAATTTACTCCACAGCAGAGCACATGAAAATTCTCAAAAAGACTCAGCTGTGTGTATCACTCACTAGGGATACATGTCAAATGCACTGATTCTGCACAGCATGGGTACAGATAGGCTGTCTCCATATATATTGCAAGTAGCAATGGGGACGGGCGGGAGACAGCTTATATGACATAAAATTTAAGGTTGGTAAACAGAGGAACAGACATACAACTACACAAGTACAGCCAAAGAGTTACCAAAGAAGTTCAAAAAAGAACAAGACTTTATATTTTGTTTCAGGTCTATATAACTTAGAAAGGTGTGTGGTTGATGGTAATTGTGGCACTCATTATGAGACTAATTTGTCTTTCAGTAGCAATGACAAACTGAAGTAATAAAGAAAAGATTTTAAACAGAGGAACCAGTTGTTAAACCCAATAATGAAATTAAGAGAGATTATGGGTGTGTATTTAATATAAATTTGTAGAGACGGGCAGAATACTGTTATCTGTCCCTACAGGCTCATCCTGTTGTCTGTGACGTGTGAAGTCACAAGAAGAACCGAGGAAACAAGAAAAGATTTTACTATAGTTGAGGTTGGTACATTCTGCATCGGGTCTGCTGAACACCATCAAATGTTTTAGTAGTGGATGAATGAGGATCCATTTTCAAAAGCACTACATTTGGCAAACTGTTTGTAAAGCTAAGTTTACACAATCAAAGCTGCCTGAAGCATAGTAGCAGATGGCATTACAGACAGATGCTAGGAAAGAAAGTGTTATTTTCTGCAAACATACACAAGCACTGAAAAGCTGTTTAGATTAAAAGGTTATTCCATCATGTACAAGTTTTTTGTTGTTTTTTCAAGAATAGGGCCACAAATTTAAATTTTTATTTTTCCTTGACAAATGGCTAAGACAAAATAAAACCATGTTTTAATTTATACACTCAAAAGAGGCACTAGGAGAGGAAAAATGAACTTAGTTTTGATTTGTCTTAATTTTTTTTTTCTCTCTCCCTCTCTTTTTTAGTATTAAAACTTTGTATTAGAAAGAAACACTGTCTTCTGGAGTTTAAGTGTACTAGCTTATGCCTTTCTTTAAGGCTGCCAAATATGAGACTACAAATAGGGTAGATTTCTAATGTTGTAGAATATTTCTTTTTCTAGGTAGCATCCCCATCTGCTACAGAACTTTACATGTAAAACTATTCATTGTTTCTCTTTTGAAAGAAACCTTACAACTAAAACTGTAATGAAATGAGTCAAAATTTTCTACAGAATGAAGACTCAGAATGACTTCAGCACAAAATATTGTATTTCTTTTTACAAAGTTGAATCACTTGCACAACTCTATATTATTATACATACACATTTGTTAGTTTCAAGTTTATGATTAACATACATCATACGAAACTGTACTCTTTCATGGAATAATGAAGTTGAAAACAACTTTATTTTTCAAACTTTCTTAATGTAATCCCCATGAAATACTCTGAATTTAAGAATCTGCATTTTCTGATAGAAGACAGTTCCTTAGTGCTGTTCAATTGACAAGATGGATACTTCATAGCAGTAATTTGGTGGTTATTTTTCAAAGCCTTATGTGAAGACATCTACTCTTATCCTTCTGCTTCTTCCTTCAGAACATAGAAAAATAAATAAATGTGAGTGCACAGACAGAAACTTAAGACTATTAACCTACCCATCTGTCCAACCTCCACTCAGGTAACAGATGATTTTAAAAGTAGTTCCTCCCATGAAATACATCTCTGACTCTCAGAAGAAATCACTTATTTTTTTAACAGCTATGTCTCTAAGTGCAGCTCTTACAGAAGAGTGCAAACCTGGCCCCTCGCTTTCAGGGTCTCAAAGGAACAAGCTTTCCCCTCTTGCTAATTCATGCACTGTGTAAGCATTTAGTTATTGGCTAAAGGGTGTTCGATAACAAAAAGCCACCATACATGTTTTAGTTTGTCTTCCAAGCTTGCCATTTTACAACAGAATGATGAAAATACAATGCCAAGTTCCTCCAGTGGGTAGCTAATTTTAGCACAAGCTGAAGTAGTACAGCTGAGTTTTCGATGAACTAGTCATTTTAATTATAAAATGTATTAATTGTGTGTTTTGGTCACAATAAGTATGAGATATAAAGTTAAAACTTCAACCAAACCTAAAACACTGTTAGGAAAGGCATAGGATAACAGTGTTTCTCATTATTAGAAGGTATCACCATTTAAAAAATTCAAAAAGTATATTTAGCCAGTTTCAGCCTATGTGGTGAGATTTAAATGGTCATTCCATCAATCAGTGTCTCTTCTTCTGCTAACAACTGTCAGGTGATAAACAGGTCTTAAATCTTTCTAAGGTAAACATCACTAAGCAATGGTCAAGATGAATCAATGCCAGTATGATTAAGCAGAGGAATGTATAAGATTTACTCATTATGGGAGCAAAGCAAGTCTTCTGGTTAATATATGAAAGATGACTCAGAAATACAAAAGGCATTTTTAGAGCAAGTGAGCTATGCATGTCTGAAGTATCATTCTTGTGAAGACGTATGAGTTAAACAACCATAAATTCAGTGTTAAAATATCAATTTGCATTGTTTGCTATCTTACCTTAAGGTACTTAGCAGTGTGTCAAAAGCAGATATCTTAAGGTGCATATTTTAACATCTCTATAGCAGATGTTTGGTTTTCATAAACTGAGCATATAGTTTACATTTAGAATAAAAGCAGGTGTGCCTCATCCACAGACTAACTGAGCTGTAAAGCAAAAGAAGAAAGTTTCTCTTCACAAAATTACCAAAGACGTCATCCTAGAACTAGATCTGGCTACTTAATAATGTTCATTAGCTGGGAACTGTTCCCGGAACAGTCTATTAAAGCCATTTCCAAACCACCTTATGCTAGATTGGAAAGGGATTAGCATATATCCAAACAAAAAAAATTATAACAATATTTTTCTGTTCCCCAAAGAGGAGAAATGAAATGAACACAAGTGAATGTTCTCATACTTAACATGAGAATACAGTACAACTACAAGAAGCAAAACAGTGCTGTGTTCTGCACTCGTCGCTGGAACAGCACTGATATCACTCAAGTGTTGTGTCTACTGCTGCGTAGTGCTGGCACAGCATCAGGACTCCTTTCAAGCCCCCAGGAGCCAGCAGGCTGAGGGTGGGCAAGTGATGGGGAGGGGACATTGCCAGGGCAGCTGACCTAAACCAACCAAAGGGATATTCCATAACACCTGATGTCACACTCAGCAATAAAAAGGGGGGCTCTCGTGGGGGAGGGGGCTGTTCCTCCTGAACAACCACTACGCGTTTTGAGGCCCTGCTTCCCAGGACATGGCTGAACATCGCTCGTTGATGGGAAGTAGATAATATTTTTTTTTTCCTCTCTCTGTGCTTCCGTGCGGACTTATTGTTTCTTTTGTTTCTTTTTTTTTCTCCCCATTCCCTTTCCCTTTCCCTTTAATTAAACCTTTCTCATCTCAAACCTCAAGTTCTCTGTGTTGTATTTTCTCCCCTTTCCTCTTTGAGGAGGGGGAGTGAGAGAGCGGCTGTGGTGGAGCTCGGCTGCCCACTCGAGCGAAACCACGACAGTTGCTCAGTCAGATAGCAAACCTCAACATAACCAGTCTCCCACTGACTCTGTATCAGTGTTGAGAATTAGAAGGAAGAGTGGAGAAAAATGTATTTAAATGTATTTAAATGTATTTTTATGAATAAAGGAGATGAAATCATTTCATCAATTTTTGTAACAGAGTTTACTTGCTTTCAGAGAACATGAGCAATCTCCACTTTGAGCAATCCTTTTCAACATGGGAAAAGAACATGTTTCAGTTCCTAAGGCCAACATACACCTACATGAGTGCTCACTCAAGTATCCAAGCCTTGATGTGTTCAGGCTTCTGGTCAGCAGTCATGTAGGACAAGAAGCAAGTTTTCAGAACAAACATGGTAAGAACATTTCATATGTTGAAAGGCACACTCATAAAATGCCATATAAAACATAATGAGTTTTCTTAGCAGCTATGGTGGAGATAAGAGCCAACTTTTCCAACCTACAAAATACAGTCTACAAATATGTGAACTTCCCTTCTCACCTCTCTGTCCTCTCCTTTCAGCCACTGGGCACTCACCTGAGAAGCAACACAGACAGGAATCTCTCAAATAAACTCAAGCCAATTAAGTCTCCCTAGCTTCCCATTTGGCCTACAACTTTCTCTCCAAAAGGGTACAGACCTACTGTAGGATCCATGTCTTGTCTACAGCCTTACGAATGTTTCGGGTGCCCCAAAGCGTCTCAGATAGTATGAGACACACACAAATAAGCACCTGAATATTACTCCATGATTTGCAAGAGAAAAACCCCAGGAGTAACAAGATAATCTTTGTCTGCAGGATCATCTTCAGGTTTTTTTGTTTGTTTTTTTCCCCTCTCACCAACTGATTCATACTTTGGTCTTGGCCAGGAGACAGCAACACAATAAAATAAGTCAATGTTAATACACATCCTCTATTTCTAAGCCCTTTGTGAACTGAATTTCTAACACTGTCTGGAGATGTCTCAGCACAGCTCTTTCCAAATCACACCCAGTTGCAATTGTGCCAAGGAACTGCAACTGCATCTTGCACCCAAGTGTTCTCAGAATATAGGAACACCCTACATGTACCTGTTTTCCTTTAAGCCAAAAGTGCAGTACCTCCCAAATTATGGTGTCAGTTGAGACCAGATACAGTGATGAAACTTCCAGGAGGAAAAAAGCCAAATAACAGCAGTTTGAATTACAGAATAAAAATTACAAGATACAGAAAGTGCAGCTGAAGGTTCTCTCATACTATAAATTAATCTCTAGAAACAGGAACAAATTGAATTGAATAAACATGAATTGTTTATAGTAATATTTGAAGTACAAGGAAAACTGCGTTAAAATATGTTCTAAAATATACTCCAAGAACCTTGTTTTTCTCAGAATTGCTATTTGCTGATGGGACAGCTTGTGCTGGACTGTAGATGAAGCTGATAAAGAGACAATTAATACATTTATGAATTATAATCAGTTGTAAATAAAATATAAAAAATGATAGCCTAGAATTCACAAAACAGGGTAGTATCTTTTTATATAAATTTTTATATAAGATATGTGTTCTAGTGATAATTGTAACATACAGTTCTCACTGTATCCCACAATGAACCATGTTAGAAAAGTGAAGGATTGTGTTTGCTGTAGGACTAGTTTTCTAGGTCTCATTTGCACTGTATCCTTCCTGCAATAGTAAATTATGGAAGCATTTAACTTAGTATTTTGAAATTTGTTTTCTCATGTCAAGTACCACTATGAATGCAAGTAATATTAATCAAGAATACATTCAAACAGCAGCCTGTCAAGACAGAGTTTATCACTACATTTTTTGTAGAATGTACATACACACTCCTATGAGGGCAGGAAAAGGGGTGGGAGGTGTCCTACTTTTGGTTGGGATCAATTTTCTTCCTAGTAGTTGGTGTGGATGAAAATAATATCAAAGGCACACAGGTGTTTTAGATGCTGCTGAGCAGTGTTTACACCAAGTTGGAGACTTTTGATTTCTCATGCCAGTGAGGAGGCTGGAGGTGCACAAGAAGTTGGGAGGGGACAGAACCAGGACAGCTGCCCCAAACTGGCCAAAGGGATACCCCATACCATACAACACCATGCAGAACAATAAATGCTGGGGGGAGCTGGTGAGGCAGTATGCAGCTGTTGTTCAGAGACTGGCTGAGCATCAGTCAGCTGGTGGTGAGCAGTTGTGCTGTGCATCACATGCTTTCTGCATTTTATTTTTTTTTCTCCTCTTTCTTTCCTACTAAACTGTCCTTATCTCTTAACAAAAACAAACAAACAAACAAAAAAACATAAACAAAAACAAACAAACAAAAAAAAAAAACTGGACACTTTTACTATTTCTTGTGGAGGAGTGGGTTAATGGCAGTGTGGTGTTTATCTGGCTGCTGGGTTAAACTGCAACAGGAGGGGACACAGCTGGGACAGCTGATCCCATCTGATCAAAGAGATATTCCATATAGTATGACAACATGCTCAGCAATAAAACTTCAGGGAAAGAAAGAGGAAAGGATTATGGTGGTTGTCCCCAAGTCACTGTTACACATACTGAGTTCTCACTTTGCAAGAAAGCTGCTATACATCTACCTACTAAGGGGACATAAAAAATAAATTCCTTATTTTGCTTTCTTCCATGCACAGATTTACTTCTACTCATAAAACTGTCTTTCTATTGAACCAATTTTTTTTTCTCATTCTTGCCCTCCCAATTTTCTCTCCCAATTACTGCAGGGAAACAGTGAACAACAGAGTAAGCGCTTAGCTGTCAGCTGGAATTAAACCACCATAGTCATAAATTTAAGGGCTTTTAAATAGAGCAAAACAAATTAAAAAAAAAAAAAATCTTCTCAAGTTTCCTGTGATATTTACACAAATGTCATGAATTTGGAGGGAGGAGATAAAAGGTTCTTGATTTCCTGTGTTAAGGTGGAGCATACTGAAGAAACATTTTCAACACTGCATACTGAAATGAAACTTATTGGACAACAAAAGCCAGACTTAGTAACACCATATGTGAACGTTCAAAACCCATTTGAGTCAGCCACAACGCCATCAGGTCACAAGTTACACATGATTTCCTCTGGATAGACCACTGTTTGAGTAACCTCATAAAGCTGTTCTTTGTAATTCAGGAGAAAAGCTAACCACCCTGAAGAATGCAATCTGCTCAAACACCCCGGGAAAGCACAGAAGAACAGCTCTGCCCATCTGTGGGGACTGCTGCCCTTCAGTGGTGACGCACCGGACACGTCAGAAGGCACCGAGGGATGCCTGGGGAGAGGTGTGCTCTGCCTCCCATCCAGCAAAGCAAGCGCAGAAGCAGAAGCACATGCAGCCTGTCCCTGCTAGATCCAGCTGGGAAATCTTTGGTGGATGCTCTCCCTCCTCCCTGCCCCAGGCTTTTTGTTTTCTCTAGCTGAGGTCAGGTTTTCCCTTTTCTCCTCTCAGCCAGGTATTACCTAGACCTGGCAATTGTTTTCTGACAGGGGTTTTAGTAAGAACATTCATATCTAAAAAGAAAAGCTTAAGTAGTTAAAAAACAGATAAATAGAAGATTTCACAGTCAGATCTGGTCCCTCTCATTATTTTTTTTTTTCCATTTTCATGGTTCATGTATTCAGGAAATAGCAACTGCACTGGGAAGAGCCCTTCTCATCTTGTCTCACTGTGGCAGCATCTCTCCACTGACACAATTCAAGAGCAGTGGAAGTGTGGCAGTGGAGCTGCATTGAGAGCAAATTTATCTCAATCTTCTGTCCTTTCCATCAGCCAAAGTAAGACAAACACACACACACATAAATATATACCTATATATATAAATACATGCTCTCATATTGTTGCTGGAAGCCAAGCTTCAGGCCACATACAACATAAAACACAGTTCTTCAGATCAGGTCAGGGAGGAAGCTTGGTATGGAATGTATCAGGGATTGGAATAAGATATCACCAGCAAAGGAAAGCTAAGCATCAGACACAGTGCCAGAAAAGACCAGAGCTATACATAGTCTCACCTCATCAAAATATGCTGTTAAACTTTTTGTTCAAAAAGCATTGCACAAGACAAATACAAACTAGCAAGACATTGGTTAAGACCCTTCTAAAATCTGATAACCCAAAATAGTTCAGCTGCAAATATAGTTGGCTTGTGTCGTAATGTTGAGAAATAGCTTAAAACAGTAAAGAGGATGAAGAACTGGGAAGTCTGTCATCAGTAGAGCAAGCCCAAATGTACAGTCTTGCTAAGGCATCTTTCTCAGTCTGGTCTTCTCTGACAGTGGTTTCCATTTTGTGTAGCTGGGTGCTGACTGCTTTCTCTTTCCAGAATAAGTCCTTCTGTTGAGGTAACCACTCATAACCACATCTCACGCACATTACTATCTTTGTTATCCACTTATTAAAATCTAACAGAGCTTCCACACAGTTTACCTCATATAGTCAGGCATGACTTTCATCTTGCACAACTCTTTATATACATTGATGGGAATGTAATGGGAAAACAAGGCAATGAGTATAGAAGTGATCCCTGTCTTAAAACTGAAAGAAAGTTGTAATGCAACTAACATTCAAAGCCTTATGCAGTCCCCACAGTTTCTCGAATTCAAATCCATCAGAATGAAAGGACTTACTGCTGTCAAATAGTCTTTTTGTTAATTCTTATTTGCTATTGATTTTATCTCTTTCTGTTACACATTTTTTTGCTACAGTGTAAATGAACACAGGACTCTGCACCTTAGTGACCTTGCTCCCTAAGATGGCACTTTGTCTCTTATGGATTTTTTTATTTTTTTTTAGCAAATCAGAAATTGGTGTCTAATTTTCTCACTTCAGTCCAGCAACTCATTTTCTCTTTCACTGACTTGATTTACATGCTTGTGCTAGGCTCTGTAAACCAGCACTGCCAGTTTCATTCCTTGTCAGTCTGGATCACAACCTCACCCGGCTGCTCTCTGCTCCTGAAACAGGATTTGTGGCTGAGAATACAATTTAGGGTATTTATCCCCAACTTGACTCCATTCTCATTTCTCAGGAATCATTTTCTTCCCACTGTGCTTATAAGCCTGAAATGCAGTTTAGGATTTTCAGGCCACCAAACAAATTTAAATTTAATTGTTTCATGAAATAGATCTGCTCTCTTGAGGAAACACTGGCAGAAACCCTGCCTGTGATATTAAACAAGGATTTGGATGGGAGATTCAGAAACATGACTGCAATATGATCTCAATGTTAATATAAGTAATTGTTAGGCAAAGGAGAAAAATTTCCACTACCTTCAGAGCCCTTCTCATAGAATCATGGAATGGCCCGTGTTGGGAGGGACATGAAAGATCACCTGGTTCCAACACCCCACCATGGGCAGGGACACCTCCCACCAGACCAGACTGCCCAAAGCCCCATCCAACCTGGCCCTGAACACCTCCAGGAATGGGGCATCCACAGCTTCTCTGGGCAACCTGTGCCAGTGTATTGAAAAGCTGCAATGAGGTCACCCTGGAGCCTTCTCTTCTTCAAGCTGAACATCTATGCAGCATGAGAGGAGGTGGACTATTTGTTAGACAATGTAAACCCTTATTCCAGCTGCTCTCTCTTGAATTTTCCATTTCTGAATTGCTACTTCTTGCTGAAATTCCTAACTAATTCATTCCAACTGTTTTGCTACTACCATTGCTGGCTATACCACAGGCCAAGCTCAGAAGCACTTAGAAGAAGCCTTGCATGCATGTTGTAAGGATCCTCAACCTCACAGTCCCCAGCCTTCCCTTTTCTGATGCCGACCTTGACATCACGTCTAATTTTGAAAGTTTAACTCACTGGATAAGGGAACCTGTTCTTGCCAACTATGAAGCATGTTGCACACATCCTTAGTAGTGATATTAAACTATGGCTTGGTAGTTTGTGATGTCTTCCCATGCTTACCTGAGTTATGAGTTCACATCATCCCAGGTGTTATGTTTACTGCCATCCATTGCCAGAGAAGTACATGCAGCCAGGAATAAATTCCTCCTTCACCCAACTTCAAACACCCAGTTTCAGTGCCTGAGGCAGAAGATAATTTCCTGTATACCTAGTAGAGAGGATTTGCTTGGGGCATCTGATTTAACCCTGTTCTGTGTCTTCTCCACTGGGATGTTGAAGTGATTCAAACAGAAGTGGAAGAACATTTTATGCAAGGATGACTCAGCTTTAAACTTCTTCTTCTGAGTTCCTCCATGTCAGAAAATGCTTGCCAACCAAAGAGAAAATGGATCTCAGCATCACACTCTGCAGGAACCACAGGTGTTTCTCAGCTCCACATCATTTCCAGGCCTGCACTGAAGAGCAGACGTCTACGGCTCTCCCCAAGATGTTCACTCACCAGACATAGTTATCTGAGAACTGACCTTAGCAAAAGTTTCCAGAGTGCTTTGCATGACCCCATGAGGAGAGGAGACACAAGATGTCTCCTTTATCCTTCAGTACAATGCTAGCAAGCTCCTCCTAGATCACAGACCACAGCTCCCTTGAATTCAGACACCACCCCCTGTGAAGCACAGAGATGGTCAGATACATGAGTTTCCAGCCTTTCGCAGTCATAACCACTGACATGGAAACTATCCTGATTAGCAAAGGTTGTCCTCACAAAAGCAAGCTTGGTTTGTTACCTCATTTTTGCCTGTCTGTCAGTGTTTTTATTTAAGCTGTAACTCCAGGAGGGAGATGTCAGTGTTTCCTGAATTTTCAGAGAAGTTGTCTGCCTAACTCAGGGCTTCTGAACAATCTTTTTTTTAACCATCACTGTTTATAAATGTTTCCAAGTCTCAGCATCTCCTTAATCTACATGTTTTCCTTTTACCAGCAGTCCCTGCTGCACATTATCACACCTCAGTTAGGTATAGCTGAATAAAAGGCATAGCTAATTATTTAGCACAGCAAGTGCTGGGACATCTTAGGGTAGGCAATGTATGAAGTCAGTTG
The DNA here is from genome assembly GCF_009819795.1 of Aythya fuligula. Taxonomy (NCBI): domain Eukaryota; kingdom Metazoa; phylum Chordata; class Aves; order Anseriformes; family Anatidae; genus Aythya; species Aythya fuligula. The sequence continues at coordinate 128,528,847 of NC_045559.1, forward strand.
TGTGTCAGCAGTATGCAATGTGAACATCTAGTTTTTTTGCATGAGACCTTATTCCAGTACAGTAGTTACATCCATGGATACCTAGGAGTTTGCTAGACTAGTCTCTGAAAGAGTTACTAGAAACTGCATAAAAACAGACCACAATTTCCACATAGGGGACAGAATGGTGACAGAATGTGAAGCGGCAGCAAACGAAATATGAATGCAGAGTTTAGCTCAAAAACGTCCATGCTAAACATCCCATTAAATGTCTCTGGGACACTCAATGAGGAATAAAACCCAAGGTACACATTTTTTTTTCTTTTTTTCTCTTCTGTCTGGAATTTAGTTGCATCTAACTCCAGACCCATGTATTCACATGAGGTGAAATTATGGCTCATATCAGCGCTATCTCCACCCTCACACCATTTATTCTGACTTCTAAAACACACTAAGAAGACCATGGGGTGAAGCAAAGGCTGTTGGGATGCAGATTGCAGATACCCACCTACGCAGAGGATATCACTTTCTTTTAGTTTTGGCAGAGAATGATCTCTGTAAAATCCTGATATCAAAGCTTAATTGAGAGTGAGAAAAGGAATAAATATTTGAACCTGAAAAATATGTCTCCACCTTCTTCCTACTGCTTCTCTGATAGCACCTATATTCATCACCATTTCACATCAAGCCTGCTGCTCTGACTCTTCTTATGGTTGTATGCTTTCTTTGTTTGGAGTCCCAAACAATTCCTCTGGTAATATCATCTGCTGTGAGAGAAAAATCCACCTGACACCTCCTCCAACACCCTGGATGTGTCCCAACTCTCTTGAAATCTGTATCATTTGGCAGAGTGTATACCAGGTCAAATGACCCCTGTAAAGGACAGAGAATGAGAAAAATGTGCAGTTACAGCTCTATTTGAAAACAGCCTGCCAGCTCTGAGAAGTGGAGAGCAGACTCATTATCCTCAAAATTTGATTCACATACTATCTTCTGCCCTCTTGCATTAGCATCAAGAAAATTCCCTTGTTTTGGTTCGGGAATAAGCCATCCAAACAGAGACAGACCCTTTCAGAATAGGAGGAAGAAAGGTGACCCTAATACTTATTATTTATAACAGAGAATGCAGCTATTTAAGCATGATATGTAGGCCAATGATCACAAATTACGATTTATCCCACTTCTGGCATGAAAAATCATACTACTCAGTTTTTGAGCAGCCTATTTCTTAGTTAATACTTTGGTATAAGGTGATTCTCTGAAAAAAAAAAAAAGTTAAATATAGGTCACTTTACATATACAATGATATCTGTTGCAGAAAAAAACATGAATGACTTCATGTGCTGTATTAAACACAATAGTGGAAGAGGAAGAGGAAGAGGAAGAGGAAGAGGAATCAGAGAATTTCTAGGTTGGAAGAGACCTCAAGATCATCGAGTCCAACCTCTGACCTAACGCTAGCAGTCCCCACTAAACCATATCCCTAAGCTCTACATCTAAACGTCTTTTGAAGACTTCCAGGGATGGTGACTCCACCACTTCCCTGGGCAGCCTGTTCCAATGCCTCACAACCCTTTCAGTAAAGAAGTTCTTCCTAACATCTAACCTAAAACTCCCCTGGCTCAACTTAAGCCCATTCCCCCTCATCCTGTCACCAGGCACGTGGGAGAACAGACCAACCCCCACCTCGCTACAGCCTCCCTTGAGGTACCTATAGAGAGTGAGGTACCTATAGAGAGCGAGGTACCTATAGAAGAGGAAGAGAAAAAGAAAAAGAAAAAGAAAAAGAAAAAGAAAAAGAAAAAGAAAAAGAAAAAGAAAAAGAAAAAGAAAAAGAAAAAGAAAGAAAAAGAAAAAGAAAAAGAAAAAGAAAAAGAAAAAGAAAAAGAAAAAGAAAAAGAAAAAGAAAAAGAAAAAGAAAAAGAAAAAGAAAAAGAAAAAGAAAAAGAAAAAGAGAAAAAAAAGAAAAAGAAAAAAAAGAAAAAGAGAAAAAAAAGAAAAAGAAAAAGAAAGGAGAGGAAAAGAGGAAAAGAGGGAAGGAAGGAAGGAAGGAAGGAGGAAGGAAGGAAGGAAGGAAGGAAGGAAGGAAGGAAGGAAGGAAGGAAGGAAGGAAGGAAGGAAGGAAGGAAGGAAGGAAGGAAGGAAAGAGCTAAATATCTCAGCCTTACTTTATCTAAATTTAAAGTAGAGATGAAACTATACAATTCAGACAAAGCAATCCCTGAAAACCTGATAAAATTTGAAATAAACTGCATTTGCAAAGTTTTTCTTCCTGTTTTACACCCACCAGCTGCAACAGCTGGTTTAACAGCACCCAAGCTCTTAAAACAGTCTTCTTTTCATAATCCACTGGGGTAGAAATGGAAAGGAAAGGGGCCCAAGTGTAGAGAGCCTCCCTGAAGACATGACACCATAGTAGTTTTGTGGCCTATGATCCAGGCATACAATAAATGTAGAGCAGGACACAGATATCACAAGAAAGATTCACCTCTCCTCTTTCAGCAACTTCTGTAGATTTTCTCTGGCAACATAATTGTACATTTACAAATAACTTGTTTCTGAATGGAGAATATTACTAATGTCTCAAAATTCTATGTGAATGTCCTCCCAGCTAAACGTTGTGTACCATGAACCATTCAACTATCAATCCTCCTGTAATTATTCCTTTCTTCCTTTGAAATACGAAATTCTGTTGAAAGAGTTACTTACAGAGAGCTCAAAAATCGTTTTAGACAATATATGCTATGGTTAACTACATAGACAGGGTCTCCAGCAGGAAAAAAAAAAAAAAAAAAATCATGAAAATTACAAGAAAAACTATAGGAAACATTTTTTCCTTTGGCTAATGAAGTAAGCACCTTGACAGGAGAGCTGTGTGCTATATTTATTCCAGCTGTGCCAAGTTAGCTTCTTTAATACATGAAGCACTGGGATGGCAGATAGCAGATAATGCTGGAAATGGTAATAAGACGTGGAGTCAAATGACAGCTGAGCTCACGGTGCATGTTCCTCACAGATCAGCTTGGAGCCCATCAGGGGTGTGCCTGACAAGGACATGGGCAAAGTCATCAACCCCCCTCAAACTGAAAGAAGAAATCTAGAAGAGACATACAATCATAGACAACTTAAGCCTTTAAAAAAGGTAAGGAGGTACTGCTCCTCCACTTCATTGTAAATCATTGCGTGTCTTGAATACATGTATGTACTCCCTGTCCAGAGGGATGCCGGTTGTTTTGCATTCACCTTGTACTTCAAGGGCTAAGACAACAAGGTAGAGGAGAATGGGGCACAGGGCCCTTAGCAGGGGCACTGTCTGCCTCTGTAGTGTACCAAGGTTTTCTTGTACAGACAAATGTGCTGTGGTTGCCATCCCAGGCATGCTGAAGCTGTACTTCAAGGTAGATGAAATGGGTAGATGAATTCTCTCCCCACTAGGGAATGTAGGAGCCATCCCATACCATCTTATCATTTTTCCAGGCATCTTCTTCATCTACTAAGTGTTGCCTCATCACTGCAAAACCGTAAATGTCCTTGCTGTTTTCAAGGTCAGCTTCTATTCCACATTTTTATTTCTGAGAGGTATTTCTTCCACTATTAACATCCTCCTTTCCAAAGAAAAGACATATCAGGAGGGAGCATACATGATCTTACAGAGAAAGTGGATTTATTTATCACTCAAGAGATGCAAATTAAACCTCCTCACATTACTTATAGACAGGAAGATAGATTATTGTGGCTGTAAGAAAACAGCAGCTCAACTGAAAGAAAATGATACTCCAGCTGATTTGTTCCAGGCTAGTAAGAAAGGCAAGAAAGCAGTCCTCAGTTTGTCATAAGAGAAATCCCTCACACTCATTTATATATATAATTATATAATTCTTCTATTTTATGTGCTTTCAAAAGGTTTTGTTCTAAGAAATCCCACGGACAGTGTCACAAGAAGAGGTTTTCTGCGATTTTCCTAATGACTGCATTTTTTGAGAGCACCTGTATTTTTCTGAGAGCACTTACCCTCCTGCATGTCCTTCAGATTCCTAGTCCCAACCCATAGCTAAAATGTGATGGATCCACTCAGGGATCACATGACTCTGATCTTCTGCCTTTCATTTACAATGTGTTCTTAAGCAATTAATGTGTTTTAGTGGAAGGACTGGGTGACATTTTCTGCCTCTCAAATGGCTATATGCAGGGCTGACTGAGATATTCTGATAAGCACTTCTTCTAGATCTTACTTTTGTCTGAATAGATTTGTCCATCCTTGGTGTGAGTGAAAACAGACAACTCCTATCTAAGGTGTCTGAGTTTGGGAAATAGGTTGTTTATGAAAGTTCTGCATGTGGTGACTGGAAATGGAAATAGTTGAAATGCTCACAGTGTGCGACACTTATTAAAAACCTCACAGCACAATGTAGAACTCTCTTCCAAATGCAAGCTCCACTGTTGCAATTATTCAGACAGCATGTCTGCACAATTGTACAGAGAGAGAGTGTAAAAAAAATAAAAAATTAAAAGATTGCTAAACTATGAATTATGGAGATCCGTATTTGCATTTGAGAAGTATGCGTGTGATAAAACCTGTCTGCCATCATCTTTCCAAAGAAGTTGGATTGCGTGTGACTGCACCCCCTGCTGTGCTGCACCACAGGTTATACAGGAGCACTGCTATGATTTTACTGATCTCTGAAGCTTCCGGGCCCTCTGCAGTTTTCTTTATGGATTTCTAAATCTATTAAAATATGTGCACATGGAACTGCATGGATTTGTTGTCCTCAGGATGAAGTGTCAATCAGAAACAGGAAGAAGAAAATAGTGAGTAATCTGACAATGAAGGGTGCTAAATACTTCCAACTTCTCTTAGGGTCTAATTTTCCTTACAAAATGCTTTAAAGAAAGTATGAAAGTAGTCTGTTCTCACTTCAAATATCCATTCAAACCCAGAAGTGCTAGGATAAAGGAAACTGAGACCCATACACCTTTATAGGTATTGAAATACTCATTAGCCGCTTGTATAATCAGTCCCATAGAGTAAGTACCCTGTTGGATCACCCTGAAGTACTGGGGCAGTTTTTTCTCAACATACTGCAAATGATTTGGTTCTCTATGAGCTTGTTCAGCAATGCTTGGTGCACAGAGGTTAAGATCTTTTGAGATCTACATGAACTTTACAAGAGCTTTACACTCATGGAGTAGAATAATCTTGTTGGTGCTAAAGATTTGCTTATTCAAACTAGATTTCACGGTTTAGGACTCAGTCTTTTTAAATGGGTGTTCTGACATGATTGATTGACTACTCCTGACATCTGACAGATAACCTGATTCATAAGGTATTGTTCTTATTTCTGTGTTTTAAGCTAAAGAATGATGAGCAACAAATAGCAAATTTCTTATCTAGGGACAAATATGCAGCTTCACATTAAATCTGTATGAAACCAGATATTCCCCAAATGGTACACAAATAAAACCATATTCTGTGCTTGTTTGCAAATAGAAAGTTGCATAACATGATTGAGCCTGGCAGCTATCTGGCATTTACGTGAAGTTGTTACAAACTGTATTTTAGGTTTTAAAATGCAGTAGAGAGTGATAGAAGTTGGAAACTAGCCATACTCTGTGGCTTTATCAGTCTTAGTTCAGAAAATATATATATTTATATATATTTATGTACATTAACACATGCTTAGCTTCAGGCCTACTGACCTCTGGGCCATAGTCATACGTAAGAAGCTAAACTTACTAACATTCCCTTTTCATCTCTCCTAAATAAATCAGGCTTAGGAGGAATTATATCAATAAGGTTACAACATTCAATGGGAAAGTAAGGGAGAGTAGAGAGAGTCTGAACACCAGCTACTACTCAGAGATGTTTTCCTCCAGACAAGATTTCTATATGACCTTTGATAAAATGGGATTGTGTGTTTTGTGTGATCCCAACTTCTTACAGCTTTCTTACAATAACACGATAATAACTAAATAATTTGGTTTTGCTCTTTTCTTAAAATATAAATGTTCTAATATGTAATTTCAAAGCACTTTGAAAAAGGAAGTATTTTCCTTTGTATGCAGCCTTTCCTGCTTTGATAACACTCTTGGATTTTGCTTTCTAGCACAATTGTTGTTGTACGACATACACTAACGACTTGTTATCCCTTGCTCAGAGGACATAATCTTCCTTCTTTTGGTCTTCTAATCCAACACGGAATCATTACTCCACTTCTGGAAGAAGAAAGTAAGCAAGACTTTCCTGTTTATTCCACAGCTTTTGATTGTTGCATGAACAAAACAACAAGAAAAAAATATAAGTCTAAGGGGTAAAAATTGCATTATAGAACACTATATAGAGAAATTTTATATTTATAGTTTTATACAGAATTTGATAGAATTATTGTGGAATAAGCCAATATAAACAAAATAGATTCACAACTGGACATCTTAATGGCAAATTACTTGTTGGTGGTCAATTATCTGAGAGGAAGTATGCAGTCATTGCTACATGGATTTAATACCTAAAATAATCTTCAATAAATCATTACTGGGGGATATGTTTCCAAGAATAAACAGGCAGGTCCCATGTTCTTTTTATATGTCAGATTCTTCTGGGACTCTCAGAGTTTTGTATCTATCTTATATCCTGTTGTATGTAGGATTGTCAACACAGAGATCTCAAAGGTTTCCCATGCAAGACACAGAACTGTTTGCTGCACCTGAGCCTTGGAGGAAAGTGGGAAAATATATTTCCTGAGCATTAGGGCATCCCTAACATGGCCACGTCACTGACATTTGTGAATTTCACCCATTAGGCTGCCTGCCATGTTCCTATGGGTTTCTTCACAGGTAACAGCAGTCAGAAGAGTCCAAAGCCTAGTAACATCTTCCTCCAGTCCATTCATTACCTGATAAACTCTCAGGCCAGAGACAATACTAAGAATGATAGAGAGCCATATGACTGTATTACCAGTGATAAATCTCTTTTATATTGATAGAACAAAAATGTAGTAAGGTGGATCAAATGCTTGTATAAATGTTTATTTACATACTTTTTTTCTTTATTGTTGCTGTTTTTTCCTACTTGTGAATTTCACAAAGACCCTTCTCAGCAGCTAGTTGTTTCCATTGCTTGGAATCACACAATTAGAAGTATCTGTAGAGATTAAGCAAAGTTTTCCAGTAGGCAAAGCTTCTGATCTAGAGCTTAGGCGTAAAGAATAGAGCTGATCTATGAGAGTCTGGCTCTAAATGATTTTTAGATCAATATATCTTGCTGTCTCAAAGAGTGTTTTCATATCTCAGAGGTAGTAGTGTTGTACAGAGATTTTACTTATCTTTTTTTTTGTGTGGAGTCAGTGAGAGAAAGTCCATACTTCAACCACCTTTATAGAACAACCTGCTCCACCTTCTAGTTCCACTAGGATGCTTATTCTGTAGGGACCACAGAAGATCTCTTAAGGTTTACAAAAACTGTCTTTTTTGTCAGTGGTGGCTGAATGTGTCCTTTCAGCTTCACTATCCTTTTGTGTAAGGGTATTGATAGATGAGCAGAAAAACCCTGTTTCATTGCAGTTCTGCAAAAAGCAGGAATAGACAGAGGCTCAGCGACTACAGAGCTTTGAAGAACCATGGTTGTTGCAGAGTAACTATTTTTTTTGACAGGTATACTTTGTTGTTATAAATATGCACCAAAATGAGACAAGGAACCATCCGCAGTTTCTGCTGAATGCTGATCATTGTGTTTCTCTCTGAATTTGTCAACTTATCCAGCATCCAATTCCAGTGCATAATGTTCTAGAAGGATTAGTGACTTGCACCATGTCATTTCTTTGCAGGTTTCTGATTTGATGTATTTTTGAAACCAGAAGATAATGACCTCTGAATTCTGCTTCAGTTAGCCTTGCTGTCTCGGTGGAGAACTACAGTAGCTACACTTTTATACGTTCTTCAATCCATACTGATTTTGCTTGGGATGAGATAGCTTGACCTTTAGGAAAACCATGTACAGCTGAATGTGCAAGAAGTGACAGCCTGAAACAGTATGTTCTTGTCGGGGTAATAAAGCCAAGCTTCAAAAAACATCTAATCTATGCACATTCCTTTTCTTTCAGTAGCAGCTGTAATTTCAAGGAAAAGGCAAGCAGGTGATTGATTTGTTTATAGGGAGTCATGAGAGCACATTGGAGGTGAATTTCAAGTATGCTCTTGAACTCTGCTGTAGCTGTAGAATAATGCATGGGTTAAAGGGTCAGTCACAGTGCCTGCAGCTCAAGTACTGTCCTGGCTACATTTTGGGTTTTAGAAAGATGGTTCAGGGTAAAAATATATAATTAACATTCTGGAAAACATTCAAAAGGAGAACCGATGAGACGTGTGAAGGATAAATAGTTAAAATTGTAATTCTCCTTTGGAAGATTTTCAATACCAGTGATTACAAAAAAAAAAAAAAAAAAAAAAAAAAAAAAAAAAAAAAACAACACCAAAAGCAACTGGACCATCCAAGACTAATGACAGATTATATAAAGCTAAATGAAAGATGAGGATCTCTACTGCGATAAGTACTCAGAAATTTTATAGTGAACACTGGGAGGAACCCCACATGTTATATGGCTGCAGTTGTTGGTAATTGCTTCCATTCAAAGAACTTGTTCTGGCAGAGGTTTTCCTGATCTGCAATGCAATTTTCTGGTCCTGTAAGAACTACTCGTTCACCCATCAATGTAATGGCTTTGAGTCTGTGTATCCATATACTGAGAGACAGTGTGTGGGTATATTGAGAGCTGCCTTGGAAGTTGAATATCTGATATATATAAATCAGCCAACACTACCTCAGTCAGCTTTAGGGTAGCTTTTCCTTTTGGTTTCTAGAAACTGTCTTAGGAGTTGGAGAATTCAGTGGCCTCTTTTTCATTGGGGATGGGGGTGGGGGAGGGGGACGAAACCAAGCAAAACAAAACAAAACACACAAAAAAAACACATGACTCAGAACTTCAGCTGCCTCCAGAGAAGAAATTCATTTATTTTCATCCCAGATAACATACAAAGTTGTCATAGGGGATTCCCATAAAGCATGATTAGTCATAGACCACCCACTTAGCAGTTGCTGACATGCAGAAAATGAAGGAAATAAGAATTTTCCAGACATCCGTGATATATGTCATGGTGAAGATGGCACAGGGACACCCATTTTTCAAAACCATCTTTATATGATTTGTTGAATGTCACATGTGATTTGGGTTGGAAGGGACCCTGAAGATCATCTAGTTAATATGGTGAATTCTGCCCAAATAACCCTCCCAGGCAGATAAAGAAAGAAAATCAAGAAAGACAATAGTGCAAGCACAGAAACTGGAGCACTTATTGCTATTCATGACTTTATGATGGACTTCTACTACAGCATTGGCATCTTGTTTGTTTGTCTTTCTGCTGGTAACAATCTGAAAAATATTGTCCAGACTTACTAAAACAATGAGAATGAGTAAATTATTCATTTAAAAGGCATATCTGCTTGTAAAGTTCTAGAAATATGACCTATCCCTAATATCAGGTAAAATACAGATCTTTTGTCTAACTGTCACATCAGAATACCAGTGAACTAAACCCTCGGTAATGGGCTCATTTTTCCAGCTCAGTCAAGTTCCAATTTATCTTTGTAATTTGCACCACAGCATCACAGAAGGAGCCTTTCTTAGGGTTCAGCATGTTGCTGTGAATTATTGAATGTGAAGCTGCCAAATCTTTTTGTATCAGATTCATAGTATATGTTTGGCACAATTCTGTGGTCACTATTGCCAGAAACAACAGGATATAGAAATTAATTGGATTAATTGAAATCAATTTGCACAAATGAAAGATAACCTTTGTTCTCTTTCATGGTCTCTGTAAACCTTTCGCATATTTCAGACAAGCAAGCAGAGATCAATGCATGCTTTTCTCTCACACAGGAATGCACACTTCTTACTTAGTTATACCCCCAGAATCCTACAATACCAATGGGTTTTCTCCAATTATTTGCTACGTACACAGTGTAGTGTTTGGAGCTGATGTTCTCCACAGATCGTATTCCTATAAATAGCTTATGCAAAGAATCATGCTTACACCCAAGGGGATGTTTGGTCAGGAAAGACCTGTACCCACTACCACCACACAGATTTTGTAATCAGGCATTTCTCAAGCCTGCATTATTCTAAATAACAGAGAGAAGATGATCTATAGATAAATTCAGCATCTCAAGATTTATTTTTTTTTACATTTATATCATATAATAACTCTATATTTTCTGAGAAAAAGGTCTCAGATAGTTGAAAAATATATCCAGCTTCTGTAGAACAAAATAAAATCCTACTGATTTTGAACTTGTAATAGAGACTACATTTTGGCACATAGCTGTTTTATGTAGCTTCTAACAGGTGCTGTTCTCAGATTTTCCATCATCCTGTGAGGGGCCTGAAAAAAATTTCTACTTCACAGCATCTCTGTTTCTCCATTTCTAATGTGATTCATAATTTGCCATTTTGTCACTAGATATGGCAAGCAGCCAAGACTCACCATCGCAACTGTGAAAAAAGCTAGTTGTGCAATATTTTGGGGGGACAAAAGAAGTCCTTTTTTTTTTTTTTTTCCCCCATAATGATCCAAAATACTTGGTTTATAAGCATTTACAATAAAATATGGCAGATGCCCCCTAAGTCATGCATTCCATACTACATTCTCAATACAGTTACCAGCTTTCTGACCAAGTAGAAGTTTCATGTGTTGTCAACAGAGCACATTCAGTGCTGCTCTCTAAAAGTCAATTGAGGAACACTTTTCATGAAGTCTTGTTTTGAAATTTTAATTCTAAGTGTGATGACTGAAATCAGATTTTTGCAAAAGAAACAGTCGGTCTGCCTATTAGTCCAGGTTGCGCAACAAAATATTTCATATACAAAATGAAACTTGTTTGTGAGATACATCAAAGAAGACAGTCATTCAGGAAACAACATCTGACTGGATATGTAGAACCTGTTCTCTTTGTGCTTATTCTTAAATATTGTATTTTTAGTAGAAATTATCTCCTGTGTCAAATTTCACCACATCAGAGTTTGAATTATTTGTGGAATATCTACTTTGGAATATATTTCTTTCTCTGGAAGCTGTCCATATTGCAAATGACAAGGTAAGGAACAAGTTCAACCACAAGCTGAATCACACATAACTCAAGCAGATGATTTACACGTACAATATTTTGAGAGATGAAGGATAAACTGAGATCTGTGAGGTTCCTCTGGACTATGATATATTTCATTCAGTAACTACAGCGCTTCTTCTTTGAGAAAGTAGCATTTTAGTCATAGCACCCTACTTTTTTTCCACACACTGTGCCATTAACCCATATTTTTCCCCTCACTCAATGCATTAAATGAAGATCAGAAAGAAGAATGACTGATATATTGTATTTTGTTCACTAACTATGTGAATGCATTTACAAGCATGCTTGTATGCACAGGAATGTAAAGTATAAATGTCCCTCTATTTCAGACTGATTGGAGAGCTAAAAAAGAAAAGAGAAAAACAACTTCCAGTCCCCTGTACATGCAGTCTGTTGGTTTAAATGAGCTGCAACATCTCATGGCAACTGAACCAAACTGAACCTGCCCCCGTCAAGGACCCAACATCATGGGAAACAGACAGAGCCAGCATCACGTCTGTGCTTGGGAGCTGGTTTGTCCCCTCACAGATGAGAAGGGCCATCTGCAGAACTCCCTGGGGCAGCGCCAGACTGCAAGAACACTGGGATCTCAACAAGATGATTCTACTTCCACTCCAAAAATGGTGGTAGCACAGAGCAGGTTTGCATCTTTCAGTACACAAAACCCTCTAAGTATATATTTAAATAAACAGAGCACAGGCGTTTGTACATATGCCAGGCCTGCTGTCTGACTTTTCCAGCCCGAGTGACAAGGAGAGCATCTGTGCATAACTATAGCAGGGATACCATGCCCTGAGGGCTAGAGGCCTTAGCCCTCCTGAGCTCTTACACTGCTCCTCTGCAAACTGATTCTTCAGCTCCTCTGGTCTAAAAGAAATCAACAGGCCCTATTTTCCCCCACCTTTCCAGGTTCCCTTTTCATTTGCCGAAGGAAACCAGATGTATCTAATCCCTCATGGATCAAGGTTAACATTTAGAAGCCTGGCTCTTTAGGAGAGCTCGTTGTTCTTGCTTCTCTTTAGCCTTGTGTCATTGCTGTCCAATAAAACTTTTGCATTCATTACCAAGTCAGTGTGCAATAAGCCAAATACACACACTAACTTGAGATATTGTCCATTTCAGAGTTGCACAAATCTGGGTCCCAGGTGGTTTTCCATAAAGCTGGCCTGAGCCTAGACTTTCCTTGATTTTTTATACAATTCTACATAGTCATTGTCGTATTAGTACATCCACAAAATTTTAACTCGATAGTGATGTACATATAGTTGATCAGTCTTATCCAGAAAATCTATGCATGCTCAAGGGAAAGGTCTTCACCTGGGCAGGGGTGTGTTTTTTAACATTATAATAACATTACAGTGAGCAAAGTTTACCTTTGGACTTTACTGTTCCCCTTCTTTTGTCATCTTGGCCCAATTCCCCTTGGTATGGTGATAACCATACCCAAGTTCTTTATATTCCACGGTATTCTTACACAATAGATGATGCTGATTCTATGTTCTTGTAATCCAGGTTACAGAACAATGACTGGACCCGATGAGAGTTGTCCTGGTAACAACACCATGACAGAGGTGTCTTCTCTGGGTGCCTCCCTTCCCTCAGTAGTTTCCCTCCTACCATGCCTTGACTCTCCATCTGCTCCAGTGAATGGCAAGACTCACATTGATCTCCAGGTGGAGGTTTGTAACAACTTACTTCTCCCTTTCAGTCTTCCTCCAAACCCACTTATTGAAGTCAATTTTCTGCTTCCAGGTCTCCTCTTCTGCCTTGTCACAGACATCCACAGATTACTATGCCCATTTAATTTAGGGCCACGCACTCGATCCCTCATTCAGAAATATCACATGCAAATGCTTTTCATGATGACTGTTTATCAGAAGGCAATACATTAATAATTACATCACATATTATTACTATTATTATATTGTAATTGTTAATGTAATAAATACATTATTAATGTAATTAATAATTACATTATTAATAATTACATTATTAATGTACTTAATAATTACAATAGCAGTTTCTGCCAAAAAGTGATTAGCCCACCATGAAATCGAGAAGCAACATAGAATAATGTTGGATGCAACATAATCAATAAATAGAATCATAGAACATCTTGACTTGGAAGGGACCCACAAGGACCATTGAGTCCAGCTCCTGGCTCCACACTGGACCACACAAAAATTAAATGTAATGTCTGAGAGCATTGTCCAAATGCTCCTTAAACTCCAGCTTTCTCACTGCTGTGACCACTACCCTGGGGAGCCTGTCCCAGTGCCCCAACACCCTCTGGGTGTAGAACCTTTCCCTAACCCCCAGCCTTAGCCTCCCCTGTCCCATCTCTATACCATTCCCTCGCGTCCTGTCACTGTCCCCAGAGAGCAGAGCTCAGTGCCTGCCCCTCAGCTCCCCATGTGAGGAAGCCTGGGACAAGCTTTTGTAAAACAGCAGAAGTCCTCCTCCCTGGAGATACACTGAAATAATACATGTATGTCATACCTTACAGTTCTGAAACTGGGAAGATCTGCCTCTCCTGGTTTTTCTCCTTGCATCTCACATATTAAAGAGGTCAGAAGTGCATTGAACCAGAAGTTCTCAAACTCTCACAGGGACAAGAATGAGAAAAGCAGATTGAGACCTCCTTTTGTAATGTATAGCAGTGTGGACAATCTTGACAGTGCTGTCTTACAGCCCTGAATGACTTCTGGTCACACTGTGAAGAAGTTTTGGGCCTGAAGTGAAAGGCAGAAGAAGAGGAGTAATCTCATGGAGCCTGAGAAAGGCAAGAGTGTTGAGAGAGGTGGAGGGATACATGGCATAGCTCAAGTCTGCATTGCAACGATATGCCATTTGGTAAGTTTTAGATTGTCAGTCTGGCTTCATTGCTCTTCATTCATTTGTGAGCATCACTAATAAAGCACTCAGAAAGCTGACTCTTGTGTGTGTCATGGAATAGCTAGGTTCTTTTATTCCTTTTGACAGGCACTCACCTGTCTTTTTACCAAAGTGTCTGGAATGTCTTGCAGCACACAAAGGCAATTTAAAGAAGAAAATACTGAGAAAGCCTGTCCAAAGGGAAGGGCTAGGACAGCAAATGATGGTTATGCAGTGCTGTTCAGAGATGTTCCTATATTCAGGGCTTACAGAGATGTGAGCACAAGCTGCTGGAAAAAATAAAATAAAATAAAATAAAATAAAATAAAATAAAATAAAATAAAATAAAATAAAATAAAATAAAATAAAATAAAATAAAAAATAAAAATAAAATAAAAAATAAAAATAAAAATAAAAATAGTCTGAGGAGTTCAATGTCTCAGTTCCCAGAATTTTTAAGTTCATGCACATACTGAAATGTGAATCTTTACACCGCATGTTGAATGCACACATAGATCTGACTGAACCAAACAGTATCCACTTCAGTTATGCCACTAGTGTAGTGAAATTCCCCTTGGACATGGCACACACTATCAAGATGTGCTGGGATAAGCCTTCTGTTACAAAAATAAAAAATAAAACAAAACAAAAAAAAAAAAAAAAAAAAAGAAACAGATGCAGAAATGACAGTCACCCCCAGCATCATCTTCTAGTGCAACTCATCCCATGCAGTATATTCTTGATCAGAATTATTTATATGTCATCTAAAAACTAATCAAATATTATTTAATGGTGTAAGTTCAAAGTAAATCAGACTGAGTTACAGAGCCACTACAGAGGGAAAGCAAATAATAGTTAGAAAACATTAAATCAAGTGTGTTCTTGAGTCTGCAGTTGTGAGCCCTTGTTCTTACAAAATGTTTTGAATTAGTAGAATGAAGTCTAATCAGTTTCTGTAGGATTTTATTTTAAATTTCGTTTCATTTTACTTTAGAATTTAAAAAATATTCAAAACTAGAGCTGTCATATTTGCTGTTACTAATTTTAACTGTTATTAATAAAGTACATGGCATCTGTTAGGGACAGCAGTTAATTTCATAGTCATGCATATCTATCTGGTGGCTCATGCCAAAACCCCACGTCAGTCTGGCACCAGGGCCTGCCATTCAGCTGATAGCAATGCCTCCACAATCTGTTCATTCTTCACTTAGTTCACAGGGTTAGCTGCAACCACAGCCAAATCTAGATCTTTTATGCTTATTCCAGCACCTCAGGCCTATGCACATGGCAGAAATAACTAAAGCAGACCAGGCCAGACTTTGCTCTGGTTAATGTAAGAAGGATAATTCCATGTCTCAGAACTTTTAATATGTTAATATTTTCATTGACTCCTTGATAGATCAATAAGGTCAAAAATCCTCAGTAACCCTTCCCTTTTAATTATCAGTCAGTGGCATGCATTAAGTTTATTGACTCACAACAGTGTTATTGCATAATGGAAATGCCCTTGGATATTCATGCTTTTGTACCTCTCATGTGTCCCCATTGTAACTCCTCAGATTTATACATCATCAGTGTGCTATTTTGAGCTAATATCTTGCAAGGACATTGGGGTGATGGCAGTTTATCAATGACTTTTTGTCTCCCTTATCATTTTTGTTCTGTTTTGTTTTGTTAGAGGTGTTTAAGAAGGCAAGCTATTTATGTCAGGAGCTTCCTCTAAACTTAATGGATTTTACAGTACGACCATACTTATGCACTATTATACCTATCCCTTCCTTGTATTAATTATGATCATATTTGCATTCAGTATGCAACCTTATCTGAATCCAATGCAAATTACTATCTTTGAAGGTCTGTAGCACGGAAATTGTTAGAGCTGTCCCTGGAGGTAATGTGCCACTACTGCATGTGTTACCTAAGGGCCTGAGCAATACCTTTCTTGATCCCAAATTTACTTCAAAAAAACATTTCTCTGGAAATAGAAAGTGTGTATTTTAATGTAGATTTTAGGGTTAATCTAATTTTCTCTCTCTCCTTTTCTCTTTTAAATGGATGACCTGCTTGAGAGGAACTCTGAGGAGAAGGACGTGGGGTTCCTGGTGACCATGAGCCAGCAGTGTGCCCTTGTGGCCAAGAGGGCCAATGGGATCCTGGTGTGCATTAAAAGGAGTGTGGCCAGCAGGTCAAGGGAGGTGATCTTCCCCCTCTACTCTGCCAGTAGAGGAGACTGCGCATGCTCCAGTAGGAGGGACTGGACCCCGGAAGCTAATTATAATAATCTATTTCTTTTAGAAGTAGTAATGAATATGTATTAGTCTAGGAGCATAAAAATCAGCTGCTTGATGTAACTGGTGTGCGTCCTGGTGGAGCGGAGACTCCCGGTGCACCCAGCGCTGTTTGCTTATCTCTATTCCTTTGTATTCTTTCAATAAATCCTATTTTTTTATTTAATCCTGATTTGAATCCTGAGCCATTTATAACAGTCCTAAGCCAGCAATATTAATTCTTAAAAGTTCAGACTCTGGGAAGAACCTGAAAGGCACATAGGTATATTCTTAAAGCTTGCTTATTCAGTGAGACTGAAAGTGTGGTTTATGTTCATTTCAGTAAAGAAATCATTAACTCCAAATTCAAGGCCAGATAACTGTATGTTCTTATATGTAGTCTAAATTAACAGACTTATTTTCCTGTTTAAAGCACATGCCTAAGATCCCTGGTAAATCTTAACCTGCATCATGTTTGTAACAGAAGAGCAGAATGCTGCATGGAAATGTGGCTCTCCATGATGCCAATTGTTACAATGAGCAAATCCAAAGATCACTGTCTTCAGAAATCTATAACTTCAATAATTTATTCTGTTTCACAAAAGGTAAAATAGGCTTTGCAAAGCTGCATAACAATCAGTCCTTCTGTGATGATGGGTAGTCACAACGATCCTTATGATCTCCTGGGACCATATCAGTGTACCTTATCAACCCAGCCACCTGTGGGACTGTAAAAGGTAATGTGGTCTTGCTGCAGCATAGGTTGGGGCTTCTGCCTTCTGCACAGGTAACAGAGGGGAAGAAGGAAAAAATGTAGAAACTTCATGAAAAAAAGTATGTGCTGCTCTGCTCATAGTTTAAAAAGGGGTGAATTATGAGACAACATATTAGAAATACACCCAGTGATATTGCTTTCTATCAGTCAAACATCATTCTGCTAGAGCTCTCTGATTTCCAAAAGTAAATGGTGATACAGCCTCAGGGCTGTGAGGGCATCAATAGGGCCAGGGCACCACTCCCCAACACCTCCCCACTCTTACCACATGTTCAGAAGTCCCATGTAACCCCAGCCTGGGGCCATCCATCCCTGCTCCCACAATGCCACAGCAATGTCAGTCTCCATCTCCTCTCTAACCCTACCTTCTTTTGCCCATGGCTGGTTCCTGGCTCTGTCTCATTGCTTGTGGTGTCTGGGGTTGTCAAAGCCCCTGTTACCAGAACCCAGCTCTGCCCAACTTTATGCAGCCCCTGCAGGGCTGTCCCCCTAAGAGACAGCATGGGTTGCCCCTTGGATCCCTGCTCCTTGGGGATCAGCCAGTCCTCTCTACACCCTGACAGCAAGGAGGCAGATTTGACAAGAAATAGATGCCTAAGATGTACGTGTGTCTGCTATGTACTGGACACCCATCCTTCAAAGCAGTTTCCTCTGAAATGGAACCTCTCTTTTGCTAGTTCTCATTAGGAGAGCAACAGACCCTGAGGTCACAGATATCACAACTTCACAGTATCACTGGAAATTTCCAGCTGCTTTTCCACCATGTTTCCTTTCAATATCCATCATCACATAATGTAAGTAAACAGTCAAGTGAGGGGAAAAATAATAAATAAATAAATAAATAAATAAAATATGTATATATGCTGATCAATAAGATCAATAATAACTATTTTCAAGTATTTTGAAGAAAAAAATGTATTTTTTTCATATGTATATACAGAGAGAGAGTGAGACACACACACAAATATGCAAGCATAGCCAAGTGCACTTAGATTTTCTTTTTCAAAGAAGCGAGGCTGCTTGAGGCTTTCCAAATTCAGTTAGATGCCCTTTGTATTGCATAGCTTCCCAGACCCATCTGCACAAGCTTCTGTCACACAGCCATCTTCAAAGTGCATGTATTAAAATTTAAGCTAGGTTGTTTACAAAATAGTTCCAAGACTGTCCCTTTGTGGAAGTATTGCTTTGCAGAACATCTGTTGCTTTCAATAGTCAATACAGAGCCATTTGTTCCATCTGAAAGCAATGGCATTTCCCTGTGCTATAACCATGCTCCCATGAATCAAAGGAAATATGTTAGGACCATTCAGTCATTATTAATTTTTTATCTGGTGACTCTGCCGTTCTCTGATCACACATTTATCAGCATTAATTTTGGCTTGATTTTTAATAGAATCTTCGCTCTGATGATTTCTACTAAATGGCAAGACACTCAGAATTTGAATGGGTAGAATGACTCACTGTGGATTTATTAGTGTTTTGGCTTCATTTCTGTATGTCCAGGTTGATCCATTGTGTTGAAAAAACAACTAGCAACTATGTCAGCTTCCTTTTGGCTAGCATCAGTTTCTCTGAAAAAGTGTTTCAGCAAGCCATGCCAGTCCAGCCCACAGTGGGCTTCTGTTTTTCTTAAGACTTGTTTTTCTTTTGCTTTTTTAAGTTTTCTTGCTGTTAGTCAGAATTCAATGTAACTCAAGTATGAGCCAAATATGTTTCAAAAGCATGAAGTTAAGGGCCTGATTTTTCTCTAGGACAAGTTTGTAGAGATATTATTGCATTGTCCCATTCTGACTTGTAGTCTCTCATGCCCTACCTCACCAGGATGCAAAAACTGTGGAAGTTCAAGTAAACCACATCTTCAAATTGTGCCCTCAGTAAACTTCCTGTAAAACTACTGCAGCTTCTAAATTCAAAATATCTGGACTAAAAAGATGGAAAGAGATAAAAAAAAAAAAAAAAAAAAAAAAAAAAAAGTAAAACAATAGAAACGTTTTGTTCTTGTTTAATCAAGGATAGAGTTAATTTTCTTCATAGTGGCTGGTATGTGCCATGTTTTGGAATTAGAAGAAAAATACTGCTGATAACACAGTGATGCTTTAGTTGTTGCAGAGCAGTGCTTACACAGAGCCAAGGACTTTTCAGCTTCTCACACTGCCCTGCCAGCAAGGAGGCTGGATATGCACCAGGAACTGCTGGGAGGACACTGCTAGGACAGCTGGCCCACACAGGCCAGAGGAATGTCCTATACCATGGGGCATCATGTGGGACAATGAAAAGCAAGAGGGGTAGAATGCTGCTTGAGGACTGGCTGGGCATCAGTTGGTGGATGGTGAGCGATTGCATAGTACATCACTTCTTTTATATATACAAATAGATAATTATTATTATCATTGGTATTAATCTTCATAATATTTCTATCCTATCAAACCCTCTTTATGTCAATCCACAAGTTTTTACTTTTGTTTTCCTTTCAGTTCTCTCCCCTGTCTCACTTGTGGTGATGGGAGTTAGCAAACGGCTGCATGGTGCATAGCTGACTGCCGGGTTAAACCACAGCACATTTCTAGCTCATGTTGTGCACTCTAACTCTGTGTATGATACAGATCATCAGAGAAACTCTCAATCATCACTTTTGTAAAAGTTATAATTTGAGGTTTATGAATTATTTGGGATGAATGACTAAACATTATACAACAGGGAAAATCCCTCTAGTTTCCAAGAGGCGTTAGTATACTCTACTTTTTACCCTTTCCAGGAAATGTTTTACATTCAAGGAATAATCAATCGATAAAATAATCAATTTACAAGAAGCATATGAGAGTCTGGGGAATTCCTCCCAATGGACTGTACAAGCTGAGAATGGATACCCTTTTTCTTAGGAGGCATGGACATAACATCATAAAAGATGGATGGTGGTGTGAACTGCTAATTTTGGTCACTCAGAAGATAAGTCATTAGAACATGTTTATAGTGGAAATGACTGTAATTAAATGAAGACAATATGTTTGGAGAGGAGGGATCTTGACCTTGCTCATCTCCAATTACAAAATTTCCAAATTAAAAAATAATAATAATAATTCTTTTTAATAGGACAATTGAGAAGTTCTTTGTCAAAACTAAATCTGAGCAACATTAAGAATATATTAAATTTTTGCCTTTTCTTTTTTGAGAACATTAAGAATGGCATGAGAGCATTTATTTTATACTTGAAACTGGCATCTATATAGCCCTTACCAAGTCATATACACAAAGTAAAGTTGATTTGAAATACTTTATTGAAATATAAAAAACAATAATTAAATGACTAAACAAATAAACAATATATGTCTAGTGATGAAAATTCAAAGCCTGAAATGCGTCAAATGCTTCATATGCTTGTTCAATTGACACTTTCAGAAAGATGTGACATCTGCATGTGTTCTAGCAGGTTCACTTCTCCACCTCTTCCTCTTTCCACAAAAATCACAGCTGACTGTTCTCCCACTACACAGCAGTTACATCAGGTCTCCGGTGAACTAACACTGCATGAAAACATCATGCTGTTGTGCAGAAACATGGTTCTGAATTAGACGTTTAAGTCATGCTGAAAGATTGTGCATAGGTACCTTTTAGCATTTCACCCACTTAGACCATTAAATCCACAAAAGATATATTAATGCAGTGGCCACATAATTAAAAAAATAAAATAGAGAACTTTAAAAGCTATGGTTCCAACACTTATGTTAGCTTGAAGGATTCTTGCTGCCGTAGTATTTTCCGCTCACTTGACTTTGCAATGAAAATCCTAGTAGCCATCAGTCATTTCAGCCATCCCAGTCATTTTACCTGAAGCACAGAAAATGTTCTGCTTGTCCTCTCATGCACATATCAGACTGCACAGGCTGGGAAATGAGTTCTGTGTGATTCTACCAATAAAGGATAAGAATCATAGAATATAGGATACCTGGAAATCACAGAATATAGGATACCTTGAAACAGGAGACCTGGAAAGAAAAGAGTCAGCTCTTTATTGGAATGACAATCAATGCTTAAAATATGTATCTTACAAAAGGCAATAATTTGGGGAAAAAAAAGATTCTCATTCAGTTTGTACATTTCAATGTTTGTGCAAACAAACAATGCAAAAAAATGCAAAAAAATAAGGTAATTTTTTATTTCAGAATGTAAAAGCAAGAAGACTGCTACTTCATACATGAATTTCTTGAAACATTTTTTTCAATGTTTTTTTCAAAGACTTATCAGAACCAACTCACTCTTGTGAACAGTATCATTTATGAAATATGAACCAAGAAAATCACTGAAAACATTTTTGCAGTAATTTTTCCAATTTCATTTGGAAAACACTACATGAATTCTCTTCCTGACAGTACCTCCATTTCTACCTGCCCTAGATTCAACAACAACAAAATCTTTAGTAAATATTACTTTCCAGAGGGAAGGGATATATCGAAGGGAGCCAGGGTGCAAAGCAGTTGTGTATATTAGTTGGCTGCAAAAGCAGACTCCATTTCTCCATTTTCTCACGAGCCCAGATGGTATCTCTAATGGTTTGGGATGGGATAGAGTTAATTTTCTTTACATTGTGTGGGATTCACTCGATGTTGTATTTTCAATTTTTGATGAAAGTAATGGTGATAACACACCAATATTTTTACTTTTTTCAGAGCAGTGCTTACACAGAGCCATGGACTTTTCAGCTTCTCATGCTGCCCTGCCATCCAGGAGGCTGGGGGTGCACTAGGAGCTGGGAGGGGTCACAGCCAGGACAGCTGGCCGAGGCTGGCCAGAGAGATGTCCCATACCATGTGGCATCATGCTCAGCAATTAAACCTTATTTAAATGAGTAGGAATGGAAGGACATTTGGAGTGATGGTGTTTGTCTTCCCAATAAACCATCACGCATGATAAGCCCTGCTTTTCTGGGAGTGGCTGAACACCTGCCAGCCCATGGGAAGTAGTGAATGAATTCTTTGTTTTGCTTTGCTTACATATATGGGTTTTGCTTCAGCTATTAAACTGTCCTCATCCCAGCCCTTGAGTTTTTGCACTTTTACCTCTCCAATTCACTCCCTCATCCCTTCTGGGGAGAGTAAGTGGCTGGGTGGAGCTGAATGGCCTGCCAGGGCTAAACCACAACATTGTCTTACATGGAAGTGATGAGGGCTCAGGATGCAACATGATGAATATTGGAGCATTCATCCTTCCTGAACAGCAAGCCCCTCACTGACTGCCTGTGAAAGGATTTAACTTTTGCACTGCTCATTTTTGCAGGGCAAAGCCTCACAGGCCTCATACAGTCCAACACTTACCAGCCACAGCATAGGGCAGGTATGCTGGGGAAACAGAGCCCCAGAATACAGTTTGGGAAACCCCCAAGGCCCAGACTGATTCAGGAAATGTTCAAAGCAGTTAATGAGTGAAGCTAAGTGGTGTAAAGCTTCAGCATTTCAGAATTCTGCCTCACTGAAGAGAAAGTAAACCAACAAAATCTCTTTCACTGATGTTTATTCATTTAGAAAGATAACTTTTTGTTGCTAATTTAGAAATGTTCAAAAATCCAATGGTTTTCTACACGAAGCCTTATTTTTTAGCTCAGATCCTGTCGCATAGGTGTGAATTCAATTAAAGATTGGTAGGAAGAATGAGCTGTCCTCATGTTATAACCAGTTGAATTTGTAGCTACAAAAGCTTTTGCAAGAGAATGAAATGTAACTTAATTTATGATTCATCATATTGTGATGGAAATGGGGAGAGAACGAAAGTAATAGCTTGTTTAGTTTTCAGAATTCCATTGGCAATTTCATTTTATTGTAAATATATCTCCTTCCTAGGTTTGGTTTAAAAACTACCTTGTTAAGTACTCAGAATTGCTGTAGGGTAGAGAAACTTGTAGGTTTTTGAAGAACGAAGTCCTTGTGGGTTTCAGTTGTTAACAGGAAAAACAATGCTAGAGAAATAAATCTGCTAGGCTAGGGTTGAGGTTGAGAAAGTACTGTTTTCTAGGTAAAAAAGTTTCTTTACTATAAAAATCATGAATATATGTGGATATCTCAGTAATTATAACAAAAAGTCATCAGTAATATTTAGGAAAATTATCTACAACTGTACACTGTAGAGCTGCTGTATCAGTAACATTACTGATTCTCCATCTAGATGAACAAGTTCACACAGAAAGATTTATAGAAATTGAAGAAAATAAGTACCTTCACTACCCCATAACAATCTATAAATCCAAAACCTGTTTTTACGTGTACTTGTGGTTTGCGTTTTTGTGTTTGTTTTTTCTCCTTTGGTATTCATCCGTCACCTTAAAGGCCATTGTCAAGTGCTTTGAATTTTTTGCTGTCTCTAGGAGATGTTAAAGCTGACTTCAGGGTTACTGCTTTAAACATTTCATGCTGGAAAATCTCTCATTTCCTCATCTCCTGATATTTTCACTTCAGTTTCCATTGATGAAGTGAATGTTGATCCTTAATTAACAGAAGGACCTTTATTGGACTGAGCAACATGGTTTCTTGACATCTGAAGACTTCATAATTAGTTGGGATTTCCTCAGAACATTATTTAAGCTAGATTCTTCTTGTAATGGAAGTATCTTAGAAGTTTAACCTCATGGATGAAGTGATAAAATGAATACAAAATTACAATATATGATGAATATAAAAAATAAGCTGATAGCTGAGAAAATTAGCTGGGTAAGTAAAAATGAAAAATCTACTAAAGTGCACTTGGCTTCATTCAGAAGGAAGAAATCTGACCCCAGAAAAGTGAATAGGAAAGTAGAAAAAAACATCAATGGCAGAGTGCAGGAAAGAAGCTAGAAGAACAAAGGAGAATAACTGTAAAATGAAACCCAATGCAAACCCAATGAAATTTTCCAGCTAGTTTAGAAACAAGATGTCACGAATTAACTAGTAAATCTCAAAAACAGATGACCAGAAAGTAAAAAAGAAAAAGAAATATATATATATACTGAAAGAGTTCTTTGGATAATCCTTTTTTGCCATTTGGAACAAAATTATACACCTACTAATTTAGGAAATCAGAAATTTTAAGTACTGAAGATAGGCCATGATCAGGGACTCAAGACAAGAAGTACAGGAAAAGAAGCTGGAACAAACTGGTAAATTGAACACTAGCACTGGTTGGCACCCATCTGAGAGCTCTGCAGGTGCTGAAGACAGAAGGGATTTAACTGCTAACAAAGTATGAAACCTCTGGTTTAAAATCAGCAACTATACTGCAGGCTTGCAGGGTAGCAACTGTTCCAGCTCTAAAAAAATCCATGGTAGGGATCTGGAGAATTACAGATCGCACTGTTTTATTTCAATATCAATCTTGTCAAAAATTAATTTAAAATTGTCTTTTAAAAGAAGTCTTTTAAAACACCTCAAGGAACATGATAGAACCGATGTCTGATAGAACCCCATATATTTGGTATAATTGAGAAAAAATGAGAATGGTGAGGCAGGCAAAGTTGCAGATGGCTGAAAATTATTTCATTTGGCAAGACTAGAGAAGATTGCAAAGTGTTCTGTAGGGATCTAATAAAGATGTGTTAGTGAGAATCATGATGTTTAAAAATCAGTACTGGCTGATATTCAGGAACAAATGAAAGGAGCAGCTTTATTGTATATGTGTGTTTACCCCGTTAATTTGCTGACCTGATTTGGTTTTGGAGCCAATAAATCTGCAGGATTTTTTTATTTAATGGAAGTCTGTGTATGCTATCTATGAAGTTTGTAAGTTCTTATGTATATGGTATAAAATTAACCACCAGGTGGTACAGAGCAATAATCTTTGTAGAAAGTCTTTAGCCATCTTCAAGAAGTGAAGGCAGAAGAATCCAGGTCAGTAAAGGCTGGTCAGCCTCATCTTGGTCCCTGGGAAGTAGTAGAGCAAAATGTTGTGACTAGTGGTGCAGTCCAACTGGCAGCCAGTAACCAGCAGCATCCCTAAGGGGATGACAGTGAAGCCCATATTGCTTAATGTCTTCATTACTAACCTCAACGGCAAGAGTATGCATTCTCAGCAAGTCTGTAGACAACACTTAATTGGGAGGAACAGCAAGTTTGGTAGAGGGCAAAACAGCAATTCAGAGAGACTTGGACAGGGTAGAGAAATGGGCAAACAAGAACATCATGAAGTTCAACAAAAACTTATGCAAAAGCTGGGATGGAATTACCCCATGCAACAATACAAACTAGAAGGCAGCTCTGCAGAAAAATGATCTGGGAGTCCTGGTAGGAAACAGGCTGGACAAGAGACAGCTGTATGTCCTAGCAGCAAAGAAGACCAACTATGTCCTTGACTGTATTATCCAACAGTGTGGCCAGCAGCTCAAGGGAGGTTGTTATTCCCCTCTTTTGAGCACTGGGGAGGCACATCTGTAGTGCTGGGCCCAGTTCTGGGCTGCCAGTGCAAGAAAGACACGAGCATACTGGAGCAGATCCAACCAAAGCCCACCAAGCTCTCCAGAGGCTGGACCACATGACACAGGAGAAGCAGTTGAGAGAGTTGATTTTGTTCAGACTGGAGTAGAGGACATTCAGGGGAGACCTATAGTGCTGTCTCCAGCTACCTGATCGGAAGATACAAAGATGGAGCCAAGCTGAGCCAGACTTTTCTCAGATGTGCACAACAATAGGAAAAAAAAATAAATATATAAATAAATGAATGCAGTAGGCACAATTTGGAACAGGGGAAGTTCCAACTAGATATAAGGAAAAATTTTTATCAAGAGAGTGGTCAAATATTGTAACTTGTCAAGAACAGTTTGGGGATCTCCATCCACATCTATGAGCAAACTGGTATAATTAGACCTCGTATGAGCAATGGATTGTATCAGATGGCATGCAGAGGTCTCTTTCAACCTAAACTATTCAATTATGTGATTCCAACTGATTTCTAAACTGTTCACCATTACTAGTCATGAACCTTCTTTTGAAGCATCTGATACCCAGCTGTGTAAGAGATAGGATACCAACTACTATACACATCTTTGGATCCCACAGCCTGTTCTAAATGAGTGAGTAGTGCAGGACCCAGTGGCATGCTAGTAGTTTGCCTGCATGTCTCAGAAAGACTGATGTGCAAGGTGCCTGTGGCTGAGGATGAATGACTCTGTGTGGAGCAGCACACCGACTGTAAGGCAGCTTTAAAGCTTACCTCAAAAGATAGTAAAGACTTAGCCCTAAGGCATCTTCTGTCTAATCCCATATGGCTGTTTCTGTCTGTTTACCAGAAAAACTCTTCTACTGGGATTTTTAAACAAACAGCAAGGAAGCTTGAAATAAGAGAAAAGAAGTAACCAGTCACAAAGAAATTCAATCATTCACCATTTTGTCTAAATATCATTTGATGGCCCTTCTCTAGTGAAGCTACTTTCATCACAGACTTTCAATGTATTCATCATAGTATTGAAAATCACACATACATTCTCAAAAGTATGCAGGGTAAAGGGGCAAATAGCTGAACTCATTAACATAATTATATGTGTAAATATTAGCAAGTTCTTTGAAGATGTCTACAGCTGCTGCAGTGACATTTCAAGTGTGATATAGCTGCATTAATCTGAAGAGGAAATTTAATGCTTTAACATTAATTTCTAATTACCTGGTAATATTTCCTTATACCTTTATGAGCTCATTTCTACTGATACACAATTCTTAATCTATATTAGTTACTGTAGTCATGCAATTTAAAATGCTTCTATCTCTAAGAATACAAGTTAATAATTGTTCTGAAGAGTGAATGTTATTTTTTATTTTGCATGGAATGGCAGGTTAGAGCAACAATGAACTCAGTAATGGATTATACACAGAGAATAGCAATATTGTCAGGGTGTCATTATAGATCAGCTTAAGGCAGAGGGTACCAGAAATGCTGTTCAATTGTTTGACATCTTCTATAACTAGATGAAAGAATCAATAACATGCTAAAAGTTGTATTTAGAATAGAAAACACTGCAATGTCTAATGAAATGGAGGGAGATGGAATCTAGACAGATGAGAAATGGAAAAATGAGGTCACCTTGTAAATATGTAGATTGATGTCTGTGGGGGAAGTAATTCAAAACATAAATATTCACTTGTATGGAATAGTCTAAAATACATAGGGTTAAAAATATTCTAACTTGTGCCTGAAGATCAAAATAGATATCTGTTTGCAGTGCAACATTGCTATATAAAACACTGTGATTGTGGGGAGTGATAGTCTCATCACACATCAAGGAGTTAAAATGTTCTGTATATCAAGATGACAAACATCAGATACTACACTGCATACTTATCTATGCACTTCTGCAAAAGAAAGATGTCTATAAAGTATTTTTGAGAAGAGAAAGGAGGTGATTTGATGGTTCAGTTAGGTGGAAAGTTGTTGATAATTAACACTATTAATGTGCTTATTAACCTTGCCTTATCTTTATAACTGGAAGACATGAACACACACTAGGAGACATGAAAATTTGCAGTCCAGTTAGGGCTACAGAGCTAGGTGTGGTTGAAGAACACTTCTATTTTTCACAGACTTTTGATAAATGAAAAATTTAACCTCTACTCTACCGATATTGTCAATTTTAGTTCCTGAGCAAATATTTCTGAAATATATATTCTATCTAATATTGGACAGACTATCTATGACCTTTCTCCCTTCCACCATCTTTCCAAACACACACAACCTTTTTTTTTTTTTTTTTTTTTTTAATGCCATTTTTCTGTAGAAACATGTAGGAGAGGTTGACAGAACTGTGTTTGTTCACTCTTGAGATGGAAGACTAAGGAGTGGAAGGGGCAGGTTATGGATCTTATCTTCAGCCAGCTAGTGGGAGGATAAAGGGAAAAGGGAGTCAGACTTCCTGAAGACGCATAGTGAAAAAGATGAGGGATAAAAGACACCAGCTGCAACACAGAGAATTCTAATTGGAGGTAGAAAAAAAAATCTTCTTTTAACTGAAAATTTAGTCAAACTATACAACAGGTTCTTCTATAAAGGCTGTGAGACCTCTGTTCTTGAAGATATTCAGAACTTGACTGGTGAAGGCCTTGAGCAATATCATCTAACCTGTACCTGACTTCAACATAGGCACTGCTTTAAACAGAGCATTAGATGACCTCCAGATTTCCCATTTATCCTAAATAATTCTATGGTTCTAGCAAGTATCTGGAGGAGAAACCCCCACACCTATTACCCTTCATAAGCCAACAGTGTCCACGAGATAAAAATAGGTGACATATCTGGGAGCAGACATGGCACCAGTTCTTCAGGCAGCTACATTAATTACTGCTCTTGATTACCAGACTCTACCTTTCCCACAGATTTTTCACTAATGTATGCAGTGTAGTGTTCTGTCATTTGGCCATGGCCACAGTAATAGTATTTGAAAGGTGATAATCAAAAGCTGAACTATCTCCACTGGGAAAGAATACTCTTCTTGCTGTTTGTCTTCAGGCTTATTTTGTTTATTTTATTAAGAGCTGTTTAACATAGGGAATAAACAAAACAAACAAACAAACAAAAACAGTTTCTTTGGCAAAGGTATGGTCTGTTTTCTGAGTGAGGACTTCCTATAACCTTGTAGAGCTTACTTAACAATATCCCTTTCTCATACTTCCTCCCAGTGATTATCTTTTGGCTTGTAGGGGTTAAGATGCAATACAGTCATATCAATAAGACCTCACAATACACATCTAAGGTATTTTTGTTCATTTGAAGCAGTATATGTCACTAGCAGTAATAAATTTTACTCATGTGTCGTAAGTCTAACATATAATCATAAAATTAATGTCTCCTGCCTAGGGCTTTCCCTCATATCAATTTGAATTCAGCACAATGTTAAAAAGAAATTTGCAGACAAATAAATGCATTAAAATAGCAGCAAGTGTTCCACACAAAAATGTATTTAACAAAGATCACAGCTCCTTTAGCCACCACATTCGAGGACAAGTTATTCCACTCACATATATAAATACAAATGCGTATATTAAAATAAGGGCAAGGTTGATTCACAGGCCCAGAGGGGTGTTTGTGTTATGCTGGAACTGAACTACAGGGATAGTATGGTCTTAAAGCAGTAAAGAAAGTGATCTTTGTGCACAGTAAGAGTTATTTCTGGCACAGTAAGAGTTTTGGTTTTGTTCCTTTTTTATCTCATGCAGCTATAACAGATATATTCCCATTACAGCAGGTATACAGACAGGGATTTTGCTGTGGTTCCCTGCTATACCCCACCTTGCAGTCTCACAAGTGCAGGAGATCGGTTTGGAAACCCTGGGCATGGGTAACAATAGCTTATGATCACAGTAAAGGAAGAGGAAGCTTTGATGTCACTTTTCTGCTGCTGGAGAGCCCTGGATATTTGAGATGTTGGCAGCTGGGAGCTAGAGTCAGACACTTCATGCCATGCCTTCTGACATGGCACAGAATGCCCACACGTCCCAGGGCAACCATCTCAACAGCCACAGATACCCCATGTAACAACACTGTGCCAACCAGGGGCAAGTGGGAGACACAGCAGAAAGACCTCTTTCTTTCTTTCTTTCCACATGACAACACCTCAGAGCAAGCTGCAGAAGCAGCAGAGGCAACCAAGAGCTGAAGAGGAAGGAGGGTGCAAAGTGCATGAGACCAGAAAGGTAGCAAGTTTAGGAAGCAATACAGCAGTACGAGGTGAAGTTCCTTGCTAGAAGAGAAAGACTGCTGCATTGGAGGGAGGCATGGAGTCAGAGAGGCTGGGGAACTGACAAAAGATCAAGCTTGAGGTGTCCACCACAAAGAAAAATCATGTTTTGATGCTAGCTGTTGGTGATGGCTCAGTGCATCAGACCTCAAGGATTTCTATTTAAGCAACTATCTGCTGACCACTCTGAGAAGTTCAAATGGAAGAAACTAAAGCAGCACTAAGCAAAAGCATAAGAATGGAGGAGAAAAATCCTGGATTTGTTAGAGTAACATGAAGTACTCACCACCACTCATAACTGTTCATAACTAGGGTAATATCTGGACACTCTTACCACTGTCCATTAAAATTAGTATTTTAAAAATCTATCAAATATCCACATGTTAACAAACAAAGAATAAGATTAAGCCTTGAAAAAAAAGATTGTAGTAAAAGTCTTCATTTTCTGGATTTATAAATCTGCTGATGTTTCTCTACATCTTGTACATATATTTGATGCGATGAGGGCTCAGAGCAGCCAGGGAACTTTAATGCAGGTTTCTGCACAAAAAAATGCTGCATCAGCAGGAACCTGTAAGGTGGTGTTTTATCTCTTTCCACCAGTGAAAAGCCCTGGAAATCCTGTAGGCAGTACATGGATGAAAGAAAGGGGAACTGAGTTTTGCTTCTGCTACTCATGATGTAAATTTCACAAGATTACTTTCCCGTTGTTATAAACAGGGCTGTCTGTAGGCCACTTTGCCAGGTTGATTGTCATTTCTGAATCAGAGATGCAAGAACAGTTTCTAAGCCTTATTTTTTCCCTTCACTGCTCTCTACACTTTGCTGCTTCTGGGTACAGCTAGGACAGGGTGGGAAAGGGAACCTGCAGTTAATAAAGAAGAAAACAAAGGGCCTGCTCTGTTCCTACATAAATCACTAGGAGTAATGACACTGACTCCAATGGGCCTTTAATTATCAGGAAAAGATGACTTTTGAAGAGATAATTACTGCTAGAGGTCTCAGAGTGTTATTCAATTACCCATAATGGTAATCATAGTCACTATGTGCCATTTCATTCTTCCATTCTATAGCATATATCAAAAACTTCACAGAACTGTGAGCACAGGAACAAAACACAAACAAGTGTAAGGAGTTCTAATTAGCAAGATGATGTCTCAATCACTCACTAGGCTAATTGTTATCAGATTCATTAATTTCCCATGTTATTCTACTGTGGGAAAGGGAAAGGAAGGGAAGGGAAGGGAAGGGAAGGGAAGGGAAGGGAAGGGAAGGGAAGGGAAGGGAAGGGAAGGGAAGGGAAGGGAAGGGAAGGGAAGGGAAGGGAAGGGAAGGGAAGGGAAGGGAAGGGAAGGGAAGGGAAGGGAAGGGAAGGGAAGGGAAGGGAAGGGAAGGGAAGGGAAGGGAAGGGAAGGGAAGGGAAGGGGGAAGACATGGTGTCCTTAAACATTTGAGGGACAGATTCTTCCACACTTACTCCTACTAAATTACACCATGTCCCACGAGCTCTTCATTCAAGTCAGCTAAAAACAGAGATTTGATGTTTCTTACAAGTGACGGGGACTTCACTAAAACACATGCCTAGCAAAGTATACCACAGTGTGAATGGGCGTGGAAGAATAAATTCAGCATAAATGTAAATCCTGCTTAATACTTTCTTTTTCACGTGACAATTGTGATCACACTGGAAACCTAGACACGTGATATAGAAATTCAGAAGTACCAGTGTGTGAACACAAGGTCTTGATTGTAACCTATCATAATACTTGACACACGCAAAATTATTGGTATACCTCCTTGAAATTTGTAGTAAGACATAGTACTATTCAAAAGATCATTTCAACTCCTGCATGTCCAGTTTGACTTTGTGAGTGAAACAATAACCTCTGACACACCATTTTTAAATCTCATTTACAGAAAAAGAAATTTTTTTCAAGCTCTGACTAGTTCTAAGTCTGGAGAAAAATGGACTTTAAAATTAAGGCATTCCTTCCTCCCAACCAGCTTCCTAATGCAGTCTTATTCACTAGCTCTGAAAAATATCCTGCTATGTCCTGAATATCCTGTTTTCATACAGAGGATAGTTTCCACAACACTGCAAACAGAGCATTCAGAAGTTTCATTACAAACAAGCTCTCTGGTCGGAGCAGCCTGTGGCCTCACAGAGAATTTCAATTCCTTTCAAATTTCCTTTCAATTCCTTTCAAATTTCCTTTCAATTCCTTATCTGCACAAATAACTGCAAACATTTCAGGCAACAACTTTCATATTTTTCTTCTCAGGTATTCCCTCAGCTGGAAATATTAATCTCAAAACTCATATAATTCTATTTTAACATCTTCTGGAGGTGCTGTGTGTGTGTGTGTTTTCTTGGTGGGAGCTTCGGAAATGATACTATCTTTTTACCAACTAATCTTTATTTTTAGATTTCTTGCTGTTACTCTGTTTCATCATAATAATATCCCACTTGTAATCTCCAGCTAGGACTTTTTTTGAAGATGATGCTTCAGGTTATATCATTACATTTTTCAATAGATTAGAGTCAGAGGTAGGAAAATGTAGGTGTTGAGTCTCTCCTTTATTTTCTGACATTCTAACAGCCTATAAATCTGGATTGCCTCTTTTTCTTCACAGATGTGTGGGATACTTACAAATTCTTCCTGTATTCTTCCAAATATCTAGGATTAGACTGTACAATATGCCAAAAAAATCTAATTCCCCCTTGGAACTAAACTGACTCTATGTAGGTGCATGCAGAGCTCATTCCCTGAGAAAATACAAGATAGGAGGAAGAGAGGTCACTCTGTGTGAGGAAATCCTGCCCAAATTGCACAGATTGTCAAAGATACCCTTACTACTCCTACCATGGTTAGGTATCTGTTATTAAACGACAAATTTAGATGCCTCTCCATGGATCTGGATAGGGTCACTTGGTGATGAAGTGAGTTTAGACTGGTGTTGCATGACTAAATAACATTCCTATGTCCCCCAAATCACAATATTGAGATATAAGAAGTAGGGAAAATGTTACAAGTAAAGCAAAGATCTCAGACCAGTGCTCAAGAAACACTCAGCAGACAACACTTATAAAAGCCATTGAATCTTCAGATTATATGTATTCTGTATGATAAAGAGTGGAAATTAGCACTTTTCTGTTACTTTTAATTGTTTTGCCTGTTACAAAGCACTCATACATGGAATGAATCCTGTATACACAAATCAAGCAGAGACAGCTCAAAGTCTAGGACAGCCTAGGGATAAAGACTGACCCCCTTCCAGTAATGGAAATGCAAAGGCACACCACTTACTGAAGCTCAAATTGCTCAGCACCAAATGACCACAAAATATAGGCTATCTGTAGTATGAACCTGCACCTTCAAAGAACTTCTCACTTCACAACAGATTATTTTAAATATAAGATCTGTCAGGTAACAATTTAGGATGTTCCAAAGTTGCTAATAATACTAGCCCAGAAACTACTGCTGAACACAGTTCAGCTCCTGCCATCACATACCAGAACTGACACCTTACCACAAGTCAAGATAGTATAAGTTAGCCAGTTTTTCAGTCAGCTTCACAGAGCACCAAATAAAAATGTTATTGACATTTAAAACTACATTACTTAAAATATTGCGTTTTGTTTTTTGTTTTATTTTTATCTAACTTTCTGGAGTAATAGCCTGTTTTTCAAAGACATTTCATGGTTCAGCAGAAAGGAATCCTTTCTGACAGTCAGGGTCCTCACACCATGATTTTCTGGGGCATGAAGACCATGTTTTTGCACTAGTTCCATAGACAGACAGTGTCTCCATGGCTGTTTGTAAGCAGAGTTAATAATGAAAGTTGCAAAATGATCTTTTATGATATTGCCAGGGCTAATACATAAGTGCAGAGGTTTGTGATTGTTCCTGACCTTCAGACAGATGGAAAGGCTTCTGCAACATCAGCCCAACAAGAAAACTACATGATTCTAACACTGCTTAAGCTGCAAGCACAGTGTTATGGAGATCTAAATAATAATAATAATAATAATAATAATAATAATAATAATAATAATAATAATAATAATAATAATAATAATAATAAAATTTAAGTGTGTTGTGTAGTTATTTACAGAGTTGTTGAGTGCTCACAGATTTCTACAAATGAGGCATCATTAATTCCTCTGTTACTGTCATACTTTTGAAAAAACACAAAACAGAAACTAAACCTCCACATATGTCCAAAGCCTAAAATACCCACTTTAACATCTGAATATATGAGACAATAGCCCACAGATCTAAATAAAAGGGTTTTTCCTTCTCTCTGTATATGTTTCTTACTGGGCCACATGAATCAGAGGAATATCTGATCAGAAGAATATATAATAGAAACAGTGATTGTGAAAGAAGGTTGGAGAGTTTCCTCGTGATGAAAGCACCAATCTAGTTTTCCAAAGTGACTAATTTAAACATTAACAACATTTGCACATATTCGCTGAAGACACGAGTTTCTTGATATGACTTTTGTTAGAAAAGCTGATTTGCACACTATTACATGCCTCAAATTCCCAGATACACTGTGGAGATAAATGTTTATACATTCTTCTTACTGAAGCAAATGGATAAATGTATCTACCTTATAAGGCAAAATCAAGTAAAAATTCACATTCTTGTGGTCTCTGTTTGGCCAAGGTTGACACAGATCTGCTCGAATGTTGGATAAAGTAACTGAACTGATTTAGTTACAGTTTTAAAAGGACAAATCCAGACAAACAAATTAATTTTCACCTTTCTGAAGATATCATTCTAGCTTACTGACCTGAAAAAATCAAGTTGCATTCTCAGAATTCATACCAGTATAGCCTTACTCTTTCCATTTGTTTTTATCTTGGCACCAGTCTGAAGCCTCATAGATCCTATGTCAAAAGAGACAATAAATGAGGAGTCTACACAACTGGTAATACCAACATTGGTTGAAATGTAATTTCAGTGCAACTGAAAGCTTAGTATCACCCACAGTTTGGTTTCCTGTGATAGATATGCAATGAATTATGTCCACTGATTAAATAAATAGGCATAATTGTTTCCATCTGTGAGGCCAACACACTGTAAATCTGGCTCCCCAAAATCCTCATACTCTGCATAAGATAAACTATGTCTATAAGACTCAGCAACGTTTTGGATATAAACATGGCAAGTACAATTCAGACAGAGGCAAAAGAATAGTATGAACCTTCAACTTTATCAACTGCTGTGGAACAGCCTTGTCAAATTAAAAGCGTATAGTTGTTTTGAGAACTCCAGTTCTGTACTTTGCAGCACAAGTATAGATTCATTCTAAAGGAACTTTGAACGGCCATGTTTTTTTTGTACCAAAATACTAGTAGTTGAATGCCACAATATCCCTATGTCACTAACTGCTTAAAAGCATCTACTAACTAACCTGATTTCCTTTTATGATAAGATCACCCGTATGGTGGACCAAGGGAAACCAGCTGATGTGATTTTTTTGGACTTCAGCAAGGGTTTTGACATGGTTTCCCATAGGATCCTACTGGACAAAATGTCCACCATACAGCTAAATAAAAACATCATACGATGGGTGAGCAATTGGCTAACGGGCAGGGCCCAAAGGGTTATGGTAAATGGGGCTGTGTCAGGCTGGCGGGCGGTCACCAGTGGGGTCCCTCAAGGCTCCATTTTAGGGCCGGTACTTTTCAATATTTTTATAAACGATCTGGATGTAGGAATAGAGGGTATTTTGAGCAAGTTTGCTGATGACACCAAACTTGGAGGAGTTGTGGACTCAAATGAGGGCGTAAAGGCCTTACAGAGGGATCTGGACAGGTTGGAGAGCTGGGCGATCACCAACCGCATGAAGTTCAATAAGAGCAAGTGCCGGGTCCTGCACCTGGGACGGGGAAACCCTGGCTGCATGTACAGACTGGGCGATGAGACGCTGGAGAGCAGCCTAGAAGAGAGGGATCTGGGGGTCGTGGTAGACAGCAAGTTGAATATGAGCCAGCAATGTGCCCTGGCAGCCAGGAGGGCCAATCGTGTCCTGGGGTGCATCAAGCACGGCATCGCTAGTAGGTCAAGGGAGGTGATTGTCCCGCTCTACTCTGCGCTGGTGCGGCCTCACCTCGAGTACTGTGTGCAGTTCTGGGCACCACAGTATAAAAAGGACATGAAACTGTTGGAAAGTGTCCAGAGGAGGGCTACGAAGATGGTGAAAGGCCTGGAGGGGAAGACGTACGAGGAATGGCTGAGGTCACTGGGCCTGTTCAGCCTGGAGAAGAGGAGGCTGAGGGGAGACCTCATCACAGTCTACAACTTCCTCGTGAGGGGGTGTCGAGAGGCAGGAGACCTTTTCTCCATTAACACCAGTGATAGGACCCGCGGGAACGGGGTTAAGCTGAGGCAGGGGAAATTTAGGCTGGACGTTAGGAGGGGGTTCTTCACAGAGAGGGTGGTTGCACACTGGAACAGGCTCCCCAGGGAAGTGGTCACTGCACCGAACCTGTCTGAATTTAAGAAGAGATTGGACTGTGAACTTAGGCACATGGTCTGAACTTTTGGGTAGACCTGTGCGGTGTCAAGAGTTGGACTTGATGATCCTTAAGGGTCCCTTCCAACTCAGGATATTCTATGATTCTATGATTCTATGATCTGAAGATAACCACCCACTTCACAGATATGTCTCCCTTCATATAGGAAGAGTAATCATTAACCATGTTACTGGTTATTACACTTACAAAAAATAGATTTACCTTTTATTTTGATTGAAGGGTTCTGCTTCACTAAATACAGTTTATGTCTGGTTGATGCCATAACATAATTAAACATTATTAAACTTAGCCAGTCAAACTCACTGTTGATGTGGATATGCTAAACTAATTTTGTTGTTTTTAGAGCAAATGACACACGTTTCCCTGGGCATTATGAAAAAGAACTGTACCTGATTTTTTTTTCTATTAATTTTCCATTAAAATCAAGTCTACATTTTGCTGATACATTTCTTTCATCTGGAAATCAAAGACATTTTCAGGATATCAAAAATGCCAAAGGTTTTGTAAGAGTGAAATGTTGTCCTATTTGTATTAGTCAGTGCCTCCAGGCAGATGCCTTCTTGTTTAATCAAAGATGTTAGAATTTATGCTCATTAAAGTAGTATGCATCAGCTGATACTCCAGCCTACAAGTATTACACTGCAAGGCCACTGAGTTTTGAGAAAGGAAAGGAAATTCTTCTCAGCTTGCTACAAACAGGGAAAAATCACACAGAAGAGCTATTGAAGAGTTTGCAAACTAATGCTTTCAGGGAAAAATAAAATAAATAAAATAAAATAAAATAAAATAAAATAAAATAAAATAAAATAAAATAAATAAAATAAAATAAAATAAAATAAAATAAAATAAAATAAAATAAAATAAAATAAAATAAAATAAAATAAATAAAATAAAATAAAATAAAATAAAATAAAATAAAATAAAATAAAATAAAATAAAATAAAGTAAAATAAAATAACATAAAAATAATAATAATAAGACAGCAAAGCCCAGCTCAGGTAACAATAAAATGCAGAGCTCCTTCACCAACTTCGGGAACAGATCTCCCAAGAGCATTTTTTAAGATCAGAACAAATTGATTGGACTTTTAATTGCAAATACTGGAAAGCAGGAAAATATACTTTTCTTGGTTGGTTTCCACACAGCTACACTGAGTAAAAGTGCTATCACAAGACAGGAAGGGAACTCAGAAAAGATTTTCAATATTCTGCCAGGCTTTTAGTCCCAAAGGACCCTATATGTCTTCAGTTTGATTCATCTTTCGTTTTAGATCAAGTTAAATTAACTAGGTGAAAAAGTAGCATAAAGAAACCACTAATAGGACTGCCATTCATATCAGCCTTTTCACACCGTCAAAACATCTGCCATTGTGCTTTTGCAAATCTCAGTATTGCAAGATCCTTCAGCAGCAATAATTTTCATTATGTTGAAAAGTTTTATACTGTCATCAGATTTTGTCACCTCTTCATTCATGGCCTTTTCATTTATAAAATTGTTAAGTGGCACAGATCAGAGTGGGACCTCATGCTTCACCTTTCTTTCTGCTCTGAAAGCTATCCATTTATTTCTTTTCATTGTTTTCTGACTTTTAAGCAGTTATTAATTCATGAGAGCACCTTCCTTGTTCATTTTCTGTTCCATTTCTTTAGGAGATTTTACAGACAGACCTTGCCAAAGCTTTTTCAAAATTCACCTACAGTAGATCTTTTTTGTTGCACATTTTGAGTGTTTCTAAACTGTATAAATTTTGAAATGTATTACTTTCTTCTACAATATTCTAACAAAATCCTTGCCATTGCATTAATATTTTTCTGTGTGCTTATTCATTTCATTCTTTTCCTGTTATTTTTATAAAACTGACAGATTTAAATCCTTTCTAATAAATAGTTCTCTAGAACATCCTTAGACGCTTTTTAAGCATATTAGTACTATTTTTGTTCCCTCCTATTTGTCTGATACAGATGCTGTTTTGACAAGAAATAATACTGCTATCCATTGAAATCCAGCCATTCTATCTTTGAAATCCTTTCAAAACCCTGAGTAAATATCCTGTTGTCCAAGAAACATCTTAATACTTTTTATTTTTTTTGCTAAGGCATATGCTACTGATATTAGTTCTTTAAACTCCTTTCCCAATAAAGAATATAAATAGCTTAGATTTGTCAGCTGATTTTTCCTATAACAAACACTTATGCTGAGTATTCATTACTTTATTTATTTATTTATTTATTTATTTATTTATTTATTTCTTCCCCTGGCCTTACTGTCCTTGAGTTATCTTTCAAAGCTTCAGCCAGGTATCAGCACCATGGGCTTTCTGGCAGGTTTTCTGCTTCTGATGTGTTCTTCAAATCTATTTTTATGACTAGTTTATATGCTTTTAGCAATTTTCTCATCAAAATCTTTTTGGCTTTCCTTGCTATGAATTAACTTTTAACTTCCCAGAGTTCATGTCTAATTCCACTTTTAAGTGGAATTATTATAGTTCATGTCTAATTCTCTTTTAAGCAGAATTTTAAAGATGCATTCTCACTTTCAAGACCCTCCTTTCTGTTCTTTCAACATAGTCTTTTTTCTTTTTGAAGATCCACTTCAAGTCCTTTCTGATTTATGATACACTTACTTTGAACCTAAAACATTGATTTGCAGTGCATATTAACTCTGACACAGAAAAAAATTAGTCTGAGCCATCAACAGCCTCCATGCTGTCTCCAATGTTTTTATGCTTTTAGCAACTGTTTCTAGTTAGTTTTCTCACCTAGGGTAGCTTTGCTATCATGCCATTTTTTGCTTTTTTTTTTTTTTTTTTTTTTTTCTCTTACTAGGATATTGAATCTGACTACACTGCTATAGATGGCTGATAATTATGTCTTGAACCAGTCTATACATTGGTCAAAACTAAATAATGAGCTGTTTTTCTGCCTGCCTATGTGCTCTAAGGATTGGAGGCAATAGTGATGGAATATATAACCACTGTATCATAGTAATGTAACTCCTCTGAACCTTAAATGGACTGGGGAAGCTACAGCATCTGATATTATTCATCTGTTTCCTTCTTTGCCCCAGTCTACAGACAAGGATTCCTTAGCATGTAGAGAAAGCTCTCACAGCCTTTCTGGGAAAGCAGCACGCCCGGATGACTCTCTGAAGTGAACACTAATGCTTACAGCATGGGAACAAAAGAAGGAAATGAAGATCTGCATGCAGTTACATGACTACAACCTCATCAAGATGTGACGGGATAGCTCATACAACTAGAGTCCTCCAGATAACTGGAAGAAATCTCATGTTTACAGACCCCGATATCTGCTGAAGGGACAATATAGTATGGCACAGATTTCTGGAGTGCATTGATGATAACATCCCAACACAGGTGATCAAGTAGTCAAGTGAAGACACCCTGAATGGATAAATAAGGAGCTCCTGACTGAATGCAAGCATAAACAGGAAGTGGAGACAGTGGCAGGTAACCCAGAAGAAACATGAAGTCACTGTCCAAGTGTTCAAGGATGGGATTAGGAAAGCCAAAACCCATCTGGAGGTAAATCTGGTGAGAAATATGAAAGACAACAATAAGCATTTCTACAGGTACCAAGCATTAAATGGAAAACTAGAGAAAATATGAGCCCACTGCTGAATGGCACAGGGATGCTGTCAATGAAAACATAAAAGACCAAGGTACTCAGTGCATTCTTCCCCTCACTGTTTTCTGGTAAGACTGGTTTTTAGGAGTCCCAGGCCCCTGAGACCAGGGGGGAGGTCTGAAGCAAAGACTTACCCTTAGTAGAGGTTGATCAGGTTAGGGTGCATTTGAACAAACTGGACTTACATGAGTCCATGGGACTTGATGGGATACACCCAGCTAAGGGAGTAGCTGCAAGGTCACTGCAATTAAAAGGTCATTGCAAGGCCACTCATTTATCTTGGAATGGTGGACAGTGTTGCCCTGACAGGCATTGCCATCTGCAAATGACAGCATTTGCAGTTTTAAAGACTGAAATGGAGCAGGTTGCCCTGAGCAATCTGGCCTGGCCTGTGTGGGACTCCCTGATACCCCTCTCCATCTGGGTTAGCATACATAGGTAGCATTTCATGGGCACTGGCTCTACGCTTAGATACAGGGGTTATAAGTCTCCTCCATGCTCTGCTCTACCTCTATAAGTGTGGAATTTCCACTCATAGGAATCTTAATTCAGTTATAATATCTGATACTTTCTGTAATTTATTCAGGCTCTTTTCCAGTAGAAATATTTACTCAGTCTTTTGTATGCTACTGTTAGTAGCGTTCTTCTGAAAATCTGCCTTCCACCTACTTTCTAACATGCCTACAGAATCTTTTCTAATCCAGGAATCCTACTCCACTCATTTTAGCTTTTAGACTTCCAGTCTGTAACCTTAAAGTAAAAAAAATAAAAATAAAAATAAAAATAAATAAAATAATAATAACAAATAAGCTCTAAAATGTAGTCTGTGTATTTCACAAATGTCAAAATAGCTCATTGACATCCATGTGAGCAGCTGATTGTTCTATTGAAAATAAATTCTGATATTTGGCAGAACAAAGAAAACTTATCAAAAAAAAATAAAAATAATGAACAAATGGAGTTTTTGTGCACATTGCAGTGTCCCACTCTTGAAGCTAAGCTGTAAACTTGGCATCCCACAGAGTATAAGGAGATGGGCTTTATAAACCATAGGACTCAAAACTAGATACCATAAGTCTGGGTTGTAAGACTTTATGAAGCATTATGTAGTTTCCAGATTTAAAATAGAGATGTGAAACATCACCTTCCCAAAATAGTTTTGCTCATCTAGAAGTGAGAAGATTAGTAGGTAGACAATAAATAGATAGTATTTAAACATTCCAATAAAGGAAAAAGTTCCATTTTATCATTTTGAAAACATATGCATAGTTGTAGCTATTGTTTTGCATTATGATATACATTTCTGGAATATATGTTACTTATGACAGTATTTATATAAGACTGGACTTTGTTAGTACAAACATAATGCTGTAAGAAAATTACAAATATATATATATATATATATATATTAATGGTAACTAGCAGTAGCACAGTATGCATACAATGCCTGTAGGTAAAGTGAGTGAATGAACTCCAGGAAAATGAGATAAGACTTGTCAATATATTATTCCAATAACCTGTTGAACCAGATACTCCTTTCTGTGCCTGGCACAGAATAAAACATAATTGTTTTGACCAAGGCTTTTTTTTGTTTTAGTTTGGTTTTGTTGCATGAATTCCTTATATCATGCTGTTGTGTTGCCTGACAAGTACTTAGTGTGCGAATTCCAGCCTGCTGTGATTTTTGTCTTTGCTTTTGTCTTTGCTTATTTGTTCTCACACACTGAGTGGAGGAATGTGGGCTCACAGGAACTAATGAGGTAATTTGTAAACCTGTCAGCAAAAGACATCAGAATTAATCTAGGGTGGTCTGGTGGAAGGGAAGATGAGGATTACAGTGGCCTTATATCACCTCTGCAGCAAGATCCTTGTTTCTGTATCAAGACAGGCTTTTACATGCATAGGCAAATATAAGAGCCTGACATTTTTGCTCTGCAGGAATACATGATTGCCAGACAATATGCATCTGCAGGGAGGCCCAAAATGACATCTGAATTCCCCTATCCTGTTGGGGGAAAAAAATCCTACATGAAGTTTCCACTTCTGTTCTGCATATCTCCTTCTTTGTGCCTCTTAGCCTGTAGAGCTATGCAGTGTGTAAACTCTGCAGTGCATGTGATAGTCCATCTCAAGCACTCCTATTCTTTGCAAGAATGTCTGCTTGGGACCCTCCTGGAAGAGTCTTCTAAAGGATGAAGTCGCGCCAAAACCCATAAGGGCTTGCTTATTGCCATCCATCTTTTATTCTATACAATTTTTAGCAACAATAGCATGTTTTTGAGAATGCACTAAATGGCAAAGCAAGACTCTACTACTAATGTTCTGTGTATTTCATTTTCTTAAGAGGAACTGAGGAGAGCAGTCCCTCATCCAACTTCATGTCTGTTAGCTTTATTCTGCAGAGAACCAAGAGGGATCCTCTACATCTGTTGTTATTCTTTGTTTTTCATAGGAAGCAAAAAGTCTTGTTGGCTTTATTGTAGCTTCATTTTGTCTACTTACATTCTCAGAAGAGACATCTGGGGACAAGGCTATAAAAACGAGTGGAAGCTGAAGGGCTATGAAAGGCAGTAGATGTAGTTTTATAACAACCCATGAGGACAGACCCATTAGGAAGAAAATCTTTAGAGGGGAAACTACTATATGAAACTCAGATGATTAGGATGCTTGGATGATTCCTGTCTTGTATTAAGAGGTAATTAATGGGTTATTATGAATAAGAAAAAATTACTTTGTTATTCTATTACTTGGCATGCCTTATCAATATCTGTTTGCATGTTTCCACACTGAACATTTGATGTGTCATCAATGGTGTGCCCAACAAAGGGCCTTTGGGATAGCAATAGTTTTTTGCCTTGCAGAATTCATAGGGCCCATCTGGGAGTGAGTTTTGTTTCCCCTATGCTTGACACAGGTGCTCAGAGTCCTTTGTGTCTCTTGGTACAACCACCATCTCTTCTAAGACAAGAGCAGGAGAGAAAGATCAATCTTTAGGAATTCTTACATTGTTGAATGTACATGTTGAATGTTGATTTACACTGTACACTTGAGTCAACTGGTTTATTGATAGCTCTTTGAAGGCAGTTTAAACTCCTTTTCATATGCCATGTTCTCATTTTCTCAGTTCCTTGAAGATTGCCATAAAAATAAGGACTAAGGATATAAAAAATAATCATTGTGATTTAATAAGAATCTTCACAAATAGTTTATACTTTAAAGAGGAGAAAGCAGAAAGTTGATCTCTTGCCCTGGAAGAAAAAAAAAAAAAAAAAAAAAAAAAAGGTAAAAGGATTATAGTCAAGAAAGATATATCTATGGTTGATCCTGTCTTGCTAGGCACTGATGGAGTAAATGATGTCTTCAGGCATCTCCTGGCCTTTCAACTGTATGATGTACATCTTCATTTTTAGGTACTGAATGTATTGGAGCTCTTTTTAGCAGAATGAACTTTTCTTAAACATCTGTGAGATGATGAAAAGTATTTTATGAAATCTTTCCCCCTGAGAAGTTATTTAATTAATGCTGCATTGTTGCAAATCATTATTTTGTTTTTCTTTAGCCATCTTTTATTTTTCAAGGGACAGGTTATTTTTAAATGAGGACTCATTCCCCAATCAATTAGTCAAGTCCTTAGAAAATATTCTGTATAAAATTCTGACATTTAGTAAAACCAGCAACTTCATGTAGGAATTACAGGTACCTGTGTGGAGCTTTTGCATCTGAGATATCACTGATAAGGAACTTGTAGAGACCTTAGGAGTTTTATTTATCAGGCTGAAGAAGTCATGCAAGGGCAATGGGAATAAAAGTTTCCACCATAGCATCTTGTTAATTAGTTGCCACCTTGTTTTAAGGACAAGGCATAGTTCAGCTACTTTATCTATTCTGTTCATTATCTCTCTCCTGAGCTTATAAAACAATAGGATAATAATTTCATTTGTATGATGGTGATAGCTGTCCAGCAGGAGCAAGTCTGAGACTCTCAATTCATTTCCCAAAACCCATCCATTACTTAGTCATAATGACTTAAACACCGTGATTCAGCTGAGTCAGATACATTAATCATATTATGCTGTGCTGTCTGGAGTCTTTGTTAGGCAATGTTTACATTATTTGTACATAAAATTCTGTTCATGTGTTTCTGATTCCTTCTTCCCACATATGATACTTCTATAAACACCTTAAACATGGGCAAATATTGCAGAACAATATCTGTATATCTGTAAATGGTGATTCAATAAATTGTTCACTTTGTTTTCATATAAATTTGAAAGTGCATTCCATGGCAGGTAGTGAGAAAAAAATAAATAAATAAAATAATTTGAAGATAGGGCTATGTACATTCTCTGAACATGTGTTTGCAAAGAGAGAATTATATGAGCTACATTTGGCTGATGTAGTTGCCAAGCTTCTCTCTATCATATCTGAAAAGACCTGGCAGCCAGGTGAAGTTCCTGGTGACTGGAGAAAGGGAAACATCACATCCATTTTAAAAAAAGGTAGGAAGAAGGACATGGAGAATTAC
Source organism: Aythya fuligula (assembly GCF_009819795.1). Taxonomy (NCBI): domain Eukaryota; kingdom Metazoa; phylum Chordata; class Aves; order Anseriformes; family Anatidae; genus Aythya; species Aythya fuligula. The sequence goes on from NC_045559.1 coordinate 128,573,316, forward strand.
AGACCAGTGAGCCTCACCTCTCTGCCTAGCAAGATCATGTAATAGATCCTCCTGTAGGCAATATCAAGGTACATGCAAGACAAGAGGTGATCTGAGACAGCCAGCACAGCTTCAAAAAGGGTAAATCATGCCTGACCAATCTGGTGGTCTTCTGAGATGAAGTGACTGCATCAGTTGACAAGGAAAGACAGAGTGATGTAATCTATCTGGATTTCTGTAAGACCTTTGACACATTCCCACATGACATCCTGATCTCCAAATTGGAGAAATATAGATTTGATGGGTGAACCATTTAGTGGATAAGGAGTTGGCTTGAAGGTCACACACAGAGAGTGGTGGTCAATGGCTCTGTGTCCAAGAGGAGGCCGGTGACAAGAGGTGTTCCTCCAGGGTCTGTCTTGGGACCAGTGCTGTTTAATATTTTTATTAGCAACACGGACAACTGGATCTAGTGCACCCTTAGCAAGTTTGCAGATGACACCAAGCTGAGTGATGCAGTTGATACAACAGAAGGAAGGGATGCCATCCAAAGGGACCTGGAAAAGTTGGAGAAGTGGGCCCATGTGAACCTAATAAGGTTCAATAGTTCTAAGTGTAAGGTGCTGCACCTGGTTTGGGGCAATCCCAGACATGAGTACAGACTCAGAGAACTCACTGACAGCAGCTCTGTGAAGAAGGACTTGGGGGTCCTGGTGGATCAAAAGCTCGACATGAGCCAGCAGTGTGTGCTTGCAGCTCCAAAGGCCAACTGCATCCTGGTCTGCATCACCAGAGGAGTGGCCAGGAGGTCAAGGGAGGTGATTGTCCCCACATGCTCTGCCCTTGTGTTGCCCTACTTAGAGTACTGTGTCCAGGTCTGGGGCACCCAGTACAAGAAAAATGTGTGAAAACAGGTCCAGAGGAGGGCTACAAAGCTGATGAGAAGGCTGGAGCACCTCACCGATGAAGAAAGGCTGAGACAGCTGGGGATATTCAGCCTGAAGGAAAGAAGGTTCTGGGATGACCTCATTGCAGCTTTTCAGTACTTAAAGGGGGCTTATGAAAAGGATAAAGAGCAACTTTTTGCTCAATCAGATAATAACAGGACAAGGGGAAATTGTTTTAAACTAAAAGAGGGGAAATTTAGATTAAAAGTTTGGAGGAAACTCTTCAGAGGGTGGTGAGGCCCTGGCACAGGTTGCCCAGAGAAGCTGTGGATGCCCCATCCCTGAAGGTGTTCAAGACAAGGCTGGATGGGGCATTGGGCAACCTCATCTAGTGGGTGGCATCCCTACCTATTGCGGGGGGGGGGGGGGGGTTGGAACTAGAGGATACTTAAGGTCCTTTCCAACCCCAGCCATTCTATTTTTCTATATTATGATTCTATGATATAAGCATGTATTCACATTTATCTTGAAAGCACTTTGTGGATTTAAAGAGTCCTTAAACCAATAAATAGATGCAATGCAGGTAATTTGGATTATTACACTATACACAGTACACATTAATAGTAAGGCTGATAGTCACAGAAATTAATTCCAAAGCAACTGAAAGTCTTAGCAAACACTGTGGCAAAGCTCATTGTCAGATCATTCATAAATAGAAGAGAGCAAATGGATAAATCATTGACCTGTGGGGAGAAAAAAAAAAAAAAAAAGTTTGCCAGGTTCTCTTATTGCACTTTTTCTTTCAGCTTCTTCCTTCACTTGTATCTCACTTACCTTAGGCACAGAAAGACCCACTATTATCTCCAGTGAATGAATCTGGAAGGAGATGCTGTTGGCTATAGCCTAAATGGAGCTCATCCATGAGAGGTGAGAAAGGGTAAAGCTGAGAAGAAGCTTAAAACTTGTGGTTCTATTAATGTTTATGAGAACAGAGTATCGATGCAGGGTTGTGTGAAGGTCAGCAATATCTACAATAGAAAAAGACAAAAACTTTAAAGAAATTACACCAGCACTGAGAAATCTATCATACAGAGTGACCAAAAGGAATAAAAACTTACTGATGCAAGAGGAAATTGAGCATGAAACACATTTGTGACTCATTCCAATATAATCAATACAATGTATTAATGTTTTTGTTGAATCTTTAATTTGAACAAATACAGAAATTGACAATGATGGAGTAATAGAGGCAAACAAGTTATCAAAAAATATATGTGCGAAGCAGTATATGTAAAACAACTAGAAAGATGTAAAAGTAATGAATACTACAGTAAAAATCTTCTATCTTTTTAAGAAAAGACAATAATCACTTTAAATCTTATAAACTGAAAAAAAAAAAAAAAAGAAAAAAAAAACTTTATTTAAGATGCATCTGCTTCAAAGATGTATTCATGTGAATAATCCCATTTTAATACATAGGAACACTTATGTAATTAAAACCCCTTGTTAGCAAATATTTTAGGAGTATTTACTCTAGGCCCTCTAATCCCTCATCTTTTTCTTTCATCCAGTCATTTAGCTCTATCAGTTTTAGCAGCAGTACTAACATCAGCTGATGTGCTGTATTATCATTTGCCCACACTTTTAATGTTCTGTCTGAGAGTAGCAGAAGAGCTGCTGAGCTGAGTGAGGTGGTCCCTACCAAGAATGTCCAGAGCCACCAGGAAGGGTCTCCTGGGGTGCAGTCATCACCACCTGCCTGCCAGAGTCTTGGTGAATGCCTTTGATATCCTTCTGTATATCAGGATGTTCTTGGTCTTGTGTTTGAAAGAGTGGTGCCCTGGCATCTATACAGAGACATTGCTCAGGCCAGTTGCACATGGTTTGAGTGTGAAAGGTGCTCAGGGAATTCCATATCTGTCCTTGAGAGCCTCTGTTGGTGCTTCAGAGCTTGCACCACATGCAGCTAACCTCTGACAGGATATGCAATTTTGGGTCTTCTCTCTAGCACAAGCATTGAGACCTCATCCAATGTCCTCACATTGCCAGTGAATTTTTTTGCTATTGTACACCCTACATAGCACCACTTTCCCACCTGCTCTAGGCCTCCCTTATGAAGAACTGCTGTGAAAATATAGCAGGATGACTCTCCTTCTCACAGGAGCTTCAATGTCAGCATAGCTTGGTGTTCTGCTGCTGCTTTCCTGAGATTGACATTAAAAGATATAAGTGACCACTGAAGCAGTACATCCTGCCAGAAACATACTGACAGGAAAAAATAATAATAATAATAACAATCTCTCAACTTTTTTAGAGTTCTCTATGCCGTATTTTCTCAGGTGTTTGTCTCTCTTTTTCTCTCCTTTGCCTCCTGACAGCCACTGCTAGTGTTACTATACCCATTCTGTGTACCTGTCAGTATTTTCTCCTTCTGTCCATTTTCTTCCAATCTTCATAAGGACATCTGCCCCACCTTTGAGATGTCTAACTCTAGGGTTCCTGTCCTAGGCACTGAAATTATTTCTGTCCTTGTACTCCTCCTCCCTCCCCTGTATGATGTTGTTACCTCTTCCCCCCATGAGACCACTTGACTGCATGAAAGGGCTGCCTTTGATCTTTAAGCGTTGAGTAGATATGTGTAATATAAATTGCAGTGACATTTCAATGAGTGTCCAACTACAGTTCTAAGGAATCAAAACAGGAAGCAGAAGCTTAATTTTATAATACAACAAGATCACATCAGAGCATGTTTGGGGAGGGGGGAGGAAGAGAATAAGGAGGAGAAGGAGGAGGAGGGGAGTACGTGATGAATAAATATTCCCCGGAGCTCTGACCAGCATAAGGTCAATGAAAGTCGGAAAAGCAAATATGCAAGATTCTACATTTCCAGAGTGTTTTATCACAGATATTTGAGTGATGGACTTGCTATAGGGGAAGCTCCTTTTCAGGAACAACTAGGCCAGGTTAACCAAAGACTAGTTGTCTCATCAGTCCCATCACTCTTTGTCCACAAAACTACATGCCCAAACTGGCTATCAGCCCTCAGCAAATATTGCCCAACTTTTTCTCCATTGATATAGATGACCAATGTGATTCCCACTGAGCAGGCCACCAGGTGGCCTTTCTGAGTCCCCCTTACACCAAGGTACCTTGGAGCAGGGAGTGTGACACAAAGAAAACATTGCTGCCAGCATCCAACATGAAGTCCACCATTTACTTGTGTTAACACCTGCAACTTGTTTCCAGTTACACAGGGCATCATCATATCCACTCTAGTAGGCACACTACACAACTTCTTTTCGCTATTTCCTCGCATTGTTTCTTTTAGTACTTTTGCCCCACTTTTTTCATTTTTGACTCTTGCCCCACTTGTCATGGAGAAAAAGTAGATGAACAGACCTCACTTACAGTGTCTGGTAGAGATTTATGGTGCTTCCTCTCACTTCTGCCATTAGTCTGTGTGGGTAAAATCAATGGTACTTTCTCACTTGGCAGAAGCATCTTACACGTGATGTACGGAAATTATTGTCTCAGTATATGAGATCTGAATGCTAAACACTTCATTTCTTTCCCACTTGCTCCTCTACATCACATCTAACTTTTCCTAACTGTCTAACTTTGTGCAGTTACAGTCAGAGCAATTGTTCTTAGTCTGTATTTACCTTTGAAGGTCAATAGTAACTATTCTACCCCACTACTTCCATTTCAGATCTGCAAGGACCTTGTCTGTCTTCTCTATATTTTTTTCCATCAGTCCAGAAAAAAAAAAATTACAAGGGTACAATTAATTTCCCATTTTCTCACTCAACCATTTTTAAAGAAAGAAAAAGAAAAAAAAAATATATATATATATAGAAAAAATCAGTTAGGATTCAGTAACACTAGATCATTAGATTAGATACAAATTTTTGGGAAATATATAATGAACATCCTTGGGCACTGCGACATTACAGCATTGTAGCAACAGACTTCTGATTTTAGGAAAGTTATGATTGAGTTTTATTTCAGTATGCGCTGCACTATATTAGAATCATAGAATTGTATAATTATTACAGACTTGAGGAAAATGTATGGTGAAATGTATGGTGTATGGTCCTACTCAGTGCACTTAGTGCCTTTTACATACTTATTTAGATAGAATATGCCAGGGATCAATACTAGGGCTAATACTGTCTATCTTCATTAATGACCTGGATGCTTGGACAGAGTGCACTTTCAGCACATTTTCAGATGACACTAAACTGGGATGAGTGGCTGATACACCAGCTGGGGGTGCTGCCATTCAAAGGAACCTGGACTGGCTGGGGAACTGGGCTGAAAGCAATTTAGTGAAATTCAGCAAGGAGAAATATAAAGTCCTGCATCTGACAGGAAATAACCCCAGGCACCTGTACATGCTGGTGACAGCAAGTTGGGAAGCAGCACTGCAGAAAAAAAAATCTACGGGTTCTAGAAGACAAAAAGTTCACAACAAGTCAGCAATGTGTTTTCACAGCACAGAAGGTCAATAACCTTCTAGGTTGCCCTTCCAACCTCAATGATTCTATAATTCCAACTGAAAATGTCTAAAATTCCTCTTTTCATACCTTGCCAAGAAAAAAAATAATGGATGTTCCAACATCAAATCATTACTAATCACACAATTTCTCCCCCTAATAGAAACTAACTTCAAGAGAGCTTTATTTTTCAAGGTTGTCATATGTCACAGATATGTCACAGATATGTCATATGTCACAAAGATATGTCACACACACATATCAATTAAGCAATTAATTGATATGTGTGTGTGTTTTGCTTGCTTGTGTTATGAGTGGCTACATTTCTTCAATTTGGAGCTTAATTTTAGAAGTTAGTCCATTCTTCAGAACCACATTACATCAGTGGTTCAAGACTCACTCTAAAGGTAATGCTGCTTTTCCCGAACACCATCTAATCTACTCCTGGGAGTTCAAAAGCCACACCTGCACACTAATTGAAATTCCAGGACAAAAAAATTAGTCCTTAGTTTTTTCACTTGCATCACCCCCAGACACTCCCAGATCATGCCCTCCAGGTGGGCTGAGAGGATATGGTCCATCCCCTCCAGTTCCTGACAAACAGCTGTTTGCTGTTGAGTCCCACCAGCAAACAGCAAGTGCATACAATGCTAGGAAGAGAGATGAGGTGAAGCTAGGTTGCCATGATGAGGTATTCCGCATAACTCTTACTGAGTTCATGCTCATATAAACTCCCATTGTCTAGCATAAACTCCTTTACCTGTTACCTATGGTTTAGGACAGCTCATGCTCCTGGTAATGGCCCTTTGGCAGGATCAGTTGTTTCCACTGTGCCCTATGCTCCATTCTCCAGGAGTTGTCCTCTGTGCTACTTTTGAAATCACCTTGGGCTCTGCTGGCAACATTAGGGCACATTGCTGAGTCCACATGTTCTCCTATCACTACTATCTCATTGATACACAAAGCTTGCTTGGTTCTTAACAGAAATTGAAAGAAAAAAAAATAATTTAAAAAAAGTTGGTTGTTTTGAAGAAATTGAGTATAGAATTGTTCTGCAGAAAATAAGGTTGCTTCTGTTACCTGGGGTAAATGCAGGAACATAAAGAAAGTAGGGATGTGCTTTTTAACTATTTCATATTTTTATTTAGCCTTAATGATTTCCAGATTAACTACATTTTTAGGTGTTGAAGCCAGTATGTGAGGATTGTTATGAAAATAATCTCAGTTGTGTTACCTATACTAACCTTATGTTGCGTGTTCAAACTTAGCCTTCAGTGCTGGTCTACAGACACATACAAAATCTACTGAAATCATTAGGGACAGATTCATGCTAAGAGATATGAAGGTATTTCTCACCCAGAAGATCTAAGCAAACAAAATACCTTGCATCTAGTCTCCACCTTTCATCCCTAACTCTGATGCTCTGAGAAGGAAAGCAAAGCGGAGAGGATGGAAGGGAGCCGCAGGGAACTTTGGCAGTCCACCAGCATGGATGCCTGAGGGATGCTACATGCCCATAAAGCCACCTGTCTTGCACTCTGGATGTAATCTATGAATCTTTCCTTGCCTTCTGTGACTTGACTTTGAATAGAGCACTCACTCTTTTAACTACTGATACACTTAAAAACCTTTCAGATAATTACATTTAGTACAGCTAGGGGGCAAAGGTTTACTCTAGCTTGAACTCACGGAAAACAGGATTAGTTGTAAAGACCTCCTTAGAAAGGCAGTTGCAGCAACACCAGCACTGATCCAAGGAGTGAAACCAAAACCCAGTGATCTATATTTGCTGCCATTTTCCAAACAGAAAGATTCACTGTGACAGGACAATCAGCTGAGACTACAGAAGAGCCTTTAAGAAATTAGTTTAGGAATTATTGTGATATGACCAAGCTATTAAACAGCCAGAGGCACTAATATTTGGATTCAAAATGCATGAAACTGCTACTTGATGTGAAAAATAATCACTTAATATGCCAACCTACTCACTTTTTATCTGGCTTTACCGCTTTCACCACAAAGCTTACAGAAAAGCTTACAGAAAAGTCATTAGAAATTGAAAGATCTTCAGTTCTTAAGTGACCTCCTTCTCCATGAAATCAAGTGCTTAATTGCCACCTCTAAGTTAAGATATACTGGGGCAGGGAGGAAACTGCTTGGATATTATTAATAGAAAATTAAAAATATGGGTTTTAATTCACATTTATGATTTAATAACTTTCAGAAGAGACATATGAATAATTTCTTCATGCACTGTTACTAAATATACCCCCTGTCCAACTAGGCTTTTATTGCTAACCTTTTCTTTAAATCCAGGTTTAAATTAAATTAATTGATACATTATCAATTAATGTGTTTAAAGGTGAAGAAGATACACAGACAAAACTTTTGAATTCACCATTGAGTACCAAGAAATGGAGTGTGCTGCCAGGACAATGGAAATGCAGTTCACTATGGGTTATGAGTAAGCCTCTCTGTGAATATTGACAGAAAGACTATACCTCTCAGACAAAACTATTATATAAAATTCCAATATCTTCATTTTTCATGGTAAGGAAGATTAAGAAGTGACATTTCAAGACCAAGTCCAAAAATCTGCTGATTAAACACTAATCTAAACTGTCCCTTCTGTGCTATCATCAAGGAGGAGGGAGAGCTATGTTAAAAGGAGAACATAATTCTGTTGATTGATTTGTTGAGTCCTTACATATTTCTCAAGGTTCTGACATTACAGTTTGCAGTGAAATGTTGAAGTTTAGTTTTAGTTTGTCCCAACATGACAACAAGAGAAAATAGACATTCCATTTTAGTGGTAACAGGTGGATCACTTCTATTCTCAACGAAAAAAAAAATGGTATAAATATATATCCCAATCACAGATATGTTCAAGGAAATCTTAAAAACATCTTTTTAACCTCTGTTAGGCTGATTAAAATAGCAAACTTAATATCTCTTCTTTTCTTAAAGGTAGAACGTAGCCAACCTCTGGTATAAGAGAACCTTCTGGTAGATGAATCAATACACCTAGTTGCCTCACCTGTAGTACAGAACTGTAATTAGTATGGTTAGCATTCTAGTAACATTAGCCTAGGGACTAATTGTGTAAACAGTAAAATTTGGAGAATTGGATGTTAAAGTGCACTCTGGCTTCACATTCATTATATATACAGTTTAAAATTTTCTGAATTATTTTCTATTAAATGCATTTGTCTCTTCTATTCTTTTAAGAGAAAAATCTAGATTTATTTTCAAGTAGGTCCTACTGCAATGTACAGCTGTCACCTACACTGAATTTTAGTAGCATCCTTGGTCAGAATCTAATGATATTTGGGAACTTAGAAAAATTAATTACTATAAAACTAAGCAGATATGAGAATACTGCCAGCTCAAGATATTTGAAGCAGTCCTCTGCAAGAAGATTTTTAGTGTTCAGTTCCCTAGCAGAAAACTCTTTCATTTGATTTCATTCAATTCATTGCATTTATGTTCTACCAATAATATTTTTTTCCCCTGATTTCAGCTACAACCAAAAGCCATGGCAATATCAAGAGATGTTTGAAATATTACCCCTAAAGACAATGTTTATTATTTGTTATTCTTACTGCGAAATCTACCGATGGAGTAATTGCCCAGGGAGTAGGGACTTGGTTGTGCTTCCCCAGCAGCCTTAGAGTGTTTACATACAAGTCACCTACCTTTCTGTAGAGCACGCTAAGCAAAGGTCTTTGAGAAAGGCAGGAAAGGGATGTACAAGTACATACAAGCACTCCATTCACCCCTTATTACTACAGTTTTCTTTTTTTTTTTTTTTATGTGAACAAATGAAGTACACATTCAAAGATCAAGAAAAAGAATATGTGCATATAAAAAACTGACACCATTTTTTAGAGCTTTCCTGGAGACTGTACAGGTTGTATGCCTGTGTAGTTACTTTTACTATAAATAATCAATGAAAAAAAAAAAATGATGAAAAAAATTTTAGACTAAGAATTGGAGTCACATTTATCTCCGTTCCAGGGAAAGTCCCTGACCATGAAGCTTCACAGCTTTGCTCCTGTTGATATTTTCTCACTGGTGACCATGAGACAACTCTATGCTGAGTGGCACCTCAGTGAAATCTGCCTGGGGTAGATGGCCCTTTCTCAGATCTGGGGCTATTCGGAGCTGAATTTTACTTTCTCTCTACAGATTCAGAAGAAGAGTTCCAATTCATGAAGAAAAGTGACACCTGCTGACACTGCTTCTATACCTGTGTGGGTATTTACCCCAAAGGTCTCCCTTTAAGCAGTCTCCAAATGCAGTCTTTGTTTCAGTTGTGAGATGCTATGAGATCAGTGTCTGAAGCAGCATGTCTGACAGGGAATCTCTGGCTTGAGGAAAAAAAGTTCTATATTATGTGGACTTTTGTATTATTCACATCTGCCACTTTTATCTCAGTCTGTGAGTTATTGTCTTGTTTTTTCCCAACTGCAAAATTCAAGACTTTTGCTTTTGCCTTACTACACATTCCACTGGAGCCACAGATAAGGTGCAAGATGGGCATGCTGATTATCAGTTCCCCCAGACAACAGAGGAGCTGTAAGCAGCACAGCTGTTTATTCCAGGTAACATTTTTTTAGCTCCCTTATATTTCAGAAAATAGGAAAAACTTTGCTTGTCAATGAAGAGCTTTCTGAAAGGATATACTGTGTTTGAAAATATCAAAGCCATACTGTCGTGTTATGCCACACAAGAGATGAATCAAAGATACATATATACACCACAATTCACAGTGAGGTGCAAGTTCATACTATATACAGATATAGAGGGTTTTTTATACTGTTTTGTTAAAAAGCCTTCCAGCATGAAGCAAAGCAAAAATAAGAGATATATAAAATGAAAGCATAATATGCAGTTCAGTTTAGAACAAACAAACAAACAAAAAACAGCCATGGAAAAAATACGATCTACCTACAAAGAGCATCTCTGAAAGAGCTGTTAGTTTAGGGTTAAGGAGGCCAGTTTGCAATAGCTATAGTATTCCCTGATGATGATTAAAGAGAGAAGGAATTTATAGTGATAAATTAGAGGTAATGCAAGCAGCATATTTCAAAATAGGAAGATTCATTTGTATCTCCTTCAGTCTGTTAACAACAGTCAGCTGCTCGCTTCTTAAGTGTATATAGATGAGGTGGTCTTAAAGACAATTGCTATATTTTAGTTCAGACAATGGATATGAATTAACATATGGAGAATATTCAGTTCTGCAGTGGCATTTTTTTGTGCTTTTTTTGGCCAAGAAGGGCCTTGGCTGAATGGTGCCCTTAGAGGAACTAGGATTTCCCAGGTGAGCAGTAACAGGAACCAGCTCTGTCTTCTTCCTTTCCCTACATATAAAGTCTCCTCTTAATCCATCCATTTGATTAAACAGAAGGGGAATGCAAGCTCATCAAGTATGCTTGTAATGTATTAGTGTACAGCTCTCCTGACTTCTGAGAAATTGCATCTCTTTCCACTAGAGGTAGATTTGTTATGCAGGTTTGCGCAGAGTACATCAGCTTCTACATTTTCCTTCATAATTTCATTCCATTTAATCAGAGTTGTAGGCTGAATAGTATAGAAGAAGCATCAAGCAATTTTCAAAGGGGTCGAGCACAAGGTAGCAAGTATGCAGAAGCTGTTTTCATTTTCTCTTGTCCTCCAAATGCTGCAGTTGCCATCCTCTCTCCCAGACTAAATATGCCATGACCATGGCTTCAAACATTTCAAGCAGACTATAAAAACAGGCCAGAAAGGACACCCAAACTTTTGGAACTAATCATGGCAGTTCTACAGCTCCTGCCTGAGTTTGTGATTTCCAATTCTTTTCTCTGGAAAATGTCTGTACATAAGAACTACACACACACCAATCCCAGGAATTAAATTTCCTGTACCAGGAATTGCCCACTTTGAATGACCTTTGTTTTCTAATAACTTGTAACTTTCCCTCCTGTAATAAAATAGCATCCTTCAACTCAGTAGCAATCTGTATCGCACCCTTTACCTTTTGAAAGTTACATTTATTGTTGGATGAGGGGTACACAAGGGGAGAATTAGAACATACTGCCCATTTTCTGCTGAGCCATACGTGTAATGTACTCAGTGGGATAGTGTTACTCTAGGTAGCCACTCAGGATTAAAAATTTGCAGCATGTCACCTTTAATTGCTATGTCATAAAATAGTTTTTAAAGCATTGAACATTAAGGGATTTAAATCTCTTTAATGTCCCTGAATGGCAATCTTTTAAGGTTCATGCTGAGGTCAGCCTTTTATAAAAAATAGAATGTGGACAAAAAAGAAATAACATAAATTAACAAGTATTCTAGAAAAGGTTGGAAACATTTTAAATAAGATCTCTGTTAGTTTGGGGTTTCCACATCAACCACAGCAGTAAGGAAGGGAAGGAGTGGAGGAAAATTTCTGTTCCTTCACCACACTGACATAAAGTTATTTATTACTCTCTAAGCAAAATGTTTTGTTTAATATTAATACAGCTAGATACAGATGTATGAAATCAAACCTACACAAGGAAGGACCCAATGCAGTGATCAGATTTGCATAGACTGAGGTAAAGCAATATGAAAACAATGGTATTACTGTACCCAATGGAAAGTTACTCTTGAAGATATGAAAGTATTTTCAGCAGAGGCATAGACAATGTTTGAAAGACAGGTAGGTATTCTATGCAACTTGAGCTAGCTGGAGGAATGATGTGGTAGCTGTCTTTTCCCAAATATCTTTAAAACAAACAAACAAACAAACAAACAAACAAAAAACATGTAATTTCCAGAAGTTTGTGAGTATCTAAGACATGTGGAAGAAATGTGAATGGAGAAAACCACACTATGGCATTGGAATGTCATTTTAGCTAACTCCAGAATTTTCTTAACAAATTCTTTCTAAGAACTAAAGAAAATCTGAAATATTTACATAATTAAGTTTGCTCAATATGCAGGTATTTGAAAATGATAACAAATTCTTGTGAGGGCACTTTATATCATTAATGAATGGTTTCCAATAATGAAAAGCTGTCCCAGAAATTGCCATTCACAAGCTTAGCAATACAGCTGAAATGAGGTGCAGCTTGGACTTCAATGCACCTGGTCATACATGAGGAAGATCCTCATGCACATTTTTCATAGCACATTTTGACTGTGTCACAAAATCTATCAGATAATCTCTGCTCTACCTTGTCCAAAGATATTTTTAGTATCCAAGCTAAAGATTTGTTATAAAATCCTATGTTGATTTTATTAGAATCCTAACATGGATTATAATAGTGTTTTGTTTTTATTTTTATTTTATTAAGTTTTTTACTTAAGTTTTATTAAATAGCTTTTCCTAGTTTTCAGTGTCTGATCTACATTGATCTTCATTAGTTTGCAAATATTATTCTTCTGTCTCGTACCTGAGTGTACGTATTTGTAAGTACCCTAGTAAATTTGTATGATTCATGAGGTCTAAGGATTTTCTATAATAAATGTTAATGCTTGGAATAGTAAATTCATTCTTGGTTATATAAAACATTTTTCCTCATTCCATTTGAAATATTCCAAATACAAAACAGCTTTTTTTTTTTTTTCCTGCTTATTTATATGGCTAAAAAGGCATGTCATCTGTAATCACTATAATTAATCTGTATAAAATCTATATCACTTTTTTGAGGTTTTGGAAACTTGAGATTCAAAAACAAAATTCATCTTGTTTCACATTACTTACATGCAAACTATAATTGGTAAGTTGTTCTCACTATCCTATAGCTAAAGAAACCCCAAATTTTACATGTTTCCTTTTCACAGACCCTCCCTCAATTCTGAAAGGCGTTCTCCATAGAATAACAAAGACTGCTTTACTTAAGCAAGCCCATCTGTTAAGGCAACTTCCATGGAAAATGGCCAGAAACAAAACTGCAGGACCTTGTGAAAGAAAGCTTGAGAGAAAGAAAACACTTGAAAGGCAGACTTGGGAAAAAGTTAGAATTTCCAGAACAGACAAAAAAAAAAAAAAAAATCTTGAATGCCTGATCAGATAGAATCAACGTGGCAAAGAAAGCTCATCAACTCAGTATGAGGAGGAGGTAGTACTCTTTGGACACTAAGGCTAGGAAAAAGGAGGACTACACAGAAGAGACTGCAATTTAATAAATACTCAGAGAAAAGGAGGAGGAAATGATCAAGCCTGAGGATAAAGCATAGAAAGGAGTGAATAGAGCTGAGATTCAGCCAAACAATACAATTATAAATGAATAGGTGACTCTGGGGAGATGAGGTTAATTATGCCATGAAAAGTCAAGAAAGGGGTGTCTGAAGATACAGAGAAAAGAATCATAACTGAAAATAAAAATTAGGGTTCTAATGTTTCCCTGCATAATCACTGTGAAGCTCTCTCTGAGAAACCCTAAAATCATGCTTTCTTTCTTGTTAGCCTAGAGATCAAAGTACACATAAGCCAGTATAATGTTTCAAGCCAAAACCGATTACCAAGGTGCAATCAAGAATCTAAAGCCAAGGGCAAAAATACCAGATGAGAAACCAGAAACAAGTTATAAAGGCAGGAGATGCCCAGGGCTTTGAGACAAAGGCCATAGTCTTCAGCTACAGAACTATTAAACAGTAGCTACACATGCTACTGCCTTGCATGGGCTCCTGCACTCCAGCAGCTAAGGAGCATAGGCAAGCTACACCTGTGTTCACCTCAGCCCTCCAATAACTCACAAGCCTTAGCAGGGGAGATCCTCAGAGAAGAGAGAACAACCTTAAGCCAATAATAAGAATGAACATCCTTTAATTCAGGTGTATTTTGCTGTGGTGTGCACCAAGATTCTCTTCCAAGCTTTAAAAAAAAAAAAAAAAAAAAAAGGTTTACAGTCCTCTGCACATGTTTGCATGACCATGCAGTACCCCGTGCCTTCTGAGTTCATAAGATGACACCGTCCAGGCCCTTCCCACTGCTGCTGAGACCTTTCATCTCCAATTTAATCATTTGATCCACACTGAATCCTCTTCCTAAGTTTAGAAGCCAACAACAAAAAGCCCAGTCCCTCTGCAAACAGATGCAATAAGGGAATTGCAAGTCCTCAAGGCAATATTTATACCCAGATGATTTTTTCTTCACTTTTACCTAGGGACAGGTTGGCCCTAAGACACCACACTTTGCTGTGGGACACCACCTCTTCTTGAAGACACAGGTAGGAACTCTTTTCCTCTTCTCCTAAGAGGCTGGGCAACAAGTGAAGGCCCCTAGCTGCAGCACCTCCTAGCCTTGCCCCATCATCAGTGTCATGAGACCCCTTCAGAGGCACAGATGTGACCTTGTTTGCACTGTGATGAGCAGAAACAAATCCCCACAGCTCTGTCTACAGTTAGAAATATCCTGAGGCCTTTAGGATGCTTTCCTTCAAGTTGCTCTTCCAAAAAAGCACATCTTCAAATTGCCTCTGTAAGAGAAGAGGCTTGTCTGTTCAGTAAAATTTCTTTTTTCTAGCTAAATGACGTAGCAGTACTCTTCAGAGAAGACTATCTGCCACAATGATTGTCTCCAAGGTACAAATACTATCATGTACAATAATACAATCTGATCTTTCACTGGAAGCAAAACTATTTACTTGTTGAAGTCGTTAGGCAGGAAAGAAGCATTTCAAAAGTCCCAGAGCCATTCATCCACAACCTTTAAGTGTGCGTGTCTGTAATTTAGAGTGTGTAAGCCACAAAAATACCCTAAATGGATCCTGCCTCCCAGAAAGATGTCAGTTTGGCTCAATAAGTCACAATAAGAATCCCAGAAAAACAGAGCATATGTTGCTTAGCGCAGAACTCATGTCCTGACAAAGGTTATGTGTGAAAATGCCAGGCTCCTATGCCAGCCTGGACCTCTGCTCTATGCATGTCTCATCTGTTGATTTGATACTGTAGTGGTTTAAGTTTCCTTCACAAAGGTGCCATGTGTGAGGTTTGTGTAATGCTTCAGAAGAGTAGTGTGCACTAACATTGCAGAAAGGCAGCTGTTCAGTAAAGAGCCTAGGACATAACAGCAGAGGAACAAGGAATTTTAGCAGAAATGTCCTTAAATACAGTGTGTGTATACCTAATTAACCTTACAAGGCTTCCACAAAAAGCAGATGGAGCTACCTCTTCAGAAAATGCTTTGAAGATACATTAAGAAGTTAGTGATCCACACAACAGTTACCTTGTGCAAGCACTTGCCTGTGCTGTGCTGAACTATGCTGCACATCCAGCCCGGCCTTCAGTCTGTGTTGCTCTGCACAAATCCCTTAGACATAGGATAAACTCAGCCTTCTCGTTGTACCAGAAGAGCCTGAAGGCAGTTTCAATTTGGTACCTGGGATTGTGCCACCTGTGTTACCTTGCTTTTAACTAAAAGTACAGCAAAAAGTTCCCAAGCTTGACAGTTGAGCTGGTGAATTGAGTTGTTTTCTTGTAAGAAAATCCTGTAGCAGATCAAATGATCAAAACAGAACTTCTTCTATGGACAGGGTCTGCACAGTATGTTGTACATGGATTAGAGGCCTCTTCAGTGCTACACAACTTGGTGTTCCCAGAGTTTAAAGTTACATTAGGTTTTCTATGTTACTCTCACTCTGAAGCGTTAGTTCTAATAAATAACATTTTACGTGACACCTTACAGAGTTTGAGTACCTTTCATACTGGGATCATAAAGAACCATCACCTCCCAACACATAACAGATCCACCTGGAGTACAAGACAGAGATGTTAAATTGCTATGTTCCCCAAAATACATAAGATACCTACATCCCAGAGACCCAGGACAGTTAAGCTCTGCCTTTGTTAACTACAAGCTATTTATGAGAACAGTACTGAATGGAAGGTTTCATGTGCCTCTTTAAGACAGAAATTCTTCTCTAAAATCAGCCATCTAAAAATTAGATATACTTTCTTAAATCAATATTTAGGCTCCCTATAGATTCAGCAAAGAGAGAGAGGAGTGATTCAGGATAGTAATCCATCCCTTTTTAAGACAGTTACCTGGGAAAGGCAAAATTAAGCTTCCTCTATAGATGCATTTAAAGTATCCATAGGAGCCAAGCCTGATCTTCAGCCAGCTTAAACTTCATACCTAGCTGTTATGGCTTTAAAGTCAAGTGAGGTGATTTGTACTCCCAGTTGGCACTGACAGGGAAGTCAGAACAGTTTGGAAGCAAAGTATTTGAAATGCACTAAAGACAAGATAAGCATAACCATCTATTTTGTTATATAAAAAGAAGGGTATTCTGAGAAATACATACGTCCCTCTGGTACTGCCTCATCCATTCACTTTGCTGTACCCTCAGCTCACACTACAGATTTTTGCAAGACTTTCTTCAGGTTGTAATGAATGATCCATCTGCTGACACCAGACCAGAGAAATGTATTGCTCTGTCTGTGGCTGTTACAACCCATCACTTGTTTATGCCCGCTAGCACTCTCAGTGTGCATGCAGGCAGTTGTTGTGGTCTCAAGAACTAATTATGAATAGGTGACAGGTAATTGATCTGTCTTCTGAGAATGGCCTTAATTTCATCAGTACAATCAGGACACTAGGGTATTTTGCAAGGAGCGAGCTGCATGGGAAATAGCTGGTATACAGCAATTGCAGACACGGCTGAAGCAAAATGAGCAGACAAGAATGAAGGAATAGCACTGCTGAGAATACAACAGGAATGTATTTGCATAGATTGTACTTGCTGTTCCTCTTGTGTTATGTTAGCGTGGGTCTCAAGTTTATGCTCCAGCATAACTTTTTCAGTTGAGCACCAAGTCTGTGAATGTACACTCACGTCCAGAGGGTGGAATGGAGCTGCATCCCTGGGGAGGCACAGGCAGAAGCATAACAGAGGAGACAAGGAAGGGTCCTGGTGCGCGCTATAATTAATTTTTTGAGACTTTACAGACAGAGTCACTTGTCTGTAAGACCTTGATTCTAAATTTAGACAAATGTACCTGCAACTATATATTTGTATATATACGTATACAGACATTTAAATGAATATATGGTAGGCCTGGGGACAAAAGAAAATTCTATTTTTTGAATAGCAGCTATTTCTGTAATACTATAGGGGTGTTTTAAATACTTTCTTCCTCTAAGAGAAGACTGAGTTACCTATCCACCATTTTCTATCTGAGCACCTCCAAATATACTGCTGTGTACACGGAAAGATAAACATACAGATTATGTCAATCTCCTATTTAAATAAACTGTTGAATCTAAGAACTCAAGAGGAAATAATTGGAACAGAACTCCATATTCCTCCACTTTAAGTACGTACAGACACCTTCTCTAGCTTACCACCTTAGGTCAGCATTTCTTAGTGATGTTTGAAAGACATTCACCCTTACTTCTCTTCTCCAGCTTTTCCTTCTTGCTTTCAAGAAAGTAAATGATAGAAAAGTACCATTTATTGGTCAGTTCTTTGCTTAGATGTCTCTGTTCTGGTTATTCTAGTGCAGGACTTCTCTTTATTCCAAAACGTTAAAGGCTTTTATCTTGTCTCAGTTATTTCCCAACTATAGAAAACATCTATTAGAAAATCTTAGATATATGTATCATGAAAAGCAAACAGCTTTAGAAGTACAGGTAAGCATGCTGTTTCCATTGCCTGGGCACTTTCTAGCCGGGATGTTGGGTTTAGTCCAACCTGACCTCGGGTCCATTGCATCCCTAACAGGCTGGAGAAGGGCTGACCTCCAAACATCTGCTGGGAACCTAGACTGTTGCACGTTCAGCTCATCCAGGTCTCATCTACCCATCACGTATGAACACAGATCTGGTGGGACACTCAGCCTCCCACCCTTGAGAACAAGTTACCTCCAAGGAAAAATGTGTACAGGGCAAGAGTGGACTTGAGAAAAGGCTCAAGAGGATTAACTGGCAATGTAGGTATAATATTAATTTCCTTGCACCTCTACTTCCATTTCTGTTTCTGCAGGCAAGAAGAGGATCTGATCTTTAGCATGAGATATAAAGTAAAAGAAAGAGAATGAAATTCCCTATGGGGATGAAAGCAATCAACCCAACAGATTTTTTATTTTTATTTTTTTTTATTAAAAATCTTCTGATTGCATCACTGCATTTACCACAGGCTACTTCTCTGGAAACTAAGCAGGCTCAGCAGCCCAGCAATTAAACCCTCCTCTGTGCTCCCAGGACAGCCTTCACTGATGAACTAGGATTAGAAAGGAGTTAATCCTACATAAGGTAAAGGAGAAAAATGGTGGAAATACTGGATTTTATTTACCAGATGTGAGGAAATGTATATATAAGGCATGAAAAAGAATTAGAAAATAATAAAATTAATAAAAAAATTGTTAGACTTACGACCCTATCTGAAATACTCACATTCAATTAAAAAAAAAAAAAAAAAAAAAAAACAAACAAAAAAAAAGCAATCACAGAGATTTGCAGACCAGAGAATCCTAGGATCATGCTCACCCAAAAAGCTTGTTTTTAAATGACCACCTGCACTCATAACACATCTGAATATACTACAGGGAAAGTGGAAGAAAAACAAAAATTGTACTCAGCTCCTCCGGTACCGGATAAAGAATACAAGAAGCATTGGATGTCCGTAACTGAGCCTTTCAGGAGCCACGGCAGCAGCACCATTTTGGATGCCCAGTCCCCCAGGGCCTGGAGGCTGCCACGCTGCCCTGGCCCTGTGGCAGCCACTGAGCTGCCTCATCCTAGCAAGACTGTGCTGGGGCTCAGGGTGTGATGGCGTGGACAGCTCATCAGCACAACCCCTCACACCCTGCTTATAGTGCTACTGCAGAGTGGGAGAACAAGCTGTCCTCTGGGTGGCCCCCAACCACCCCACAGCACCCTGCCTGCTCAAACATATCCGTGGCAAAGATTGCAGCAATATACAACCAGGACTCACAATACTGACTACAATGCCATTCACAGCAGCAGTCATGTATTTTCATTTTTATTTACTGTTTAAAGACACTTCATATTATACCCACATCTGGAAGGAAAAATATTTCTGTATTCAATCTCAAAAGTAGCTCAAACTAGTCTATCCTTTCCTGTAGCAGTCCCAAAAGGCATACAATTCATTTTGCCGCTGTCTGCAGCGTGCCATTTTGTCAGTTCAACAGACGGTTGAACTGTTTGCAGCCTTTAAAACCTACTTGGTTGCTATGGCTACCAGCTCTTCAAAATATCACTACCAGATTTTAAAAAAAAAAAAAAAAAAAAAAATGCATTCGAGGTCTGATGATCATACCATGATTTTGCCTGATGTCACAAGAAAATAGTTCTAGATTTAGGACCCTGATAGATAAAGGGTGGTGTAAGTCAACAGCAGACGGCTGAAAGAATATGTCCTCTGTGCTTTGCAGCTTCATATTGTTACATTAATCTCACAAACAAACTGGGTGGAACATAAAAACACTGAAAAGTAAAGCAACTTCAGAGAAACATGATGCTCAAAATTGTTATTTGTAGCAAATTAATTTTTACACGTGTAATATTAGCATCCAAATCTTCAGATGGCATACATTTGGTTAACATTAGTGGGGACAATGTGAACTACATTACCTAAATGTTTTGCCACAGGTCACAGAATTACAGAATGATTTGGGTCAGAAAGGACCTTAAAGCCCACCCAGTTCCAACCCCCCTTCCATGGGCAGGGACACCTCCCACCAAACCAGGCTGCCCAAAGCCCCATCCAGCCTGGTCTTGAACATTTCCAGGAATGGGGCATCCACAGCTTCTCTGGGCAAAAAATATGTAGGAGTTGACATGATTTTGCATCTTTATATCAATATGTATTAAACTAATTTTTTGATAACATTAGGCTACAGATTATATTTACTACAGATATGAAACTGTACTGCAGAAAGCCATATAAGCACAGACATAAGATCAGCCAAGTACTTTCATTCCTCACCAGCTCTTGATTAAAGTTACTGTCAGGAAGCCCACAGAAAGCAATGACTTTGTAAGAAGGAAGCCAAAAGCTAGACCCTCAAAAGTAAGTATCTGCAATAATTTCTTCAAGCAACACAACTTACTCTATTTGAAATTTCAGCCATGAACGCATCGCCTCAGCAATCTTTATATAAAGACCTGAGTGTGTTGCTGTTTTGTTTTGTTTGTTGTTTTTTTTTTGTTGTTGTTTTTTTTTTTTTTTAATTCATCAGTGAATTCTGACATTAAGTTAATTAAAGGTGATATAATTTATTAATGCATCACTGTATACAAATAAAAAAAAATAAAGAAACTTAGTCATTGTGTTCTTGGAGATAAAGTTGTGGGTTTTTTTTTCACATTTTTTTGAATCAGAGAAACAAGAACATCCAGTGGCTCTAAGGATAAGAAAAGTATGAACTGTTGAGTGATATTAAAAGTAGTTTATATTATTAAAATTGGTTTTAAACATGCAATTAAGCATAAGTGCTAGTTTCTTTTCTACTCAGTATTTAATTTTCAGATGAAGGACTGAATACCAAATAAGCTTATTGCATTTCTAATGAATAAACATTTTAATTTTAAACCACCAACATGTAAGTTTGTCTTTATTAGTTACTATGCTGAGTTACGTTATCCAGTTAAAAATGCCCCAGATGTAAGGGAATCTATCCCTTTGAACACAAAAGCTAAGCAGTTACGCAAATTTCAGCAACAAAGTGTTCCCCTATGTTACATAACAAGACTTAAGAAACCAACAGACCACTTACAAAAAAAAAAAAAGTACTTCTCTAAATGTGAAAGAATAGAGGCTTTTTTTCTTGACATAAAACCAGCCAGCATTCCTTCACCCATCAAGTATTTTCAACATACATTGGAAATCAAAGGTTGGCAATGAAGATGAATATGTCATTTTTCTACAGAGGAGACATTACAGAGAAGCTCTTCTTAGATGGTGAATAATAGAGACTCAGAAGAGTACAATGAAATAATGCTATTCTTCTTCCTGTACTATCCTGCATGGGTGAGTATGGACATAAATATGCCAATCTCATTTCTAACTTGTGAAGAAAACATGGTGGCTCCACTGTAAAAATTTTCCTAGACTATCAAGTTATTGGGAAAAAAAGGAACAATTGAGACTGATAACACCTGGTTTTACCTAGCATGATCATTGCAAGCACATATGTTGTTTTATTGCCTCACAATTACTTACTTGATCACATGCAAATGTTTTGAATTTACTGATCTTGTAGTGAAAAACAAATCAATAGAGGCACAGTTTGACCAACAAACCTCCTTTACAAGCCCTCACTATTTATTAGTATGCCATTTTCAAATTCATTGATAACATTGAACTAGGAAGGGAGAAATTGCCACTTCAATATCAATTAATTACTGTGATTATCAAAAAATCATCAGTTCTATCTTGCATCATCTTGATTCAAAATCTCTAGAATGTATCTCTATTTTACAACTAGTGACTATATCATCCTCCAGGAGATTAGCAAACAAAAAAAAACAAACAAAACAAAACAAAAAAAATCAATGGCTTGGTTTCCAAATTATCTTTAACACCTAGTATGCATGTTTTCCTGTTTTTTGGTCTATATTTGTATAATTTATCTTCATAACATATCACCTAGATCTATTTTCTTTAAGCTTGTTTTTGTTGTTGTTTGTTTGTTTGTGTGTGTGTGTGTGTTTGTTGTTGTTCTTTTTAAGTGTTAAAAATGTTGACTCAGCTAGATGAACAGCCAGCTCTAGGCATTAGAGCAGAACCAAGACCCTCTTCTATACCAAAAAACAGAGGCTCTTACACAGCACTGAATTTAGACTTTGCAGCAGGGAAGTGCCAAACAACTTAGTCAAAACATTTGGTTTTTAATGCCAATAAATATTCTTCATGTAAATGTTCTCTCTGATAACATGACATTCATTCCAATGCTGTCTCATTTCCATCTAGTTCAACTCTGTGGTTATTTGCTACTTGAATTGCCACACTGCTTCAACCCTCTAGTCATGGGCCATGACCCCAGTCACCAAGGACTGAGCAAACAGGATACAAAACTGCCAAGTGGCCCAGAGAAAATGAATTTGCCTTTAGTCACAGACAAGTAGAGTGGATCATTAAGCATTTGGAAAGGAGCACCAAAGAGAGAAAGCAAGATTTTAATTTGGAGAACAGAAAAATCTGCTTCTCTGTTTATGTCTTCTTAGAGACTGGGGCTGAGTTTGTTTTCTGACAAAATTACTCAAAGACAATGCATAAAGATAGAGACATAAAACATCTACCCTAAACCTAGATGAAGTTAAAGGAATTCTCTCGCCCCCTCAAAAATCTGAAAAAAAAAAAAAAAAAAAAAAAAAAAAAAAAAAAAGAAAGAAAAAACAATATATTAGAGCCAGGAGAGAAAGCCACAGAGAACAAAGTTCCTGACGAAGGGCAAGAATTCAGTAATAAAAACTTGGTTAAATGTACTGCAGGTGCCTGATAATTTAAAAAAGATAAGCCTACTGATCTGGATCTGAGATTCAGCTGCAGTCATCAGAGCTTTAGTGAGAGAAGTTTTAGAGATATGTCGGGGATGGAGGATGGATTAGAGATGTGATGAAGTTAGAGGAGAGTTTAGAATACCAATGAGTTTAGGAATGGAAAGAAAGGAAGGCCTGGGCAGGAGTTAGAAAGGTAGAAGTATCATGGGTGGGCTTTTTAAGTGTGGAAAATGGGGAAAATACACTAAACAAACAGAGTGCAAGAAAGGCAACCAAAGGTACTGGAAGATAACTTGGAAGCTGAATGAAGAAACCCAAATGAGAAGTTCATATTTGTGACAGAAGGAAAGAAGGAGGAGTAAGAGGAAGAGAGAGAAATCAAAGCTATGAGTATCTGTAATGGTTTTGTCTGTCTTCTCTTCATAGAAATCTGTGAAAACCTGGGTGGAGGCAGGAGAAACAATGTGGAGGCAGGAGAGCAATAGTCTTGAAGAGCTGAGTCTTTGGTATCTCAATTTACACAGTGGAAATATCCACAAGAAGCGTACTTGACCAGTTGAAGGCAGACTTAGGTTCATATGAAGTGTCGCTGTTTCATAGAATGGCATAAAGACTGAATATGGCAACAACAGAAAAGATTTATGTCTGTATGGGACAACTGCAGGTACTTTAACCAACGCAAATCCTTTTCCAAATGAATTTGTCACATCTATAACCTGTCTATGTGTAGAAATCCTTTTCTAAGTAAATTGGCCAGTATGTCAGTGCCTGAGGCTGGAGGATTGCATAATAAACCCTTCAGATTTGTTACTGCTCTGCTCAAAGATTCTTCATGCATTTTGAGAAATATTTATGGAATATACTGAGCACCGATATATCCTCTGGACTGTAAAGTTCGGGGTTATGTTCTTTGTCTTTCAAGGAGACCATCACAATATCACAATAATCTCTGAACTAATGGTAATTACATATGATTTGGGAGATACTTCCTCCATTTATGATTCATCCTTAAAAAAAAAGGGGGGGGGGGGGGGAGAAAGAAAGACAGACTCCATAATTGCATACACACATTTAACTCCACAGAAATGCATATTATATGTTTTCTTTCAGCTCAGGCAGGTAAAAGGTTGCTAAAGTTGCCCATACTAAAGAAAATATAATTCACTCTTGCATATTTTGCTACTTATAAGCAGCAGTACTAAACTACAGGCATTTTCTGTCCACATACTTTCTTGAAGCTCAAACAACCACTAAATTTCACTGGGGAAAAAAATATATCAGAACTTTGACTATCAAAAACTTTCCACTACTGTCTTCCTACATGCAAACCAGCATACTTTGGAACTGTTCCTGAAAGGAAATATACTTTTTCCTATCATCCCTATCAAGCAGCCTCAAAACAGTTTGTTGTTTTGTTTCATTGCAAGCTTCTCCTATCCTTTTCAAGGGACAGTATTTAGTACATTTACAATTCTAACATTTATACCTACAAATGTTGACTTGATCATCAAAGGTAATGAACATTTGTACTTCCCGGTGATTCCTGAGGGACATATAGCAGCCCAATGCATCTACAAGAGCATATAATTTATGTTTAAAAATATAATTACCCACATTGGAGCTAATTGTCTTCTCAGTGAATTTAGGAACAAAAACAAAATCAAAACTTTCCTCCAATCTTCAATTTCAGACACTGGCAGTCAAATGCCAAGTTCAGTTGTCAAGTTAATGCTGAATTGCAACCATGCCAATCAGCCATGAAGCTCAGTGTGGACAGGGAAGATGAGATTTGACTGAGTCAGTCACCTTAAGCGTCTTTTGTAATCAACACAGAGAAAGAGCCACTTCAGTGTGATTCACCTCATCCCAAAGGAAAAGTCTAAAATAAGTCAGGTGAGTCATGCCCCAGAAATGCCTATTTCTCACCACAGACTTTGATGGGAGCTGTGGAGGGCTACCTTTGATTTAGTTAACTATATTTTTGAGGTCTAAATTCAGGTGAGCTGAATCTCATCAGAAGTGTCTAATACTACTGCCTACTCAGAATGAGTAGAAAGGTGTAAAAGTAGTAAAAATTGTTTCATTAACAGTGGAAAAACAATGTTCACCAGAGAATATATATATATATAAATAAAAAAAGATATCCTCTAGACAAAGCAAACATTTTTATTTTGTTCTCTAAAGCATTACAACTTGCTTTTGGTGACTGGTTATCAAGCTACAGCATTTACTTTTGAGTCAGAAGTGCTGCAGTAGCAATCTATCCTAGATGCAGCTCAAGCTACTATTTAGAACTTGAAAGAAGTCTGAACAACATCATAACTTTTATTATTATTATTTTAAAGTCCTTTGGCTACATAATAGGTGTACACAATGAAATCACTAGAATGGACTGAAGCAAGGTGCTGCTGGCTTATTATTGGCTACATTCAAAGTCAAATCATGGAGAAAAACACTGAACAAGAAAGAAGGCCAGGGTAAGCCACAAGTACTCTCTCTTAGCTGAGAATGTGCTATAAAAATACATTGCATTACAAAAAAAAAAAAAAAAAAAAAAAAAAAAAGAGTAGTAAGAAAATTAGGTTAAAGTAGAGGAAGGCAGTGAATTTGAACAGTAATTGGAAAGGTCCTGTTTTCACAGTTAGAGGCTGATGGAAAGAATGTCACAATATCGATGTGATGGGTCTAACAGCTTCTCCCACAGTAAGAAGAAAAAAAAAATATCTCATACCATTGCTTTGTATTAGTTATCTAGGGACACTGATGCTATATGGTGAATCCAAAGTATTCCTAGAAAACTGGTTTATATGCCACCATTAATAAAAATTATTCCCTGCCTCGATGAAGTAAATAGCCAGCAGACACAGGTGAATTAAAAGAAAGTTTCACTTTCTATTTAAAATGTTGTAGGAAAGTTTCTAACCACTACTTTATAATGTTCTTTTGGGGATGAATACAGGAGAGCTCTTTACACTCATATCATTTTACTTTCAGATCAAACGATACTCATCTCTTTGGACTTTTTTTGACTATATTTATCTGATCTTACTGGTTCCTCTCTAGCAACAGCCACAGCAATTAGCCCTTGGACTGCCTTCAGTGTGTCATACCAGTAGTTCCACTGGTATAAGAAAAGTGAAGTTGTGAGGTTTATTAATGGATAACTGCCTGGAACTGGGCTGTACCTGATTTTTTTTTTTCACTGGGGATGCAGTCAGCATAGGATATGTACATCCTGATAGAAATACATGCCTTTGCTCCACTGACATGAATAACATGGCTAAAAAAGGGTGCTCATAAGTTTCTGAAGGAAAATGCCCAGCTTCTGAAATGCACAGACATAATATATGTGGTAAATGTGTCCTGTGTCTGCATGTATAAATTGCATAGCAGGATCACTGATGTCCCAAACACAGACAGGAAGGTACTCTTTATGATTACAATAATCTTGGCTTCTTTCAGAGAATACCGAATGGGATTTTTAATGCCTATATGTTATTGGGCATACCCCACTTCTAGACTGAAGTATATATGAAGGGCTTCATTGGTGGTGCCAGTTCAAGACTGACCACACATACAGAAGTCTGCATAACTCATCAAAGTGATTGTCACAACAAGCTTTTTGTACCAAAACTGCTATGCTAGAGCTGGACAGCAAGATAGTGGAGCAGCTTCCATGTAGCTGCTTCCTGACTACAATAGGATGACTGCATGTCCCACTCCTTAAGCACCTGTACCACTTCCTAGTGTATGGTCAGGAAGGTCATCATCTGTACTCATACATTATTAGCCTACTGCAAGTCATTCGCATTTGGAGGACTGTATGGTCCTATCATCAACTGGCCAGGATTTATAAAAAAAAAAATATCATCAATATGCAGTTGGTCTGAACACAAGGCTGATGTAATCAAGTGATTTCTCTGATGTATGTGTATTTAGATGTACACAAACTATGAGTGATGCTTCTCAGGAGAGTATTGCCCTTCAGATGAACTGAGTACCTTGCATCAATCTTGCTAATGTACCTCCCCCTTTGCTTGAAACTCCCTGGACAGTTGAAAGGTGGGATGTGTCAGACAGCCCTGTGAGGGCACTGGCTGCACTGAGGTACTCCCAGTTTGGAAGGTCTGGCTTCAGACCTCTCACACAACACTGTATAGGTGACTTTTGCCATTTGCTGCTGGCTTCAGTATCAACACAAAATAATTTTATAGCTACTATGTAGGATTTACTGGCACATTTTTAGTTACAGTTGAGAGACTTCTTTCTGCCTCAGTGAACAATGCAGTTCCCCAACAAGTATATACACTTCCTTACACATGTGCAAGAAGACAGATAGAAATGTCAACTGTGAATCAGCTATTATAACTAGACCTATTTCTTCACTTTCTGAACAGTAAAAGGGACTACGTAGCCTGTCTCTGCAGGAGTTGTGCAGAGCAATGCTAAGACTTGTCACTACTCCCAGTTTTAACATTATGTATTGAGAAATACAGCTACATACTCTCGGCATCTTTCTTTCTTCTTCATTTACAGTAGGGCTGTTATCCTCTTAATCATGAGGTGGGGTCTAGCATTACTATTGCTCTTGTAGCTTTATCATACCTGTATTACTTTACCACACCCCCAGACAGGATCTCACTGAGACACAAACACCAAAAAGTCATCTGCTTCTGGAGAAGAAGGTGAAATTCTGGCCCTACTGAAATTGATGGGAATTTGGAGGCCAAGGGTTTACTCCAAATGTCTCCACCTCTGCCACCAGAGCTGCACAGCCAAAATCCATCTGCCAAGGACCGGCAAACTGTAACAGATTATTACTGTGTTGCTTTGGTAACAAATGTTCCTAGTGCTACAGTGATGGTTCAGAAAACCTTAGATCATTGCCAGGAAAAATGTACAGATTAGTGATTCTCAAAGTACACAAGCAAGGTCTTTTTCTGACATGATTTTTTTTTTCCCCACTGAAATTAGTCTCAATCCAGGAGTTAATTCAATTGAGCATGAGCACTGTCATGACATTTAAGAAGTTTGAAGTCACACAAGACACTTTCGTGGAGCTGGCACACCTGCACCTTCTACAGGTGAAAACCAAGAAGGATGTCCTTTGGATAAGACATCAATCTCACATACCAGTGCACAGATGTATTTATGCAACTTAATCATATACCCATTGAAAACTTCTTCTCCTCCAATGTAAGCAGGGGTTGGATTCAACCTCAGCCTGCAAAATGTTAAATTTAAAGAGTTGCAATGTAGGTATAACTCATCAGCCTAACCATACATAGCTGTTGCTATTTATGGTACCCTGGGACATCCATCTGTTCTCCTACTGCATTTACAAAATTATACACGTCCTGTGTTATCTGCCAGCTCCATGTGGATGTGACAGATGTGTAAAATGTTGCTACATACAGAACAGAATCACACTGTATATATTTACAAGACAGTTAGGTGTCTAGGTTCCCATTATAGTCATGCAGATCTGATCAGTGGAGTCTGGAGAAGAATTTAACCCACTCTGACATAAACAGTTATTGGTTTGTTCTTCATTGATGGTAGCAGCTAAACTTTCGTTGACTATAATGGGAGTCTAAACACCCAGATCACCCATGTGTGAACATTTAAGGTTAGATATCTTAATCTGCAGGCTGACTTCCTCTCTAATTTTAGCTTTAAAAAATATGCCTTGGACGGAAATAGAGACGGACTCTCTGATCCTGACTAACAATACCAAATCTTTGAAGGAATTATATGAGAAGATATGCCTCTGCATATAAGTTAGTAGTTAGATCCTTGGACTGTATCAGCATTAATTATACTCTACAAATGGATTTCAAATTCTGATGATTCACCATCAGAACAAAATAGAGGAAACTGTACCTAAAACTGAATGAATGCCTATAACCTGTTTTTCATAAACAGAAATTCATCACTAATATAAAGAATTGTTCAGACTCATGTAGACAAATAGGAATGTCCAAAGGGAATGGATGATACAAATGATATTCAAGCAGGCATATCTCTAAACAGGTAGTTTGTAGTAGATCCACACTTTCAGACAGATAAAAGCAGGTAACATGCATCCACCTTTACTGATTTAACCCCTTATGAAAGTTGAGTTTTAAAATGTAGCCTAAGTGACATTCTTAGGATCCATTCATAGAACAGGTGTTACCATCACAGAGTGGTTACTGCAGTAACAGATAGAAAATAGCATCCTGTTTGCTAAATCTGTCAAAAGTAGTAATGCCCACAAAGTCTTGGCTCAGGAAGCTCAGGGAAGTATTTGGCTTAAGAAATGGAAGAAACAAAATTGTAAAGTACAGGAGATGAATCTCTGCAAATGCTGCTAATATCTGAATTGACCAAGAGAAGTTAAATAAAAAGAAGGTATTATAAATCTTCCCTCACTTCAGCTGAACTAATCATCTGTACACATTAAGACAGCATTTAATAAATGGTGCCCTGGGAAAAGTAAAAAATCTACATTTTGGTGAATGTTCTGCCAACTGCAGAGTGAAGCCAAGATTACAGTGGCCTTTTAGTACAGTTAACAAAAAAAAAAAAATCAATAGCTTTTTATTTTTATTAAATTACTATCAGTGCAGAGAAAGACTGAAGTATGTTTTCCGTTTACTCCACAGAATCATATCTTCAAGAAGGTTGCAAATAATTGGATACAGAACCCTTCTGACAGAGTGGCTGAGATATCTTTATTGTTAGAGGGGATGCTTAATATACTTCCTTCCAGTGGCCCTTCAACAAGGAGGAAAGACATCTGAGGACTCAATAATTGATTGCTGCTTCAAAGAATTAATAAAAAGCACTGCACGTAGAGAGCAGTTATAGCTATGAATGAACTGTGCTCTCTGTGGCTTTGTTCTCCTAGAAAACCTATCAGAATTTCTATTATTAAACAACGTGCATACAGCCTCAAAGGGGAAGCAGAGAGGGGAGGAGAGATGTCATGATAATGAATATAAAACACATTTTATTCCAAATTCTACTCAACTGAATTTTGAATAACCAGACATCGTTAAAGATATCCTGAAGGAGCATAGATCAACAAGCTGTACATTTCCATTTTTAACAAAGATCTCCACTTCCACTAATTCTTTACACTCATTTCCTTCAGTATTTTCTGGTCCTTTTCACATTTCCTCCCAAAGCAGTGCTCAGAAGTTATGACAGGGTGATGGACTGCTGTGAAAGAATCCTAGAAGAACGCCTGCTTGGCAGGGCTGAAGGAACTCTCTTCCAGACAGACCATTTCAAAGATTTTCAACCTGTCTGGAAGCTGTGTAGCCCTATACTTTTTTTTTTTTTTTTTTTTCTAAAAGTGACATTATTTCCCATGCTGTGAATTTACAACTTCTTCTGCAATTTTTCATTCACCTCTAGGGATACACAGACCACAGGTGGAAAAATCACCGCCATTTACAGAGCTCATATTAGACCTGTTGCTCTCCTGGGTGTGTTAGGGGTCACTGAAAAAAGGCTTACCATTTATCACTCATACCATCTAAAGCCTATACAATAGTTAGTGGCAGCACTGCCCAGCATCTTTGACTCATCTCACAGTGTTCACAAGAGGCAGAACTGGGAAGAATGCCTGTAATGAACAGACCCAAGACTTACCTAACCATATATAACGTCTTCTACAGTAGTTGTAACAAGTGCCTGTAGGAGAGTAGGAGCAGGTCAAGAACATATCATAATTTCTCCTAATCCACCAGCCTCCAACTTCATTCAGACCAGGCATTTCCTCAGTTGTGTATGATAGCTATTCATTTATTAATCATCATTTTCCTTTGGACCCATGCAAACTGTTCAAAATGGTAGTATCCCTTGACAAGTTGTTCTCCAAGATGACTATCTGTTGCCTAAAGAGACACCTCATCTGATTTATTTTGAACAATGCTCCTCCTACCTTGTTTTGAGGGCTCCTATGTTTGGCACTGAAAATCATATAACAGTTTTCTATTTTGCTTGCTGGGAAGACCTTGTTTTCTAAGGCATTCTTTAGGTGGAAGACATTCTTTTATTTTGAACAGATCTATGTCTCTTCTCTAAATCTTTTCCAGTTGTATTATATCTTTTTGGAATTGCTATGCTATCTATTCAGGAACATTTATAGTTACAATAATGATTCTGAAAGCTATGAAAAAAATGGTTAGTGACTTAAAAGAAATTATGACATTTTGACAGGTTTTAAAATACATATATTAAACTGATCAGGTGCCTCTTCATTGAAAACCATGTTTTGCTTTGTCTGTGATATGGTACCATGACGGCAATAAGAAAATTATAATATTCATATCTTAATTTGTCATGATTGTCCCAGAATTTCATAAAATTTTGAGGATTAAGCAATATTATGGGAAAGAACTTACATTTTGTTTTCTCTGTGATTATAACTTCATTGAATAACTCAAAATATTCTGAAATGACTTTTACTTTCCCACCTCCATCTTCATTCTCCCATAGGAAGTATCACACTATTCACTGTATCTAAATAGCAAAGTATTGAAATATGACAATTTGGAGGGTACACAACATAAATGAAAATCAATTTGTGGAAAACAAAGCAATCCCTAGTCACATATTTTATTTAATCTGAATAATGAAGGCTAATGCAATGAGGTATCATAATCTCCGCTATGATTTAATCTTGTAACATAAAGCTTTGCTGCATAGTGAAAACAAAGCTAGTCTTCAACCTTCTCTATAGATAAAAAATCACTTAAATAATTTCCACAGAGATATTTTAAATCATACTAACAAAAAAAATATTAAAAAAACCTGCTTATGTTATAAGATAAACTGATAAACTTAGGGAATGAAAACGTGATGTATCATGAAGACAGCCAAGGAAAGCGGGCACTTCACAAACACGTTTTTTTTTGTGTGTAGGAATTTTTCTTTTGATTTCTTTTTGTTTTCCTGGATGCAGCTGTTTCTTTGGAAGAGACTCAGCGCTATGTGTGCTTGTGAGGTGATCTAGGGCAGAGGATGGAGAACATCAAAGAACACAGCAGACAGACAGCAAGCAGTACTCCAAACCACACCTCAGGGTCCCTCTGCCACCACCAGGAGCCATAAAATCAGCACCAGCCCAAGCCTGGGCCCTGCCAACATCCAGCAGACATGACCCTTTACCCAACACCTGGATCCACCTCAACATGGCCTACCCCTGCCGCTCATGGAGCCTTGGTGGGGCTGCTAACTCAGGGATGGAAGGCAAGTATGAAGTGGAAGGAATAAGAGGAGCTGAAGTGACGAGGCTGGGCTGAGATTTCCTTTGTTAGTCTATTTTCCAACATAATTAAAGGGATAAGTGATTAAAATCCTCTGTCCATGCTTGCTCAGAACAATGCAATCCAGTTTATTACACAGCCTGATGTTTATGAAACTACTTCCTCTAAAGGAAATAATAACTGAAGCCACGCTAACATTTGATAAGAAAATAACAACTAGAAATAGCATGTTTTCACCAAGAGTAATGGAAGACACCCTCTGTGAGGTATTCGGCTCCTGATTTGGTAGCTAGATGACATTAAAGCACACACAATTAAAAGTGAGAATAGGAAGAAAAGAAAGGAAAAAAAAAAAAAAAAAGAAAGAAAAACAGAATTCAAGGCTTGCTGGAATAACCTGCCACAACTCGTCAGCTGAACACAAAATGATAGGTACAGAGGCTGTTCTCCTTGGCACTGCTGTAGCATGAAGAAAGGGGACCCACATCCACTCTGCTTCATTACTTTGTCAGGTTATTTGTTTCAGAATGACTGCTTTCCCCCAGATCTTAGCAAATGTCTTTCCCTGTGCCTGAGAAGCCATGAAAAAACGCCAAAGGTATGTAATGCAAAGTGCTATAAGATAAATTATATATATATATATATATATACACACACACGCTTTATAACACAGGAAGGAAGCAGAAGGGTTTGGGGGAGTCCCCAGCTCTTTGCTTTGCTTCATTACTGTGCTATTCCCCATCAGTGGTGGCTATGCCTGTTGGGTCTCACCTTGTTGCTGAGCAGGGCTGAGAATGAACACACAGCCCATTCCTCTGTATCATCTGTATAATTTAATGAAGGATAACATGAATCTGCAGTAAATCATACCTGTGCCTGCACACTGCAAAATCCATCAATAATTTGCAAGAATAAGTTGCCTAAAGAGGGATATCCCAAAGGATCAGTACAATGAATAACAGTCAGAAGTGGCACATATCTATTTGGATGCAAGAACAAAAATGTTCTTGGTGAGCTGTCAGTTCCTGGAACAGGTTACCCAGACAGACTGTGAAATCTCCACCCTCAGAGATTTTCAGAAGTTGGATGAAGAAGGTCCAAAGCACACTGCTCCAATGTTGGACGTGACTCTGAGCAGGGGGCGTTGGACCATGTGGACTTCAGAGATCCCTTTCCTTCTGAATTACTTTCTAATTACCTTGAACATAGAAATGGGCTGGTGAAGTTCAAGGCTACATCTACACTATTAAGCAATACAATTGCAAGGAATATTTCTGGAGAGCTTAAGTCATGTCAGTTATTAGAACAGTCCTTGGAATAGTTTTGGACTGTTCCAGCCAGCAGTCTGCCAAATCATTCATAGGCACATCTGGGGAGATAGCACATACCTGCACACACTGTCAGTGAACAGTTTGCATATTTTGCAAACTGTTGCACCTTTTGGTAGCAGATGAAAGGCTTCAGTAGCTTGAACAGGAGTTTTCACATCCCATCTGGCCTAAGGGCCAGAGGAGAGTCCTAGGCACATTTGTTTAGTAATAATAGAGCAATTCCAGTGTGGGTATTATACAGATATTAATATGAGTCATTCCCAAAACTTATAAGTGGTACTGCAGTCTTTATCTACAATACAGATATTTTTCTGTAGCTTCTCACAGGATGTCACAGACCATAGATACATTGCCTCTTTTCTTCTCTGAGTAAACACCCTGTGCCTCTTGTTTAGTGAGAGGCTCAGAAAAGCTGGCACACATCACACTTCAGACTAGCATCATGCAAGCATTACAGACTCAGTTCCTATTTAAGAAGGGCACAGGCCACCTATAAGCCCTGCAGTACATCTGCCAACTTTATGAGGATACCTCAGATATCCTAGAGTAACCGAAATGATGCTAGACTGCCCTGTTTAAGCAACTGGATCCCCATCTTACTTAGAGAAATTTGGTTCCAAAAGACAGAGCAGAATGGGAAACATGTTGTGTAAAACATAAGGTAATCTAAAATGAAACTGTATGAAGAACTACTCAGATGGATATACCTCTCTTTGGCTCTACAGCTATGAAGAACAAAGAATATATCTCAGTTCTTTGATGGTAGAAAAAAAATATTGATGTTGTGATACCATAACATCCCATTAGAACAGAGCAATACCTTTATTGAGTCTTCTTATTCTAGACAGAAAAATGTTTTATTAGCCAACATACTAACCTAGCAAAGTTCTCCTGTGCTGTCCCACAAAATAAACTTTTAAACTTAAGAAGTACCTTCCTTTAAAGGTTTTGCTGTCCCAAGGAGGGAAGAGCTATTCCAGTTTCCTTGAGCAAGAAGCAGTGGCCATTCTGGCTGAGAAGCTAAGATATTTATTATATTACTCTGCAGTTAGGATTTGTCAATAAATGATCTGCAAGTGAAGCAAATGATTACAAGACAGGTTTAGTTCAGGTGAAAACAAACTAATTCAGATTCTTGCCAAAGCAGACAGTGTAAAAAATTCTCTCACATCTAATGACATGTTCTATTAAACTCCAAAATAAAATGCTTTGGTTTTAATCACTTGTTAATAAATTAAGGAAAGAAAGGACTAAATTCACAAAGCTGCTGCTGTCTCAATCTTTCTTATCTTTGTCTCGGACCTTTCTCCAAAATGCATCAGTTTTGATTCACCTCTTCACCAAGGATCTTTCCTTTGGTTCCCCTCTCCAGGAGTACTTTTGACTTCATTTCACTGAGCAGGGCTCAGAACACCAGGCTTGATACTGACAGGAGAGGGAACTTGCTCTGAGCCTGCCTTTCTAATAATCTTCTACCTTGCATAAATAGTTAAAGGTTGAGTGCAACAGGCATTGACACATTCCTGTTCTTTGTGTTCTGCTTTTTGAAGAACAGCTTGTTTGTTTTACCTATTAACCTGCACCAAGGTCATTTTTAATAGAAAAAAAAGTAAAAAGCACCCCTTTCTATCATATGAGTGATCTGAGTGGATCATCCAGTTCTACAGAAATTATTTTTGCATGACTGGAGAAGGGTAATGCTGGAGTTGTGTGATATTCTGCGTGAAATAAAAGCATAAGTACTTACTTACCTACTACATTATGGTATTGCTAAAACTGTTCTTTTGGCTCTTTTTTATATTTCTATATTCTAATATAAAATTATAGAACCTATGGTTTTATCAAGTAATTCAACAGCAGGTAAAGGGTTATTGACTTTACTACGAAGTTCTTCACCATCCCATCCAGCTATTAACTCAAAGGAAATATTTTCCTTTTCATTTATGCCTTAGGTAACCTGTGGATGACCTTCACAGTTCACACGACTTAATTTGTTGTATTTCTCACATAGCCTCAGGTTTATCCATCTGCATTACAAAATCCTCAGACATTTTTGGTTTTTCAGTCCTTAAAGTCTATTACTCTTTAACACATAAATGTAATGCAAAATTTAGCATCACCAAAGTCTATAGAAACAAGGAACTCCTTTTAATTGTATTTGTAAAAGAACAGATTTCAGAGTAAATAAATTTAGTGAAAATCTTGATATGTGATTGCATAGCATGATTGTGGCACACTACACAATTCAATAAATTCCCCAACTTATGCAGTGTTATCCAGAAATTTAAAATAACAGTCACTTCTGTGTTTTCTTGTTATGCAGGGACAGGCTGAAATTTTAGATACCTGTATTCCTAGAGGTATAAACCACAAAAATCCATGGTAATTGTCTCTTGTTTGAGTTTCCATGGAAACAGTGTTTATGGTATTGCAGTGTTATTGGGGGTGAAAAAAAAAAAGTTATAAATAATAAAGAGGCTAATGTTGTTTCTCTTGGTCTTGCTGAACAGCTTCAGGCACTGAGGCAGATGAATTGGATAGAAATGGAAGACAGCAGCTGTAACACCAATGCTTATTATCATCTGTGCTTTATTACTGGAAAGCCCACATTACTGTTAAAGCTTCATAATGTGATGGTGCCAAATTACCTTTTATTACTATTATAACCACTAAAGATCTAGCTTCTTCAGAAATAATTGGCTATGCTATCTTCACTCTAGTAATTTGTAAAATTCTAACTTAAAGAGAAGTTAAAATGATTCAATCTTGGTTTGCATTTTGCTCATCTATTAGCTTTTATATTTCAACAAGTAATAGATTGTTGTTTGTTAATACCTCCTCTCCTGCATTCCCACAGGCTTTACAGAACATCACTCTAACAACTATTTTATTTTTGTTGATATGCAAAACTGTACATAAATATATATAACCCCAAAGCTAAGCAATTCTCCCTTGTAACATAAATGGGTCACTTTGTAGAGGCAGTGCTTTTCATCCATTTCTTTCTTGTTATTTAGTAAAAACAAATGGGCCTCATCTCTTGCACACTCAAATGTTAGTATATAATTGACCGAGCTGTAGGAACTTCACAGCACTCTGTCACAGCTTCCTGTGCTCTGTAACTCTGAGAACTGATGCAGTAGTAGAAACAGCTCCTGTGAGGCATTCGGTATCACCAAACCCTGCTGAAGTTACGGGTAATTGAAAGCACTCTGTACTTCTCAGGAAGATTTCAGGACCACATTCACATGGAAGACTTAATCACTTGAAAAAGGAGATCGGCGCCCATGTCATAAGTAAGCTGAGCTACTTTGCAGCAGGAATCTATAACTAGAAGTTTCAGCATTGTAGGACCCAGTCCAGAAAAAAAAAAAAAAAAAAAAAAAAAAAAAAAAAAAACAGGTGAGAAGTAATGGGATGTATCTCTCCTTCCCCACTGCTTTAATATCTAACTATAGCTTTATAATTCTCCT
The DNA here is from genome assembly GCF_009819795.1 of Aythya fuligula. Classification (NCBI taxonomy): domain Eukaryota; kingdom Metazoa; phylum Chordata; class Aves; order Anseriformes; family Anatidae; genus Aythya; species Aythya fuligula. The sequence goes on from NC_045559.1 coordinate 128,610,188, forward strand.
CATGTTATCAACATTTCTACTGGTAGTGTGATATCTAGGTTGAAAGCCCTCCTGTACGTTAGAACAAAGATTTTAAGAACGGTCTTACATTACTTACAAAGGTATGCTTTTAATTGCTGTTGTGAAGTGGGTCTCTCTTGACATGTGTGGTGGTGTTACACAGCTGGACAGCTAAGCTCCACCATAACTGCTCTCTTGCTCCCCCTTCTCAAAGGAAAAGTAGGAGAATATACAATGGAAAGGGCTCAAGGGCTAAGATAAGGACAGGGAGATCACTCAGAAATTATCATCATGGGCAAAACAGACTCAGTGTAGGGAGATTAGAGAAATTTATTACCTATTACTAACAAGCTAGAGCAGTGAGAAACAACAACAACAAAAAGAACTAAAGACACCTTCTCCCCATTCACCATCGTCCACCTCCTCCCCCCAAGCAGCACAGGGGAACAGGTAATGAGGACTGCAGTCAGTCCATGATGCTTTGTCTCCGCCACTCCTTCATGGTCACTCCCTGCCCCTACTCCCCGTGGGGTCCCTCCCATGGGATGCCATCCTTCCCGAAATGAGCCTGTGGGGGCTACCCACAGGCAGCAGCTCTTCAAGCATTGCTCCCACACGGCTCCGTACCACGGGGTCCATCCCCCAGGAGCAAACTGCTCCAGCACGGGTCCCCCACGGGTGGGCGGCAGCTCCCCCCAGACCCCCTGCTCCTGCATGGGCTCCTCTCCACGGGATGCAGCTCCAGCCTGGGGCCTGCTCCTGCGGGGGCTCTCCATGGGCCGCAGCCTCCTCCAGGCCACATCCACCTGCTCCACGGGGGGCTCCTCCACCCATGGGGGAGCTGCAGCATGGAGATCTGCTCCATGTGGGACCCATGGGCTGCAGGGGGACAGCCTGCTCCACCAGGGGCCTCTCCACAGGCTGCAGGGGAACTGCTGCTGCCTGCCTGGAGCACCTCCTGCCCTACTGCTGCATCCACCTTTGTGTCTGCAGGGTTGTTTCTCACTCCTCGCTCTCCCAGCTGCCATTTCCCAGCTTTTTTTTTTTTTTTTCCCCTTTCTTAAATCTGCACTCACAGAGACACAAACAACATCGTGTTTTGGCTCGGCTCTGGGCAGCAGTAGGTCCTTTTGGAGGCGGCTGCAACTGGCCCTTTTCTAACATGGGGCAGCTTCTGGATTCTTCTCACAGAGGCCACCCTTGTAGCCCCCCACTACCAAAATCTTGGCACGTAAACCCAGTACAATCTGGCAATGTTAACCCTCCTTCAAAGTGTAATTCAAGGCTCTCTGGACCCAAGAGACCATGCCATTTTCATCTGCTTATTAGAACATTCACTCCTGCAATTGCTGTTTAGTGAAGTCCACGTAAACACCCATGCTCTGTAAGTTTGAATCCCATTCTGAACTTTGCAATTCAGTTTCGTCATTGTTTTCTATAGCAACACTCCATACAAAATGAATGTTTTGGTGTTATGTCTCTTGTACTAGCCAAGAACAAAGCATTCAGAGAAACTTCAAAATGAGTAGTAATAGAAAAAGAAAGAAAAAAATCACAGAGGAAAGCCCTGCCTAAACCTACATTGACAACTATGATTTTATGTTAATCTTGTTTCAAAAGTGGGTACCTAATTGACAGCATTATTTTATATGTCTTCTATATAGACCTTCAAAACTTGATCTAAACAATAGTTTATCCAAAAACTCTACCAGTTAATTATGACTTGTGAAAGAACAATATCTACTTTGATTTAGTTTGTTTTTCTTAAAAAAATGTTGAGAGAAACTTAAGTGCATAAAGATTTATTTGCAAGGTCCATAGTTGATGGTGTGCATAGACTCCAGCGGTTGAAGTTGTTTTCAGGGAAGAACAGAAAAATTCTCATCCCAGTGACAATCAGTAACAACACCTCAGAATCTGCAGGTCCAAGATGATGGACATGAGCAAAGAGCAGAGCTAGAAAAGAACTGCCACAGTAGTTTCAGCTTGCCCATGTGACGTCTCGCACAGCTACAAGTGAAAGGCAGACAGCAATATTACAGGAGAAGGGCTGTAGAGTTGCAGAGGGAAGCACCTGAGCACTGCAAAGGTTCAGGGACTTGAGAAACTCTACAACAGTTTAAAACACTCAGGAGAAAGAAAAGAAAAAAAAAAAAAGGCCTAAGGTTCAAAATGATACACATATTTTAGAAGTCTACAGCAGTATCTGGGGGACCTTACAGGGACATTTGTTGAAAGTGAATATACGTTATTCGCATCACTACTTGATGTGACATGTGAACTACTCACTGGTTTTTCTTATGGCTGACTGAAATTCAAAGCAAAAGTTTTCATCTAGCACTGATGCAAGCAAGATGCATACCAAGATACAGTGATCCATTTGAATTGCAGGGGCACATGGAGGTTCCTTAGCAGGGTCAGAAGAGCTACTTATCATACATAACCAACATAACTAAAAGATAGAACCTTGTCAAACACAGACACAATTGTTATAAATTCTGAGTCAATTTAGCTTTATAAGATTTATTTATGGGGTCAATAAAAGGCAAGTAAAGAGCACTGGGTGCGCGGGGAGACTGGGCTCCTCCAACACACACACAAGTTACATCAGGCAGCTGTTTTTTATGCTCCTAGGCTAATACATACTCATTACTACTTCTAGAAAAGGCAGGGTTATTATAACTAGTTCCCAGAATCTGAACCCTCCCACTAGCACATGTGTATCAGTCTCCAGTGGTCCCTCTAGGGGTCTCTTGTGCTGAAGGCTTGTAGTCTTCCTCCCAGGCTTAATCCTTGTCCTTCTCCTTTGTCCATCTTGGCCAGATATCAGAGACTTGCGCAGCATCCCATGCAAGCTTTGTCTTTTAATCATCCTTCAGCTTTCTTCTTCTCCTTAATCTCTTGGGTGGATATCAGAGACTTGCGTAGTGTCCCATGCAATAGTCACAATAGTTAGCAGTTATTCTGAACCCCTTTGTTCTCTTATCCCCAGATATCAGAGACTCAAGGTTTACCCTTCAAGCCCTCTATTGACACGAATTGCTGAAACATTCCTTACACAATGAAAAAGCTATATATTTAGTTCCATAGATAAATTAATGAATGATCAGCTTTAGAACAGCAAGCTACTAATAAATGCAGTCTTTCCTTCCCATATGTACAAATCAGTGTTTCTAAATTGCACTTGCAAATATTCGCATGCGCATGCACAAGTTCCTGAATTAGTCGACTTCCTGTTTTTTTTCAGAACTGTGCTAGAGGCTTATGTTTGAAATGTTGATGCCATGAAGTTGAGAAAATTTATGAACTGCCTGGCATTAATTTACCTAACTACGATCACAAGTTTTTCTAAGCTCCAGCAAAATCAATGGATTGTTGCAATTGTTTTGCTTTTAGAAATATGCTAGCTAAAACAGTGGGAGCTTTCTGCTTTTGCAACATGGTGATTGCATTTCATTGCTCACAGCAAATTTGAAATATTATGAATGTTATTTAAAGGAGGAAATCAATAATGACTTAGACTCTTGGCCTCTTCAGTGAATTGTCAGGATTATTTTGGAGGCTTATTACATTGGCAGGAGTGCTTAGCAAATCTAGCAAAATATGCACAGAGCTTTCTCACTACAATTTGTTTTTATTTTTTAAACAGATGCCAGTTCTGTGCTGTTATAATTATATTCTGATGCATTACTTTGCTAATGAGAGGTCTGCCTAACCTGCAGCTTCTGCAAAACAAAAAGGGAGGTACAAAATGTTGGGGTTCTTTATTATTTTAAGTCAAGGCATACTGGTACCAAGAATGCCTACATATGGATTTAGGAGCTAACAAAGAGCAGCAGAAAAAGGAAGACTGGTTGCATTAGCAAAGTACACATACTTCTTCTATCTAGAACTGTACAGTTCCAGTCCCTCTTTCAGCACCCCATGAGTAAACGTGGACAGATCTTTCACTATGCAACTCCTAAGATGCCCTACATCCCTTTCTGAAAGAAAGAAGTGGCAGATGATAGGTGTTTCCACATGGCCTAGAAGGAGGTTTGCAGTTCGCTTGCCATCTCTATCATACTAGCATTTTTATTAGACTTACTGCCAGACCTGTGATGTAGGGCTTATGGAAGAGACTGGAAAGCAAATAGCCTATAATGTCATCAGATTAAATGTACTAGCACATCTTTTTGACAGGTGACAGAAACCTTTTCTGCAATCAGCAGTACCTATTTTTGAATGTCTTATTACTTTCTAAAGGTCATAAAAGTTTAGAAGATAGAGTTAAAAATTCTGAAACAAGTTAGTTGCATTCAAGTAAAACTGACAAATACTCCTTTTAGAAGGTAAAGAAAAGCTATTTTATGTCTCTGAGGTCAACATATTTTCTTTCAACAATGCGAAAAATCAGTTTAGGTTAATGGCAGTAGTAATTATGTAAATGATTTATATAACATATAATATTTGAAACCCTGAATGAATGAATCTGACTGAACGAGGGAAAGCTCAAAATTCAGCTTCTTTCTTCAACAGTAGAGCTGACATATTCTTATCTAGGCTATTAGTGGTATCTTGGAGCCCTCTAGCTCACAGCTCTTTCAAGATATTTTGTGATCTATTACAGCACTGCTAATTGTGTTTTGAAACATTGATTTTAGGAAAGAGATGGAGTGTGCTACATTAGAAAGCATTTGAGCCTTGGCAAAAATATACTGCATGTACTGGAAAGGCAGTCAAGATTGACTTGTACTTGTACCCCATGGGGAAAGCATAAACACTTGTTAATTATAGAGGAAGCTAACCACCAAGGTGGCTGGGAATACAAATTCATATTTCCAAACAAAGAAAACTAAACATTTACTTACACAACCCTGCTAGAGAAAAGGCTCTGCAGATCTCTCTGCATTAAATGAGCTATCTCCCAATGGCAAACAAACCAGGATCAGCCCACTGCCACTCAGGGCAGCAGGAAGGAGAAAGGCTGATTAAGTGGTCAAGTGTAACCTGTCTTCTTGTGGCCAGCTCATTCACCACCCTTTGCACCATGGGGGGGCCACACTGCCATGTCCTGGCTTCACCAAGATACGCACGAGCTGTTGAGGTTTCCTGCAGGCTTTGTATTTCATACTGTTCTCTCCAGTAAGAGAATATTCAAAGTGAACTAGGGTGGAAGGAAACCTTTTCAATAATCTTCAGTCTGTATTCAAGGGAGGACTATGGTAACGCATTCATTGCTCTTAGCTGCCACCCAGAGCAAGCACCCCGAGCATCCTTCAGAGGAGAGCAAGGACCCAGCAGAGCTCATACCCACATCATAGCCAGCACACCACATGGATGAGACCACTGCATTTCAGAGGAGAGGAGAGTTTCTCACATGAGCACAAGACCTCCCGTTGGTCCCAGGGTCAGAGAAAGGCCAGGCCAATTATACATGCTACTATAGACATAAGCAGGACATCCGAGGCCTGTATCAGAAACAATAGCAACATCTTGACCTCCACCCTTGGTCACTAATTCACAGCTGCTGAAAATACCCAAAATATAGACCTGAATCCAGTTTCCCTTCAGACAGAGCAGTAAATACTAAAATCGTTGTGTCTAGTGCTGTCCTTTGCATATGCAGTTCTTTTTCCACAGGATTTTTACTTGTAACAGGAAACTCATAAGAATATGAAGCAGCTTGTCTGATAGCTGCTGAAGTGTTGTTTCTAGTGACAATCTATACAGCTATGTTAGAAGCAGTAAGGAAAGAAACTCTGCTGTGCCTCTTTGATCGTAACTGGAATATAAATAACTGTTAGTGCTAGCCAGATATGTTCTGCACAGTGGATGTAAATTAAGATCAAGAAAATGCTGGGCTTTGAGCATATGAGGAACAAACACTATCCTGTTATTTCTAGAACAGAAAAAGAAAGCATTGAAATCAACCTCTTTGACAAATTATCCTGTGTTGTGTTATATGATAAGTGAAAATATGGGGGTAGGGGGAGAACTCTCAGGCTTAGTGTGTGGATGTCTCTGTATAGTTGTTTGTTTCTTATTTATACTATTCATAACGGATTGTAGAGCATAATATTAGTGCAGCTAGACAAAGGGAAGCTTTACTGCATTAGCACATGTCTTAGCATGCTATCTGCACTGAACAGAAGTGAGTTTGACATACTGGGTGAATGAAAACCTGTTGCACTAGCTTATATTGTGGCTGGTAGGTGGAATGGGCAAATGCATTAGCTTGAAATGACAATGGGAAAACTAGATCTGTGAAACTCATGTGAAAAGTCACCTGGTTTAACATATATGTTCAGAATGAGACAGGCAGGGCAGCTGAGAGTAGCAAGAAATGTATTCCCCACCTCCCAGTTTCTTTTTATAAAACAAACAAAAACAACAACAACAACAATAAAATGTATTCCTATTGATTAAAAATGGAGATGAGGGAAATAAATAAAGGTCAAAGACTAAAGCAAATGATTTTCAAAGGCTTGCACAGATGGAAAGGATGAAAGGAAGTTTTCCCAAGGTCCAGCTGAAAAATTATGTCTCTAAAAGGAAACCTGACTGGAGTGGAAAGATTATGGGTCAAAATACAAGGGCACTGTCAATAATTCATTTCATTGTCCTGTACTTTGTTTTCAAAAATGTAAAACCTTATTTTCTCTTTGATGGAGTAAAGCAAACAGATTTCTTTTATCCCTAAGTGTCATCTATTGAAAAAGCCAACTCTGAATGAGGTGACAAGCAAAAAGGTCCCCCATTATTCTGAGCAGTGAGTTGAACAGAGTGAATAGGCAAATTCACAGAGGGTTTTTCATTCAGCAAACACTGAGAAAGCCTAGAAAATTGGGGCACACATTTCACACTCCTTTACAAAGGCCTATTTGGAGCTGGGAATGCTGACAGTCATGCTGTCAAAAGAAATCCCTTTTGGCAGCTGATAGCCAGCACAGACTTGAAGAGTTCCACAACATTTATGAACCCCCCAGAATTAAATACTTTCAATGCCCATCAGAACCAAAATACATTTCTCTGAGCTACAGCCAGATACAACTGAGCAAAGTCCATCTAATTGGCAGCATCTGCAGGAAAAAAAAAAAAAAAAAAAAAAGGCCATAAATCACCATCTACTTTGCTTATACTTATCACCAGTATCTGTAGGTATCCTTCAGTAGGAGGTATATACCAGCTCCCCACTGTTAGCTCTTATGTGAACATAACGGAGCGTGGATTTAGTTCCCTTCCAAACCACAAGTGACTTCATGCACTATGAGTACACAAATGATAATATGGTTCTGAACAACAAAATGCTACATAAATAAAGGATGTCAAATAAGCAAAGAGAAAATGAGCAATGTGTCCTACTAACATTAAGGAGAAGCTTGTATTGACAGCATCACCTTTTGAGTACAGCATATCTTAAATATCCACTAAGATTTTCAGACCTTGTATTGCATTTGACATAGCATATTGGCAAGATTGTGGTAACAGTGAGGGGAAGGCTGCAGGGGTGGCCTCTATGAGATGAGGCCAGGGTTTGCCCTCATGTTGGACGGAGCCAGTTCCAGCTGGCTCCAAAGGGACCCACAACAGGACACAACTGAGCCCATCGGCAGTGCTGGTGGTACCACTGGGAAAACTGCTAATAAAGGGTAAAAAGTGTTGTGCAGTAGATGGGAAGGAGAGAAAAGAGTGAGAAAAAATGTGAGAGAATCAGCCCTGCAGTCCCCAAGGTGAGTGCAGCAGGAGGGCAGGAGGTGCTCCAGGCAGGCAGCAGCAGTTCCCCTGCAGCCTGTGCAGGGAGAGGCCCCAGGTGGAGCAGGCTGTCCCCCTGCAGCCCATGGGTCCCACATGGAGCAGATCTCCACGCTGCAGCTCCCCCATGGGTGGAGGAGCCCCCCGTGGAGCAGGTGGATATGGCCTGGAGGAGGCTGCAGCCTGTGGAAAACCCACAGCAGAGAAGGATTTCTGGCAGGAACTGCATGCATCCCGTGGGGTACCCATGCTGGAGCAGTGTGCTTCTGAAGAACTGTGCTCTGTGGAGAGGATTCACTCTAGAAGAACTGCAGCCCATGCAAAGGACCCATATCAGAGCTGCTCATGAAGAACTGTAGGTCACTGGAGCAACTCTACTGGAGCAGGGAAAGTGTGAAGCAGGAACATCAGAGACAAAATGTTATGAGCTGACCACAGCCACCATTCCCCATCCCCCTGAGACACTCAACAAAGGAGAGGTAGAAGAGCAGGGAGTTCAGAAGTGAAGTTGATCTTTGAAAGCAGGTAAGGGGAAGGTATTTTTAATTTTGTCTTTGTTTCTCACCATTCCACTCTGTTTTTTGACTGGCAGCAGACTAAATTAATCTTCCCGAAGTCAAGTCTCTTTTGCCTGAGGTGGTAATTGGTAAGCAATCTCCCTGTCCTTATCTTGGCCCCCAAGCTTTTTCATATTATTTTCTCCCTATGTCCTGTTGAGGGCGATAGTGAGAGAGCAGCCGTGTGGATGACTGGCAGCAAGACAATGACAAACCCACCACATGTTTATAATATAATACAGAAGAAAAAATAATAATAATATTGTAAAAATACTAGCTAAGCACTAACATTGCCACCTTTTCATCGTTCATTCTTCTACATATTTTAAAAGGTATTAAATGGTAATAACAAGATTATGTGGTTTAAATTTTCCATCACTGCTTTGCAGTAGGAATTGGTCACAGTTTCTATTACCACCACATAAAGTCATAATTTAAAACTCAGTACCAAGAGGAAAAAAGCCTGAACTCATACTGCATCCCAACAGCAACTTGGTTCTCCAAGGTAATTTTTAATGTGGTCTGTAGACAGTTCAGTAGTCATTCATTCTTTGGGTTATTAGTCAGGGAAATGAGTCTAGATTAGGCATCCACCAAAAGTCATCACTATTGCACAGAAATAAATCCCAAATATGTTTTTTTTTTTTTTTTTTTGATTCTAAAAGTGGTTTAATGATAAAGCCCCAGAAATATCAGCTGTGGGGTGATTATTTCTCCACACCATTAAAGAAACCACAAAAGTCCTATGAAAGTTGGAAGCATTGCCCAGAAGGAAGACTTTGCTTTCAAGTGAACTTCATAGGTTCAGGGAATTTGAACTGAGCACAGCATTTGATGCATTAATTGAATCACTTGTCAAATGTAACATTTTTAGTGCATGATGATGTCTTCATTAATCATGATGATACTACACATATGATAGCCAAAATGGAGTAAAAAAAAAAAAAAAAAAAAAAGCTGAAGAGACCAGATTGCAATTACTCCAGACTCCTCACAGGAGGGAAGAGCTTGAGAATTTGGGCTTTATGCTTTCCACTTTACAGGAAGCTAAGAAATACAGTGCCATGCCCTAATTTTAGAAGTGCTTTTTGAGCTCCTGCTGCTATTGTCTTTGGCAAGCATGGTTCCAAAGTTACACTGTGCAACTGTCTCTACTTATTCATATTTGGTAACATTACAGCAGGCAATCAAGGTAAAATTAATTTGAGTTTTTGCACATAAGAGAGGCTGAATCTTTTCTTCCTCCAGCAGAAATATGATTAAGTTTTTCTGTTTCATTTTGTCCTACAAACAGGAGATATCCATAAATTATAGCAGCATAAAGGCTTGGCCTTTTAACATTCTGATAAAACAGCCATTTGAAGAACGGTCTCCATTTCTCCAGCCCATTGAAGAGTTGCTCTGCTTTTCCCAGTGGGTCCTTTGACTCTTCAAACTCACTCTCAGTTTAGTTGCTTACCTAATATGACATTGATGTTTTCATTTATCTCATTTGCGCGAAGTGAAAGGTCTTGTCAATAGGGATTTGGTACATCTCAAAGTTTCAGTGAGACTTCTTTTCCTTTTTAATGAAATCATTTCCTAATACTCAGTCTTTTTATAGTGTCACGTTGAGCTGACAAGAAATTGTTTCTTTTCAAGGTTTCAGAGATTTTTCCCAAGGTAGCTACAACTCAATCAACACAGAAAATGGTCTTGCAAAATGTTTTTGCAATTTTAAAGGGCTGTAGGTCTCAGTAGCTCCTTACTATAATGTTAAGAGGTGACTCAGAGTCTGTAGCTGGAGTGTGCCAGATTTAATTATGAAAGAACTTAACACAGGTCAACAAACTTCTGTTAAAGGTTAGCTTGTTCCAAAAAGCTTTGTAAAAAGCATTTCAGCTGAAACATAGAACGTTTTCAAATGTCTTGAGAAGGAAGTTGTCTCCTAAAGTATGCAGATACCATGTTACTTACTGGGAAACAGATGCAGCTGTAGAAACAGGGAGTCTTGAGGGGGTAATTAGCCTCTGTGTTCAACATTATCATGGAAAAGGCTGCTGACTGGTGCCATTTCACAGTCCCGTGAGAGAGAGTAAGCACCAGCATGGAAGTTACTGATGACTCTCCTGGGAGCACTGAAGGCTTGTTGCACAGTGTTACTATGGGGGGGTGAGAGGTGGGATATCATGGCTTTCAGGGAGAAGGGCATGCTATCTGCATCTATACCAGCCAGAGGACTGCCCCAAGGCAAAGACCAGAAGGGAGCAAATGGCAAGGGAAAAGAGGATGGTCTGCCTGGAACACCATGTGGTTGTCTTGCATGCCCCAAACTATCTTTGCATGTCATACATTTTAAACCGAAAGACATTTTAAATGAACACTGTCAATGTAGGCAAGAGTATTTACTAAAAGATTTGATGATTTATTTAAGATCATATCCTTGCAGAAAACATTTGTGCTTCACTATTCTCCAAAATACCTTGTAATATTTTACTGACTGATAAGGCATGGAAGTGTTCTTACCTCAGTCACAAATACATCAAACTGAGGATCAGAAAACCTCACAATCCTAAATACAGAAATCTGTGTAGGATCTTACCTATTTCATGTGGTAATGCCCTGATGCATGCCCTATCCTTCCAGCCACCCTGGAGCCATTTCTCTCTGTATGAGTAGATGCAGCTATGCCTTTGTTCTTTGCAGCAACCCACCCTTTGCAGTTCTAAAGCAGACAAGGAAGGGGCCCTGAAACCTAAGGAATAAAAGGCTTGTTTCAGCAGGCATGAGTTATTTCAGCATAAAGTTCTGTTCTTTATTTACAGAGTGTGATCCTAGTGATGATTTTAGCAAATTGTTTTAGTCCAGCTCTAATTTAGAACTCTTCCTCTGCTAGGAAAAACCCCTAGGAAGAAAATTTTTCAGCTTCTTATGACATAAATGGTCTTTCTCCAGGAGGCAAAGGGGGAAGAAAAGGAAAATATCTTGACAGCTTTAGTAAATACATATTTGGTTACAAATTAAATTAAACTCAAACTATGGAATTCATGTGGACAAATAATCTCAGGTCTGAAAATCAGGGGTGCAGAAGATGCAGGACATAATTCAGTTATGGCTTTGAAAGCTCAGTGTTATATATCAGAGGTTGATCACCCACCACATCCCAAGCAGTGGCAGAAACTACCTGGAAGGCTGGTCCCATTGCCCCCATCAGATCCTAGCTCTCACCACACAAATGAAAGGAGAGCTCAGAAGCTGTTACTTAAAATGGAGACTGTATGGAATGCCTACTTGTCCTGGGAGGTAAAGGATTCTTTGGTTTCCCTAATTTCTGTGGGAATAGATAGAAATGGTGATGCCCCAGAACACAGTCTCCACACTGAGGTCTGGCACCTGTGAAGCAACATAAATGATAAATGACAGGCCAAATGATAGGTAGACATAAATGATAAGCCAAAGCACTGTTTTATCTCCCAATTTTGTTTAAGACAAAAGAGAAGCTATCATCAGATCTTTATTGTGATATAAACACATGCCTCATCAGTGCTCTGACAGATGGTACTGCTTGAGCATAGACAGTAGTTAAACTGGCTGTGATTATACGAATAGTCAGACATGGCAAATGGTCTTTTGCATTCTTCCAACACATACAGACTGCTTCTTCACTGATAAACTCATATGTTAAAATAAAATGTATGTCAATTTGCTGTCTGGATTTTCCATCTAATCAAATCTGGAAATAATGGGAAGTGCTTTTCCACTCAAGATAACTGAAATACTTTCATTCATTCATTGCAACAACTCTCAGAAACAGACAAGATTATTTTTGAGAGATTTTGGTTCATATTCTCAGAAAACGGCTTGGGAAGGTATTTAGCAAATTGGAAGACTCCGTTCATTTTGGCCACTGAGTCAGAGAGGAGAACGAGAACAATCTGTTTTACTATGTTCCTGCATTCTCATTAGGGGCCAAATGCTTCCCAGAATTGTACACAGGCAGTTCTTATTGAAGACAGTGGGATTGCCTGCATCCAGGGGCAGATGTTCTCCCATTTTAGAAATGGGAGACTGAGGGAGAGGGAGCCATATCTGAATATGCTAAGTGGGAGTAGAATTAAAGTCCAAGCAAAGTTAACTCAAAGGCACTGAATTCAATAGAGTTGCCTAATTTGTTCTGGTTTTGCATGAACATTGGGAGTGCTACTGTCAGCTGTCTGTCCCTAGGATAGATGGCTGCTTTCGTCATTATTCAATCTAAGAAAAAAATAAAAATAAAAAATAAAAAATCACTAATCAAATCAGAGAGAGAAAATAAAAAAAAAAAATACTAGAAGAAAAGTCACTTCCCTTCTGTTTGGGTGTAGAGCAGGTTTTCTCAGTCTTCTTTTAGTAATTTTTTTTTACACTCTCTCAAGGCTTTCATCTTTTTAATGTAACAGAGGTAGGATTTAATTATAATAATCCACAAATTCATTTGATTTTCACAGAGGAATTATTTCCCAAGTATTTCTATCCTGGTTGCTACAGACTTTATTGGTCCCGAGCATAAGCAGCAAGGCAGACTCCAACCACCTTGTTTTTTTGCCCTTCTCTAAGGGCACCAAGCTTTCTGAGGTCACTTGGCTGTATGGCTGCATATGTTTTTGCCCATTATCCCTTATAGCACAAAGTATGTTTTTTGATGGAGATCAAAAAATAATGCGGACATTTCCAGAACTACATGGATAGCTACCATTTTCAAAAATGTCACCTTCCTTCTTGTTTGTTAAATGAGGAGAGCTTCTGCTTCTTCTGAGCAGAAGAAGTGGTCGACATCTTAGAAGAAGGCAATTCGCAGAGGGTAACAAAGAATTCCCTTCAACCTCATCTGAAAAAATAAAAAAGCTATGAAGATCAGTAAAATTAAGAGCCAATAACAAGCATCTGTTTAGATACTTGAAAAAGTATTTTACATATGCAACACAAAAAAACAAGAGGGAATGGATGGAGAAGGAGACCATATTCATGCTGTTCATATCATAACCAAGAGTTGAGCCCTGAAGAGCAGGCAGATTCAGATCATCTGGTTAACAGGAGTCACTCTACTGTGTGCAGACAGATATGGTGTTTTGAATATTTATATAGCAAAATTTGTTACAGGCTGCAAGGAATCACATTCCAACTTTTGAAGAATCATGGGATTTACATTATCCATTGGGTCACATCACAGCCTATGGAATGATCACCACAGAAATCAGAGGGGAAACAAAAGAACTGAAATACTCCTCTGAAAACCACACTAGGAATACAGGTGATGTCACAGGTGATGTTTGTTCCACACAATACATCCAAACTATCTTTGTGGTAAGGATTCTCAAAATAGTGTCTCTATTATGTTTCTTTGTATATAAAGTGACTTAGAAAGCATTCCCATGCTTTCTGTAGTGCATTTTGTTGCATTGACAATAAATGTTTGAGTGTTAGCTAGTTCTGTGGTGTTTCTCCTCCTTCAGAACTTAATAGCATCTACATCTGATTCTGTATAAAGTTTTCTGGGAAAACATAAGGAAAGCCAAAAAAAAATCCTTTTTCTATGCAACAACATAGATTTAGTTGTGAAGAAATACACAGGCAGCTGCAGAAACTATGTTTCAATAACCCAGTTATATGATGTCCAGAAATCAGCTTTTGAAGGATAAAGCCAGATAGCTGAGGTCTTAGGCTGTTCAACATGGTAATGTACCTCCTGAATGCCCCTCCAAAATGTGGCAGAAGTATAAACATCAGCATGACAGCAGGAAGGTACAGTATAAACAAGGATTTTAAGGGAAACAAGTGACTCACCCTGAAGTCTTCAGAATTATACTAAGAGTAATCAGTCTTCTGAACCTGAATATAACAAGTCATCTTCTAAAACCTAGAGGCCATTTGTGAATGTGAGATCTGCCACCCATCAGATACAGTTTTCAGTGGACCATGCCAAATGAAATCCAACGTGTCATTTCCTAAAGGAATGTGAAGTAATGCAATCTATTACAATGTAATATAAAGCAACACACAGGAAAAATACTAGGGAGGCTATGAGATGGTGTCCTTCACTGCCCATGCTAGAACAAATCTCATGTACTATTCAGGATGAAAAAACAATTTCTGATAGCTTGTCTTATTTATCAAATATATTCCTCTCTTGTCTCCAGACTTTCCTCCCAAAGGCCTGGCATCGCAGCCCTTAATCATGTGTAGAGGGTAGCAAGGTCCCTAGAGGAATGTAATGTGTGCAGCCCTTCTTCAGTAGGATGACTGATCACTAACCAAGATATTTCAAGCAAAGTGTATTGACATATTATAAACAAATGTATTTGTTTGTTTGTTTGTTTCCAGGTAAATGAGAAAAGTAAAGAGAACAGAATGCAACCTGGAATACATATTCCAACACCACCACTGTTTTACATTACTGGAAAAGTAGCTGGCTTAACTGGTTATAAACTGGACCATTTCTTTTACTTGTGGCTGTACGCTGAAGGAATAGCAAGGCAGTATTTCTTCTGTTTAGAAATTAGTTCTTAGAGTCACCAGATACCTCTCTGAACAGTATAAAACCAGGTGCTTTGCCACAACGTTAAGTCTGAGTTTTAATGCTGCCACAGGTGCTAGCAAATTCCCTGGGCTTTGTTTACACTGGCCAGAAATTCAAGGTGAGGGAACGCTGAACACATAAATATATGGAGATCATTTACCTTAGCAGAGAGGAAGGCAGAAGCAGCAGGCATGGCTGTGAAGGGCAGCTCCCTGCAGCAGGGTCAGGGCCTGCCTCTGCTGGAAGGTGCTGCAGCTCCACAGGTGCTGGGAGACCAAGCCTCCTATCTTAGTGCTGGTCATGTCTGCCTCCTTGAAACAATCCAGCAAGGATCTTCTGAGCCAGAAAACAAAATAAAACAGCAACAACAGAACACGTACACACAAAAAAAAAAATGTTAAGGAGGATTTTATCAGTTTAAAAGACCCAGAGATTAAACAAATGCTGCTTAATTAAAATGTTGTCATGATTTTGATAAGAAATGCTGCTAAAATAGTGTTTAGAGCTGTCCCAGACTGAGAAGCAATTAGTATGGTTGTAGTAAAAGAAAGGTATGTCTCCAATAATTCTCTTTTCTGCTTAATATTACAGCTTAATGCCACTTGTGCTGGAATTAAAAGTACACTCGCTCGTCCTCATCATCTCAAGTAAGTGCTTTAAAATTTACAAGGACATGTGATTAAGATCGGCATTTCAGATTTGTGAGTATCTGAACACGTCAAACTTGACAAACAGCATTCTGGAGTACAAAAACTCATAACAAAAAGTCAAGGAAAACCAAAAAGCTTTTCTTAAAATTGGAAAAATTCACCCATTTATTTTGCTTGAACCTGAAATTAACTCATGACTCACATTATCTCCAAAGCTATTCCGACTTTTTGGCATTTATGTCAGCAAGGTAGTGGGTGCACGCCCAGAGGGAAAAGAGAAAGCACAATTTTCATCAGTGCTCACTAATGGAAGTGATCACACTTTATAAGCACACTGAGAAGATGAAAGGTCATTCAAACTTTTGACTTTGAGGCCTTTAATAAGAGCTGGTTAGTATGTGAGTCAGATCAGCATTCAGTGCAACTGCCTCTTATCCTGCTATCATCAATTCACACCCAGCCTTTGAAAGCTGAAGGAAGGAAGACAAATGTTTTGATGCAATCTTCTCTAGCAAGGGCTTTGGGGAAAAGGTTTTAAGCTGTATGGAAAAAAAAAAAAAAAAGGCAAAAAAAAAAAAAAAAAAAAGCAGAGCATAGCTGAAAGTTCAGAAGGAGCTCAAATTCTTCTAAAGAAGATATTTAATAATACTTGTGAATGTGTACTGGGAAGGACTGAGAAAAATCTCTAGCAGTGAGAATGAGAAGGGACATAACAAGGAGGGTGGTATGGTCTGGGAAATCAGCAGGAGGGCAGGAGGACAATAGGGGTCATTTATCTCTGCTGTTCCTGAGCGTTTTTCCAGTCCTTCTGTGTGTGGGTTCCTCCAAACTCCTCAAATACTTTTTCAACATAATCTACACCTTCAAATACCCTCACCCCAGCTGATGGCATACCTCAAATCATGCCACCTTCGGTTTCATGCTGAAAACCAACCATTCTAGCAGACTGCTACACAGACTTCGGACTATTTCAGACATTTTCAACTGAAACCCACTTCCCCAAACACAAAGGATTAATTATATCTCAGAGGCACTCCATGTGTCCCAAAGGAATCCCAAGATAGGCACATTTACAGCCACTTTGTTCTACGAGGGACAAACTAAGCTACAAGAATGTAAGGCAATTCATGCCACATGGTGTTGGGATCAGGGATTGGTCCCTGTCTGCTTTATTTATCAGCATAAATAGAGGCACTGAGCTACTTTCCCTGTCCCCAGAGCATGTTGCCATCTGGAGAGGTCCTGCACTTCATGTGTTAGACCCAGAGTGCTTATGGAAACTTTCCCCAGATACAAAGTAACGTTGAAACAGTAGCAGTGTAAACATCCAACCGAATTATCAGGACTAACTCCTCAGAAAGGAGAGATACAGGTAGCCTCCATAACCTCCTTAGCTGTAGTCACAGATGAGCTGGAAGTAATCCCACCCCCTCCAGAGAAATACTAGGAACACTCCTGGTTCCTAAAACTACCTCCAGCAAGTTTCATCCTTTGTTAGAGATGCACCTCTGCCTGCACTGTCATTTTCCCACGCAAACCCAGCATCAGACACCTCTGTTCTACATGTGCAAGTGCATCTGCATAACCAAATTCCTTCCCAATGTCAGAGAGGCCAGCAGAGATGTGCAGTGGTCAGAAAATGACACCTACCTTAAGACTTGCCATTCACAAGAACTGCACGTTATAGCTATCCTGTTATCTCATGGGCCTGCCAAGTATTAGCATAGGAAAACAGGTCTAGGCCCTCATGTACATAATGCTAGAAGGTCTCCCTCTAAATCCATGCCTCTGAGCATACATAAAAATGTTCATAGACAGAACCCACTGGGATTACCAAAAGCCTCAAGTAAGACTGTTTCTTGCATAGTTTTAACTATTAAAAACATAAAATCTGTATTAATCATTATGACCTAATACACTTGACCTTCATCCTGCTTAAATAAAGCCAAGAAAATAAAGGGAGGCAGAAACCAAAGCACAAATCAAGACCTAACTTGGCCAAGTATAGGGTTAGTTAATGAAGATGTCGTTATAATCAATACTTTAAACTGCGTTAACTCCCAACTTGTTGGTCTGAAAAACAGTGTATATACATTTTTTTTATAGCAGCATGACTGGCTGACAATAAAACACAGAAGATTGGTTTCTAAAGCTTGCCCTCTTCTAGGTGACCATGGAGAATTAAAAAGGATGGACATGCTCACTTGTCTATTGACTGCATGACTTAAAAAGTGTATTCCTCCATGTACAAATTCTGAAGAGGCACAAGAGGCAATTGCTGAAAGAAAAACTGAAAAGAGTATTCACTTATTGTTGGCAGCATGCATCAAACAAAAAAAAAAAAAATCAGGATTTTGAAGAGCCTAGAAAAGTGCTGCCTTCTGCAACTGATGTCATAAACTGTGAAATTATTGTTCCTTTACTTATCTATGCAATCTCATGTACAGTCTAGGAACATGAGAGAGACTTATGTCTGACACTGACATGCCATTCAAGTTGCAAAAAATGGAACTCGTGTCAGTACCTATCTACCTCCACTGGTGAATTTCAGTGACTGGCATTTCTAAACAGTTCTTGTTAAAACTTCACATTTTCCCATGCAAAGTTAGAAGAGACTCAAAAGTAGGTACCATGACTGACACGGTCCCAACAAACGCCCAAAGAGATCACTCTGGTCATTTATTCATGGTGTTAGATCCCATCTGCAGCTAAGCCAGCAAGGACTTTCCTGACTATAAAGGCATGTGAAACATGTTCAGAATGTTAATTCCATGCTTGTCTGAATGTGTATTTTGCTAAATCTGTTTATCAAAAATGTAATTAACTTCTGTCCAGATGGAGTCGGCATCATGTTTAGGAAAAAAAAAAAAAAAAAAAGTCAACATACCTTTAAAGACAACACAAAAATGACATAATGTACATGTATATCTGGTAAAATAAAAAACAAATCACCTAGAAGACTTGGCTTAGATGATCCACTTGAGAATTTTGGGTACCACCTGTTCCATCTTCATAAGTCAAATAAAAATTATGGTCAATTTATGCAGTTAATTAAAAGCTGGAGATTACCGTTATTTATTAAGTAAAAATTCTGAGTGTACAGTAGCAAAACCAGCCTATGAGCTGCTAAATGCTGCCTGGAAAAACTGTCTTAGTTTTGACCTCATTTTTTCAGGAAATTCATCTTGTGTTGTAATAGTCAAAAAGATCAGTAATACTAACCTAACTGAGCTAGGTTTCAGAGTAGGCATTTTGAATGCTTTAACAACCTTGTTTACAATTTGGTCATGAACAACTACCCTCTCAGAGAATAATAGACAGAGCTTGTTAAGAAATTTCTGGGTTACCATAAAATGGAGATTCCAGAACTAGCTGAACCTGAAACAATGACACAAAACACAATAGCACAAACCTTGTCCCAGGAAAAAGACTGATTCAAAGTGTAGTTGCCTAAATGAGAACTCGGCTTCTGCCAAAAGCTAACGTCAACCCCCTAGACTAAAAATGTAGAAATTAAAATGTATAGAAATGTAATTTTTGGTTTTTGAAAACCACCATTTGATGGAGTATTGTTTTCTTTAGGGTGAGAATAAAAAAGAAAACACGGTACTTGAATAGAATGTTGAAAGTCAAAAGTGGTGTAAGTGGCTTTAGGGCTTTTGCAGATTTTCAGCTGGCAGTAATGAAAGTTACATTTATGTCTATTGTTGTTTACATAAAGGCAAAATGATTATTTTTTTTAATGCAGTGAATGCTAATGCTGCCAGATAACAGAGGAATAAAGTTCATAAAGGTGCTAGAAAGGTAGTGTAAATGTTAGCAACTCCCCGAATAGATTAATGGAATGGCTTGACACTGGCATGTTACCTGGCCACTGGCACAAGTTCGTCTCAAGCATCACACAGCCATAAGAGAATTAACAAGAAGTTTATAACCTCTTTGATCATAATCTAAGCTGAAATAGTTTCCTTATGATTTTATTAATCTCTTTTCCTGTTGTTCTGTTCTATGTAAATATGAAGAACAAATAATGTTCAAGTGCTTTTGTCAACATTCTTCTCATAATTTAGCAGTTGGCTGGTATCAATGTTTGAATAAAGAGAATTAGTTGTTTATTTAGAAATCAGTTATAAACCTCATTTCTAGTCAACCCACACCACTTCCTGGAAAGATAACTGGGAGGTAAAAGGACCCTAAAACCACCCTTCCTGTGAGTTAATAATGACCAATGCAGCTTGTTGGGGTAAGGCCAAGGACCTCTGCAGTCTGAAATGACTTGTGTAGTTCTTGAGGACCTGATGCCTATGCACGCTGCACTTCTCATTGTTCAGAAGGTAAGAAGTGAACTCAATGCAAGATCTGTTCTTTATTTTTATCCTGTTCCATGCCCATCTATGTTGTTTCCAGCTTTGGCCTCCACAATGTTCATTTTACATGTTGTACACTGCACATTTCTTGCTTTCATATACAGGGCACCAAGCAGCTATTAAACAATGAGAAAGGAATGTTCAAAGTCTTCTTATGCAAATGAGATGACTACATGGCACTTAATTCAAGATGATTTGTATTTTTCTACATGTTTAACACCCCTATGAAGTCCTAAGAGGAGTTGCTATTTAAATCACAGCAAAATAACAATATACGGCCACAGAGTGAACTGTATGGTAGTATTCAGTTTCTGAAGTAGCAATAAAGACATTTTATTGTGTTAATAAATAGGTCCTGAACTCTTAAAATACTTTCATACGGGGCTATTTTTTTAAGCCTTGAAGTCCCAGAAGGAACTTAGTGTGAACATTAAATGTGAAATGAAATACTCTTTGATACTAATGCTACTTTCTTGAGTTAACTCATTGTCAGGCTGATGGTAAACAGGAAAATGTCATGATGAAGTCAAAAATTTCAAACTACCTACGCTCTTCTTTCCTAAGGATAAATATAGCATCTTTTGTACTTCACAAGAAATGAAGAAGGCTTCCTGGATGTGTTTGCCAGCATTAGAACAGCAATTGTAGAAGAGACTTTTCTTGGTTTTCAGTTATTGTACCTTTCATATGTTTCATTGTATTACTAAGTAGATTACCAGCATTCTCTTTCAGGCCATTTTAAGCTAATTGTTCCTTTTCTTTTGCAACTAATTGTAGTTGTTTTTTTATCCAATTTCCATGTGAGTTCTTCAGTCATGCAAAGAGTGAGACAATTTCCTTGCTAGTACTTCAGATAGGAAACAGCCTTTGGTTACCAAACACCTTCAGTAATTACACCAGGAGTTAACCCATACTGTTGCACTGGCATGATAACCATAGCATCCATTACTATATAACTATCTGTTTTACTGTAGAAACCGCAGCCTATGTGTTCTGCATGCTAGGCTCTGTTTTGTGCAGGGTTTTTTGTTCCCTTATTTGTTTGTTGTTGGCTTGGTTTGTTGTGTTTGGTATTTGTTTATTTGTTTGTTTGTTTGTTTGGGGGGGGGGGGGGGGGGCAGTTGCATTTATTTAGGCAGAAACTCAAGGTATCTGACAAATGATATTAACCATCTGGTTTTAAGATGCACTGATTTCCCAGAAGACTGTTGTGAAAGTAACCTAACTGGATCTCACATTTCAACAAATGAAGAGCAGAACACCTGCCCAGCCTATTTTGTATCTGACATTGCTGTCAAGCACATAAGTTCATAGACCTTACATTAATAATAAGGAGGCTTCAGTAGGCTACTGTTTGTCACTATTGGTGTAAAAACTGTGAAACGGGAAAGTTCTTTCACGTCCATTGAAACAATGATCACATGACCCATCTAATCCTGGCTGTAGTGTCTTCACAAAAGAGTGTGAAGGATTTGTATTCAAACCAGTGACTGAACATGCTTCTGAAGATGTTCTAATAAAAACTATTGTTTTTCTAATAAACTAGACTAATAATAAATATAATAAATAATAAACTAATAACTATTGTTTTTATTAGAAGTTTGCTTGGGATTTTTGCAGCTGAACTGAATGGAAAAGACTTAACAAAATGTGTAAAACCACTAGGGACCCATAAAGCCACATATAAGGCCTAAAGCGGATAGCCAGACAAGAGATGCTACTTTACACATGTAAAAATAAATGATGGAAAAATTACTAGCATATATCACAGCAAAAAGAGATTGGATTTCTCCTGCACATCAGTCATTTGAGGCATGATTGATTGTTTGCCTAAAGAAGATGACTTGAGTCATTACAGACAGCTTGTAACATGAATTTCACTAATGTATATTATTTCAGTGAACTCACTGAGGAAAACAAACTTTAAGTAAAAGAAACCAGAAAGGTCAGAGAGTTCCCAGTAGTGACTGAGCTGGTCTCCTTAAACAGTCTATACGCCTAGCCCAAAAGTTCTTTATTCACAAAGTCCTTGCTGCTGAGACAAGCCCCTTACTGACACTGCTATGACAGTGCAGCTAGAACATGATATATCTAAGAAAGAGTCAGTAAGCCTGGGTTGCAATTAAGCCCCGCTGGCCATGTTCCTACTGCCAAACAAAAAAGTTGAGGAGCAATCCCTGACAACAACAGTGGCAGTGGCTAGCTCATAGCCATGCTGCCAACACGTACAGAATTTCTCAGTCAGTTGGAGTGCTCCAAAACAGAGCAAGGTAACAGTCAGATAGAGATCCAGTGCTCAGGGTCACCCTTTCAACTACTTCTATTTAACTGCATAGACATGGACATTGTAATACTCCAAAGTCCCATATCTGACTGATCTGTATATGCTATTTGCTTTACAGACCTTCAAGATGGCCGTTAGACAACCAGTTCACAGTCTGTGATGTACATCACACAACATTATCAGAAAGGCTTTATCGGCTTATCCCTCTTCAAAGAGAGGTTCTGTGATGTTCACTCATTGCTGAAGTCTGATCTGAAAGCTTTTTTTTTTTTTTTTTCCTTCTGAACTCTGATGTTTCCATTCAACTTAGCATTACATGGTACTTGCGAGGTGATGACATAAATTAATAACACTCTTCTCGGCCATAGTCTGATTCCCAGCACACCATCTCCCCAGATCCTATTATGTAGATAAAGGCATATTATTATTTATAGTTAAGCAAATTCATCTACTTCTACAATTTGAATTAAGAGCGGTCTAAATAATTAGACCATTACCGTTTCCCTAACGATCTAATCTGTTTTGAGTGTAAACACAAGAGAGTGAAAGTAGGTCAGTCTTGGTTTCATTGATTTTTAATGACAAAACATGAAATATCCTGTAACCTACTTTGTCCTTTCTTTTCAGATCAATATGAAATCAGTAATAGCTTTACTTTTAGCAAACAGGGATTTTGTTCATTAAAATATGTTGCTGCTCCAGCCTTGATCTTACTGAATACATTAAGAAGTAGGTCACTTGACAGGTCTTTTCTTTTTCTTTTTAATTGAAATCAATGAAGCTGACCCTGGCAGGTAAAACTAATTAGATCATTAAAGAAGTAGCAGTAGTTTTGATGATGAGATATCTTCTATTCAACTAGGAGTTCTTTCTAAAGAAAAGGAGTTTGAATTCAGTTTATAGGAGAAGTTGTTCCTGAACAAATTTGTTTTATGAACTCTGAGGAAAATATCACAGTACTTGAAATTCAACCTTTTGTTGTCATCAGCATTGCCAGAAAGATGAATATTGACTCTAGTGGTTTTTGTCCACTGACGTAAGCAGAGGCAAATCCACAAGGAGTATTTGGGAGTTAGTCTTCTCGTGACTGAAGTTAAAAGCCTCACATGTACAGATCAGGCAGCCTGTCAGCTGTGGAATTCTTCAAAAAGCCTTCAAGGTCATGCAAAAAAAATGTGACTTCAGTATGAGCTTTAGATTGACTGAATCAACAGGTGATGCATGAAACTGATCATCACAGTGGTAGCAGCTCGTTTTATACTTCAGCAAAAATAATCCAACAAATACAGACCCATCAGGAAAATTTGTATTGGTCACCTCAGGCATGGGGAAGATAACCATGTGTATAAAAATCATAACTTGTTTTACAGTGAAGGGATTTTCCCTATTTCTTAAAGGAGCCTATAATTACACACTCATGAAAAATTAGCTCATCATGTAAGAGAGCTGCCGTTAGTGGAATCAAATGCGTCATTTTAAGTAAACAGCTACAATAACATTAGCACAAAACCCAAACACATTTCAAAGATAAATAATTATATAAAATAAAATTAAATTAAGATAGTTTATGACTAGCTTTAGAAATGTGTTCCTGCTAGCAGTTATAAAACACATAGCCACAACACAGAAAAATCAAAGGAAAACACACACACACACACAAAGGCAGGAATGGGTTCAAAGTGAATTCACTATTAAAAATGAGACAGAAGAAAAACTGAAAAATCAGATATGCTTTTGTAGTAAAGTATGCATTATGAAAAAGCTGCCAAATATAAGGTACATATTTATTCTGTCTTGAGTAATCGAAAAGCAGTATCTACCTCAAGGAGATGTTTTGCTAGAGTCACATAATCAGCATGGGATTTAAAAGCAGAATTCATGTGTCTGAACGCAGGTACCTAATGCCATAAAACCAATAGCTGGGTGACATCAAATAGGAACTCTTAGGAATAGTCAACTTTCTGGAATGGCCCCTGGGTGCCAGGTGGAATCCTCTGCAGTACTGCACATGACACCTGTACCTATGTGTGGACACCCGATCCACTTCTGAAAGGCAACATGGAGCACTTTGAGTAGGATTTGGCTTGCAGTGTATAATTTCTAAATATGAGCTGTGTGTCTAAGCTCCCATTACAGTCCATGGAGACCTAATCAAGACAACTGGAGCCTGAAAAGTAGTTCAACTCACCCTAAAGCAGACGCCTATATCTGGATAGTTGAATATCTCCCAGATTCCCCAGGCTGCAATGCCTGTATAGGCAAATGGATGGAGGCAGGGGAGCAGGAAAGGACACTGCTTAAAAGAGTTTGAAACTCTCTATCACGTTGCTTTTTATTACTTGGTATTATAATTACATTTGTTTATGAAAGGAAGTTGTGGGAAACTGTATTTTTTGGAAACCTTGACCTAGCCCAGCCAGAAACATGTGCAATACCCAGAGGCTCATTAGCTCTCATCAGAACAACACATCATGCTACAAAAGGACATAAACGTCCAGCTGAATCACACCCCAGTGCTTTCTCTGGAGAACTGTGATTGATGCTAGTGCGGAGCCAAGACAGCTAACTCAAAGCCCATGAAAGTACATCTGTGTTAGTACTCCAAAGGAGGAAGAAGAGAAATAAATCTCTAAATACTCTACTTAAATACCAAGCAAAGTTATGGTCTCCATAAATATTTAATAAAAGTCATCAATTAGAAATGCCTCTTCATTTCTACCCACATCTGAATCTGTAAGGTTTTATTTTGGAAAATTAAATCTACCTACTCCAGGAAGGTGGATTGCTCCCTGACGACCAGTGAATGAACTTGGCAGGCAGTGGTCACTGGGGCATGTCGGTGCTGGGAATGCTCTCTGATGTGTGAATCCTCTTGCTCTTACAGGAAAAAGTAGTCTAAAATGTCAGAAGGCTTATTAAATAGTAACTTTAAGTCTTTGCTGTAGAACAAGCATGAAATTCCCACTGAAGTAAGAGTTGTGTATTTGGTCTATCCAGGGGCTGAATTTGGCCCAAGGCTCTTCAGAAGTTTTAACCAATGGTTATAAAAGATTTTATGCTGCAGAATATAAAAAACTACTCCTTAGACTTCTTCAAACTACAGGCAGTTGCTATGCATTTAACCTGGATTTTGGTCCTCAGAAATACAATCATTCTTTTCCATTCATTATTTCCTCTATGACTGCAATTTTCAAAATCTGTTTCATTTGCCTACCATTTTCAGTGATATTCTGGACATGCATGTGTTTCAGGACCTCTCCTAGGCCCCAAAGTACAGGTTTAGGCAATTCTAGGATTTGAATTCTGAATATGTGCAGCTAGTGTGGTGCTCGTTATTCAGAAACATCTACTAGTTTCAAAATGATTCAGAGTACATCAAGCAGTTACACTTCAGAGTCACACTTTTAAATACAAGTAAGTATTTAGATCACGCTGTTACCTGTTATTTGTATTAACAATTATTATTTATTTATGGAATCCATGGAAAACGAACCAAGATAAAAAGCCTTCTTTCCAACTCAAGACCTTCCTCTTCTATTTCTTCAAAATAATTTTTTGTTTTGTTTTACCATTTAAGAAATACTGGAAATCTAATTTCTCAGTCTGTGAAAAACATGAAATTATCATACCACTTATTTCATTTTAGGAGGTAAAACAAGCTTGCTTCTTGTTTATGCTAGTTATAAGCAGAGTGAGAAGTTTATGAAGTCTTTGAAAGCTCTAGAAATTATAATGAGAGTTCTGTGACTGCCTTTGTGCTGGAAAATCATTACCTGCTCCCTTCCCCTGGAACACTTGTGTAACAACCTGTAATGAACCATTCTCTACTTCTTTCTTTCAGCATACAGTTGCTTTAAGGTCTCTCTGATGTGCAACATTATTAAAGACATTGTCTGAAAGCATGACCACCAACTGTTCTGATGTGTCCAAAGAAAAAATATAGCTCCAAAGACCTTTTCCACAGCTAGATAAAGGAACTGCCTTCCCCTCTAATAGGCCCAAATATCCCTTATCTAACTAGGAAACAGCAAAAAACTAGTGACTCTACTTCTGAGTCACTCCTTTTTACATGAGCAGCTAATTTGATTTTGACATAGAAATGGTAAAAGAAAAAAAAAAAAAGTATGTATTCAATGGTACAAAAAAAAAAAGAAACCATCTTTGTTCATATTTTACTCTTCTGCAATATTGATCTTACAGGTGTTGGGCATGAAGATTCTAATATGAATTACTGAACATACATTTTTTGATCCTTCATTCAACATGTGTTGTGCTGCAGAGCTACAGAATCCTTTCATTCATCGGCTGAGTTAGATATATCATCTCTTAGATGCACTCATTCATTTTTCATCTTTAGCTGTAACTTATGCTATTACTGTCTGCAAAAATAAAGTACAGCATAGTAGAACTGGGTAGACTGTCCATAATGTGAACATATATTATATAAAACAAAGCTTTTTATTAATAAAATTATTTAACTATTCTATTGAATAAAATAAATAAACTATCCCATGTGTTCTGAATGCAGCCCATCAGGCTAAAAGTCTGATTCCAAACTAGGGCTGTTGCTTGGTGGTGCAATCAAGCACCCATCTCAAAAGAAAACAAAGCCACTGATTTCTTTACAAATGTTGATCAAGGCAAAACAAGAGATGGAAAGAGATAATAATGACATTGAATATAATGTTGATTACTTTGAACAAGGCATTTCAACCTTTGCTGGAGAGGGTCCCATGGCAGAGCAGATCTTCACACTGCAGCCCATGGAGGAGCCCCCGGTGGAGCAGGTGGATGTGGCCTGGAGGAGGCTGCGGCCCATGGAGAGCCCCCGCAGGAGCAGGCCCCAGGCCGGAGCTGCAGCCCGTGGAGAGGAGCCCAAGCAGGAGCAGGGGGTCTGGGGGGAGCTGCCACCCACCCGTGGGGGACCCGTGCTGGAGCAGTTTGCTCCTGACATATGGATGGACCCCGTGGTACGGAGCCGTGTGGGAGCAATGCTTGAAGAGCTGCTGCCTGTGGGTAGCCCCCACAGGCTCATTTCGGGAAGGACGGCATCCCATGGGAGGGACCCCATGGGGAGCAGGGGCAGAGTGGGACCGTGAAGGAGCAGCGGAGACAAAGATTTAGAGACTGACCATAGCCCCCATTCCCCATTCCCCTGTGCCACTCAGAGGAAGGATGTAGAAGAATCAAAACTGGCATTGCACCTAGGAAGAAGGGACTGGGGGAAGGTGGGCTTAGTTTACTTTTAGTTCTCACTGCCTTACTCTGTTATCAGTAGGCCATACATTTCTTTAATCTCTCTTATGCTGAGTCTCTTTTGCCTGTTATGATAGTTGTTGAGTGATGTCCCTGTCCTTGTCTCAGTCCATGAGCTTTTGCTCAGTATTGCCTTCACCTGCTGCTGAGTAGAGGTAGTGAGAGTGCAGCACGGTAGTAGTGTTTTTATATACAGACAAGTTGAGCCTATAGACCTGTAGATTCTTGGCACAACTGGCACTGGTGGTTTTCTTAATAGAAATAAATAAAATAAATAAATATATTATATAAATACAATAAATAAATAAAAATCTTAATAGAAAGAAAGAAAGAAAGAAAGAAAGAAAGAAAGAAAGAAAGAAAGAAAGAAAGAAAGAAAGAAAGAAAGAAAGAAAGAAAGAGAAAGAAAGAAAGAAGAAGGAGAAGGAGGAGAAGAAGAAGAAGAAGAAGAAGAAGAAGAAGAAGAAGAAGAAGAAGAAGAAGAAGAAAGTGGCTCTTAATACTCTGAGATTTAATAAAAACAGATAAGTCTACTGCGGAAAATTTGAGTGGTGAAAATTGGTTTTGAAATCCCAACCCCATGGAAATTTACATTTTCCATTAACTTGAGTAAAGTTTCAGTCTCATTACCAGAAGTGAGCTCAGCTCTCTCTCTCTTTGGTTCACCAGAGATGTTTCTTCATCAGAGATGTCCACACTTGCTATGACACAGTGAGCATTTTAACCCCAGAGGCAAGCTCTTTATCCTTGCCCTCAGTAACCACTGCTGGTTGCTGTCAAAGATGCAGCAGAGGACTAGACAGCCCTTTTGTCTGAACGAAACATTCTTATGTTCTTAGAAGATGAAAATGCTGCATGTTCTTTAACACACCATTAACTCACAGGAATAGTTATCTTGCATCAGCGCAGATGGATTACCCTTGTCCAAGAGATTTTAATCACACTACAAAGTCACAATCAATTTAATGGGCCTTCGCTGGTACTTTGCTTATTCATGTGTCTTTTTAGACCTGTGGACATCTCCTGTGGTTCTTAATGATACATTATGTTGAGCTACTCTGCTCTTTTCAGTGAGGACAGTTTGGGAACTTATTTGTCTTTCTGGACTCACAGAGCAAATGGCAAGATGGCATTAGTGGAGCATTAGCTCTTGAAAGTGACTTAGCTAATATAAATGAAAGTGGCATCTGAGCCCAACTGGGCAGATTAATCTAAATATGAAGCATCAGTACACTTAGGTTGGAGCTAAAGATGGGAGAAGGTTGACATCCAACAACTTAAACTTTGCACTGAGGGCTTACAAGGCTCTAAAAGTTGAAAAATATGAACAGAAGAGAATATTTCGCTCTCTGAGAAGGAAACACATGGGTCACAATAACCAAACCCTCAGCCATCGCAGGTACCCACACAATCCAATCTTTTTCCTGCTCTGATCCATCTAAAAAGTATGTAGCTAACCCCCGTCATTCTTGCTGCAAGGCCTCACTGCATCTGATTGCCCTCTGCTTTCCAGCCCACATTTATTCATAGCTCCTGTATACACAGAAATGAAAATGTCAATGCTGAGAGATGTAGCTGCTAGCAGCTTGGAAACAAAAGGTCTTTTGCTTGTATCTGGGGAGTCCTTGGCAGATCCACATCATCATCTGGAAGTAATACATTTCACATATGGTATGGATGATAAAATCAGTGATATACCTTGTGCCTGATCTCCAGAGACCTACGTGAAACTGAAGACTGCATGAGCTGAGGGGTCTTGTTAGAACCATTTAACTGCAGCTGAAACCCAAAGCATGTTTTATCAGAGATTTAATAAAAACAATCACTTACTTAGAGGCTGTCTGTTTTGCATGAAGAGGAAATCATCTGCCAGGACAACAGTCTGGTGGTTCTCACTTCAGCTGTGTCTGATGTATTAGGACTGAAGAAAGGGAAAAATGCAGGAGGCTGCACCATGAAGTTTACCACAAATAGCTAAGAAGTAGTGACACAAGCTCTGGAAAATAAAATTGGGTTTGATTTTGAGACAGAGGTGGAGTTACCCTTGCACTGGAACAAAGAACAGAGTTCCACAGGAACATAGTGAAAGTGCTGGGATGTGACCAGGAGGCCCTGGTGCGCATCCAATTCTTAATGGCTGTAGAGTTTGCTACCTTTTACAAGGCACATGGCAGTTCATTCATTTCTTACTCTTTTCACTTCATTTGCCTCGATGGCCCTAACTGCTATTAATAAATAAATAAAAAACTCAAACCAAACATTTACCTTATGTTGCCACCTGATGTGATCTAATGTGACATCCAGTGCCAGCTGCAATCACAACCTATATCCTAAAATAACTTGATAGCATATGTCATGACATGAAATAATAGGAAACGATGCATGACAAATTAATACCTTAAAAAGCAGCAGCAGCTGGATGTGAAATCCTTTCTTCAATCATTCTCATAGTGCTCTTGCTGGAATAGTTTTCTGTGCTCAACATCAACAGACACTGCACAACAACTCAATTCCCTTCACAGTACAGCAGAACAGCACAAATCCCATAGCTTTGCTCCACAAATCCAGGTTTCTGGAGCTTTTACTTTTTAATTGGTCCAATACGGTGTGAACCTCTTACTGAGCACTTTCACAGTTCACCCTGTAGTAGGCAGCACTGATAGGACACTTGATTTTGGTACAGACTTTTCAAAGGCCACCAAGTTCAGTGGTTCTGCCTGGTTTCAGGGAGCTGATGTGAAGAACTGCACCTGTATTCTTAGCCCAAGGTGTATTTCAGGGGCACTTGAACTTTTGTTTGTTTGTTTTAGATTTTGGAGTTTTGGCTTGCTTAGACTTAGTGTATCAAGGGTACTATTTACAGATATTATGTTGTAAAGGGTATACAATACAAGTACAGTGACATTTTACCATTTCACACAAGCCAGCTGAACAGTAAAAAAGGGTGCAAAGGAGCATAACATTATGCTTACTATACACTGAAATCAGCTGCCATAAAATTTTTGGGGGGTGAGATAAAATACTTTATACATGCACCAAAACCAATAACTAATTACATAACCCATTCCCTTTTCAGGAAAAAAGCCTTTGTACCATAGCAAAAGTGAACCCACTGCAATGACGTACATGTATATCTCAGCAAGTGGTTTGTGCTAACTTTCTTTGTTTTAGTTCAAATGAACTATGTGAATTTTTTTCCAGCTCAACCACTCTAGTTTAATTGTTTAAAACTAAGAGGTCAAAACTGCATTATTTATCCCAAGATATTTTAGAAGCATTTTATGGTGAGATTTTTTATATAAATATGCATATACACATATTCTATTGAATTAATATGAAAAACAAGCATGAATCTGCATGTAAATATCATCACTACAGAAATTTATTTTCTGTTCACTTACTCTTTTTTTCCATCAAATGGGTGTTTCAGATGATCTAGAGTGCAGTCATATACCTATGTTGTCAGAGAGCTTTGAAATTTTGCTATCGGTAACCTCATTGGTTGCCAAGAAGGAATGCATCCAGGTTTACAGTTACATTTATTGCCCACAAGATCTTTA
Organism: Aythya fuligula; assembly: GCF_009819795.1. Classification (NCBI taxonomy): domain Eukaryota; kingdom Metazoa; phylum Chordata; class Aves; order Anseriformes; family Anatidae; genus Aythya; species Aythya fuligula. The sequence goes on from NC_045559.1 coordinate 128,641,131, forward strand.
ATCTCCTAGGGTGAAATTGAATCTCTCTGATATTTAGAGAACTGAATAAGTCAGTTACATAGGATTACATTCACTTTTATGGACTACCTCAGCTATTTCGTAAACAGATTATTTCCTAGCATTACTTTGTAGAGTCATGAATATTACTCACACTGACATTACTAATATTATGTTCTCAAATCTCTCTCCTATGTCTGGCACATTCGTATGAGAACCTTGCGTCCAGAAGTGCCATCTGTTCACTGTAAACATAGTTACGTGTAGAGCATTCAGCCTCTGGAGTTCAGAGAAATAAAGATACCCATATGCTCCAAAACACCAACCTCCAAGTAAGTCCTTCTAAGGCACGCTGTGACTGGCCTTAAATCACATCTGCAAAGATATGTATATATATGCTTAGCAAGTTAGCCATGAAGAGAAAGGAGAAAAAGGAACTGCTGTTTTATTCTACAGAAGGTAGTGGGTTTGTGGCTAATAGATCATAAATTAAGCTTTCAAACTCTAAGCATTTTTCCTTATAAAGGCCTTGCTGAAAATGGGAAAATCTACCTCATAATTTTATAGAATTTTACTTTCAGTTTCAGGAAGAGGACCACAGATTCTGTGTCTTTTCCTACAGCACTTGAGAGCTACCGTGCCTTTAAAAGTGAGAACAAAAAATAAACCTTACTGAAAATCAAACCTGAAAAAAAAAATAAAAGTTGTGTAATACAGGCTTTTTATGAAAATGCTGTACTCTTTGTTCATTACCTGACACTTGAAAAGGCTTCATCCATCAGAGGTCACGCCAAAATACCAAGAAACAAAATGCTACCTAAGTCATATGCAGAATTGTGAAGATGAATCAGGAATTGGTGGCTTTGTTAAGTACTTCAGAAAATGCTGCCACCCAATGTATTGAGCTTTCTTCTTTGTACCTTCAAGAATAACAAATAACCTGTCATGTTAACTCCAGAAATGTAATTAGTATTAATAGCTACATAAAGTAAGCAATTACTTTTAAAGCATGATGGATGAAAGTATAGTTTCCTAACAATAACAGCTGAGGGTTCCTACCTAAAACTACAACAATTCATCTTAAATGACTCATGTAATACTACTACTTTTCAACCACTATAGGATACTGATTCAAACCTAGCAATGCCTTTGCTTTCACAGAAATAAAGTCCTCAGAAGCAGTTTTCCAAAACTAATATTCTTAATCCTCCTTATAACGTGAAACAGAATATCCATGCAATCACACAAAAAGTTTGAAATGTATGGATATAATTATACTCAGTCTGTGGAAATCTTTGGTCTTTGCACATATCCCTTCATAAATAGAAATGTTTGTGACAACCTTGGGAAATCTTCTTTCATTTGGGAATTATAGTTTAATTTTAGTATACTTGTCTTGGCAGAGGTCCTGGACAAGGGCTTAAAATTACCCCAAAATTCAGCAAAAATATAACCTTTCTTTGTTTCAAATTTAGAAACATTTGTATTGCATTTTCCAGTGTTTTCAAACTTAGATGTTAAAGCAAAAATTTTTGACTATACTGCATCCAAAATTCATCCATGTCTTCTGTATTATGAAAGAAATGATGGCTTAAAGACATAATGAAATACTTCTTGTAATATTCAGAAGTAGTTTTTGACCAAGTAACAAGATCTGCAATGTATACAGGTATACCCAGCCTAAAACATCCACACACACTGGAATAAATAATTTCATGTTGAGAAAATAACAGAAAAATTTCTCCATGATAAACATGCATAGTGTAGGAATGTACTGTCAGAAGGATCAGTTAGAAGAAAAGAACTAACTGTGGAAAAGAATTGTGAAGTACAATAAATACAAAGCAGTGGATGGAAACTGTGCTGGAAGATAACAGTGATTAACTGGAAAGGGAAGTTTATCTGTTTTATATGGCAGAGAATCTCTATAGGCATTCAGCCACTTATATTCTTTAGATATATATTCTGTGAGTTTGTTGAGTTCAAATACTCAGAACCTCTGAAAATCTCTAACTGTATGGTTGCATCATTGAATTGCAAAATACACAAAGACAAAAAAACTCCTGCAAAAAGACATAAAAACTCCTGCAAAGAACCTACCATATAAATAAAATGTTGAATTATCAGTTTTACTATGAGGTGAATACCTGATATCTTAATGACAGCAGCAGTAGCTTAAGATTGTGCCCTTATTCTCTTTACCCTGTTGTTCTCTCCAGCTGGTGGACATAGAACCTATATGAACCAAAGGGTGTTGGAAGGTTAACAAATTTCACTGTTTTCCATGCTTTTCATTTAGTGGTTTACATATTTTCCTCCCTTATTTTCAATGATTTTTCATAATAATTTAAATGATTTATTTATATTATTTTATATAATTAATCTAAAACATTCCACATATTTTTATGAAGAGAAGTGAAAAGTGCTTTGGAATAAATTTACAAATAATAAAAGTATGTGTTATATATTCAAGAAAAGAAAGTGAAGGTAAACATAATGAAATATTTCTGAGAATAATCCTCTTATTTCCCACTTCTTGTGTTTCAGTAACCAAATACAAGCTTTTGAACAACCTGTCACACAAAAAACGTTACAACATACTAGAGAATCAAAAGAAAGAAAATTTAATCATTTTATTACCATGAAAAACGTGCTAATGTTCCCAAAGGGACTCTGCAAGGAAAGAATAAAAAATCAGCAGAGGGTCCCTATCTCAGAGCACCCTGCGATCTGTTCATGCCTTCTCCCTCCTTTGTGTCAGAACACGTCAAACTGAGTCTTGAAGCCAATAGGGTGTCATCAAGAATAAATCGTATCCTTTGGCTTCAAATATCTGCCGTTGTTGCATGCACATAGCTCACACTTCCCTCAAAGCACACTGCCCGGCTTGTTCCAAGTCTGCAGATTCAAAAGCCTCTGTGTCACATTTTGAAAAGGGGTACTGCATCTGGGCAGGTCACATTTTCTGTGATCTACTGCATGTGCCATTCATTGGTAAGGCCACAACCATGCCTGATGTTTGCTGTAATGTTCATTGCACTGAGTTAGCTCTATACACAAGCAAGGTTTCATTCTATTGTATGGACAATTGACTGCAAGATTACAAATTGTGCATCTGTAAAGTCACTACAATTTTCCCTCCTGCAAAAACGTATCCCCATGATTGACTATACTAATATGAGAGGTTTCATGGAAACTACTGAAAGTGCTGAGCTAATGCACTCTGAAAATGAGATGTCTTTTATGATGTTGGAAGCTGAAAAAAAAAAAAAAAAGTAAACACCATCATTTCTAAAACTTTAAATATTTTGGAATCTCTTCTTAAACCTACCTGTTTTTCTGAAAGGAACAAAGAAAGAAGAATTATTTTTTAATGCTTTTGTCCAGAAAGAGGACAATTTCATTAAAACCACATGCATAGCAAGGCAGGTCACAATTTTGACCCAGTTTTTTGAACCCAGGAACTCCAGTTCATAATAAAATATATGGATATTTTCAGACAATGTGTGATGACACATTTGTAGCACTAGATTTTACTAGACAGTGAAGGTATTAACTCAAAACTTTGGTGTGAGCACAGAACCTAAACACTGTAAAAAATGCCACATGCTGTCAGACTTCTCTCAGGTGCTCACAAGTCACAGGCATTATCTGTTACTCTCTTGATTCAGTACTTAACTTTTCCAGTCACAAATTACTGTGAGACTTTACTGTATTTCATGGTAAGCTATTCCAATGTCAAGTTGCTCAGACTCTCACTGATAGCAGATTTGGGTCATGCCCCAAAAAATGCCCTATTACAACAGCCATCCAACATATTAGCATCAGTTGGAAACAGTAATGCAGATTTAGAGGACTCAGATTGCATTAAGAAATATGCATTGAAATAAGTCATGTTATAGAAAACAATAAGCAATGTAATATTTTAGCCCAGTGTTTATTCTGGTATGCTATGAACTGTAATTGCTAAAAGAAGTGATGACACAAAGCAAAAGGATTTGGGCTTCGGATACAGATCTGAATTAATTTGAAACTAAATGTGAAGCCCAGACCATTTATATTTAGACAGTGTTGAAACCATCCAAGTGTTCTGGAGCTTCTCAATGGAAAATATAGAAGATTCTTGAGATTCCCCAGGGTGGAGGTCTTGTGCAATCCTACGTCTTTGCAAACAAGAAATAGCTGATATTCCTGCTGAGATTTTTGTCTTCCAAATGGAAAAAAAAAAAAAAAAAAAAAAAAAAAAAAAAAAAAAAGGAAAGAACAACTCAAGTAATTTCCAGAGTACCTGAAACCATATTCTTTAGAACTGTATGTCTTCCTTTCCCCAGAGAGTATGCCTTTTATTTTTTTCCCCAGAATTTTTGAATTTTATCAAAGCAGGTTTTAAAGTCTATATGTATTTGCCTATTTTATATATGTATAGGTTTTAAACATATATATATATATGTAGGTTTTTACATAGGCTATATAGAGAGATTTAAAATATATATATTATATATTGGTTATATATATATGTATAGGTTTTAATATATATGTATAAATCTGTATTCTCAATGGAAATGATTGCTGTCACCAGCTGTAGTAGTCTAATGCCATTTTAGACACCCTGGAGTCCCCCATATATCCTGCTGCTTCCTCAGATGGACAAAAACCACAATGTTAAGTGGTCCTAAGCACCTGTGTGAAGGCACCTGATCTTCTTTTTGGATGTCTGATGTGTTGAGTGCCTCCACTCAGGGAATGCTGGAGATGGCTACAGCCCATGTGAGCTATGAGGATATCAGGATTTGTCATGGAAAACAGGTAAATATATCCGATATAGCTCTGTGTGACTCTGACAAAACTTTCAGGAAACAGTCCGTTTATTGTAGATAAGTTGTTTGCAGTACAGCTTTGCTGCAAGGATGGGCATGCTGCACATGTGCTGTCCAGTCAGTGTGTGACTCCCAGGGTCTCTGAAAACTTTGTTTCTTGCACATCATTATCAAGCTCAGGTATATAGATTTCTATTAAGAAATTCCCAGAATGGAAGTCTTAGTACATGGGAATAAGTCTACAGAGATTACTTAAATTACCTTTACATATAGCCATTGACAAAAGATTACAAAGAAAGGGACTGAATCTTTGTCATGTGATTTTCAAAACAATTCATTTTATTAGTCGATAAGGAATTTGCTTCCACAGAGTGCTGGTCAAAATTTACATTTAAAAAGGCAATTTAATTATAATGGAAAAAAATGGGAGGAGGAATGTGTCAATTAAAAAAAAAATCTGATGAGGAAAAATAAATTAATTTGAATCATTTCAACTCATTTCAACTTTCTATTACTTTTTGATGTTAGAGCATATTGTTTCAAATATGATTAAAATCAAATTTGCATAGTGTTCATTCATTTCACTTAACTATATAAAATATGCAGACTACCATTCTATTATGTTACAATTATATAACATATTTTCCATTATTATATCTGGATGTTATCAGAATGAAACAAATGGTTCTGAATCATTTTTCACATTCTATGGGAAGCTGATAAGTGATTTTTTGTTTTGATTCTGAATTAAAACAAGTTTGAATATGTTAAGATTTTCCACAAATTAAAGTTATCATTTTTACTAGTTCTGGGGAGGGGAGGGGAGGGGAGGCGAGGCGAGGCGAGGCGAGGCGAGGCGAGGCGAGGCGAGGCGAGGATGCTCGTTCTTCAACTATTTTCTGTAAAGTAAAAGCTTTCAAGACTGTGCATACAGTAAGTATGAATTATGGTATTTCCATCAAACTGAAGTGTTTGTTCGTACAATCCAGGTGAGTGAAAAAACATGACTGAAATATCACTTCTACTTCTGTTTACAGTCTTTCAAGTGCTGTTTACGTTACCGAAGAGCATCTGCTTACATGTGTATGCATGTATGCATTTCCACTTATGTTTGTTTCTATAATTGCTTCTCAGGTTTGCAAATCCTTTATTATAAATACCTCTTTCTTCAATCTTGGTACTTAATTTCATGCAAGTATATGACATTTGCAAACCTACAGAAGCTTCCAGATAAAAACAACTGCCTTGGTTTTAGGCGTCTTTCATCCTTAGATGTTCTGGGTCTCTCTCTTCTATCGAAAAACAAAACAAACAACAACAAAAAAATAACATAGGCCCATGGGGAGAGTAAACAATATCATTCTGTTAATTTTAGAAGGTTTTGTGTTATTTCTGTGTGATGGAGAATTAGAGTGAAAATTATGAACTAATCAAATGGGCTTGAACAATACTTCATTTTTTTTTAAATAAAAATAATGACCACAGTAGACTAAAACAAATCATGCTAATACATAATCATAAGCACTGTTATCCAATCTGATATCTAAACCTTTTCTGTGGAAAATTAATGCCTTCTCTTAAAGCACATTAAGAGAGTAATTGCCTTTGTATAGACACAGAAAAGGCTTTTCTCTTATGAAATAATCTTGAGAGGAAAATACATATTTAGAGAAAGGATATATTTGAGTATCATCCTGAGGTGACTCCAGGTTATTACCCACATACGTGGGTATTACGCATACCTAAACGGGAGAAGCTCTCCTACTTGTCACCATACAGATGCATCCTAGCTGCTCAAAAGAGAAATAAATAAGTGTAACCTCTGAGCTACCGCGGGGAGTCAATTGCTCAGACAAGTTAAAAATAGCCTCCTGACTTCTCTCCTGTCAAAGCAGATTTATTTATAAGGAAGTGAGACACAAGCATGTGATGAAACACAATCTAGCTAATCCATTTATTTGTTTAGGTAATTATTTATTTGAACACACTAAATGAATGATCCTAATATGAGGATTTTCCTAAAAGGATTGTTTCTAAGTGATCAGTGTTTAAAAGGATGTCTGTTACTACAGCACCCCTAAAGAAAGTTACAGAGAACTTAACCCTGCCAGAAAAAATAGGCATTGCTAACATCCCTGAAGGTAAAGGTGACCTGTGTAAAAAGAAGTTATATTTAATTAATTCCACCTATACCTCTTCACACAACCATGTGTGGTATGTGATATGATATCTCCAAATGACAGGAGCAGAGAATAAAAACGGATAATGAAATTAACATACATGAATTATAGCTCACCTCCTACATTCCCCACCTAACTTACCAACAGTAATTGACAAAGAAAATTAGTTACATTAGTTGCTTGGCTTCCATGAGATGATAAGCACTGTGTTTACTTATCAGTTAGAGGGATTAGGGGATGGTGTCACTGAGTACTAGTGAACATTAGTCCATAATTCTACATGCAAAAATATTCACAAGGATTTATATTTAGCTGAATACATAAAAGTATATAAAAGTATATAAGGACTTATATTCAGCTGAATAATAAAACCCTCATCTGAACTATTTTGGGGCTGATTTCAAGCTGAAACGCACACCAGCACAGTCAGTACATTCATTCAGCAAAAATAATGGCTTTGCTGATTTATGGTTCTGCTGATAAAGTAGAGTAAGTATATAGTAAGTAGATAGTAGCCATCTCCTCCTGACAAGAATACAGAAATATGAAGATGCTATTTTGTAAACAGATTATTTTTAAAAAGAGTTTGTACCAAGAAATGGTAAACGATATCTGATTTTTTAAAAAAGCGCTAAACAGAAACATACAAGAAAGGCTTTTCAAAATAAGAAAAGTCAGAAGAACTTAGACACTTAAATGACATCAGTCCTCTCTAAACTTGCTATGTGCATGAGCTAAAACAAACAGTCTCACATCTTATAAGATACTTTTACACTCCTTTAAGTTTTGTTTTGGTTTGGTTTTGGCAAGTATTAGTAGTAATTGTACTGGAATCTGTATCCTAATGCAGTTTTCCTTGTGTTCTAGATAATACAGAAAGTTAAATGCCATCCAGTAGCTTCTACAAATAAGTATGCTCAATTTATGAGTGATAAAGTATGTTTCAGCGAGTTCTTATCTGAGGACAATACCTCAAAAAATGTAGCTGAGGCTGTCATCTGCAGCTGTGGCCTGCTCATAGCTTCTTAAAGAAGGAACCCACCATATAAGCTAAGAAAACAGAAAGCGTACTAAAAAAGAGACCTCAGCATCTGTCAGTCCATAACCTGGCTCCATGCTATATCAAGCAGGATCTGAAATGTGACTTCCCAGACTCACTTATCTGTAATGCAGTAGCCAGTTTAGAAATCAGAGATGTTCTGCTACATTTACAACCTTCTTCAGAGGACAATACATAAAGTTGCAGACCACAAGTACCCTGTTATCCCTGGTCAGCTTTCAGCTAAACTGGCTTCTGTGGCTCCTCCAGCAAAGACCATTCCTGTATTGGGCCACTAAGGTAATGCACATGATGGGCTGCTGGCAGAAGGGGTGCTCTGCTGTCCAAAAGGCACAGAAGTCTTCAACTTTTCTGGTCATAAAGCTCAAGGCAGAAAAAATATCCAGAACCAGGACACCATCCATCTAGCACCTACACAGAGCCAAAAAGCCCACTCACGCTGCAGCAGCAGGCTGAAAGCAGGAGGCAGCCATATAAAACACTGGTCATGCAGCAACCTATAAACAACTAACACAGCTCTCAAGTTCTTCGCAAACATTTTTTATCCCTATTTAACCCCTCTTCAGCTCCATTTCCCCATGGGTATCCAAAAAGCCAGTGGATGAGATGGAAAATACATTTCTTGCTGGCTCCAGCCTTTGCCAGGAACACAGGTGCTACTTTAGTAGCTCCCTGTAGCTGCTCTTCATGCCTAGCAGCAGCAAACAAATTTTTCTGACAGCAGATTAATTATAGGGAACTCCAAGTAACAGAAAAGGCAGGTGCAAAGTGCCCTGTTTTAACTTTAAGGCTGAAGTATAACCAGTGTTTGCTGGTGTTCCCTTTTCCCTCCCATTGTTAACAGTTTGTTCCAACTGTCTCTTCAGCTAAAGAAGAGAAAATTTCAACCTGATTTTACTCAGCCACTCTAGGAACATATTCCTGCCAGCAGCATTCAGTTAAGGTCTTCTAAAATCATATGAAATCAGTGGGATTTCTTCATACTTCACTAGGAGAGAATTTGGTCACCTCCTTCCTTTCCTCTGGTGACTCTGATGCCTGTTTCAGCAATCGTCGTAACACAGGAGAAGCACCTGTCTGAAAGACTCCGATATAACATGGGCAATTAGGTTTTGTCCTATCGGCAAAAGCTCCATACTGTTTGGCCATTTCCATAACATTTTCTCAAGTGTTATATTTTGAGCAAACTGACTCAAAATACCATTCCTGCAGGAACCATGGATGGTGGATCTGAAACAGACAGCACTTTGATTTGGTCTGCACAACTTCATAGTGAAATGCTACTGAAGTTGCTATTTAAAACACTTTACTATAAAATGTAACCTCTCTGTAAGACATCTGTAAGGACAGATAAGGTGAGATTATGTCGCCTAACTCCATATATCAACACTAGTTATATTTGGAGCTCTTCATCATCTCTTTCAGGTATTTCCTTTAGAGTTGGCAGAACTGCCTGTTTTTCTCCCTTGGATACAGAAGATTAGACAACAAGTGCTGATGTAGATGCCTATGTTTGGTCATCTGAATCCCCCTCAGCCTGCTAAGAGGCAATTTTTAAGGCTATTCCCTTTCAAACAAAGCAAACACTGCTTTTTCTTCTGTAATTAAGAGGAATCAAAATTCAGCCAACTGAGATAATCACTTTTGTTTCTCTTTCTTGCCATGGATGAAACAAGATGTTTCCAAGTCAGCAGTAGAGAAGAGCTGTGAAACAACACAAGGAAGGAAAGGGAAGAGGAGAAAACACTTGAGTAGGACAGAGAGGGATTTCTCTCAGTGTTGATGCTTCAGATACCACGTGGGTTCAGCTCCAGCAGAGGAAGAAGACATATCTTGTAAGTGTACAGAGTGGGGAATTCATATCCAAAATGGAGCTGTCCAGAAAAAAGGTAAAGCATGGATACTGTCAACAGATTTATGTCACTTAGGACACTTGAATCTGACATGAGAACAAATATCACAAAAATTGGTAGGATAACTTGGAACTGTGCCTCAACTTGTCAGGGGCAGAGTAGCAGCTTTTTGTGTGGTGCTGGAAAACAACTCTGCAGCCCACAGCTCTCAGTACTATCCACTTTATTACCCAGAAAGGTCCAGGAAACCAAAGGGAATTCAGAGAAACAGAATAAAAAGGATTAGAGCTCCAGAGAAAAGGAACAAGAAAGAAAGTATGTAAGCAGCAAATGTGTATTATATCTGACTATATGATTTGGAAGATATCTTGAGGAGAAATGGATTTTTATTTTTTTTTTAAGATGGGTGTTTACTGAGAACAGATCAAACAATTTTACATTAAATTGTGTGAAAGACCAAGAGAGCTACAAAAAAGACAAAACTGTTTAAAGAGAGGGTATAGAAAAAGTGGCAAAAAAATGCAAGAGAAGTGTGAAAAAAAAAAATGTCTAAAGCTGACATCTAGTAGGCTAAGTCTCCCAATATGGAGAAAAGTCCCCTCTTTTTTTTTCTTTTTTTTTTTTTTTTCTTTTGGAGAAAAGTCCCACCTGAGGTTATTTGATACCAATAAAACACAAGATAACATGTCTTAAAGAATACTTTTCCATGCTGGGAGAAGTATTTATATTTTGATGTTATTATTCTAACTTCTGCGTAGTTTTAGTACATAGTTCAGCCTTTTGCAATTTATCTTTTCAAAAAAAAAAAAAAAAGTCACTTAGATCATTTTAATTGAATGCAAAAGGCTGTAGATTCAGAATGTAAAGGCAACTTTTCTGCCTTGTGGATCTACAGGCTAAAATAAAGTTACCTGGTTTTAAAGTGCACAGACTGCCTGCAGTTTCCACCAGCTTCACTGAGAGCAATGCAAAAGGCAGAAGAAAAACAAAATGAAAATGTTTCCTATGGGTTTGTCTCCCATGACACTTAAGGCAGTTGTTTTTTTTCTCCTTGTCTGCTGAATTTTGGCAGCTGCACCACCGGTGTCAGCTCCAACTTGTGCAGCCTCAGGTGGAGGTACCTTGGAAAGCACTCCTGTGACTTCTGCCAGGCCTGAGTCCAGTAGTGGGGACTGCAGAAGGGTGAGATGTACGCAGCTGAGATCACGGGGCTGCCCTGCACAAACGTCCTATGGTGGGAAGCCAGCAGTTCTCAGGTGGATATTGTCCAACGTATTGCGGTGTTTAGTGTGGGTAGGGATAAACAGAAACCTGGCTTTGGTGGGTGGTCTAGGTCAGCTTATACATTGCTTTAGACATCTAGATGAATTCAGTTTTGTAAACCATGAAAGGACTGAACAAACCAGAGAAGCTGAGGTGATTTCCATCTGTTCAGCCACTCCATGACCTCCCAGGGAAAGGAAATGGTGAGCTCCAGAAAGAGGAGCAAGGGGAACCAATATGGGTGAGAGTAATGGCAAAGGGTGAAGTGTTAAGAAATTAAGAAAGATTTCGGCCTGATGTTTAAGTCTGGCAAGGGCTGAGGTTACCCTTGGATCTGTCTCCTGTGCATGTAGGAATAACAGCCTTGCTATTGTGTGTTGGTCTCCTGCTTTTGACACCCCCCACTCCCCATTGTACTTAGTCTTTGTTACCAACCCTGAGACCCAGCCCTCTTGACCCCGAGTTTCTCAGCCCTCTAAGGTCAAATGGGGCTTGGTGAGTCTGAGCTGGGCTGTTTGTTTGCTTTGAACATGTCAGCTCCCTAACCTGATGGTGTTCTTTGTCAGAGCATCTCATTTTCCATAAATCATTCTTTTAAATGCTGGAGTAATCACTCAAAGTTTGGCAGATGACCATTCATGCAGAAAAGCTACACCAGAAGTCCAGGCAACAGATTCATTCTCTGGCATCTTGGCAGAGATAAAGAGACATGGGCTATTTCATAATTAGAATGGTGTTTTTATTTTTTTAGCCACAGATGAATCTTCCCTCTGCAGATGACAGCTACAAAAAGCAGGATTTGTCCATAGCTTGGACATTTCAAGTGTGCATTTTTAATCTGATCTAGTTTTCCTAGATGTTTCCTCCACCAATCATCAAAGCTCAAGTATATGTTTTAGATACCAAAAGTTAGAACAATTTCAAAAAGTCACTGCCCAAAATTTCACAACCAATTAGGCAGCATAAACAGCATTACCAGATAACAGCAGTCAATGGCCACAGCCCTGCTTCCTGGTCACTACACTCTTTGTCTCCTGCACACCCAAAGGAGCTTGTCCCCCATCCACTCTGTCCCCACTCCAGTGATTCTTGCCAAATTACCCAAAACAGCACTTATTCCCTAACAGCCACACTGTGTGAGCTAGAGTCAAGTAGCACTGGACGGCTGTTGAGAACCTGGATTAAAAATGAAAACTGTGGGTATAAATTGGTTGTGACAACTGACTCAGAGGGTCTAGCTACGGACTCTGTGCATCGGGAAACTGGTGCCCTAATGAGGTAAGGAAGGACTTCTGAGTCGCTTTTGGCTGCTTTTTCCTCTTGCAGTAGAAGCTCAGTCAGATTTCTTCAGCATCTTACTGCTTTTTTAATGACTATAAATGCTTTCAAGCAATAAAATTATTCCTTTTTCTCCCTGAGACTTCATCTGGAAGTACAGTCTGTTTCTTCTTATCTCATTTAGAGACTGCTCTGCTGATTTATCTAGAATATTTGGAGCATCAGTGGAGCCTACATGGGTTTGGCAAGTGGACAGGCAGGGTTTCGAGGAGGATTTTTAGGATGTGTAAGTTTTTGCAGCTCTTCCTTCTGAGATATCTTTTGTCTGGCACATGATGCAAAGCTTGGTTCTTCACTGGGTGCACAACCTCAGTGAGAAGGACAAGGATCTAAAAGAGGAAATATTCAAGGAATTAAAACACACGCACGTTATCAAGACAATTGAAAATTAACGCTCCCCAAGGTATGTTATTGGGAAGACTGTCAGAGTGAATATAGCTCCAAGGAGCAGCAAAGACGCTCTCCAAGGAAGAATCAGATAAAACAGCTCAGCATGAAAAGCATTCACAAAGGCATCCCTGATCACGACAAGCATTGCACAAGAGAGGGATAAAATCCATGTTATATCCAATGTAAAATCTGCAGTGGGAGCTCAGAAGTTCCTCAGCACTGGAGGATCTTCCCTGAGGAGAGACTTTGCATAAACAGCCACCGTAGAGGAGCTGGAGATGCTGCCTGAGACAGCATGAACAAATTCACTTGAGAGATGCTGTATAAATATTTGAAACAGAAGAGGAATTTAGCATAAGAGCTGCTTCATCCATAAAAGAATACATCATCTCCTCTGGTCATCTCCATCTGATGAAATCAAAACAAGAGTCCATTCAGGAAAAAAACTAGCAGATGGACTTTGGGAGATGAAATACCACCCAAAATCCATTCTTGCTGAATTACTGGTCCAACATTGGACAAAATAAATGAATAAATAAATAAATAAGAATCATTTAAAAAAAAATAAACCACGGAAGTGTAAGGGGGAGATGGCCATTTCCTGGGAGGTTATTTTGCTGAAAGCAGAGGACCCACACAGGAGAAAGACTGCGAGGAAGAGGTAAAATGGGAAAAGCTTTCAGTCCAGCTTCTGGACTGAAAGCCCCTTTCTTCCTCGCAGAAGAGAGGCCAGGGTGAACCAGCACATGTTGACCTTCTGCCAAGTGCCGGGTCCTGCACCTGAGGCGCAATAACCCCAAGCAGAGCTACAGGCTGGGAGAGGAATGGTTGGAGAGCTGCCAGGCAGAGAAGGACCTGGGAGTGATGGTGGATAGTCGGCTGAATATGAGCCAGCAGTGTGCTCAGGTGGCCAAGAAGGCCAACGGCATCCTGGCTTGTATCAGAAACAGTGTGGCCAGCAGGGCTAGGGAGGTGATCGTCCCCCTGTACTCGGCTCTGGTGAGGCTGCACCTCGAGTACTGTGTTCAGTTTTGGGCCCCTTGCTACAAGAAGGACATCAAGGTGCTTGAGGGGTTGCAGAGAAGGATGACGAAGCTGGTGAGGGGCCTGGAGAACAAGTCCTACGAGGAGCAGCTGAGGGAGCTGGGATTGTTCAGCCTGGAGAAAAGGAGGCTCAGGGGCAACCTTATTGCTCTCTACAGGTACCTTAAAGGAGGCTGTAGCGAGGTGGGGGTTGATCTGTTCTCCCACGTGCCTGGTGACAGGACGAGGGGGAATGGGCTTAAGTTGAGACAGGGGAGTTTTAGGTTAGATGTTAGGAAGAACTTCTTTACCGAAAGGGTTGTTAGGCATTGGAACAGGCTGCCCAGGGAAGTGGTGGAGTCACCATCCCTGGAAGTCTTCAAAAGACGTTTAGATGTAGAGCTTAGGGATATGGTTTAGTGGGGACTGTTAGCGTTAGGTCAGAGGTTGGACTCGATGATCTTGAGGTCTCTTCCAATCTAGAAATTCTGTGATTCTGTGTGATTCTCATCAGGCCTCCTTTGCTCCTACATCAGGGACAAAGTGTTTGGGTTCATGGGTGAACCCCTGGGGAGGGGAAGGCTTCCTCGCTCACACTCACTAAACACTTTGCAGTCAGAGGGGCAGAGAGCAGGAAGGTGAGTATGGAAGAGGAGCAAGATGAGCACTGAAAGAAGCAACTATGGCGCCAGAGAAAAGGAGGGAAGTGGTGTAAATCTGGGTTTTCTCCATTCCTGGGTGACTGTTGGAATAAGGAGCCTAAGAGAAAGTAGCTGGTTCCCAACAACCTGGAGACACCATGGAGAGAGCATCCAGTCCCATCAGCTGAACAGAAAAAGAGGTATTTGAACTAAGGGGTGCAGGGAGAAGGTTGTTTTATGGAGGCAGGGGAACAGTGCCTCACTAATGCAAGCTGTTTAAAATGCTGCATTCCCATTTGGCTTCAGCTCTTCTTCCCGTCTATCCCACTCCTGGGGATTTCTGAAAATTGCTTCATTGGAAGCTGGAAGTCCCCTATGGAGCCAGTTTGCATTTTCTCAGGGCAGAATATTGAAATAACTTCTGTCCTGCATTATTGTAAAGAGTTGATATCACTCAAACCCTTATGAAGCCTAGTCTCTGTTCCTACTGAAGTGAATTAATTTTAATTAAAGAAGCTTAATTAATCAACACATAATGAAACTTAAACAGACTTGCATTTCCCACCTTTATATTGAGATTCAAGACATCGGAACTTTCTCCAACACCAACATTTTAAAACCTGTTAACCTCTTTTAAGACTCCATCCACCCCCAAAAGGGGAGAGACTGCCAGAAGAGGGATGTACTTGCCACAGCACGCCCCATGCAGAGTCCCCATGGGTGCTGTCCCCATGCAGTGCAGCCAGCCCATACCCATGGCCATGGCACCAAGCTCACCAGTGCTGCCTCTAGCAAGGAGCTAAAAGCTGACAACTCTGGCATCCTGTGTGATATGGTACAGGGAAACAACCTGAAGTTGCACCAGTGGTGGTTTAGATTGAATATCAGAAAGAATTTATTCCCAGAATTCACAGTGAGGGTGATCAGGCATACGTATACATATACATCACACATATACATACATCACACGTATTGATCCTCTGTTATTCATGCTATTCCATTATCCATGGCACAATAATCGTGTCCATAAAAATCTTCAAGATTGATAAAGACACTTTGCTTTTACATTTTGAAGATATTTTCCAGTTTTATGTTCACTGGAGAAATGCAATTAGGAATATGTATTTCTCTTTTCACTCAGAACCCTAAAAATTGAACTTTCTGATTTTAGATTTCCATAGTTTTTCATTTTAAGTGGATGTAAAACATAACTGACTTTCCAACTCAAAGGACAGTTCAACACACACTTCTGTCTGAACTTGCAATTTTTGTCCATGCACAAGTAGCACTTATTCCTGAATTTTTTTATAATCATAGAATGGTTTGGGTTGGAAAGGACCATAAAGATCACCTAGTTCCAACACCCCTACCCTGGGCAAGGACACCTTCCACTAGACCAGGCTGCCCAAAGCCCCATCCAGCCTGGCCTTGAACACCTCCAGGTGGGGTCTCACGAGAGCAGAGCAGAGGGGGAGAATCACCTCCCTCACCCTGCTGACCACACTGCTTTTGATGCAGCCCAGGATACGGTTGGCTCTCTGGGCTGCAAGCAGACATTGCTAGCTCATATCAAGCTTCTTATCAACCAACACCCCAAGGTCCTTCTCCTCAGAGCTACTCTCAATCCATTTTCCACCTGCCTTGTACTAGTGCTTGGAATTGCCCTGACCCAGGTGCAGGACCTTGTACTTGGCCTTGTTGAATGTATATGTATATGTATGTGTATGTGTATGTGTATGTGTATGTGTATGTGTATGTGTATGTGTATATGTATATGTATATGTATATGTATATGTATATGTATATGTATATGTATATGTATATGAAGTACTTGACCCTTATAACAATTCCAAAACACCATAGGCTTCTAACAGCTTTCTGGAGCAGCAATACCACCTACAATTTCATGGACAACTAATGTAGTCTCCAGGTATCATATTCTAACAAAGCCAGAATTTGAAAGAACAACTGTGGATCTGGACATATGGCATCAGCTATGCCTCAAAACACTTTCTTTCTCTAAGTGATCTTTTCTTTCAGAGCTTGTATTCCATGATTGCATCATGGAATGAAACAGGTCTTGCTATTTTTGGGAATGCCACACATTTTTGATCATTTCCAAGATCATTAAGCACTGAAGACAGGCACCCAAACTCTGACCCATATGACCCATATGTGTTTTTCCATCACTGTTGCCAAAGAAATGTCTTTTCATAGCCAAGCCACTCTGGTTTCTTATGCACCTCTCTTGCTGTGTCTGTGTTTGCCGACAGACAAGAGGGACATGACAAGCTACAACATGTTATTGAAGGTACATGTGCCATTCAGATCTACAAAATACCTCCTTTATACACAGAGAAACATATTATAGAATGTATTACAGTATTTATTATTTTGTCCCTACCATTTCCTCTCATCCTTCCTGGTGAGTGAAACTCTGGTCCTTCACCACAGTTATTTCATTTGTTCTGAGCATGCACAAGGTCGATACTGCTAAAATTCACTACCACAACTGAAAGCAGACAATAAAAACCTCCTTCAGAAAGAGACCTAAGGCTTTTGTATTCAAATAATTTAATTTCAGTAACTGCATTATCATTTCTCTTCATCTACAACCATTTCTTATCCTTTATCATTTTTGCAACCAAGCTCACATATATTTCTGTTGTGCCCTTCCCCTGTTATGTCCCTCAGAACTCCTTCTGAAGTGCTTCTCTTACTCTGTTTACCCTACAGTCATGACTGACACAGCTCCACACTGCCCAGCCTCCTTCTCTGAACAGCTATGGTAAGTATAGCTAGGCATGCCTTCTTAACATGCTTCAGGGTTTTTTTGTTGTTGTTCTTGTTATTATATTTTTTTATTTTTTTTTTACCTAGAACAGCTGCCAATTTTTCTCTTATAAACTCTTGCAGCATCACAATATCCCCAGTGAAGCCATCTCTCATTGGGATCCATGTTCA
Organism: Aythya fuligula; assembly: GCF_009819795.1. Taxonomy (NCBI): domain Eukaryota; kingdom Metazoa; phylum Chordata; class Aves; order Anseriformes; family Anatidae; genus Aythya; species Aythya fuligula. The sequence goes on from NC_045559.1 coordinate 128,658,657, forward strand.
GCAACTCTGTTTTCCAGGTGTTCTCTTATTTCAAAATCACATGAAATCTCAGTGTCTTTTAAAAACAGTTCCAAGACAGTGCTGGTTACAAGTATCCCAATTCCCAGCAGTTATACATTTTCATGCCTAAGTGTCATTTGCTGAACCTGAAGGTTGAGAGCAATAATTCTCATGTGAGTACCAGCTACTCCCCCAGGACACAAGATAGTGGACCAGAAAGACCTAGAGGCATGTGCATAAGGCAATTGCTGCTGTCCTTCAGCTAGGTGTTTCTAGTACAGAGACCTGTAGAGATCTTTGAACACTCCCTTCTGATACTTTATCTTTCCAGTGTAAACATCCCTGATGCTCTGTGATGGCCCTCTGGTGCTCTGCAGACTTTAAACTGCAGGATGCTGATCAGGTGAGACGACCACATCTGTACAAGTAAAGAGATACAAAACCAAACCAACCAAACAAACAAAGAAACAAAAAGCACTACTGAAGAAACACAAGAGAAAACAATACTGACCCTTAATTTAAACATATTCCTAGTCTTCCTAGCTATCAAGGTTTTGTCAGTTTACAAAGCAAAGACTTTTGAGGAAGAAAAAAATCCTTCAAATGTGCTTACCAGGAAATTTCCTTCTCTGGGGCCCTTTTCTTCTTAATAAGTTTATTAATATGAGGGGGAAAAAGGTCAGAAATTGTGACAAATGACACTCTCCCTGCAGAAATTTATCTCTGTCATCTCCGGGGACTCTCCACGTGTTCCAAAGCAATAGACAGTGACATATTTACTTTCTCTTATTGATATTAATGTGAAATTAAATCTTTGAAGTTTTTTCCCCTTTCAGTTGCTGCTTTTTAAACTCAACATATCTTTAGGTGCTGGTGAAACAGCATCTTCTCTACTTGCCACTTGCCACAGAGAAAAATGCCCTAGACTCCTGACTGAGAAAATGCATGTAGAAAAAAAAAAAAAAAAAAAACATCTGAAATCTAGCACTTACTGTACATATTATTATTTAAAGGACACTGGCTTTTTGAAACACAGGTTTTGGTCCTCTACTGAAAGAGCTCTATCCTTACTGTAAGGCAAAGACACATTTAACTAACTTAAAATTATGGCAGTTTAAGTATAAAGGAGGTATATACAATATATTGGTAAGAAATAGGCAATTTTTAGATAATAAAATTGCCTGCTTTTCTTATTGCTGCATTTTTATTTTTAAAATAGATTTGATAAAACACTTTATATTTTCCATTATAACTCTTTCTTATTCTACATTTTAAAGAGTTTTGTTACATTGTGATGGAAAACGTGATGCTGTGAGGAATAGATCACTCTGTTTTTCATAGACCTTCTCTAAAATACATAGGCATTTGAAGAATGCACTCTACTCTTTCTCCAACATTGCATACTTGTTATGTTGACATAGCATTCACTCTTACTGCACTAATAGGTAAACACTGTGCTGCTGCATGGATAGAAGATACAGCTGCATCTACAACACATATATTCTTATGCTAAACCATCCAGTTGGTTCTTTACTTTTCTAGAAACCTGTATGGGTAAGTTAAATCAATACCAACTGTTGTTTTAACTAAATCCAAATTGTATTAGGAACATATTTTCATGACATTCTTTTTTGTCTTTGCTACCATTTTCAAATCTCACAAATTATGAGGAATTGACCAATAAATAAATAAATAAAATAAAAATATAGATTCATTCCAAATGAATATATTTCCACAGGGGAAAAAAAAAAAAAAAAGTATGTTTATTACATCAGCATCTCCTAACCACATCTCCTAACAAGCAGAGGATTTTAAAAATAATTGTTGTAATATAGCATTTGTTCTACCTGTTGTAAAAGTAAACCAGTACACAGGGTTGGGCTTTAAGATTGCTTACTGTTATACAATTTTTGCAAACAGGTATCTTTAAAGTGTGTTTATACTCTTTGCTAGTAATCATTTACATCCACTTGTATTGGGTTTGTGTGGCAAGGTTTTGGTAGCAGGGGTGCTGGAGGGTTGGCCTCTGTGAGCAGAGTCCAGTAGCTGCCCCATGTCAGACCAAAGCCAGCTCCAGCCAGCTCCAAAATGGACCTGATACTGGCCAGAGCCATGCCAGGGAGCAATGCTGGGTGGGGCTCTGGGAGAGCAGCCTTAACATTGAAAAAATACCTGCTGCACAACAGCAGCTGGGAGAGCAAGGAGAGAGAAGCAGCCCTGAAGCCCCCCAGGTCAGTGCAGCAGGAGGGCAGGAGGTGCTCCAGGCAGGCAGCAGCAGTTCCCCTGCGGCCTGTGCAGAGGCCCCTGGTGGAGCAGGCTGTCCCCCTGCAGCCCATGGGTCCCACATGAAGCAGATCTCCACGCTGCAGCCCGTGGAGAAGCCCCCGGTGAAGCAGGTGGATGTCATATTAATCAAAAATTGTCTAGTTAGTATTTCTTACATTGCTGTTTACAAGGTCAATCCCACATCAAATGCTGTAGCATAAACACAAAGAGCTTGTCATGTGCTCTAGTATTAGAATAATGTTATTGTTAATACCATGGCTGGTAAGTATAATGTCAATATCAGTGGAAATGTCCAAACAAGATTCTTTATAGTGACATCAATCCAAACCAACCAACCATGTCCATGCCAGGACCATTTATATTAAAAATCCCGGGTTTCAGAAAGTTTCTCTTTTGGGAAATTATTAAGAGTACTAAAAAGTGATGCTCTTATTACATCTGTCAGCATTTTTTTTTTTTTCTATTTAACCTTCTGTATAAAGACCTTCTTTTTCAATATCTAGCAGGCATCTGAAGACTGTTACACCTCCTTATCAGCCTTTCTGCCATCTTCCTAAGTTGTAATTTCAGGAAAAAAAAAAAAAAAAAATATGGGCCCTTGTCTGAGTGTCTAGGTGGTGAAGTCAGCAGGTGGTAAAGTCACCAGGAGAGTATGAAAACATTTCTTCCAAAGATGAGAAGTTCACAAATAAATAAATTAGCATCTATCACCCATTGCCACCAACTTCACTTACTTTAAACTATCTTCATGCCAGCATCCATTTAACTGTGCTTCACTCAGACCAGATGCATCACTTACATCAATATAGACACTTACACATACTTGATTCTTTTTTCTACATATTTTTATGCATGCATGTACATGTATTTATATATTTGAGAGGTCACATGCTCCTTTGCATGTTCCTTACCTGATGAATGCCCTAACTAGTCACACCCCACTGTGAATGTTTTTTCTGGGTAGATAGTTTTTGTAGCAGCCAAGTCCAGACAGAAACCAGACACATCTGTATCCAAATGTAATTTGGGAAAAAACGGAATTCCTATATATCACACCTACTAAGGAGCAGACCAGAGATGTCAATAGGTTTAATCAAGAGCTTGCTTCATTAGACCTATCTTATTAAATTGGTTCAATCAATTGCAATAGGAGTGCAGGCTTTGCTAAAAGTCTGAGCGATGCTATACATCAATTTTCATACACATCCTTTATATCTGCAATTTTTTCAGTCTAAGATGAGGTGCCTGGACATCTCAGCTCTTCACTGTGCCCTCTGGCAGTCCTGTTTCCAAGGTGAGCATGAAGCAGACATTAAGCACAAAGGAGACCTGAGGCATTACTGAGCAGCCAGGACAGATACCAGAGAATGGCTCTTCAGCAAACACATGCTGGGCACATAAAACCACCAGGTAATAGGATTGTTGCGTGGAAATACCCTGCTCCAATCTCTCAGGCTCACTTAGCTGCAAAATGACAATAACAAGTACAACATTGAGTTGCAGACAGACCAATAGAATAACACATAAAAGCGGTGTTAAACTTAAACCTGGCTCCCAGCCGGAGTTCTGCTGCAGCCTGCCAAGCACAACAGGGAAGAAGGCAACAAGGAGACTAGTCTGGAGATCAGAGCGGAGGTGTCTGCAAAGAACAAAGGATATCCAAATAGTATTTTTGGCTGCAGACAGCGCTGATAAGACAGGCAGCATTTGGAAATAAGCTCACATAAGTAGGAGGAAGAGAAAGAAAATGAAGGTGCCAGAGGAATAGAAAAGAACAAACTGGGGCAAAACAAAGGTAATGAGAAAAGGGCACTCAATGTTTACTGATGAGACATCTTTCAGATTATATCACAGACAAATCAGCAGGCAAAAATCATTGCACAAAAGAGGGCAGACAGTGCTGCAGAGTTCCAGATATCCCAAAGAAAGGGACTGAGGGAACTGAGACATACTTTAGTTTTATGGACCACTGGGACAAATAGCACTGTAATGAAATCCCACACTCTCCACGACATGCAGCTCCCCAAGATGTGTCCAGCCAAATGGTCACGGACCCCTTTATGAACTAGCTCAAGAGAGCTTGTGTGAAAAAGCACCAAGATGAGGGGGAAAATTCTCCACTCATTATATTTCTCAGAGGAAAGTATTAGGGGATGTTGTCTCTTGCACCACCTAATTTTGGTCTAGACTGACTTGCTGAGGGAAAATGAAGACCTGTTTTGAATTTTAAAAAGTCACGAGGAGTAATCAAAGAGGTTTATATAGCTTCTATAAAAAAGAGTTGGCTTAGAGAAAGGAGGCTATAGCCTTAAAGCAATTTAGCTCCACTTCCATCAGGAAAACCCTCACATTTCATTGCAAGCCTTCCACAATTACTTGTCATTCTCTGCTCTTGCCATACTTGTAGACTTTTAACACTTAATCAGATTTAATTTATTAGCAAAGTGAGTTTCAATTGCTACAAAGTAATGAGCAAAGATACACTCTAGCTCTTTATTTAGCTCTTTCCTAGCTAAATCACTTCTTCAGACACCAGCTACTAAAGGATGCATAAACATCTGTGTCATGTACTTTCACGTACCTTATCCAGTTCAGTTCAGTAGGGCAGACATCATGCTCTATACCCTCATGAGAACACTTACTATATGGATAAAATGCTATCAGAAGAAGAGAACCTACTTTGAGAAAACATACTTCTTGCTGTCTCTTTTGAGAGTGTTAAGCAAAATCAAATCTTTGTGCAGAATACAGTCAACAACAATAAATAAATAAATAAATAAATAATAAATTTCTTCTGAAGGTCTTTTCTAGGCCAGGATGGAATTTCCCATCAAAGCATTTCAGTGATACCAGCCTCAGGAACAGCCAGTCACCTGTGTCTTAAGTCATTGCTAAGGACACTAGAGGTCAGAATGTGTTTGGCTTAATTTATGTGAGGCTGGCACATCCTAAATAAGGAACCAAATCTCTGGACTGTTGTCTCTCCTAGAGTACCGCCCTAAGCCTTTCCCTATAATGAAGCACTCCAAAGAATGTCTTACTCTGATGCAGAATGACACACAGTTCCAGAAGTTCAATCGAACTGGAATTCTCTGAGGTCTTGGCCTAAAAAAAGAGCTCCCCTGCTGAGGTACTGAATAAGCATATTTTTCTAAGCACTCTGGGTAGTGTTCTTTAGTCCTGATTCATAAATTATTGGTGCCTCCCTGTTTTTTTCTAAAGCCTCCTTCAGTGAAAGCTTCAGATCTGTGGCATCAAGTAACATGCAGCTGAATGTTCAGACACAAAATCTTCCCTGTTTATTCTTCAAAAGCACCACATAAACCAAAGCCAATGAGGAGGGTTGTTGGGTTTGTTTGTTTTGATACTTCCCAAAAAATATCAGTGAGCTATTTTCTTTATATTCTCTGATAATAACCAAAAAAGAGAAGCATGCAGGTTGAAACTGAAAGCATGCAATCTGCCTGTTGTTCAGTTTCTCTTCTTTCTGGAAATCACTGCATACATAAAGATCCATAACTACGTACACTGTGAAAAGTTGCATTAAACAAAGTATTTCAGCTGCCCAATATAATTTTAAAAAGAAAAAAATCAGCATGCTCTGTCAGCTGGGTCCACTTCATTTGAGATAATCTCATTTTCTTCTTATTCACTGACTTCAGGAATGGCTGTCATAGATGCTCCACTCTCAAGTACTGTGAAGTTCTCTTCACCCTATTAGTCTCTGGGGAAGGATGTTCAAAACAGAAATGCAGTACATATAGCAAGTAGCTTTCAGTATGATTTGATGGGAATTAAACCATTGTGAGGATTCATTAGTTCAGTAAATTGCTGCTGCAGCATCTGTGCTTTCTAGTCACATTACAAAACTGATGCTTTCAATGTGAACCAGGCCAATAAACCATATAAAATATCCTATACCGTTTTGGATCTAGACAGAGAACTGCTGTATGCCACAATCAGGTAAACAGAATAGATGAAGTGACCACAGAAGACAAACTCAGCAACTAGAATACACTTAGGCTAATTGGAAAATCTAAGTATCTGCCAATTCATGAACAGCTTGGCCCTTGCTTTTACAAACTCTTTTTCCAAGAGAATAGTGACAACTAACCAAATCTTGTGGTTTGAGCTCAGGAGTCTTATTTCATATTGTTTTGGTGTATGCTCAGCATTAATAAGTCACCACGTGATGTGAAATGTCAGACAACACAATACCGGGATAAACTCACATTGTTTGTTCTGTTACCATCCAGCTTTTATTCAGAACAAAATCAAGTTCTTTGGCTTATTGAGAAACTCAGAAATGATTAACTTTGTTCCTGAATGGTTTCAGATAAGGAAGAAATCAAAAATTACAGCTAAAATGGCATTATTTGCAAGCCATTCTCATAGGCTTGGGTATTTATTCAGGATCTTTAGTTCTGGGAGATGTCAATCCTACAGCTACACTAATAAAAATCACAATGTACACAAAAATACTAGAATGATATCTATTTCCTTCTGTCATGCCTAAGCAGTTTTGTACTCTAATTAAAGACATTACTTTAAATTTGCCACTAATCCTATGTAAGCACACAATCATTTTTTCCCTGCAGTTACAAGAAAATATATAGCAAAGCTTTTTACATTTATTCTGGACTTTATTTCTAGACCATCACACTAAACTATTATAATCTGCTATTGTTTAAAGCAGTCTACTCTTGGTTCTTGGGTACTTCTCCACAGGAGTCACATTTGCTAGTTATAAGCGTATTAGATTTCATTTTGCCATTCATGCATTGCAGCTGCTGTGCATTTGTTCTCCGCTGTAGTCCCAAAGGACCTCAGCACCATAACAGGCACACCAGCTACTTTCAGTCTGCAAGTACCTGAGATATGCAACATCACCCAAGTGCCAGGCCAGGACAGATGACACAATTCTTAAGGGAATGATAACAAAACCACATGCAGAGAGGACCTATCAGTTAACCAATGTAATGGACCAAGATGCCTTTTTTTTTTTTGTGTCATTCTAGCTTAGATAAATAAGCCTGTCCTTCTCAGAAAAATAGCTGGATTCTAGTTTTGTCTCCTTGAATATGTGACTGTTACTCTTTAATTCATACTTATACTGTCAGGGTGCAATATGTAACAAATATTAGCTTTTAGACAAGGGTCATTCAGTTCATCCTGCAAAAATGCAAATGAACGAAAGTCATGAGCGCAGGCTGCATCTTGCATTATCTTACTGCAGTGTTTAGTTGAATCATGTTTCCTACCGTGTTATGGGTTGTACTGAGAGGCACAAGGTAGTCATGGTATACACAAGGTGTACAACTGAGAGACAAAAGTAGACATCATCTAGTAGGTGTTTAGCAAGGGAAACGTCACTATTTCATAGTTGAAAAACTACCTCAAACAGAAGCAGCCTTAATTACATTGCATACACTATACTGTATACACTAGCTAATCAAAAGCCAGATTCAATCAAAGTTTTAAGCTCCTATCTGTCCATTGCAATAGTTGACTAGGAAGATAGGACCCCACATGCCTTATAAAAAGTAAAGGATGAGCTAAAATGTTGCATTACAAATGCAAACTCAGTGTACCAGGATTCCAGTCTTAGTGATACAGTCTCCCAGACTGAAGGGGTTATAATAAAAAATAGAGGTGCTTGAAATGTTTGCAAATACTCCTCTGACTATGCATACTGGTTTGGGAATGCAGTTGTGAATATTTTCATTTCTCTAAGCACAAAATCTTGGAGAAAACAAAGATCAGCTGCTATATATAGCTGTGCAAGCCCATGATGACCAGTGATTTTTCATCAGTCCCTTGTGCTGCCCTAGAAATTTGTTTGTCTCTCCTTTTATACCTGGGCTTTAAGCTTTTTTGGATGAGGACCATTTTTTTGGCCTCTCAGGAAAGCATCAAGCACAATGGGATCTTGGTCCATCACTTAATTTCTGATGCAAATAACAATCTGGCTCTTAGATCTCGGATGAAAGAGTTTCAGAATCCTTTTAAAGGACAAAGGGAATATTGCTATTTCTGTAAGCACAGAAGCAGAACCAAATGGCAAAAAAAGAAGGCCAACAACGCTTTTTGCAGAAGCTCCGGATTATTAAAGGAGAAATCGCTGCCTCATATTACCATTAATTATGTATCTAACTACCAGGAGTCTTTTGTCATAACAGATATCAAAGTGGACCCAGGAGAAATGACCAAACTGATCTTTTGTGAAGCTGGGGTTTTGAAAGCTGTTAAAGGCAATTGGAAACAGGCATTTTACCTAACGTTAGCAATAAAGCTGAAGAAACAATTTCAAAAGAGTCAAAACTACATTAGGGTGGGAAGATTTTCTACACAGAATGATGATATTATTTTTGAGCCATCTGTCAAATCAGACTCAAAAGATTTCCAAACTTGTGTTGCAGGGAGTGGAAATATAATCAGACACTTTATTTTGGCTTTGATGCAAGGCTAACTGTGTTAGGTCATTGTCTCCAAGAGTCATCGTTTCTGCTATCTTACAAATCTAAAAGAGGGAAACAGTAAAAATTTACAGTGAGAGAAAAGCAATAAGAAAAGTGGTAAATTCTCTGTCCTCTGGTAATGCCAACATGTTCTTTGACTTTGCTTTGGAAAATAAAGTGACTCTAAGTCTTAAGTCTCCAAAGTACATTTCTGTTGATCCTTAAGAAATAATAACAAAGTTTTCAGTTGCACATATTCTGCATTTTCTGAATCTTGTAACTACTTATTCTAAGAACAAAAACAATTTGCTTAACACCTGAGTGTTAAACTACAGCCAAACACTTGCTGATAGCAAAAAAAGAAAACACTTTATAGAGGTGGCAGATCTTGCCAGATACGATGACTCCCTTTGCCCTGGTGCCCTTTTCATTTTCATTCATGGTGTCCTTTCCATTGCCTTTTTCAGGCAATGGAAAATTGGTAGCTCCTGGCGTGGAAACCAGTTATTGCAGGTAAAACACCCCCTGCTGATGCTCTGAGAAGGGTTAGGAGCTAGGGGCAAGAGAAGGTGGCCTTTCCTTCAACAGGAGATGCAGAAAGCCCTGGTCTGGTGGTGCCTCCTCTAAAACATCTGCTTGCTCTCAGCCTTTCCTTCCCCAGAAGACCAAACGGACTGGAAGGGGAGCAGGTCACCCCCATAATGCAGGAGGGACACTGGTGCCTGACACTACTCAGGAGGGTGGAAGTCCCATATCCCAGGGGGAAATAGGAGAAGGGGAAAAGAAACAAAAGACACTTGCCCTCTTCTCTGCTCTCCAAAAGTCCAGCCTTTTCTCCAAATGTCCCGACACCTCTATTGCTCTCCAAGCCGAAGTCATCTGTATGTATGTTTCATTCACTGAGAATTATCTAAGTTTTATAAAACAAGTTGTTTAATCTCTTCTGCAGCCCCAAGGCTGCTAGGACAAAACTCATTGCTTGTCATTGCTCATGTTCCCTGTAATACCCCTGCTCATACTGCCTGTGTCTGAGCTGCACATGTGCCACCCTAGGTATGAATCAGGAGGCACATGGGGCAGGTACCCACACCCAGCAGATCAAGAGCAAGACCCACATGGCCACTGGGAGCTCAGTCCTGACCTTGTATACAGCAGGAGAATGCAGGTCAGAGACCTTACTGTTAAAACACTGCTTGAAATACAATTTTTAGACTAGGCCACCACATTTGCCTTCCCATGACCACAACATATCCATTAGGGTGGATTACCTGGGTGGATTTGCTTGGATGGGGAAGGGAGCAACAGACATAGTGCCCTGCTATGCAGCACAGGCAAAATCTAATTATCTGCTTTTCTGCTTTTAATCTGGCAGTCTCATTCTCTGTCTTTCAATTATTTCCAATAAACCTCAGTGATACTTTTCCTTATTTTTTTCATTATGTTTTTCTTAGACAATAAATGGGTGTCATGTATTTATATTTGCTATCAAGGTAAACAAAGCTATGCTCTGGTTTACAAAGGAAGACAAAATTCTAGAATATCATACATTTTAGGTAGAAAAAAGTTTCTCTTTTCTATTGCTTAAATATTGAAATACATTTTTATTGTGAAATATAATTTTCACTGAGCCCAAATGAAGTGAATCGGCTGTAGCTAAACTAAGAAGGTTCTAGGGAATATGGGATCAAAATTTTCTTAAATTATGAAACCCTTCACTCTGTTTTCATCTGTAGGAATAACTGAGTATATTAGACAGCTTTCAAATGGCTCTAAATTTGTGAAGTCTCCCAGACTGTCTCAAGTTAACATTTGGAATTCATGCTGTGATTTGATTTCATTGTTGAGCATGACTCTTGCCTAACGGTCTGCTCTGCCTTCTGCCTCTGCTTCATTTCTCTCTCTTCCCTTTTTTCAATAGAGGCATAACTTTTTTCCTCAGTATGAATTAAAATTTGAAGCAGGCAAGCCCCTCTTGCTGTTGTTTCCCAATATCTCCATTCCAGAGCTTGCTGCTTGTTCAAAGATATCCTAAAATCTGCCCCGTCTAATTAAATATTTTTCCTTCTCCAGAGCACTTTCAGGGAGAATCATGTTTTTGTTTTTCTCTTGTAAGCTGCATTGAATCTGGTTCCCAAGCTCAACACTGCTTCCAGAAGTCTTCATTTTTCCCTTCATGTGGTCCTCTGTCACTGCCACTGCCAAGAGCAGAAGCTCTACAAGACAAGGTCCAATCCCACAATAGTTTCTGAAGGTTTCAAACATCAGTGTTACAACAAAAGTAAGGTATATGGCTTCGTTATTCTTCCTGACAAAGGAGGTCAGAAGCCCTTACTGTTATCTCCTGATGAACTCAAAGAGAAGGAGTATGGGTTCAAAAACCTTTCCCTTCTCAAATGAATCCAGGAAAAATACAAGGAAATAACAAAGTGACCTCTTCCATCCATGATTGTTATTTGGACCCATATTTCTTCTGTGGGAATGTAGCAAACTGGAGCTGAGCTTATGTTTGTCATTTAAGGGTTCCACTGGTGTTTTTGATATGAAGCATTTCTCTTGGGTCAGGGCAGAATAAGGTTAGATAGGAATACCTACTTAATGTTCTGCTGTGGTTTGAGAAGATGCACTCCCTCCCACTGTTGAATGTTTTGTAAGTATAAGCCTAAAAAAAGGATGAAATTCTTATCAAAATGTTTAAAGCCCTAAAATGCATGCTTTTGTGACTCCAGCTGGGAGTAAGCACACAAGCAGAGCAGCTTTCTCTTACTCTGCAGTCTCTGATACAGATCAGAATACAGGAAGATATTAAGTTTGTCCAAGAAACAGCAGGTCTTCTGTTTTCACAGCTAATGTTACACTTAAAACAGTAGCCCAAAAAGCAAAGCTTGGACATTTGGGTTGCTTCCACATAGAATAAATTAGATTTAATATTAATAAAGAAGAAAAAAATGAAAACTGCATTGCACAGAAATCTTAATCAGAAAGAAAAAAAAAAAAAAAAAAAAAAAAAAAAAAAAAAAAAAACAGGACGAAATCCAAGAAAAACTTAGATCTGTGACAATTTGCACAATTTGTAAGAATGTTATGATACCCACTGGAGTATTTAGATCATAAGATGTTTTTAATCTTTAAAGGAAAATAAGTTCTTGAATGTTATATGATGTGCATATATGTACAAGATAAGTGTATGGATAAATACTATGTTTGGAACAGGCTTTGAGAGAGCTATTTTTTATGGATTTTCTACCAAACTGGGTGAAAATGTTTAAAAAATTTTTACAGCTTTAGCATTTTCATTTCCATACATGAACAGGTCCCCTACCCCCCCCTCCCAAAAAAAAAAAAAAAAAATAGAGCAAAATCTAATGTTTCTATGTGACTCTTACTAAAAGCATAATAGCATGAACAGCTGGAGAAAAAAAAAAAAAAAAGTGTTCAAACAAAGTGAATAAGCCAGATATTTCAGGAACAAACAGAACTGCAGACAAAAATGCAATTGTTTATATGAGTTGGATTTCTTTTTCAGGACTGGATTTTTTAACCTCAAGCCACTCTGTTGGCAGAAAGGAGGTCTGGACCCAAAAGTCATGCCAATACTGCTGGATGAAGCATGCCCGAGGCTGCTCCATGACTCTAGGGCCAAGTGTCATGGAACAGCTTGTATTCACACTATTAAAATCTCATACCCAGTAAAATAGGGTGGCTGCAGCTACACTACGTTTGGGAGCAGTCCCTGGCCTAAGCTAACTTCTGAGCTGTTCATGGGAATCATTTGGGAGAGCACTTTTTCGCCAAAAGCAAGCCGGGGGGCATTTCAAAAATTTAACCAAATAAATAATCAAGTCCAGTGAGATGCCCTGGCACTGCTTCATTTATTAGAGCTGACACAGCTGACACAGCCAGCTGCTGATCCCTTAACAGCACCGAGACAGCACAGATGGCCTTGGACCACTCTCCTCTTCAAGCAGGGGTGCCGGGAGCATGCCCAAGCATATGCAGCGCTTCACCAGGGGCCAGAGGAAACCCGTTTGATGCAGAGTGAGCCAGGGCTCGTGCTGGTAGCAAAGCTGCTGCTTTTCAGCATCACTGCTTCCCTCCCCTGTGGGGCTGTGCAAGAAAACAAGCCCCCTTTTGCTTGCTCCCAGGTGCAGGGAGGGATGGAAGCTGCTTTTGTAACCAGCTGGGATGCAGGAGGAGGGACTGGAGTTGGTGGTGGTCCTTTTCCACAGCAGCCAGGAGTGTCCATACTCAGGAGTCAGAGGCAAAGCTTGCAATGTGGGGAGCTGCTGGGACCTATGTGTACAGGAGCAGAAACAATGAGCAGGCTTACATTTCGGGGGGGGGGGGGGGGTGCACTGTGTACTGTGATTTAAAGTACTTGGTTCTCAAAACAGGTGGCTTGTTTGTTCCTGAGTACTAGTCTAAGTGTCTTTGGTCTGCATTTTTTTTAAATTATCTTCTATTTTATAGAATATTTTCACTACTGGACTATTCCAATCATTAATTTTTAAACAAAATGTCTTGAAAAGCAGCAAGTACTTTTTGTAGGTCACTGGAAAAGCAAACAAACAGGGGGGGAAATACTTTTTCTTTAAGAATGGTCATGTCTTAAGATTTGTAATGAACTAAAACACAAACATTTAAATCACATAAAAAATTCAAAGAAAGCCATGCAAGTCAGCCATGCATAGACTAGCTTCCAGTGTTAGAATCAAAAACTAAGTAGTTTTTGTCTGTCCCTGTGTTTATATCTGGAAGAAAAACAGGCAGTTCTGAGGAATTCAACTGTCATTCCTCATTTGCCTCAAATCACTCTGCTGTGAAGCCTCCATGGATGAGACACATGTCATGGGCTTCAACAGTTTCTCAACTCTCCACTTAAGATTGGCTTTCCAAGCTCCTGGTCACCACTGGTGATATTTGGAAAGTTTGACCCAATCTTCCCATTACAGACCTCTGTCCTTCAGCTGTGTCCCCTGGATGAGTGCATCACACTGGCTGAGACAGGCAGCATGTAGGCAGCTTTGGTTAATGTACTGGGTTTATGTGGCAAGGGTTTGGTAGCAGGAGGGCTGCAGGGGTGGCCTCTGTGAGCAGAGCCCAGCAGCTGCCCCAGGTCAGAGCAGAGCCAACTCCAGCCAGCTCCAAAAGGGACCTGCTGCTGGCCAGAGCTGAGACAGGGAGCAACACTGTGTGGGCCTCTGGGAGAGCAGAGTTAAGGAAGGGTGAAAAAAACTGCTGTGTAACAGCAGCTGGGAGAGTAGAGTGAGAACATGTGAGAGAAGTAGCCCTGCAGCCCCCAGGTGAGTGCAGCAGGAGGGCAGGAGGTGCTCCAGGCAGGCAGCAGCAGTTCCCCTGCAGCCTGTGGAGAGGCCACTGGTGGAGCAGGCTGTCCCCCTGCAGCCCATGGGTCCCACATGGAGCAGATCTCCACGCTGCAGCCCATGGAGCTGTTTTTTGTTTGTTTTTAGTTTCTCACTGCTCTAGCTTGTTATCAACAGGCAATAAATTACTTTAATCTCCCTATGCTGAGTCTGTTTTGCCTGTGAGGTAACTGATGAGTGCTCTCCCTGTCCTTATCTCAGCCCATGACCTTTTTCGTCATATTTTAACCCCTTGTGCTTTGGAGGAAGGCCAGTGAGAGAGTGGTGTGGTGGTGCTACTGGTGTTAAAGTACCACAGTTACAGGTGCATGGATGTCTTCATGTCCTGGTTTGATTCGGATAGACTTAATTTTTCTTCCAAGTAGCTGGTATGCTGCTATGGTTTTGTCGTTAAAATGATGTTAATAACATCAAATATTTTAGTTCTTGCTGAGTAGCACTTACACAGAGCCAAGGTCTTTTCAGCTTCTTGTGCTGCCCTGCCAGCGAGGAGGCTGGGGGTGCACCATGAGCTGGGGGGGAAACAGCCAGGACAGCTGGCCCAAGTACCTCGTGGTGTCAAGTGGAAGAATAAAACTGGGAGGAGCTGGCCAGTGAGGGGCCACTGCTTGGGGAGTAGCTGGGCATCGGTCAGCAGGTGTTGAGCAATTGCATTGTGCAGCACTTGCTTTTTGTATCATTATTATTGTTGTTGTTGTTGTTATCCTTTCCCTTGCTGGCCTATTAAACTGTCTTTATCTCAGCTCATGACTTTTACCTTTTTTCTGATTCTTTCCCACGTCTATCCCAGGGGTGAAGGGAGTGAGCGAACAGCTGTGTGGTGTTTAGCTCCCTGCTGGGTTAAATCTCAACACCTGATAAACATGTGCTGTGAAAAACGATCAGAGTTTGTTTATTTTAAGACTGTTTTTCATTAGTGTTCTTTCATGTTCTCCATCCTCGTGTTGTAAGATAGCAAACAGTCAATTAATCCTTGTTCAACTTGTCCATGACACTCAGATTTCATACATGTCTCTCCTCTGTCCCCACATTAGTCATTTCTTTTCCAGGCTGCATATCCTTCTCTATGTAAACCTCTCATACTGAAAAGGTTTTGTGTATCTGGTAATTCTAGTTAATGTTCTCCATAACCTTGCAAGTGGGCCATCCATTCCCTTGAAAAGGATTCCTGGAGATGCCCTGTGCTTTCAGATGGCACTGGACTTCTCTGCTACCTGAGCACACCGTACAGCCTCCTTCTACCTTTTCAGAGGCCAATGTCAGGCAAAAGAGAAAGCCTGGAGTCCTCCCTACAAAGGCCCAAAAGTCACCTGCGCGAGGACAGATTAAACTTGCAGACAGTCTGACCTTATCGTACACTGTGGATGCCAGGTTCCAGGTCTTAACAGTATGCTGAGTTTTCAGGATTAGACACCTTGGCAGAAGTATAATGTAAATATAGACACAAAGTCAGATAATTGCAAAAGTGCTAAGTCAAAGGGACCTGGACGTCATCCCACGCACCTCCCTCTACAAGCAGGACTTTTCATCAACACTCTTTCAGGTCATCCACATCTTAGTTCAGCCTTTTCTTGAAAGCATCCCAGGACTGATATTGCAAAACCTTCCTAGGCACCTGTTCTGTGCCCTGTTCACTGCCCTATTGGTGAAACCACTTTTTCTGATGTCCGGTTTCAATATCCCAGCCACACTTTGTGGCTCTTGCCTCTTCTTATAGCACTGTATACCACCAAAAATAATTTGGCTCCACCACCCTTATAACTTCCCTTCAAGTAGGTGCAGGTCCCTATTAGGTACCCCTTCCACCTCACTTCATGGAGTATGTGGTCCAGCTCACTACTCTCTTGGTGGCTCTTCACTGGACTTTCTTCAATTTGTCTATATTCATCTTGAACTAGAGAGGTCTGAAACAGGCCTAGTGGCAGCCTTACCAACGCCAAGTGGAGGGGGATATTGCTTCCCTTGATCTGTTGGCCACACTCCTCTTGAAGGGGCTCAGCGTGTAGTTCACCTTCTTTGCACCTGAGATAGCATTTTTGGTTCATATTCACCCAAGGGTAAATAATCCACCACAAAGCCTCAGACTTTCTCAGCTACAGTCAACTTAATTCTGGTCAGGTAATTCGTCACCCCAGTTTTAGTAAAATATATGGCATTCATTTTCAAGTGTGATGACAGATTTGTAATCTCATGGCAATTTAAACAGCCTGTGGCACAGGAACAGAGAAAACCTTCACACATACTAATGAAAGAAGGTAGTCCTTACTTCAGAAGAATAAACTTAGACGACAGGAGGTATTGCATGGAAAATGAAAGTAAATAGTCGAACATGAGCTGACAGTGAGATACTGATGTTTAGTACAAAACGCAGCAGTTTCAGCATCAGCTGCCCATGCCATTATATTTTATTGAAGCCTTCCATGTCTGATCAAAGTAACCGGGGTTATAATCACAGAATCATAGAATCATTCAGGTTGGAAAAGATCTCTAATAGCATCTAGTCCAGCCTTTAACCTACTACTGACAAGTCCACCACCAAACCATGCTATCAATTTCTACATCAACACATTCCTTAAAGACCTCCAGGGATGGTGACTAATGGTGCCATGACAAAACTCCATCGGGTTGCCAGTCTCACATACAATGGTTTTTGTTTGTTTGTTTGTTTGTTTTACTTTTTTGTTTGTTTGTGTGTTTTGTTTTTGTTTTTCACAGAGGCTAACAGAAAACAGCATGGCTTAAGAACAGGAAGATAAACACAACAGAAAGTTTTGCCACGGTAAGTCAACTGGAAAGAAGGAAATCCCCAAATACCTGTGGTGCTCAACATGTTCTCTGGAATTCCAGAACAATTTCTGCAACAGCTCCCAGAAATCTCCTAGGCAGGCAACCGGTGCTCAAGTGAGGCAAGAAGGCTGCTAGCTTTCAGCCTGGGGCTGTGTTCTTCAGAGTGCTCTGCCTGGCAGCCTCTGCAGGTACATGGGACTGCATTTTCTTTTTAACCAAGCTCACTGATCATGCCAAGAGCAACAAGTTCCTGAAGTTCCTGCACATCGCCTACAAACCTCCTGTCAACGTTGTCATCATGACCTCAGCAGTAAGAATGAGTGAGGGTGAGAAGGTAAAAAGCTGTAAGAATTTTTGTTAAATATCCATGAAAATTTATTGTGAGTATCTGAAATCCAATAATGTCACTAAAAATCAAGAGTAGTGAATTTTGGAACAATTAATTTTATGATATTTACTGTATATAAAGTAATTCAGAGTATTAGTCTGATCTCTCTCTGTGGCACCAGAGCACAATTCTCCTTTAAAAAAGGCTATATTCATAGGAATCTGAATAAATTCAGGACCATAAACATGTTACTGCATTTGCTGAAAAAGGAACAGCAGCCAAATCCGATCATATCTCCAACACAAAGTGCCTCATAAGCTGTGAAACAGGAAAAGGCAAACTATGCATTTTCCCTTTACTAGCCCAGTCTGCTTTTAGCAATGGTAAAAAATAAAAATATCAAAGAAGAGCATTTTTTGGAGACTTAACATACACAGTTTTGTACACCATGTGAATCCAAATAGTGCAGCAACTCACTTTTCCTCTCTGTGGACTGAAATCATTCTGTTCCTGCTCCAGTCACAATTAAAAATCCCAGTAGCCATAGCAACCGGACCACTGAATGTCCGAGGCAGGCCATATAAAGGTCTGGGAAACACTTCCAAGCCTGAAGCATATATGATTTAAAAAGGAAGCGTTCTTCCTCACTCCTTGACTACCATCTTCTTGTTGCTGAGGAAAGAGGCAGGACTCCTAACTCCCAATATGATATCTCTGTATATTAACTAGTTAGAATAAAGGCTAAATTCGAAACTAAATCACTCGAGCAGAAATTCAGTACCTAATTTACTCTAATATTAGGCCCTTGGCTCCTATTGTCTTCAGTTCATAAATGCAGATTGGCTGGAGGGACTGCAAAACACAAAGCAATAACATAAAATAAACTATTAAAGCAAAGGACACCGTGTTCCTTCTATTCTCACGAACACCCACACACAAACACCCACGCATGCTAAAGCTCCTCAGGAGTAGGAATCCTGAAATGTGAAAAGTCCAGTATGCAAGAAGGCTGTAAAGCAGATTTATTACTTTTTTTTTTATCTACATGTCCTTTGTCATTAAGCAGCCTTCCCAGAAAAAAAAAAGGCCATGGCATCTACATGCCTTTTTTTCTGTGCTGGAGAGGTAATTGCTTTTTCAATACATTTCAAGTTACTTGCTATACATTGAGTGACACACTGGATGAGGAATTTTGTGTTCCCACAACAGCAAATTAGAAAGGCAGCTGAACAACTGAGTAAGTACATGGCAATACTTCTCTCCCCTCAAGTTTCAAATTATTGCATAGAAAGCACTAAAAACAATACAAAGTCCAGCTATTGATTTCACCAGAGGCCATATTTCACCCCAAATTCTTCTGCAATAGTTCACATCTAAATTGCTTTTAAAAGAGTTTCAAGTGTCTAGAAACTTAAGCAAGAAAGTTGTTAAAGTTTGATTTTTACAGAAATCCCTTTAAAAAGCATTAGACTGTTCTTCCATTTGGAAATAATTTCTTGATTACACTGGAGACCATCATTTTTTATATTTTTCTCCCTAAGCACTAGCTCTCCATTTAGGCTTCTGAATTCAGATATCAGTCCCATTCACCAAACACTCACACCAAGCTAGAGACCTGACTCCTGGATAGCATATGCCTTCTAACAGCACATTCCAGTGATACTGTGACTGTGTAAATGGAGAATCATCTGCACCAGCAGAAAAAAAAAAAAAAAAAAAAAAGGCTTCCACCAGTATGATTCTTGCAATTTTTGTTGTTTTGTATTTAAATGAAAACTAACATGTCTAGAAACCACTGGGACTGTATCCTCACCTGCGGTTTTTGGAGAGTTCTCCAGCTGGCTCACCTTTGTAAACACATGGGTATGTTTCCATCTGGAGTTCATGCTCTAACTCACCCTCAAGCCACTGCTGCTCTCTCCAAGAACAACAACAAAAAATACATTGACTCATCTGACCTGTGAAAAGAAAGGGCAGATAATCCCGGCTACACCATTTGCACAAGAATAAAGTGCTGTTGTTTTAGGAAGCAAAACAAAGTCTCTGGTCCTGGAAAGCTTGAACAGTTCTGAATAAGAGAGAGTGGACTACAGTGCTCCTACTGAAAGGCAGGGGGGCGAATAAACAACAAAGCTTGGAGCTGTCACCTCCATACTGCTTGCTAATGCATAGAACTGGATTCAATCTCGAGATCGGATTACATCACTCCCCACATTTCATAAAAGATGCTTTACAACAGTGAGATAAAGAAAGTAGAGGAAAGCCAACTAACACCATGTTTTTTATGAAGTATGTGGCCTTTCCTATGGATTCTATGATATCTTCATATGCTCCACTTTACTTTCCCTCCTTGCCCATGCCCTCTTTCCAAAAGGACATGTGGACAGAAAAAAAAATAAATAAAAATAAATAAAATAAAATAAAATAATTAGAAAAAAAAAAAAAAAACAGTTTATTTTTGAAGGAGCCAGTTTATAACATGCATTGACGATCATATGTACACTAAAAAGAAAACAAAAGGTTAACACCAAAAGCAACCAAAACCACTTCTAAATGTACAAATCTACAGGAGAGGCAAACTTCTGACAGAATAAATCAAAGTAATGCAAACAGAAAAAGGAATATGCTGAAATCCATACTTCGGTACTCAGATAGAATTCATACAAAATTTAAAGCAAGCTTTGCAAGCAGTACGCTAACTGGTTGTTCAGACTCCACAACTTTCCATAAATAAAATGACAAATATACAAGATAAACATCCAGATGAAGTACATTGGTTTTCCTGTCTGCAAGTCCAAGTCCAAAACAAATTACTTGCCTTCTGTGCTTGGATGCAGAATTAGAAATAAGTAGAGCTGGTTCACTTCTGGCTCAAGGGATTGGCTCTGAATTGGCTGGCTGAGCTAGACAGCAGCAGTAAGCTTTCTGTGTGTAGAATATAGTCTTAAATTTGGCACTTGTTCTCCCTGCAGTCCCCTTGCACAATGGCATCTATTCAGACCACCTAGTTTAGTTGCCTAACGCAAGTGCTGAACATCTCAAAACTAGATGCCTGACCACAGCAGGCATCAATAATAAAATAATTCAGAGTACTCAGCTTAGGGCTACTTAGCCTCTGGAAAGAGCCAGAACTGCATGAAAGACCCTGAGGAATAATTCAAAGCACTAAGCAAGATGCCAGCTTCCTCCTGCTGCCTGGAAGACCCTGAAAGATGAAGAAATAATCCTGAAGGTTTCCTTGGGAGTGCTGGAGCATCACAAATTGACAACAACTCATGGGAGAGGAGAAGATGGGCTCCCAGCAAGCACTTCTCTGAGAGTTTTCTGTTCAATGTTTGTATCTATGTGATTTTGGAATGGCAAACTGTCACCTGTGGGCCATAGGTAGGTAGTTTAGCACCACCATGCCACTCCATCACTGGCCCTCCTCAAAAGAAAAGGGGGAGAAAGTAAGATCAAAAAAGCTCATGGGCTGAGATAAAGACAGGGAGAGCATTCAGCAGGTATCATAATGGGCAAAACAGACTCAGCATAGGGATATTAATATAATTGATTGTCTATTGATAACAGACTAGAGCAGTGAGAACTGAAAACAAACTACAAACACCTTTCCCCCATCCACCTTCTACCAATTTCTCCCCCTCAAGTGGCTCAGGGGAACAGGGAATGGGGGTTGTGGTCAGTCCCTGACGCTTCGTCTCCTCCACTCCTTCATGGTCACTCTCTGCCCCCTGCTCTACACGAGCTCCCTCCCGAACTGATCCTGCAGGGGCTGCCCACAGGCAGCAGCTCTCCAAGCACTGCTCCTGTTATAAGTTGCCTCCTGAATTAATTTTCAGAGAGCATTGCATTAATAATAGAAAGGAATTTATTGAGTAAGCGACAGCAAGCAAAACAGCGCTGGGCAGCCGGGGAGTCTCGGCTCCGCCAACGGCGCGCACCTCACCCCCGCCAAGGTCCCTTTTTATATCTTGGTAATTCCGGAATTACGCAGCACATCCTGGTATATTCTGCGACTGCACGCACTGTTGCTAGGGGGTTGTCTCTGTCCCTCTGGTGGTCGTGAAGATGAAGGCCGTAGTCTTCCTCAGCGTTGTGGTTCAAATTCTTTTTTTATTTGGTCATGTTGGCCCAGCATGAGACAGGAAGCCAGGATGTTGATACACTAGTTTAGCAACTTATCAGGAGATGGTTACATGAGCTTTGCAGCAGGGTCTTTGAACAAAAGAGGCAACTGAGATGCAGAAGGAGAGAAGGGGAGGGGGTTCTCTTTTTTGTTACATTAAGCAAAAGAATTTTCACAGTATCTAGCCAAGCATTATACAGCTCCTTATTTCAGCAGGGAGTTTTCACAACTCCCGTTCCTCAAACAGAACTCCTTGTTTTTATAATACAAAAGACAATGAACAAACATTTATTGTGTATTACAGCTCCCACACGGCTCCGTACCACGGGGTCCATCCATCCCCCAGGAGCAAACTGCTCCAGCACGGGTCCCCCACGGGTGGGCGGCAGCTCCCCCCAGACCTCCTGCGTGGGCTCCTCTCCACGGGCTGCAGCTCCAGCCCGGGGCCTGCTCCTGCAGGGGCTCTCCATGGGCCACAGCCTCCTCCAGGCCACATCCACCTGCTCCACGGGGGCTCCCCCACCCATGGGGGGGCTGCAGCGTGGAGATCTGCTCCATGTGGGACCCATGGGCTGCAGGGGGACAGCCTGCTCCACCAGGGGCCTCTCCACAGCCCACAGGGGAACTGCTGCTGTCTGCCTGGAGCACCTCCTGCCCTCCTGCTGCACTGACCTTCAGGGCTGCAGGGCTGCTTCTCTCACATGTTCTCATCCCTCTTTCCCAGCTACTGTCACATGGTAGTCTTTTTTTTTTCCCCTTCCTTAACTCTGCTCTCCCAGAGGCCCACCTAGTGTCACTCCCTGGCTCAGCTCTGGCCAGCAGCAGGTTCCTTTTGGAGCCTTCTGGAGCTGGCTTTGCTCTGACCTGGGGCAGCTGCTGGGCGCTGCTCACAGAGGACACCCCTGCAGCACCCCACACACTACTGAAATCTTGCCATGGAAATCTGGTACAGAAGCCGTCACCCAGGGTCAACAGGGAGCTAAGTCCATCATTCTCTTTTCCCAGGGACATGCTATTTGCTGCCTTCTTGGAGGTCATCAAGTAGCGTTCAGCAAAGTAGCCTATATTCCAGCCTTCAGCTGCAAACTAGAAGCTGATGCAATTCTAGCAACACAATGAAACTTTGTTTCATGAAGAATCATAGAATCTTCCAGGTTGGAAAAGACCTTCAGGATCACCAAAGCCAATCACCAGACTGATCTACCAAGTCCCAACAATAAACCTTGTCCTTTAGTGCCACAGAATCACAGGTTCATATTATAGAATGGCTTGGGCTGGAAAGGACCTTAAAGACCACCTGGTTCCAACCCACTGCCATGGGCAGGGACACTTCCCACTAGACCGGGTTACTCAAAGCTCCATCCAACATGAACGCCTCCAGGGAAGGGGCATCCACAGCTTCTCTGGACAAACTGTTCCAGTGCCTCACCACCCTCTGAGTGAAGAGTTTCTTCATAATATCAAATCTAAATATACCCTTTTTTAATCTAAAATAATTCCCCCTTGTCCTATCACTATCTGCTCATGTAAAAAGTTGTTTTCCATATATATATATATATATATATAAAAAATATGGTATATATATGTATGTTGCTTATGTATTATATACATATAATTGGTATATTTTTATATATTTATTATATATAATTTATATATAACATAATGAAGAATATATATACACAACATAAAATATAAATATTAATCCACTTTATATAGTCTTTTATATGTATATATATAAATATGTGAATAACTTTTTGTATTATAAATTACTTCATTTATTATAAATAGTATTATATTATTGTTAGTGTTATATTAATAGGATCATAAATAGTATTATATTATAAATAATGTTATATATTATATATTAGAAGTATATATAAACTGAGATCTTGTTCATTCAGAAAAAAAAAAAATATAATTCGATATTTTTTCAGGCTTCTCGGCTTTACTCTTTGCAAGAATCCCTTTATCCCCAGAATGGGATGAACAAATTCAATAATAGTGTTCAATAAAAGATAGTGTTTCAAGGAAAATTTCATCAAAAGGTGGAACGATTTAAGGCAATCAGCTAAACTGAACCTCTACTTCCTCTGCTTCCATTTTCAAGTGTGAATATATGTAGTACAAATGTAGAATAAACATAACTCCTGCAGCATCTCCAATCCTGTCTCCTTGGTCTCCAAATTGTTTCAATTCGTGACTTGTATTCCCAGTGCTGCTATTCCAAATCAGTACAACATGCAGGCATTGTACATTAAAGAACTATAAAATGTACACATAAAGTCTATGCATACTTACAGTAAGTCACATAAAGCTAAGCTGGTCCGCTGGATAATAGCCTATAAAACTATCAGTGTGAATTTTACTCTGTTAGGATAGACAAATACAGATTTAGAGCAATTCAACTAGAATCATTGGATACTCTGAGCTTGTGCTTGCCACCTAACACTATTCAGAAAGATTTAGCAGTATTTTTCCCATCTGATGAAGTCACAAATATTTTTCAGGTTGTCATCAGTGTGACAGAAAGAGAAGACTATGAGACCCACAACCCTTTTCTTCAAGGTTAACAGCATGCAAGATGTGACTTTACATCCTCTGAGCAATGTCAGTTCTCTTAAATTCACCCCAAGAGTCTTTCCATTGCATCATTTCTAGAACTTGCCTTCATGTTTCTTATTTCCAGAGACATAGCACTTTCTTCCCCTGTGAAGTTGGTGGGTTGTTTTGGTTTTTTTTGTTTTGTTTTTCAATATTAGCAAAAACATCAGAACATCCGAGGCAGTATTAAAAATGTGGTTGGTGGGGTATTTTATTTTATTCTTACCTTGTTCCCAGGATGCTACGTGCTTGGTGCCAACATTATCAACAAGGAAGTTAAATCCAAATAACCAAATGTCATGAATTCCTGGTTGTTTAGTACAGATATCCTACAGATCTGGCCAAAATCATTTGTGGACTTGTATCTCATAGGCAACATAAATAAACCCCACTTTATCAAGAACAATAAATAGATGTCATGAAGAAAACTTTTGCTGGCCCACAATATGGCACCACATCTCATCTGTTTAGAAGAACAAGTTGCCCTGAACACATCAGGCTATAATTCCCTGTTCTAGTGCCTGCTGAAAATAAATAAATAAATAAATGCAAATTTAAATTAAATATATATATATATATCCTACCAAGCACCGTCCTGCTGATTTGAGCATGCAGAGGACTGGCCTCGCTACCTCAGACCATGTCTCCTCCTGGTGGCCCCAAGACTTCCACACCAGGAAAGCCACAAACTGAGTGTGGGAAAGCCAGAGCAGGATTTTCAGAAGAAATCTGTCCGGATGGTGGGGGAGCCAGGAATGAGTCTCAGCTCTCCAGCTCTTCTACAAAGAATCCCGTAAATAAGTGTTTCAAAATACTTAGACACTGCAGAGATAATTTATCAGAAAGTGAAGCTGTGCAGAGAGTGCTTGCTCATGCAACAGGGAGATTCCCACCTGTTGTGAATGTTCCTCACTTGCACCCTGATACACATGCCAGCTCCATCCAGCCTTGCAGTCAGACAGGACAAAATAGAAAGAGAGACAGACAAGAGATACTGTTATTATCCCTATGCTGAAGGCACTTTACAGGCATTCACTCACCATCTTGCTATGGAGAAAACATTGACAGATAGATGGAAAGGAATTTTAACATAAATGACTTAACTGAACAATCTTATGGCACTATATGATCTATCACAAAAACATCTTCTGAATTTTCCACTACTTTGCAGTTAATTGTTACTCACTAAAGTATTTCAAAAATAAAAATTTACAACATTTTTTTAATTTGTCTTGGATGAACTGACATTAATATACATGCTGTTCTCATGAAATTTAAGCTATTCTTATTCGCATTCAAACTGGGATGTGTGGGAGTTATTTTCGGTATTCTAATAATAAATAAATAAATAAGGAAGAAAGAAAGGTTTCTACCAGTTCTTGAAGTCAATAAGAGCTAAAATGGTAAAAAGACAGGCAGAATTGTGTGAAATCTTCTAGCATTTAATATATTTTTTTAAGGCAAGTGATGATTTTTTTACCCTAAAAAAAAAACTAGCAAGTTTACTGTAGGGAGAAGGCTACGACTTACAGTAATAAAGTCACAAAATTCAAATTATGGAGCTTGTAAAAAGAGGAAATTACCTTTGAACATTAAGTCACAACTGTAAGATGATTAGCATTTCACATTTATTCCTGCACCATTTATATGGCACCACTGGTGTGTGAAGCAGTATACAACAGCAGAGCTGGGGTAAGATGAAAAACTGGTCATTATGCAGAGTCAGTTGAAATGCATGGGCTGATACTCCAAGCTATAAAATAACGTGGGACATATTCTGGATATAGTTTTTAGCCTCATTTATTTGCATCCTCAGCCATGCCCAGTTTAGGCATACGTCAGCCTTTCATAGGCACTCGATGCATATTTTGTGCCAAGACATACATACCTCAGTGTCAGTATCCTGTGCCTATGATCTCCGCTTGTTCAGAAGTTACCACCAAGGCGTGCAATTCATCCACCTTATGGCTGCCTTTCCTCATCAAATTTTTTAATGGGTTTATCATGCAAAAACATTGCTCGGTCTAAAATTAATCTTCAGTACCACAGAAGCCTGAAATGTGATTGTTGTGGGAATTCCTCCAGCTTTGCAGCATTTAAATTCTCAGCCACAATCCCGTGTTAATGTAGAATAGTTATTGTGTCTTGAATAGGTTTGTGCCTACCCAGAACAATGTTAGATTAGAGCGTAACAATTCTGTATCGCCCACCTTCTTGTCACATGCTTTTTTTTTTTTTTTTTTTTTTTAGCAAAATTAAATCCAGCTTTACCTGGTACATACTAATGAGTCTAAGCTCCTTCCATTTACACGTGGGGAGTTTCCTAAGGCTTATGTTACAGGTTGGAAAGCCTATTGTGTGTTCTGTTTAAATGAAACAATGAAAAAAAAGCAGAGCTGAAAAATTAAGTCAAAGAGCTGAAAAAAAAGACAAAACTAAGAAAATTCCTCGGTCCTCCAATTATGAGCTTGCTCATTCAGGCCTTATGCATGGCCAGCAGACTACACACTGATAAAACCAATTTTAGATTATTTAGACTTGAGAAAAAAACTCTGTGAGTTTAGGGAGCCAGCATGAAAATCACTGGCATAATGACAAGATCCAGCAATAAGAAAATTCAATTAAATCATTACACAGAAACATAAGCACTGATGGAATTTTCACAGCTGTAATGAGGCTGGTATGGAGTTCATGACCCATGATGAAGAGTGTTTAACAATGATGGGCCACTGAGTGCCATTATTTATTTGAAGTTCTAAGAGGGAACCCGTCCTGCATTCTGGATGGGTCTAATCAGCACTAACAAATGATAGCCTAAACAAAAGACATCTCTACCTGTTTCAGCCTCCCCTTTACCAGAGGAGAAAAATGATAAAATGAGTTTTGCAGCATTCTCATAAACTGGGAACTAAGACACTGTTGGTGAATCAAGGCTCAGCTCTATCAGCACGTCATGATGATGCTTTAAGGGATGTAGAAGAATGATTATTTTCTGATGACAATCTTTAAGAAAGTTGTCAAAATAGAAGAGAACTGGTGAACTAGGATTAGGGTGTACAAGAGAAAGAGCCACGCACGTGAGAAAAGAAATGGGGCAAGAAACTCCAGAGTTTAGCAGAAATGCATGACCAAATAAATCCAATATATAACTGATGGTGCATTTAATGGGCTGAAACCCAGAGACTCAGACTTAGACTCAACACTGTCAGGCTCTGTTCTTCACAATGTGCAATTGTTGCAGTGTTACCTGTTATAGTTCTGGACCACTACAGCTAAGACTCCCCAAAATTTCTGGTTGTGGTTTAAAAATGAGTCTGGCTCTCAAGCATCAAGTTATTAGAGAGGACTGTTCAGCAGTGTGGATGCAGGGTGCCCCATGGTGCTCAGTAACAGCAGCAAGCAGCCCACCCAGGCATGTCCAGTTCCCTGGTACAGATATAACCAGAAAGTCCTACCTCTGGTGGTCAAATCATAGCTGCTGTACCTGGCCCCATTCCTGCTGCTGAAGGGAGAGGGCAGAAGGGGATGAAGTTGTGTCCCATGCCAACAGTCAAGAGAGTAAGATACTGGCCTCATTTCTTCTGTGCCCAAATCGTGGAGTTCTGGGAGTGTGGTCAGAGCTATTACAAGAAACAAAATAAATATATATATATATAAACAAATATATATATATATTTTCTTTTAAAAAGAAAAATCTGAGAGAGATTATTTGTACAGTTATTTTTTATTTCATTTGTCTGACTTGGATTTCAGATCAGCTCTTTAGAACACAAAGTGCTTTGGACTCCATATGAAGTCCTCCAGTCAGAATATGATTAAGACCAATTTAAACTCCTCCTTGTAGACAAAATCAAATCCAACACCAGGAAGAATCACTTACTTCAGTACTCATGGGAGAAGTGAAACACTATTAAAATAAATGCACAGTGGGTAAACACAGATCCTCACATTCTCTCTCAAATTGCATTTTTAGAGAAATACTTTATTGAGGTTAATGCCGTTCTCAAAGCTGTTGTGGGGAGCTGGGGAGAAAATTATCCTCAGCTTCCAAAAATAGGCTTTATGGCCTTCAGAGGATCTTTTTTGATTTTTGAATTTTTAGTGTCTCCACCTTCATCCCTCTGGCACATGCAGCCAGGACCCTTAGCTGAGTGTTTATTGAACAGGTATATGTTACCCTGCCACATAAATACTGTTATATTGATATTTCCAATGCTAAATAAGCCTTTCCTTGGCTCTTTAAAATTCGCCATGTAATATAATAGTCTGTGCTTGCAGAAAGGTGTTAACTAAAGAGAAGGAGAGAAAGAAAAAAGAGAGGGAGAAAAATGCTTCTGGCAAATTTTCTCATCATCTTCATATTCCTGTAATTATCAACCCAAAAGATAGCAATAAATAAATAAATAAACAAATAAAAATAATAATAATAATAAAAAAAAAGTCCAGAGCAAAACACTTTATCTAACATGTTGAAATAATAAAGGCCTGACTCTGATATTCACATATTCATGGGTATTGGTAAGAGGAAAGTCAGTTCCTCAGTATTCCACACCCTTCTCATGGCAATGCATAATTCAAAAGAGTTGGGACTTAATGACTTGTGGACATTAGCTTTATTCCCTCCCAGAGCCTGATCTTGCCTCTTTCCAATGTTCCCACTTTCATGTCAGCACTCAGTCATGTTCTTTGCATCAGCATCTCTGTTCTCAAGTGTACCCATGCAGAGGACAGTTTGTGCTCAAGACAGCTTGCTCAGTAGGATGCAGTATATTGTGCTGGACCATGTCGTCTCCTCCCTCTTTAATGAGCAGAGAGAAACATCTGTGGAATAAGCCTGATTTTCTGAGGAGCCAGAAGTAATTACTAAGAAGCAAGGCAAGAACAGAGAAAAAAAAGTGGGATAGGTCCAGGAGGGGACATTGGAGAAAAACAAGCCCTGAGTTGCTGTGCTTTTTATAGATGCTGTAGATGTAGAGGGATTGCCATTTAAATGTTTGCCAAAGTAAATCAAATATTTACAAAGGAAATTGCTTCCTTGGGTGGAAAACTGTAGCTTTTCAGAAGCTGTGATGCGCTTACCTGGAGAAAATGGAGAATTTTCTTTACATAATCACACATTATTTGGAGTTAAATCCATCTGGAGAGCAGTCTCCAGTGGTGTTCCCCAGGGGTTGGTGTTGGGGCCCATCCTCTTTAATATCTTTACTGATGACTTGGACAAGAGAATTGAGTGCACCATCAGTATGTTTGTAGATGACAACAAGCTGGGGGGAAGTGTGGATCTGGAAGGGTAGGAAGGCCCTGCAGAGGGACCTGGACAGGATGGGTCGATGGGCAGAGGCCAACAGGATGAGATTTAACATGGCCAGTTGATACCTAATGTCGCTCAGCTTCCAGCGTACACTTTTAAATGAGCTGTTGCCAAAATTATGGGTAACACCAGTAAAACAGGTTGTGTTGCACGATATTCCAATAGGGGGATTTCTGCTTCATCTTACTGCTCTAGAGCAAATTATCTTGCAAGTGTTTGCTGCAATGCCTAATTATACCTGACTGAAAGACTGAAATAAAATAAAATAAAAATAAAAATAAAAATTCCTTGCTAGCAAACATAATCATCTACAAAATTCCAATTGCTATGTTTTTTTATCCACAAAAAGGAATCACACCATTTCAGTCTGAATGTCATTACTGAAAAAAATAGTTCTATGGGAGAAATTCCCAGTGTTTGTTTTGAAACAGACAGACTTTATCGATCCTGCCTCAGTAATATCCCTGCTGCAGACAAACTCTTTAGAAACTGGAAGGCATAATACAGAGGGAATCAAAGGATGATTGCATAAACGTATTTTTCCCATTACCCAGACTGAAAGCTGCTCCCAGAGACATTTTATGAAACTTTCCCACCAACCAGTTAGGTGCAGAATCACCTTGTTTTTGTTGGCGGTGGTTTTTTGTTTCTTTCTTTCTTTCTGTCTGTTTGTGAGAGTTTCTGAATTCGACATAGGAAGGCACACTGGTGTACTTCTTAAAAAAGGCTCAGGTGAAGGGTACTGGAATGTTACCTATACATCCCACTGCTTTCAAGAGCTTGAATAGAAAGTTAAATGTTATTAGGCTTTGGAAAAGAAAGGATTTTCTCCAGCTGTCCTCTGATTCCTTGTAGTTCCAGTTCAGCTCATTTATCGTGTTGTGGAACATGGTAATGGAAACTGTTGTTCATGTGAAAGCTCTGTGAACAGCCGGCATATTTTACGACCATTCCTACTTCAGGGTCATACAATAATTTGTGTGAATTACCATCATAGCTGAAAATCTTCTCTTGTCATTATGAGTTGTCAGATGTTTTGGCTTCTGCCTATAATAGCCTACATAAAGCATGCAGGAGCTGCAAAAAGGACTGGACATTTTTGTCACAATTGGAAAAGTACAAAGGGTACAGTTGCGAGATAATCCGTTTAAAGAGATGAAACCACTGCATAAGTTTAGATTTTGTCAAAATGTGTAACAAGAAAATATTTGATGAAAACTAGAAAGCTATTATTTCCATAACCATAGCAATGGCATTAAGTAGCTGGCAACTATACTTTCAAAGTTGTGTAACGTTTTAAATCAGAGTCACATGCATCTATTCTTGTAATAGCTTGTCTACCCTCCTGTTCCCACGACCTTTATAAACATGATTACTTTCACTCAGCCTGGCACCCCTGCCCCTCCAAGTTGCAGGGTCTGTCCCAGCCCTCCTGAATGTAACAACCTTGACCTCCCTCGGGGCTTCCTGGCACCTCACCTCACCAAACCACAACATCTTCCTACCTGTTAGCCAGCGCTCTCTGCCCATCTACCCCGGCCATAAGCAAAACTACTCCTTCCCAGGTCTGGCTGAGTGGGTCATCCCCACCAGTTCTGGTGCCTCCAGCCATGCCCAGCAGAACTGGGCACCGCTGCCAGCGCCACCCCCCAGCTGCACTGCACCCCTGGTCCTCCTGGCCCAGCCCCTGCCTTGCCCTTGTGCTGCTGGAGTGTCTGCTACCACCTCCCTTGAACCTTTCAGAGCCTGGGCTGAAGAGGTAAGGAATCAGGGCACAGAGTTACTTTTGTGGTTAGTGCCCAGCGATGAAAGTACTATATACGTGTATATAAGTCTACATATGTCTACATATGTGTTGTGCTGCAAAAGTCAAAGTGGTAGCCAGGGGCTCACTACAACATGGAGCATTCCCCATCCCACCCCACAGCCCTGACGCTGCCCAATTCCCACCCCAAGCCACACAGTGTGCTAGCTCAAAGTAAAGATGACGTTCTCCACATGGCTACCAAAGAGGGGTTACCCCAGCATTTGAAAGAGAGAAATTTCAAGAAGAAGAGGCAAAGAACACATCTTACCAATGCTTTTTACACAATGAATAGACATTCTGCACATCATCCCACCCCAGCATTTCCAAAATGGGTAGGCTGGGTCTTTTGACTGAGCATACAGTGTTATCCCACACAGCTTCATGCTGATCTATGGCAGTGCAATAACTATTTTTGAAAAGATTGTTTTATTTTCTTTCTAAATAAAAGCTGCATTCACCATGATTTTTAAATGTTTTATGACTTAAAATACTTTATATTATTACCTCCCAAATAGTGTCATCAAATTTCCTCAAGTGGTGGAGAGGGAAAATATGAAGACCGAAAATTCTGACTGCGCACCAGTAAAGCCCAAATAGTATCGTGCTCCTCCTGATTTTCTTCTTTAATGAAAGTTGAGGAATGTGCCCCAGTTGTACACATGTGAAATCTGCATCTCATTAGTTGACAACCCTCATAAATGTGTCAAAGACTATAACTTGTACAAATGTGCTATGGAAAGACTTCTATAACCATTACAAGATAATGAAGACATTGAGATCTCAGTTAAATCTATTCTAGGAAGATAAAATGAGCCAAAATTAATCTAAACTAAAAAATTTGAAAGCTACGTGTCTTGAAAGTTTGAAAAATGTAACAACCTACAAGCAATGCCCAGACAATCTAACACAATGAATTTTGAATAGCATTTTGATGCCAAGAAAAGGCACAGAGCTTTACTTCAAAATGAAAAATATCCAATTACAGATTTCTGTAAATTCTTGAGCAATAAGAATGGTAATAAGACAAATGAGAGGGGAGGAATGAAAGGGGAAGGAATTCAGCTCTTAGATCTTTATAATACAAAGCTTTGCCTGCAGTTTTTCTGTTCTTACCAGCATTTTTCTGGGGCTTGCATATTTGCTATTTCTCCTGGTTTTGCTCCTTCACCATGACTACTTTGATAGTTTACTTTCTCTGAATTCCCGAATCCTATTGTCTGGGGTTTAAGTGATTCTGTGAAGATGTTATGTGCACTGTACAGCACTTTTTCATCTAGAAAGGTATGCCCCAGTAAAGACTGGGAAGGAATAAAGAACGTGCCTACAGGGCAGTCAGGGCAGCACCCCAGAAGCTTTGTGCCTTTGAAACTCCCCCCAGGGGACGCCAGCTCCCAGCTGCAAGAGATGCTCCAGCAGAAGAGCTGTCTCACTGGGAGCAATCTCACACAATGACGAGACACGAGTTTCCTTACACTACCTTCACATCCCAGCACTTCCAGAAACAACGGTGGGGGTCCCTCTAAAAGCAGCAAAGCCTGCTTGGAAAAAGGCGAGGTGGCCCACCCCCAGGCTGGACTGAATGTCAGGGGGGCTGTGCCTGGAGGCATGAACGTGCCCTACACATTATCACTGTGCTGCCTGGTTCATGGAGTTCAACCTATGACAGTCACAAGCCCCACCTTCACTGCAGTTGTACCTGCCCCTGATTACGGCATGAAACTGCATCAAACAGCAGTCTTTCCTCTCAGCAGCAAAGCGACTAGAGGTACCCTGAGGATACACAACTCCTGAAACTGTTTGATACGAAGTTAATGACGGTATGTAGAGCAGACAATGTTCTATTAGCACCCCACAGGGCTGGCACCAGAGTGATGCATCAAAAATTATTTCTGTCCAAGCCAGCAACTGCATGTGGTAAAATGAACTGGTATGAGGATTATCCCCATACTCAAATAACTCAGACCATGGCACATAGTTGAGGTCTTGGTGCCACATGCACCGAGCATAGCCATCTCCTACTGCTGGCCTACAAACATCGCTGTCATACCACTGCTTTCTCCTCTAATGCTTACACTTACAAATAAACATGCCTCTCCTCTTGCTGCCTCCTACCTGATTCTCTTTGTTAGCTTGAATGTATACTTTCTGAAGTCAGTGAAAGTGTTTCTACTGCAGGAAATGGTCTAAATTCAGACTAACTGTCTGCAAAGTGACTATCTTAGCCAGAGACAAATGCAGTGGAGACAAAGATGCTACAGAAACTACCACAGTCTTAGCTGAGGACAGCTTCCTTATTGTTCACAGTAATGACAGGTCATAGCCATTGTGAAGAAAGGATTAAAAGCTAGCAAGGGGGTTGCAATAGTTCATGAAAATCTCCTCTGAAAACCTAACACCATTAAACCAATAGCAATATAATAAGCCTTGGTAAATCTGTACAAGCTTAGCCAGCCAGAAGGACTCTGAGAAGGATTTTCAGTGTGTGTACTCTCATAAATTAATTGTTGCTTCCTAGGAATAGTATTCCAAAAAGGACAAAAAAGATCTTGACTAAGGAGTTTTATGGTGACCTCATAAACCTCCAAAATAACAATGGCATTATATGAGCTTTTTGTTTTGTTTTGTTTTTCCTTTGGTTAAGTGTGCCACAGAATGGTGATGTGTAAGAATGGAATTATTTTGTCAAGAATAAATCTCTGGAACCACCTCTGAATCTATCCACTTAAGTAGTATTGCATCCATTACAACAGCATTTGAATACCTTCCAGCTACTTGCAACACAAACAACAATCTCCATCTCCTTTCCCACAATAGGATTGTATTCATATTCATTTCTATGCTAGCAAATTTTTGATTTGTATATCTGGTGCATGTCTAGTGAATATCACAGCTTGTCCTGTGTTTCTGGGTAAAACATACAGTAAGTATAATACAAAATAACAAAAGTGAAGTAATCTCTGGTTTGTCTGGCAATATTGTGTGTATGCACATGCCTGGGATATTCAACAAGTAAACATTGAATTTGCTTTTGGAAGTGAGCATTATTTATCACACCAGAATTTCTCTCATTTTGTAGAGGCAGATTATCATCTCTACTCCTGAAGATTTCATGCTACACTGAGTCAACGCTATGTGCACCTCCCTGTAAGATAAACCCTCCAGGAAATACTGGTAGTGAGATTTTGCTTTTCTCAGTCATTTAATAAAAAGTGCTTCATTATTCATTCTATAGAAGTCTCCCTGGAAATCGCAATCTCTCCTTGAACAGAGAGATGCTTCAGCTGTAAATCATAGGATACCAAACTGGGAAGATAAAAACCACAAAGAACATTTAAATTAACAGAGAACGGATGAACAATTCATAATTAATGATTTGGGAATGAATGCCACCTCAATTTATCATCACGTATTTGCAAAGGCGCTACATGCACTTATATGCCTTTTACTGTCTTTACAGGGCAATTACTGAACACTGGTCCAGTTTGTTCCAGTATGACTGATATGGTCAGGTAGTTAGTCCTTCTCTGACCTCTCTGCTAAAAATTGTGCAAAGGATGACATCAGTAATAAATTAAATGCTCATTCTCTTAAAAAGGAAGCAGGAGTTTCAAAGCTTGTGCCTAGGAACTCAGTCTGACTGGCTGCAAATTGTTATAAAATGCTTTGTGGAGTCTCTCTGTGCACAGTTTAAAAACAGATTGATACTATGAATTTGTGTTTGTGAAGACTGCAATTTCACTTCATATACAGAGTTTGTCTACTCTATCTGTTGTTTGTGTTATCTTCTGATTTTATTTTATTTTACTTTATTGTTGGACTAATATTCCCAACGATGGCGATTCAGGGCTAGCAACTATGCAGCGATGCCATCTTTCTGCCAGCATGTGTCACATAACCTGTAACAGAGACTATTCATCACTATCTTTCTCACTCATAAAATCACACATGCAGTGTCTCAGGAGCACAGCAAGGTCCCCCCTCTCCTGGGGTCACTCTGTGCATATCACCTCTGGCCATGTGGTGGGACTGTGCCTGCATACCAGGCCTCCTAAGTGACTTAACACGTACATTGCCAACCACAGCAAGAAGACCCTGAGCATGTCAGCTGGAATAAATACATTTCAACTGTAGCCCTGTGATAGAAAAAAAAAAAAAAAAAAAAAAAAAAAAAAAACAGCTGAGTCTTTAGGAAAGAGAACAGCAGGGAACAGGCTGTGATATCCCAGAGCAATTAGTCCAGCTCACTTTAGGCTCTCTTGCTATCTCCAGGCTACCCCAGGAAAGATGCAGTCAAGATGAACTCCACAGACAGGCTGAACTCTTCTAGTCATTAAATTCTTGTCATCCACCACATGGAAATCTCAAGGGACGAAGAGCTCGTTATGACACTGGCCAGCTTCTTTCCTAAACCTAAACTTCACAAGAGAAGTAACTGAGTGGGGGATCATCTAGTCGGACCTTGGATGGCATGTGAAGACTGGTAAAAGGTTTAATTGACATGAAGTACTTTGGTCTAAGGAGAGAGCACAGGTGAGTCCAGGAGATAAGGCAGCAAGGATAGGACCAGTATAGCATGCCAGGATAGAGACATTGCTGGGAGAGGACATATCATTGCTGCAGGAGGAAGGGGCCCAAGGACAGTTCCAGAGCAAGGAGAAAACTGGAGTAGAGGTAGATGTGAATTCGCTCTGGTTCTGATTTCTTGTGCAAGGTACTGGGAACAGTCATCATTTTTTTTGAAATGCTTACCAAGACTGCATCTGCTTGCTTCATCTTTCACATATTTCTTATAAAGCCACCATCCCCTCACAATCAGAGCTCTGAGAAGGAATAAGCAATTGGCATGTAGGGGGTTCCCAGGGTTGTACCAGAATGATAGATGCACAGAATTTGTACCAGAAGTACCCAGAAGTTCCTTTCTGAGAAAGAGGTCCAGTCTCTGCTTATGAAGTTTATCAAAGACAGCAAGGAAACAATAGCAAAATTATTCAGGTGGCAGAAAGCTTAAAAGCATGCAGGATCAAAAGGAGCCAACCCAGCAGCGGGACATGTACCCAGCTTCTTTAAAACCCTTGCTTCACAGTTAAGATCTTTGCACCCTTCAGGATTCTCAGAATTTGTCTGGGACTTCCAGCCAGAGTATCTCAGTCAAATGTAACCTAGCTGTAACGTGACCCAGAAGCAACACTCGTGGAACAATCAAAAGAAAAAATGTTTGCCTGCAATGTTAAAAAGCCAGTTCCTGTACAAAGATTGATTAATTTAAATTTACTTCCGTATTTTATTTAAATTTTCCAAAAACATCTTGAATTTCCAAAACTAGTCTCTATCAATGTTTGCCATACCCTAAAGTTATCAGTCAACTCATATTAAGTTTGAACCCAGGCAGAACTGAGAAGAGAAAATGAAGTGAAGCCTTCAGAATGAGATGCCCTGTAGAGAGAGATTCGTGTCTCCCAAACCAGCAGTAACTACATGCTGCATGTAAGCCATTTATCTGGGTTTGCATGCAGCTGGGTTCTCCTGAAGAAGCACATTTTTCTGACTCGGGAATTTTCCATGGAGAAAATCTCCAGAATATGTCCACTTTTCTGGGATTTCTGGACCGGCGTGTGGGAGGAAGTTCCAGAGGTTTTGTACCATGTGCATAACCCAACACAGCCATACCTGCTCAGCAAGATCCAGAACCAGACAGGGCTGCTGGAAAAAATAATATATTTGATGTAGAACAAACCTCATATGTCCAATGTGTCTTGTTTTTTTCTATATATAAGCAAATCCCCATAAACAGTGGATCCTACCATTCTCAATAACAGAGATCTTGCTTCATATTTAACATACGATGTATAAGCACATAATTCTGTCTGATATTTCCAAGATTAAAATTACATTGCTCCAGCCCAAAAGCAGAAATCAGCTTCCTATATATCACCAACAGTCAGATCTTATGGGTGAGAACTGAGAATAAATTGGAGGAGAGGCCTACATGACACCTCCCTCAGTCTTCTCGCAAATTTTATTGAGGAAAGTTGCTTCCCTTCTTATGCCCCCATAGGGAACAAGCTACACTGAGAACATTAACAAATATTTCCATGAAAACTTCAATCAACAAGAGCATTCTTACTGAACTAACATGATGGAGGTAATTACACAGAGAAACTGGGTCCAACTGATGATCAGACAAAATAAACAAGCTGTTGATGCTCAAAATATTCAAAGTTTATGAACCCCCCTAACACTTTTCTCATAATTACTCACTCCTACTGAAACAAACACGTTATTTGTTTCCCTAAATTTCCAGTCAGTTTGCTTGTCTGTTGTTTTTTTTTTTTTCTTTCTTTTTTTTTTTTTCTTTTTTTATAAATTTAAGTTGGCCAAAATATTTGTGTCTGGAGCATTGCAATACCACTGGCAAAGCTAACCAAAAGACTCGCCAAGTAACGTCTGTGGAATCATACAAGCACTGGAATGAAAAATGAAATGCTGATGTTGGTCTATAAACTGGGGTCAGGCTTTCATGGTCAGCAAGAGGTAAACGGTTTGTTTGTTCTCCTGGGGGTGACTATTAAGCCTTGGAGGTTTTGAAAGGAATTAAACACACATCTTTCATTTTCTAAGAAAGTGATGTGCTCAGCGGGCCCTTCTATAATCAGAGGGCGCACATTCATCATGACTTCTCATTGCCACCTAAAAAAAAGAGTGAGACATCATTTTCTGAGAGAATAGCTGCAGGTAAAGATGTCTTCACATCGTGGTTTCCCCACCTTCTTGCCTACCCTTGAATACCCAGCAGAAATACCTAAGCTTATTTCTGAACTCTAAGGTCAATGGGAGCAGCCATTCCAGAGATCTTAGCTCAGAGATCTGTGCTCTTCCCTGAGCATAAAGGGAGCATGGGCTCTTCATCTGGAAGCATAAAGTTGGTAGAACGAACCCAGGTCCCAGCACAAATATTTTTCAGATAACTCTTCTGGAGCACCCAGCTCTCCCCCTGGGTTGAACAGAAAACCTCAGACATGGCTTTCAGCTTCGGATCCTGTCTTGTGAATTAAGCATCTTGAAGTCATGCACTTATGTACTTTTCTACTACCTTTTTTTTTAATTCTTCTCAGTGTTAATCTAGTCCTGAGTCAGTTTTAAGTTTCACAGACTTAATTTGACCCTAAAGAACTAAAAAGCCATGCGTAGTTCCTGGACCAGAAGAGACTTGTGAACAGTTCAGATGTGTTTCTGCCATCAGAGCCATGCCGCTCAGTAAGTTTGTACTGGCTCCACAGCTGGTGGTCATCTAAATCCTTGGCTGCTGAAAGAAGCAGCTGAGACTGACTTCTCAGGGTGGCTGGGTCAATCCACCTGTGCACCAAGCTCAGCTCTGACCCAGGATCGAGCCATTGCCATCTCCTGCCTTTGTATCCAGAACTTTCTGCAGCTCTCTGAGCAGTGCAATAGGCAACTCATCACTCTCAGCTATGTGGAGATTAAGCAATACACTTGCAGGATCAGGCAGCCTCCCCCTATTTGGGACAGGTCACCATCAGCACACACCTAATCTATATTCTGCATGGCTCTTCAGTGCACTTCTCGTCTCAGTTCAAAGCAACTGCAACTAAAGCTTTTATAACAGATGACAGAGACAACACAGAGAAAGCCTTTTGCTTCCTCTAAGCCCTCTTTTAGCAGAAAGATCGGTCAGCAAGCTGTGGTCTGTCTCAGGATGCAGGTGTGGCTATGGATATGATTATTTTCACCTACTGCACTGGGCACAGACATTTGCATTTGTGGAAATTCAAAAGGTCATAGAAACAGCATCAGTGAGGCATCTGCAGTAACAATTGAAAGAGAGCTACGGCTTACAAAGAGACAGCTTTAAGAGTTGTGGGCATAACAGGTAGGTACAAAAAATAAGAGAAATATTAAAAAAAATAAATTAAAAAAATGATGGAGGGCAATGCTAATAAATGAAGCAGTTAAAAGGACTGACAAGTATGTAACTGAGTGATTTTAACTGAGGCTCAGGTTGGAAATGAGGAGACATTTCTTCTCAGAAAGAGCAGTCAGGCACTGGAATGGGTTGCCCAGGGAGGTGGTGGCATCACTGTCCCTGGGAGTGTTTAAGGAAAGGCTGAACGTGGTGCTTAGGGACATGGTTAAGTGGGACATGGTTTAACCTGTAGTCAATCAAAGTTGACCTTCTATTTGAAAGATGATTTTTAAGCTTATGCAGAAATTAACACAAACAAAATAGTGAACAAACCTGATCCCAAGTCACAGGATTTGCACTCTTTCTATACAAAATGTCTATCAGGTGGAATTTTTATATCCATACCTCTTAGGCAATTCATGATATTTCAGAGATCGATGAAGGAATTCGGTATACAAATAAAAGCGCACACACATACACACACACAAAAAAAAGTTTGTTTTGGGAAGTCATCTGTATCCCTCATACGCAATGTTTGTCAAAAGAGGGGAAAAAATACTATTAAAATGATGAATGTTGTTTAAACATCATTGGTCAAAAATCATTTAGAAAGTATTATACCACATATTACTGAGTAGATAAAGTATTAGGTTGGGACATTAACTTGACATCATGAGTTTTGTGGGCTACATGCTGATAATTATGGGGTTTACTTCAGTATTCTTATGTGAGTGTTCCATATGCATTTGGGAATCATTTGGGGCTTAGTAATGTTATAAAAGTAGAAGGTGAAGGGTAATCATGAAGCCAGGTATAGTGCTGGCTTGTCCTACATGCAGTTTGACTCAACACTCCTTCTCAGGGCCACATTCAGGCATTAGTAGTTTGTATCAAATACACACTTTGTCAGCCAGGAGAACTGCTGGTGGGGTGGGAGCCACTCTGCCTGCACAGAACGCAGTACCATGAAATCACAGAATGGTTTGGGCTGGAAGGGACCTTAAAGCCCATCAGGTTCCACCCCTGCTGCCCTGGGCAGCGACACCTCCCACTGGACCAGGCTGCCCAAAGCCCCATCCAGCCTGGCCTTGAGCACCTCCAGGGATGGGGCAGCCACAGCTTCTCTGGGCAGCCTGGGACAGGGCCTCACCACCCTCTGAGGGAAGAATTTGTTCCTTATATCCAATCTAAATCTTCCCCCTTTCAGTTTACAGCATAAAACAGACTTGGTGCCTTCTCTCACCACTGTGGTCGCAGCCTTTTGGCTATACAACTCTGCCCTGCTCTGGTCAAGGCACTGAGTCTCTCCTTAGATAAATGAACCAAAACCTGGCCCACATCTTCTGATGGTTTCACTGTCTCCATCCTTACTGTGGCCTCTTCACGTGTTGCCTGCTGACTGCAGGCATTTACACAGAATCACAGAATGGCCAAGGTTGGAAGGGCCCTCTGAAGATCACCTAGCCCGACCACCCTGCTGAGCAGGATCACCCAGAGCACATCGTGCAGGATGACATCCAGGCAGGTTTTGAATATCTCCAGAGAAGGAGACTCCACAACCTCTCTGGGCAACCTGTCCCTGTGCCCTGTCACCCTCACAGTAAAGAAATGCCCCCTCATGTTCAGCCCGAACCTCCTGTGCTGAAGCATGTCTGACATTATTTGAGAGTTTTCTGGGTGAAAAATAAGTGATAACAAATGTGAAATAATTCCCATTTCTTTTTTTTTTCTATATAACAGAAACAGCACGTTGTCCTTGTACTTCCTAATTAAAAACTTTAGATGCTGCTCTTGTATAATAATGGCAAAATTAACAAAGATATAAAATAGGTTCAGTGACTAAAGACCAACAGGATAAAATTAAAAGACAAGAAGACAATGTATCATTATAATGTTTTATTGTGTGTGTATACTGCATAAAATTAACACATAAAATCCTTATCTAAATCATCATAAGCTGCTATGCCAAATGTTCCACTGTTAAGCCTCTGGAAATAGAAATTAATTGAGCGCTCAACCCTTAGGGTGTTTTTTTTTTCATTTTTCAGGCTCTGAAAATCTAGATGGCACAAGGTCCCTTTGTTAGCCTTCAAGAAAAAGAGGGACTTCGTGCCATCTGAGAGCTAAGAGAAGACAGAATATTTTAGCGAGACAGAGCTACTTGTCAGGCCTATTTGGCAGAATTTTTGCTTCTCCTGAGCAACCAGTTCAGACCCCAGCACTGCTGTTTGAAGCAGAGGTTTGCGCATTACTATTTTACAATGCTGCCATCTATTGGCTTAGGTGGGGGGTTATGTTTTATACACAGAGTTAATAACTTTTTGCATTTTTAAATGCTTTCTCAATGGTTTTTATGTGGCTAAACATACACAGCTGTGATAACAGTACCCCATGAGAATTGCTTCAGGTTTCCTTGAAAGTCACTGGAAGAAATAAAGATTTCTGGGGTGTGTTTCATTCCCAAAGTAGATATCCAACAGACATCAGATATAAACAGTACCCAAAAAGCATTAGAGTGTTCTACCAATGTCCATAATGGGATCTCAAGAGTGACCAGCTCAGGTGTAGACATCACTGTCATGCTGTACATGTAGAAAGACAGCAAAGGGAATAGTAGCCCATAATCCAGTGGGGAAAGTCTTCAGAGGTGCTGCCAAATTTTAATTCATATTATATGAATATAGATGTGAAAATATTTTTATTTTATTTGGCAGTTAGACTGTCTCAATGATGCTTCTGCCTCTCTCCCCTGTCCTGCCTATATAGCCTGTTCCTTTCCCTTCTCAGAAAGTTTGAGCTAAGTAAAAGAAATCTCACATGTAGTTTCCTTCACACAGACACACACCAGAAAGGGGCATCAAATTTTCCTAGAAATGTTAAGAATTTCATATTGAGATTACACAAGAGCTAGACCCAAGTAAGTTTTGTTTTAATCCAGAAATAGAATTTGCATTATAGTTGAAAATCTGCTGCAAATAAAGCAATGTTAAATATGATTTTGTCTTATCAAAGGACAAACAGACAATAATGTAAGTGCTTTAACTGGTTAATGATTAGTCAAGAGCTTTAGGGGTGACTTATTTTGGGTTACCCCTAACTTAGTAGAGCAACACTAAAGCAACAGTTTTTGCAAAGTAATGGTCCGCATATGGATTTGCAGCAGTTTAACCCAACCACATATTTGGGTGTTACAGATGTATACTCCTTGAACAGTTGTGCAAGAAAAAGAGGTCAGCACCTAGCTTCCAACTTCTTATCATCGCCCCCCTGTGCTGGAGACTACCACCCTTTCAGATTTGATGACTACAGTACTCTTATAGTCTTTTATAAGTGGTTAAGTATGTTGCAGATTTAAGCTATTTACATTTTTAACAAATCCCAAGTCGCTGTACCCCTTTTTTTCTAAAAGAATTAATTAATTAATTGGTCAGTTAATGAATCGGAGTATCTGGCAAATGTTCTCTAAGATGCTTAAACATGCAAATTGCAAATGCTGCTCCTTATGAGGTAATTGCCCTGCTCTCATAGCTGTTCTACTCTGGCATTTCATTTTCCTGTCAGGCAATCCTAATTTTCAGTCCAGTTCCCAGCTAATGCTCAACCATTGGGGCGACACTGAAAACTGAAAGGAACATAGCCATGGAAGAAAGCTCAAGAGGGTCCTGCTGTGTTGTGCAACACCACTGATAAAACTGTTAAGTATGAGCAAACCTACCCTGTAATGTCTCTGGTCCCAGACCTGGGAGGGAAGAGGTCATGCTGGAGTCAACAGAAGCCACCCTTTCTTCACCTGTGCTAGCTTTGGGAAAGAAACTGCAGGGGTGTGCACTTCATTCTAGACCCAGTTTACATGAAAGTTTACATCTTTCATGTTTCATGGGTGTAAAATAAAAAGATTTAAGAACCAAGAATGAAGAATTAACACAAGATCTTCAATTCTGTTGTGTTGTGTGAGGGACTGTGTAAGGGGGTTGCCTTTTTAAGCAAACCTTTCTGCTAAAGGCTTCCTTCTCTGATAAAAGGCAAACTTTAAATCAATGAAAAATATACACAGGCTTCCAAAGTAAACAGCTCTTAAAACAGCAGATATTTTGTGAAGTGACAGACTCAGAAGCGATCCATTGACAATGAGGTGAAGCAAGAAG
This sequence comes from Aythya fuligula, assembly GCF_009819795.1. Classification (NCBI taxonomy): domain Eukaryota; kingdom Metazoa; phylum Chordata; class Aves; order Anseriformes; family Anatidae; genus Aythya; species Aythya fuligula. The sequence continues at coordinate 128,701,808 of NC_045559.1, forward strand.
AAAGAAATCAGTCTTCAGCAGGCAGATCTCCCACTGCTCACAAAACGTATGTAATTAGAGGTTTATTTAATATGATATCCATGTAGGTCCCATAAGACAGATAACTTTTAAAGTGCTTCCACACAGAATAACTGTGCAGTTGTAAAGATACTTAAGTAAGGTAGGTAGATGGAGTAAGTAAGAAGTGGTGAAATTAAGAGAAAATATGTCTTGTAACAAGTAATACTATCTCCCCCCCAACATAAATAAATAAATAAATAAATAAATAAATGGACTTCTAAACTGAAATATTACAAAACTAAAAGAAGCAATACAATCACTTTTTTTTTTAAATGTACACAGCAGCATTCGTAATATGTTACTTGAAGTCTCTGGTTGAGCTTGACAACCTGAATAAAAACAGCACAGATGCCATATCTTCGTGAAATTTGCCCTGATGATGCCTTTCTTCCACACAACATACAAAAATTCAGCAGTAATACATGCTTTTGCTTAAATGTATGTAACAAGATGGCAGAGTCAAGTACAGCTGGTATGTAACAAGATGGCCAGTGGCAGTGGTGCAAAGTCTAGTTTGTCGAGAGTCCTGGTAGACACAAAGTTGAACATGAGCCAACAATGTGCCCTTGACACTAAGTAGGCTAATGGTATTATGGGCTCTATTAGGCAAAAGATCACCAGTAGGTCAAGAGAGGTGATCCTTCCCCTCTCCTCAGTGTTGATGAGGTGGCACCTGGAACTTCTGAGCTCCACTTCTGAGCTCTCCATTACAAGAAAGACTTGGGCCTACTGGAAGGATTCCAAGTGAGGACCACCAAGATGGTCAAGGTACCTGTAGTACCTCTTCTCCTGGTACCTCCTTTCTTCAGTGTAAGGGCAGTGAGGCACTGGAGCAGATTGCACAGAGAAGCAGGGATGCGCTATCCCTGGAGGTGTTCAAGGCCAGGCTGGATGGGGCCTTGGCCAGCCTGATCTAGTGGGTGGCATCCCTGTCAATGGAAGGGTGTTGAAGTTAGATGAGCCTTAAGGTCCCTTCCAACCCAAGGCATTCTATGAGGAAATGCTAAGAAGGCCTCAGATTGCTCAGCTTGGAGGAGACTCAGGGGGGAGCTTATCAAGGTCTATAAATACCTGAAGGGAGGGTGCAAAGGAGAAGGAGGCAGACTCTTTTTTCAATATTGCCCAGTGCCAGGACAAGAGGCAACAGGTTCAAACTGGAACACGAGAGGCTCCATATGATCATCAGGAAGTACTTATTTATTGTGAGAGTGACTGAGCGCTGGCATGGGGTCACCTAAAGAGGCTGCAGGGTCTCCCTCCTTGAAGATTGTCAAAAGCCACCTGGGCATCCTGTTCTGGATGTCCCTGCTTGAGCAGGGGGTTGGACCAGGTGGCCTGCAGAGGTTTCTACCAGCCTCAGCCATCCTGTGCTTGTGTGATCCTGTGATTTTTACTGCACCCACTGAGCATCCAGTAATTCGCTAAGGGAATTCCTAAGCTGGAAGTGTACCTTTATGACGAATAGATATCCCATATATGACTTCCCCAATATCTTTTTTTACCTAGTTGACTCTCCAAGTTAACCTCAATGTTCTGCAGTCTGCAACTTTCACCCATCAGTTTGCCATGTGCGAAAACATGCACCCCCTGACACAACAGGCTGTGAGCAGGCTGCTGACATGCCATCCTATGAAAATCACAGCATCACAGAATGGTTAGGGTTGGAAGGGACCTTAAAGATCATCCTGTTCCAAGCCCCCTGCCATGGGCAGGGACACTTCCCACCAGCCCAGGTTGCCCAAAGCCCCATCCAGCCTGGCCTTGAGCACCTCCAGGGATGGGGCACCCACAGCTTCTCTGGGCAGCCTGTGCCAGTGCCTCACCACCCTCTGAGTGAAGAATTTCTTCTGAATATTTAATCTAAATCTCCCTCTTTTAGTTAAAAACCGTTCCACCATGTCCTATCACTATCTGTTAATGTAAAAAGCCACATTTTTTAAAAGGACGAGGGCAGGAGGCTGCACTGGGACGACCCCATCCCGCAGCGAGCCTGCCGGGGGGCCATGGCCGCCGTCTCTCGGCGGCCCCACAAGATGGCGCCGCGGCCCCGGCGAGGGGCCGAGCGGAAGCCTCCGGAGGAAGCTCTGCTGGCCGCGCCGCGCCGCCCTTGGCTTCCATCGCCCCAGAAGGGAGCGAGGAGACACCGGAGGCGGCTCCCTTGGGCTCCCCTCGCCGCCGGACCCCCGGGGTGCCCGGGTGGGTGCGGGGATGGCGGTGCTGCTGCGCAGGCTGCGGCCGAAGCCTCGCCCCCGCGCCGGGGCTGCCGCAGGAGGGACGGGCTGGGGGAGAGCGGTGGCGTTAGGGGGGGAGCGAGCAGGTCGGGAGGGAATTAGGTTTGCTTTCAGAGCTTGGTGCCTCGTGGGGGGCGGGCGAAGGGTGTTTATTGCACCCGGATGGCCGTGCGGGGTTGGGGCTTTTCCCCTCCTTGCCTCCGCAAAATGTCGGCCTAAGGCCGGCGGGGTGGGCGCCGCGCCCTGGCAGCCCCCCGGCCCCCTCGTGTGGCAGGGTCGAGGCTGCTCTCGGCCGGGCTTTGGGGAGGGGGTAACGCTGAAAGAGTGAGCTTGGGCCCCTCGTGTGTGAGAGCAGGACATGGGGTTTGCGATTAAAAGCTATAAGGTTTCACCCACTAAGCTGGCAAAGTCATGTGAAACAAAAGCCAACTGGCACTAGTGGCTTTTGCACGGCCTTTAGCGCTTCACTTGACCTCTTACTCTGCCCAAACAGCTTCAGGGTTTGTGTCTTGGGTCTCTAAGAATATTTACCATCTTTTAGGAAACAGCATAGGATTACTCTCTTGGGTAAAAAGTGTCATTATATATACCCTAAAGTTTGATCAGCATGCCTCAATTACAGGTGTAGTGTTTAAACAGCAATAGCCCTTGCAGTGAACATAATTTTGCCTTACGTGTAGTTTGTTTCCCTTCTGTTTGCAGGAAATATCACTGCTGGTGTAAGGATATTGGTGTGAAGGCATCCTAGTGATAGGTAGGTCTTCACAGCTCAGCTGCCTTTCCTGCCTGAGCTATGATTGAATCCTGAGTGCCAGACCGATCTTGTGTTTACGGCCATTCACAAACAAGAATTCAGTGGAAGCTGTTGGGAATTTTTACTGGTTTCGAGGGAAATATTTGTACAGCCAACTGTCTTACCAATCACAGGCTTACGTTTTTATGACTGTAACTAGGGCACTTTGGTATTGAAGTTAACATCATACACCAGCGATGCACAGTATTAATCTGAAGCACAGCACCAAAACACTGTTCAGACAGTTCCCTTCCTGGTGGTAATTCTGTACTAGGAGTAACCATTAGAAATAAAAAATGAATTAGGTGTTTGTGGAAAGATGCACACTACTGGTATTGCTAGATGGCTTGCTTTTCTTACTGAACTCATGGAATATTTTCCAAGAGTTTGAAGTCGGTGAGTTTGATGCACAGATTGATGTTTAACACATTAAATTATGAAAATTACAGCCACGGGATGTCATGGAAACCTGAGTTCAGAGAAGTGACATCTTGGCTTTAAATACCAAAACCATTTGGAAGCTTAAAAAGTATCTGAACCACTACTTTCAGAAATCAAGCTAAATGGATAAATGTAGCTGGAAAAGTACTTCCTGTGCGCATTCTCTGTTCTTCTGAGTATCTCTTACTACCTGTTGCCAGAAACTAGCTACTGAGTTAGGGAGATCTCTGGTCTGATTGAAGAAGGCATTTCTCACAGTCTGAAGGAACAGAGACACGAGCAGCAGGGGGCACGAGATGTGATCTGCTGTGTGTCTGTTGTTTTGGGCGCTTCTGATGTAAACAAAGTTTTCTTTTTGAGGAAAGCTTCATATATATTTTTTTGAAGTCTTCATGTTGTGTTTATCAAAAGCTCACCTTTCTTTAATAATATCTTATATTCTTATTTCAATACCATGGAACAGTTTAATTAATTTTCTGCTCATTGGTGTTCTGCGTAAAGTCAAAACCTCTTCAATCCCGCATTCATAGGTCTTTTTGAGCTGTACCTGTAGCTAGCAATATGGCAGCCATGTGGCAGCACTATATCCAACACACCAGAAGATGGCTTTGCTCCCATCGTATGTGTTGTATTACCAAGTCTCACAATACGACTCTCACAACTTCTGTTAACTCCAATCAAATTTAATGCTGATATTGCTTTGATCAGATATATTTACTTCCATTAATGCATACTTCCCTGAAGAGGACGGGCATGTTTTGATTAAAGACAATATATCTGTATTTAATTATCAGCGGGGAAATATTCCAAAACTGAGAAAAGGAAGTAATAAAACTTATCAAAAAACTTTTTCATCATTAATAATCAGTATAGACAAACAGATATCTTCATCATTTTAAACTATACATTTGCTGACACGTTTCATATGTGTAGTTGCTTTCATATTTTATTTTTAAACGTATGAATTACAGAAGTAGAGCTATCACATTTAGTTTCTGCTTGTCATATTTCATATCTTATGTAGTTTGTTTTCAAAGACTAATTCAGCTGGAAACAAACTCATTCTTTAATTTAGAGTTGCAGCTTGCAGCACTGTTACACTGTTTTATATTTCTAGTCATGCTTCATAAATAATTTATGAAAAAAAGTAAAGTTTCTGTGTTTGGCAAAGCAGGCTTTTCGTATTTGGTAAACTAACAGAGTCAAATAATTTCACCAAGGTTTTTCCCTCTTTCCACCTTCCCCTTCAGAGAGTGTATGTACAAGATATGTATTAAAAGTAATGTATCACACTTCACCACTTACTGCTTTAAAAAGTGTATTTACGTTAACCTCTGAACCTGATTTTTATTTATTCTGAAGCTAGTTCAAAGAATCTTTTTGCAATATAGGAGGAAATAGAGTGATCATGAATGCATACCTATTTTTTCTGAAGTAGAAAATGGAAGAATTGGCTATCACGGGTTTCAGATGTTAAGCGTGAGGAAAAGACATTTATGGTGACCTTGACAATGTCCAGATGTGTATGGAAAAGGGACAGAAGGTACACATGTAAGTCATGAGAGTGGAGCTAAAAGTTTTGAAGAGAGTTAGGTAGCATGGGAAATGAGGTGTTTGAGATGAACAAAGAGGGACAGCCCACAAAGCTTATATGTAGGTGCAGGTTTTGAGTTACAAGTCACTGCAGTGTTTTACAGCGATCTCAGCTCTGAGTCCTATTCTTCCTCTTCCAAGCAGGCAGGAGGGAATACAATTAATTTACACATCTTGGTTGCCTAATGCCTCAATCCTTTTCTTGTATCAGTCGTTCCATTGATCGCAATGAGACTGCTCATGTATGTAGGGTTTCTTGTCGGTGTAACCGTGGGTTTATGGGTTTGAGCTTGGTGTGTACTGTGCAAAGGACAATAATTTGTCTTTGTGGTAGCTTCATGATTTAAATTTTTTTTTCAATGTAGCTCATCCTCATTTTCCTTTCATTCAGTATAACTTGTCTTAAGAAGCAAAAAGTTGCTGTTTCAACAGGAGCATTAAATGTGAGACAGCACAAGTGGTCTATGTCCTGTATTCACATGCATTTTGAAAAATTCTAGTTTTATGCAGGTATAAATCTGCAACAGTTGTAAGTAAGCACTGTCTTGACCATGTCTTAGGAGTGGCAGTGATGGTTTAGTCTGCTGGGTCCATTACCTTTCACAGGCACTCACATAACATCAATTTCGAGTTGTGGGTAACAGTACTGGGAGAAATGTGGATGAAGCAGCTAATGTAATAAAACAATTCTCAGGTAGCGAGGTAATTTGGAATATTTCTCAGTGATTCATGCTGGCAAATCACATTGAAAATGATGATTATTACAAATCCTGCCGACTGGTTACAGAAATCTTGGTCATGCCCTTGATCTTTCCCATCCTCCCCTTACCCTCGCTTTTCTTTCTTCTGCCAATTGGCCCTATTCCTTTCACTTTTTCCTCACATTTGAAAATGTGATTGCAACCTGACTTGGTTTGTTTCCTTTCTGTGAGGCATCATCAGGTGTCTGAAGAAAAAGAAAGTGAAAGAAAGGATTATATGCAGTTATAAGTGCACCATAAGTTACCAGAAAATGTAGTACTTAAGTAGAGTTAAGATGGGTTTAAGCGTTTTGTGGTAACTGCTATTTCTACAGATGTCCCCGTGCAAATGCTGCTAAAAAGCAAGAACGCTGTGTTTCATTTAAGCTTTTGTTTGCTTGTTTGTTTGTTTTGCATTTAATTTAGAAAATAAAGGTTTAATAAAAAAATAAAAGCATTCAGTCCCAGCATTTAGGCTGTGTTGTGGTAGAAGGCTCCCCTATTCTGGGTTGGGCTTTCTAAGGAATGTTGTTGTTTTTTTTAACTGGCTAATAAAAAACTATGAATAAGAGACTTTGGCTAGCCACAACAGAGAAGAGATATTTAATAGCTATAGGCCAGACTCAAGTTTAACAAAAATATATTCAGTACTTGTGACCTTGCATGCTTCTGTGAATTAAAAAACTGCTATTTTATTTTCTAGTTCACTTTGAGCACCAGAACAAACTCCACGAGAGATGGTAAGCAGTCTATGGGTGTCTGTATGGTAGCTTAGTCGTGTTTTATATATAAAATGCATATAAACACTTCTATTGAACTGTCAATACAGACATGTAAAAATTAGATATGAAAGTACCTAAATTGCTTTGAAATAGAATTCAGATTACAACAGCGAGCGATTTGTCTACTCCTTGTAAGAAAGACTCCAGAGACGTAACAGGAAAATAACAGAAGACTCTGATCATTTGCCTTAGATTTATAGCTTTTGTTTGCTTGAGGAAATCTCTTATTTCCATTTATTCTGCAGCTGAAAAAGCACAGACATAGACCTAAGTTGGACTTTGAAGTGTTCCTTTCCCTTTTCCACCCCACGGTAAAACATTTCTGTAGTTTCTTTTTTAACAGATGGATTTTTAAAATTCAAATGTAAAAGGGTTTTTTTTAAGGGTCACTTTCAACAAAAAAAAAAGCCACAAAAAGTATTTGGACAGGCATCAACATCACAGTTCTGTCTACATGAACTGGCTTTTTGTCTTCCTTTCCCCTAAATTAACAACTGGAGCTAGTCAGCCAGCTGGATTCCAGAGCTCTCAGTAAAGTCACCAAGGGCCTTTTTAGAAACATTTAAGAACTGGAGATAATTTTTGAGCTTTAAAAGAATATATTGTCATCTTTGGAATTATATAGAATATGCAGCTTGACAGATCTACAATGTTTAAAAACTGGTTTTGTTTTTTTTTTAAAGTAGTGTACAAAATAAAATGTTCCGAAAGTAACCTGTGAATCTGTCAGACTGGACAACAGAATGTTCTCATCTGGCTGCTGAAGGATGAGGAGTCAGTGTGACATTCTTAAGCAAAATAAGAATGATAAATACATATTTTTTTAAATTGTATATCTAGCTTTTAGGTCATTGGATGATTAAGAGTGAAGAAATTCCATATGGAAGGCAGATGCTTCTGTTGCACCCACTCGTTTTAGGAATAAATCTTCTGAAATGAAGGCTTGCAGCAGAGCAATGTTAGACCAAGAGGAGAATCAGAGCTATGAAGTTTCACGTCCATGAATTGTTGCTTTCCAAGAAGATCATTTGTCTGGGCTTTTCAATCAGATAGCTGGACCCTCTATCCCTTCACAAATAGGGTGCAATTTTTGACAAGAAGTTACTAAGGAATGCAAGTTTATTTTTTTTTTCTTTATGGACTCTCTTAGCAGGGGATCTTTTGTTCATGAAAGCACTTACCAATGACCTAAAAAGGTAGCATTGATGGACCTCTAGTGGAGTAATGAGCTTGATTTTGAAGGAGAGGGAAGAAAGAAGGGAAACATAGCAGGTTATTGGTCATTTTGGTGGGGTTTTTCTTGTACTAATAATTATTTCTCCAAGTTGACTAGCATTTACATTATCGCCTGAGAACCAGAAAATGAAAACAAGTGTAAATAAATGAAATTAACCTTGCTTTGTATTGTTAGCATTAAATGCAAAGTAGTTCTTTGGGGTTTTGTTTGTTTGTTTGTTTCTGTTTTGTTGGGGATGTTTTTTTCCCAGAAGGTAATTCTTTTAAGGCTGTGGAATTGTGTCAGTGCAGATCAAGAAAAGAGATTTAAAGAAAATTTTCTTTCTTGTATGTCTTTTTTTTTTAAAAAAAAAAAAAAAAAAAAAAAAACCATTAATAAAGGGCTGTAAATGTCACATTCATTTCTGAAAACCTCTGCTAATCTTGCCATAGGTTGAGCATTTGCCAAGACATGGTTTAATTAAAATTCTCCTGATTTAACAGGCATTCAGTTTTGCAAAGAAAAAAAGATTTTCTGTGGAAATTCAGTTGGGGGTGGGGGAGAATGTAGTTTGTTTTACTTGTTCTAGATGCTGGGTTATTATATAGTCTTCTTTTAATAGCCTCTGTTATCTCCTCATTTTGACAGTAGGATGACGAGGGGGGTGAAATGGCCTGTATGAAGGGAGCTTAAGGCTAGAAGGACTGTGGGGCTTTTTAGCTGCTGATGAAATATGAACAGAGTAAAACCATGTTTTTTCAGGAAAACTCAGATTAGCTGGAAGACAGGAGAAGGTGTGTTGCAATATGTTTCACTCTATAGAACTATTTTTTTCCAGGCACTTTATCAGTGGTACTTTGTTACCCCTTTTCATATGTTGGTTGCTGATGAATACAAAAGGGAGATTTACTGGCAGCTGGCAGTTGGCTAAATGCAGTCTTGTTTTTGATCAAGGCCACGATGGATATATGAACTTGGCTGAATTGCCATCTGACCTTTTCTGAGAAACTTATTTTGGCAGGCAGATGGAGGAAATATGTTACTGGATAAAATGAATGCCTTTGTTTAATATGGAGGAATTTTAATCTCTTGTGTTTTCTGTCTGCGGATTTGGGAATCAGGTGTAGGTTGTAATACATACACCTTGGAATGATTCGGTTCTTACAACTCAGGGAAGGGTGAAAGGAGATGTGGAATATACCTACACAGCATTTTCCCTAAAAAGAACCCGCTTCCACCACAGCGGTACAAACACTTTGGGAGGGGGGAACCTCCTGCATGGTACAGCTTCTCTGTTGCTGATTTTTCATTGGTAGATGTGATGATTTAAAAAAAAATCTCTTATAAAAATAAGAAAGTGTATTGCACTAGTACTGTGGTAATACTTCTCCTTTTCTATTAGCTATATATATGTGTTTTGTTTTTTTTTTTTGTATTAAAAAAATGACTGATGATTAAAATGCAAGCTTAAGGCTTGCTTTTGCAGTTTCTCTTCTCTCCATTGCTGTTTTCCTTTTTTATGTCTGTGTGTCTCCCTTCCTGTGTGGATGCAGGAGGAAAAGGAGCCATGGTATTACCAGCAAGTGTACGCCAGGTACTGGAAGCACTACGACTTAGCCATGCGCTGGATGCGTAGGCATCAGAAAGCCTACAGGAAAGCCATGGAGTCCTTCTACTACCTACCATGGCCTCCTTCTCCAGCTTCTCCAAGCAGCCGCTACTCAGATTGGGATGGGAACGACTCCCCACGTACCCACGACTATTTTTCCAGCGATAAGCCTCATAGCAGAGCTCAGCACCATGGCAGAGCTCAGCAGTACGCAGATGCCCACCCAGAAATGGAGGATGCTGACAGGGACTCTGAAATGGAGGAGGACTCTGAGTCTGAAGGGGAGATAGAGTATGACCTGAGTAACATGGAGATCACGGAGGAGCTTCGCCAGTTTTTTGCCCAGACAGAGAGACATCGGGAAGAGCTGCGTAAGTCTGTGCTTGTTGTGTGTCTTCTCTGGTGTTTGGTGGCCATAATGTTGAGTGCTGTGTGGTTTCAGAGTTCCTGGGGTTTGTAACAATGCATGGAAACAGGCACCGCAAGTGAACAAGCCAAACAGAATAAAACAGGCAAGACTGATGGTGCAGCTAAGTGCTATTCATTAGAAATAAGTCTAAGAAAATATTTGACAGTTTTATCTGTAAAAGAGAACATAATTCTCCTCTTTGCAGTCATAATATGTTTGTCTAGAAGACAATACTCGTCTTCAGTTCCGAAGGAAAACCTCCAGAATTTTTAAGGTTAAATCTAGTTAATGTGCTGTGCGTCTGAGAGGGGAACCCAGAGGAAGTGCTTCATTACATCACTAAGCCCTAGGGTGAACCTCAATCTAGTTTATAATATGGAGCAGCCATTTTGTTTGTTCTTTTTTTGGCTAACTCAACAGTAAAATTTCAAGACTTTTCTCTTCTCCCCCTGCATCCCTAAGGTACTCTTCATTCTGTACTATACCACAAGTGTCTATTTTCATCTTGATCTGGAGCCAAGTTGTTAAGCAAGGAATATAAGCCAAAGACTTAATATATTTCTCAGGTCATGATCCTCAGAGGTATTGATCATCTTTTTTTTTTTTTTTTTTTTTTTCTTTCCCTACCTGTGAAATCCCTTTAAAAATATAAAGGAATATATTTATTGGTAGCTTACTGCATAATAAATGTAGCAGGCCACAGATCAAATTTATGATCTGTTTTAAAAAAGTACTATGTTGAAATAGAAAATAGCCCAAATGAATGTTTAATAGACCTTTCTTTGTGCAGCAAAAGAAATAAAAGTTCTAAAAATATGAGTAAGAAAGGCAATGATTGGGTGGGAGAGGGGAAAAACGTGTTAATCTAAGGTCTTTGATCAGAGAGTATCCAGTGAGCTGAGACACCTCAGCTTTCGCTTCCTGCTTGCTATCAGTGTGATGCACCATTTCTCCATTCAGCAGAGGAATGTGAGCTCAGGAGCTCAGTGGCAGTGTGTGACATGCCAAACCTTTCGCATCGTGCTTTACAACAGAGAACCCCGTGCCACTGCTGCAATGTTCCGTTCGTGAGGCACGGGATAACTGAAGATGCTCAACTAATGCTAGAGATGCAGTGCAATTTCTTTGAATTTATTTTATTATTATGGTAACGGTGTTTGAAGGTATGTGAGTGATTGAAGAGGTGTCCTGGAAATTGGGAAATCTGGGCTCACATGCTCTTTGTCCCAAATATCCTGTATGACCTTGGCAGAGCTATTTAATCCCTTCCTGACCCCTCACTTGCTGCTCCTGCTAAAAATATGATTTGGTCCTTTATGATGAGTGAGTGAATCAGGAAGAGGTTTGTGATTTGTGACTCTGAGTACAGATTTTGCTTTTGTTCATCTGCCAGAGACACGTGGAGCCTTTTGGGATAATGAGGTTTCTGCTCTGTTCCTTATAGTAGCCTAGTTCTGAGTAAGTGTGCCTTCATTCTCTTCAGTGACACTATTCCAGATCTTTGTCCAAAGTTGAGCGGGATCTGGCCTTTACCTGCTGCATGCCTCAGTTTCTTTATAATTTGAAGTTTCTTTATGGTATGATAAAGTGAGGACAATGACTGTCTAATTCTTCAAAGCCTGAAAAAGTAAACAAGTACTGCATTTAATGGAAATACAGAAGTGCTACGGAACTCTTGGGTGACTGGTGCTATCCAAATGCTAATTTCATGAGTAATTAAAAGTACAGCATGAGCTTGTTCAGAACTAATTTTTTCTTGAATGGTGGGGGAGAAGGAAAAATGAAAATAAAATGCATTTTTAATTCTGTTGAAGTTTCTCAAATAATGTAAGCAGCAGGCAGAGGGGGAAATCATCATTTCCCTCATGGTATGGAAATGAGCTGGTACAGAGACTGTTCAAGGCAGCATCACTCCATCACTCTATGAGGTAGCGTTTCTCATTTTCTTGGATGCCTTCTCTGAACAAAATCAAATTTAGGGATTCATTAAGCTGCAATCCATAATGACACTATCATGTTCTATCTTTTGTACTGTGCTGAAGAACCATTATAGTTCTGTATTGATGCTCAAGACAATTGAGATAATGCAAATACACGAGAGAAACCCACAGTTACTTAATTCCCCTCTGATAGCTTTTCATTTTATTCCCGATCTGTATGTCTTGGGCAGTCCCAACACTTTAGGAGCAGATCTGCAGGGAAACTTGAGTACTATGAAGCTCAGTAATACCTGAAATGCAGGTGTCCATCTCCTGGAGAGCCATCAGTAAGGAGGTGAGAGTTTTACTGGGCACGTCAAAGGAGAATACCAGGAGTGACCCTGCTGATCAGGTGGAGTGTAAGGCAGCTGTTAGGGAGCATTAGGGGAAGGCCGTGTCTCAAGTTCTCTTTCCCCAATGTAAATAAGGGGCTCCAGGTGGAGTTCATAGCCTTTGACCCCTGCACCTTTACATACATTTGGGAGCAGACACCTGGCTTGCTCTTCTTGTGAAATGAGTGCCGTGAGTGAGTTCAATATATGCATATGGGCAGCTCACTGAAGTGTGAGACATGAAAACAAGAGCAATGGGACAAACAGAAAGGGAGTTTGGGCACATAAGGAAGAGGATACTGGTACAAAGGGTGGAAGATTGATTTGGCTTTGTGAAGGATGACTGCCACTGGTCTGATGTTTTGCAAGCCCTGCAAAATTAGGAAATTTTCTCTTATGTGTGACGAGAGCTTTGATGTACCAAGTTAGATGCAGCTGGTTCTCACACACGGTCCATATCTCAGCAGTGTGTAGAAGAGTAATCGAATGGGTTAAAATGAATCCTAGCTGATGTCAGATGCTCACTTCCAGTGCCTGCTCACTTCTAGAGTCTGCTGGAGGTAACAGAGTGGTCACAGACATCAGAGGACAGTATCTTGCAAACTTTGTTTAGAAGACTTAAGAAGGCCTGAGGCGTAGGCGGGGAGTTATATTTGTCTGAATGGTGAAATCCAAGCCTTAACACTAATGGCAAAAAGAAAAGTTTCAAAGAGAAGAAAGCCATCACGTCAGACTAGCCAAGAAGGAGAACTTCAGGTTTATTTCATTTTTCAGGACCTACTGCAAACTTGGATAATTTAGGAGTGTGCATATTTAGCAGGTTTTTTTGTTGTTTTCACAAGTGGGCATTTGCAGTCATTGGCTGGCTGACTTGCACAGTAGAGCCTTCGAAACTGGCAGACTCTTGAGTCTTGCTGCATGATTTAACAACTTATGGGTATGGTTATTCACAAACAACCTCTTTTTTTTTTTTTTTTTGCCTTGAAAATCATATCAAATCTTCATGGCTTTTATATAATGTGGTGCAATCAAGTTATGTGTTCCTGGAAAGCCCCAAATTTATTGTGATCAGAGTTTTGCTGAGGCTGTATGAGCTCAGACTTTTTAATGCTCTCCAAATTTATCCTGTATTCTAGATGTGCTGTATGTTTGGTTAAAGCTCCTTCCAGGCAGTTTTAATTTCTTTCCACTTTAGTTGTTTACCTTCATATGCCATCACCATCACCTGGTGTATCTACTTTTTAGGGGGTTGTGTTGTCAGGGTAGTCTGTTCTGGTTCTTCATCTAACTGATAATCCTAGTACTCCGTGCTTCTGGGGGATGTTTTTGGTAGCATTTAGGTCTTCACTAAGGCTGCTGAAAATCATGAAGTCATTTCACTGAGTTACAGCGCCTGTCAGACCTAGACAGTGTACTTAATTGTCCAAGCATTAAAGATATTAAAGATACAAAGGACTGAATACAGTAAGTTGTCTTTTCATATTTGCAAGACCTAAAAGGACAAAAACCAAGAAAGGAAGGTTCACAAGCCAACCAATTCAGTAAGTTGTCTAATTGCATGTACTTTATTTATTGCGCTTCCAAATTTAGCCTTTGAAGCATAGTTTGTCTTTATGCAGTTTTCCTTTGTTCCCTTTTTACATACAAGAGAAGATGACTGCTCTAATTGACCAAATCCAGCATTACAAGTACATTGGGAACCATTCTGTAGCAGTCAACAGGCAGTAAGACAGTGCCCTTTATTTAAAGACAAAGCAAAGCAAAGGAAAGTACTGTCATGTCAATTCATTACTGCAGCATAATGGTCTGTCAATTGTTAATGCGATGACTTTTTTTTTCCATTAAAGCCTCTGTTTGTATTGCCTCCAGCTGTTCCCAAAATAATGTTGTCTCAACTTAAAATTTTCATGCCAGGGGAAAACCTTTTTTAAAAACTGAAAGGAAATGGTGAATGAGTATGTTTGTTTCAAATCTGCGATTGGTAGATATTATTTTTTTTCCCCCTTGGGTTTCTTTTCCTCTGAAAGATGACAGTTGCCACTGCCTCTCCTGTGAAGAGGGAGTAATGGAATTTTCCGTGTTTTTCAACTTGTCTGAATAATACCAGAACCATTAAGTTTGTGGTTTTGTGTAAAGCCTTTGTACTTCTTTGGAAAATATGGACTTTCATGCAGGTTGTTTGTCACCGTGCATTTTTGCTTTCGCTTTTGGTAAATGCTTCTCCCCGTTCTTCATCTGCCTTTTGCTCCATCGGACTCTAGTTTTTACTCTTGTTGACCAACATCTTTTTTCCTGCTTCTCCCCTACCCGAGACAGCCAAAGCAGCGTGGATGGTGACCCCGTAAATGTCTGCTCCACTTCCTTGGCTTGGTCATCACACAAACTTTTACACCTATCTTCATCATCTGCATTGCTGAGGTTTCCAAGAAAACTGTGAAATAAGAGTGCTCTCTGCAACAGGCGTGGTGCTTGTGAGATGCTTTTGAGGCATGTTCTTCCCTCAGTTGAAGGAGAAATGTGGAAAGCTCTCCATTTGTGCCTTGGACCTTGGATGCTGCAGACCACGTCTGTGCCCCCCCACGTGGGGCTGGGGCTGGAGCTCTCCAGCCCTGTCGGCAGGTGGCTGTACAGGGCTTGGTTCTGCCAAGCAGGCCGTGGGTTGCTGGGGCTGCAGCAGATTTACAAATAACAGCATGGGAGAAGCAGCTCACCTGGTTCAGTGTAGTTGCAGGGTAGCATCGTTTTAAGAGGAAGGTGGAGGTGTCAGCCATCTCCTTTTCCTCTTGCATTTGATAGAAATGAATGCTTCAGTAGTCTTAATATGAAAATACGTATTAAACTTTGGAAACCTGTGTTTTAAAATCTCTATCTTTATTTGTCTAACGTGTTTCCATTAATATGCAAAGATGGTACGTACCTCAGGTGGCTTGTTGAGAGGTTCAGTTTGTTCATCTTTATGAGGGAGTTGTACCTCAGGAGGAAGTAAGTGGAAGCCATAGGTGGCAGAAGAACAAATGGTAAGATGTGAGAAGAGTTGTTCGTCCCAGGCCTTTTGTTTAGTACTTAAGTTAGACGTCACCCCTGTGACCAAAAAGCATCCTTCTGACATCATCTTTACGGAACAAGAACAGGATTTGCATTTCCCTTTCTCCCAGAGAGCTTTTATCTGTAAGTTATTCAGGAGTCATTGAGGAGGGGTCCGGTAACTTGGCGTTGTTGCTTCTTTGAGTAAGTCAGTGCGCTGGTAAAATTCCTTGTGGCTGGAATTGGGTCTTGAGGGTAGGGGAGGAAGGCCTGCAGGACAGAGACCGTGGCTCCCCTCAGCTGCCCAGCCCCTTGCCATCCGTGTGCTGGTTCTGCTGTTGATAACCCTTGATAGTTGGTGGTCTCAGAAGGATACAGTGCAATCAGGTCCGTGGCTTGCTGTCTCATACGTGGTTGCTTTCGTAGGAGGCTGCCTCGTTTGGGAGCTGGTGCTGGCAATCTTCTGCAGGCAGCTCTGCCTGCCAGCTTGTCCCCTTAGCATCCACAGCTGCGCTGCCTGGCTCCCTTGGCCTTGTCTTTTTGGCCCTGCAGGAGGCCTGTGAAAGGAGCTGCAGCTGCTGTGGAAAAGAGCAGGTGAGACCACGCCGACAGCTCTAGGGAGAAGCGGTATAAAAGGCGCTCTGTGCTAATCGGCGCTCTCAGGCAGTCTGTCACCACAGTTCGTGCACTTCTCTGTTGCCCCTGAAATGCTCAGATAACTGGTCCTGTCAAGGTGCCACCTGCAGCGTTTCTGGATCTCTGAATGGTTTTACTTAGGCGAGAGCTCTGACTCTGTTCTGTGTTAATGAATCTGAATTGCATCTGAAATGAATGAACCTTCAGCACGATGCTCGCAGCCCTGTAAGAGGGCAGCGATGGCGCAGGCTATGAATTCAACATTTTCTAACACAGCCTTTTATCTGTCTGCCTGGGGAGCTGCTGCTGTAGCGTGAGCTTTTAAAGTTTCGGGGTGTACAGCACTGGAGTGAATGTGAAAAGCGCTGTCACGGACCGAGGTGGAAATGAATGTAACCATGGTGTGTGTTTTCTGTGCTCTTTATCCACAAAATCTGCTCAGTCTACAGCAGAGCATGGCAGCAGTACATCTCAAGCACTCAACATTTTCGGTCTCTACGCTACAAAGCAAACCTCTTGGGCAGATTTGCTTAGTCATGACTTAGTCCTGCCAGTGTTAATGTGGTGGTGTTCATGCCAAAACTTCAGAGGCACCAGTTGCTTTTTCAACATCTCTCACTTTTCCTCGGTTTTAGCAGAAACATCCAAATGAAATTCTTGTTCATCATCAGGAGGGGACTGTGGGTGCTGCATGGACAGAAACCGGGAGTTCAGAGACTTCCTTCTGCCTGGCTCTTTTCAAAACTCACCTCTTTGTGTGCTCAAAATCGAGTGAGAGAGACAGACAGAGGCTGTTAGGCTACCAGTCTCAGACTTCGGTGGCCTTTACAGGCTTCCATCATGACCTCAGGCCTGTCATTTGGGACTGGATCCACGAAAGCTTTCAAAATGGATGGAATTTAGAATCGTATCCAAAATAATCTTTCTTTTCCAACCATGCCTTCAAGAAAAAATTTCATATCTGAAGGGCGAGGTACCCTAAGCCCCCATGTGGAAGGGACTTTGTTGCTCTACCCAGCGGCAGGTTGAGCAGCTCTGACAGCTTGCCCTGTGGTCTTCTGTGAAGCCCGTTCCAAGGAATCTGAATCGCCTTCTGCTCCAGGAATTCGTGTCCAGAGCCCATTTTTCAGATTTAGGCTTGTTATACATGGAAGGTTTGTACGTCAACACACCCTGAAAGAGTTTTGCTGCAGCCATGTGAAGTGCTCAGCATGGATTGATCCAGCTGTTCATCGGTGTTACAATTACTTGCCTCCAAAGTACATAAACCTGTTTATCCAGGTATCAGAGCTTTCCCCTGATAATTTCAAGGACGTACGTCTCAAGCTGTCAAAACACTGCTCTGCTCTATGCTGAAATCATGGGAGCAGTGTAAAATGAAGAATAAATCTTAATTGGATATTTGTACTGAAATAAATAACATGGGTGCTGTACTGATGATTGCTATTGTTCGCATTTAGCTGGATAAGAATCTCTTGGGTTTAATTTCACTTGTAGTTGCTGAAGTGGTGGTTGTTGCTCTAAAAAATCAACTCGCACAGAAATTGGAAACTTCGCCGAGGAATGCAGGTCTCCAGAGAGCATGTTGGACCTTGACTTTAGTATGGCTATTCAATTAAAACAGAGCCAAAACTGTTGTGGTCTCGTTCTGCACAAACCTTGCCGAACACCTGCATTATTTCTAGGAGCTCTGCAATTTCTGATGAGAGTGCTGAGAGAGTAGCAGGGCTGTGGAAGACTTGCCTTCAGCTTCATCAGTTGTTGTTGCTTTGGGATTTTTGGCCACTGGTATGGTGAGAAAGAGCCCGAGAAATTGCAGAAGAGTCTGGATCATGAGGTGGCATCACAGGTGATGCATTGGTGGCAGAGGTGTTGAGGTGGCCATCAGCAGGGCATCTGTCTGGCTTTGGTGGAGTGCAGGGAGAAGTATCTGCTTTTTCTTGGTCTTCCCATTTCTCAGGAGGTAAAATCTGGTGATCTGTCATTAACTACACTCCCTGTTTGGTGTTCCTCCCTTGGCACCAGCTGCTGGCCTCTGTTGAGGGCAGGCTCTTGGGCTCGATGGGCTCTCCTTAGCCATGAGAGTCTCACGGCTCTCCTCAGTGAAATCTTCTCTTTGTCAAGTCACTTCAATGCTTCTTTCACATTCAGCTTGCCCACTGAAGTCACAGGGGGGAGACGCGGAGCTCCCACTTGCCAAGTGTTAATGGGAACCTCCTGAAAGCCACGGTGCCTTTTGGAAAGGAGGCAGTGCGGGGGCTTCAGCAAGGGACTCTCCATTTGTTCCTAGTGTCAAACATCCCCCTTCTGCAGAAGGCACGCAGCTGCAGGTTTTCTCTGGCATGTTTTCCTAATGTTTTTGTTGTAGTTTTAATACAATCCATAGCGATTTAACCTTGTATATTTAAGTAAATCTAATTTAATGTGCTCAAATGATGAAATCATGCTAGGTGAAAGGCAGGATAAGAAGCAGAACCAAGCCTTTAGTTTCTGTTTTTGTTTTTTTTATGCATCTTGGTATTGCTCTTAAACTATTGTAATGGCTTTAAAGTCCTAATTTGTTACTTTTTTAGCATAGAAGCAGCAAGAAACTCAGAAGGTTAGAAGAAAAGTGAGTTTGCAAAGTTACCCCTCAGCCCTTTCTTTTACAAGTTTTGTTTTATATATGTATACACTTTGCAGATTCCTTTAGTTTGACCCTCTTTCCAGATGTCTCTTACAAAATGATTGGTCAGGCAGCCCACTGTAGGCTTTTTGTCTTGTCTTTTTTTTTTTCCCCCCCTAACAGCATGGAAAAAATGCGTTTACTTGCTGAGATTAATTTTATCTGGATCAGTGATTGCTAATTCTGCATGGCTGCAGCAACGCTAACTTGTGAACCTGCTGGGTAACTGAAAGGTCAGTTCGTAGCCCACTGATGCTTTCTCTCAAAAAAAATTGGTGACATGATCACAGGATGCCTTCAAAAATCTTTGTGTTTCAAATGTTTTTGTTAACATCGAAGATTTCCCTCGTATTATTCCCGCGTATGTTATTGTTATGCCATAGCATAACATAAAACAAACTTAAATTCAGCCAAGTAGTCTGTGGCTGGAGTCAAGAAGGAAACTTAAAGCTCTAATGCATGAGTTTGATTTAGAAGACTCAGGCTACGATTTAGTTTTTTTTCCCATGCGAGCACCAAACTGGCGGTGTCCTGTAGCCGTCTAGCACTCGGTACATCTCAGAACACTTTCTTCCCAGTGCGTGTGCCCGCTTTCTATTCAGGGCACATGTAAAAGCTGGCAGTGAAACATGTTTCCTCGTTGTTCTGGTTGGCTTTTAACAAAGCCACTTTTAATTTTGAGCGTTTCTTTGTTCCATCTCCTCTGGCTGCGCCCTATATGCGCGTGTATGCGCGGATGCAGTTATATATAGACTTCAGTAATCCTTCTGTTTACTCTCGCGCTGGTGTCTTTGTCTGGCGTCAGCGTTGTTGCCATCAGCGACAGATTGGGGCTGCTCAGGGGGATGGGAGTGCAGAGTCAGCTGGTCTGCGTTTAATCTTCTTGCTGTACTTGATCCTCACTAGAGGCAGCTGCCAGTGCCTGATCCTGTGCTCATTTCTGCGCGGTGGGCAGCAGCTTCCTGGCTTTTTAATGCTGTGGGGTGGCACACGGGTACGGCCCCGCTGCCTCTGATGCAGTTCATTTTCTGGTTGGGATAAGAATGTTCCCTCTTAAGTGCCTCATTGCAAAAGGTGACAGGAGAAAATAAAACAAGTTACTGGTCATTTAGCTGGACAGTAACCTCTGTGGCCCACTGCTAGGGTAAACACGAAGGTGAAGGCCGTATTGTTTCTGTCTGGGAGCTTGGAGGTTTGTTTTGGAGACCACAGAACAACCCTCTGGGTTTCTAATCCCATTTGTGAAACAGAAATCAGTCTCCTTAATTTCTGGTTAACTGTGTAACTTTCTGCCAGCTGCTTACCCCGCAGATTTCCAAATGCTGTGAGATAAATAATTCTTCTCAACCATCAGATAGAAAAGTATCAGGCTGCTTTTACAGATGAATTACACCGAGGCATGGTGTGGATGATTAACAAGAGCGATGCACAGCACTCAGCAGCAAACCTGGAAGTAGAACACCTTGGTGGTAACTTATTGCTGGCTTTCTGTTCATTTGGATTTCAAAGAAAACATCTAGTGACTTGCTGACTATTTTGCCCTCTTTCTACAGATCTTTGCTCTTCAAAATGTGTAGAAAAAGTCTGTTACTGTAAAAGGGACAGTGTCAAGCGGAGTACTTTAGATTTGCAAAATCTGCTTGCTGTCCACTCCGACAGCCTGTTGCCACTGCAGCTTCCTAGGAGAGCACACCGTCTTTCCTTAGCCTACTTCCTGCTTTTCCCGGTAAGCTTTTCAGTTCCAGTGAACGTTTCTCAGTGCCCAAGCCAGGTTAGGTCTTTTTTCCTCCCAGCCCATTCACTCCTGCTGCCACTTCAGTTCAGCGTGTGGTGCCAAGACACTGAACTGTACTGAGATTAAATACAACTCTTTTTTGTAGGCTGCATTATATGCCCCCTTAGGCAGTTGTACCGGCGTCCTTGAGGGGCTTGGGAACTGGAGCATGCAGCTAAGAGAGGAGGGGAGCAGAGGCTGCACAAGCTAGTTTTGTTGCTGAGAAGAGAAAAATGTCCATGGAGCCATGGTTTCAGCCTGCCACAAGCCTGCCAAGGAATCACATCTGCTCTTACTTCAAAGCCTGTAACAGAACATTTTATTTTTTTTTCTGGAGAATATTGCATTGCTTGTAGATATATGTGGTGAAATACTCAATTTCTTTAACTCGTTCCCTCCTCAGCTAGCAGATGGAAAATGTCAGCATAGATGCTTGGGTTTTTAATGCCTTCAGCGTTTTTGGTGGTTCTGTTCCACAGCAGTTGTCGTTCTGGTGACTGAGAGCTTATCACTGGAGGCCTTGCTCCCCCAAAAAGTCACCTTTATTCCAGAATAGTATTTTCAAGCCAGTTACTTGATTTTACTGCATCAGTTAGAGGGCTGCTGTTGTAAGATAATGCCTAGTTGTCTCCACTTCTTTGAACATCAGGCTTCTCCTGTTAAAAATGATAAGGGAGAAGTTACCTCGTGTCACGTGTGATCCTTTTGTTACACTTTTTGCAAGCAGGAAGTTTTAAATTTGGTGAGAAGTT
The DNA here is from genome assembly GCF_009819795.1 of Aythya fuligula. NCBI lineage: Eukaryota > Metazoa > Chordata > Aves > Anseriformes > Anatidae > Aythya > Aythya fuligula. Next base: position 128,722,844 of record NC_045559.1, read on the forward strand.
TAAACATAAGTGTTTTCCCTAAGCCAGCCCACAGCTAAAGCAATGCTGTTCATTCTCCTATAAAATCATCGCTCTCTTCTTTCAGTGCATTTTCACAATTTCCGTAAGCTGCTCCAGTGTTTAAAAAGTAACCCTCCAGCAATCAAGACCCTGCTGTTTTCAGGAGCCCAGAATATGTTATCTTTACAGGCTCAGGGGTAAGTTGCAATCATTTGCGCGTCTCAGGCTCCCACCGATGGCAACTCCTGTCCTGCGAAGCCTTGCACTCGATAAAGAGTAATGACTGCAACGTCAGCTTTCTGGAAATGCAGAGCTCTGTAGAAATTAACCTCCTGGAATATCCTCTCCACAAATCCTTAAATTTAAATCCTTGTTTTGTTGGGATTCCTTCAGGTAAAGATTTGGGCTTTCCCCCATGGTATGCATGGTAAGTACAGGCGTAAGAAAATGGTCTGATGTTATCACTTCAGGCAAGCTCATGTAAGTTTATGGAAAAGGTAGTTGGCTTTTTGGGGGAGGTGGAGAAGCCGGCATCTTGCTCTGAGAAGCCTGCGTGGGCAGAATTTAACACAGCAGATAGGCCTGTGGGAAGCGGCATTCAAAGACAGGGAACTGGGAGGCTTTAATCAGTAGAAACGGGTGGCGTGTTTAACTCTTGGCGTGGGCTGCTCGAGATCAGCTCAGGTAGCATTTAAGACGAGATGAGAGAGCTCAGAAAGCGCGCACAGCAGTAACAAAATCATCCATCGCGTGAAATAAGCAGGCAAATATGTGAAGGGAGTATGGGTCAGTCTGAAATCATGGAAAAGACAAAGCAGATCAAGGCCGGGGAAAGTGAGCTAATTCCTTGAAGAATAACGTGCTAGCTAAGCAAGAAGCTGCAAGTCAGCAAGGCTGTGTGACGCTCGGGGCAGGCAAGACCCGGGTCTCATGCCAAAATTGTCCTGACGTGGGGCAGGGTGGGCTGTGGGAATTGCCCCCAGAGAACTGGGGAGAGGGCTGCCCTCTATAAAGACTTGTCTCCAAGTAAGGGAATTTACTTGGTTTTGGTTTACAGGTTTCTTTTATTTATTTTATTTTTTCTTTTAATAAGAAAAGGATGAATTCCAGAGAGGAAATATTTTGATTGCTTCTTAAGCTCCTCAAAGGATATGACAAACAAAGAAGAGCGAAGGAGTTCAAACTTAAAGTATGTGACGTTCTCCTTTTTGGAAAATAGGAGAAACGAGACCTCTGAGTTTCTGAGGAGCCTATAGGGAAAATTGCTTACAGCTTGAAGGGCTTAGGTCACGGTTTTGCAGGAAGCATGCAAGATGATGCTTGTGTGCACGTGAAGCCACAAAAGCAGTGAACAGCTAAGAAGTTAGTTACCATTTATCCTGCTTTTGTCAATCCCTGAGGATGGATGTGGTTGTCTATTCATTCACCTTTCTTTTCACCTAATATACCTGAAATTAAATGTTGGTATCCAGAGCAGGCAGGAAAAAGTGAGCAGAAGAAAAAACTTCTTCCAGAAGGCATGAGTTGGGCAGAGGTCTTGGCAGTCCTGAAAGACAAAGAAAACGATGACTTACTGCAACTTTGGGAAGGAGGTCTCACCTGGTTCTGGCCAGGTCGCGATGGCTTCCCAGCTGAAAGGGACTGAGGAGGAACAAGTTAATTCTGAAAACAGCTTCAAGAGAGAGGAGACTCACAGGGACAAGAGGAGCTGGCCAGCGATGCTTATCCTTTGTGCGGTAACCAAACGCCGCCAGCGCCGCCTCGCCTGCCTTGTGAACGTTCACAAAGTGCTGCTCCACAGCTGGGGGAGGCTTGCCAGTAGGTGAAGCTGAACGCTGTAAAGGAAAGCACGTTTATTTTAGTCTGTGTGAAGTGGAAGGAGGAACTACTCAGCATTGTGTAAAAATTGTTTCACGTTTATTGCTTGGCAGCACAATGACAAATGTGGAGTGTGGAGCTCCGATTGGAAAATGAGCTGGGGACTCCGTTGCTGCGGGCTGAGAACTATTTTTCTGATAAAAGCCCCGCTGCCTAATTCATAGGTGAATGTTTGGCGCTTGCTTCAAAGAAATGCCTGCTGCCGCTGCAGGTTATTAACAGCTTTAAACAGCTTATGGTTGTTTTATTGTTGTTTCCATTGTCAGGGACTTGTCATCTTTTTGATGAAAAGGTAATTGCACATGTAGCACAGGTTGTACTGTTGTTCAAGTAAATTGAGGTAAAGGGAAGAGCTCAGGCTGGCTGGAAATTAGAGTGGTTTGACTTCGAGCCCCTGTCCCACCAAAGGTAGATAGCGAGCATGCTATCTACCCGGAGCGAACTGCTCCGTGCTTCAAACGGAGATGGATGCATGCTGAACTGCAATCCACTCATCCATCATAAAGCCTCTGCTAGAATCCCATTTAATTTCCAAACAGAAAAATTCATTACGTATCTCCAGAGAAATTAATTTTTTCTTCAGTGTTACTGTGTGCAGTGAGCTATCAGAGAGCGCTCACAGGCAGGCGGGGAAGCAGCTGGCTCTAGCACGCAGCTACCAATGAGTAACACATTTCCATGGGTGATGCAGAGGTAGAGAAGGAATTATTTTTGTGGCTCAAGAGAGTCAACAAATACAGGTTTGTTTCATTGCCCTGACGGAGTTTTGCTATGTAACCTGCAACAGGAGACGTTTTTCCAGTGTAGATTCTGGGGTTTTGTCAAAGAATATTGAGTGTAAGTTACATAAATTGCACTGAGTTTGTCCCTTAAGCATGTTACCTGGTTGTGGGCAGCCTGGTGTCCCAGTAAGTTTGGGATGCAGGTGACCTGGGCAGCCTGAGCTGTCCTCCTGCTGCTGGGCCCTCTGCAGGCAGCGTTAGCACTTTTAATTCAGACCTTCTGCTTAAAATGGCCTGACACCAAATAAATCCGGCCCTTCCAAAAACACATGTGGACCTCTAATGTATGTTTCCTCCTGAGCTCTGGCAGTGCAGCACGCTTTGGGGGTGTGCCCTTAAAGCAAAATCACTGAAAGGGAAACATCCCTCAGGAGTAGGTTGCTCACGGCCCCTCAAGCACTCCTGCCCTTCCCCTACCGACACAAAGCTGTGGCTGGGGTTTGAAGTGGCAGGACAAAAGCGTTCCCAGTTCCTCTGCGACAAACAGATGCCAGAACTGAGGTTTCTGATCATGCTGTTGAAAGTACCTATTTTCTGTGCAGGAGGTACAGGGGATAATTCATTTAGTAAGGCTGACAGGCAGTCAGCTGGCTGCTCCATGCAGCGCTTTGCAGGGTAAGAATGAACTGCAGATGTTTGACACAGATATGTCAGGGTGCTTAGCTTGGGTTAGGGTTTGCAGATGTCATGTGTTTGGTAGAAGCTAAATCTCGCTCTTAGAGGCAGAGCTGGCAGCACCAAACACGGGGAAGCACGTCCTGCATGTGACTAACGCATCCTGACCAGGTGACTCTCTTGGTTTTTGTTGATGCTGTTTTTCTAAGAAAAATAAATGAATGAGTGCTCGCATTACTAATGTACTGTTTCCATTATGCAATTTAGAGAACCATCGTTTGTTATTGGTAGGTGAAGGAGTTCAGTGCTCGCCAGGTGATCTTCATCTTGTAGAAGTGTTCCCCATAAGAGGGGAGCCTTGTGTACCCTTTGCTGTCGTAACTGCCTACAGCAATATTTGCTCCATCAGAGTAGCTCCCACAAAGCGGAGGTATCTTCGGGTGTGCAAAAGCAAGTTCTTCCTCCTGGACTGGGGTTTAGCAGAGAGGATTTTTGAACACACGGTGGTCCAAGTGTTTCACCTCTCTGAAGTGTTTTAATCCTCTTTAAAATATGTGGTGCAGGGATCTGTCTCGGCTGTTGCTTTGCGTTGTCTTTAAGGCAATGGCAGTAAGGCTGTCAGTTCTGAACTTTGCAAGTCGTGAGAAATGGCTGAGGTTGGGCAGTTTATCTAAACACACTGCTTACAGCTGCGTTTCATTGGATACACTCGATGGCTGACACTTGCATGAGAGATGGGTTTGCTCATTTTCAAGGAGTAGTAACTGATTACATTTTCTGTTGGCTGTGGTTCAGCTAAAGTTGCGTTGTCCTGTGCATTGTTTCATTATCTCAGCTGCTAAGTAATTTCTTTTGGAAACCAACTCTTATAGTGTGTTTTTTTTTTTTCTTTTCAGGGCATGTATATGTTAGGAAGGAAGTGAAGTAATGCTGATTTTCACTTTTTACTAACAGAGAGGTTTTCTACATTTTTTATGTTCAAATCCAGGCTCTTCTTCCATTCAAGGAGTTGGCTGCACCCTGGAAGGGGTGGGTCTGGGCTGTTTAGACCCACCACAGTTGTGAATGTGTAATATTTTAAACGTTAAAATAAAACGTGATTGGTTGATAACTCAGTAATGTACATCTCTCGTGGTTTATTTGTCTAGGGAGACAGCAGCAGTTGGAAGCTGAGCAACATGAAATGTACGTGGAGGCTGATCAAGACCTTCACAGAAGCACGAGGCGTTCTGTGGAGCCGCCTACAGAAAGACCCGGGGAGAGACGAATGGTAGAAATGGAGAAACTGTATGGTGCTGAAGCTGCCAAAATCCTCGCGATGGAGACTGCCATGCAACTTATCTTTGATAGGAATTGTGACAAAAAACAGCCCAAATACTGGCCTATTATTCCCCTCAAGCTGTGAGTACCTGGGCTGTGCTCTGACCTGGCACTGAGCTGTAGGGATGGGTGCCTCTGGCTGTGCTGCTGAAAGAATAAACTGCAAATTTTGGTTTTGGATGGGCTTTGGGGTAGAGGCTGACTAGGGCACAATGTTCTTCTGCCCTATGCTCGTTTTACACTGTCAGTGATGGTCACAGTCCATTCTACCTACATGCTGTTGCTGATTAGTAAAAGGAAGGGCTAGTAATATACCTATCTAAACTCAGTTTCACTCATTTGATTCCAGCCTACCTTTACCATACTGTGAGAAATGTAACAATACCTATACTTAGTGAACTGGGAAAACTTAAAAGCAATGACAAAAAGACTATAAAAATTGTCATCTCTTTCTATTTACAAAACTGAGTAGTCCCACTGTCTAGTCTTATTAAATGTAGTAGCGTTGGGATCCAGCTTAACACAGCACAACAGTGTTGTGTCTGATACTCCTTGATTTTTACTTTTTTTTTTTTTTTTTTTTTTTTTTTTTTGAGAACCAGGAGCCCACTGGCCAAGACACAACATATCAGATTACTGTAGCCCAGCCGTTTCAATTCTTTTTTGAAGACTTATAATAAAGCAGGAAGTTTTTCTTACACACTGATACTTGTCTGGCAGGAGTTCAACTCTAAAGCAAAATTAGATAGGAAAATGTTCTAATGAAGAGGGTGGGGGGAAGTGGGGGAGAAACCTGGTGTGGCCCAGCCTGTTAGAGATCTGTTTAGCATAAGAGATCCTTAGGAGAACAAAGCACTCTTGGGACCAAGCCAACAATGATTTTTGCCATTCTAATAAAAAGCATCTAATTGGCTTGAAGGTTGAAAGAAGATGTAGTAACAGCCTGATAGACCGAGGGTACATCTGTGTACTCTGAGCGGAGGTCTGGAAGCCGTGTTAGCCCCAAGAGCTATGTTTATTTTGGGTTCAACACTCCTGTGCCCACCTGTGTTACATGCACAAGGCATAAACGTAGGCAAATTTACCTCTGTGTGTGTACTCACCCATCTGCACAGGCTGTCGGGCTCCAGTTCTGTCGCTCTCTCCTTTTGTGCAGTTGTGGTTGCCCCACTAAAGCTGACCTGCCAGGCTGAGGCACGCAGCCCATCTGTGCAAGAGGGGCTGGACAGACACCTTAGTACTGGCGATCCCTTAGAGATCCCTTAGACAATGGCACCCTGAACACTTTCAAGGACTTTCTCTGAAGCACTGCTGCTATGAATCATATTGTGCTGGAGAGCTGTGGTTTGTATTGAGCAGTGCTGCCATACCAGGGCAAAAGGACAGTATGCTGTTTTAATTCTGACAAACATTCATGAGCCTTCTTTGTCACGGAGAAAGTCACAGCTGCAATTAATTCATGCCGGTTGTTTCTGGTGTCTCTCTATAGCATGCATAATTGTAATACACAGCAGTAGTTGCTGTGCCCTCTGCAGCAGCCAGCTACACCAAAGCAAGTCTGAGGTGTAGTTGGGAATCTCTTTGTTTCCACTAGTAGTTAGTATGTTTTTTCCAATCAGCATTTTCAGTTCAGTTCTACCTCCTTCACTTTAGATGTAAAGAGATCTGAAAATTTAAAGTCCTGATCTCTGAGGCTTGTTCCTGATGTCATTGATCTGAAAAACTTGTGTGTGACAGGAGAGGGAATAGTGTTATGAATTACAGTCCTGCATTCGTCTTCACTCTTGTTCTGTGGCGGGTTCTGTCAGAAATATACTATTGTGTTTGGGCTTCTTTGCTGACCAAATAAATTTTCAAATAAATTTTCTTAATAACATGTTGTAATTGTATTTTGTTTTTTTTTTTTTTTTTAAACAAACTTCCATACTTCAACACTCTGGTTTTCATATGCTAGAGCCTTCTTTTAGCTGTTCAGAGAGGGTTGCGCTTAGAGCAAGCGCGGCTTTAACACAGTGAGAAGTAGAGAGTGTTGACAGGACGTTCACAGGAACATCAGGCAATGCCTTTCACGCGTGGTATGGTACAAAATGAATGGGAGAGCTGTTGCATCCACTGGGGGAAAACTCTGTCCCAGATTATGTGCATAGGTCTGTTTCTCTTTGGAATGTCTCCCATGCATGGTTCAGTACAGAAGACAGAAGGGGGGTGTAGGACTGGGCTGTTCTTTCAACCGAGTTCTTGCTGTGGATGTTTCTATAACCAACTGGTTCTGCTGACAGAAGCAGAAATTCTGGTCTCCTGAAGTATCTGTAGAGACTTCAGACAAGACAAACATTGAACCCATTTCCCACTAGACAAAATATACGAGAACTTTCCTTGCCTTTGTTTCTTGTAACTATTTCTAAGGGGTTTTAGCTGGTTTGTGAAGTTGAAAGTAGAGAGACCTGGATAAAATGTTCCCTAAGAGCTATGCAGTAAGGCTTGAGAGAGAGGAATCCACTCTTGTGGACAGAGTTGCTGCCAAATAATCTCTTTACTGTTCCCAAATTTCAAGAGACTGGCTGTTGCTGGTACTTGGCCAGAAGTCCCATTTAGCTGGTAGTTCAGTGGAACTTGGAGATTTTTTGTTCTAAGTCTTATTTTGACTCCTGTGACATTTTGCAGTCCTAAGAAATATCTCAAAAAAGCACGTGATCATGGAAGTAATGCAACTGCATTTCAAAAATGCACGTTTAGTCAGAATCTCTGGAACGCTCTCCTCTCTTGCACATTTGTATTGCACTGAAATCCTCAGTCATCAGACTACATACCTTTTTTTTGTTCCCCAATTACGATGTTATGCCAGTCTCTTGGATAGAATGCAGCTAAGATGCTGCAGACTTAATTCTTCCTCGTCCAGAATATCCTGCCATCGCTTTCAGTTACACCAGCTGCTTTACAGTCCTGCACAGGGGGAATTAATTCTTCACTTGTTAGTGGTGCTGTTTCTCATGAGCTTTTCCCAGCTTCCACAACTGTGAGTTGTTATACAAGCAATTAGTCTTAATTTCAGAAGCTAGTTTCCCTATTTGCTCATCTTCAGAAGAAGATGAAGAAGAGCCTCATCCTCAGACAAAGAGTGTGTGTTTGGTTGAAGATGCTTTTGAAGATTGGAGAAAAATGGTAAGTGGTCATTTTACTGCAAGCATTCCTAAAAAGAAAATAAAAAAATACTTTCAGAACTGTTACAGTATAAATTTGACATATGGATGAAGCAATGACCTCTTTGTTTTCTATTAAAAGAAAAACTACTTGCACTTAACGCAGTGGTGACATTGTCAAGGACATTTGTCCTTGTAGAATTATTTCCCCATAAAGCAAGTGACAGTTTAGTATGTCTGTGTATACAGGTAAACTGAGAGGAGATTAAATAATTTTGACTAGCATAATTTTTCATCAAAATTATTGCTAAATATTTATTTGATAGTAGTCTTGTATAATGGCTAGCTACACACGCCTAAGGAGCTTTAAAGTAAAGCAACTTAAACTTCTGTAGCAGCTTTTATAAAGGATAAATACCTTTATAATATACAAGGGATTTGTTCGTTCTTACATCTTTTGCTATTTGCAGAAGCTTCTCAGTCATTATATGAATATATTTCAAATATCATCATCATCTTAATCTATTGTTGCGTTAATCAGAGACCAAGTCTTTGGACAGGAAGCAAGACTCTGATTCGACTGCTTAAATCTGGGTTTATAAGTACAATTTTTGGCATGCTGGTCTGAATATTTTGGCTGAAGGAATTACAGAGTGGTCGAGTTTATTGCCTGAACTGCGAAATACAGTCTGGCAAAAGGAAACATCCGGAATCCTGTTGTCCTAGTTTCTTAAAAGTATAAGTTTCTGGGGAATATGCTATTTGATAAATGATACATGCACGCTGCAAAGAAAATGTCTTCATCTTTGTGTGTTAATTCATCAACCATCTATCCTGTCTAACCTTCTGTGTTGTATCCTATGGCTATGTCAGGATACTCCAAAGGAAAAAAGATTCTCATGGACTTTATCCTATGTTGAACAGCAGCCTGTGAGCAAGTCTCAGCCAATCCTGAAGTTTACATTTAAAGTATGAAGTTTGAGGCCTCACATCCCTTTGTATATTCTTGCATAGCTGGAATTGCTGAGCTAGTGGATAGAGGCATGTGCATTGGAGCTTTGGTAGGTGATGAACCATGATTGACCATGGCTTTGGTATTCGGGTATTCTCTTGGAGACCTAGCTGTTGTAGCAGAAGAATTGTCTGGACTTCATACATGTAGGTGAGCACATGAGCATCAATTTTAACTCTTAATTTCAGCAGGGCAGGAGCTTCTCAGAAGTCATTTGACCAGGAGTAAAGAAAGGCTTGGCTTGGCTTGAGCTGTGTGTGTGTAATCAGGATTCTCTGTGGATGGATTCTATCAATGACATAGTCACAGAAGGATTTTTCCCTTTTAATCATGAATCATTTTGTTCTAAGAAAGCAAGCAAACAGAATATGTGGTTTTTGAAAAGAAAATACTTAACAGCCTACTGGTGCCAATGCCTCTGGCTGGCTTCCTAAACTACGCTGAGATCTTTTGCGTGCAAAGCCTTTTGAAAGGCCAAAATAGACAAAATTGCTATCCCCATGAATGCTGTATACACCCACCCCAAAGAAATACCATTGTGAAGAAGAAGGGAAAAGAAGAATGGAAAGGATTGATAGGGCTGCTTTCCAAAGTCTCTAGTTTCCAAAGTCTTTTTTTTCTAGTTTCCAAACTAGTCTTTCCAAAGACTAGTTTCTGACTAGTCCTCAATTTTTAAACCTCATTTTAAATAAAGTAACAGTTCACCAAATTCTGGGTTCAGTAAAGCTCTGAGGCAAGACTTTATCAAGGGCTGTTAAATATGGAGTTAAACCCTTGTGCTGGGATGATGCAAGGCTACACCTTACTGGATGCTGGGAAGGGATTAAAAAAAACGTGCTTTATTCATGGACTTCTCTTATACTGTCCTCTAGACAGCTGCTGTTGGGTGATGAGACCTCTTACCTGTTTTATTGTGATTTTCAGAATCTTCCCTTGTGCTTATACTGAAGATCAAGATGAAATACCAGTCATGAGAAACCTCTTTCAGCTGTCCCACACGTCTTTTCCTTTTCCTAGCTACAGAAATCACCCCAGTGGTTCAGCTCCACCAAAGCTCACTGCCACTTTGGGTCTTCCAGCAGCTCTCAGCTGTGTGATCACTCCCTAGCTGTAAGTCAAAAGGAGCTGAGTGCGAAGAGCCCTCTTAGAAAGCTGTTTAAAGCTTATTTGTAGTGAAAAGGCTTGAGGGAAGCACTCACTTGTCCAATCGGATGAGCAGATCTACGGAGGTGGCAAACTCCACAGACCTAAGCATTCATAAGTTAATGTTGCCACCACTACGAGAGGATGTATGAGCACATTTCACAGTACTTGCAGCCTTCAGGGGCTTTTACTGCTTTGGTATAAAAACAATCCCCTTGCACTGCTTCCATTAGGCATGTTGAGCTAGCTTTCTCTATTACAAATCATACAGAAAAATGTGCTTTTTTATTCTTGCTGCATATACAAGACATGCTTATTTAGGCAAACCTATGAAGGGGTTTATCCCAGGTTTTCTAATTATTTTCTTCATTCCTACTTTTTCTGTAAAAGTTAGTTTCTGAGTTTGCAAGCTTGTAGACGCTGTCCCGAGGAGCATACTAAGGAGATTCTGGTCCATACCCTTTGCTTTGGTGTGAACAGTGGCAGGAAGTGGAGGCCCAAGATTCAACTGCGCAACCCTTTTGGTCTAGCCATGTACAAGCATCCAGCAAGACAAAGCCCATGCCCTTGTGTTTCATAGATTTTGACTCACATTACTAAGCTATACTCTCTTCCTTTGCATTGGACGGGAAAAGATCTCCTGGGTCATTGTGTCTAGTTTTTGTTACCTCCGGCAACCACATCATCTAATCCATTTCAGAAACTAATTAGGCTCCACTTTGAAACAAATTCCATTTCCTGCCACCCCCACTCCCACTCGTTTAGTCTTCATGGCCTGCTTCGTACTTGCAGTGCACAACAGAATACGAGTGCTACAAGTTCGGATTAAGTTGTCCTTTGTTAGCTCCAAAACTCAGAACGGAGTTACAGGTTATGTACCTTGGCTTCTTTTTGGATAGATTGTGGTGCTGTGATATCCCCCACCCCGAGTGGAAGGAAAGGAGTTACTGTTGTGACAGAAGTAAATGCTTGAAGTATGTTTTTACTTAAGAAGTAACTCATTAAAGGGCACACTTCTCGTCTGCAACATATTACATGAAGTGATTGAGTAATGGCTGATGGCTCCTATCCCACTACCTTCCTTCCATGCAAAAAGTGGTGGGGTTGAACTAAAACTTCAGCCAGTTAGGCTGCAATGCACTCGAAATACAGCCGTTTGGTGGATTCTCTACAAGACTGCAGGATATAAATCTGAACTGGACTGTAAAACAAAAGCAAACAAAACAATAGGTATCACATAAATGACACAATCTATGGGGAGGTATTTCTATTCATTATATTTTATCACATTTCTACATATCTGTTGATAAATTAAGGTTTTCCAGTAAGGCCAGATCACCCTGCACCCTGACAGGTCACCAGAAAGTGTTTGTTTTACTCAGTCTTGCTGAGTACAATGTGGTTTTCATTTGCACTGCTCTGCCATGGGGCTACACTCGCTAGGTCTCAGCAGTGCCATGGCAGATTTCGGTCCTGGTTGGATTCCACAGCCCCAGGCACCTCCAGGGACACATGTAAAGACCTTCCTTAGCACCTCCTCTGAGGAGCCCTGCAGCCAAACTGAGGTCACGGCCTAAAGGGGAGTTGAATGCCAGGTCATTGTTACTTTATCTTTTCTGCTGGCTGTTGAACTCAAAACATGCAAGCCGTACACCTTATTCCACGGCTTGCTCTTGCTCTGAAAGCCACGATGCTGAGTGTGTGTGATGGGACCGGGTCCCATGGCAGCAGGCTGTGCAGCAGGTGAGGAGTTCATTTCAGGAACACGCCAGAACGAACAGCTGCACTGTGACAGAGAACATCCTCCTGGTAGAGTAGCTGTTCTCCTCTACCACCAAAGGCAACAGAGAGAACTACTGACAAAATCAGCGCTTGGTGCTCCCTCCTTCGCTTGTTCTGTTGAGACAGTCCCTCTCCAGGTCACCTGCACCTCCGGTATTAGAGCATGAGCAAGTAGCTGTGGAGTGCAGAAGTGCTTCAACATAGTGCTTCTAAAGAAAAGCCCGTCTTTGCCCTTCCCAAGCATGTTTTATGGCACAGACCTGCTCTGGGAAGATGTCCTATACTTTCCCTGTCAACAACACTTAAATCTTGTTTGGAAGGTGAAAAAATTGCTGCCTTTGGGTAGTCCTTTCCCTTCCACAGCTCTTTTAGTCTCTTAGTGTTACCTACATTATTCAAGTCTAGCAAAATTAAATTTCTTTCTACAGCACAGCTATAACCAAACTTTTTTTTTTTTTTTTTTTTTTTTTTTGTGTGTGTGTATGTGTGTGTGTGGAGTAAATTCATTGATAATAATTAACTGCTCTAGTGGCTTGTGTTACATTGTGAAAATTGTCATTCCACGCATAGACTGCAGTGTCATAGTCCCCCTCTGCTTAACAGAGTTGTTCAGCTCAGCCCAAGGTGTCACATCCTACTGGAATAAAACATGCCAATAGTTCATACTGTTGAAACTTTAAAATGCCATATTAAAAAGTGGTAATTGAACAATTTTATTTAGCTAGTGTAAGTCCCTTAGTGCCAGGCTTTTGAGGTGTGAAGTGATGTAGAACCACCATGATGCTAGAAACCATACAACAGGACCTCAGCTACAATGTGGATTTTTTTTTTTTCCTAATAGAGTGTCCAAGGTTATAAAAATAATCATGAAGAAGTGACAAAAAGTGCTGAGTTTGCTGATTTTCCAATGTTATTTTCATTTCTTGGTTTCCAGAAATAAAATTGGATTATTTTATTATACTCCTTAACTAGGCAACCTTTAAAATGTTGAATGGTTTTAGGTAGCGGCGCTTGAAATAACATGTGAATGCACGCTCAGCGTAGGAAAAACACCTACACTGCCTCTCCCACTGCTGCCATCGCCGCAAAGCTACCTGCAATTAAATGGATATGCACTGCAATGCATTTTTTCTGCCAATGTCCCTCATACTTCAGATCTCTGAGGACCCTGCTGAACAGTTTCCAGGTTTTTTCTTCCCCCCTGTCATTTTCAGCTCACTTGTGTTTTCCTCTTTCTCTCTCATATTCTATTTCACCAAATTTCTCTCCCAGCTCTGACTTAGCTTGTATCCCTCCACCCCAACACACGCTTTCGGCAGCCAAAAGTCTCTCAGCTCCTGCACTCCTGTCCATCTCCCACAGGTAGGGGGCCAAATGCTGCACAGACACCCAGCAGCCAGCAGAGCAAGAGAGAAGGACTAATCCAGATGACCAGAAAAAATGCTGAAATCAGGGTGCCAAGACCCTTACCACAGCATTGCCCTCAGCACCTGCTCAGCAGATCCAGCCCTGACCTGGCCGAGAGAGGATCACCCTCTCCTCTCATCCTGGTTAAACCACAAAACCCTCCCTGCCATGGCAGTGGTGGGAAGGGCGCTGCTGCCAAGCCAGCTCTGGGCAGATGCCACCTGGAGTAAATATCCCACTTGTGTTAGCTACTGACCAAAGCCTTTCTACTGTCACGGTGCAATGAAGCCACCAAGATCCTGTTGAGCACCAGGGGAAGCTTTTGAAAGATTTTCCCCTTAGTGGGAGGAATTACTGGATACAGAGCTTGGGCTTCACAATCCATCTGTTTAATTTGCAGTGTGTCTCAACAGTACATCTCTGTTAACTCCATCTCTTCAATGGAAAAGCCATAATTGTAATTTAGGAGCACAGCCATTTGAAAGACCAACCAAGCAACCATGATCTATTCCCACCCGGCAAATGAGGATGTTGCTAAGGCAGTTTCTCAATTTAAGAATCATTTTATCTCTTTTCTTCTCCCTTTTCAGCCCTCTTTGCCAGCTGGCATCCTGTTTCCCACTTTTGCAGCAGGAACTGCTTCAGCTCAGCGTGATCCTTAGGAGGGGGAGCAGTAGCCTATTTAGAGCTTAAAGCCCGTGGGGATTTACTGGCTGGAGCCCCAGAGAACAACCTAGCAAGAGGCTGACGAGGGCATATGGCCAGATCGTCTCCAAAACACTGCTGCTAAAGGAACTTGATACTCATGTGAAGAAAGCATCAAATATGCAAAACGCAGCACACGTAACATGCAGATAATAGCATAAGGTAATGGGCCCTGTCTCGAAATAATAGCACTCTCATAACCACAGGCAATTCCAGTATTTTCTGTTCAATTCCAGTGTCCTCTGAACACGTCGTATCTGTAATGTACCAAAACTCCCACAGGCTCCAGCAGGACTAAGATGTAGTGTGAAACCCTGGCTAAAACATGAGGAAGGCATTTCTCTCACACAGAAACAGGCACAAACTTGGGAATAAATGTGATCCAGGAAGTGATTAGATAAAGCCATTGATAATTTCATTTGCATATAAAATAATAACAATAAAGGAAGCTAAATTATCCTGTATATACAGAAACCCTGGGTGTTCAGGATTGGTTAGTCATTATTCTCTTGTCATATAAAGCAATTCAGCCTGCAGCTGCTTTTTTGTTTTAGAAATCCAATTCAACCAAGAGAACTGAAACATCATTAGCAAACCCACTGATTTATCCACCGGTGAAGTGCTGATACAGGCGTCTATGCCTGCTGCTAATAAATTCTCTACACAGCAGCGTTTGCTCTCTCTAGAGATCTCCCCTTCTTCTAGTGGCTACTGGTTTCTAACTTTGCTGCTGGAACTCATTTTAATGAAATAAATCCTACCACCAGGGTCCTGGGCAGTCACCTCCCTGCTCCTCATGGCATCATCCCATTGCAAGGCACAACTTGAAACAATTTCTGTGTCCTTTTCAAGGTGGACACCAAGCAGCAAATGCCCAAGGTCTGTTAGAAGTGCCCTTGCTTTTTAGGAATCATTTCCCGAACTGCAGTTTCAATAACTTTTTTGACGGTGCTGGGTCATTTTTTTTCTGCCAAGTTCACATGATATTTGGTGTACCTTTGGCTTTTTCATCTTTTAAAGAACAAGAAGTTATAGCCTTTGAATATGGGAGGCCAGAATTAATGCTGTAGGCTATCTGACAGCTAAGAAACACTTCAGTTTGGCCTGAACTTGATTTAAAATAAAACATACAAAAAGTAAGAATCCAAATCTACCTATGACAGTAGCCCACATTTAATATAGCTCTAATAAAAAGTTTTATTACGTTCCTCTCTTGAAATGGTATTATTTTTTTTCTTGCTGAGCATGATATTCAAGATAACTAGAATGAGATAACAAGAGTCCTAAGAGAGATCTTTGTCTTAAAAATACATGCTCTTCAACCTATCTTATGTATGCAATAGACGAAAGACAAAATGATAACTAATACCTGACAGGTTTACTTACTTTTTCATCTCTCAAAATGGAGAATGAGTATATATGTGTGACTAATACGTCCTACTTTTTTATTTCTAATCACATGCTCATGTGTTTCCAAAAATTCAGTGTCTGGGCTGAAAACAAGGGGAAAATGTTCGTGTTTGGAATAGATGTTTGGATTTTTTTTTTTATTTTAATATGTTTTTTAGTTTGAGATGTCAAATTAACTTTCTAAAGCCAAGATTTAATATCGAATTTGATCTTGTTATTTTTCATGTTCTTCCGTTGCATCCTCAGCCTGGTTGGGCTTTCCTGGAGTGCTGTCACTCAGCTGGCCAGGATGGCTGATGCTTTTTTATTTCTGAATGTCACATTTCTGGCAGGTTTAATGTGTTTGTCTGGTTGCGAAGTCAGAAGGAGGCGAAACGTTTCCATTATCAGCAGACCTGAAACCACTCCTTCCTTCTAAACCCACACTTCACAGAGCTGATGGAGGCCTTTGCGGCTCATCCCCACTTCTGCTATCAACCAGTGAAGAACCTGCAGGGCTGTAGCAGCCGTCATAGCTCACACAGCCATCTCCTGCAGTCTGTTTGCACCACACCACTGGGCTGCTGGGCACGCTGAGTAAGTTATACCACTACTGAGTTACTGAGTCACTCTTCTCCAACACATCCCATTTTTGCCACAAACCTCAACTCTGAGTATAGCCATTTGCTAGAACTGGACCGTGCAAGGCAAGAAGAACAGTAGAGAAGTAATAAAATGTAGTGGGGAAAACCAAAAACCTAACCAAACCAAACAAAAACAAACAAACAAACAAACAAAAAAAAGCACCACCACCAAACCCAAACCACCATTTTGCTATGTATATTAGTGAACAACTAAAGCTGGGTAGCCCATTATGAGAGAATCTAACTCAGCTTTCTGACACTGTTTAAGTCTTAGGCACCATTCATGTTTACAGAGCAGAATTAAAACCTTCTGTAGTAAGTTATGAGCTTTTCCCTATTGACAGAAGTGAAAAAAAGAGAACTAAAATGAAATCAGCTGGCTGTTACTCAACCTCCTCTGTCCAGCTGGATCCAGGAAAAGTGTTAAAATGAGCCCTGCAATTTTCCTTCCCTGCACTTTGAGTCTGATTTTCAGTTTGAAAAAAAAAAAAAAAAAAAGGCACCTGAGAATGTTCTTAAATGCTCTCTGTGACTGCCATCAAAGGAGTTTTCTACTTTGGAAAAAGAGAGAGAGCCTTGTCCCAGAATGTGCTTTTGCCAGGAATCCTGTCCTGATTAGGCTGCCTTGGAGCGATTTCTTGGGTGAGTGCCATGCTGAAGTTGTTGGACGGCAGCCATGTGTTCAGCACTCTAGAAATAAAGTCTATTCCATTAATTTGCAACTCAACATAAAACTCGGGTTAAGTCTATTGATACTGCCGGAGGGTGGGGCCAACATACATATGTATGCAATTATTTTCAGGATATTGCAATGAGCACGTATATGGTCACACAGAAGTTGCTCTGAAGTCGAATACTAATGTTCCTTGGGTATGCATATTGCCCCCGTCTGGTTTCTTCATTTGCAAACTATTCCGAATTCAAACCTCCCCACTGGTCCTAATGAAAATGTTGGATAATCCATACCTTTGAGTCAGCTCCTCACAAAGACAGCAAAGTGGCCTCTCTAGCCCACATGCTCCTTACCTCACAGCACAGCAGTAACTCAGCAAAGCACTTCAGTAAATGTTTATACCCAAGCCTGCGAGACTGAACACAACATCTTTGGCCAAATTCAAGTGCATTTCTGAGCCTAAACATGTTGGAATGAAGCGTGTGGAAGAATGCCTTCTCCAGGATCATTTTATTGTGACCCAGACACCAGGAGGTGGGATTTTTCTCTCCCTCCCTTGGAGGGGAGGTTGTCAGAGTTTCCCATGCACATTTTGCAGATTCATAAGGGAGGGGGAGGATAAAACCAGGTGGACTCCACATTGGAGGAAATTCATACCAGCTTGTATGTTTTTCTGTATAACACACATCAGTCCTCAGAGATGTTAGCTTATTCTTCTTCACTCACAAACTTTCGACTCCATAAAATGGTTCACTGAGACCATCCATTCACTTTCAGACCTCATGTTAACTCCTGCAAGGTTCCCTACCAGGTCTAGGCCACCTCCATAAAGTGCAGAGAGGTAGAAGTGCAGACGAAAGTGTGTGAAACCAGAACAAAGACCATGGATGATACTCCTGTCCTCTTCCCTCCGGTCTCCCCCCAGACCCAGATCTCTCATGGACAGCCACAGAACACCCATGCACGTAAGAGCAAAATGCCATGCAAGTGAAGTCCAGTATGTAGAGCTAAGTGAAAGATGACTCTAGTTGCCCAAGGTCCTAATCTAAACACTATCCTTCATTTTCAATGATATCTTTTATATATATATATATTTTATATATATATATTTATATATATATATATTTATATATATATATATATATTTATATATATATATATATATATTTAACTTTAAAACCACAAAGTGACATTAGTTATTCTGCAATTGACTTGGGGTCTATGAGACAGAGAGAAGTTTATCTTTTAACACTGAAGATGTATTTAGTACTCTGTAATTAACACCAAAATGGTAATTACTAATTTTCAGATAAAATTAACTATGGTTCATTGGGAAAAATTATGCATTCTGTTGAATATATAATTATATCTATTCTAAAGCAATCACTGCTGATATTTACATATTGCGGAACGGTTGCTGAGAATGTGACCTAGTTGGTAATAAGAAGTGGTTTTGATTTTGAAGAGTATTTATTCCATATGCTATTGTACCTGAATGTTAATTTCCAGGGGGAGTATCTACATGCTGGGTAAACTATCAAATCACTTCTCATTTTTCATCTTTCTCTTTCCATCTTTGTCCCCAGACTATGCAAGGCCAATGATCTGAAGAATTTTGCTCAGCATTTTGCTATATGAACTTTCCAAACGGCTCTGTGCCGTGAGGACTAAAAAGGGGTTTTGGTAGCAGCAGTTGGAGCCTAAAGCAGATCAGTGCCACATAAAAGGTACAAATGACACGGGAGAGCATGAGTCATTCTCCTTAATCTACACTAAGATGCTGAGTTCAAAGCACGGAAAGGTCACTGCTTCTTTGCACGCAGATGACAGTACAAAGTGATCCAATTGTCATCTTATTTCTCTTCAACATCCACGGCCTCTGTAACGCCGCTTTGAATAGATCACATGGGAGAGAAAAACCCCAGCATGCCTCAACTGTATGGTGAATCAGAAGTTCAAGACAGAGAGTACTGCTGAACCCCATGGAGACAGGCCTCAGAGAACAGTCACCGGCACTAAAACAGGATGTTATCACTTCTGATTCCCTTAAACCTAAAATACACTCGTGTTAGCATTGAAAGGGAGGCTGCCTCATGAGCCTCTGATTTTACAAGGAGATTTACAGGATTTTTGTAAAATTGAGTGTATGAGTGGCATCCTACGTACTCCCTCTAATCCTCTGGAAACTGGAAATTACTGTTACCCATTGGCACCACTCATGTAGTAGTCAGAAGTAATATTCACGAGTAGCCACCGAGTTCCCTCTTAGCACGGAGGGCCATGGGAGGAGGGCTCACACACAGCCAGCAGTGGGACACCATGTGAGTGGGGATCCACCAACTCTGGTGTCCCACTGGAACACCTCTGCATTAAAACACTGCCTTTATTGCAATAAAACCACAGAATCACAGAATCATCTAGGTTGGAAGAGACTTTCAAGATCACCGAGTCCAACCTCTGACCTAACACTAACCAATCCTCTACTAACCCCTTATCACTGAGCTCTACATCTAAACGTCTTTTAAAGACATCCAGGGATGGTGGCTCAACCACCTCCCTGGGCAGCCCAATCCAATGCCTAAAACTGGAATGCAAATAAAATAAAAATAATTAAAAAAATGTAATAAAATTACAATTTTTATTAAAATTAAATTTATTAAGATTAAAGATTTTAATAAAAATTAAAATTTTTAGTCAAAGCTAAAACATGAAGTGGGAGCATACTGCTTTTGCTTCTGATTTTAATGGGGAGGACTTCTGTATGTAGGGCAATCTGTCTGGTTGCACGGCCCAAGGAAAGACAGTAGGATTGGAAAAAGGGGAAAGCAACTGTGTAAAGGCAGCCACCACACCAATCTGTCCACAAGGAAAATGGATTTGTTTTAGAGCTGGGCTGTTCTCCTGTGATAAAGTGGGAAGGCGCATGGAGCCTGGTAAAAACAAAACCAAAAATCAATGTGAATAATTATATACAATCAGCCTCGTTTGCTCTGGAAATTTGTTTCACCACTGATGGCTTACAATGATCAAATAGGGTAAATACCAGAGTTTCAAGCTAATACAGTGCCCTCAGTTACACCTGATGAGACATTCCTTTTCCTCCTCAGCTCCCATCATCATCTTGACTGACCTGGGCAGTGATTGCTGAGCTTCAATTCTCTCTTGCAAATCAAACAGCCTCCCTAAAACATCCCCAGGGAAGAGCATACTGCCCCAGCTTAGGTTACATGAAGCACGTTTCTACAGGGAGTGGAAGTGTTTCTTTAGAAACCTGCCATCACCACCCTGGTGCAATGGCTGCACTGCAGACACAGAAGGTTTTGCATGTTGTTACCCGAGCTGTGGAAAAGATTTCATGCACCCAGCATAGACAACGAATAACCTTCATCAACACAGAATTGGAGCCTTCATCTTCTCTTTTATGGACTAAACTTGCCACAGCACAAGCACACTGCTATTATCCCTCAATGCCAGGATTGCCTGGATCACCCTGGCTTTCCACATCATTTATAGCAGCCTTTTGCACAGCTACCAGCCGTAGCACCTGAGGAGTCCTTTAGCCACTGAGGCTTGCTGAAAAGCTGTGTAAACTAGCCTGACTTTCCTCTCTGTTATGTACTAGATAAGAGAGTAAGGGCAGGGAGCACGATCCATGCCTTTCCCTGACAACGCGACTAGGAAAGAATTCATAGTTGAGAAAGAATTCGTGCCTTCCTGACCTCATGGAGTACTGCAGCTTCCTTTCACCCAAGGAAAAGCCCTGTGCTCACCTCTTTGCTCATCAGAGACTCAGTTTGGTATCTCTGTGACTGGAAATCCTCATTGACTGCGGAGCCATTGCCAATATTTGGACAGCTGCTCTCTGCTGTGCTCTCTGGAGAGAAAAATGACCAATGTTTCTGGGGATGATGGAAAGCTCATCAAGGGCAGTGAGTGTCTCGCATTAGTGCATCTCACAGGAATGCTCCCCCTGTGTTTTGGTGCAAGCCCATAAACCCAGCCCAGATGGTGATGGCCCTGTTGGTCAGCTTCCCTTGAGCAGCTCTGCCCTCAAGTTTCCACAAACTTACTCAGAGACGTAAACACAGCCAGAATCAGGGACATATTTTTCAACTGCTCCTCTTAATATCAACTAAGTAGTGCACAGCCAGAGCTTCATAGAATGTAAGCTTAACTACTGAATTTATTAAATAAAAAAAAAAATTAAAAAAAAAAAAAAAGCCCCCACCAGCACACAGTGAAAGCACACCAAGGTGCTCTTACCTTTTGCCTTCAGCTCTCACTGTATTTCAGTGCCACTCTGCTTAAGGGTGACGTGCTATTTCCATAATTAATCTCGTTTTTCAAAGATGTGTAGCTCATCTACTTCAGTTCCCAGGGGGACTGGAAGCAACTTGCAGTGATCAGCTTTGCTATGACTTTTTCCTGTCTTTATAAAATGGGTTACTCAATCAACCCTCTTGTTGCCTCTTGGAGAAGCAGCACTTACTCCCTGCCCCCACACCACTCACAAGGTGTTGGGCCCATCGTTCTAAGGGAATAACACAGATCTTTCTTAATCAATGCAAAAGCCTCAAATGATTTTGCCCTGAGAGGGTGGGATTTTGCTTTTGGTGGAAATGAAGGCACAGCTTTGACAATGCAACTTTAGATGAGAGCGCAGGCACACTGCTTCAGGAGCAGGGGTCTACAGCTGCAACATGCAAACTGATTTCTCCAGAAAGAAGCATTCACACTTTTGCCATCCCGTTGCCTTCCGTCTTTTATTAATGTGTGTTAGGAAGCAATCTGTCTCATTTAGAGAGGAATAATAGGGTTGCGTACTTTAATGGATCATTTTGTTAATAATCATGGGAGAAGATGAAATATAGCCATGCAGTGCACGTAAATAACAGAAAAGGAGGCTACTGTTATCATGGCAAAGGCAAGGGAAATGTGTGCCAAGTGCCCAATTAATGTAAATCAGCACAGGCTGGTTGATATTAGTCCCCATTTATTCTGGCTGAAGAGCTGGCCTTTGCATCCTAAGCAAGCAAATTGCTGCTAATGGTGGGAGCCCAACTGAGAAAATCAATGCAGCTTTTCTGACTTTTCTGCTCTCTTCCACCCGTCTCAGCTGTGACTGTGAAGACTTCTGCGTGACACAACTATTTCTGTCTCCAGTGCATCTCAGTGTGGCTTCACAGGTGAGCAGAGAAGCTGCCCCTATACTTCCAAAACCTCCTCGCTGGCTCTGTGGGGCTCCCTTCCCCTGTTTTTTTCCCCAGGGCTAGAGTTCATTTCTCCTAATGTTTGGAGAAACATTACAACAAGTCCCTGCGTGCAGCCTTGTGGCTGGAACACGGTGCAAGCAGCTTGCATCCCAATGCTGTAGGACCTCATTCCGGGCTGGGAAGAGGCTGCAAAAAGTACGAAGCTGCGGACATCAGGGGAATTGGGTTGTGTCGGACACCCGAACCGCAAAACTCCTGAGCAGCAACCCGGCCGGGGAGAGGAACTAAAGTGAGCCCCCCTCAGCCTCGGGGGTCGCAACCGGGGCCCCCAGCCCCTCTCGGGAGACCGCTGCCGTGCCGGGTGGGCGCGGGGCGGCGCTGCTCCGCTCTGCCGTGCCCCGGGCCGTGCCGTGCGGGGCCGTGCCGGGCCCCCCGGGCGGCGCAGGCAGGCGGGGACATCCCCGCCCCTCTCCCCGCCCGAGGCGAGCGGAGCCCGGCACTGGGCGAGCTGCGGCCGCTGCCCTCCGCAGCGCATCCCGCACAGCCCGGCTCGGCACGGCACGGCACGGCCCCTGCCCTGCGCCCCCATCCCATCCCCGCCGCGCCCCGCAAGGAGAGAGCCAGCCATGGGTAAGCGGGGAGGTGCTGGTTTGGGGGGAGGTGAGCCAAACCCGAGAAGGGGCGTTTATGGGGAGGGAAAGAGCCCCCCGAGTCCTCCGCGCCCCACTCCTGCTCTGCGCGCATCCTGCACGGGGGCGCCTCCAGCCGCGCAGTTCGGGGGAGCCAGGGGTTTCTGCTCCCATCCCCACTGGCTTTTGGGGGACCTCCTCGGGTTAAGCAGTGCCGGGGGTGCAAGGAATGGGGGAATAAGCAGCGGATTTGGGCCCGCCCGGCAGCGCTGTACCGAGCGGCCGGTGTCCGTCCGTCGGTCCGTACGGGCACTCCGGTACTGGCACTGCTTCTGGTTTTAATGGAGAAAAGAAGGGAGAAGGAAAAAATATCCGTAATTTAATTACTCAGTCAAAGGAAGCTGCCAGAATTCCTTTGGTTGCCACTTGGTCAAATTAATTTGCATCGCCTAGCTCCGTAGTTTCTAAATGCTCATTAACTGGTTTGTTCCCTAGCTCACAGAAGATCAGGCTCCCATAGCACTGAAATCTTTTCACTGAGCTTTTCTTAACTTTCCAGTGCCCCTCTAAGTACATGCTAGAGCCTGGGTCCTGCTGCCTCTTCAACTCTGAGCGCTGGAGTAAAGAGAGCAGCTGAATTGTCTGTGCCAGAAAGCTTGGGCTCTGCCTACCTGATCTGCTACTCACTTTCTGGATTGTTTTTACTACATACACTTTTGAAATTGATGTTAAATGAAACTGTAAAGTTGACTGCCTCTCCCATGTCTCAGTTTACTTCCCTTAACAGAACCTTTTACTTCACTGCCGCGGACTCATGTCAAATAGATCTTCTTTCTCCTCTTCCATCCCCGCTCCAGAAGTTTTCTGCTATCTTACTAAGAGAAGTGTATTTGTCAGATTATAGCATCTTATTCGGGGATGGTGTTGGCACAATCCGTTAGATGGTAATATGTATAAAGTTGTTCTCAAATCTTTGCTGCTAAGCTTGTGAAATGATCTTTCTGCAGTAAATTGCTAGGGATTTCACATCAAAAAGCTCTTTCAAGTCCTCATAGGTGATTCATCTTGAAGAAGCAAGTCTTTAGTGCTAAAGCCTTAGAAGAACACAAGTGTCGGTTTTGCAAGGTGTGGGTCTGTACATAATGTATGGTTTGTGTCCCTATAGAATGTACAGTCCTGTTGAGAAAAGAGGAGTGGAAAGAAGAAAACATTTCTTGAATGTTTTACTGGTAATAATGGCACAACCTCCCTGTGTCTGGCCTGCTTCTTGGCTTAGAAACGCTGTGGGACAGTCTGGCTGTGACCCGTCAGGAGAGGGGGCTTCATGCACAACCTTTAATGCTTTACAAAGAGCTCACAAAAAATAAGTCTTTGTCAGCTGGTGAAATAGTCCTTCGTGAATGCAACATGCTGTTTGTGCTAGCACATAAACACCATTGCCTTGCTGTGGTGCAGGCTGCTCCAGCTGTCTGACCAGGATTTGTTGGGAGCTTCAGTGCTGTATCAAGCTTGCTGATCCTATTGCAAGGATGTGTTTGGCTGTTTCTAATTAGGACCATTCGAATTGTCCTTACTCATGCAAAACTTTTGTGTAAGACTGGCCCACTGAGACTGATCTATTTTTTTATTTTTTCCTTTTTGGAGCTGCTGAGAGCCCACTGCTGCAATTGACTGCATTGGGCTTTTGGCTCACTCAGCACTTCTGAAAGTCAGGCCCATTGTATTTATTTACGGGTTACATCGGCTCTAGGGTTGTCCTTAATAACCACCTTAATAACCCCTCCGTGCACAAAGAACCACCCATTAGCATCTCTTACATCTCAGCACAGATTTTCTCAAATGCCAGGTCTCACCTTGGGAGGCGGGAATGTTTTACAAAATGAACAAAAAAAAAAAAAAAACGCAAAGTGATTTTGTTCTAAAAATCTAAAAAGCAGTGCACGAATGGCTGTGTGCAAAGTTTCATCACTTTTCTTCTTTGTGCTTCACCAAACTGTTGATTTCAAGTAAGAAGAGTGGTTGGAGCAGAGTGGGTACATACGCTGTGTTTAGTTGTTTTTGTTTTTCCAAGTTGCTGAAGCAAACACTGTGTGTGAACGGGGGGTGAAACAGTGCCCATCTTCATATGGGTGTGCGCAGGTGTTGTGAGCAACCACTGCCCTGCAGCGCCCACTGACCTCAGGAGGTTTAGATATTCCCCTGGCCAGGGTTTCTCCTTATAAACAGCTGGGGGCAAATCCTGAAAGAAAACCAGCCCTCTTTTTTTCTGTTCAGCTGTATGCTTTGTCCAGGCAGGAGCTGAAATCTTTTGTGAATCACAGTAATAGTAAAATCCGATTAGTATCGGTCATTAAGGGTGGCTAGATTTCAATTGCAAAGTCTTGTCGTCCATATTCTATTAAATCTTGCACCTCTTAATTAGGAACAAGGTTAAATATATTTAAAAAAAAAAAAAAAAAGTTGTTATTAAGTTTATCTTCTCTTAAAACCTGTGAAGTTGCGTTTTTTTTTTTTTTTTTTTTTTTTTTTTTTTTTTTTTACTGCGGTCCTTTCCCTATCTCCGCAATGCTTGCTTAGGCTATTAACAAGTGCTTAAATTTGCCTTCTTGCTGTAATCTCTGTTGTCTGAGAAGGAGGAGGAGGAGAAAATGTTGTGCATTTCAGATATTTCCCAGTATCCTAAAAAATCTGTGGTTTCACCATGCTTACAGGTTCTCTCTCTTCCTAAGTGCGTGGTCTAGTAATATAGGAAATCTGCTGTCCCTGTGTGAATTATATGTCTGATAGATCTGGAAATGTTATGTTTTGGAAAAGCACACTGGGTTATAGATTTTTACCCACTGGAGAGCTGAACTGTGGAAGTGCTTTGATTATCTGTCATCTTCAGTATATTTCTATAATTTCTTAAACCGGTTGAAACCTGTACGTCACTTCCAGTGCTTTAAGTACTTTAAACATTTAATTAATTTTCTCAAGCAAGGTATCTTTTCTCAAGGTTGCTTCTGTGTGTCATTTTGCCATCATTTGATGAAGCATCATTTTCTACACGGTATTTGTTCAACAGCCTTTGTTTTTCAAGATTATTGCTATCTAAAGTCCTTGCTATCTCACAAAAAAAAAAAAAAATGAAGAAAGAGCAATGTATGCAGTGAAATTTCACTGGGGGAGACCTCCTCCAAGAACGTCTTAAATAGTTTGTAGAAACCATGGCATGTTTAACTATCATGTTTAATTCATCACGCAGTTATTCCTGCTGAAATTTCCAGGTTTCTCTTATGGTTCCTCCACTTTTGCATACTGCTGGATGTGCTGTTAACCCTGTCTAAATGCAAATGCACCTGGTGCCCATGACTGTATCTGTCTCATCTTAAAGGCTGTATGGGTATAGGAGTGATGGAAATCAAAACAGGTGAGTTTGGGTTTGAGCTGTGGTAAGCAAACCTAAGGAAAGAGTGTAATCTCCAGGTGGCAGCAAGGACATAAAAGATGTTGTGTTAAATGAATGGGTCACAGCTGAACCTGTTGGTCTCTGTACAGATGCAGAAACCTGTGTAGAGAACATTACTGTGTAAATACCCAACA
The DNA here is from genome assembly GCF_009819795.1 of Aythya fuligula. Lineage (NCBI taxonomy): Eukaryota > Metazoa > Chordata > Aves > Anseriformes > Anatidae > Aythya > Aythya fuligula. The sequence continues at coordinate 128,748,758 of NC_045559.1, forward strand.
TGGGTAAAGGACAAAACAAGGGCAATGGAGTGTTAAGGTGGCCTTATCCAGTTTATACTCAATGGAGCATGTAACCTGGAGGAAGGTGACTCCAAGTGGCAGTGCCAGCGATGGATCCAAGCCTCATGGACCTCTCCATGCTTTTCTTCTGCAGTTAGGTGTGAGCATCTGGGCCTAGCTGTACCCTTTGCAATTCCCTGCTACCCATCCCCTATGAGCACAGTAAAGAGCAGTGGGGTACAAGGAAAGGTTCAGCATAACAGGTAGCACTGTATGCAATATTTAGTCCTCACTGTTCTGCTGCTTTCTATTGCTGCTCTGCTTTGGTGCTTTGGCAGTCTCCTTCTCCACAATTACTTGTCTCTTGGGTTTTAGGCTCAAAAGCTTGCATATGGAGCCTTGGCTTGGGAAACACTTGCAAGCAATGAAAAGAACTATGACAATTCAAGATCTTTTGTTCTCCATGTTTTTCGAGCTCTTTGATTAACAGCAACTTCAAAATGTGAATGGAGCTTATGTTTCATTAATAGAAAGATGTGCCTGACAGAGCCATCGAGTGATGCAAAACGGTACTTTGCTGTGTGCCGTTTGTGTGTGTGTTTGCTTTATGCTTTGATATCTGAACACGTGTGATGCTTGGAAACTTTAACCTAGAGGAATACATAAAGAAAACAACTTTCCAGGAGTGTGTTTGTACTTCGTGTTTGTTTTTTCTTTTTGCCTGGAGTGGAAAAATTTTGGAAAGGACTGTGATTCACAGGCAGTGAGAACATGGGTCATGAAAACTGAACTTACTGAAGACACAAACTTATTTGGAGTATCCAGTTTAAGACACAACACTCATAACTTTGTGTTTTTTATTAAGAGCACAGAAATCATTGCATGTTGCAGCCTCAAAATCTGTCTTCATACATGTTCCTTTGGTGCCAGTGAAAACAAGAGTTTTGCCCAGGTTGAAGCCATACACATAAGTGGAGAGTAGGATTGCACTGATGGCAAATGGGGCAATCTTACTCTTGTACTGTAAGTGACTTAGGAAGGCGAGCAGCTAGCTTGCCTTTCGGATGCCGGTTTGTGAACTGGTGGTTAGGGAGGACACCTGGTGTTAAGAATACAGCTGGCCTAGAGTCTATGGAGATCTGTGAAACAGAGTAAGTGATGGGATTCCAGCCAGAGGAGGATTATGTTTTGAGTAGTGTGCTGTTTTTCTTAATATTGGAAACATATATTTGAGCTTATCAGTGTTTCTGCTGGGCTGGAGCTGCGGAGCATGTTGCTGATGGCTAACCGGGGAAGAATCTGCCTTCCTCCCTCTTCCAAGCTAACTTGGGCTCTCCAATAGCTGTTTCTCACTCTACCTTGTAATCTGCATTTTTGTCAGCTTGCGCGCTAGGAAATTCTTTGAGACGTCTAATCCTGTGATACATGGAGCGTGCACAAGCAAAACTGTGGGCAGGCATCAGCATTGCTTGTGCGTGATCTGTGCCCTGCGAGGCTGCCAAGGGTGGGAGTGGTGGTGTGGAAACTTGGTTTCTCTGTGAGAGAGAGGTTTCGCACTGAGATTTTAAACTCTCCGGGTTTATATGAGTTTTGCTTTATGGTGCAACACAAGTATTTTACAACCAAAGAGCTATAAAACGTTTTTAAAAAATAAATAAATAAGTTGACTTTGGTCAACTCAAGATGTCTTCTTAAAGCTGCTTAAATACTAAATTCTAGGAACCTCACTAGGGGTTTGCTGCAAGGAAGTCCCAAATACATCATGCCTGCAAATGCCGTGCAAGTCTGAATTAGTGCAGAGGTCTGGCTGGATCTTCAATACTTTATATCAAGTTTTTTTTTTTTTGTTTAAGGAAAAACTTTTCAAAGGTTTAAAATGATTGTTGTTTGTGTATAGTCTTATGCTTTTGCTGCCAGAACTGTGTTGACATAAATGTCATGTGCTTCCCCAAACAAAAGTGTAAAAAACGTTGTTGTATTTGCTAGGAACACAGCTGAAAATAAGTTTGCCACATGGAACTTCCCTTGTGGGAAATCAAATGATTTTCTTGAGCTGCTTAGGCATGCGTTACAAAAAATAAAAAAAATTAGTCAGGAGTAAAGAGAACTGACTAGTGGGAGTATGTGAAGCTGAGAACTCCTGATGCAGGCACAGGGATCTGCTCCAGCACATCTGTCAAGAGCCCACGATTTGCAAGGTGGCCCAAACAACAACACTTCCTACAACATCTGCTCCAGCTCTGTGATGAGGGCTGGTGTAAAAAAAAAAAAAAAAAAAAAAAAAAAAAAAAAACAGGACTCTTGAAATCTCTGAGATATTTGTCATACCTTGCCAGGGGAATATAACAGAGCCTGTTGCATAATCTGTTATTGCCTGCCCACCAGCCAATGAAGTTCCTGGGTCCTAAGCTGACAAATGTTCCATTAAAGCAGAGTTTGATGTAAGCAAGTATGAGAAGGCTTTGTGATACTGGACTGATTTGGCCAGTGCTAGTAATTATTTCCCTGATGTAGTGTATGCCTTCATAGATGCTTCTTCCATTCCAGACTGAAATTAAAGTGGCAATTTCTCATGCTCAGTAATTGTACAATGAAAGCCCCACATTTCAGATATTCCTTTAAGTTTCTAGGCACTAATGACTTGGCATGAAAAATAGCCAGGAAAGTAATTCTGCTTTTATAGCCTGTTATTATTAGTTCTCACTTAAAATTATTTTTAAAAAGTTTGAAAATACCCATTTTTCTTCTCAGCCTTGAGTTGCAAAAAGCATATAATAGATACTTAGTCTTTAATCACCTTCTCAAATTTTTCTATGAGATTTTCTGGTATTGTCTGCCACTTACACTTGCAAAGCCATGTGTGAGAAAGTGTGGTAATCTATGACATATTCAATTCCTCTCATTCCTTATTGGAAATCTGGGAGAGGAAGAAAAGAATCAGGAAGGAGAGGAGCCACTAGGAAATGCTAATATTTTAGAGTAGCCATGACAGACTGAAGGTAACTATTTGGAGAGTGGGTGGAAATGAAAGAAAATGCAAATGAGATAGCAGCTTTATCAAGACTGGAATGATTTGAGCTTGTAACAGTCAGATGTCACTAAAATGATTTTTTTTTTTTTTCCTTGTAAACATTTATCTTTGTATTTTCAGAGGTTTCCCATGACTGCTATCCTACAAAGTTCTACGTGTTTCCCCCATTACAGTCAGCTCCCCAGTGTGGCTTAGGTTCTTCGGATCATCCTCGCAGAGGGGAAATGTTGGATCTCATGGCCAAACCTTGTTCTGCTCTCCTTCGTATCTGCTCCCTGTGAGGTTTTGTGAGCAGGGGTATGTAGGTAAATAGGTAGTTCTCTGTCCCCATTATTCCTACTTTTTTTTTTTTTTTAATAAGTAGTCTTAAATTTTCTTTTTCTGAAGACCATTGGTTTTGTTCGCTTTCACTTCTGGCTCGTATTCATCCCTTAGTTGCTATGTGAGTGGGTATATCCCCTTGTGTAATTCTGTGGTTTTGTTTTCCTCACCATTTTTCCTTGTATAGTGGCAGGTTTTATCTTATCCATCTCCTCCTGCTTTTGGACAGTTTGGGGTTGACATTTGATCCTCTATTGAATGCACTCTTGGCCAAGAGCAAAGTAAGTGATGTACCCATCTTAGAGAAAGAGAACAGTGGGAAAGCTTGGAGAAACAGCTTTAAAATAAACAGAAAGTGGGGAGATGCCCTATTAAAGCAAAACAAAGTGAATTCCTGGAGGGAAGTTGAATTAGGTGATCTTTAAGGTCCCTTCCAATACAAACCATTGTATGATTCTGTGAAGACTTGGCCTTCTGTTATCACAGTAACTGGAGGGCATGGTACATGTAGAATATTAAGTGTTGTTGTCAAGGCTAATGGGGATGTCCCAGCTGCTGTTAAAGCATGGTGTATAAATGTGTTAATTACTGTATGTTTAATCTTTTCTGTTCTTGTAAGAATCTACAAAGAAAATGGATCAGGGAAGTACCAGTGTAGTTACAGTCACCACTATCTGTTTCTTCCCCTGACAAAATGCTTTTAGTTGATAAATCTTTTTTTCTTTTATCTTTTTTTTTTTTTTTTTTTTTCATCATGCTTTATTGGTTGCTCTCAGATTGCTATTTCTTGTTTGTAGAATCACCAAACTGATTAGTATGCTGGCCATAGGATGGCAATTGACTTTCTGAAGCTCGTCTGCCCCCTTAGAATAAATTCTGTTCAAATGGGTTGGAGAACTAGGAACATACTTTCTTCTTCAATGTCATTGTTACAGTTTAACCGAGGGATGAAAATGGAAATAAAACCTGAGTTTCTGTCAAAAAAAAAAAAAAAAAAAAAAAAAACCAAAAAAACAACCACCAGTTTTCTGGGAACATGGTATCTCTGGTTATTTTTCCTCTGGTGTGCTAAATAGGTCCTTGTGCAAAACTCCTGGGGAGGCTCCTATGTGGACTTCGTAAGATGATGCAGAAGAGGAGAAGTAGTTACCAGCCACACCATGAGTTCCTTCTTCTTTCTTGTGGTATAATACAGGTTTGTGGATTCAAAATATGCCATTATGCCTGCTTAAGTTCCCAAGCACTATAATCCTTCTTAAAATACTTGATCCTTAACCCTTCGTTTTTTTAGGGAAGAGGCTGATAAGATCAGTAAGAGGAAAACATGCCTTTTTCCTTTTGTCAGGAAAAGTGTGACTGCTGTGCCTGCTTTCCACATGGTCAGTAGCCTGTCATCTTCTGTGTCTGTGAAATATCCCTTATGTTATGGCACGTACCTTGTAAGTAAAGTGTTTTCTGTTGCCTTGCTCAGAAAATATGTCAAACTTTTCATTGCATATGCTTCTTTGCTCCAACACTTGTGCTTTGCATTTGCATCAGGTTATTAGATCTGTATGGAGAGTGATTTTTCTTTTCCTCACACAAATTTAAACACAGGAGAGAAACGATTACATTTATTTGCAATTTTGATAGTATTTTCTTGTGTCAGGCTAAATTACCGACATCAAAGAAGTATCCCAAAATGCAATCAATCCTGAACTGCTATGTGGTCACAAAGACATTCAGGATTTGGCTCATTGGCACTCCAATGACTTCTGTAGCCATGAATGGACTTGTGCTAGGAGCCTTCATCCTCTGCTGGCAGACATGGCTGGAGCTGTGATGCTCAAAGCCTTCAGGCTTGACAGCTGCTGTGTGCCTCCCTTTGTCCTGCAGGGGACAGCTGGGAGGAGCACCCTGCTGATGACAGCCTGCATCCCAGGGCACTCAGGACCTACCGTGCTGGTGCTTCCTGACAGGAGATACTGGCAATTAATTTCAAATCCTTCCCCTATGTCATCAGGGCTTTTAAGGAGCTTTTGCACTTATTATCTCCAAAACCGCCTTTCTTCCTTGACCATGACCTGCCAAGACAGCTGTGTTTCTCTTAAGCACTGGAGTTAATAATACAGAATACGAAGGTTGAGATGAGAGCAGGATTACAGCCCTCCTTAGCTGTGTACCCACTGCCAGCATCCCTGGGAGTGTGGGAGACCAGAGTGAGCAGGAGCTTTTGAGGCTGCTGAACAAAGCATAAGACACGTTGGGCGTCTTTGATCATTTACACAATGGTGTTTTTTTTGAGGATGCTGCTGCTATATATCCTTTCTGGGCTGACTGTTAAACAAGGCTAGCTTTTCCCTTACCTGATGTCTGCTTTTTGCCTATTATTACCCAGATGCAGTGGAAAGGGCATTTTTTTCAGTAACACTACGTAAAATGGTTTCCCCTTGTGTTGTGCACACTGCTGACATACGTTGCTTTTATAGTAAGCCCACCAGAGCAGGTGGCTTTGCATTTGAAGGCAATCACAACACCCCTATATCCAGTGGAGCAAAAGTTACTTGGTGTGGATGTCTGATAGTGCGCTGCCTGGGCTGCATAGCTTTTTCCTATCGTGGTTCATGCAATAACTGTGAACGTGCCTCTGTTCATGTGACCTTAACAGCCAATTTAACTCGATCTCTCATACATGAGCACACAGACTTTTTCATTTCCAGCTTTGTTGCATGTTTGGGATCTCAGTCTCCTGCTGTCTCTCTTTTCATGAAGCTGTGTATGGGCTTACCTGCAGCATATATGGTAGGAGTTTGCACTGCGAAATAACTTCCAAAACATGAACCTCAGCAGCCATTTCCCTAGGAGGCATGTGGATGAGGCAGTGCTGCAGTGCCAGAGAGCTTTACCACTGTCTTTTCTTTCCCTCATAGCTATGGTGACCCTCAATGTGAGACCAGGAATGTAAAAGCTGGAGATGATTTAAGGAAATGTGCAGCACTACGTACTAATTAATTCAAGTCATGATGCTCATAGGATCAGCACAGCAGCTTCCTGCCTCCCAAGCAGTTGTTGTGTTTCTGATGTGAACCCCTTTGGCTAATGCCAGGAAAGAACTGCATGTTAATTAAAATTAACCTGAACAGCTTTAGAAGAGCCTAGTTTGAATTAGGGCATGATTATTGACTCTGGCAGTATTTTCCTTTGCAAAGTCTTTTCCTTCCCTTCTGTGCCACCTCCCAAAGTGCTCAGTAGCATCCACTGGGGAGTGCCTGTTCAGGTGCTGGCTGAAACCACAGCTCTCTGTAGAGGCAGTAAGGGTTTGGCCAACACGTGCCACACACCATGGTGGGATGCTGTCTGAGATGAGGAGCCAGCTGCAGGCTTGCTCATGGTGACCGCTGTTTTACATAAGCCAAACTCCAGAAAACAAGGAGTGAAAAGGTAACATAGCTGTACTGAGCACTGTTCACCTTTTGGTCATCTGAAATATTTAGGTAACTAGGCTAAGACCACTTGGAGTTATCACATTAAAGTTCTTTGGGCTTTGAGGGCCTTGCTTTCTGTACATGTATGTAGCAGCTTCAGGAAAAAGCAGGAGACAGCTTGAATCTCAAACTGCAGCAGCTCTGAGTGTTCAGAGCCTCTTGATCATGGTTTTCTTTCATGTGACCTAGATGATGTGCCTATGTTTTCTTTATATGTAGATGACACCATTTAAAAACATATCTTCAAGCTCTCTTTGTGGGCTGGTAAACTGCAACCATGGGTTTTCATCAGAAAACTGCAGTAAAGCATTTTAAAAACATGTTTTGCAGAAGGTTGTCTTGTCACTAGGCCACAACTAGCAAGACATATCAAAGTCTGTCATGCTAAAGCTGTGCTGCATGTTTTCCAAGGCATTTTTCTGTCTGGTTCTACTGGAAGCTGCTGAAAAGTTTTTTCCCGTATTCTTCTCTGGGACAGTGCCTGGATGCCCTCATGGCCCTGCCTTGTGCTGTTGTGCTGTACAGGGGTGTGGTGGTATAGGTCCTCCATATGTGTGCCTTCTGGTGATGGAGCAAATAGTCTTCTTTTTCCACCATTGTCTGTTTTCATAGCATTTAAGAAGCTGGTGTTGGCAGAAGAACAAAAAACAGTAGGAAACTTTTTTGTTGTTGTTGTTAATCCAGAAAGGCAGGATACTTATGTTAGAAAGATCTTTCTCTGCTAAGAAATTGAACTGTCTTTTGTGGAAAAAATGTTTGAAATGTACATTGTGGTATAACTTTTTCCTCTCTGAGAGAATTGTCTCTGCAGTGAAATGAAACCAATCTTAGTTTCAAGACTCATATTGGATATTCCCCTGTCTTGGGAGCTATTGGAAAGGAAAGCAAACGTGAGTTGCAGCGGTGTTATGGTTTAGACTGTTTTTTTGTTTTTTTTTTTTTTTTTTTCTGTTTATTTTTGTGGGTTTTTTTGTTTGTTATTTTTATTATTATTTTCTTTTTGTTGTTGTTTTGTTGCTTTTTCCTGGTTTCTTCCTCTGAAATTCTAACTTATTTTGGAAAGGAAGACAAATTAGAGGTTACTAAGCATAATTTTATTCACTCCTGTAAAATGGAGTGTTGATAATCTATAAACATGCCTGTCCCTTTTTCCTTTTTGAGAATAGCTTTTCTGGAAGATATCATTAATCTCTACTCCCCATGAGATGCCTCACACTACTAGAGGGTCTGCCCTGTTGTCTCCTTGCCTTCTATGCAGGAGGCTGATTAGCATCCTTCCATAGGGCTGTGGGCGTGTTGTTCTTAAGCACCACAAAATCTTCAGTGTCTGTTCTAGCTCCTATCCAGCCATTGTCTGTTGTAGTCCTTGAATACTCAAAAATCACAAGACACACTATTTTGGAGGCATTTGTTTACTGTTTCATTTCTGAGCACTTAGTGGCTGGTACTTATTTTTAATTTTCCCTCTTCCAAGTTTATTTTTTTCTTTTTCAAAACAAAAGTTGCAGTTTGCAGTTTTTTCTGCTTGCTTTAGGTCTTAAGGGCAGCACTAGACCTTGGTGAACACAGTGATGGCATTGCAAGAGGCTGTTCAACTGCAGCTGGCACACCTCTCTTCCGAGGTGATGCTAGTACCTTTGCACTTGCTTTGCTAGAGGGGAGGGGGAAAAAAAAAAAAAAAAAAAGAAAGAAAAAAGAAAAAGGCAGGCTAAATCTGCTCCACACCACCTGCTGCTTCCAATTTTACACTGCTATCTTTGGTATATGTCCTGTTGCAGGTCCATAAGAAACCTCAAACCCTAGGCAAACCTTGAGCTTTTAACACACATGAAAGACCTGTGTTTTAAGGGAGCACATCAGAAATGAAACTGTGAATGAAATGGAGATCATCTTTTTGGTAGGTGATGCCTATCTGGGTAGACTTAGAAGAAAAGTGTCTCCTAATGTCACAAGGATCCAACGTTTTCAGTTCTCCAAATACTCTGTGCTTCTTCCCTGCCTTTTTCTTGTAGAGAAATAAGCTGTAAATTTATTTATGGTGTTTGAGTGTCTGTCTGATGCTTCCATGCATTCCCAGTTCAGTCCCTAAAGAGACTTCATTAACTGCTGTCCTTTTTACAAATGTTTAATTAAAAACAATAAATTTGAGGGTGGGGGAGCAGGGAGTTTCACAGAAGTGTCGTTAAGGAAATCCTTGCAAAACTGACGTAAGTGTCATAATTTTTTGTTGTGCAAGCTCTGCATGTTTCAGGCAGCCTTTGCCATAACAGAGTAGTTAGGAAGCAGTGGTTAATGGGTCAGACAGGCCCAGGGGGCTGAACGGGGTTTCGCTCAGCCGAATGTTAGTGCTTGTTAATCAACGCCGAGTTCTGTGTACAGCGCTCTTTTCCTTCCCCAAAGCCACAATGAACCAAAAACGGGTGTTCAGCTGGGTCACACACAGCATCTGTCCTTGACTGAGACAGTTCAGGAGCTTCTTCCCTCGCCTACCCACCACTGGGGCCTACTGTGGGCAGCTCCTCTTGCAGGCCTGCCTGCAGGCCCCAGCTCCCTATGGAAGGAAGGGTAGCATTCCCTCCCTTTCTCCTTAAGCCTTTTTAAGATGAGGTACAAAGGTCTGATAAAGCCCCGTCCCTAGAACTGGATGTGCAATTAATTTGTAGTGCTGTGAAATAATTGCAGAGATCTCTTTCTCTCTGCACAACTTCCGTAGGTGTTAGACTTGCTCGCATTAACGAATTGTCTTTTCAAATCTTGCTGCTGCCACCTGCTCAGTCCCTCGTAAATGTAATTAACGTGGTGGTAGAAATGCTGGAGGCTATGGATTCTCAACTCTAAATGGCTTATATATTCCCTACCATAGGCAGTGTGTTAATTGGGCTATCCTGGTAAGTTTCAATTTGCCTTGATATAGGGTTTTTCTTTCTTTTTCTTTTTCTTTTTTTTTTTTTTTTATTTTTTTCCCTTGGACAATAATCTCCATGCATGCCAATTTCATTTAAAAAAAAAAAAAAAAAAAAAAAGTATTTCAGTAAAAGAGCCTCAGTGGACATCTAATGCAGGCATCTTTAATTTGAGGATTTTGCATTTAGCTAAATGTCTTCCAATTAATAAACGCAAAGCAGTCTGAGCCAATGGTGTATTTAAAGCTAAAAATTAACCATGATTTACTAGATACTTATTAGTGGCTGCTGTAAAGGAACCTAAGAGCAAAAAATGGCAATTTTCTTATGTCCTGAAGCAGTTCATTCAGCTATCTTCTATTAGAGGAAATAAGAGGACCTAGATCCAGGTGATGTTGCCTTCATGTTGCAAAAAAAACAAGAGAGGTAACTTATTTTTGCTTTGTTTTAGGCAGAGAGCTTTAAAAAATAAAAGCAGTAATTGTTTTTAGAGGGTTGTTGTCCACTAAAAGTTACTTTAGGGGATGACATTCTCCTGAAACTTCCAATACAAGTTGTTTTAAACATAATGGTGAGTGCTCTAAAGGAGACAAGTTGGCTCTGGAGATCTTGGAAGCACTGCGTCTTCTCACAGTGCTCCAAGTTGACTTCTCCTTCCCTTGTTACATGGCAGGCTGCAGGGAGAGGCAGTGGGCGCAAATGGAAGTGTGAAGTGACTATTTGAAAAAATAGGCTAAAATGAGAAATCAAATGGACTTTTACTTACATAACTAATCCTCAGACTTTGTGTCTAGTGGTACAGTTTGTTAGTAGCACATACTTGTTGTTAACAAGGTTTTATCCCTGTTCAGAAATGCTTTAAGATGTTCTCTTCTCCTTAGACACACCAAGCAGCAGCCTCATGTTCTTGGCTGTAGAACATTTAAGTAGCTTGACCCCATATGTGACTGGTGTCTGTATGTGTGTGCTTGTATTAAAAAGAAACTTAGGAAAATACACATGCACAGCATGCATAATTTAGCCAATTTGACACTTTGCAGCAGTTGCAAATTACAGTTGTAAATGCTTGCTTTAACAGACAGGAAAACTCATATTTTGTATTAGACTTAGAACTGAAAGAAAATGGTTTGGAATGATTCATAAAACATGTCTCGGAGTGTTTTTGTTTTGGCTGTCCCATTCCATTAAAGACCAAATAAAATATTTCTTTAGCTTCATCTTTCAGGTAAGCGGTTACAGAAGCATGCATTACAATAATCAAAAGTGGTTGCTTTTTTTTTTCTTCTGGATTATCAAATATTAAGATCTACAACACATTTTTCATGCTACGAGCGCAATCTTGGAAATTGTGATTGAAGATCACTCCTATGGCAGGAGATGGTTCTCATGGAAATGATGCACACTGCAATGTGGATTCAAGAGGTTAATGATATGTATAGAAATAACACATGAAAGCATGATTACTGGCTTCTAACATGATTTGGGCTAGCAAGGGGCTAATATGCATAGAAGCTTTGAGTTGGAACTTTGTTTTTCAGAGCAACACAAACTTTCTATTTGCAACTCTGTTATCACTTTTTAATTTAGCAATCAAAATCATTGTAATAAGTAAAGATCTGTTCTGTAGTGGAGATTGTAATAGAAATGATGTTCTTTTATAATTGTAAGTATAATTGCAAAAGGTATACTGTTTCACAGTTACAAAATAAACTATATGTGCTTATACTTACTGGAAAACAGTGCTTCTCCTAGAATCATGAGTTGTTCTGAAGCGATAGATTAATCTCCAGAACTACAGGGGAACATGGCGGCTTTACTTCTCTGAGTTGCGTTTTTTAGTCTTCATTACTGAAAAATTAACAGGCATTTGGGATTTTCTTTACATTTTTATTGAAGTGCTCACAACTACTTTAACTACAGCCTTCCGAGGTGATTGGTCTTGGTAGACAGCTCCCCTTAAACGTACACTTAGCACTACGAAGTCATGCTTTCATACACACAGTATTTCAAAACTGTGTTATATTGTCCGTAAACTTTCATCTCTAAAATGCTGAATCTCCTTTAGATATAGGTGTGCATAAACCTACATGTAGCAGCTAGGTGGCAGAAACTGTGCCTTTTTAAAATAGTGGTACTATAAATGCAGGAGTGTTGCTTTGCAGTGATTGCTCAGTTTCTTCAAAAGAAGGATTTTTTGATACAAAATGTGTCCTTTGAGAAGAGAAAAGCAAATAACTGTCTTCTGTTTTATTGGTGACATCTTTTTGCTAGGTGCCTAAGTGGTCAGAAATATCTTCTGTTGCATGCCTACTTTCTAGGTACCCTCTGTTTAAAATATAAATAGCACATCTGACAGATATCACTTTATACTTCTGCCACTGTGGCTTCTTTACTGTCATGTCATTTACCTGTCAGACTCTTGTATAACTAAATATGTATATCAAATAAACTACTCATGTGAAAGAAGGTTTGGTTTGTGAGTGTACCTGTACAGAACAGAAGCTAAGGGTATGAAAAGCTGGGAGTAGGGACTGTTCATGGTTTTCTATCTCACTCATCAGAGCTGAAGCTCACCCTAATTGTGTGGCCTAGTCCTCTTAGTTTCAGCAATTATAGGACAAAATATGGAGAAAACACTTATTTTAAGATATGCTACTGCTTCACAAAGAATGCCTTATCATTTAAAAGGAAAACTACCTAAAACAGAAATGCAAGTAGTAATGAACACTACACCCAACTAGGAAATTTTCTAACTTTGGATGACAATGGCAATTTCATGCAGTTGGTTGTCCTTTGCTGGGCACTGGTCACAGGCAAAGGTGGTAAGCAGTTTTGGTGCTCTGCTTGAAATTCTCTGACCTTCCAGTCCCTTCTGTTTGGTATCTGCTGCAGTTGAGGTAAGAAGCCAGAGAGGACTTAAGCTCCCCTTCGCATGCGTTTTTGAGCTTCAAGACAGAGCCACTGTTAGCGCTGGCAGCTCTAGGACTAAAGCATTAAGGCAGTGAGGGTGAAGCCCTTGCTTTTCTGGAAGAGTAAGGAGCGTACTCAGGCTTCTTCGGTTGCTATCATGCTGCTGATACCAAGAACATTCACATGCTTCAATTAAAGGAAGTGTTAGAAAACATCACAAAAGAAATAGTTTATGAAAAGTGGTGGGCCCCTCTTGCTGGGTTCTTCTTCTGCATAACACCTTGGGTTGGAAACACGTGAAAGGACTATTGCTGCTCAGCCTCCTGTTGCTGTGGCAGCTTCTCTTGTCTGAGCAGGCAGTCTTCAAGCTACCTGTGCTGTGTCAGCGGCATGAGAAGTACTTTTGAGTGCACCGTCTTATCAAAGTTACACAAGTTAATTTGTTTTAAGAAGAATGTAGCAGGCTTACTGAAGAAGAAGCAGGTTATTTTGTGTGATAAGTTGGGAAGTAAATGCTGTGTTATAAAACAGGGTGTTTAAGAAAAGGCTTGAGAAGGGAGAACTTACTGTCCTCTCATTAAAAAAACACTATACAACAGCTCTCTTAACTCTTGATTTACCAAAAAAAAAAAAAAAAAGAAAAGATTCCTTAATGACCAACTCTGTGGGACTTTGGAACATACAATCTGGAGGACAGTTCATTTGTTATGATGTTTAAACTTCACTAAACATTACAATGTAATTTTATTGGACTCAGAAGACAAATTTTAAATTGTCAAGTGCATGGTGTCCTAAAATGTAATGGAAGGGATCAGTGGGTCCCCATGCCTGTATTGAGCATTGACAAACACAAGTCATATATAGCAGCTGGATAATTTGTAGGGTTACTGTAAAGCCCCTTCAGTCACTCTAGCTTTTTAATGTCAATTTTGTGTATTTTAGCCAGAGCCATCATTGTGCATTTGACTATAGAATGTGCAGTCAGATAAAAATGTTTGTGAGAGCCTTCCCAAATGCATTTTTACAGGAGCAAGCATATTAACTTAGGAAAATGCTAAGTTGTTCGTTAAGGCAATATGTTGTAGTGGCAAATGCCAAGTAATTTACGTGAATTTTCAGTCATGTGTACTTGTTTCTTGGCTTAGTGGCTTTGCGCAAATGGGTTGAATTCTTTCATTTCGCTTTTGTTTCATTGGCTTATGTATTTGGGATACTTAAAGGGTAATTATTATCTTCAAAGTGCTGTCGTGCCTAAGTGGAGGGTGGAGCTAAAGAGGTTTATTTATGGGAAAAGAAAAATGACTTAAAGTTGCAGGCTTCATTCATATTTGTTTTTAACATTGTCAATTACAGTGTGTTTTTAAACCCTCACATAGAGTAGTGCCTAAAAAGGCTCATAAATCCCCTCCCTTTAGTTTCTCCTCTTGCATTCATAAAGCAGAAAGTTGGAAGAAGAAGCAGGCTGTAGCTGAGGAGAGAGGCAATGCTTTGCCTTTCGGAAACCAATGTCAATTTTTTCCTGTGGTTTAGTTTCCTGCTCTCCGGGGCACGTTATCTTTTCTGCCTGTTTTCATGTAGATTTGTCTAAATACAAAGGAGAAAAAACCTTATCCTTTTTTCATCATTTAAAGAAAAATCAAAAGGAAAAAAAAAAAAAAAAAGAAAACCCACTGCTGTTTCAGATTTGGAGCTGTCTGTGACTCTGCCATGCCTGGTGCTTCAGAAGGAAGAAATATGCCCTGGCTGCAATCCAGCCCATTACTGCTTTCTGTAATTTCACGGGTTGGCTAAATTGCACCTTATGCACCTTAATATGAGTGGTGGAGGAACCTCTGCCCCTGTTATGTGGCAGAGAAAGGGCTGGCTGACAGTGTTTAGGCCTTTGAGAAGAGTAACCGCGTTTCCTAGAGTTTGCATGCTTGAAGGGTCTTGAGTGGAGGAGCTCTGCTACTCTTCCTTGGCCCTGAGATGTGCGTTCCCTTCTTGCTTCATTTACACGTCATTGAACATGAATTCTTCCTTGTGATCTGCAAGTGAAGTTAGCTGTACTATTAGAGGTAATTAAAATAAGGCAAGCACCCCACATCTGGAACAAGGAAGGGGAACATCTGCCGCAAGCCCTTAGGAGATGCTAATCCCTTCATAACTGGGGGCTGCAGGAACGTGGCGGAAGAGGAGAGGGGGTGGACAGCAAGCAGAGGGATGGCGAATGAGATGGGAAGGGCTGTGCATGGGAAAAGTGGAAAGTCGTGGGAAAAGCAGCACTGCATGCATGTGAGTTTAAAATAAAAAAGAGGTCTCAATGGGAAGCAAGGTCAAATTTATTCTTTGGACCCTTTGGGCCCTGTCAGCACATATTGATGTATTCCCGCATACAACTTGCATAAATAGTTTAATATATTTTTATTTCTTTGGATGTCAGTAATTAGGTATCTAATACCAAATGAAGCATAAATTATCTGGAATTTAAACCTCTGTTGTGTCCATTACACAATTTAGTACTTGTTTCCACTCTTAAATTATTCTGAGCTGTGGTTTAATTCCATTTGCCCAAATCAGGCTATGTGGCAAATTATGGGAGAGAAAGTGTGTGTGACTCATTAAGAATTTAAGCACAAGTAATCTCTCTTTCTTTCTCTCTATCTCTAACTCAGTTCATGAAATAATCTCAATCTTATTTTCAGAGAGGCTAATCTATGTATTCAAACAGTTTCTCTCCTAAGAACCCTCTTCTCTAGCCACAGGTAATGGTTGCTTATGAAATAAGGGATTCATAGTCCAGACAAAAGGAATTTGGGACGCTTTGTCAATACTGCACATTTCTCAAGGACATGGGGCACAGTGTTTCAGGACAGATCCTGATATCCCTTCTTAATGAATGGTTTTCACTGCAGCAAGGTCCAAATCTAAACATTGAATGCAGCAGATCTGATAAAAGCAGCAGAATTTGACCCCTTTTTGGCTCGTACCGTGTCTGCTGTGAACTTCAGTGATGCTTTTTATGATGTTTGAGAGATAATCCTGTTTTTTTGCTGCTTGATTTATTTCTAACAACTCTGAAGGCCTATGAATATGGCATTTTCTAGAATGAAGTGCGCGTTTAGAGCGGGGGGAGGAGGGGGGGGTACTGTCAAGCTGTTTTTTGTCCTTTTGTTTTTAACCCTTCTTCCATAGAAGACACAGTGTCCTACAAACAGATAGAACAATGCTATATTCCATCTTAGTACAGAATCACAAGCGGGATCTTTGGAATTAAATTTGGCGAATTGCCTGGATATGTTCAGTTTTTAACAAGCACCGCTTTGTACATTAGCACCCTACGCTTCCTCCCTCCCTCCTCCCAACTCTGCTACTGAAGAGAGGAGGAGAAACAAAAAAAAAAAAAAAAAAAAAAAAAAAAAAAAAAAAAAGAATAAAAGCATCTGTTAGAGCAAAAAATGGGAAAGAAAGAAGGGTTGAAAAGAGGAGAAAAGATTTATTCCATAACAGCTGTCAAATTTGTCAAAAGATCTGGACATAATTTTTAAGTTAGTCACACTCCTGTGTATCTGATTACATATAACTTTTTATTTATTTATTTATTTACTTAACATTTGGTGTGATGTAAATGCAATGCTATTTTTTTGCAGGGAATGCAGCTCAATTTTCAGCAGAATGTTTGAATGCTTTTTTACCAGAACTTTGAACCTCTGCAGGAATATCGGAATATTTGTCACTGTCTAACACTTTCTTCTTTTTTTGTGTGTACATGATTGGAGACATGCCGCAGTGAAGGATATAGATTATTATTGAGCATGGTAGCTAAGTAAGGCTTTTTACATACTTTAAGGTACATGTTAAGACTGTATTATATTAATTGTTAATGTTTGTGCTGCTTTTCTTTTTTTTTTTTTTTTCTTTTAATTTGCCAAAGGATAAATGGAAGTGTCAAGCTGAAAGGATTATTTTCCTTGAAATAGAGACCTGTGAAAATATATCATAGGACCTGAAAGCAGTAACCTTTGAGGAAAAGTACTGCCCTACTGTTGGCAAGATTGTCATTAACTTATTGATGAGTCAGCAGGCAAAGATTTCCTCCCCACCCCTTTGTATCCACTTTGTGGTTAGGTTAAAGAGTGTGATTGATTGCAAATCACCATTAAGGTACAGCAGCTCAGCTGGAAAGTGTTCATCTGCTACATGTAATGCAATGCATTGTTTCAGTTTATCTACAGAGCAAAATTTCTGATTTAGATGAGGTTATCTTCTTAAAATTAACTGTTATGCAGTGGCTGAACCCAGTGCTCTATTCCTAAGAGGAAGTAATCATGAATAAGCTAATGGTTTAATAAGAGAGGCAAATAAGTCCTCTCCAGCTGTGCCCTGCTGGTAGGGGCCTGGGTCACTGGGCAAAGCTGGAACTGAGAGGTGGAAAACTGAAGGCAATTCTTGTAATCCTCCTGAGCTGTAGGCAAAGCTATTTTGCAGCGGATATGTATCAGCTCAAACGTTTTAAATTTAGAGAGTGAAGGGAAATCCATAGTGAAGTAAATGGCCATAACACATTGCATGTGCTTCTGCGTTTGTGTTTTATTTTTGATCTGGGACTGAGACTCTGAAGCAAATCTCATTTATCCTCATGCACTGTGCTTAGGTTCAAGTCTCAGAGCAGTCCTGGAGTGCACGAACTGGATTCCTTTCAGATGAAATCGAACTGAAGCATGGGCTCCAGGAGGGCATCTATAAAGCTCCTGCTACTGGGGGCTGCTCTGTTCATGGGCTCAGACCAGAAATGCTTTGAAGTGACCTCCCCTCCTGTCCTCCTAGGAAGAAATATATGTTCTGTGGATACCCAGACCTCAGCAGCAGTTGTTTTTCCCTACAAGTCTGCTGCTATTGCTTTGCAAATTTATTTCTCAGTTGACTCTCCAGTAACCACTTAAAACATGTTGACTGAGGTATAGATAGACTTCTGACTGAATTTGCACATGTTTTTGCTAGGCACATGATATGCAGCTTTATTTTAAGAAGATGCATAATCTGTGAGTTTCTTAATTTATTAGAAGGTGAAGGATGAATATTTTTAAACAATAGATCAGTTTAAAGTCAGACTTTGTTTCAGTGAAGACCACGTCCTTCTAATACACTTCACTGTTTTGAGTTGTTATTTGGCTAAAACAAGGTTAAATAAAACTGTGTGTCAAGCTTGCTGTAAAAAAGGAAGCATATGTGTAGCTAGTAAGTAGAAATATTTGCATCTGATCACTCTTGATTACATGTATGCTATATTTTAAACCTGCATGTGTTCTCCCACATGCTGCTAACAGTACACGCTTGTGTTGATGCAAGTCTTGATAAGATGGTGATGGAGCTGGTGCGCTTGTCCCTTCGCATGACCCTGCCCATCTCCAGGCAGGGTCAGCTTTAGGAAGGACCTCCTGGTCTGTAAAGATGAGGGCCAAGATGGTGTTTTTCCAGGCCTAAATGATTGGGATAGTAAATGCACCAGAATGAGGTAAATGTTTAAACTTGTATTTCCCTGTGGTGGTTCAAGCCCCAAAAAAGCCATTTCAGTAGCCTCTAATTCTGTGCTTATCTAGTGACTGCCGCTATTCTGGTTTATCTGTCTTTGAAACATGACAGAAAGCATAAGCTACTTGTGTATATGCTATACATAATAATTGTGAAGATGCTATATCAGTGTAAGCCTCCATATAGGTTTTGAAAGCTCAGAAGTAGGTTTGCTTTTGAAGAATACTTAAGGAGGTCTTCCTTTTTTTTTTTTTTTTAATTTACTTTTATGGTACATCCCTGTCATTCACCCCCCTTCCCTCCTAACTAACACACAGCCCCCAAGCT
Organism: Aythya fuligula; assembly: GCF_009819795.1. Classification (NCBI taxonomy): domain Eukaryota; kingdom Metazoa; phylum Chordata; class Aves; order Anseriformes; family Anatidae; genus Aythya; species Aythya fuligula. The sequence goes on from NC_045559.1 coordinate 128,767,225, forward strand.
GTGCCTGGGGAACTGACCAGGTTTTGGGGTAGTGCCAAGAAACCAGCATATGTGAAGTATGAACAGTCAGAAGACAAAAGGTATGCCACAAGGTAGTGAAGTTATTGCAGCGTACTTCCTGTTGGCTTTTAGCTGTTTGCCTTTCTGATTTGCTGCTATAGCGCTCTCTCTAAAATTTAGTTTGTAAGTGAGAGGTAAGGAAGAGGTAAAATGATGCGATACTAAAATGGTGGTGTTGAATACTAGAACAACTTCTGAGCTTTCAGAGGGACTACTCAATGTAGTATACTAAAAGGATACTTCATTATTTTCAGTCAAACTGATCATGTACCACAGCTTGCTACAGCCTGATAGGTAAAACCCCACATCTCTTTCTGGGGCTGATTAGAGCCACAACTGCTGCCCCAGTTCCTGGTCTGTGCTGGTTGTGTGCAACCAATTGACATAGCCCTAGGTGGCCATATCCTACATGAGCAAGTAGTGTGCCTTGTTAGGGTGGGATCTGTAGGAAGAAGCTGTTGTTAAGGTCCCAGTGTCCTTGCTGGGGGGACAGAGAGTTACTTCAAATTTTCTGTCATCCGAGCTTGAAAACTTAATTTAGTTATGTAGTTGGAGTGCATTAAATGTGCTCCTGGAGAACACTTTTGTTTTGTTTTATTTTGTTTTATTTTTTAATTTTATTAAAAAGAAATCCAGTTTCTTTGTACCAAGACTACGTTGCGATGTAGACCCAGGTATGGTAAAGGGGGATGGCTGGGAGGCTTGTGTCAGAAGGGCTCTTGTGATTTGAACTGCAATAATAATCTGTAGGGTTTGTTGTATAGGTGCACCCTAGCTGTTCAGTCCCTGTGTGTTTTTGTAAGAGGATGATAATCTTTTTTCTTGCGGAATTTAGCATTAGTGTTCCCTCACTATTAAATGTATTCCTGCAATTTCCCTAGCATTTTTTCAGTCTGTTTTTAACTGGATCATATCACTTTGGTTATAATTCAGATGGCATTGTCTGTCACGGCTAAACCGCAGCGCCGCCTTTGTCAAAACTTGGCGGCAGCTGTTCAACAGAGTGGTGTGAATGGTGTTTGAGTGTGCACATCTGGTCATTTTGGAACAGGTTTAGTACATTCCTTTCGGTGCTAGAGTTTAATTTGCAGCTGGAAAGCAGACCAGAGCTAAACTAAATTACTCAGCTTAAGATAAATGCTTTCTTTGTGACTGCTTTGTGAAAATAATTTATGGGAAGGTTATGTATCCTGCTATGTTTCTTCCCCTTTTTCCTCAACCGCCCTGAGACTAACATGCAGCACCTTGTGTGTTAGTTTTTGCATCTGCTGCTAAGTATATAATCATTACCTAAACTGAAGATACAGACCATATAATTAAAGCAATAAACTGGAATAGAAATGTGTGCTACAAAATCGCGTACCATTTAGCAGTTGTAGGAATTGAGAGGAATGAAAAACCAAACTTTTGCAGATAAGTACCAGCAACTTGTGTGTCATGCACTTCAGGAATGTTTTTGTAATCTGTTTCAGTGCTCATGAAATACAGCTATTTCAAACTAGTAAAAGGGACTTTCACTGGCTAAGAGAGCCAAAAATTGATTCTGGGCAAGCAAAATTAGACCGTTTCCCATAGAATTGCTCTTGAACGTGTTGTGATTAGTAAAGCCATCTTGCAGAGGGGGTGTACGTGAAGATAATTACTAATCTGGTTTAGACTTTAGTGGTGCTCGTACACAGCAAAGCTCAGTTTTCAGTACTCATGATAATAAACTGGAAGTACTTATTTTCCCTTATAGTCTCAGATCCTGATATTTCTTTCTAAGCAGCAAGCAGAGGAGAAATGGATGGTGTCTTTTCAACACAGTTGCATTTTTTTTTTTACTCTGCTCAGCTGTTGACCTTGTCATCATTAGTATCTTTACATCTTCCTGTGCCTATGCATGAAGATCATAAGGAGGTACCTGTTTCCCTATTTGAACTTTCTAAATATGAAGTATCAAGGTAATTAATTTTTCTTTAATAAGGATTAACCCATATTAAGTTGTTTTGAAATCATTGTCAGCAGAAAGTATCATTTATTCTTGAAATTTGAGCAAAGAAATTTTATCATTGATAGTTACCTGTATTGTGGAGGTGAAAACACAAGCGTGTGCGCATGTATGCACACATTTTGACAAGGTGGAAAATGTCTTTTAGAATGAGTTGGACTTTTTTTCCTTCTTCAGCTCACAGTTGGCTGGTTGAGAATGTTTTTTGTCCTTCCTGTCCCCTGTCATTCCCTACCTGTTTTGTTGCTAGAACCAACTGGTGCAAACTGTTTACTTGTAACCATCAGTTTGCTGCTTTAGCGTTTCTCGGGACAATATGCACAAAATAAGTGATGTTTCCAGGAACAGTCAAAACTGATGCTAAAGCATTAAATGGAGAGATAGTGGGAAGTGTGGATGATGTAGTCTGCTAATTGCCACCTCATCTGAATTGTTGCACAATGGTATTATCACTCTTCATTTGGGATGCAGAAGGAGAGCTTACTGCCATTTATCTATAGTCTGATCTAAAAACCCTCTCAATTTCATTCTGCCTTCTAAAGTGGCTTTGAAAATAGCTGCTTTGGTTCCAGCAAAGTGGAAACCACCTAACTGTTTTCTCATTGTACCATTTGGAAGATGGACAGTTGAAGTGGAAACACCAGCATGCTTGTTTTGTGCTTCCATGAGCACAACAGATCAGGCGGTATCTTGAAGAAGCTACTACATATCTATCTGAATTTTCTCCAGTCAAGTATCACTGCACAGCAATCTCTTGACAAACTTTTTGTTAGTGGAAAAGTTATTTCTGTTGTGCAAGTGTTTTTCCTCCACCTCAATACAACATGAGTACATTCATAATTATAACTTTAGCATTATAAAGCTTACTTTATTTTTTGTCTTTATTGCTAACTTAAAAGTGATTAAAATACACTTTCTAAATAAATCACGGAAATTGAGTGATTCTAAATAAATTCCTCACACTTTGTAGGTTTCTTTTACAGCTCGTAATTAAAAATAGTAAATTCTTATTGTCCAGCAAGTTTGGTTTTGATCCAGATGCTGTCTTGGTGTACCTCAACTGTTTCCACATTTTAATTACATAATCATATATATTGTGTTTTTTGTTTGGTTGGTTTGGTTTGGTTTTTTTTCTGTTACGGTAGAAGACTTTCAACAAGGGTGGTGGCTTTCACCAAGAGGTCAATGAGATGGAAGTTGTTGATGACCAACCCAAGTTGCAGGAAAAGAAGAGCAGGCCTTTGGGTGCTTTGTTATGGCTACTGCTTGTTCAGAACGGAATGTGTTGTTGCTTCTCCCATGTCCTCTATAGTGGAAGCACTAAAATATTCAAAGCAGATCAGTAATGACATGCTGCTCCTTGAGTTGCAACTTCTTTGTTATTGCTTGATTTTGGATTAAGAGGTCTGGAAAGCAAGTCCAGCAGAAATCAAGTGAAATGTTTAAGGGGCTGGTGTGTATGACAAGAGGCTGAGGGAAGGAAGAAGTCTGGGGTTGAGGGAGCAGATCTAATTTGCCAAATGATAATGAGGGAGTTGTAGAGAAGATGGAGACAAATACTTTTAGATGTGCACACCAAAGAACAGGAGGCAATTGTTATTTATTTTATTGGACATAAGGAGGAACAACTGCAATGAGAGTTGTTATGTGCTAGATGTTGCCCAGAGAAGTCGTGGAAGCTCTGTCCTTGGAGATTTTCAGCACTCAGCTGGGCAAGATCCTGAGCAACCTGGTCTAACTTTGAAAATAGCCTTGTTATGAACAGAAGATTGGACTAGTTCACCTCTAGCATTCCCTTTCAAGTGGAATTATTTTATGACTCTTAATTTGCACAGTTCAGAATGTATCTTTGTGTGTGTGTGTGTGTGGTCTTGTTTCCCCCTAGCTCCATTTCTCACCCTGTGCTACAGGAAAATTAGATACGTACATGTAACTGTTGGAGAGAAAACCCTGACATGAAAAAGACTTGGTACGCTTGTTATCTGAGTTACTTGAGAAGGTCTTGTCAGACAACTGATCTTTCAAACTACTGCCCAGCTTAATGGGGAAACTTGTCTGTGATGTTTCATGACATAATTAGTTAAAAAGATGCAAGTCAGATATGAAATAGATATTTAATATCAGTGGAAACATGTTCCTATACCTGTTAGCAAGTTCTATGACATGACATGGTCACATACGTCACTTTTCTCAATATCCTCCTCGGAGGTGAAGACTCTGCAGTGAGTGGTCAGGTTTCAACTCTGATTCAATACCTTTTTATCCTCCCCTCCCCCTTACAAAATCATATAGTCCTGAAGCCTGTTACTTTTGTTGATGTCCAACATCTTCTGAGTACTTTATTGATGGAAGATTTAGTATGTGTGTCTGTTTGCACATTGTTTAATGAATTGGGCCGTTTTATGGGAATTCATGGTTGAGTGTATGTGATCTCTGCATAATAGAAAGACCAAGCAACCTTAGAGGCTCTTTCATCCCAGGAGATGGAAGTGTCATAAGACAACACAAGACAATTTCCCTTGTTCACCTTGAAACAGCAAACATTTATTTTAAAGGGTTGATGAAATTTTAATCATGTCCCCGTAAAATAACCAGTGAAATAACTTGATTCATATGTTACTATCTTTGCTCAAGGATCAGATCACCATGTAAAGAAGCCAGTATAAATAATGTGGCCAGTTAATTATCCATTTTCTTCATCTTGAAAAAACAATCCGTTTAAGCTAAAGAATTTTTAGTTTTTGTCACTTTGAGCAATCAGTGACAATTTTGTGTTTCAATTAAAAACAAGAAGTAAAAATACCCCAACAGGATGCCTACTGCAGTGCTGCTCAGGAGTCAAGAAGGTTGGGAGCTGAGAAATTGTTACCCCTACTCAGTCACATACTTTTCCCTATAATCCTGGTGTACCAAGGATCTGTGGTAACTCAGTACCGTGCTCCCAAATATCACATACGTCAGTGCTCTAGTTCTCAATGCCACCTTTCTCTCTTTAAGCACATTAGCTATCTAATAAGGGGAGAGACCAGAGAGCTGTGGATGCACCCCAGTCCTCTGTGCTCAGTGGATGTTCTGTGTGTAACCCTACAAGTGCCCAACTCTACGATTACTTCCATGTACGAGTGCAAGTGTGCAACATAATCTCCTTTATAGGCACAAATAAAATGTTTAAAATTAATATTCAAATTATTCAATTAAAGGCAGTACAGATTTTAAATGTGTTTCCTTAGACACTCATTTAAGTATTTTCTGATATTGAAGAGAGCCATGGAAATTCTGGAACTTTGATACTGGGTTTTAGCTCCTTGTAAAAGCGAGTCTTAAAATTTATCTGGTATTTTTGGGGCAATTTGTCATTGAAACTTAACCACTAATATGGTTAAGGCTATTGTATTGTAGTTCATAACTGGAGTTTTCCTGAATGGAAAAATTGCTTCTAGAAAGTGTATGGCCGAATAGAGCAAATACATATGTTCAATAGTTACATTTAGTATAGTTTCATTGGAGTGCAGCCAATACCAGTGAGTGGAAAGAATTGTATAATTCTTAAGAGATAGTGGAAAGATCTGGTCACTAATGAACTATAAAAGACTTTTAAAGATTGCTGGTATTATGTTTAAATTTTCTATTGCTTTCTATGACAGCTTTAAGGACACAGATGCCAAAAATCTGCGGATAAAAGCTGTTGCACATTATCCAGAGCATTATGGTACCATTTATTTAACTACTTAGTTAAACAAAGAAAAGCAACTTCTACAAAATTTCATTTTAAAGGATTAATGTACAGATGAGTATGAAGAGGGAAGAAAATAGCTTAGTTGTATGGTCCTTGAGTCGATTAAAACCAAAACAAAACAGTGTCATCAATCTTCCTGTGTACTGACTTGGAGAAATATTTGTTATGCTTTCCAAATATTGATCTTTATGACTGAACAACAAAATACCAAAGGAGGTTTTTTTTTCAGTCACTGACCATCCAGTAAAAGATAAATGGATACCTGAAACTGGTGAAATAAATTTTATTCCCTTTCAGTTCTTGGATTTAAAAAGAATTGCAATATCTCTGTTTCTAAAAAGCTGTGAAATGCCTGCTGATGGGTCTTTGTGTTACTCTGAAACACAGGCAGCATTGTCCAAGGAATAGCTCAAAGTCATGAGACAGGCAGTGGTGAACGGTTAAAGGTCAGAGCTTCTGCTTCTCCCCTTAAACCTTTTTTAAGAAGTCCTAGATTGTCAGTCACCTCCAGCGAGTGTAATTCCTTTAAGTAGCACCTCCTGTCAACAGTTTAATAGATACATGGCTGTGAAAGCACTCAGACAAAAAAAGTGAATTATATCTGATAATTGTGACACTGTAGGAAAGCATGTCGATGTATCCTCTAGCAATTCCCAGGACGCATTTGTCTCACCTAGTCTGGGAAGATTGCAGAGACTGAAACTTTGGGCTCCTTTGGGAGATCTGTGCTGCTCCTTATAGTTGGGGGTCATATATTTTTTTCTTTCCATTATTCCTCTTCCCTCAACTGCCTGCTCCCTGCAGTTTCCTAATAACCAGTCTAAACTTCTTCTTATCGTCACTTTAAGCCAGCTGTACTGCCTGTCCCTGGTGAATATGGAGGATGATATGCTCTCATCCTGTTTGCAGAAACCTTTCACATGTTCAAAATCTTTTGTCACGCTTCCTTCTTTTCTTTATAGACTGTTGGTTTAATGACAGATGGAGGTCTGAGTAGGAAAATAGAGATATCTGTGAATCCATGGGTGTGCTCAGTAGCAAATAGGTAGTGGAAGCAGTTGGGAGAAAGGGCATATGTGCTTTTTTTAAATCTCCCTAACCTTGATTTATGTGGCTTTAACCCATAATGTTCAATTAATGATGCGCTCTGTAACACATAAGTAGACAGTGAGGAACGACTTAGAAATAGTGGGCAGCTCTCCTTAGCTACAGCTACTGGTTTATACGTATCTGTTGGGTCCAAGTGCTGCCCGTGGGTGAATCGGAAAGGTGTGCTTGCTCTGTGATTGCTGCATTTCATGAATCTCTGATGTACAGATTGAATCTCTGATGCACAGATACAGAGCTGTGGTTGTTTAGCTTGGAGAAAAGAAGGCTCAGTGGAGACCATATTGTACTTTACAATTACCTTAAGGGTAATTGTGGCAAGGTGGGAATTGCGCTCTTCTCCTAAGCACTAAGTGATAAGACAAGGAGAAATGGCCTCAAGCTGCACCAGAGAAGATTTAAATTGCAAATTAACATAAATTTATTTACTAAAAGTGTTGTGAAGTATTGGAACAGGCTGCCCAGGGAAGTGGTTGAGTCACCATCCCTGAAGGTCTTCAGGAAACATTTAGATGTAGGACTTAGTAGCATGTTTTAGTGGTGGACTTGTCAGTACTAGGTTAAAGGTTTGACTAGATATTCCTAGAGATCTTTTCCAACCTGGATGATTCTATGAAAAATTCTAGGTGGCATTACCTGAACACCTTACTATTTCAGAAGATGAAAAATGTCTTTTTAATGAAAAATTCTGGATTAAGCAAGAGTTCAAGATATTCTTAAGGTCCCTTCAAGATTTGCATCTGCTGGAGAACATTTTCAATTTGATATGTATGCAGAAATAAGTGTATCTTATTGGGATCTTTGATCACTACTGTAATAGAAATACTAAAAAGTAGGGGGGTCAGTTGTGTGAAGGAAGTCATGGAAAATCATTAAGAAAAAATTATTAGTCTTCAGGTGTTTTGATAAAATAAATGGTCTAGGTTAACTTACAGGCATACTGGTCATCTGCCAATGCTATTCCTGATGCCTCAACATGGACGTGCATGTCAGCAGAAAAGTGAGAGCTGGACAACTGCTGTAGTATTTTAAGTTGTGATATTTCTGCAGTATTTTGGTAATAACAAGGACCAGATCACCTTGTTTGTAGCTAGTTAGAATTTTAAGCTTTTTTTTTTTTTTTTTTAACAAGTCACCCTGCCCTTTACTCCAGTTTACAGTCTTCACTCAAGATCATCAGCCAAAAATACATCCATCTTCCCTATACAACTTCTCACCTTCAGAAAGCATGCTTGATGACTGCCTTATCTTGCATTTCAGACTGGAGTATAAGGTAGTGTTTATAAGCTCTGCAAGAAGCCTTGGCTTGAACTAGTCTGCTCATACTGTGTTAGTCCAGTGGTGATTTATAACTGTTAAGCTGAAGCAACCTTGTTTGGTGGTACAGATGGGATCAGCCAGCCTGTCTAGTTCTGTGCACTTCAGTCAACCAGTAGCTGTTTCCACAGCGTGAATGAGTAGGAGGATGGGGACCTTTATGTGTACAGAAGTTTGAGGTGATGACTTAACTAAGAAGAAAAAAAAAAAAAAAAAAAGAGGAAAAAATAGCTAGCCTTTATTGGTTTCTGCTAGAAGAAACAGGCCTTGAAATCAGTAGATGAGGCTTTATTGTGAACCACAAGAGGTTATAAGGGCGTTGATTTAATTCCAGCCTCTCTTAGTAAAGATTCACTGGGATTTCTCCTTACTTAATGGCATAGCACTTTCCACAACACACAGAAAATATTGTATAGTTCAGTCTTTTTCCCTTGTGCTCTTCAGAGTGCAGTAATGAGCTTCAAACTGAAGAAGAGAATAAAAACCAAAACTGTGAATAATGCATGAAGAGCTTCTGCCGAGTGTCTGTGATGAGGCTGGCTTTGATGCCATGTTCAAACAGTGGTCTAGACAAAGTTGAGCCCTAATCCCATTCCCAGCCTCCTTTCTGCTTAATATGGGTGGAACACAGGCACAAGTCTGTTCGGTTTGAAACTTGCTCAGTTGGGTTTGTGGTGTCCTCTACTGGTCCTCCAGTGCCAGGGAAAGCAATCATGAGATCTGTTTGAGCTTTCCCTCCTCAGCAATGTAACCAGACAGAAAATCTGTCCTCTGTGAGTGAAATGTTGGGGTAAAAAAATTCTTTGAGGGTATTTGCTGTTTTGGGGAACACTTCAAATCAAGACTTAAACTCAAGAGTACAACTCAAAGGCGCACATGTTATTCTCTTACACATAGCAATTTTGTGGCCTTCATGAGCAGAGGTAGCCTGGGAGAAACTTCCCCTGAGCCCCAAAACTTGGTGCAGGTCCCACAAGGTTTTTTGGCGGTGGACGTGATGGTGGTGGGGCCGCACTGTGAGCGGCTGGGGACATGCAAGAGCTGGCCTTGCCAGTGCCCGAGTGGCCCAGCATGCCCCGTTATGAGTGGCTGGGGTTTGGTGTGCTCATCATTGAGGCTTGCTTGCTTCGGGCTGGGAGCAGAAAGGTGCTTTTTCTGCTGACTGGCTTAACTTCTTCCTGCACTTTCAAAATAATTCAAAGTAAAGCTGCTCAGAAGCCTTCCAGCTGTCTTGAATTAAGTGTAGTGGATAAAGTAGAGAGACATTGTGATCTGTTTAGTAAGAAACACCATGCCTGCTGGGTGAGAATGTGTGTAGGTGGGTTGTGTGCTGGGGAGAACGTGGAGGGGCATTTCATAGGCAGGGAAAGCTAGAGCATGGAGCAAGAGATGTTATGGCCATGAATCACTTTGTATTTCATTTGTCCATCCTCTTCAGTCAAAAAAGCATGCTGCTTTGAACAAAAGGTGTTCTTGCTTTGGGTTTAAATGGCTCTTACCACGCTGGTGAATACCAAGCCTCTTCCTCAGTCTATATATAAATCTCTTTTGCTAGTAAATTGTCAGCGGAGTTATTTTTTGGGTAGCTTCTCCTTTCAGTGTGTTTAGTTTTTGATAGGAACTAGAAATTTAACTGAGGTCTGGAACATTCTGTTCCCTTCCAGAAGTTGTTTTGGTCTGAAGAAAATGTGGGTTCTTATGTTTTGGGTTTTCTCTGTGTGTGTGTGTGTTTGTTGTTTTTTTTATATTGGATCCTCAAAAGTTGAACTCTGGAGCTGGTAGAGAGTGTCAAACCTTCTAAACCAAATCACTGAGGACATCTGTTGGGTTTCCAGCTACCTCATGAGGACGATGGCCCAATATAGACATTCAGGCTCTCAGAAAGTCATGATCTGAAACTACAACGTTTGTTTTTAAAGTATGTGCTTTGGGTTCCTTGTTTTGCCTGTTTGTTAATTGTTAAATATTATATTCTGAGGCTTTTTCTCGGAATAAGTGGAAACTAGAAAATTTATTATTTTGTGTTATTTTTTTAAAACAATTCACATCTGAGGTTTAAAGAGCTGAAGCCCCGAGAAAAGCACTGAATATCATGAGACTTGAAACAAAATCATGAGATGGCAGTGTTGCTACTAGGCAGCTGATCTTTTTGGCAGTGCTTCATTTTCTAGGTCTCTGTGCAAATGCTTTTTGATTACTAAAGCCATATATTGACAAATTTCAGCCAAGACTAAATGCACAATTATTTCCACTATCTAACCTGTTTATCATTTACGTGTTATGTCTGGATTTGCCAGATGAAGTTCCTGCAGGCACAAATTCCTGTACTCGTTTTCCTGGCAACGTACAGGTTTTGAATATGGTTAAATATGTTTAAATTAACCTGACATCTGGAGATGTGGGTAGTGAGAATGCGTTTCTATGTTACCAGCTAACTTTAGATGCATAGCTGAGGAGCCTGGTCCATCCAGGCTTTCTCTGCAGCTAAGCATGAGGGGCGGTGGGAGGAAGCTCGTAGGAGAGAGCTTTGGAGAAGACAAACAATGCCAGGCATGCCCTGGCAGTGCTGACCTTCAAGGCAGCCTGAAGGGACTGGCTTCTTGACTGATGGCTTTGCATTAAACTCAACCCATTACAGCCACAAGGGCATAATTGGCCTAACAACAACCAAGGACTTTTTGACACATATTTGAGACCCGACCTCCATGGGCTTGTCAGGTGCATCAAAACTCAGCTAATACTTGACACAAGGAGAGGCTTCCTTGAAACAAGTGTTGTCGCTTTCTTATCCTGGTCTGGTAGCATTATAATAACACCTCAGTGCCTCCAAATCTAGCTTAGAAAAGGTACTAGCATACTTATGTGGCCCTTTAACTAGGATCCAGTCCTAAGATCTTTCTCCATAGATCTAAGGGTAACTATTCCCTTTATGTACTTGTTTTTCCCCTGGGTTTTTGTTCTCATCCCAAGGCTTTCCTGCAGCTGATGTATTCAAAGGGTGACGTTTGATTGCTTTCAGCCAGAATAATGGCTACTCTCCCTAAACTTGAATAACACTGGTGTCTTTTGAGCAGGGGGAGGCAGAAGCATTTCCTGGCTAGACAGCAAACCAAACCAGCTCAGGGAGAAGCTTTTGAATGGTTTACTTGCTGTGTGGGCAACCCTCTCCATGGACTGCAACGGTGGGAATTTAACTTCAATATGTCTATTTTTTTTTTTCTTTATAGAAAAACAATCTTACTTTATGTGAATGTGTTCAAGAGAAAAGGCAAGGGGTTTGTTACTGGGTCTAGACTGAGGCTGAGCACAGTGGTAGCAGCTGCTTCACAGCTGTGGTAAACTTTGAGTGACTGAGCTGGCCTCTGCATGGTACAGTGGTGGCAGCCTCTCAGGGCCTCACGGTGCTGTACTCCTGCTAAATCCTTGCAAGTATAAACGGGTCTGGTAAGCTCATGGACAGACACTTGGATTTCAGTATGATATTGTGGAAGCAATTAAATATTGTCTGAGAGCAAGAACTCAGGAGAAACAGTTACAAAAATGGTACATTAAAATAGCTTAATATCATGTTAAAATGTTATTTCCTGGAAAGGGCCTTTCTGCCCTTTAGAATGGAAATAAAGACAGCACCTACATTTTTATCTCAGGATCCCTGGTGCCTGATGGCTTGGCTTCGGTGATTTTTCAACTTAGAGTTGCTCCCAAATGAAGAAATAGGAATGGAACTAACTTAAAGGAAGACTTTTATCCCTTTTAAATATACAAATAATAATAATTATATATATATATATATATATTGTTGAAGGGACCTGCCTGTGTCTTGTTTTGATTTTTTTTTTCATATCCCCGTAATCTATGCACTGCTGTTGATCAAGCTCTGCAGCCTCTACCACAGCGAGGGTTAATTTTGGAAGGCTGTAATTTACAGGTAGGAAAGGATGAACAATTTCAGGGAAAATTTCAGTGGTAAGTTCCAAGTACCCACTACCTTCTTTAATATAGCAATTCTGTATCCTCAGGGAGCATAGGGAGAAATTGCTGCAAAAAATACAAATTGCCAGGTTCGCATGATCTTTCTAAGTAGCATCTGCTTTTGTCATTCTGAGTCAGAATACTAGACTAGATGGCTATTGCTCTGACACAGCTGGGCATCATTACTTATATTTTTAAGCAGTGTGAAATTCCTTTTCCCATGTTCCCACAAACATCAAGCTATATATATATATTACTTCCACAAGTAGTGCATGTGCATGTGTAAACAAAGTAGAAAAGCCAAGGCTTTCCTCTGTGTATATACATGGACATGTTTCTTTCCTTGGGGATGGATGCCCCCTCACAGTGCTTATCTTCCTGTGTTATTATTTCAAGACTATGTGATGACTGAGAAATATAATTCCCCAAACAGGAAGGTGAAGGGGCAAGCAGAATGTTGTTGCACACAGAAGAAACATATTTCTAATGATGTAATTGTATCGAGATATATGGATATAATCCATGCTGGAGACCGGATATATTCTCCGTGAAAACTTTCTGATTCTTCTGACCCTTCACTGGTAGTCTTCTTAGAACTTCCTCACCTTGTTCTCCGAAATGTCAAGCCTGGAATTTCATCTTGTTTTTCTACATGGATTAGCCCTGGCATAGCTTTGATGCTACTCAATCTGCAAGGTGCCTTCAGGGTTATAGTGTCATAACAGTGTCATCAGTATTGTTCTCAAAATATGCCTGATAGCCATCTTCAGTTTTAACAATAAACAAAAGGAAGCTAATACATGTAGAAAAACTTCTAAGGGAACTTAAAGTTCTATCACAACATAGAAACTTTTAGCTGATGTGCAATTCTTTGTACTATAGACATTATAGTCTTTGTTGTTTCTGGTTTTGATATCGTGTTTCAGAAACTGGTGCACCTAGTTGACAGTCAATATATATCTAGTTTGCTTAGTTTTAGAACCAAAATTCTAGTTCAAGGTTACAAAGAGTTGTGACACAGCATTAAGGTGGGACTCCCAAATAACTCAAGGCATTTATGGACAAACAGCTGGAGAAAGGGAGGGAAATCCTGCATTTATGACGGATGATGGGAAACCTGAGTTGAGTTCTCTTCATGGCTTTGTGTGACCTTGAACTTCTTGTGTGCCTGACCCCTCAAAACTGAGGATGGATAACACTTCCTTCACTGATGAAAAGGAGCTTTGGGTAGATGTTGTTTTAGATGTGCAACTTCCTTCCACGAACAGCATGGTACAGTATCTGTCAGGCTTTTTCAGGTAACAGCTGACAGTGTGTTGCAAAGTGCAGATTAAAAAAATTTTAAACCTCACCTTAAAAATTGTTAAAATTACTGCTGTTTTAGCACAGGTATTAGCTGTTGCAGTCCCACTTTGGGATTAAGTGTTATGATTCAGAGATGCCATCATATCTCTTACAGTGCTGTTTATCCATCTGCACTGGCAATTTTCTCTTAACTCTGCAGAGGGATGAAAGGGAAAGACAGAGATCTAGATCTGGTGACTGACTCTATAATTCTCGTACTTCAAAGGCTATTGCTTGCTCTCGTCACCTCCTGCACTATTTATGTTGCATGTAAATCATCTGATCCACGTTGTGCTCCTAATAATTCTCGAGCTATTTGCCAGAGCTGCTCATCACTGTTCTTGCTGCCATGGAAACAAATTGTTCCCAGCTTCATGGGAGGAGTATTTTCTCTTTCTGTGACAGCTTTGGTTACCATGCATCAGAAATTGTTAGGTCAGGCTTCCTTCTCTATAGCCAGGTGCTCTAGAAGAGTTTTTGGAGGAGTAAAGGAGAGGTGATGCTACTTAACGTTTGTTGTTTGTTCTTTTCGGAAAATCAAGTGAAAAGGGGAGGATGGGCATTCATCATTTTATCTGCTTTCTGTTAAGGGAAATGCTGCCCCAAAGTCTTGCTGCTACACGTCATTTTAAAAGATAAATGACAGACATTGTCTTTCTCCCGTCCTTTGCTCCTTCAAGACAGTGTGACTAGTGTGTGCCCATTGGCTTCTGGTCTGACAACATGTGGTGGTTTTACCGTGCTGGGCAGCTAAACCCCACAACCGCTCTCTCACTCCCCCTCCTTTAGATGAGGAGGGGGAGAAGTAAAGCAAAGAACAACTCACGGGTTGAGATAAGGATAATTTAATTAAAGGGAAATAATTATAATAATTAAATAAAGACTACCATGAACTAAACAATTTAACTAAGGGGAAGTAAAAGGAAAAAGGGGAAAAAGGGAGGAAAACAAACAAACAAAATAAATGAAAGCTATATGGAAGTGCAGAGGAAAGAAATTATTCTCTACTTCCCACAAATGAGCGATGATTGACCACGTCCTTGAAGCAAGGCCTCAACGCACGCAGCCGGTGTTCGAGAGGAGGACCGACGTCTTCTCAATGAGAGCCCACCCCTCCCCTCTTCTTCCTGTTTCCACCTTTTATTGCTGAGTGTGACATCACATGGTATGGGATATCCCTTTGATTGGTTTAGGTCAGCTGCCCTAGTGATGTTTCTCTCCTCACTTTTTGCCCACCCCCTAGGAGGGTTAGAGAAAGGCCCAATGCTGTGCCACTGCTGCTCAGCAGTAGACACAACACTGGTGTGGTAACACTGCTGTTCCAGCTACAAGTACAGAGTACGGCACTGTATGGGCTGCTGCCGGGAAAGTTAACATTCCAGCCAGACCCAGTACAGCCACTGCTTGTTTAAGCCACATTCAGGGAGCTTTACATCCTTCTGAGCAAGAGCAACCCCTTTCCTAATTGCATTATCCAGTGCCTGTACTAGCGGGACCTGGTAACGATGTATGGTGGTACAATGCCAACTTTCATCTGCTCTGAGCTAACCTGGTGCTGGAGGATTAGTAAGTACCCAAAAACACAGAAAACAATTAAAGCGTTTACCCCCGCTCCTTTTTTTTTTTTTTTTTTTTCCTGTATATGTTAATAAACAAGGTATTCTGTCACCAATCTGGTCTTAATATGAATTCTAGCTCAAACAACTCTGTTGACTTTCATTATGTGTATTTTTCATTTTTTTTCTCTCCCGCCATGTGCATTCAGGTTCTTTGGTGGTCTACCATGTAGCTGTGGAAGGAGTTCCCTGTATGGGAAGGTGATTCTTATCCTTCTCATCCCTTTTCAGGGTGCATCTTCCCCAGCAGTAACAGGCTGGCCACGATCTCAACCATGATAGCGAATCCTCAGGTTCTGATAGAATGTGCCCTGATTTTTCTGTACTTTACCCTTTTACTTAAGGGGTATTCCCTCCCATCTGTTTCTTTTGTATAGTTTCTGCAACTTGTCTATATACTGGAAAATTCAGTCCGGGATTACAGCAGTCTGCTTTCTTCATTTCTGACATGCCTAGCACAGCAGGAGCCTTTTCCCTAATTGTGTCTCATAGGTGCTAATGCAGAAATGCTTTTGCTGATAGTGACAGCTTACAACATATGATTACATCTCAGCAAAATATGAACACCCTTACCAGCAAGGTACACTGAGCAGGTCAGCTTGCATTTCTTCATTCCACCAAATGGAGCAAACTTGCATCAAAATATCTGCAACTGCCCCTCCATGCTACCTTTAGTCAACTGGTATTTTGTCGTGATTATATATGCTCTAGTTTTTTGTATCTGTCAGCAAAGTTATAGCAGTGTGTGTGCCTATGGGGAACTCGCTGTTGGTAGACTGAGGGCAAGGGAAAGGGCAGAGAAGAGATAAGGATCATTTTTGGCCTATGGGGCTTGCAAGCAGATCATCAAATGACAACTGAAACAGGCAGAGGAGAAAAAGCTCCCTCACTTCCACTCTGTCTTCTTCCTTTGGTAGTTTGGACCTTGAAAGTATATTGCTTTAAGCATGTCTAAATTAATAGCTCAATTTTTCATCCTGACATTTAAATTCAGCAGGAAATGCTTCAGAAAGAACGTGCTGCCTGCCACAATTGCTGCTACATGCGTGGGCCATTGTGGGTCTGTGGACATTTAGCTTGGGTCTGAGAACAGCTGCTTTGGGGAAAATCAGCTTTGTCCTAATTTATTCTCTGTGGATTGAAATCCTGCATCGATCCAGACAGAGCTATGTGTCTATGTAATTTTGCCAAATACAGGTTTGTTGATATTTATTTCTGCACTTTGAAAATGTAAGTCATATGCAATGCCTCAGTCCTGACTAAACTATGTGCCATTTGACAGGCCACACACAAAATTCTTTATTCAAAAAAAGCTTAAAAAATTTTTTTTAAATCTTTTTTAGGGGAGAGGCCAGTGGGTAAATCTAAATGACAAACAAAAAACAAAAAAACAAAAAACAACTCTACAACATGACTTCTATTAGTTAGGTTTCAGATTGGTGGGCATTTGGGGATTTTTCCTTAATTGGAAGGCAAATTTTTCATTATTTATTTATTTGTTTGTTTATTTTTACATTTACTTTTTTATTTAAGAAATTTTAGAGACCGAGAACAGGCCACAATGGAGTCCTCCTCAGAGAGGGCTTCACAATTTTCTCGTGAATTTGGGCTAAGTACATCACAGTCTGCTGCCATTCCTTTATTCTAAGATCCTTCCAAGGATGTGCCTCAGCAGACTATATGTTAAAATAAAAACTTAGAAGCAATATAAGTCAGCTTTTCCTACACTGAGTGTTTTTTTTTTTTTTTTTTTCCTTCCCCAGAGGAAAGCACTTTTTGATACTGAGGGTTATAATGTAGAGACATCTAATGAGGACAGAAAATTTGCAAGCAAATCATTGTTATGTACCAGATAATGATCTGTGCCCATCCTACACTTCACTAATTGTCAAAGTAAACCTTGATACTGGACTTGGAAATGAAAATGAACTCTTTTTGTGGTCTTCCTGTGATTTACAGCCAATGAAACTTGACTGTAGAACAAAAGAAGAGAAAGCTATCAAAAATGCTCTTTTGTATAACAGCATAAGCAGGCAAGAGGTGCCCAGTGCCTTGCCAGGAACATTTTTTTAGTGTAGCATGTGCTGTGGTTCTCAGTGATCCCATTTTGAGGCAGATCAGGTGCAGTGCTCAGCGGCTGGGGGCGAGCGGGTGAAATAGTGACTGACTTGTGTTGGCAGATGGGAATTCAGGGATTCATTAGTCATGCTATAGTCTCTTGTTTTTCTGTGTGTCGTGATGAAAAGAGAGAAGAGAGTTGCCTTTTGATAGCTGAAGAGGGCTTTTAAATATCACAGACTGAAGGCCGCTGTGTTTGAGCGATGTTGTCTTCCACAAGAATTGATCATCAGGATAGTTGTATTGCAGATGAGGGAGATGTATGTGATGGGGTTAGGATTACTGGGCCCTCTTAATTATGGACAGTGGACTTGCTGAACCTTATTTTGCAACAATCAGAGAGTGGTCCAAAGAGACATCCATCTTAAATACCTTTTACAACCACAGGGTAATCAGGCGGTACTATAGTTCTCACCAAACTATTTGGGTCTGTTCCAGTAAAAATCAGGCAACTGGAAGAGAAACGCTTTTTTATTTTTTCAATGCATTTTATGTAATGGTACCTTTATGATACCCAAACTTGGCTTCTACATCAATATTGTGGCATTTTTGCCCAAGGGGGCTATAGTGTCCTTTTTCAGGAGAAGATTTGCCTTGCTTTTCATCAGTCATTCATTCTGCGGGTGGAAATTGGGTCTAGACCTGTGCTATCTGTCAAAGAAGTGTATGAGGCACACTGTCCTGGTCACATCATTTTAATTTTAGATAGCAGGAGGGAGGAAGAAGACAAGTCTTTCCAGCCACCTACATCTTCAGTGTTGAAGTCACAAATGTCTAAAAGGGTGCTAGTGGAAATGATTAGCAATGAAATCATCTGTGGAAGTTAATAGACGGGTAAATACATGATGAAGTGAAGATGCTATAAAATTAATGCTTGGAGAGAAATGAATATTTGTAACCTTGCTAATGTCTGTGGCAAAATTAATTTTGCCTGAATAAATTGGAGTAACAAGGAGAGGAGTAAGCTTATTAAAAGTCTGAAGTGTGTTCTGTCAAAATTGGACATTTCTCAGTCAGGAACATTTCAGAATTACGTGAACATGGACAAACCTTGAGAGACAGTCAGTCCAACAGGAAACCGAGTTAATTAGTGTGAGGCCATTTCATGTCTGTTACTTGGTAAAGAGGTGGGTGTGAAAGCCCTGGACATGGTGACACTGCTTTAACAGGACTGAATACTGGCAGCCCTGATGCTAGAGCCCTCTGAGCTTGCTTTTGTGCCCTCTACTGAAGTGCAGACAAATAGAAAGGTTTAAAATAAGTGTTCCTCAGTGTAGCAAGTGCAGTTTCAATGAAGTTCTCCCATATTTTGTCTGGCTTTTTAAATGTTGTGTTGTGCTTTCCTGTTGCAGTCTTCTGTCCCTGTTGCTCCACAAGGATTGGAAAAATTTCATGTTATCAAGTTAGCAATTAGTCCTATAGTTGTAGTGCTGGTCACACAGAGCCTCATGTCTCTTTAAGAGAAAAAGCTTAAACTGTTCTTTTTTTGGACAGCTCAGGTAAGCACAAAATTTGGAGGTGATCCAAGCCAGTGATGTTTTTGACACCTGAATTAAGGGGGCTGAAATTTCGTCTGTTTGCTAGCTGGGAGCATCCAACTGAGCAGCTGGCTGCTAAGCCTTTCCAAGGAACGGTGCCTTTGGAGCACCTAAATACAGCTCGAGGGGGCAGGTTTGGGCATCCCTTAAGGGACACCTACTGCACAAACACTGACCAGTGCCCTTGCAATGCTGCTGAGAACCAGCCCAATAAAATCTGAACCCCCATTTCGAATAGCTTCTGAATGTATGTAGAGTGCAGGAACAGCTTTTGTATGTGTGTGGGGGGAAGAGCTGAAGCATTCGGTATTTCCAAAATGTTCTAACCAGATTGTCAGTGTTGCTTAGCAGCAGAGGGTTTAAAATAGCGGTATTACTCAACAGTGTGAGCCGCGTTTGCACATGGTAATGTTCTGTGTCCTGTGCTGACTTGCTGCAGTATAGAAGTGCTAAGTTAATGTAAGGAAAGTGAAGATAGCTCACCTCCTCCTCTCTTAACTTGATGAACAAATGGCTGATCAGTGACAGGTCTTCCTTATGGTTTCAACAAGCAAATGTCCTGTACAGGCATGCCACAGTGTTTAGGTGCACATAGGTTTTTGTGTGTAGGCATCACTTGGATGTAAAGACCTTTCATACCGTGGTCACCCATAAGCAAGTTTAGCTCTTGGCCCAGCAGCCTGTGCTGACACATACGAGGGCTGTGATATTAACTCAGCATCAGTTGTTTTTAGGGGTGCTGGTGAGGAACAGTGGGGACAAGAGCAGATGCAAGTACCGCTCAGTGACCTCTTAGCAGCCCGACATCCTGGTCCTTGTCAGCACAAGTTCCTGCTCCCTTCCTGATAGGGGGGCTGGACTAGATGATGTCCAGAGGTCCTTTCCAACCTCAACCATTCTGTGATTCTGTGATCTGCTTTCTGGTTGGTTTGGTCATTTGAAGTGATCCTAAGAGTGTCTGGGGAAGAAGTGCGTGCCTCTTACCTGCTGTCTGTGGAATCCCAGCTTGTCCCTGGAGCAAGTCAGAGGACTTGCAGGAGCACAGCTTTGTTTCCTGTCTGCTCCAGAAAAACAGAATTATGGTGATAATGGCAATAAGTAGCTTAATAGATTGTGGTGGCCAAAGTGAAAAATAATGTCCAGGTATCAAGTGTTTGCTTTGTTCGAGAGTTTTGTCCTCTACAGTATTAAACTAAGAGTGGATAAGGGCTAAATTGTATGGTAGTCTACTGAAAAATAATATTTGTTGATGCAAGGGTGAACAGCCCTATATATTACATTTTACCTTCTTTGAAGAGCTTCAATAGTTGCATTAGAGCTATAGAAATACTCCCTTAGCATTGATGATCTTAGCATAATGATCTTCCTAACAAACATGATTGTGTGTTATTGTATCAAAATAGGGCCATATTTTAAAGCCCTGAAGTAAATTAAAATAGCGTCTGGATCTGTCGTTAGTGCTTTGCATGCAGTACTGTGGAAATAAAATGTTTATCAGATGCAGATGCTTGAAACCTGGCCTTAAAATTAGGATCTTAAACAGATACCTTCTTTTTTTTTTTTTTCTCCCCCCAGTATTTAAAACCACTGCTTATTTCATCAGTGAAGGCAAGGCTCATAAACAACTCATCTTAAATTGTACAGTTAGAACATCATTTCAATTTATGGTTGCTTTATTCACCCTTTGCCTGAAGTATAAACTATTTTATGATAGGCATTGCATCAAGATACATCGACAGTGGAGAGTGTGTTCATGAACTTTTAATCTAAGAAAGTGAAATACTCCACTCAACCACTTGCAGTTTGGAGGGTTGTGGTATTCATTGATTCTAAAAGAAATCTGGTCATGCTGGAGACAAACAGCACTGTAGAAATTGTGGAAAATAATAATAATTTAAAATTCTGGCTTATTATTTTTGAGAGCCAAGCTCAGCACAAGTATAAATGAAGTCAACTGTTTGGTGTTGGGCATAGCAGCTGAAAACAGGTTTGAGTTTGGCCCTCTGTATTTAAAATTTATAGCATTTCTTCACTGGTGGTGATGGGGATTCCTCTCACCTTAACTTTCCACCTAAATTTTAGGGGTCTGGGTTTCCTCTGCAGTTGGTGGAATGTGATAGGTGCCTCCCAGGGGAGATTCGGTCCATCCCTGGATACCTGCTAGTTTTATCTATTCCCTATGGAGGAAGCCTAGATAGACAGGTAGATTCAACTAGGTGCTGTGCTGTAGATGACTGGACTGAGCAAGGGCTTCAGAAAGTAAATGCCTTTTTCTTGGATAATGCATTATAAAGCTGTGTGATTCATATTTTGCATGATATAGAGTTTGAATGCTGAGGGTGTGCTAAGCATTAGCTGAATGTGAGGGAACTGCTGAAATTAAGTGACTGCTAAAAAGCCTAAGAGATGAGTATATACAAATACTGCTGTACAGATCAGATACCTGGAAGAGAGTGTCTCTTCATACTGATAAAAGTGTTAGTGTATAGAAAGCTTAGTCTGAAGCCAAGATATTTATTTTAATTTTTGTGTTCCCACTTTTCTAGTGGAAAAACCTAGGATGGAAGTTGGGCAGCAAAACATACTGCGTGTTTGCGATAGCTTGGCTTGGCAAGTGATTGCCTGATGGCCAGACCAGGTGAAAATCTTGGGTGAAATTTTTCAGAAGCTTTTAAATGATTTAGGACCACAATAAAAGTCAGCGGATTTAATACTTACATAGACTTGCCATTGCTTTATCTCAGCAGAGACTTATGATACGAGTGATAAAGAGACTGAAATAAATAATTATGCTACTAGTTGCTTGGAAAAGCAATGTTTTTCAGTTGTTGAAAGAAAACAAAACAGATGTCACATTTTAGTCAGAAAAAAAGGACACCTGATGTGCCAAGGGCTGATGCTTTTTTTCTTTTTTCCTCCCCAGAATGATTATAAAAGACATAAAGGTCATATGACAGGCCTTGTATTTCTCTGCACACATGCTTTGTACTTCAGAAAGCAGCTAGTCTCATGAGATGTCAGTCGCTAAGAAAAATATGCTTCTGTTTCCAATTAGGCAAGCAGGGTCTTGTGAAACCATCTCTGTGCAACCTACTGTAGTTAGGTTTCAAAGTTCCCGTCAGCAGAGGATGGCCATGGGACCCCCCCACATGTTCCTGAGGTGCATAGGAGATGGTGCAAGTCATGTCTGCATTACTGTATGGGCATGTTGGAGCCATATATTACCTGGTTGGTATGCCCACTGCCACATGCAGACTGAGGATGTTGGCGTCCTGTGCTGGGTTTGCCTCTGAGTTGTTTGCTTCCTCTGAGTTGGAAAGGAGTTTTAGTGAGTGTGATTCAAGGGTAGCACTTAAGGATCTGATAAAAAGAGGAGAGAGCTTTTTGATCTAGGATCAGTGAATTGACTGGAGTGGAAGGAAGGAGAGCTGGAAAGAAAGCATTCGGTCCAGCTATACTTTGTGTTGATATTATTTACTGCTTCTGATAAGCTTTTCATTCCCTAAACAAAATGTTTTTCCATATATGCATACATGTGCATATACATGTGCTATAACAAGGCCTTGAAATGTTTATCCTGTGCTTCAAGCGGGTCTTATTCTTGTGGTTTCTAATACTTGAGCTTATCTGTGACCTGTTTCCTGGACAGTTTCCAATGAACACAAAATATATTTAGTTAAAAGAAAGCAGCTGAATGAAGATTAGCTGCACTGTATTCACCTTCTTGTGACAGCCCCTCCGTACTGGTAAGTGTCCCTCAGAGATGCGCAGTGTTTGTTCCATTTGTTGTGGATGGAAATCTTATTAGGGCTTGAAGTTGCTTACAGGTTGGCAAAATTAGCTGTCAGTAGCCTTGCAGAGCTCACCTGGACTGGGATTTTATCCTTTGAAAGTGTTATCTCAGTACATGTGTTTGAAATACTCATAATCTTAGGGTTGCGTGTTGCCTTGAGTTATCAGCTCATTACCTCTAAGACATGATGACTCCGCAGAAGAAGGAACAAGGTGCAGATTCTTCCTGCCACCTTCCAAAATTGTCCTAAAGGTTAGTTTCCTCCTTTTGGTTTTCATTTCCATGCAGTGTAAGGATAGTGAATGTTAAAATCTCAAGCCAAATCCTGCATAAAGGAGCAAAAAGCTCCACATTCAGGCTTTCACTGACACAGCACAGGTTTGCCACGAGTGGCTCACATTAGGCTCTGGGGCTGGGCCAAGAAAAGAGCTACATTTCCGGGTTCTGCTTGGCTTTTGAAACTAATTTTACATCTGGAGAAAATACTTCAATTAAATGCTTATTCCCTTTGGGCAGAGACAGATGTGAACCCTGCATACTGCCAAATACCAGGACCCGGATGTTTGCTACGCTCGGCTCAGCTGCTCACTGGAAAGCTCCCCAGCTCCCATGTGGGTGTCTGGTGGCGGAGCTGCTCAGAAATGTGGTGGCGAACATTTCAGGGCAGGCTTTGTACTTTGGTGGGACCCAGAATGGGACACTGGTCTGCATCTGCTGTTACACCTAAGGGTGTCTAAGATTAATTCACATGTCTACCAGATAGGTGATGAATAGTGAATGTGGTGGTATTTCTATTTGTGACTAACTGTTGCATAAACCAGTGAACAAATTAATTGCTGGTGAGGCCTATGCACATGCCTGATCCACGTGCCCTAAGTGCCAAAGATGTGTTCTTGTGCTTTTGCATCCTGCCAATTCAGTACCTAAATAAATAAAAACAGATCTCAGCTGCATAATTCTGACTCCATTTCCCAGAATTTTGGTGATTTCCCATCTCGGGTTGATTTTCTTCTCTTTGCCAACCTTGCTGCCAGCAGCTGCAGAGAGCTCTCACACATGTTGTCTCCTGACCAGGGACAAGTAAACCAGTTGCTCTTCCTGACTTCCCTTTCTTGGTTCGAAAGGAGTTTTTCTTCATTTTTTCCCTACAGACAGATGATCAAGGTAGCTCTTTTGCTTCTTTCTGTTTAATCCTAGGTATTCTGATTCCTAACATGGATCATCTTTGCTACCCCGGAGTAGCAGTTGCTGCTACCTGAAAAAGCACTGAGCCCAGGTGTTTCATTAGTGTGTGCTGCTTAAATATAATTGAAGGACAAGCTAGGGCATGGCAAGCTGTGACTTGTTTTGTTGCTTTGCTGGCTGCCTGGAAGTAGCTGATGTCCAAAGCACCCATCTTATTGAGGAAGAGCTTGGGATCTCACTCAGGTGCAGCTTTTCCCCATCCAGGGTTCTTGGGAGCTCTGAGCTCTCCTGACAGCATCTCTAGTAAACCAGTATGGCTTGGCAGGAAAAGACGATCCTGATGAAGAGCTGGGATCCATGCTGAACTGCTGACTTTGGCATACTGTTTAATTCCCTATTTCTTAAGCCTATGTTTTATTTTTGGTAGGTAGAAGTGTCTAGAAATAGATCCAGGAGCATAAGCTTTGCATAAGTCAAGGCAGTGCAAAGTCCACTTAATATGCAGTGGATATATATTTTTTTTCACCTGTCTGCATATTTCCTGGAGGTATTTCCACTGCAGTTTTAGATTTCTCGGAACTACCAATATTTTGTGGTGTGTAAGAGCTGCAGGATCGCATAATGTGAGCAATGCAGTCCTGGATGTCTCCTTGCTTCTTCCTTCCTCCTCCAGCCTCTCTCATGTTGCTGTGGCAACTCAGAGCACCTACAGGTACCAACTAGTTGTTGCCTATCCTTGCCTTCATGCTTAGTGTCCCCCTATTTCTGTGCCTTGAAGTTTACTGCATGTTGTGGGTTTTGGAGATTCTTTTTACCAAGGCTAGAAACTGCTAACACTTTAGGATGACAATTATCTTACCTAACAAGATGTTTTAGATTACTTTTGGCATGCTGTATCTTGCAGTGCTTGCATTGTGTTTAATTAAAATTCTTCAGACTTCTTTTCTGAGTAAAATGAAGCATGTGTTATGCAGTGTCCCAATCACACAGTAACAAAGGGCCACATTACAAGATTTCTTTGGAAGTGTGTGTATATCACAGCTTCTACCATTTCCAACAAGAAACACACAACTGACCCAAGGGAAAGTCAAATATGCGTACACTGTTGTCAAGCTATCTGCAGCTGGCCTGGAAGTGTTTTTGCAATCGCCATCCTATGTTTTGTTAAATATTTTCTCTTTTTTTTTTTTTTTTTTTAATTATAAGACTTTTCTTAGTTTTATAAACTATTACAAAGATTGGGAATTACACAGACTGTATTTTGCTGTCACTTTCTTCATCTAAATACTTTATCTTTCTCTAATTAAGCTTTTTATCATGCGCTATTACAGTCATCTTACAAAAACAATTGCCAAAAGGTTATCTTCCTTTAATAAGAGAACAGAAAATTGTGCTAGGGATTAGAGGCCTGGTAGATGTTTGCCAATAAATCTTCTACGTAAAATATTTGTAGTCTTTGCAATTGCATAGTGTATTTTGTGCAAATGCAGAATCACAGTCTTGAGTTCATCAAGACTAAATCTTAGGGCTTTTACAGTTGTGTATGTGTTTAACATATATTTACCAGTCAGAAAGTAGATTGAAATAATGTAGGAGAGGAAATGGCCTGTGTTTTTGCTTACTTCTATTACTGTGCTACAAGCAATATCCACACAGATGCAGATATGGCACAGTGGAGGAAAAGGTGCTTGAAGTGCTGTTGCAGGATATGACTGTAGAGAAATTGCAGGCAAGACTGAAGGGTTTCAAGTTATATTTGTCAAAGGAATTCTTTCCTATGAGGGCAGTCAGACACTGGAACAGGCTGCCCAGAGAAACTGTGGGTGTCCTGTCTCTGGAGGTGTTCAAGGCCAGGCTGGATGGGGCTTTAGGCAACCTGGTCTGGTAGAAGGTGTCCCTGCCCATGGCAGGGTGGGTGGAGCCAGATCACAGAATCACAGAAAGGTTGTGGTTGGAAGGGACCTTTGGAGGTCACCTGGTCCAACCCCTGTTTAACCCGGAGAAGTCTGCCCAGGACCACAGCCAGGTGGTTTTTGAAGATCTCCAAGGAGGGATATTCCACAACCTTTCTGGTCAATTTCTGACAGTGCTCAGTCACCCACACAGTAAAGCAGTGCTTCCTGATGTTCAGAGGGAACCTCCTGTGTTCCAGTTTGTGCCTACTGCCTCTTGCCCTGGTGCTGGTCACCACTGAAAAGAGACTGGCTCCATCTTCATTACACCCTCCCTTCAGGTATTTATAGACATTGATGAAATCCCCCTCCAAGCCTTCTCTTTTTTTGGATTACAGTCCCATCTCTCTCAGCCTTTCATCATCTCATAGGAGAGGTGCTCCACTCCCTTAATCATCTTTGTGACCCCACATTGGACTCTTTGCAGTATATTCAAGTCTCAGTTGTACTGGGGGTCCCAGAACTGGACACAGTGCTCCAGGTATAGCCTCACTAACACTGAGTAGAGGGGAATGATCACCTCCTTTGACTTTCTGGCAATGCTTTGCCTAATGCAGCCCACAATACCATTAGCCTTCTCAGAGGCAAGTGAACACTGGTGGCTCATGTTCTACTTAGTGTCTACCAGGACTACCAGGTCCTTTTCTGTAGAGCTGCTTTCCAAATGGGTGGTCCCCTGCATGTACTGGTGGCTGGGATTGTTCCTTTCTAGGTGAAGGACCTTGCACTTGACTTTGTTGAACTTCACAAGGTACTTGTTGGCTCATTTCTCTAGACTGTCAAGGTCCCTCTGGATGGCAGCATGACCCTCTGATGTATTTGTCACTCTCCCTTGCTTTGTGTCAGCTGTGAATTTACTGAGTGTGCATGTTTACCCCATTGTCCAGATCATTAATGAAGATGCTAAACCACAGTGGGCCCAGTATTGATCTCTGGGGTACTCTGCTGGCCTCTAACTAGACTTTGCACCACTGACTACTAGTCCCTGGACCCATCTACTCAGCCAGTTTTGGATCCACCTTACTGTCTACCCATCCAGTAGGTACTTCAGCAGCTTGTCTGTGAGGATCTTACTGGGGCAGTGTCAAAGGCCGTACTGAAGCCCAGGAAGACAATATCCACTTTCCCCCCTCATCTCTGATGCTGGTCATTTCATTATAGAAGCTTATTGGGTTGGTCAAGCATGACTTCCTCTTGGTGCATCCATGCTGATGACTACCAATGATTTTCTTGTACTTAACATGACGGGAAAAGGTTTCCAGGATTAACTGTTCTGTCAGCTTCCCAGGGACTGAGGTAAGGCTGACCCAGCCTGTAGTTCCTCTGTCTTGCTCTTCTTGAATATAGGAGTGACATTTACCTTTCCTCAGTCTTGGGTACTTCTTCCATTTGGCATGCTTGACCAAAGATCATCGAGGATGGCCTCGCAGTGAATTACATCTGCCAGCTCATTCAGCATTCTTGGTCGATAGACTTACGAATATCCAATTTGGTTAAATATTCCCAGACCTGATCCTCTTCCAGATGACCTTTGAGGGTCCCTTCCATCCCAAACTGTTCCATGACTCTGTAAGTAGATTCAGTTGCACAGGGACTGCAGTGAAATTGCCTTTTGTCCTTTGTCTCAGGTGTAATGCCTATGTACTTGAATTTGTACAACTTGTACTTGCATCTCTTTCCTTGTGACATAGCCTGTTGTTAATAACAACAAAGGCTAGAGACATTCTAATTTGTGCATGTCTTCCTGTGCTACCATTATGCTTTTGACAATAACTTGTACTAGAGAAAAATGTATGAAAACTGTCTGGGTCATTGAATTATTCCAGTCATTCCTCTTCCAGTTTACTTCTGTTGTTTGGTTGCATATATTGTTCTAGCCAGAAATCCCACAAAAATAAATGTTGAGTATTAGAATATAAACAAATGTTATTTAGTTTTGCTGCTTTTAGAATTAATGGAATGCCCTCTTAATAATTAAGATTAAGCATATATTTTTTAAGAGGGTCTCTTGAAGAGGATTTTTACTTTATTGAAACTGTCAAAACATTTGTTGTGCAGCTTGTTTTTATTTATATTCTCTCTTTCCTCATTCCCCTTGAATTATCTTACTTAATTTGACTTATCTGTGCTGACAAAATGACACTATTTATTCCATTCTGGTTATCCAAAGTGTCACTCTGGGAGTGTGCACTTGAGTAAGCTTGCCAGGTACTATGAGATATAATTTCAAGAGTATTTCTTATCAAGAGCATGCATCAAATTCTTCTTCATGAGTGACTTCTGAAGGGCCAACATTTTTCTTTTTCTCTTGCTTGTCTGCAAAAGCCATTTTTACCTCTACTGTAGCAGTCAGGGTCTCACTACCATGATAAGCCGTTACCTGGTTTGGATTCAGTAACTGGACAGAACATCACCCAGCTAGAGTTCAGGTGTCTTCCTATGGACCTCAGCTGTTGCTGGGTGCTGGGCTAGGAAAGGACTGTATTGAAAAGAGCTTGTTATGGAGAGTTGGAGAAGAGAAAAGAAGGGCTCAAGCATTATACTGGTGCTGTGTTCTGGGGGAGAACTTCAGTCAATGAAATCTTGAACCAAGTTTGCAAATACCATTAGTTCTGAAGCACAAATGTTTCTTCTTTTATGAGTGCTGTTGTCAACACCAGGAACCTGACTAAATTGCAGATTTGGTAAATATTTGTTGCACTTAGTGGCAGTTTTCATGCAGTTCAGACCTGGATGGTGATGTTCAGTGCTTTATACATACGGTCATGTTATTTTGGGGCACGATGTTGCCCCCAAAGGGATGGAGATTTGATTCAGAGAGATCTTTCAATGGCAGACTGCTTTGCTAACTTTAACAATTGTGCATCCATTTATAGGAAGAACATTGCTGGTGATTAAATGCTTAACATCTAATTATTTTTGTAGGCATGCAAGAATAATGTACACCTGTATGTAGGTGACTCCCACTGCCATAGTTCAACCATTGCCTACTCTCCAGGTAGAGAGCAGGTTTTGGAAGAGAGGCTCTGAAAAAGTTTTTCCTGGCTAGTGTTTTCCACACCTGGGTCTGCAGTGTGCAGAAATCATTCTCTGGGATCTTAAAAAGCTTAGAGTGGAGGTTCTTTTTTTGTCATGCAGTGTGACTATGCACTCATGTCCCTGTCTAGTTGCCACCCTACAAGCACGTATCTTATCTTCTGCAGAGCCTCCCTACCTAGCTCAAAGTACCAAAGCCCAGATACCTAAAAATTGACCCACTTCTTTGTGTTGGCCAGGATGGACCAACTGCACCTATTAGCCACCTGCAGCTCTACATCTTGCAGTGTTTAATTTGTCATGTTACTGGCAGCAGGGCATGGAAGAAGAGGTGTGTGCAGTGGTGGGACGAGGGTAGATCCCACTGTATGCCTTGTGTAGCAGATCTGTTCTGCAGCAGAGCCGTGCAACCTGCAGACTTCTCGTAGCCTTAGCTCCTCCTCAGCTTTCCTTCACAGATAACATTTTGCTCCAGTGCAGGTTGGGTGCCTTCTGGCACTTACGTGGATTACGATTTTAGTAGGCAAAATGCATTCAGGAGTGTAGTTTGTCCCTTGATCTAACTCCTTTTCTTTAGTGTGTAGGGAGCTTTTTTCTCATGTCACACTTATTTAAAATTAAAATCTAGCATTTAAGATTGCCTGCAGCTATCCAGTTCTAGTGCTTATCTGAAGATACAAAATTGAAATAAATGCTAAACTTGAGGTTTATAATGTATTAGTTAAATACAAAGATAATGTTTTCCAGTCTCGATTACAAACTTTTGAGTCCCATTCTTCAATGTCTCAGCAGGTCCCTAAATCTGCTATGCTACATGCAGAATGAAGCTACCAGCTACTCTGAAGCCAAAACTGCTCATTATAAAACCTCTGTAAGCTGGCTGCCAGCCTCAGAGTTCATTATGAGGGAGGTCATTCTTCCTTACAGGAATGAATGTAGCTTTTGAGTACATTTTTAAAGTTTCATTTAATCACAATGTGGATGAATTGTTTTAACCATGATCGCCTGATGGGAAACTTTCTTTCTTCTTCCTGGAAGAAAAAATACCGTGTTGATTCTTGCAGCAGCTTTTAGAACTACAGGATGTGATTTACTTTTTTGAAAGAGTTGAAGATTTTGGCACTAATGGAGGAAATTTTTCTCCCTTTCTCTGCTTTTTCTTTAATACTGAGTAGTCAGTTTTCTTTTCAAATCTATGAATGCACAGAATAAGGTCTTTAACAGGGCTCTTACTGAAGCATCCTCTCAAAGAGTTTTTGTTTTTGTTTTACAAATATTTTCAGCCTTTTCATTATAGCTCTGAGATTGCAAAATGATTTGATCACCATATCAGTTTTGTATTTGGCTAGAACATATAATATGAGGGAACATATATATGAGGGAAAGAGAGTATATGCTGGCTGTTTGTTTTTCTTGGTGGATCTTGGTGGATAGTCTTTAGACGCTTATGGGAGGGTTTGGAGACGAAGCAGCCAGGCTCTTTTTCAAGATGGGTGGTGTTAGGATGAGAATCCACTGTCTCAAGCTGGAACA
This sequence comes from Aythya fuligula, assembly GCF_009819795.1. NCBI lineage: Eukaryota > Metazoa > Chordata > Aves > Anseriformes > Anatidae > Aythya > Aythya fuligula. The sequence continues at coordinate 128,797,522 of NC_045559.1, forward strand.
TGGGAATTTCTGATGAGATCCAAGGAAATCTTTTTTCCCCATGAGAGTGGTAAAACACTAGTATGGGTTGCTCAGGGAGATTATAGACATGCCATTCCTTGGAGATACTCAGATCTGAACTGGACATGGCCATGAGCAATCTGCTGTGGCCAGAGCACTGGACTAGAAGCCACCAGGGATCCCTTCTAACCAAAGTTATGCTATGAATCTGCAAAGTTACTTTTCTTTGTGTGTGCAATATCTTTGGTATTGTGCAAGTATGCTCTTCTACTATATGATCATACTTTTTGTATGATTGCTGGCAGCTGAACAGAAATGTGGAGAGGTGATTTTGTAGAGAGGTCAGAAGCATAGTGGTTTAGTAGTACTTCAAGTTGCCACAAATTCAGGAAATTATCCTGCAGCCATGAAGTGGGGTACATATGTGTACATTACTCATTGGCAACTGTCTGTGGATTGTAATGTTGTAAGTAGCTGTGAAGACTTCTGCTCAAGGTTGATTTTAATTACGTGCATGAAAATACATTGGTGAATGAAAATAGTGTGTTTAAAGTACTGTATAGCTTTAGTTTTCTCTAGCCCTTTGCCAGGACTGGTTTTGAAGAAACCTGTCTCATATCGCTAGTCCCTGAATACTAAGAAAAGCAAATAGTTGTGATTTCAAACACCTGTCTCCCAGAAAAACTCCAGGACTTTTTCCAAGTAAGTACTTGTATCAAAACATTTTTAAATGTTGAATTTTCACATGGCTTAAACTAAACACGCAAAGTAGTAGGGGTATCCAGTTCTAATCCGCTGTAAACTTTTTGATTTGCTTTTGCTGGAAAGGATATTTATTGCCTGTTGCCAGAGAGATTTAAGATGGGCAAAAAGACACCATATTGTAGATGCTCCCCAACCCAGAGATAAGAAGTGGAAAATTGCTTGGATTTAACTATTAAATATTTCAGCAGAAAAAAAAAATGCCTTCCAGAAAAAAGTTGTGGTCTCTGTTTTAGATATTTCCTTTCTTGCTATTTCAAGTGGATTATTTTTTATTCATTAAATGTCTGTTTTCATGTCTTAATATAGACATGTTAGTGTTATTCTGTTGCAGGTGCACAGAAGTTCTGGGCCATTGATGTCAGAGGGGTTCTACACATTTAGGTGTGTGGTCCAGACTGGAAGGAAATGGGAAGAGTATTTGTTTTCCTGTGACATTCTGCTCATTGGTCTCCTTATGCATATTTTTTTGAAGTGGTGGATGACTTGAAGAAGATTATAGATCATAGAATAGTAGAGTGGCTTCAGCTGGAAGAGATCTTAAAGTTCATCTAGATCTCATGAAGCATTAGGCAATGTTCACTGGAAGACTAAGTGTCTTGTTTTGAGATATCTTTGGAGAATCAGACTTTTCTGGGAAGAATTCAGGCAACTAGTGTTGAGACATACCTTGTATACTCTGTAATGCTGAAGAAGCCATTTAAAACTGTCACACAGCTGGGCTGAGATGAAAGTTTTCTGTAGCTGTGACTCAAAAAGCAATACCTGGATTTTTTTCCTCCCTCACATCACCTCTAAACATGTGAAAGTGATTCACTTAATTTAAGTTGTCCCTGGAGTACCTGGGCTGCATATTCCAAGAAGTCTAATTACGGGTAAAATTCTTATTTCCCAATAAAAGGGAAAAAAATGCATAAGAAAATCATACTAACAGCATTAAAACTGCAAAGAAATGCTATTGAGAGTAAATGATATACTTTATTGCACAACATAAAATGAGTTGATAAAAAAAAACAATGGGCTTCAAGTATTTTTATTTTTTTTTTCTGAGGGGACATGGGAGAGGAGGATTATTTTTTCTAATCAATTCAACCATCCAGAAATGATGAAGATAAATTATTAATACAGATACAGTCTCTTTTTCAAGTAAACCAAGTGTAGGTTACTATCCTAGAGGAGAACTGTGGTTTGAAAAGCACATATGCTTTGTGATGGATAATGAAACATGAGCTTTAAGCGTAGCATACTCAATAGAGGAACACAGCTGATCCCTGCTTCCAGGAGTGATGAAAATTCAGTACTGTGTGAAAGAGATGGATTGAAAAGAGTTGCATGGAGAATGGTAGGTCTAGAAAAGCTGTGAGGGAGTGAACTTTTGCTTTGATCCAAGAGAAGGTTAAGCTGTTTTTAGGTCAATCCATAAGTGGGAGACTACTTCTGAGAGGACAGAGATTTGACTCATAAGGCAGTGGCATAACAGAATTTGATGTCTGGAAGTTGAACATAAAATGCATGCTACTAGTAAGTAATATTATTTATTATGCTGATGATTAATTTATAAAAGAACTAAAGCATTAATTTGGTAGGTCCTCCATCTGGTGAAATCTTTAAAGACATCAAATTAACTGTTTCTCCCTGGAAGAAGTGGTGTAGCTCTGTAGCAAAGGTAGAAGGCAGTGAAATGAGGCAGGACTCACTAGGTGAAGTCTTGTGGGCTATAATAATCTGGAAGCTTTGTGATCTGGAATAAGTCTGTCAGGAACTGGAGTGAGGCCATCGTTTTTTTTCAGATAGGCTGCTGAACAGCTGTCAGACAGTAGCTGCCAGTTAACATAAAGAATGTGTCCTACGTTGCCAAAATGTCTAAGTGGTTTTGGCAGTGGAAGGATATGTGGGCTTGCTTCGTAGTCTTTTCACCGCAGGAATGGATGATGTACATTATAATCTGTTCTAGCAGAGCATTTGTTTGGACATCAGAGGAAATGAAAGAAAATACAGAGCAAAAATCCAGGTCAATACCGTGCATAGAAGGAAGGGAAAGACTAGGATCTTGTAAGTTTTTACATGCAGTTAAGTTAAACTCTGGGGAACTTTTAGAAGAAGCTTACCAAATCGTGTAATATTTTCTGTTGACAGTTCTGACTTGTTTAAGTTGTATGTGTCACTGCTTGAGAGTAGCTTCTTCTGGACTCACCAAGGTGCTGCTGTAGGTTAGAGATGGGAAATTAGTGTGCTTTTATACACCCACTGTCCAGTAAGCCTTTCTACTGTGCCAGTTTAGCACTAATGCTATTTCACAGATGTCAGACCTGAATATCATCGTCCTTTGCACCCAAACAAGTGCTGGCCTTGTGCTGACTCTCTTGTCCCCTTTTCCAGCCTTCTGAGGGTTCTACTTCTCTAATGACAGGTGAATATGGTTTGGGATGCAAAATGCATGACCATGTAAATATTGAAAGGGTAACTGAAATCTCTCATGCTCTAAATCTTTTCTCTTTGTTTTCTTCACTACTCTACAGTATTATTTAAGCATATGTTCTGTAGGTTTTGAGAGCACTGGGCTCTATGTGGTATATATTTGCTTCATCTAAATAGTCAATAAGAATGCTATCTTCTAATTTGTATTCAGTCTCGCTCCCCTACCTAACTTGTGACACCCTGACCACCCTGACCAGGTGTTGGGATGGTTCAATGATTTGTCTCCAGCCTATTGGTGCAGACTGAGTTCTCCAGTTGCCAAATCTTCCTCCAAAGCCTTCCACGTGATTATCAGCTAGCCAGGTTCAGTGATTCTTCATTACCAGCCCAGTCATCACTCCTTGCAACTGTCTTTTAAGAAAGGGATAGAAAGATGGCAAAGATGTCAAACTTTCAAATTCTGTTTCCAGAGATCTTTTTACTGTCTGTAGATATAAAAATAAATATTTATAAGAAATCCTAGATAGTACTTAGACCACTGACTGCTGCCTTGTTCCTGCTTGAAGATACCTCACCTGGAGAGAGACTTGAGGAAAATACATGGTTAGCAGAAATAATCAGCATACAGAGGCAGTAATTCCCAACTTCAGAAGCTAATATTGAAAAATTATATAAAGATTTACTTAGTAGTCACTATGTTAATGAATAGATTATTAGGAATTGAGAAAGGTTGACTATACTACATAAGAATAGCATTATTCACATATTCACATATAAATATTCACATATTTATTTACAATGTAACTTTTCTCCGAACACTGAGAATCTGCTGCAAGTCAGTCTTAAAAAAGAATCTATTGCAATGAAGCACAGCAATGCATTTCGAATTAATTTTCTCTCAAAATAATTGGTAGACATATGTAATTTATGACTACTTATATCTGTAAGAGACTGGAATCTCTAACAAAACAATTCAGTACAGTTGACAGGGTTGACTTGAGAGGGTTTCAATGCACTTTCAAGTAAATTTATTTGCTGAGCTAAAAATAAGCATATGCAAACATTGCAGGGTTCAAGGGGAAAACAGTGAACCAGCTAGCATCTAAGGGAAGTATCTTACTGCCCATCTGCTTCCACAGAAAAGCACCTCTAGCCATCACTGTATTTTAAAGAGCTGCTGTTGTTGGGAGCCTTTTTGTTTTGCAACTGATGTTTAACCAAGAGGTACTAAGAAAGGTTTGTTAATAGTAATTCAGGAGTAGTTCAGTACCATCAAAGAAGAGTAATCAAATTAGATCCTATCCCTCAAGTTCCATTGTTGCTGTTGTTACTGCTAAAATTTCACTTCTTTCTGTAAAGTACCTGCTCTGCTTTGCTGAAAACTCCCCTACGTTTCACATGGAAGGCCTGCTCTGCTAACTCTAAGCTGTGCCTGTAGGTCAGATATTTTCCTTTATAAACTGGTATATTGCAACCCATCTGGCCTTACAAAATTCTCCATGAGTTTGCTATACTTTTCTGCAAATGGGGCTGTTTTCCAAAGTTCTGCATGGTAATATGTGGAAGGAGGAGAGCACAACTTCAAGTCCTCCTTTGCAGGTATGTTGATGAGGAACCCCCAGTGAGGTGCTCAAGTACTCTGGTTACTTCTGAGCAGTGTCTTAAGCTGGGGCTCTGTATGTGCCTTATGCTGCTTACTGCTACTACGTGAGAAGGTGAAGTAGTGAGACAAAATCTGGGCAAAATCTGACCATCTTTAATGAAAAAAAAATACTTTCCATACTGACTTTGCTGAGGCTTTAGCTTGTATTAATCCTTTTTCTCTTTATTCATTTAAAAACAAGTTTGCTCAAAAGCAATTCACCCAAGTACACTGTGGTACATAGCAACACGAGGCACATCTGTGTATGAGATGATCACTTCCTTGGTGATGTGCTATCCTTGGGTTTGGTGACTGGCTCTGAGATCAGCAGCGTGTCTGAATCGCTGGCATTGTAACACATGGCTGGTCTGTGATGGTGCTTTTGGTGAATGTCTTAGATATTGCATCCCCCATACCAGGGGGGTCCCATTTTCCACTGGTAGCAAGACAACTTGCTCACCAGAGATAGTGAGAAGAAACCTACTGGGAAATTTGGGTATATGTATGTTGCTACACCTGCATTTGCAAGAAACAGAAATTTATCCTATAACAGGCAAAGAAATTAACTTTTCTTCGTCTGATGAGAGAACTGAAAAACAGAGGTTTCTACAGCACAATGATCTTCCTGCCGTGGGACAGGTTTTTGTATCAGATACTTTGAACAGGCTGAAATTATGTGTAATTAATGACTGCATAAGCTGGCCTTGTGCTAGAAGGCCATATGTTCACTTATGTAGACATGGTGAAGGCAGGCAAACAGCATCTGCAGTGCTTCTGGATCTGTCTCAGGCCTGCTTACTCACTGCAGAGCACTGGATGAGGAAGGCAGCCCCGGTGCCAGCCACCTGAAGTAGCGCTGATGTTCTCTGATGATTCATGAATCGATACAACAATATGTGAATATTCATGGCCCATTGCTGCCAGCAGCATTTTGGCCCTATGAGTCCTCAACCCGTCTGCTGATCAGAAGCACCTCATCTGTAGATGGTCTGCATCCTCGTGTAAAGGCTTGAGCATGCAGACCAGCCTGTGTATGTGGCATTGGCATGGCAGGTAATGTATAAGAACGAACTTATCCTTATAGAAACAAGGGATCCACTCATCCTAAAGATGAATGCCAGCACATACATGTACCTCTGTCTGAGAAGGGATAGAAGGGTATGCTTTATATATCTTCTATATTCCACTTGTGTATTCCACATGCACCCCACAAATGAGCTTTTCTGATCAATTGCAAAAAAAAAATTGGAGAGGTTTTGGTTGAGATTTTAGTATTGCTATGAGTTTTGTCCTTAATTTGGTTATGTGCTGAAGCACATTTGTTAAACTTTCTGGTGTACTTTGGGTTCTTTCAATATCTTGAATTCCACTTGAATGCCTTCGAAAGGATTTGCACAACGTATGCCTTTTCTGGGAGTACAGGCAATAGCCACAGTCTGAAACAAGTGTGTGGTGTTCTGGACTTGACATCCACGTTGTTATCCCGCAAGTTGGTACGCTCTGTGCTGTTACGCAAGGTTATCTTGTGTCAGAATAATAAAAACTGAATGCACTAAAAGGCTGATAAGCCTGCCATGAAGGATCACATTGTTCATGTTCTTCTGACTTAACTTAACACCTGTTGTTTCACTGGCTGGTGCTGGTAGGGTTGTATGCCTAGTAGTGAAAAATGTAACAAATAAATAAAATAAAAAGGCATCTTTAAAGCAGTTCAGATCCTAGCCTTAGCAGTTTGAATTTAATAGTGTCTCTGAGCCACTCTTACACAAAAGGACTGAGAAAGCAAAGCTGTTTTGAATTTCTGCACATTAAAAAAGGACAAAGCCACTTTTCACTAATACTGCTTATAGCCTTGAAGGACCAAACATGAAAACAAGTGCTCCTTCTGTTGGCAGGTGGGAAGTTTGATCCCTTAAAATGTAGAATAAAAATAATGAAGTACGCAGGCATGGGGATTCAGAGGGTCGCCTGCAAGGAGGGGGAAGAGACGAGGTCCCCGCAGCTGCTGGCAGCGCTCCTGCACAAGCCATCAGCCTGCTCCCAATGGCCTGGCGTGCATGGGGGGAGAGGGGAAGTTCAGCCCTGGTGCTGTAGCTCGGCACAATGATCCCCTTTCTGGGTGCCGGGGTCACAGCTGCTGTCTGGGGATTAGGCACAGAAGCGCTCTTCTTTTCGGGAGAGCAAGGTTTCCTGGAGGATTAAGTAGGGGCTGGAAGCAGGGGGAGCTATCTGGGAGGGAGACAAAGGAAGGCAGCCAGCAGCACGGGCAGGCCACGGCCCTCGGGGGAGGAAGGCTGTCAACAAGAAAACAACTGCTAGTAGTTGCTGCTTTGGTGGGAGAGAGTCCAGTTTGGGGTCCTGAGGTGGTCTCATCGAGGGGAGAAGCCCACCATGGGTTGTGCACAGCTGCTGGCTTACAGGACTTGTAGTGTCATGTGGGAGGGGCCGCTTCCCCAAAGTCGCTTCTTTGCTCACCACTTCATGTTCATTTTAGTCACTAATTTATAATTCAGAAATAGTGATCAGTGTGGTAACCGGATTCCCCATGTCAAGGTACTTTTGCACACACCATCTGCTCTGCTTTTTGTATTCTCCTTGGGGTTAGAGTGCTGTCAACATTTCTTCTGCATCTGATGCATCTTCTGCATCTGGTGCAGCTCCCTTCCCTCTTCCCTTCCCTCTTCCCTTCCCTCTTCCCTTCCCTCTTCCCTTCCCTCTTCCCTTCCCTCTTCCCTTCCCTCTTCCCTTCCCTCTTCCCTTCCCTCTTCCCTTCCCTCTTCCCTTCCCTCTTCCCTTCCCTCTTCTCTCCTGCTATTTCACCTCTTGGATGCACACATTCCCTGGAAAGTATCAAGAATAATCCTTCTACCCACGTATAATGTGCCAGCACCCCTATTTTGTGTGGGCAGATCTTCTATATTTGAAGCCAGGGCCATCTGCTTAGTTTCAAAAAAAAAAAAAAAAAAAAAAAATAATAAAAAAATCCCCATAAGGCTTCTTGCAGTTTTCTACAAGGGCAGTGGCCACAGTTCTTCTGTATAACTTTAAAAGGAAAATCCAAGTCATCCTATAGTAATAATATTTGAAGCTTATCTCCTATTTATCACTTATCTCAGAAGCTGAGACTCATTTCACTTACTGGATCAAATTTCCCACAGTTGCCATATGCTGGTTACTTCTTTTTAGTGGCTTCACAATCCACTAACGCTTTTTATAATCTGAAACAAATGGGCACTGCGCATAATGTAGCACAGGGGAGGTGGAGGCAGAGGAGGCTGACAATGAGTGCATTCAAATTATGTGAAAATGTAAGTGGGGAAAATATGACTGTGTCAGTAGAACTTGTCGGGGGGTGGGGAGGGGTTAAGGAATATCATGTAATAGCAAATCATTGGTATTTTGAAGGCAAAAGAATGAAACTTCTTAAAAGAAGCAGGATTCCAGAAAGACTCTAATGAGTAAGTATTTGGTAATTACCAGTGTTTAAATGTAATGTCATAGTCTCTAGCTGTCATCCCTGCTGCATGGGTATTTCCTAAGCGCAGGATGACTCTTAACCATCTCACCCATCTCACTTTTAAACCATATTTCCAGTTTCCTCTGGATCTGTTAAATCGTTAAACCCTCTCTAAAAAAAAAAAAAAAAAAAAAAAAAAGAGCATTATAGAATAAACTGATAAGATAAAATATGCTGCTGTTCTAGCTGAAAGTGGTTCATGTTTCTGAGAATATAAGCATAAATATATGGTAAGCAATACAAAATCTATTGTTAAAAGAAAATTGACAAAAGCTTAGTAAAGGTGTAAGGTAGAAACACAACCTGTGTTGCTCACTTGAGTCCCTGGTCTATAATTTTCTTAGAACAAAATGCCAAAGAGTACTCCCTTGCCAAGGAGGAACCGAAGCAACTTCAGTATTGTTTTGAATTACCAGTTCTTACTGTGAAGAGTACTGTTCCCTGTCTGCATCTGGAGAATGGAATAGGGATCTAACTAGAATGAAAAGCTTAGGAAACTTTCATAAAGCTTTAAGATTAATACATGAAAGAAAGAAATGGCTTATCTAAAAATCCAGAGAAGCGTTACTGAAATGTTCCTTGGGCATAACCTAATGTGGCTTTCCTGTTTCTGAAAGGTGCAGCACACACAAATGGTAGCCTACTTTTTTTGTTCAGATAATTTGGTGTGTTTGAAGATACTTGTTGGATCTAATTCACCTCTGTAACCTAGAGAGTTCGTCTAGAAATATAGGCACATACTGCGAAAGATAAAGTGGGTTCAGTGCTTGTAAAAGAAAATTTTCTGTACTAGTTTATGCATTCGAAAGGATAATACATCTGTTCAACATTTGTGGAGTGTCTCAACAAACACAAAAAAGGCAGTCTGTTTAGTTTATGTACTTCATTTTGCAAGACGGTGCTTTAGTGGTAGGTTTCCAAGCACAAACATGCTTTCTCTTCTATTCTCACATTCACATCAACAATTCTGTATAGCAACAAAAGGTTAAAATTCAGGCTGAAATGTGGTGCAAAGAAGAGATGGAGGCAGAAATTCCTTCTATAACACCTACTGTAGAGAGAGAGAACTTCTTCCCCCACGTCTCTAAATTTAAGGTATACACCTGCGCCAAGAGGCAAAGGCTTTTCAGAAAAGAAAATGACAAGTTGGGTAGTAGAAATTACAAATGTTTTAAGATGGAAATAGCTGCTTTTATGTCTTTTCTCTGTGTAGCAGTTCTGACTATCTGCTCAGCTTTCGGTGTGCAATTTACTTTTTTTCTGTAGGATTGCAGGGGGCTTATTTGCAGAGGATATTTATAGCGGTGCTTCAGCTCATAGAGGTGAAGAGTAGGGACCCTATATGTATTGGTAATAGGTATTTTGTGTCCCGAGGAAAAATCTTGAATAGCTACCATTTTGGAGCAGCGTGTCTAACACTTCAGTAGGTGATTCAAAACTGTGGGAAAATTACATATGACTTCAGTTCTGTAGGGCATCTTACTTGTTTGATTGCTCTATCTTGGATTAATGTGTTGTTTGTTTGTTTTTGTGTGTGTGTGTTTGTTTTGTAGGAAGTCCCAAACCCTTTTTCTTTGAAACATTTAGCAGACATGAAATTTTGTCAGCATCCATCGTGATGTGACATTACAAATATATTGTAGGTAGGAAATAAAGAGGAGTAAGGCTTTTGGAGAGAGGAGGATTTCTGTGCTCTTAAGCATGCAGGCACTCGAGTCTTTCTGGAGTTGATACACTTCAGAGCTACATATCTGTGAGGAAGCCTCCCTATAGTTGGGCACAGGATATTCCTCTCCTCCCCAGTGTGGGATCAGCCCCTGCAGTACGCCTGGGACCTGTGAAACTGCCTAGGAACTTGGCTTGAGCTCTGCCCAGCCCTGTGTAGGATGAAATGTGAGGAAGCACTTCCTTCTCTTCCTCACCCTGCTCCATGCCAACTTGCATCGTTATCCCTGCAGTCCTTCAGACACCTGTAAGCCTGTGCCACAGCATCTAAAATTCACGTCAGTAGTGAGCACAACTAAGCCAGAAGAGATAGAGTTATCGTCAGCACTATGGTACGCAGCCAGCAGCATAGGGCTTGCCTTGGTCTTGATGTGATTGGTGGCCCAGCTCCAGTACTTGGTGTTCCCAGCTCTTCAGCCTTGATTTTAAGGGGGTCTGCTATTCTATGGGGGTCTGGTCCTCTATCCCGGGACAGCCGTGAGAGCCCAGGGTGCTGTAACATATGGGTATGTGTCTGACTGAGAGCTGGGGAATCTTACATTTAGAGCAGAAATTTCAGACTCACAAACTTCTACCATAGCCTGAAGATCATCTCTGCCTTAACTTGATACCTTCAGCCAGATTCCCCCCATGAGGGAAGTGTTTAGAAAGCAGTAAAATTAGTAACAATCCAGGAAGACAATTTTGCTAGGCTGAGTTAAAAGGACAGGAAGGGAAACGTGAGGGACTCATCCCACTTTGTAGCAAATCAATCTCTTTTTGAGTGCCAGTAGTTTGGGGGGTTGTTTTTGTGAGATTAATATAGAAGAACAGAAACTATTTCTGCCTGGAGGAGCAGGCATAGCATGTCCTGAACATTTTCTGTGGCTTTCTCTTCTCACTGCAAGCTGAAGCGTGAAACATATTCTGAGATACTTGTATGTTGTTCGCTTGCACAGAAGAAAATAGCAGTAGGTGGGATACTGGAAAAGTTAATAACACTTACTCAATGTCGAGGTGATAAGATAGTTTTGTTTCTGCAAGATAGTGACTCATGATGTCAAAATGAATGCAATAAGTGTGGTTTTTATTTTAGCTTAGATATCGTACCTGTTGAGGTCTGAGAAAAAACAAGTGAACCTTTGGTAGGAGTAGTGTCAAGGTTCAATACCCTGCAGTGATCTGACCTGTAAAAACATGTCACATCACAAGAGAATACAGAGCGCCCTTTCTGGGGCTTTCTGAAAGGAAGAGTGGTGCCATTGTTTGTGGGGTGCTGTCTGGTGCCAGCGTGCCACGGCGGATGGCGGGATGTGCAGTATATTTATTATTTGTCTGAATCTATTGAATATGAAAAATAACTAGAATTTGAGAATGTGTACTTGATGGGCAAAGTATTGTGATCGAGCATCCTTGGGGCATTTGCAACATAATATGTGCTGTTTTACCCTGCTCTGTCTCCTTTTACTTCCTTCCTTCTCTTCACCCCAGCTGTCCTGATGAGAAGTTCCACAAGTGAGATTTAATATCTTATTATCATTGGAGGGTTTTTTTCTTAGTCTTCTCTTTTCTGGATCTAAATTCAGTTATGTGACTATTTTACCTAAGGTTTCAGTTGATACACCCTCTCCCCAAGAAGCCTAAAATCTCATTTCTGAGTTCACTGGACCTTTTCAGTGGACACTTCTTTTGCTGCCTTTTTGTGACTTGTAAGAATTGTCATGGTGCAAATACCTCCATTTGTAAATGGAGCTGAAAATTTTTTTATTTAACTCTGTGCCAGGCTGTCATGGCAGTCAATTGAACGCTTCCAGAGGACCCATCTCAAAAAGAGTTCTTGCAAAGTAAAGCTCTGCTCATCCTTTTATGAGAGAGAAAACCCATTTCCACTTTGGTCTTTAATTCCTCTGTCTCCTGCAAAGGTTGCTTTATTACTCTATTAATAGCTAAAAAAAGGCCTTGGAAATCCATCAGAAATCCTTTCTCTTTTTGTTTTGCATAAGGCCTTTCTGTGGTGGCATGAGGAGGTCTTGTCCACTTTTTTTATACCAAGTTATGAATTTTCTTAAAGCTTGGAAAAACGTGTGTCCAGCATTTAGAGATAATTCAGAGGTGGTAGTAGAGAAACGCTGCCAAATAATGTGCAGTATTCTTCAATCAGATTTCTTTAACCCCTTAGATCAGAAAATCATCATCAACACACTTGTGCCCCCGAGTGCAGCGACAATATTGTTGAAGTGAATGTGTGTCTATGAGAGATGATGAAAAAGCTTACCAAAGGGAAAAGCACCAGGAACTCTTTGTTTATGGCGGAAATAAACTGAAACACCCCTCCTACACTAGGTGATGCAAAAGCCACTGGGCTGGCACCCAACGGGAGGAAGCATGGCACTGCAGGGACCACTTGGCACACGAACAGGTACAAATAGATGCTTGAGAGAGATCTGCTCGTGTGCAGACTGTTGAGTATCTTGAGCCTTACCATGAAGGGAAGCAAGGAGTGGAGATGGATCCTAATCCTCAGGAAAACCTCCTGAGGAACAGGAGAGTCTGAACAAAGAAGGCATTTCTTCTGTGAGATGCTTTCTAAAGGCTGCATCCCAGGCTTCACAGGCTTTTTTTCTGAACAGTTTTTAGATCTACCTCACTTGCAAGATGCCTGGGATCTCATTGGCATTCTGATTTTCTGCTCTATTCTCATGCTGTTAAGGAGCGTGATTTTTGTTCTTAGCTGTGCCGCATATAGAAGATTACATAAATACCTTGGAAATCTTTTTTTTTTTTTTTTTTTTAATGACCATGTAATCTGTAATCTTAAATCTTCCTCCTGGAGAAAATTCTGTTTTACATAGGAGAGGAGGGAGGCAGCCATGCTTCTTCATTACCAAGAAAGCCACCAACCGGCTGCCTAATTGCCCTGCTGTGCTAATGAGCCATCCCAGCCAGACACACAGAGCTGAGGTGGATCTGTTCCCCTGGTAGTTGTCTCCCAAGGATGTTTTGATATAGAAGTGCTTTGCCCTGTGCTGAATTAGAGTCATTTCCATCTCCTTCCCCCCTGCCCTGCTTCTCCTGGTAGATAGGTTTTCAATTTCTAATTTGAAGCTGTTTCATAAAGGGGTTTGTGTCTGAGATTTAGGTCTGCTCTTCATAACCCTCAAGTTAAGCCAAAGGGTAACCCCAGGAGAGGGGTGGCTTTTTTTTTCTCCCTGCAGTATAGCAGTTTAATTTGTCGTAGAAAACTGGTATTTTCAGCATCATGCCTGTGGTACAAGGGAAATTGAGCTGTGGGTACAGGAGCCCACGTGGCTTTATACTGGGCTGTGTGAATGTCTTTTAGCTTGGAAATCCTCCATGGTGGGGTCTGCCCCAATGCTTGGGGCACCTCCAGTGTGTACTTTGGTGAAAGCACAGCATGGAGCTGATGTTGCTCTTTGCTACGTTGAAAGAGTGGCCTTCTTTTATTGTTGTTGGGTTTTTTTTGTTTGTTTGTTTGTTTTCTGAAATGTATCAAATAATATAATTTGCTAAAAAGATTTTATCGGCTGCACTTTCTTCTTTTCAGAAAGAGTGAAAATTTGTTAAATATGCTTGCAAACTGGGAGAGAGGGAGGGATTAAAACTTCAAACAGCGCTGCTAAAAACAGCCCGGGCTGCTTTTGTTTAGACTTTCAAAACGCAGCAGCTTAATGCCTCCATTGTACGGCGGGGGAAATATGCTAATTCGAAGCACATTTCCCATCAGAAGCCCTTTCAGCCGTGTCATCGCCGAGATATGAAGGATGATAAAAGCGGGGGGCAAGGGGAGGCCCCGCATTACGGGCATGCGGCCGTGCCCCATTGTACACGGGGCTGAATGGGGCTGACGAGCCCGGTCACCCGTGAAGCCCCCTGGCCCGGGGGCCGGGTGGGTTCCCATGGGCGCCCGCTGCCCCCTGCCCTGCTGGGACCCCCCCGCTGGGGCAGCCTCACCTCCTCAGCCCAGCCTGTCTGCATGAAGAGAAAAGCGAGCATCGGTGTTTGGTGTGTATTAAAAATCTATAAGCGCTGCTCTTTTTAAACACTTTGTGGTATATATATATCTAAAAGCTTAGCTTTTCCTTTTTCTTCCTCCCTAGAGTCATTAAGAGAGCTTTCAATTGTGGGTTTGGGCTCAGGTGTCTGACCCTCTTGGTTTGGCACTGGGGAGATGCTCAGCTTACCCAAGAAGACTAAATTAGTTTTTCTAACAGGAGCTGCTGTTATTTTAATGTAGAGAATTTGGGATTAAACAATCTCGAGGTTCTGGTAATGTTGCTATGATATTTGCTTGGAAACGGTTTGAAATGGCAATGAGATTTTTAGCTCTAGCTGTTTGTTTGGCTCTATAAACCTGCCGTATACTAATGGTGAATTAAACCAAGAAAATGGGCTTTTGATTGCATTTGCAATCTGGTGATGTTCCATCTGTAATAGAAATACATGCTACGATCAAAGAAACAATTAGTTTAAATACTGCTGAGGACCATGGCTGAAATTATTTCCTTAGAAATACTTTTAAAGTGGAGGTTGGTCTTCAGTTTCTTAGCTATATTGCTAAACTTATGAACAGGCAGATGGGACTGGTTGGTTTTGGTTAGGCTTAAGAAGCTGAGATCTTCTGCAGCCTGTGGGAAAGACTGTGAACTGCAGTGAGGGGGAGACCTCTGTCCCTGTTGAGAAACCTGCCTTCGGTCACCTTCAGGACAGTGGGCACACACTTGCCAGAGTACATTTTCTGATACAGAAACACAGTTTCTCCTACAGACCAAAGAGAACATCTTAGCCAGAGGCCTGTCTGTTGTTTCTGCCTTGTGCTTTTCTCCTTTTTTTTTCAAGTATTTTTTTTTCTGTATAGCCATCCCTTTTCCTTTTGGCAGGTCCCTTAGCTCCATCCTTTTCCTCTCCAAATGGCACAGAGCAGTGGAGCAGATGATGGCACTTTGGGAGTCAGGAGTGGTGATGAGAGATGTATGATGTGTCTATAGTACTACTGAGAGCAAAAATACTCAAGTGCTGCTTTGTATTGCTAATGCAAGGGTCTCCAGAGAAGACACATGATGATGATGCTTAGTGTTTACACTTGGGAAGCTCTGAGTGCAAGAGGGACCGTTACAAATGTGCTGAAACCTAGAGAACAGAAATAAAGTGGGATGGGAATGACGTGAGGAACAGGTTGAGAAAACTAGATGCTAAATGAATTTCACTCTGACTCATGACAAAGTGCCGAAATTATGGCGTTGAGCTACTTAACCAAATGAATGTTGTGTTTGGAAAGAAACTGGAAAGCAGGGATGTGACTAGGCAGTGTCAGGGCAGGGTCTCTCAGAAGAGGGTCTGGGTGGTTTTTGGAAGGGCCCAGTGTAGCAGGACCTGAGGATCCAGAGTCAGGGATCCAGCCTCAGCTCATTTTGGAGGAGCTGCTCCTCTGTGGGCTGCCAATGGAGCCTGGCCATGTGAGGCCACCACTGGCCTTTGTGTCAGCCCACCTTTGTGTCAAGCTTTGAAACATCCCAAGGCTGTGGAAAATGGCTGTGCCACTGGGCAGCTCCACCGCTAGGCCACCCAGAGGCCCCCAGCTCACCATGCCTAAAACTGAGGGGAGACAAAGTGTTGGAAATGTATACTGTGGGGAATAATCCTGCCTTGGCAAAGGGATTTTGCTTGACAGCTCTCTGGGAATTCAGGCTGAGAGCTGCTACTTTGTCCTTAGCTCACCCTATAGCGCTTTTGTCTCAGAGCCCGCTTTGTATGCAGGATCACCCACCACCAAGATTCGGCAAAATGGAGGCATGACATGATCCAGACGGAGCTCCAAACGCTCCTTGTTGGCAGGTTAAGTCCTGTGCTGTTTATGAGGTGGAGGGTGGGTGTTTTTTCATTTCATCGAGCTCCCTGAGTGCACACTTAACTTTCTGAGCGCGCCAGTGAAAGCCCTGTTAAACACTTCAGGGGCCGCCGTTTGTTGCCCACCAGTGGCCGTCTCAAAGGCTTTGTGGAGTGCAGAAAGAGCCCTTGCGTTATACATGACCAGGCTCCCAATTTGGGGCTGCTAAAAGAGTGGATTGGGAAAGCTGGGCTGGTTGGAGTTGCCTGGCACATATTTAGCGGATGAGTTAATTGGACACCCTCAAAGTGGAACTTGTTAATGTCCTGCCGCTCTCCTAATGAGAATATCTGCACTCGCAAAGAGTGTGGGGATTAATTGGGAAGACTTTAGTTGGCGTCTTAACCAAGGGCTTCATGACCAGTGTCTTGTATGAGAACAGAAGATATATTTGCAATTCAACAGGCTGTCCATGGCCACAAAACATAACCAGGCCAGGATCCTTCCCAAAGTACAGTTTAATTGCACTGGAATGGGAATTTTCAGTAGCAGCAACACAGCTATGGTAGGTGACTTACAAAATGCTGAAACTTTAGACACTGAATACCTCGTACCAGACATTACACTGATGCTTTCTTTTATGTCAACATTTTGACTGCTGGATTAGGTGCATTTTTCTAAAGCATTGATGTGTGACTGCCCAATAATCCATGAGTGTCTTGGAGTGAGGAGTGGCTGAGACCAGTGTTGGTGGGGCCAGTCTCAGCCCGGGATGCTGAGGTGAGCATGCGGTGGGGGCTCTCAGTCAGTGCTCTCACCTTATGGCTCAGCTCTGCCACAAACTCTGGTCTGACTTGGGATCACACAGTCCTCTCTGCCTGGAGCAAGAGAAGCAAAGAAGTCCTACACAGGGGGGAGCAGGGACCTCTATTGGTGCTCTCCAGCCTTTCTCTGGAAGAGACTGGGGAAAAGCCTCCTTCATGGCTCTGTAAATTAATTTTTGCTCTTCACTGTGGTTCTAATGATAGTGATAAGGTTTTCTGCTCAACAGAAATGTGCTTTCTTTATGCATGTATTTATACAAATACGTATGGTTTCTTACATACACACATATCCATATGAATCCTGCATGCTACCCCTCAGGAAATTCAGGAGGCATCTTCACCCCTGTCTCTCCCCACACCCCTCCAATGTGGGGTATGTTTTATAATGAGTGCCTCTGTTTCTTTTTGGGGAGCAGGCGGGTTTTGTGCGCCTTTATACTTCTCTGCTTTTTCCACGCTTTGTGAAAAGACTGGACTGAGGCCAAGACTGAAGAACAAAACGAGCACTGAATAGATGAGAGATTGTAGGTGGGATGCTGAAGTCTATGCAAAGAGTGGGAGGGCAATTTTCAAAATCAGAACTGGATGTAAAGTTAACACAGGATTGTCTGATGAAATCCAACTTTGTGGAGCAGAAGAATAAGTTTGTGTCAAGGCTGAACTCAGTGAAGTTTCAATTTATTTATAGATAGTGGGGAAAGAAATCAACTCATAGCCTCCCAATACTGATTCTGTTGCAAACTTTTGTGTTTTGAGACTAAGCAGTTTGTTAGCAGGAATGTGTTATAATGATACCTATGCTACCTTCTACAACTCCAATAGAAATAGCTCTCTTACATGCACAAGAGACATTAATGTAGGTATGGTAGCAAGTGTGACTGAAACATCTACGATGCTATTTCAGTATGTCCAAGTATTAACGAATTCTTGTTAGTCTTCTGAGATGGCAGCAGGATTTGACAACAGAATTGGAGGAAAGGGTTCACAGCAAAAGAGGAGTAGGTTGGATTGTCCTCTAGGCACAGAATTAAGGGGGTGAAGACAAAGGATGCGAGTGTATCAGTTTCCTGCTGCACTGCAGCATTCCAGCTGCTGAATGCATGGCTCAAGGCAGAGGGATAAAGAAGCAGAAATGACAGCTGAGAACCCCCGCCCCTCTGTTGTGAAGGTGACAGAGAGCACAAAAAAGGTGAGACGTGTGCCAAAATAAAGAACCTAGCCCTTAAAGTGATGGAGGAATCATAAAAGTGTTTGAAGCACCGTTCAAGGGCTTCATATATTAGTTATGTATGTGAGGATGTTGCTGCTGCATGAATGGAAAATATATGTATGATCAAATAACTCAATGCCTGGGTTTGCTGCCTAATTTTAAATTTAAAGCATTTGAAACCTGCCATACATTACACTTGTAGGGAGCTCTGCATGCTGCCATGAAATTGTTGAGCTGGAGGAGAAGCTGAGGATGACTGTCAGGGCTGGTGCTCTGAATGGTGCATGCTGAATGAAAGCTGCTTCTGAAAGAAATATTGGGTTGTCTTTTGCTTTTGTTTTTTTCATAGTCTTTGTCATCCCCAGGTGGTGTCTGCTAAATCCCGGGAATGCGTGAGAGTAAGGATGTGACTGCACTTGTTTTCACTGTTTGAAGGATGTGAGTGACTATGAGGTGATACCTGCCCAGCCTGTAATACGATTTGAATGTCTATTACAGCAGGCAGTATGTGCAGCCAGTCTCTCATCTCTTCAGAATATCCATTACATTTCTGTGTACTGGTTTTAAAAGTCCCATAGGGGAGAAGATTTCATTGCTTCCTTTAGAGGCTTGTTTGATGTCAGGAAGTTTGCCTGAAATTTAGTCAGAGTTTTCCCTTTCAAGTGCATCCTCTTTTAATTACGTTAAAGTGGTTTTTCCCTTCTTAATATTTATTTCTATTCTGTGTACAGAGGATTTTCCTAGTTTCTCTTAATTCTTCACTGAACTGTTTCTACATTTCTGTGCTCTACCAGCTGTTGTGTAAATGGGCTCCAGTTTGTCAGCATGGTTCCGGCTCTGGCTCAGCAAGAGCGTGGTGCTGTTCTAGGCACTTGTGCACCAGAGGAGTGCAGGAGGTGATGTTACTTCCAGGTTAATTTCAAATGTAGCCTTTTTTATTTCTATTGCTTTTCCCCAAAAGTCTTCAGTGTGGTTGAGATTCCCATGTTCTATCTCTCAGGGTTCTGAATTATTTTTTTCCAGTCTGTTTTCAAATGACTACAGTTCTTACTCACCCCCATTCTCCCTCCCCTCCCCCCCCCCCCCCCAAAAAAAAAAAAAAAGTGTTTTAAAGCCATTACTTTGGATAAAGAAATAATAACTAGCAAATATATATCATTTTTTAAATTACTTACATGTTATTGCCTGCCTCTCATAAGCAGAAATGGATTTTCCAGCTGCTTATAAGAACATCATCTACTTTTGCTTTCGTTTTGACCTTGATTATAGCTCTTTGGGCTTTTGTCTTTGGTAGCTTTCACATCTCTGCCATTTGATTATTTTTTGAGACTAGGTCTTGAGACTGTCCAAGGCTTAGCTACTGGAAAAGCTATTTAGAACCACCTATTCAGTCTTTAAGGTATTCTTTTTTTCCTTTATGTTCCAAATAAAGCCATCCATCTGCATTCTGGTTCAGGCCGTTTCCTGCCTATGATTCTCCCCAGTGATGATGATTGCAATGGGCCAAAGCTGCAGTCCAGCTGGAAGCTAGCAGGCCAGCCAGAGAAATGCATGAAACCCAACAACCGAACAACATCTCCTTTGCCTGCCTGCTTGCTGCCAGGCGTTTAGCTTGGCAGCAGGCATTGCCATCTTCACGTGGCTTCATGAAAGGGGTCACAGGACTGGCACCTTCACACTGTTAAGCTCTACTCATCTTCCTGGATCACCTGCATCGTTGAATTCAGCATTTCCTTAGGTTGCAAACATAACTACTCTCCATGCTTAAGTCTTCAGTTTTGCCCCTGCACTGAAATCCAAGACTGAGATCCCTAAACTGCAGTGCAGGCTCATATTTTTTTAATAGTCTGTATTTTGTGATGTGGTAAAAGTGCAGTTTCTTTCCACCATTATTTGTTCATGAGATCACTAATTAGGATTTCATTTTCCTAGTAATCTAATATGTCTGAAGAATGGGTCCCAGACTTTTTTTTTTTTTTAAGTAGTTGCCAGGTACTTGACCGCTGCACAACTAAAAGCCTGTTTTCATGCTTTAATTTCATCCACATGGAAAATTTGCTGGCTTTTGCATGAGCATTCAGAGTGGATTTTATACTCAAGCCTAGGTAACTGCTCTAAAACAGGTCTGACTGTGAGCAGTTATACTGAGATGCACCAAGTGGCTGTATGTGTATTTGTTCCTTCTCTTGAATATTTTTACATATTTTCTAAAACATGCACACTACAAGTGTCTTTAAAATTAGTTGTTTGGAATACGTCACTGTGGTCTGAGGAACAGCCTCTGAATTTTAACTTCAGAATCTCAAATCTCATAGGATGATCTGAAATTGTTCTTGAACTATCTGGGAACACTCTTTATTACAGCTCTGTGAAGGTTTTGTAGAAATGGCAAAAACGTGCTCATCTCCTTAAACCTAAAGAATTTTCCCTAGCTTATGATAGAGTTCTTTAGCCTTCAGGAATGTAAACTAGATTCAGTGACATTAAAGATAGATGTTTGATAGAATTGACACATGAATGGAATTGGATTTTTAATATCATTTTAACCCATGCAATTGTAGTGCTTTACTTGACTGAGCAAAATGATTAAATGTGATTTATTTTTATTTTTTATTTTTAAGCTAGATAAAATAGATTAAAACCTCTTTAATGCTATTTTGTAGTGAGTGTCACTTGGTCTGCAGTGCCTTCTCATATTTTGCTCCATTGCTGTTCTTCATGGGGTCTGGCTGTACGTTTTAGCTGTGTTGTCTGTCAGGATTCTGAATTACTTTCCCCAAGTCTGAATGATTTTCCCCAAGGACATGTGCTTTAGCAGCAGAATCCCTTGCTGCTCTGCCCTTCTCCTCATTTTCGTTTTTATTTTGGTCTGCAAACAAAATGCTGGGCTGAACTAAAATGTAACTAGCTACCTTTCCTGGTCACTCGTTATCTAAATGAGCCTGGTTGGTACAGCAGGTTTTTGCTAAGTATCAGTCTTCTTAGTCTTCAAACGTGTTTGTTTTGTTGTTGTTGTTGTTTTGTTTGTTTGCTTGCTTGTTTTTTATCTTTTGTTATTTTCCACCTTTGTGTCATTGTCTTTTGCCATTTTGTCATAGGCATATGTCTCCTGGTTTGATCATGCATTATGAGAATGATATATCTGATTTGGAGAGGGGGTGATGGAGGAGAGAACTTGCTGAGATTAACATGTGATGTGCAAGATCCACGCTTGTGTTAGCACTGGAGGAAATAGCCTATGGTTTGTTCTGTCTGCTGTGCTTACCAATGGGGGGACAAGGAGTAAGATTAAGAAATTACTTAAGATGATAAGTACATAAAACCCATCATACATTCCAGCAACCTGGAAAGCAGTAAACAGTGGGGGAGAACAGTGCAATCATGCATCACTTAGAGCTTTTAGAGGATGATTTAGTAGAATTAATGCCTCTGAATAGTTTAGGTTGATGGCCTCTGAAGTCTTCATTTCAGGGTCTCCAGGAGTTTTGGTACCATGCTCTTACTTTTGTATTGCTGGTTTGCTGAAGGGATTATCCTAAGAGAAAGTAGGGGAAAATATTCTCCTGGCTTCTTAGTTCTGTCATGCTTAAAAAGTCCTGAGCCTGCCCAACAAAATCTGCTTGGCAGAGGGAAAGCATGCAGTTGTTTGAAGGAGTAGGTGTCAGTGACCGAGAGAAAGGGGTTTGGTACATGTAAAGGGTTTCTTCCAAGGACAGAACCAAAGATTCATTGAATGTACTTTCTACTTAAAGAAAGGAAGTTCCAGGTAACAGTTGTATTTTCTGTGCATTTATACTACTTTGGAATATTAATGTTGGAGCTATCAGATTATTCTCTGAACAGGGTTTTTGTAACTCAGGGCAGTCAGAAGTGAGGTTTCAATCCTTTTATTGTTTTACCTTCCAAAGTGAGTGAAGGTCATTAACAACCCAAGGTGTAGCCTGTCACAGCTGTGAGCTTCCAGAAGCACAGACTGAATGATGAGAAGTTCCAAGAAAGGAATTTCAGTGTCAGGAGCAGTCAATTGCTTTGACCAATGGCTAAAATCAATGTGACTTTCAGCAAGTAGGGTGTGTTTGCTATGTATTTTCAATCTTACGGATGGTAAATGGTAGAAAGAAACACACTTTATAGAAGGTTTACTTTGCATAATCATTATCCCAAATTCTTTTTCCTTGCTGACTGCAGAATTTGAAAAATATTTAGTAATGGGTTAAAACAACACAGGAAATATGTCACCTATGTTTTCACCATTCAGCTGCTTCCTTGAAGGAGCATGTTTGCATTACATGGTCTCGTTGGGGCAGGGATTTTAGTGTCTATGGACTGATGTGTGTGTGTTATAGCAGGCTGGCGAAATAAACCTTGCATGGGGGGTGAGGTTTCTGCTGGGGCTGCTGATTTGATTACCTGCAAGAGCCTTGCACAAGGGTTCCTGTGGAAACTTCATCTCCTCTACAAATTAGCTTCATCCTGCTCATAAGACATTCTGTTGAGATGTGAGCTTCAAGCACAGACTCTTCCTGGACTTCAAGAAAGGTTTTTAGGCAAATGCCTAGCATCAAGTTTTGGTGCTGTGCTGTGAAGTCTTAGGATGGGTGAGGAGCACAAGACCTCTTGGCAATGGGGTTGGGGCATGATGTGCTTGTTACTTTGTTTTGGGCATTACTGTTCAGCTGCTGCTGTGGTGACACTGGTGAGGGAGGAGATTTGTGCACTGCTTTCTTGCAAATGAAGGGAACTTTCTCTAAAGGGTCTGAGGTTTTTTGTGCTTTTCACTAGACATCTATAGAAATAAAAATGCACAGCAAAATTGTGGGTGTAGTAACTTCAGTCAGAAAAGGCTGAATTGCAGCTACAAATCCTTGGCCTGCTTCCCTCTTCCCACTCTCTTGGTTGAATGCGCTATATGGAACATGCAGCGTGTAGGTTTTAACATCTTCAGCATTCGCTGAATCTTCTTGGCGCTTTTGCAGCCTGCAGGATCTGCCGCAGGGGCTCAAAAGTGCTGAAACCTGCCAGATTACAAAAAGCCCATTGCTTCTTGGTTGCTCCGTAACCCTGCACACAGCAAGGGGTACATTTGGGCACAGCCACCCTGTGCAGCATGGCACGCCACAGGCCACTGAGATGAGCAGAGTGGTGGGCAAGGCTCATGAGCCTCAGTACTGTGCCCTGGATGTGTAGGCTTGGGATTTGGATGCTGAATAACACCCGTGTGCATGTTGGCTCCCCAGAGCAGGCTGGGGAACACCTGAGGTGGCCCTGTACGGAGCAGCATGGCCACAGCCTGGTTTTGCTTTGTGCAGAGCCAGTTTGGTGCCATGCCACGGGCTGTGCTGCATGGAGGGCAGCCATCGCACCCGGCCTTCGCGGCGACGATGCACTTGTTTCTATGCATAGCTTTAGGTCTCAAATGGCAGGCATCCTTTTATAACCCCAAGCTGTGTTTTTTTCAACATTTCATCCATTACAGTATTGCACACACGTTTTAGGTCACTTCAGCTTGTCTCCTTTCTGCCTGCTGTGATTTTTATATGATTTTTTTTTCCATTGTGCTCACGAGTCGGAGAAAGAATTTAGATTTTTCTTACAGATACAGGCACCCTTGCTCGTATGCTTCTCCCCTACGTGCTTTTGCCTCGTGTGAGCGGGACTCACTCAGCCAGGGGAGCAAACAAGCGGTGCCGACCCCTCGCCCCCCGTCCCTCACAAGGGCAGGGGGCGTGCGGAATAAATCAAAATGCGCGGCGTGGTGACAGGGTCCCACGGGAAAGCGAGCCCTGCGGCTGTGCCCCGGCCTGCGCTCCCCTCCAAGGCGACGAGGGGGGGCTCCTTTCTTCCTCACCCTCCTCTCCCCTCCCCATCGCTCGCTGCAGGGGAGCGGTTCCCCTATGCCAGGGAGCGGGGAAGGGGTGCAGGGGGCTCTCTTATAGCCGGGGCCGGCGGTGACGTACGGCGGAGCGGTGGCTGGCACAGTGCCGGGCGGGCCAGTGAGCGGAGCGAAATCGAAGCTGACAAGAGTCTGGGCGATGTGGAAGGGGCTGTGATCCACGGGAGGGAGAACAGAGGCGCTCCGTCACCGCCGCCCTCAATAGGAGACGGAAGGGAGCGCGAAAGGAGGCGAGGAGAAAGAGCCTGTGCCGGGGGGGGGGGGGGGGCGGCATTTTTGGTGGATGGTATGAAGCCAGCCATGGAAACTGCAGCGGAGGAAAATGCAGAACAAAGCCAAGAGAAAAAAGGTACCCGGGGGTCGAACAATAGCCTGTTTAAATCCGTTCACTGAGGGCGCTGAGAGAGGTTCAGGCCAGTTGGGTCACTTTTCAGAAGGGCTCTCAAGAAACCCTTAGCGCATCTGCTGGCTCGGCAGCGCGGCGATGGAGCGGCGGTCTGTCCGTCTGTCTGAGCATACGGTTGCTCTGAGCCTTTCCTGAGCGGACCAGAAATGATTTTTTCTGTAAAAGAACTCTTGTCATTGCTGCGTCCTTGATAGGCTTTGGTGAATTTGGTTTGGAGGGAGCGTGTGGCTGTGTGTTTGCGTGTCCTTTTTGGAGCCGAAACCCGGCGTTTCCACCGAGACCTGCCGTGTAGCGGGGCTTGGCAGTGCGGGAGACCTCAGCTATAGAAACATCCAGGAGACTCCAGTATCACACTACCTTCCTGTAGCTAGCTTGTTGCCAAATACTACTCTTAATTTTAAATTCCTTTTCATTTTCTGTGGTGTTTTCTGGCATGTTTTGTTCGTGTTGAGATCTTTCTGCTCTCTGGAAATGGAGAATAATGCCATGAGTTTCACAGTGTTAGGTTTCGGGATGTGTTTAACCACCAAGAATTGCTCTTTAATGGAGAAAACAAGCTGGTGGTAGCTGTTGTGCAGAAGGGAGGTGGCAGTGCATGAGAGAGGTGCTTTGCTCATCCCAGCGGTACAGGTGGTGCTTCTGGTCCGGAGGGCTCAACTTCAGGGGTAGATGCAGCTACCCAAGGAGCATTTTATTTCTGCATCATGTAATTCATGCCAAATAAATCTCTCCTCATAGAGTAGCAGGCTATTGTACAACTCATAGCAACAAGGCTTTTGCTAAATAATACAAAATTATTAAAATCTCCACTGCCTTTTTACATGATTCATGCTATTCATGCTATGTTGTGTGCTGTTTGTAAGCAATTTGAGTATCTCATAGGCATATGCAGCTGATACACAACTAATAGGTTTCACTGAGAAAATCGTTTCGTTTATTGTTAAACAGTTTGGATACAAACGTAATGATAAATCTGATGCTGTCCGGTACCAGATTCTGTTTTGCTGCTTTGAATCTGATCCCTCCTACACACTTTGTATAATTCAAACCTAGCTTCAGTTTCAAGTAAATGAAATTTGTCAAGTGATTAGACATAGTACTACATAATCCCTTAGGGATTTCACAAAAGGAGTTCCACTGATGAGAGATTAAACTCTGAAAGCCATTAGTGTATGTGGGCAGTAACCCACCTCGCTGCAGTTTTTGAGTAATTAATATACAAAATGTCCTAAATATCTTGGCTATTAAACCACCTGGAGCTCACAGATAATTCTTCAAAAATTACAGTGATTTCTTTTCTTATGACTGATGAGTTTCTTTTAAACTGTTAGAACTCATGACAATAAAAACCAAAGTTATCTTTATGTGTCAGCAGCTGTGCAAAACAAAATGTGTTGCTGAGAGTGTTTAGGATGAGTTTATAGTTTCTCTTTTTATTTTGGCAAGGGTGAAAGCACAACATGTAGAACAGTAAATCTGTTACCAAGTCAAGGTGGTTGATCTGTTGTTTTTGTAGGATGCAGCCTGGGGAATTTCCTATCTTAATTTCACCACCATTTCCTGGCTTTTCTGTGATAATTTCATACTTTGGCTATGTTACTTAGGTATGTTTATGTAACACTTTGGGGCTTTGTTCATGACAGTTCCTTAATTTCTGAAAGTAACACATGGTCTCCCACATTATGCTCTTTATTTCCATTCAGTTAACTTCCAAATATGTTTCACAGCGAATTAAAATGCAGAAAGCTGAAACAGTCGATTCTACTTTTAGTTTTGGTAGTAAAATAGCCCAGGTCCCCATGAGGAGTTACTGCCATGAAGCGCTTGCTGATGGAGGAGGTCTGCAGAGCTTTTGGGGGGCAGATGTTCCAGCATGCTGAGATTGCGTGGTCCAGCCGGGTTTCAGATGGGCTCAGCAGGCATCAGGTGCCTCAGGGAAATGGCAGGCTTATGCAAAAGGGCTTTTTCACCAGCAGCCCTTGTGGTGAAAAATGGGCTTTTTCTTTGTGTGGAGAAACTTCCTGGAAAATATTGTTGCTTTGTTTGGGTGTGCAAAACAGCAACTGACCTCTTCAAAAGGGGACTGGATCTCCTGATCGAAAGGTTTGCCAGGCTTGCAACACCTCCTTGTTCCTCTTACATCACACCTGAGCTTACTGCAGTAACTGCCCTTTATGAAATGCACTAGGTCCAGTGGTTGCAAGGCAACTATAGCAGCTTGGAGCAATGGAAGAGCTGTCACAGAATATTTTAACTCTTCCTTCCAGAAATGAATGGCCAAGTACAAGAAGATGTTGTTATTGCTAAAACTGGGCAAGAAAAGATCCTGAGAACTTCACGTTGGATATTCAGGTCCACATGCAGGGTGCTTTGCACTGCCAAATGCAAATACTTTGAGGAAATGAGGATAGGATTGCATGCTATCTATGTAAACTCCTGTACTCCAGAGGGAAACACAGGGGAACAAAACCACCCAGGCACTGAGGTCTGCTTTGAGTTCGAGCACCTCATACAATCACAACTAGAGAGAGGTGTCATGTAGGTACCAGTTTGTGTTTCCCATCCCTGTGGCAAATGTGGAAGACCTGCTATTTTGGACCGCAGTATAATTGAGACAATTTACGCAAGCTAATGGCCTTTACGAATATTTACGGACTGGTAAATGAAAAAGATTGATCTTATTTACATTTCCAAAGTTTGCTGAATTGTATGTGAATTCCAGCTTTGTATTTTAATAAGGATTTTTGCAAGCCCCCTGCCTGATTCAGGCAATGATACTGCCCAGCTGTTGGATTCAGTGCTTATGAGGCATTTGTTCCTCTGCACCCAGATGAGTGGCTGCTGCCCCAGTTTTTTAATTGGAAATGGAACAACGCCCATGTTGATGGAGATAAGAAGCAAGTCAGCTTTACATTGCATATCAGCAGCCCTTATCAGAGAACACCATGAGCACACTCAAGCAAAATGTTTAGCAGATCCTTTACAGGGCTGCAGGACAGATTGGATGCATTTTAAAGATGAAGGTTTACAAATTATTACAAATGACAGGGCTTATCTTGCAGGCATTAAATTAAATCAAAACGTGAGGACTGGGCAGGCAGATTTACTGAGGTGGAATAAATAAGAAAAACGAAATGCCTTTTTGCATCAGCAGTGAATGATATAGATCCTGATACACATCAGCAGAGACAAGAAGTTCCCCTTTCCATTTAACTAAGAGGAATATTACCAAGCTGCAAAATTCCCCAAACACACACCAAAAAGATTAAAAACAAACAAACAAGAAACAACCAACCAAAAAAAGCTGTGGATGGCCACAGTGAATTTACAATTTACACATGGAAGAAAGCTATTATACTTGGAAATAGTTTCCTTGTATGGATACATACTATGTACAAATTGCATTTGCTATACTTAGGAATAATGAAAGCCAACCTCAACAGCTGTGTCAATGGTTCATTTTAATTGGCTGTTGCCTAATAAGATACTCCCTGAAATACATCTTTGTGCACAGGAAGGGCTGTGATCTTCAATTATTATATTCATGATAATACAAAGCGATGTTTCCAGTATTAAACTCTAACTAGGTAAGTATGTGCTAGTCAACAGCATGAAGAAGATACTTTGCTTAAACACAACTGTGCAACTGTGTTTGCAGTGTGAACAGAGATACTGGGGTGTGACTTGAGAAAGGCCTGAATTAGCATGCTGTTTACTTCACTTTTAGTGTAGTTCATTTTGTGGAGTGAACTTATGACATTTTGATGCATCACCAATAGATGTATTTTTCATTATAGCAAATTGGAAAAAAAAATCATCTTTTTAACATACGTTATAGTTATTAGCCAAAGTTTTCAAGTGCACTGCATGAGCTTAGCATTAGGGGATACTTTCAGAGCTATCAAGCCATTTAAAGATTTTTAGTGTACTGCATGTTTGTTCCTGTTTCAAACAATTTATTGGTGTTTCAGATCCCCAGAAAATAATAACTGCTTTAGTATAAGTCCTTGAAGAATACAACTGTAGAAAGAGGTCCAGCCCAGGGAGAATCTGGGACACACTATATTCTGGGGATAATAATTTGGCAGGCTTAGTGATTTAGGTTTTAATGAATAGGATTTGGCTTCTAAATAGGAGGGGGTTGAAAAATGCTCAGAGACTGTACTCATACTTGCCTGACTGACCTCATGAAAGCAGAAAACCTAGACATATGTGCCACAGTATATGGTAACACAGAAAGAAACCCAGATGGCGATGTCTGTGGACAATAGACTGCAGCAGGAGAGGGGAGCAGAGTTGTTGGAGAGGGGAGCCCTATTCTATTTCTCCAGCCTTTCCCCATTTTCTGACCAGCCCTGCTGCTGGTGCAGTATATATCACCAGGCTGTCAGATCATAAATGACCCAGTGATAACCCCCTCTTTGCTCCCATGGACCACACACTGCTTCGTTGGCTGCCACAGGTGAAAGTCCAAACTGTTTGTTTCCTCTAAAGCCATATGCTAGAGACAGCAAGCGTTGAGGACATTGGACACCGCAAATTTTATTGCAGGCATGTGAGATGATTCATCCAAAATGCATGTTGAACGCCCCAGTCGCCATCAGAGTGTCTGCACTGTGTGACACACAAACACTGTCAGTCTTGTAGCTGCTGGCTCTGCGTGGGATCCAGCACAGGATGCCTTAATGAGCACGGCTGTGCACAGAGAGCATCTTCACCTACACCTAGAAATGCAACTTGTATCGTTAGTTCCTCAAAAAAAAATAAATATAAAGCAGTTGTCATCTGAATTTTTGGGGAGCAGAGTTAAAATTCCTTTTTTTCTGTACTGTGTGTGGTGTTTGTTACACCACTGAAGCCTATGGAGCTTCTGACCTGGTGGTGATTTTGCACAAATGGACCTTTGTGGAGCCCAGAGAAGTCACCAGAAGATACTCTCTGGCTTCAGGAGTCACATCATGCGTGCAGCAAAGGCCATAAAGCGGCCAGCTGCTAAGTGTCTCTTTGCAGAGCAATGGAAAAACTGAGATTCTTCATGCAATTTGAACTACCGCCCTATGAAAGGAGCCCTGTTTTTCCAAAGCCAGAAATGACTAATTAAAGACAAAAAAAAAAAAAAAAAAAAAAAAAAAAAAACAGATTATTTTTGCTTACAGAAATGATGCTGCAAAGTTTGCGTGCTAACTCCACGTTTTGGTGTTTGATGCTGGTTCCACAGTAGACAGTGACTGTGCCAGCATCTGCTGCTTTCAGCAAGTGGTTTTTGTAGATGCCACAAGAGAAATCTCAAATTGTGGGTTCTGGCCTAGCAGGATAAGACCTTTGTGGTGCCAAGGATGTGATCTAAATGCTCCTGCAAAGCAATTGAAATTGTTTTTCTTCCCAGAAGTTTTGCCAGCTGGTTATTATTATTATTAAAATCTGAATCTGTTACTCATGTCTAGTAAGTAGCTTCAAAAATATGAGGGAGCAGGGAGGGGGCAGACAGTACACAGTACCAGCAAGCAGTGCTGTTGTTTTCCAGTTTGTATCAAATTCAATTATTACGGTGTTTTTTGTGATCTCATGAGCGGGATTGTTCCTGTGTAAGCAGGAGGAGATGATATCATCACGGAAGTTTTCCTGAGTATGCA
Source organism: Aythya fuligula (assembly GCF_009819795.1). Taxonomy (NCBI): domain Eukaryota; kingdom Metazoa; phylum Chordata; class Aves; order Anseriformes; family Anatidae; genus Aythya; species Aythya fuligula. Next base: position 128,827,376 of record NC_045559.1, read on the forward strand.
AAGTCATTTTGGAATGATGGCTTCAAGACGTTCTAAATTTGGATGCCTTCATAAAATGTGGCGTTTGTCTTTCCAAAGAGGAAGGATAAGCTATGCAAAGTCAAGCAATGCCTCTTAGGAAAGACACACTGCTTGATGGTTTGCGTGCGAGTACCGGAGAGGGGACAAGTAGCAAACCATGAAGTGGCCTTTACTGAGCCATTGGTACTATGTCTGTGTCAACCCAAGAGGCTCTTTTAGCACCAGAGTTCATTCGCTGGTGTAGGAGATGGACAAATTCCTGTTGGAAACCTCTAGATCCACCATTTGGATTCAAAGCCAAGATGTTTCTCTTCTGACGTATGCAAATGTAGCTTGTGCCAAACTCACCAGCAACAAAACAAAACAACCTGAGAGAAGGACCGGGGCCCTCACAGCCCAAAAATGTATGGCATTCCAGCTCCTACCCCCCAGAAATTTGCCTTGGACCTAATTCACAATACATGGCTTCTGACATTGTAACTGTCACTTCCTCCACTTACTGAAATGCTGTGAAGTCATACTTATTTTGGCCAGGGAGGGTGATTACCTTTGCATTTCACTGGGGCTGAGGGGGCTGCAGTGCATTACAAGGAATGGCCAGGTCATCCTGCCCTGACAGCCCGGCAGTGCCGTGAGGGAGGCGAGGGGGAAATGTTGATGCTGTGCCTGTCCTCTGGGCCCCAGAAAGAGGGGTAGAAGGATAACAGCTCCTGCTCCCTCCAACCCTCGAATAAGCCTCTTTTAACTTATTTGGTCCAGAATTTTGGAAATCAGCAGAGCCTATGCAAAACAAAACCCACATTTTTTTTATGTAAAAAAAATAACAGAATGAGCTTTTGTGTTTGACTTGTCTCGACATGTGATATTAATCATTCTCTTTGTCAGATTTGGAATTTTTAGGAACCAGATAACATGTTTTGCCATGGCTATGTCTTCTTTCATTCCCTGCCATGAACAAGGAGGGGTAGAAACGGGGTGGGGGTGAGGAGGAATGACCAGCCACTGTAACCGAGGTCCTTTTCCGTGGGTTTAATTCAAATCCCAGCTGGAGTTCCAGCTGTTCAACCCTTCTTAATATTTGTATGAACATTTCCCTGTTGTTTGTCCCCCCATCCTCTCCCTTGTTTTGGTAAAGTTACATTATTTCAGTGATGAAACTACAGTGTGTTTTTATGGGCTCTTATTTTTAAAGTTAAATGACTGAAAGTGCTGAACTACAAACTTTGGTGACACTGACTTTTTACCACCTAAAATTGGCAGTGATCACCAGACCAGAAATGGAAATTGGCAGGTACCACTGGATGTACAGGAGTTCAAGGCCACACCGGTACCATCATGTGCCAGCATTGAGAGGCAATGTTAGTCCTTTGGGGATTCAAGGTAAATAAAAGGCGGGGTGAAACTGGAATGGAGAGTTCAGAAATGGTAGCATAAGCCTAATGCTTTGCAATAGTCCTAACAATTTAAGATAAATGTTCTTCTGCTTTTTTTGTTGTTTTCTTTGTTAATCCTGTAAGGAATCTAGTTCTTTTATACGAATACTTGACGTATGTTCAATTTTGGTTGTTAATGCCTTAAAGACAATGATGTGCAGTGAGGGATACCTCCCTGTTAACTGTTCTGCCTGATTGTTTCAAAAGTGTTTTCAGATGAGATGACTTGGTACGGTTTTTGTATGCAGATGAATCTACCCAAATGATCAGCCACAAATGCAGTGATTGACAGACAGTAAACCAGTGACAGCACATCTGGTTTATCAGTCTCCTACAACACATTTCCTAGATAATATTCTGTGGCTTTCTTTGCGTTTTTTCCTTGCTAGAAACAGTAGTTTGTATGTTAGATCTTTGAAGACAGAAGCTGAAGTTTTAAAAATGGTTTGGTGTTTCCACATGTCTGGGCTTTCAGTATCTGACTTGAGTCCTTAAAAAGATATTTTGTTTTCCCAAAGCTTTGTTTTAAGGATCTGGGGGAAATTTAGTTTGTAAGAATCTCAGAGAGGCACCTGAAGTCAAACACATGACATAGCATTGGAAAATTCCAGCCTGACCAAGGGTTACGGCAGTGAAGGACAGAGACGCTCAGAGAGTGCATTTGCAACTAACTGCATCCAGCAATCCTCTTCTTTTCCTGGAGCCTAGTGACTGAAGAGTGCGTGGCAGCTTGTTTGCTGGAGATGTCTGCCTCAGCATCAGAGACTTCAGCAGCAATTGCACAGAAACATTCACCAATTGACTTCCATTATATATTCATACCTGTTGTTCTTTAGGATTCAAATGTTTATGTATTTCAGAATGGCTTTTTTTTTTCTTCTTTTGCAAGTACATAGATGGCAAATCCATCCATCTACCATCTTCAATTATCAATATTATTTTGGCCATATTTTATGACAAATGACCCTATGACAGACTTGGGGCTGCCAAAAGACGTCAGAACTTCAGATCAGTGCACGTGGGATCTTTTGTACAAAGGAAAAAGATGTGGGGAGGGACAATAGATTATGAATGCTGCCTTCCTCGTTGGCACAGGGCATGGAGGGAACAGGCCAGGTGCCTGGTTATCGGGGTCTTGTGCCCCATCAGCTGTCCCCAGAGCTGCAACACGTCCATATGTGCTGGCACGGATGAGCCAGGACGCAGAGGAGACTCGCAGCCTTCTGTCATGGCAGCTGGGAGTCTGGCACCTAAAATAGGGATAGAAACCCTTGTTGAGGCAATGGATCCCTAAGTAGGCTGCCTTGGGAAGCTTCCCGCAATAACATTCGGGTAAATGCAGTGCCTTGTCATGGGGGGTTGAAGAAGAAAGGGTTCTTGCTGATGCAAACCAAATCAAGCCAAAACAAGCCCCGGAGATGCCAGTTCAAAGAAAGGTGCTTTAAGTGGCTGCACTTAAAGAAATTAAAAGGTTTCTAGGCAGCAGCAAAACTGCTCTGAGCACGTCTTGAGTAAGACCAACCTGCCAGTGATGGATTAGGCACAGTGAAAATATTGATCTTTCCCTCAGATTGGACGAAAAATGTGGCTTTAATCACAACACACCTGCTGTAACACACCTCCCCTCAGTACTGGCATGCAGCTCCCTGCTGCTGGATGGCATTGGCTGGAGTGTAGGGGTACACGCTCAAGCTGCTTTGAGAAGCTGTGTTATTTCATGAGTGCTGGAGCAGTGTGGATGTTCCTACCTTTCCTCCCTGTTGGTGTCAGTGTGGACATCACTAGGAGAGCCCCTCTGGGGCATCCTCATAGCATTTCACAGGATCCTCACATCTGACACGGTCTCTTCAACCATTTAAAGCTTTACTCTGACACTTGAGCAATAATGGTAAGTGTCAACATGGTATTTGCTGCAGTGTTCAAGCCAAGGCGTCCTCAGAGCTTAAGCTGCAAGCTTAATGAGCCTTTAAGTGCCTAAAACATTTTTTATTTTATTTATTTATTTATTTTTCCCCAGGATGCATTTCTGTCTCTAGAAAGAAATACTTAGCACTGGCTGTTTGATGTAAGCTTAGCAGTAGGCATTCTTCCAGTGGCGGTGGGCGTTGTTTGCTTTATAGGAATCTTTTTTCCTTACCTTCCCCCAGATTCTGGGAGGTGTTTCAGCTCTCTTCTGTGAGCGTGTGAAGGTTCGCAAGCATGGAGCATCTTGCCAAAACAGCTTGCACCCCCTCACTGAAGTAAGCTGAAATTTGGAAAATGGCGTGGTGGGCAATCAGCTGGGGAAATACCTGCAGGACAACTGCTGCGGTACAAAGGATTTCTTTAGTTGCAGTTCAGGTTTCTTACTGCAGGTTTCTTACTACTTCTTTTGCTCCACAGCAGGGTGAACCTCCTCAGAAGATCTTGGCAGCCTCAGTTCTCTCTGAAAATGGGAATTTACCTTCTGAATCTTAGACCTGCTAGGCTGAATTCCCCCTGCACACTGTATTTGGCCCTCAGCTCTAGGGAGGGGAGAGGCTGTGTTTCTGTTTGCTTCTGTATAGCTAGGGAGGAGACATCTGGGGAAGCAGTTTTGTAGCAGTGACTGAAATCCAGTGTGGTAAATGTCTTACTCTCCAGTTGTGTACTGATGGCTGATGGAGAGTGAGGTGAGTTACAGCTGCCAGAAGGGTGGAGCTAAGACCCACAACTCCAGTCTTCCAGGTAAGATTAAAGTTAAGTCAGCTTTAGAAATGGTGTCTTCCAAGTACCAGGTGGACCTGAAGGATGATTTAATCGGGGAGACCCTGATGTCTTTACAGAAGGTTTCACAGAAGTAATGAAGTGGCCATGGCACTGAAGTGCTTAGGTGCTTTCATGCCTCTCCCAGCGAGTGTGCCTGGATCTCTCCTGGTTCTGAGTACCTCTGGCACCCTGCCCATCGCTTCATCCGTTTTACTTCTTTGGCTTGAGCTTGTCCACAGTAATCACCTGGGCTGGCACCTACTGAGGCAGAAATTATCTCATGTTCACCCTATTGATTGTTTCTCCAAGAAAGCAAAATAGGGGAATCAAGGGGAAGGAGGTCAGGGTGAGAGTGAGCAGGAGGCATGTCTTCAGGCACATTAAGTGTTGAGCTGATGGTCCATCAGCTGAGAGTTACAGCGCAGTTTGGACCAGAGGCTGCCCTTGCTGGTGCAATGAATTTGGCCTTTAAACTCTATCAATGTGCCCTTCCACATGCTCAGGCTGTGCAGGAGTCCCAAGGGGCTGCTTTAGATAGTAAAACACTAAAACGAGTCGCTAGGAGGAATAATGCCAAAGCTTCTATCAGTAATGCTTGAGCTGTTCCTTATGTGAGAAGTCTCTTTTTAAATCATCTACTTATTTTTTCTTCTCCAGGAGTAGCTTACAACTACAAAATATCCATTCTCAAGGGGACCCTTATATACCTGTTGGAGTATAAGGCATTTTTCAAGCATAAATTAAATATATTTTTCCTGCTGTGGTTTACTCTGTTTCACAGGCTAAAAGTAAAACAGAGAAGACATGAATTAAAGCAGACAATGTTTTGCCTGACCTTTGTGCAAGAGCAAGTAAAGCTGGCAAGAGCAATTCTCTTGTCCCCTGGCCTTGTGGGGTGGCAATACCCTTCCCATGCAAGTCTGGCTCCTCGCTGTCAAAGAGCAAACAGCCGGGGATGGGTGCTTGCAACGCGCGTGGAGATAGTGATTCATTTTATAGATTGTGCTGTCTGAAAGAAACGCCTTCAGAACACCTGTGAACTTAATGAGCCTTGCAGAAGGCTGGGAATAATATAAATGAGGAGTGTGTGCATTTCAATAAATTTGAAGATGATAGACTGGATGGGATCTGTAAAAAAATAAAAAAAAATAAATCAGATCATCTGTTCTGGCACTAAACAGGTCTTAGAATTTAACCTGCTTCTTCCTGCCGTGGGAACGCTTATTTTTTCCTATAAGTGACCATTTAAGAATGAAAAAAAAGGAGTTATGTTTACTGCTGTCTATTCTTGGAGTCTTCCCTGTGTCATTTAATAGCATCCAGAAGAGAGAAATCGTGCCTTTTCTCCAATTTGAATGTCGTTTTCTTTAACAAAAGGAAAAACAGTCAGCTTTTCCTGTTGATGAACATTAATAACCTCTGCAAGGAGGTTATATTACAAAAAAAAAAAAAAAAAAGTGCTTGATTTTAATCCTGTTTACTCTATTTTTGCTGGAGTATTCAGGTCCATCTTCTTACTTTTATTCATATAGTACCACAGAGATGCCTAGTGCTTCATGGATTTAAAAAGGAGTCTTGCAATGGTGCTTTCAGGCTCCAAAATGCTTGTTCTTAGTGGGCACCAGTTCTGGCTTCACTGCACCACTTCCAGCACTGGAGACAAGAGCAAAGGTTTTTCTCTGGTACACAAGAGTATGGAAGCATCTAATGAATCTATGCATCTAATGCTAAGGTTTAAACTTTGCTCTTCAGTCCTTCAAGTAGCTCCTAAATATTAGAGATCAGGCTAAGACTGACTGGTTGGATCAAACTACCCCACATCTCACCACATTGTCACTTGAAGCATCTCACACCAGCCACCATGAAGAATGAGAGTGGTGGTCTTGTTGGATTTCAGGTCTAATCCGTTGTGGCAGCCCTGATGGCTGTAGTCTCCAAAGCTCACATCATCTTTGGCACAGATGCTGTGCACGTTGCTGAAGAAAGCATACTAATATATTGATTTACAACTTGATCTAACTAGACTGAAGCAGCATTGCATGAAGTTTACTGGCTCTCAAGAAAAGTTCATTTTCAGTAGAAGTTAATTTTTACAGCCCTTCTGATTTGGGGAGGACAAAAAGGCAAAATTAGGGGGAGAACCAAATGCAAAATTTCCTAGAAAGGTTGGACTTGAAGAGTTTTAAGAAGAAAACACAGGATGTGCTCTGTTTGAACTCATCACTTATTTAGTCTATTTAATATACTTAATCCATACCTGTGGTGAGCGAGCATTTATCATAATTGCTGATGAAGATTTTAGCTTTGTGTCATATTTTGTAAATCAGTAACATTTGAGATGAACAGGAACAGGTAACAGCCGAGCTTTAACAGACTTCTGTGATTTAACACAAAGCCTTTTCATTTTAGTGCCTCTGTTAAAGCAGGGAGAGAAGTTTGTCACTTGCTTTAAAGTGACCCTCATAAGATTAAACATTTTATCTTATTGTACTGCTGCTGGCGACCCTTGGCAGCAGTTGTGGGTGACAGGTGTGAGAGTGAAGTTATCTCACTGCTAGGTACTGTCCTATTCTCACACAGGAAAGGAAGAGGGAGGCAAATGCCATGTTTGCTTCCGAGGTATTGGCATATTCCCACATCCCTCACTGCTTCCCCCGTAAGTGTCAATCATGCTTTAGGGTACAAAACTGTACATCCTAGCATGCATAAGCCATTCAGAAAGGAGATTTTTCAAAAATACAGTAGGTGGCAGAAAGTGAAATTGGCATTTGCTTTCATTGACATAAAGTTCAGTTTCTGACAAAGATCCATAGTGGTTTAAGATTCCCATAGTATTATGCATGCTTGGCATTAGGTAATCGTCAGCACCGGGGAAAGAGGAGGTGAATGTAAAATATTGAGTTCTCCTCTTACTTTTATATGTGAATTGGGAGTAGTGATCCCAACACCAGGCTCACGTGGATGTGTAATAATGAACCTGATTTACAAGCAATGACTGCCTTTAAGATGTTATCGAGTGCTTTTTCTTCCCTTGGGTCTCTTGTAACCTTCTTGTTTTGAAAACAGTTCCTTGGCACTTGCTTCCTGAGCCCCGTGCTGAACACAGGAGAGATGGTGGTTCTGGGGCAGAAGAGGTTGTTTCATTTATTCCATGTGGAAACTGGACAGGTGTGCCATGTGCCAGGATTTCTAAAAATGCAGTACAAAATTACAGGCAGTAAGCAACGGGGCGGGGTGGGGGGGGGAAGTTGCCTATTGCTTCATCTTTAAGAAAAGGAAGACAGATTTATGTGAGGAGAATAAATGAAACTTCTAGGGAAAAGAGAGTGGGAGCCAACTCAGAAAATGGCCATGGGAACCAACCTTGAGGTTTAATTGCCTGAAATGGAGAGCTTTTCCAACCCCATTTCTGGTTTTCTTTATTCACTGTTTTTTTGTCCCACAACAACCTTGAGTGGCCTTAGGGTATCAGTGGTTTGCACTGGGGATACACTGAGGCACTAGTTCAATCTAGAAGTAGTACCGAACATTAGAGGAGAGGTGGGCTTTCTGTCCAGGAGGTGTTGTGGACACTCATTACATCATGTTTTCCGTGCTTTGTTTTGATTGATGGCTTTATGAACATACATCTGGCACAGCTTTTCAAGCCTGCCCTTCAAGAGCTGATGTGTTAACTTCCTAGACAAAGCCCTGGGACTACCCAAAACACCTACCTGATCCCATTGCACTGCATTTTGTCATCTCATTAGCACAGATTTTGTCGTTCCAGTCCATCTCAACTTTAGTAGGATGAGTCAGAGTCTGAGAATTGCTTTTTTCTTTTTTCTTTCTTTTTTTTTTTTTTTTTTTTTTTTTCCTTAAGACTGCTTTCCATTAAATCTGCATTACCTTGCTTTACTGAGTTTAAATCTTAAAGCTGTACTTAAAGGACCAAAGACACTTTAGCCACACAATTGCCATTTGACATGGGAAATTGAATGGCTAAGCCCCTGCATATAGTCTGTACACTGCTGGATAGATTATATAATTATTCTTCATATATTAAGCAACCAATTGCTGATTTGTGTACATATGTTGGTTCATCCTTTACCAATTTCCTGTGACTGATAGTTTCCAGGAGATTAAAAGAATAGTTGGTTCCTGTCCCTTTTTTCTTCTCTTTATTTTTGTCCTTTAGCAAGAATATTTGTGTGTGTGTGTGTTTAATAGCATTCATTCCCTAGAGAATAATCTCAGTCCTTGTTTTAGCTGGCCTCCTTCTGAGAGTGTGTTAAATCTGTAGCCAAGATCACAGGCAGCCCTGGGCAAATCATTGGGCTGTTATTAACCTGCCGCCATGGCAACTGCTGCTCACCAGCCTGGGGACAAAAAATGTTTTTATTCTGCTGACTTGCACAAAAGGTTCTAGTGATGCCTTGTACAAAATGGCCATTGAAAGGGGAGATGCAGCGATGTGTGGTTGTGCTCCACAGTTTCATATTTAAATCATTTTACTCTGCTGTGTTGGAAGTGGATGTACAGCTGAAAGCTTCAGTGCAGTGGCTGTATGGAAAGTAAAAAGTAACAGAAAATGGGAACTAGACCTTTTTTTAAAAATATATATATACTTTTTTTGGTCAGCTTTAGTTTGCAGACAATCAGGGTGCACTTGTCATCAGTGTGTTATCAAGCTATTTTTTAAAAGTGAGTATGAGATAGGCAAACGTCATTGTGGTTTGCTGTATACTGTATGAAGATACTTGCTGACTTGGGGTTACAGAAATGGATCATAAAGCAGATTGCCTAGAAAGCTTCCATTTTGAAAAGAAATTTTACCCAGCTGGGAAGCTGGGTACAAATATCCTAGTGCTTGATGAACTTCTAATTTTAGCTGTTTTTTGAAGCTGCTCCTCTTTAAGGTTTGAATTAAAATAAATAAATAAATAAAATTAGAAAACAGCTCTATTGTTCAGGCGAGGCATGAATTTAGGGTCCTCACAAAGCAAGGGCCTGGCAGCCCTAATCCCAAGATGAGATGCTGTCCCGCGGGTCACGTACCCTCTGGCAGGAGACTCTGCAGAAGCTGTGGTGTTGATCTGGATGGCAGATAACTGTGCATGTATGGGTGCTGTCTCATGGAAACGTGCTGTTTTGGGACCTTGTGTACACTTGCAAGCTGGCAGTGTGCAATTTCCCTGTGAACTGAAGACCCTCTGCCTGCATGTTGAGGGTTGCTGTGAAGTTCCTGCAGTTCCACATTCGGGCAGTTTCCTCTGCCTCACTCAAAATAGCGTGGTTGCTTAAGAGACCTCTTAGGGTGTCCCTTGGCCATGGTCTGAAACAATAAAGGCCACTCAAATTGTTGTGGTGCCTTCTTACTTGGGCTGTTGGGGTAGAATATGAAGAGTATAGCCACAAAGATGCTATGTGCTACTGCCAACACCTTGGAAGAGAGGGGGTTTGCCACCATCAGTCCGTATTCAAGGGTCTGTGGATGAACAAAAGGTGTTGCGAAAATGTGTTGGGATAAGATATCCTTCAATTTCTCTAAGATGGTTGTTCTGCTAGTAGCTTGGGCAGCAGGCTGTGCAGTGTGGGGTACCAGGGAGACAGGTACCTAGCTGGGTGACATTAATCGTTAATCCTTTGTTTACACCAGTTTTGAGAGTTTTGTCAAGCAGGCTGCTCCCATTTTCTGAAACAGGAAGCTTTTCTTGCAGACCTTGTCAGTCTATTGGTTTTGTTTCCAGCTGTTTTTATTTCCCATCTCTGGTGGGATCCTTCTGTGAAGTGATCAGCATGAGAAGGTGATTGACCTCCTGCTCACCAGGTAGCAAGCTGGTGTTTGGTTTCCTCCTCCTTCACGAGTAGGACCCGGGAGGCCGTTTTGTGCTGGGCTGTAGCCATGTCAGTGCTGGGCATGCTCTGCTGAGCTGCCATGCTGTTAGGCATGGACAGTCCTTTGCTGCTAGCCCTGCACCAGATGCAACAATTCCTGGGATCAGCTCTAGGAGATGTGGGCCTGATGCGGAGGCAGACACTGGTGGAAGCGAGCCAGCCTCACATATAGGAAATGTTGAGTCCGATGTGTAGCTTGGGAGCTGTGGTAAAGCTGAGGTTTGCTCTGCAAGGCCTGGTATATGAACTCAACCCAGAACCTCTGTGATAAGACGAACACGAGATGATTTCCTCTGATAGCACACATCTGTGTTTGCTTGCTGTGCTTTGTCCCCTGAGTGCCCAGCTGCCGTGTCTGTGGGTGCTGCAGGGTTTCTGTCCTGGAGGTAGCTCCCACTGCGCAGCTTCCAGCTGCGGGCTTGGCTATGGATGTTTCCCAGGCTCACTCCCATGTAATTAAACCTTGCCTGCAGCCAGCAGAGTGGCATTTTAAGTCATCTCGGTGGTGGTAGCTGCTTGAGCCTCACTGGGACATTTGCCGGTGGCTCTCTAAAAAGATAATTTTATACTTATGATCTGGACTAGGACTTTGAGGAAGCCGGGATGTGTGGGTTTGGCTGTCCCATACCCACGCAGGGTTTCTTAATTTAGTGCCATCCAGCAGGAGCAGTGGGCTGTGGCACTAGGCCCAGCGCGCCATCGAGCGGGGTCCTAATGGCTTGTGTGCGTTGCGCAGTTGTATGAAACGTACCTTAATGGAGACAGCTTAATGCCATCACCCCGAAGTAATGAATTGGTATGGATTGCCATTACCATTATAACGCGGTTAAAAGCTGTGTTTGTTTCCGATTTACATTTCCCAGCTCTGCAAGCAGATGGGCTTTCAGGCAGGGCGGTCGGGAGGAGCCTGGTAATACGGCTGCCACAACCTTATTGCAGTGCTTGCCGAGCAGCAGTTCTGGGGGGTTGTTTTGTTAGCTCAGACTGCCTGGACAATAAATTTCATTAAGACTATGATTACGCTACTGCAGACTGTACTCAGGGATCACTGTAAATCCAGTGCGTCCTATAAAGCTGGAAATGTATAATACTGCTCCATCTCACTACTGTCAGTAAAAATTGCTACTTTTTGGCAGCTACTATTTTTTTCTGCTGATAAATATCTGTATCTGTATAACCTTATATGGATTTACACAGAAAGATATGGAAGAGCACAGAGTAGTTAGGTTTCACAGACCTAAACATGTTCCCCTGTCAATGAAAGCAACAAAGCATCTTTCACTTTTCCAGAAGGCTTCGTTGGCTTGAGCGCTTACTTCTCTGGCTTCCCAAGCAGTGCTAGCACCTGGTGCTCGTGTCCTTAATACCAGTAATGCTGACATGTGATGAGCTCTGTGTCAGCAGCTGAATTGCAACGGATCACTTCAGATAAACAGCTTTTTTTCTTTTTCCATTTCATAGGCTGTCTCATCGATCTCCTCTTGATCCTGTAGAGTTAGGAGCACTTGGCCCACTTTCTGGGCTTTGAGCTCACCCCGACAGATCTGTAGGTCACTGTTTTAGAGGGTGATGCTTTCTTGCACCATCTATAGATTTTTGCTTAGCGCAACGTCAATGTCTGGGCCTTTTATTCCCCACGGCTTTTGTCAAGCAGAGAGCGAATATTCTTTTCCCTCATTATTTGCTTTTTGCTCATAACGTTCCTTTGGCTTTCTTTCTTCTGCTTAGGTTGCTTTGAATGTTGCATTAAGTGCCTAGGAGGAGTGCCATATGCTTCGCTGGTGGCAACCATTCTCTGCTTCTCGGGGGTAGCCTTGTTTTGTGGCTGCGGCCATGTGGCGCTCACAGGCACGGTGTCCATCCTTGAGCAGCACTTCTCCACGACTGCCAGCGACCATGCTTTGCTGAGTGAAGTGTAAGTATGCCTCCCATTGCCATTATTCATGAAGAACTTCCACCACAGCACCCTCATGCTGGATGGGCAGAGATGGGTTCAAATCTCAGTCTCTATCCCTGAGCATTAGGTTGCCTGTTTCTCCAACACCTATAGGTGTTTTTCAGTGTTTACACTCAAAGCGGCAGAGTGTGTATCCTGCTTAACCCATTTGTATTCATTACATCAATTTCATGAGCATCAAGAGACCTCTAAATAGGTGCATTATACCTACTGCTCCAGAATTATACCTGACTTTTTTCAGTCATCAGAAAACAAAGGTGCACCCAGAGTGGAGAAGCAGCTTTTTGCACAGGGCAGGATAAGATCCTGTGCTTGAATTAGATTCCCTGGTAAATGTGTTGAAAACCAAAGAAATAGTATCCAGCAGCAATACAAAGTTTGAAGGTATAACAGAAATAACTGTGAAGCATTGTTGTGTCCATCGCCCCTCAGAAGAAGGTGGATGGGTATTGTGCACTGAGCAGAAAAGCAGGAAAAAAAGGAGAGAGGAAAGATTATAAATAGTATAGATGTTTGTCTTTGCTACTTTAGCCTTTGCAAATAACCACCAGTGAAATGTTAGGGGATTTTGTGTTCCTGAGCTTTATCAGTGAAGCCTGTTTCAGAACCTGCAGCCCCACTGGAGCAAACCTCTGTTTTCCTTTAATGATGAGGACCGTGTAGACCCAAGTGTTCAGTACTTCAGATACCTGGTCTTTGGAGCATCAGCTGGGTGTTACATGTCCCCTGAATCTGAAGCTGCTGGTCCTTGAGAAGACTTCTGTTCAGTGGTGGAAAGGAATTTTGATCAAGCTGAACTTAATGGAAATTGCATGCCAGTGTCAAGATGCTAAGGAGTCAAGGCAGCAGGAACATGGGCTCTACAGGGGGGCCTGCCCATCTGCCAGCTTCTGCAGAGTTTTTGTTTGTTTGTTTGTTTTTGTTACTTCATTGTTTTGTTTTGTTTTTCTTTTTCCATAGCCTCCCTTTTAGCTCTTGTGGACACAGACCTGTCAATCTGCAGGCACTGAGCCTGATGACCACCACAGCTCCCCCCTTCCCATCCTCTGAGAGCACTGACTGCAGGCCTGCAGCACCATTTGGGGGCTTTTCCCCCTCCCAATGCCTAAAGCTGCCCCATGGCACTGGGATTGCACCCAGCCACTGATTCCTGTGCCCCCTGAGGCTGAGCACCACGTCCCCAGCTCTGTTGTGTGAACCACAGGGATGCTACTATTAGCATAAAAATTTAGAGAAAAACAATGAGCAGCTGTTCTTAGAATTTGAAAATGAAATTGCAAAAGTAGCCACAACAGGCAGCAAGTTTTGAATTTTGGAGAATTGTTGACAATGTTTCTTGCCGAGGCAGCATCAGCAGCTGGGGGGCTGTGTAATCCCTACCAAATTCCAGCTGTAATTCCAGCTGTGGTCTCTGGCTCTGTGGAAGTCAAACAAGAAAGGCAAGGGAGAGGAGATGCCAGAAAGGGGCAAATTATTTAAGGCCAAGAGATGTAATATAAATGAAAAATGTATTAGTAGGGCCATCATTTGTAGAACAGATTTTTAACCAGGTTTTGTATTACTAATTTCTAGTAATGTACATAGATTGTTGGTGACAGTGAAGTATTCTTTTATTCTCCATCAAACGCTGAGTTAATTTTTTCATGCTTTATAGTGCAGGTGCAATGGCTTTATCCTGTTATTTTGAATCACTTTGGAAAATAAACATGAACACTATTTCACTTCCCACATATAATTTTAAATGAGCAATATCCTATTTTGATACAAGGGGTGTGCTATCTGTCTGGATAACATTTAACTGTGTAAATGGTAGTCATCAGTTTTCTTTAAACGAAACTAAAACATGCAGGTGCTCTTTGAAGAAGCTAGTTGGGGGAGAGTAGTGAGAATTGAAAAAAAATCTAAGGAAAAATGTATATGCATTTTTTCCTAAAACAAACAAACGAAAGCATCAGTATAGATCTACAAAGTTAATTTTCCTGTTACGTGAACATATTCATCTGAAATAAACATCTCAATAAAAAAAAAAATTTTTTTTTTTTAAAGACATTAATTCTGGAGAAGTTTGCAATGAAGTATGATTTTTGGAGACCAGCAGAATTGTTGTATACAAGATCTGGCATTCTGGTCCTCCAAAACAGTCAGGTTCACACACTGAATCCATAACTGGATTGGTAATGCTAGAAATGATACCATTTACCAAGAGTAAAAATACCATAAGATTTTCACTGCAGATGGTATGTTTGTAGGAAATCAAGAACCTTCTCAAATAAGATTCAAAGGAAGCTCTTATGCCACATACCGTGCGATCTTCTTCTTCTGGACAGTTCCAGACTACCTCAAATGGAAGGATTTCCTAAATATTTGCTGCAGGTTTTTAACCTTAACTACATTTAAGGGAGCTTAACACAGCTGTGTGACTTCAGGCACTGAAGCTCACTTGGAAGTACCCTCCTAGGCTGTGGAGCAGACCATTCCTCAGAACTCTCTGCAACGTTTGTTGAGTTTTGTATCAGAAAAGTTCCACACAAATTTCTGTAAACATATGTTAACTGGATTTTACATGTCAAAACAGTGATTTTTGGGGTCTACTTCCTTCCCCTAAGCCAAAGGAGCCACCATGGAGTGTGGTCGTTCAGCCAGTAGTTCAGCTCCAGCCTTTTCTGCTTCAGTGCACACTTTCTATGCTGTAGCTATTGGACATTCCCTGAGGTAGGTGTCAGGGTCAGCCACAGGGAAAATAAAATCTCCATGGTGGATGCATGAAATGGAGTCTTCCAGCTTGTGACTAACAGCAGTCAGGGTAGGAACTGCAGCACAAACAGTGGGTGCAAAACTAACGGACATTGGTACTGCTTACCTGTAGAAGTTGTAGCAGCACTTTCCTGCAGCCTACATGCTTAAAATGCTTTAAAGAGCATAAACTGTGTTTCTAGAAAGTGAGTTGACTCATACCTGTTATGATTAGGGAAGACTTGCTTTGTTTTAAAAGGAATTAAATCTAATTACATCCTTTTTTTTCTTTTTCATTTTAGAATACAGCTAATGCAGTATGTAATTTATGGCATTGCATCATTTTTCTTCTTATATGGAATAATCCTTTTGGCAGAAGGCTTTTACACAACAAGTGCTGTGAAGGAGCTGCATGGAGAGTTCAAAACAACAGCTTGTGGCCGCTGCATCAGTGGGATGGTGAGTAGCACTAGGAATGGGAACGTTGTCCTTCCTTGCTAAAACCTATTGGGCTTGGCTTGACTCCTGTGTCTCTGAACCACAGTGTATTGCCAGAACCTCTGTTTAACTCCTTATGGGTGAGCCAGTGCCTGTTGCTGGTCCCTCTCTGAACTTTGTGGATGCTTGGTCAAACCCAAGTTCTGCAGGTTGACTGGTGGGGTGCTACCGTGGCCTTCCCCTCCTAAAGCTGAACCCACTGTTTGAAACTGGTGGAGGCTGCTGATTTTGAAAAATTCTGTGTGAGACAAAATGGAATTTGCACTTTTGAACACAGAGTACACTGATAATGTTCAAGGGCAGATTGTAAGATGGCTGTGGTTTGCAGAGCTATTTAAATAGCAGACTGCAGTTCCTCTGACTTCCATAGTCTATTCTACATGGGAACGTCTGGATCCTTCAAACAAACACTAATGAATGAAGCTTCACAACATCTTTGCACTTGAATCAAGTATTTCTGTCTTGCTTTTGCAGATGGCAAAAGGCATACAGATATAATAATGAGTCTTTTTTGCAAAGCTGAAACACTTAGAGCCTTAAAGTTACAAGCCATCTTCCCTTCAATATACTTCTGTATTAGAACATCTTAAACAAAGTTTAACTAAAAATAAAACTTCAGATTCTCACCCACATTGCCCCCTAGGGCGCACTCTGCAAGAACAGAAACATAACTATGTTTCTAAGACAGGATTTCAAAGTTATTTCTGAAAATCTGAATTCAAAGCTTGTAATTCTGGAGGAAGCTAAGCAGTATGACAGATCGCCCACGGGAAAGTGTGGGTGAGAAGAGAAGAGGCTTTTGATGTGATTGTTGCATTTTAATATACAACCTATATCCTGTACTTAAAAAATATGTACTTTCAGCTGGTTAAATACAAAGAAGATGCATGTTTATTTTCAAACGGGTTAAGAATTTTCCACTGTGCTGTCGGATACTTACTGAATTTTTCAAGGGCTAATAAAAATAAGACATTCAATCATTTTCTAGTTAAGTAGCTATTTTCTTGCTCTTTTCTTTGAAAGTATCATCTTCAGTGAGGAGCAAAATTATGTCTAAAACAGCATTTCTAAAGATCCAAAATACAGTAGAAGCATACACATCTTGTTACTGCAAGGGGTAGTTACTTGTTACTGTTGGGTAGTTGGAGGCACGTCACTGTCAGCTGCTTACACAAATACCAGTGTGACACACAGACATATGACACAAAAACATGTTTTCATGTTGTCCTGTTTGTCCAGACAATTAAAGAGAGAGTTTAACAGTTCAGTTAAGACTTGAAGCTCTGGTAAGACATCTCAGTGGTTAGTGGCGACAGCTATAGCATATGCCACTGTCTCGTGCTAGAGCTGCTTAAAACACCAGGCTTTAGAACAAGGTTTGTGAGGAGAAACAACATCCTAACAGACTGGTGGTGCCTGCAGACAGCAGCTTTTAGCCATCCACTGTGTTTTTCTGCCTATTTAATCAAGAACACTTCTACTTATTCCTCAGTTACATCACCAAGCTGGGTGCAGTCCCTTCCATGTTGCATAAGGTTACTACAGAAGATAGTCTTTTGACTTGACTGAATTATTTCTGTTGGCTGTGGTAATGCAGAAGAACTGTTTCCAACATTTTATCTGTGTTGTATGTGAGAGTGATTTTTATTTTTTTTTTCTTAGCTATTTTAGGAGTTAAAGGCTTCCCATTCTCCTTCTCATGCATATTTCAAATATGCACATGCAAACCCATGTTTTATGTATAGTGTATCTATAGAAATCCTTTAAACTGGTCTACTTGGTTATTACCAAAACCCACTGAGAACTTCTAGTGTCTGGCATGACGTAGGGTATTTTAGCTCAGTTGTATTAATTCAAGATTAGCAGGTTTTCTGTGTATGTCTGTTTTCCAAGTGCTTCCAACTTCCCACCTTCTTTCCCTCCAAAATCTAACCAGTTACTTCAAAGTTGCTCAGTGTGTCTGGACACACCTCTGAGGATGCAAACTTCCACTGCTGCAGAATTTGTTCAGGCCGTCAGTTCTGGGGTCAGGCTAAGACAACCCCCACTTCAGTTTCTTTCCCATCTCTGCTGCTCTGGCACACAGGCTTCTGATAAGAATACAGTGCTCTACTGGAAAGTGAAGCCTTTCCAACCCACCTACAGTCAAAGAATGGTGATAAAGGAACACACAAAATATAAAAATGTTTCCCCATTTTGCAAGGGGAATCCAAACCTTAGCCTCTCAAGGAGGGGGAAGCTAGGAGCTGATGCCAGAGCTCACAAGATAGTGTTTCACCATAAAACTTAACATGGAAGAATAGGAGAGAGCAGAGGTCCAGTGGGAGCAGAAAGCTGGAGATATCTGGAGCCGTGAGTGAGTACCTGATAATCTTACCAAAGAAAATGTATGTAATATTAACAACAACAACAGCAAAATAAAGCAAATTTTAATAGGAAAATCCATGATCATCTGAGCTGAAGTAAGTAATTTTTGTCTTGGCAATGTGTATTAGTTTTCTGATCTGCTGTAATGAACATGGTATGTTTTCTAAAATAGGTATTCTCAACTGTTACATTCAAAATTGATTTCAATAAATCAGGGAGTACAGAAGAGCTCTGCATACATCAATTCACTCTATTGTTTTGATTTGCAAGTTGTATAGAAGTGCTAGTATATTGCAGTTAATAAAAAAAAAAAAATCCTTAAATTGACTTTTGTTGTAATTTTATTGGTTTTAGCCTACAACCTGCTTAGCTGAGACTCTTGAGAAATTAATGAACTGCTCATTCAGGAGGCCAAGCTGCTTGCTCAAGCAGCCAGATGAAAAAAGAAATGTCTGAATTACTTTCTCAGAAGCACTTAGAGTACCAAAGTGTTTGTAAGCAACATAAGCAATGCTAATGTTGTTAGTATGTATGGAAATAATGGAATAATTTAATGGAAATTAAATACTTTATTACTTAATTTCTGAAAATATGTTTAAAGACTGTACTGAAGCATTTTTTTAAGGAAAATTCAAGTATTCTTTTCAAAGAGCAAATATGAAGTGCATGTGTTTTCTCTGCCCAGTTTGTTTTCCTCACCTATGTGCTTGGAGTGGCCTGGCTTGGGGTCTTTGGCTTCTCCGCTGTGCCTGTCTTTATGTTCTATAACATATGGTCAACTTGCGAAGTCATCAAATCTCTTCAGACAAATATGACAGTTCCAGGGGACCAGATCTGCGTGGATATCAGGCAATACGGTACTTATTTAAATCCTGATTAAATGCTTTATCCTTTCTCCTTGGTCTATCTTCAGTAGTTTTGTTTCAGCTTTATCAAATGAACCAAATGCAAAAGCATCTTGTGTCCCTGAATGTGCTATTACTTTTCTAATTAATTCAGATTACATTGATCTCTTTCCAGATGCAATCAGTTTAACTGAACAGGCAAGTCATTTATCTAAAATGATTTTGTAGCAGTTTCCAATACCATAATATTAGGTGTAAAAATAGATCAGCCTCAAAATAAAGTTCTTAGAGACAAAGCTGAGAGATAACCAGAATCTGTTTTCTTAAGCCCATTTGTATATGTATTTTCTTTCAAAAAGCTGTTTTTACATTTAATTATGAAGTTAATGCCTGAGTTTTGCTGTAATGATTACTTTCAGTGAAAACCAAAAACCTGCAATTGAGGGTCTGCCTCAGATATTAATGAATTAACTCTGCTTTCTAATTACACACAGAAAACTGGGGGAGGGGAGGGGTGCAAGTAGCAGAGCAGTGGGGAAATAGCTTAAAATATTGTCTGGCCTTTCAAATACTTTAGTCATTAAAGTGAATTTTTCCTGAAGTTAATCTCATCTTCCTCTGTGCTGAAAACCTTCTGTCACAGTTACTTTGGGGTTCATTTTAGCTTGCATTTTCTGGGTATGTTTGTTTCTTTGGACTAATTAAATCAAAGCTGAGGAAACTGATTCACAGTCGAGAAAGAAAGCAAGCTGGGTTTTCCTTTCCTGTCCTGTAGGTTCAGTAGGAGAGAATAAGATGTACCAACTTTAAAAGTAAGAAGTCCCAAATCAAATACTTGCATCCTATTTCAGCAGCTGCCACCAAGAGGCTGGGAAGTACCCTTTTTCAGTAGCAAAGCCCAGGAGTGCAGGGGAAAGGTGCACTCCTCCACCCTTCTGCTTCTCCTGTTTGTTTTGCAGCTGTGCCAGGGCAGTGAGGGGCTGTGTTTTTCCTCTGATTGATAAAATCATTTGTCTTTCAATGAGTGGCAGGAGGGAGCAGCTTCTCAACGCGCTGCTTGTGTCACTGAAGTGTCTTCTAGTTCTGGGTGGAAGCAATAGCTGAATGCCTTCAACTGTATCTTGCAGTTGCAGAGAAGAAACTGGCTTTAAAGTAAATCCTATAAAGTCTTTCTGAAAGCCATATTGTCCTGAGATAGTTTCAATGACCTGCCCCTTACAAAGTTTCTAATTCCAACCAGCCGAGTTTAAAATGTGAGTTGTATCGAGGAGGAAAAGCGCTGTTTTCCTTTTTCAAGCCATGGCTTCTGCTTAAGCTTTACATCTGTTACTGGTCTAAAAGTTTAGGTTATTTTAAACTTTCTAGATCCCATCGACTTTTCAGATTTTCAATCATGTAAGAAAAGTAATTGGGAGTACGTGAGGTATAGCAGACCAGATTCTCTTGTAGCAGCTCTCACTTAATGCTTTTTTACCCTCTGGAACTTAAATAGAAGAAAATTCTTGTGTAGTTCTCCCCTCCAGCTCCTCATTCACCCTCTTCTGCAG
Source organism: Aythya fuligula (assembly GCF_009819795.1). Taxonomy (NCBI): domain Eukaryota; kingdom Metazoa; phylum Chordata; class Aves; order Anseriformes; family Anatidae; genus Aythya; species Aythya fuligula. Next base: position 128,847,381 of record NC_045559.1, read on the forward strand.
CAGTTGTTCAAGTAGCACTTAATCTAGTGAGGAATTGCACAATAAGTGCTGTCCTGAAAGATGCCAAGTATCTCTGAGATGCAGATGATCCCTTTCAGTCCCCAGTCTCGGGGAGCAGGCAGTATGAGACTGGACCTGAAGCACAAAAATCCAACCATTTGGCTGCCATATGGGAAAACCACATCTGAGAACATATCTTGGCAGCAAGCCTTGGTATAAGGAGAAAGTGCAATTTTAGTGAGCTTTTTAATTTCTCCTGCCAACTCAAAGCTGTACTGGTCAACGCGTGGATGCCCAAAATGGGAACACAACTGGCAAGTGGGCAGAAAAAATAAGAAAGGAACAGAAAGCATGTGTTGATTGCTAAAATTAGTGGTTTCTTTTGCTGTGGTATTTCAGGTATTATCCCGTGGAATGCTGTACCTGGCAAAGCCTGTGGTCCGATCCTGGAGAACATCTGCAACACGAATGAGGTACAGAGGCATGGCCCATGTGCGACTTATGCCTCCAGGTCACTTAGGCACAGCATAATAACTAACTTGGTGAAAGTTTGTGGAGGGAACTAATACTAAGAGTAAAAAGAAATTGATTTGGGCAGAATATTGAAACTAGTCTGGCTTTGATCATCAAAAAAAAAAAAAGTGTTTTCTAAACAGTTTAAGTTTTTAGAGCTTTGAACCTCTTGCTATGAAGACAGATTTATTATCCTTATTCTTTAAAACAGCTGAAATGCATGTTATACTATCCTTAGTTATGTAAACATTTTTAACATCTTGTTTTTTCATCTTTTTCCCCTAGTTCTACATGTCTTATCACCTGTTCATTGTGGCTTGTGCTGGAGCTGGTGCCACTGTCATAGCATTGGTGGGTAGCATTTTTATTTATTTTTTTATTTTTTACTGCGCAATGTGTTCCTTTCAGACTTAAGATGCTTTAAGATCAAATTTTATGCATCTTAAAAATGCTGATACTAGACGTAAAAGAGGGTGAGCTGTAATCACTGTTACTTTCTGCTAAGCTTTGGGCATTCTGAGTCAGCAGGTCCAACACTTCTGCTTTAAGAAGTCATCTTAACTCACCTGCCCTATCCTTAGGAAAAAAAAAATCTTTGCATGTCCTTTTAAAATCCTACTTCTACCCACTGTTGATATTTTTCTGTTCACTATTTCTTTTCATTGTTGTAGTTTATTTGATCAATAGCTTGTAACCTCTTGTTCTTTTTGTCTGGACCCAGGCAATTTGACTAGTCCAGCCCTGCAATGCCAATCACAGGTAGCAGTTGGAAAAAGGGATGTTAATAAGATGGCTTTTTTCATGTGTCTAACACTTACTCTAGCTGCCAGCTTCTAACTTCCTATCAGCCCAATCCAGGTGTAATGGTGCCTGCTCTTAGGCAAAATAGCCTTAGGTCTGTGTGTAGATTATACTCAAGGGACAAAAGGCAAGTTAGTTACCTTGCATCTTCACCCTGGAGGAAGCTCGGAATAGCATCTGTTGTAAAAGTATCAACGGTTGCCCAAGTGGGCTTGAGCCGTCACCTTGTTTGTTTCTTACTCTCCTGTATTTTGTTCTCTTCCACCAGCTGATCTACATGATGGCTACTACATATAACTATGCTGTTTTGAAGTTTAAGAGTCGGGAAGATTGCTGCACTAAATTCTAAATTGTATAAGCCCAGTAAAGAGCTGCATTGCTGTAGCTTGAAATACCACTGACACCCTAGGCTAAAAGTCTAGCTTTCTGAATTTTGTTACAGTAATTGTAAATAGCTTCAGTAAGCCTCATTTAGCTTATCAGATTAATAAAATGACTTCTTGTATATGAACTATGATGTGGATGAGATCTGGCTATTTTTTTCCTGTTGAGAGGATTCAGTTACTGTTGGACTGTTTATAAATTGTCCTTTGGAAGATGGGACTTTTTCATTTGAAGTCTCCATTTGCTTTGTAGCAGTCATCTCTAAAACAAAGACTGGAACAGTTCAGGGTCAGAATTACTCATCTATTCTTCATCCTGAATGACAACTGCAAAAAACTCTGAGCATACAAATATATATGATACAAAATATAAAGAGTAATAAAGTCGTGCCAGTCTCTTTTGGCAGAAATCAGAAGCCCCAGTATTATGAATTAGTCGGCTTGTCTTTCTGGTGCATGGATGATTAAGTTGATTATTTTCTTTTACTTCATTTTCAAATAACTGCCAAATCGTGCTCTCTCTGGAAGGAAATACATCCTTGTATTAGCTCTGCGTAAAACAATCACATTCTGGTTTTGGACCCTAAACTTGTAAAGAAATAGCATATAAATAGTTTCTGTTCTTGTATGACTTGCACTTTAGTAACTGATTTCTCAGTAGCCAGATCTCAAAAATGTAAGTATGACTGCACGGGAAGCAAAACCATGCATAGATCATAGAGACATTTTTACACTGTTGGGGGAAAAAATAAAAAGAAGTGAATCAATATGTTCAGATGTAGATTTTTTGCATGAAGTATGGTGAAAAGATGTTGGGAAGAGATGAATTCAAAAACCAGGAAAAATCCACACAATAATAATGGGAAAAAAAAAAAAGCTAATTATGATGTAAAACTTTTCACCTGAAGTTAGACAATGAGAGTTTAAAATGTAGTTATAACAATACATGATTAAGACATCTTAACCCAGAGATTGCATGCTTTTGCTTAGTTTTGGACTCATGTTTTGTTGTTTAATTTTTCAATGTGTTAATGTAGCCTTGTTCACGTAAATAAAACTGTTTACAATTTCAGGCTTTTTCCAGGGGGAGGGTGGAATTCTCATCTGCTTGTTGGGTGAAAAGAATTACCAGGATCTGGGCTTGAATATACATAAACACCACGACCTTAGAAACCAGTTCTTCTGAGCACCTCTTAGTATACATAGGATCTAAATTGCCACATACAAAAGTTTTTTTCCCTGCTTCCCCCCATTCTGCATTTTAATTGATCCGTACAACTCTTCAGCTCATTTTATTACTGTTGTACTAACTTTCTCTAAGTTGTGAATAACCAACCTAAATATTAGCATGCAAAATTCTAGAGATCTTTGAGAATAGCCTCTGTGCTTGTTTTAATAACAGAATGCTTATTAACGTAGAATAACTTTTTTGGTCATTATTGTAAAGAGCGTCTATTAATCTAACTAGCAGCTTGCTTTGCCTCTTGACATGCTCACTAGCCATCATGCTCACCCTTCTCTTCCAGATCCACTTCCTCATGATACTGTCTTCTAACTGGGCCTACTTAAAGGATGCAAGCAAAATGCAGGCCTACCAAGATATCAAAGCAAAAGAAGAGCAGGAGCTTCAGGATATCCAGTCTCGGTCAAAAGAGCAACTCAATTCTTACACATAAATCTTTGCCACAGTAATTCAGCAGAAGAATTCTGTAGCTCTGACAAATCAACAAATAGCTGCTCTGCAGTACAGATGTGTGTCTACCAAACAAAATTATAGAGAAGTGTAAAAGCTTCACGTTCAAGCTCCTGGAACACGTTCATAGGGAAATCTTCCCATGGGTAATCTTCCATCCTTTCATGCAGAGAATGGAGGTTTTATTCCAGGCATTTTAAAAGGCAACACTTCACAATAAGTGACCAAATTATTCTTCTTTGAGACGTTCAGAATTTACTATTTGACATGCAGCATGAATTCCTGCACAAAACTGTGGCAGGTGCTCCAAACCAGCAAGCAGTAGATGTTTGTACAGACCTTAGACAAAGGCACGTGTAAGATGTGTGATTTAGTATCTCAGTTTATATACCAAATGGAACTGTGGCTGGCTAAGATTTCTGATAGCCTGTGCTTATTCGGAAGCACAGTTGCAGCGTTTCAGCGTTTCATAAGTCCTAATAGGGCAGCCTTTGAACACTCTTTACATGGGCCACAGGAACAGCAATCTACTTTTGTGCCACAGTTTTTTACAATGAACAGTCATTCTCCTGTGCTTACCTGAGTGTTGAGCAGATGTCCCAAGTTTTAATCTTTTTATTAACTATTTAATGGAATGTAGATGCTTGGATCTGGATAATGATCCCCTTCTTTGAAAATAAATGTCAGCTTTGCCTTAATATTTATTTTCTATAAATGTCTTAGCATTTATATAGTGGCAGGAGACCATTATCCTTCATTTTAAGTGAAAAGTGTTACCTTATTAAAATGACACTGATGTGACTATTCCAAATGAGCAGATGACGAAGTTTGCAGAGTTTTACACAATAAAAATGACAGCCATAAAGCAGAATACAGGATGTCCACCTTTTCTCTATCTTGGTGCTTAGCAAATTTATAGTCAGTGCTTATGTGTTTTCCTTTTTACAAATTAATTAGCACATTAAGAAAACGTGGTGTTCAGAAAAAAACAAACACAAACTGGTGCCATTTTAAAGTCATTTCCCATAGAAGTCTGCCTTCTAATTAATGTTTATTTCAGAAGCTTTCAGTGATATCTTGAGTATTAGTGATGGTATATTTGGTGTTTGTTCTATATGATATATATATATATAAATATAAATGTCGGGGGAAAAGTAAAATACATCAGTCATTTGAAAAAATTGAATATTCAAGTCATACCCATGTTAAGCTGACGTGTGGTTTGATCGTTTTGACTGTTTGCTGAATATAAGTAAGTCAAAGGAAGCACAAAACTTCTTTAAGTCAGTATTAAGAGAAAAGGCATTTTGGGGGGTATTAACTTCAACTATAATTTTTCTGTTAAATATTGAAGTCTAATTTGACAGTTTAAAAAGGGGGCAAAGTTGATCCGTGTAGAGCAAATATGACAAAATAGCCTAGTGTATGTTCTTACCTGTTGCATGAAGGAGACATTTCTACAGCAATGCAGGTGATGTTCTAGCCCAGTGTTTGCATAAGGGTAATAATGGAGGCAGTGTCTTAAAGCCTAATTCTTTTCTAATTCAGTGTAGCTATTACTGGGAGTTTTTGAAGTTTTGTTTAAGTAGTCTAATATTTTTATGTAAAGAGCATTAAATTTTGCTATGTATAAATTTTTGTAACCTAACAGTGAATCAATATTTTCTATCAGTGCCAAGGGCTTCCTGTAGTTACATCCAAGTGTTAAAATAAATATTTGTAGATAATAGACAACACTTGTGTATGCTTATTTTAAAACAGACCTACAGCTACTCTATACTAGTGCATCTCTGTTTTATATCTCTATCTGAAGTTAAACACATTCTGTTCAATATTGTCCATTTGATAATGTACTGCGAAAGGCTGCCCTGTAGGTGTATGCTTCAGCATGGTAAGTTTTTCTAGCATTAACTACTGATAGTTGTTCCAGGGCAGCATAAAGCAACAAGCACTATTCAGCCCGTGCTTAACATCAGACAAAACAAATTTCTGAGGAACTTTGTAAATTCCATCTTTGCTGCAACACAAAGTTAATTTAGCAGCATGTAAAATTAGACTATCCCCTAACTATTTTGTCTTAATTTAAAAAAGAAAGTGTGTCTCATTTATGGTACACCACATTTCAATCTCCAATGAATTCAAGAGGGAGCTTCAGTTTTGCCCCTAAATTCTGTCAAACTTGGCTTCATGTTCCTGTAGTTAGGTCAAGGTAAGCAGCCTCAAATGCAGTGCAAGTTGTACTATATGCTGCCGCCCAAAATTACTTCATTGATTAAAAAAAAAAAAACTGTATTTTATACTGTAAATAAAGTTTAATGATCTTGCCTATAATTTACCTACAAAATGCAAAGCTTAAATAAAGATGAGTTAAATAGCATTTTTATTTGAATCTCTCGGTTCTGGGCTGGTTAATACTAACAAAGCATGAGAAAAGGCTGCTTTTAAAAGTGTTTCTGATGCTGTAGCAGTAAAAGGGGCAAGTTAGCGTGGTTCTGTCTCTGCTCTCTAAAAAAGCAGAAGCCAGGGGTTTCGACGGGATACCTTTAAAAACATGAGATAGCCTCAGTGTAATAAAAAGTTCGGCTGTTACTTTGACTTACTGTTTGTTACATTTTGTGGGGGAGGGGAGGAACAACATTTCAAAAGCTGTGGATGTTTCTAGGAATTCAAGGCCAAGCCCATCTACCTGAACATACACATTCATTTCTTTACATAGCTTTGGCCTTTCTCTCACCATGCTCCAGGGCCTCCTGCTGGAATAGTAACACATCTAGACTCAATATTGAAATTCGGTGACTAAAGGGGTAAGACTTCAATAGCAGCCTTACTCATTTATAATTATACACCCTGCAATTCCTCTGCCTAGCATTTATTGCAACTTCATTTACGGTCAGAAAGCTGTTTTAAAAACATTTTATTGTAGTTAAAAGAGAAAAAGAAAAACGAAACCGGTTGCAGCTGTTCACCAGAAGCTTTCATCATCATCTCCATGAGAAATGCCTGCAGCACTGTAGTGGGGATAGGAAAGGAGAAAAAAATGGCTTTAAGTCTGAAGTAGTTTCTTGTATGAAGCATACGTTTGTTTCAGAGAAAGTTAGTTACACACAACTTAATAGAGTGCATCTAATCACAGGCTTTAGTCAATGACAATCTATGCTGCAGTTTTCTTGCTGTTCCAAGAGCAAGCCTTTAAGAGCGAGGATTTGGGCCACCTCATCCATCAAACAGCATTACTATTGACTACTGTGGTAGCACAAAAGAACACTGCACAGATATAATTCAGGAGCGCCAGCATAGGGTCTGGTGTGTAAAACAGCACTTTAAAGGGACAGATCACACTGTAGCTAGTAATGATTCAGTGTTAGTCACTTTTAATCAGCTCTATATTTTTTGCTTAGATATATTTTCAATTCTACATCTTCAGATAACCTGAAAGATTTGATTGATAGAGATATTTTCCCCCCATGAAGAAACTAAAAGCGACAAATCCTTATTTATTGATCTCTAGAGATAACCACAGGCAATGCCCTAGCTGTGGAACTCTATCAGGCTGCCAAAAACCCCTGAAATAAGATGTGTGAACTAGTTTGTTAAAAGTCCGTGATGCTACTAATAAATCAAAGCTAGATTCAATTCAAATAACAGACTGTATGCAAGGTACAGCACAGACAACCCTTCACAGAATCATTACTGAGGAGGAATTCGTTGTGTTTCAGCTCACCATGAAGGAACTGAGATGCTGCTCCACTGCAGATAAAAATTTTAATTGTGAAAGCTATGGAAACAGATCATCAAATATAGTTCCTAGATACTAATTCAATATTGTGCCAAACTTACCTGTATAAGAATTGGGAGGCTCATCAATTATTCCAACGTATTTACTTTTTATTACTAACTTTTTAAAATCTATTTTGCTTTTTAAGAGGCAAACGTCTCTTAACCATAATTCATGCTGTAAGTATTAATTAGTAGGAAGTAATAGAAGTCATTTGTAGTAATGTATGAGCCTTACCTGTCATCTTTTTCACTAGATGTAATTCCCTCTATGAGTGATATTTCTTTTATTTCTTCTTTTTTTGAATCCTGGCAGCCAAGAGGAAGAACCAGTTACAGAAAGTGTATTTTAAGTCAAGGTTTAAGTGACTCTAACACCTAATAGTTTTTGAAAATAAATATCTTCTGAAAGAGCCAGCCTATTTCTAGAAATGAAGCACTTCATCTAGAATAATGAAGCTTTGGAAAAATGGGTTTGGACAATGCCTGAATAAAACTATGCTGCAGTATGTAATCAAAGTAATGTTCACACATGTAATTGTTCTTTAAGGTCAAATTTTCCATCCTGCCGGATTACATTCTATCAATTTCATCAGTTGTGTTACTGGAACACAAATCAACCTGTATAGATTAAAACTGATGTATTTTAATTAGGATCTCAAAATACTATAAACATGGACTACTAAAAAAAATGAGGACATATTTCTGTTTAAATACTGTCAAAGTACCTAAGAAAAAATAAACAAACAAAAACCCCCACACATTTGAATCAACACATTTCTGCAATACAAATCCAAACACTCATTTCTGCAAGTTGTTACGTTAAAGGCTCTTAATGGAAAAAAAAAATAAACGAGATTATTATTTTCATTGTAAGCATAGTTAGCGAGACACCAATTCAAACAATATTTTGGGGGGCCCAGTTTTGAGAATAATCACCTTGTGTGCCAGTTCCTGCTCTCTTCTCTGCTGAATTATTTTCATATATTTTTCTAATGGATTTGGAGCAGAATCCTTTACAATATCTTCAGCAGCAGAATTACCATTTTCCAACTTTTCTCCCTCTTCATCTTCTTTTTCTTCATCTATTTTCATCGAATCTTGGATCCACTTTAAAACAAAAAAAATCAAAATTAAATACCAATCAGATCAATGAAACTACCTTTATACCTAAATACTTGCAGGATGTAACATTAAACTTGGTAAAATATGGCAGTGTAAACAGCATTAAACTTGTTACATGCGGTTCAAGATGAAATGTTAAGTTATCACTTGAATTCAGGAGTGTCATTCCAAAAAAAATCCAATCAGTTTGTATGCCTGAAATGCCATGAGGACTGAAATCCTGGCTTCTGCATATGGCTAGATCTACACGTGAATTGAAGATGAGCTGATACAGGTATGCAAGTTTCTTGAATGGCCTCGTTTGCTAGTGTGAAGGGCAGCATGATCAGTACCATAGAACTGAATTGAATTAACCAAGGTTTGAGTGTGGGAAGAGGAAGAAGAAAGGGGAGAGAACAAAACCCAAATTTTATACAGTACACAAAAATCCCGAACATTATTTTGACGTGCTACACCAGCTCAAATGGTTTTAAACAAACTCCATAGAGTCTCCTCGTAACTTCTGCTCAAAAAACAAACAAACAAACAAAAACAAACAAACAAACAAAAAAACACCACCCTAAATACCATCATAAAAGCTAATGAACAGGTGGACATTAACATTTCCTGGTGATGTTGCACTCACAGCAGTCCATACCGGAGCAAATGTATAGCTTGTTCCAATAGCCTGGTGACATCTGCATTTTAACTTCTTAACATAAAACTGTAGCTTCCAGTTACATGAAGCATGGAATAAAAAGCATCCATTTCCAGGGAAAAAGTTACTTGGCATAAGAGGAAGTTCTAGCAAGACTCTTTGGTTAATCATACAAGTGCTTAAAATAACTTAGCCTTTACTACTTTCACCTAAAAAAAGCGTAAAATCTATTTTTAACCAACATCTATTTTAACACAGAGCAATCCTACACTAATATCACACTGTGAAGCTACATTACTGTCACAAATTAAAATACTAAATCACCGTCTCTTTCTTAAGCTGTTCCACTTCGTTTTGCTCTCTCTCCAAAGCCTCCTCTTGTTCTCTCTCTCTCCTTTCTTCTCTGGTTCTCCTTTCCTCTTCACAGTTTTTGTCTTCTTTACTTTGTTCTTCAACATGTCTTTGATCCAACACAGCTGTGAAAAATTATTTCAACATCTATGACATAATTTATAGATACTTCAGTAATCTACTATGGTAGCATACAAATAAGTAACAGCTTCCTGTATAACATTGAAAGGAAATGAAAAACAACTGGAAATATATATACATATATATACATATAATACATATACTGGTGTTATTCTTATGTATCTGGCAATGTTTCTTTCCACCTCAATACATTTCAGTCTGGTATATGACTGCCTAAGAGTTGAACTCTAGAGACAAAGTAGAGTCCAGGGAATTGACAAATCTCTCTGCATTTCTTATTTCCAGCACGAACTTTCTCATGAAGTCTGTTATGTTTAAATTCATGTTGCTATATTTTTTCTCTCTATATAAGAATTATCTACTATACAGAGCAAAGTAGAAAAGCCACACACACTGCACTGAAATCATTCTCATCTATCCAAAGAATTAAATCAGCATTGTGACAATGCAGTTTACAAACTGAATCAATCAGTCAATCAATCAATAAATAAATAAAAGCCAGGCATGCAGTATAGAAAATGCTTCAAAATAAAAACTTTCAGGTCTTACTTCTATCAAGAACAGAGGCAATGTTTAATTATCATTATAAAGAAGGGGAAAAGAAACGTCAGAATCTTCCCTCCAGAGGCTGGGTGAAGGGCTAGGGCCAGGGTGGAGGGTGGGGGAAGCATTATTAAAAGTCTTTAAATTAAAAACACATTTAAACAAAACTGGGGTGAAAAAGTCATCCTCGTACAGTAAAGCAAAAGAAAACATTCTCTTTTCCTAATTACATAATTACCACTTTTGGAAAAAGTTTTCATTCACTTTGGCGTATATACCTACAGAATGTTAAATATTTGGGGTTTTGTTTTACACATGTGACATCTAAAAAGAGCATTCACTTTTGTTTCTGAGCTGAAAACTCACTCAAGTCCTGCAGCGAAGTGGCTGTTGCTCGCATAGTGGTTGTGACATGGTTTTCATTGACAATGTCCCCAGATGGATGCAAGACATCACTTTCACACTGCTCTGGAATGTCCCCCTGATCTGGAGAAGAAATTTGAACAATGGCTTCATTATTTTGTAATTACAATAGTGGAGCAAAGGAATGGACACAAAGTGTGGGAATGGCTGAATTAGAACTCATAAATATAAGCACTAATTGAGCATTTTCCTTCCAACTTGACCATTTCCCTGAGGATGAAGAATCACAGGCTGTGCTTGCTTCTTTAATTACAGAATTGTTATTTTTTAAATTAGCTATTGGAACACATCTGTTTAAAGAGCCAAAAGAGAATCATGAATAAACATACAATAGAAAACCAAATGTTTTCATTTCTTTACATAATCACGATACAGATCACAGAAAAATTACATGTCCAAGCTTAACTCATCCCTTTCATACACATAAAACAACCTTTAAATTACTTGATCACATACTATTTCTTTGTTAGGATCCTTGCCCTCTTCAGTGCACGGGATGGATACCACTAAATCAAATATTCTACACTGTATTTTCATCTGTGCAACCACGGCTCTGAATTTTTTTAAAAAATAATAATACTGTACTTCCTCTGTGATCATCACTACTACACTCAACTGCTTCTTAATGATTTATGTGCAAACTATGCAAACTGCTGTTAACCCAGTGTTATGGAAGAAAGCAGAAAGAGATGAGAAGTCAAATGCAGTCAGTAGAGTTTTAGGCAGCCAACGCAAAATACACAGAACCATTTTCCAGACAGGTAGTGTAAAATAGAACAGATACTTTATGCATCTCCTTCAGTTTTGAGTAAACATTTAAAAATACAAATTCCCCATCCTTCAAATATTATCAAGGCTTCAAGCATTTCTCTTTCTATTTTGTAATAAAAACTGAAATATTTTGTATGGTGATAAACAAGACACCCAGACTAACCAGTCTCTCTCTCAGAATGATCCGAATCCCTTCGATTCAAATTCTTTTAAAGGAATTTCAGATGAAGTTATCATAGAGAAGTTATGCCAAACTACCAATCTAGCAAAGTTAGGAGGAAGTTTTCAGTTTCTTACAATAGCAGAAAGAAGTCTTACCAGGTTGCCTAGGCAAATAAATTCTATGTATGTTTTATATAAGACCAAAATAATGGGTTATCATGCTTAAAAGACAACTTTCCTTTTTTTCTCTCTTTCCCCTTTATTTAACTTTAAATTATAAGGTTTTCAACAACAAAATTATTTCCATATGAAGCATGAATATGTTTCAAGGTATACATGTATGTAACGTTTAAACAGTCAAAAAATTCCTACCACAAGTAGGTTCCTGTTAAATATTATATCTAACTTCTAAAAGCCTGTCAACCACACAAACAGGAAAAACAAATAAACAAAACAATATAGTAAGAACCATTTTTACATTTACCATTTTGCAAAGTAAAAAGAAAAAAAGGGAACACTTCATACACCTTCATTTCTTTACATAAGGGTGGACAGCAAGAGATGCATTATATCCTTAGGACGAGCACATAACTAAAAGCAATAACTGCCAACAGAAATCCCAATTTTTTCTTGCTAGAGCAAGTATTTATCTCCCATACACCATATTCTGTGGTATCTCCTTCCCTCCATTGTTTTTTCCAGTGTCATCAACCTTTCTCCTTCTCTCGTTCCTTCATTATACTCTATATACTTAGATTTTACATTCTTCTCCTCCCCCTAATTTCTCCTGCGTTATCTTCTCCCCATTTTAGCCATTCTGATTTCCTTCTACATAATAAAAATGTGTTTTTTTTGATGCAGTCTGAATCAAGTAAAGTACTACTAATTTAGAAATCATTGGTATATGCAATCTCTTACAGTTATTACTTCTGACTACGGCATGTCACTAAATGATACAGTGGTAAGCTATTTGAGCACAGCAGCTACTCAGGCCTAACTGCCAAGAAAATGCCAATCTATTCATATGTGTGAGAAAGCAAAATTGAAATATTTAATGTGTTCCTAAAAGTCTCTAATGTGAAAGTCAACAAATGAATAAAAATCCAATCAAAATATGAGATGAGTAGAAACCATTAGTGGTTACAGGCTTGGTTCACATTAAAATAATGCATTTGAAGCTCATAAAAAGAGTACTGAATGAGGTAAATTAAAATAAAAATGTACTGAGTAAAACTTCAAGGAGAAATGCATAGATCAGTCATCAGCTTCCGCTAGTTATCGCTGAAGAGTAACAAACAGCACATTCGCTGTGTACACAAACAATAGCTTTCTTGTTTGGTGGATTTGTTTTTAAAATACTGACTGCTGCATTCTCACGGGTTCGGGAGAGTGAGCAGGAGCATCGCTTCATCTTCCATATGACCGAACTGCACCCAAAGGAACAAGCCGGTCACAGACTCAGGAAAACACTCACCAGTTCGCAGTATTTTTTTCAAACTCAGTTGTTCTCTCTCCCATATAATAATCAGCGCCTCACCAACTATGAATTCATGAATGATGTATGACCCCTCTCTCTGTCAGTCTCAAGAGTTTTTAGGTGTAACAAAATTTGGGTATGAGAAAGGTTTTAAAGCATGTTGTTCACATCCTTCTCATTGATAACTCCACTTTAAACCCACAGTTTCATGGGAGATAAAGCTGCTCAGGCCTACCATTAATGGGTTATTCAAATGCTGAAAAACGAGGAAATAAAGCCAATAACTTTCCATTTCTGTCTTCTATAAAGTACATCAACTTTTATAATCCTCTTCTTTACAGTACCTTACTTACATGCAAAATTTTCTAAAACTGACTCTGCATGTCTAACTCCAGCATACAAAAAAAAAGAAGGAAATATCTCTGTAGCACACAAAATAAAACACAACATAATGCCAGAATTCCTCCGGCAATTTAGACCAAGAAATGTAAATAAATAAAATACTCTGAGATGGAAAAAAAAAAATACATTCACATTTCAGTAACTTAACCATACATTCCAAGTGCACTCTAAAATATTCTGAAGTAACCTCTAACTTGTAACACTACTTAATCTCTGGTTACGGAAGGAAAAATCAACAGAGGTACTAATTGCTGCAGAAATTTATCTTCACAGCTACAGCTTGGTAACGCTGCTCTGGTATTGGTCCATCAAAAACACTCCTTGTAATTTTATTTCATGCAGCAAATACATGTATAATAGGGCCTCGGGTTAGTTCATATACTCGTATACTTTGCTTTAAAAAGAAAAAAAATCCTACAGCATTTTAAAACGTTCTGAAGCAACTGTCAGACCTGCATGCATTAATCAGAACAAGGTTATGCAAGATTTCTGAACAAAAAGTATGTTCCCAAATTTCAGAACCAAATGGATTTTAGTGTCTACTTATTTCTCCATATCCTTCTCCTCTAAAGATGCAAATATGAAGAAAAATAATCTTTCATCACCTGAGACAGTTTCTTCTTATTTTCTTCAATTATAGCCTTATCCTGTCGAGACAATTGTCTTCCAACTGTTAAGCCCTATGGCATCAAATAAACCATTTAAAATGCACTAAAGCTTACATTCAAGAGAAGAAACGTGTTCTTCAAGGTCCTCATATAGCAGTTTCTCTGGTTTGGGGTTACTGCTGAAATCTTGGTTATCTATTTGTTGATTCTGAAGTCTGAAAGACGAAGGAAGAGAGTAAATAATTTGAATAAATACAAACACTAAATCCTTTAAGCAAATAGCTACCAGAGATTTAAATACAAAGCTTACTCACATGCACAGCACTAAACCTAATGAAAAATCCATACAAGCACAATGCTACAACTTTCTGCCTCCAAAGTCAAGGTATTTAAATACAGTTCTCTGACTTTTACCAAATGACAGCTCCATCACTCTGATAAGATGCTTCCCCTGCAGCCTTTCCCCAAGGCCTATGTGTGACATAAAGCTATTAGATTAAAACAATATACACACTCAAAAGGCATAAAGAGGAATAAGGAAAAAAAATAAATAAAAAGAAAAAAAAAATGAGAAATACAACAAAGCGTGACACACAGTCAACTGAAATTTTTTAAATTGCCTTTTTTTGGCTCTGTGTTAATCTAATTCCCCCTTTCATGTCACTTTAACAGATGTGTTTGAAATGTATTAGGATTAGGTGTCTGGCAAAACATGTATTCAGGGGTGAAAATCTGGGTTCTATGAAAAATGGGGTTAGTGCCCTCATTCTAAATCCCCGTTTATCTAATCAGAAAGATGATGTGAAAGAACAATATCAACCATGTGACCTTGCTACTAAACTGTGACCAGAATCAGAATAGAAAAATAGTACAGGTCACGAATTCATCAGCAGCTCTTTATAAAGGAGCTTACTTCACACCAGCTGTTGCTGGTGTATATTGTTCCATAAATATGTTTGTGTTTATAATTTCTAAGCAATTCAAGACATCCATGTGGGCGAGAACAGAGAAAAAACAAAAACAAAAAGACATACCCCAATAATGAGGCATGTTCAATAAAAACAGCGAGTTTGGGAAAAAAAAAATAGATCTGCATTTTCAGAAGGATGGTTCAATAACATCAGTGGCAAAAAAACATCCTGTAAGTTTAACATGGCAAAGTAGGTGGAACTCCACGTTTTTGGAAGTCCATGTTTTTAGTCTCAAGAACATGCATGCCAAATTCTTCAATACTGTATCCTGTAACACTGCTAGGAAGACACTCAGTACACTGCCGTGGATTTAGCAAAGAGAGGAAGAGCCCTGCATCATTAAGTCCATCACACACATGTACTTCCAAGCAATTTTTCCAAATTTGTTTTGTCAGAGTTGAGGACAAAACCCTGGACAGTACCTTACATCAATGCTCCATAAAACAATATTGATGTACCAATCAATGCCAAATAAATAGCAAGAGTTATACTTAAAATGACTGTGAGAGTCAAAAATGACCTCCACTATCTATTTTATTAATGTCTAAAATTAACTTTTTAGCCTAAAGCTGGTAAAAACCTTCACAATCAGCTTCTTCAGCCCCACATGAAAAAGGAATGGTTTAGATAATAATCTGCCTTCCTAACTCTAGTCTTCCTGTCTGTATTTATTGGCTTCCCTCATACCACTCATATTTTTAAACACAAATAAACAAGGATCTCCTAGTCACAGAAGCAATTGTTGTTCCCCACTGACAGAGGCCTAGCTTAATGGCTTACTGGTGTTACAACATCTTCTTTTCTTTCCTTTTCACATAAATTCCCATTGCCAATTAAAATCTGCAGGTCATAAACTAATCCCACAATGCACATCAATGATGTGGCATTTGCTAATAATGAGAGTAAATAACTGGAAAAGCCCACACATGCATTTCTCAAATATTTTGTGCAAGAAAAAAACAGTCCTAGGCACAAGAAATTCCAAAATGATCAACAAAAGAATGTTTTCCCTTTTAAGAAAGTCTTGGGAAAGCAGCAAGTCCAAGCAAGCTATTGGGACTATATATCCTTGCTTTGTCATGAGGAACTCAGGAAAGCAACTACCACCCATAGTCCCTGGCCTGTTCTCTGTAGCACAACTTGCTCATACTGCTTACTGTTCCCACAGCATATTTATTCCCTTTTGTAAAGCTCAGACTACACAACATCCTACCAAGAAGTATGCTCCCTCACAGCACTGAAGCATTTTCCCAAATACCTTAACACGCAGGTTAACACAACCTTCAGTTTGTAAGTTCTGTCATAACACAGAAAGTCTGATGCATGCTGTAGAAAATGGGAACAAATAGACAAAGAAAACAGCCACTTAAAGCCAGACACAAAGCTAAATCAGAACTAATCTCATAGTTTCTAGAAATCCCAACAGCTTCTTTTCAAGGTCAAGAACTTAAAGGCTCTCCCCAAATTCTAATGATAGCAGAGATCCTCTCTACATTAAATGTGCATAAAGGACTGGAGAGCAAGAAAATAAAGCCCTGTGAATGCCTGATAGAGCTGCCCAAGACAAACCATCTTTCTTCAACCATCACACCTAGAATGATGGCTAGCAGGTTAAGACTGATTCAAGTGTCTTTTTCTAGGAAAAAAACACATTATATATGAAACACTCAAGCTTTTTCTGAAGACATCTATTCAGGATTCTCAGTCTTGGAGAGCGAAAGCAGTAGTAACCATTGATAACAGAATAATTTCATACATGGAAATAGGAGATACAGTGAGCAAAGAGAAGATACTTTTGTGCAGCTTACTTTTTTGGAGTTATTCATTTACTCAGCATAGATGTTAAAATGCATAGTTAATAAGAAGAGCTCTGCTACCTATCTCCTTTCCACATGCAAGGGAGACTGCAGATTTCTATTCTGAAAGAAGTTATACAGGCACAGGAACATACTTTTCAGAGAAAAAATCACTAGCATTGCAACTTGCTACTGAAGTGAAAATGTACAGCTGTCTTGATTTACATTCTTAAACAAGCATCAGAAACTACTGAGTTTCAATCAGCAAAGGAAAGGTCACTGATGTGAAAAGCAGAGACACAATGGAAGAGAACAAGAATTGCTCAAGGAATTAGTGGTGGTAGGTTTTTGTTGTTGTTGTTTTTTATTATTATTATTAAATGTTTTTGTGTGTATCAGATATAACCTCGACAGCTTTTGGACATCAAACATATGCAAAAAGACTGTTTTGATATGGGATAGATGAGAGATTATCACTACTTTGGACAGGAATTTGTGATGAGTTTGTCATTGAAAAAATAATTTCAAGTCATTGAAACATGAAGTTTACCCCTCTCAAGTCTCAACATTGTTTTCTGAAATGAAGTTTGTTCTCAAGTCAGTCCACAATTTCAGCAGGACTTCTCACTAGTCTTATCAGGATCATAGATATAAATGGATTACACAGAAGCCTACCGGAAGAATCAAAACTGCTAAATCCCAATAGAGCTCATGAAAGCAAACTGCTAAAAGTACGTTCACGTTCAGTTAATTCACAAAAGGGCAAAGACATACCATGTGATAATTCATTGGCCACTTCACATTTCCCATTTGCAGCATGTTACAGGAAGATGGTCCACAGTCACTGGACACCAAGAACACTCAGATATACCTCAAAGAGCTTCACAGTGAAAGTCCTTACCTGCCAGGCTGAACTGAACCTACCCATAAAGATTACCATATCTAAAGTCACTCACACACATTCCTCACACATTTAAAAACTAAAATTTCTTATTAATCAAGAGTTTTCAGAGCTCTTATACAGAATTAAACAACTGACATGCATGCCACAGATTTACTTTTAGAAAGCACGCTTTCCAAAATTAGTGATTAACTGAATATTAATTTGTAAGCAACAAAACTTTCATTCAGATGTCTGAATGTGACCTGCTGCATAAGACTGAAGGTCTAACTGACACAACAAATTTCAAGCACTGCACAACTTGCAGCACTCTTGAAATACAAGGATCCACACCTTGCTTAAGGTAACAGCATCCAATGGTTTCAAAAGTTCTTCAGAACACTGACACATGAAAAGTTTTAAATGGAAAAAAGGGAAAGGGATTAGGAATGGGAGAAAATATTCTAAAGACAAAAATCCTTACCCTTCTTTAGAACAGTTTTGACTTATAGAATCATGGCTTAGTCGAATTATTAAAAGAGCTATCACCATGAACAGATGTATGTTGTTGTTGTTTTTTTTTAATAATAAAAATGTTGCTTTGTAAATGACATTACCCGATTTTCTCTCTGTGACTGGATGGTGAGGAAGAAACAGACTCAGAACATGAAAGGATATGTGGCTTTGAAATAGGAGAAAGCACCTGGTCAACACTATGCTGGGAAGAGGCAAGGTACAAATCACTGGCATCTGCAGAACAAAAAAACATATCGTTTATATTAGTCAGTATTTACCCTACTACTCAGATAAGACTGGTTTTCACAACATGTGCATAATTGCACTATGCACACACTGCCACTGTAGGGAAGTTAACATCCAGACCTATACAGCTAAATATGATTTTTCTTGTACTGGTTATTTCCAACAGGGTAGGACCTGGTATGAAAACAGCACATTTGTTCAAACAGCAGACCCTGTTATTTCAAATCTGCTGGTGACTCACATATAAAGAGAATTAAAAAATATATATTAAAAAGGAAGAATTTAACAGAAGCCAGATGAAGCAGTCTTCATGCCACATGTTCATATGCAACTAAAATAGCTACATGAAAAGAGAAGAATATAGGTAATTAATTGTAATTACCTAGTTTTAATAATGTCCCAAAGTAGTTATACTGAATATCAGTTTTTGAAAGAATCTCTGCATATCATAGGATTACACTTGTTGCAATAATATGGAATAGTCGCCTCTTTAATGCTACCTGAATTAAGTGCAGTATGTGCTTAATGTACTTCCTCAGTGACTGTTTCCACAAAGAACTGATACTCCTAAACAGCTAGCACACTTTGTCTCTGACTTTCTCTGACATCAGGCAGCATGTCTTTATTCTGAGGGTGAGCAAGCACTGGCACTGGTTGCACGGAGAGGCTGTGGATTCTCCCTCCTTGCAGATCTCCAAAAGCTGCCTGGAGATGGCCCTGGGCAGCCTGCTCTGGGTGTCCCTGCTTGGGCAGGGCTTGGAGCAGGTGACCTCCAGAGGTCCCTGCCAGCCTCAGCCTTGCTGTGATTCTGCAATTTTCCTGCCCCCTAGCAAATAATGAATGAGGGAAAGACTATCACTGCTAAATCTTACTGTTCCAGTCATGCAAGAGGAACAATAAGCACAACTCCAAAAACGTCCCATATTAGCTATCATAACTTACCATCTGAAAGATTCTTATTACTAAAAACTCTTTCCAATTTGGAAACAGGAGTAGAAGAAAGGCATCTTGAAGAAGGTATTCCCTTGTGTGGTGGTGTTGAAGGATTTTTAAAGCCCTCAGGCTGCCCATTTCTTCCAATGTATTTTTCACCTCTTGGGCTGCTCACAGGGGAATGCTGGGAGCTAGGATTATCCTCTAAAAGTTCATGCTGTGTAGTCAAGGGGGCTTTACCAACAGCACATTGTAGAAGTAAAGGGGACTGCATCTTTCTTGGCGTTCTGCTTGCAGCTGCATCCTGCATTACTCTGTGTTGGTAGTTTCTGTAGGCTTCTTCCAAATACTCTGCCTCTTTTTCTAGTTCCTTTATTCTAGCCCGGGTTTGTGCCATACACTCCAGGTCAGAATCTGGAGAAGCGCTGCGCGTCTGCAACTGCTGATGGTAGCCAACTCTTGGCAGAGCATTTCCCTTCACGACATCATTCATAACGGGATTCTTCAGGAACACACTGTCCACATAAATATCATGAGGTACAATTCTATCATCAAGGAAGTCAATGACAGAACGATCAACAAGGGAAGGCTTGGGGTTCCGATACACTTCATTTTCCAGAGCTAAATGACCAAGAACATGAGTGACAGTTAAGACAGAAAGATGCACATAACTGAACAGAAATAATAAAATGTGGCATTTAAATTCTAATTTGATCAAAATGATTTTAACATGCAATTTATTTAAATTTCAAGAGTTTAATGTATTGGTTTAAATGTGTATTTTTATGTAGTTGCATAGCTGCAAGTTATCATTGGTACTAATTAATTATATATATAATTATTTCATGTAAAAACCTACCTGAAAAATACAGGCTTACTAAAAAATCTAACACTGTTCTTTCTTAAATCACATTTAAAAGAATAATAAAAATGCCACCACCCTGGACACATTATATCCAATCATGTTGTTAAAGGGTGATGGACACCATTTAACAAGGGCAGGCCAAAAGTCCACTTCTATTTAGATCAAAAAGAACTTGGGAAAAAGTAACGTAGCATAAATGTAATAACGTAATGTTTTACTATTATTCTTATTATTTTATTTTATAAGTATTCCTCAAAAATTATCAGTTAAATTGAAATTTTGGGGCCTTTCTGCTGCCTGGTTTGCACTTGTTTTTTTCAGAAAGCAAAAGACCCATCTACAGGTCTGCATCTATTTTGGCAAAATGACCACATAATTTTCATTTTACCTAAATGGTTTCTTCAATGACATCCTTAACTCTGCCGCAAAAAGAAAGTCCATGCAATACTTTGTCACTAAATTAAAATATATTTGCTGTTTTGATACTGATGAATTTCCAATTCCAAATGGTACTGAGAGTAATTACACATATGAAGATATATACATATTGGTCTAAACAATCATATAAAGTATTGCATACACTGAACTACAGTGCAACATGCAGTGTATGTAATGTATAATCATTGCAGAATTCAATTCCATATTTTAAAATAAAAGATATGTACCAAAACTTAAATTTATCATACTTGATATGAATTTGACAGGCACCTTTAGAACTCCACTTCTTCAGCAGACTGAATTGCTCTACAAAGCACCTTTGTCTTCTTAATGTCTATGCAAGGTGCTTAAGTTATTAGCTTTGGTAACAGCTGTTTAAAAGTTAGATTTAGAATTGTGAGATATGCAATACAATTTCAAACTGATTAGTTTTATTATGAACACTCAACAATCAAAATGCATTAAAACACAATTCACCCCCTGGAAAAATGTGATTATGTTATCACCAAACTTTAATGTCTTTACACTGAGCGAAAACATGGACAATAAAAAAAATGCAAGTGTTTATCGATATGGTGAGAAGCACTTTGTATGTATAAGTATATATCTATATATCTATATATATATAGATATATATAAAAATGATCAGGGAGGAACACTTTCTCCTTCCTCTTATATGCTTGCTTTCTGAAAGGAAGGAAAGTTGTAATCAGGCTGCATTTTAAACTGGTCTTTTAAATCGATTTTGATTTTAAACTTGAAATGTTTAAATGTTTAAAACTTTAAACCACTCAATGGTGGCATATTACTTCAATGCAACTCTAGCTCTTTTAAGCATCTAGAAGTTCCTGGTTAGGTATGTGAACTTCGTAAAGGACTTCTTTGGTATAAGACACAAACCTGCCTGTGTTTGTTTCAACTGTAGTTTCAGTTCTTCAACCCGCACATTTAACTTCCTGACAGTAGCTTCAGAGTCCAACAGTTGGGTCTTTAACTGAGCAGCACGCTCAACCTGAAGAAGACCAGAGGAAACAAAAAACATAATTCAAATAAATAGAATAACCTGAACTGTTTGAATAGTTGTGGCCTTCTAATTGTTTTTCAGGTCCAGCAAAACCATATAGATACATAGTATCCCACAGAAAGCCAGAGCTGACAACTTAGTGGCTTAGAAAGATTTACTTTGGTTGGCTATTTTATTGGGGGTGTTTTGTTGTTGTTGTTGGTGGTGGTGGTTTTTGATTGCTTTTCTAGGTTGTTTACATAAAAATAAGCAGAGTACAAACCATTCCCATAACTACATGCAGAACAGCCTTCACAGGTACACAGATAAACGTTAACAACATGACAAGAAGAAGAAAGAACTCAATAAATAAAGAATCATTTACCTCACTTTGTAGCTGCTTTTCCAAAAACTGCTTATCACTTTCAAATTCATCTAGTGCCAGCCTTCTGGCACGTTCTACCCTCCTCAGCTCTGCCTGGCAGGCCAGGTGCTCCACTGAGGGCTGGGACAGTTCTTTCCAAAAAGAAATACCAGTCAGACAGAGAATGACAAGCCTGCGCTTTTCTATAAGATACACCTTTCAAACTTAAAGATGATTTATTTTCAAGCACATAACAAGGTCTTTTAGAACTAGGCTTTATTTGAATAAAGTACCTGGGGATTATTTTTTTTCTTTTTACAAAGGACCGAAGTTTTTTTTTAGCATAGTTGCTTAAGGACTAGACACAGATTTTCCTGTTATGGAAGAAAAATACACATTCCTACCTAACTGGGTATATACATCTCTATTCTCTAGTAATCTTGGATGCGCATTAAAAATATACGTCACTTGTTAACTAGTCACTTGAGTCCTTAAGAAAAAAAAAGGAATGTTCTTTTTGCCATTACTAAGCATGCTAACACTACTGTTGGAAATACTGTTCTTCTTTTTTCAAAAGATAAAAGGGATATTCCTTGTGTTATTGTTACAGCTACCACTTCATTCGGGATTTCTATTATATAGACATATTGAAGAAAAACTAACATCAAGGACTTTGATTCATTTTACACTAACATTATTTGGGGTTCGGTGCAAATCACTAGTAAACATAATACAAAGAATGTATTTTAATGAAGATTCATTTCTAAAGAAATACCTGTAGGGAAACACAAACAAGAAAATTACTAAATTATTCACACTTACTGTCTCGAAGATGCTGGTTCTCACTGCGAGTCTCATCCAGCTGTTGCCTAAGTAGTTTATTCTGCACTTGGAGCTCCAGTTTCTCCTCCTTTAGTAAAGGATAGTCTGACACCTCTTTCAGTTTTTCTGTCAACAGCTGATTCTGTTTATTTACCAGCAGAACCTGAGCTTTCACTGACTCCAAATCCAGCTGCAGAAAAAGAACAGTTTAGAAGCTTATGAAGATGTTTCTCAAGAAAAACTCTCACTTACTTACTTTTAATACTACTTAAAAGTGAATTTTAATTCACTTTTTCTTTTATTTTTTTTTTAACGTAGTTCAAATGCACTCATTACAATACAGCTTCTCTAAATTCATGCTTACAATTACCTCAAGCTCTTTTGTGCGCGATACAGCTTGCTTGAGTTCCTCCTTTTTTGAATTAATAGCAACGGCTTCTTCGTGCAAAAGCATAGCCTTCTCTGCAGGGAGAATTACAAATGCTGAATTAAATTAAAATTATATTGAAAAACTGCATCAGAAAAAAAAAAATACTTCAAGGTGCTGTCCAACATTCAGTTTAATTCAATGCTTAAAAATGACTGAATGTCATGTAGGTTTACACACACCTTCAAAATCAAGTAAATCCCTCTGTGTGCGTAAATATATCCATGTGTACTACTTCAGAATTAGTTAAATCAAATTCATACACACAATACATGATTTCTTTCGCATGATCCTAACTTAGAAGTCTAAATATGCTATCTGTCCCAGCTCTCCTCTCAAGCTTCACTTAAACATCTTGTGCACAATAAATGTACAAACTGGCAACAATTCAACCAGAGTGTACCAGAGTTCAATTACAGAATGAATGAGCTGCTAGAACTTCAGAGGAATCTGGGAAGCTGAAGAAGCAGGAGGCCTTGCAGCTTTCATGTGAAGCACCAGCTCATGGTTCCCACTGTATATTAAACTGTTAAACTGCAAGGAGTTGCCGATCTGCCATCGGATGCTGCTACATATTTTTCAAAGCCTAGGTTAATGACTTTTTTGCCACTTATGCCAGCATTACTGAACACTGTTACTCTTTAGTAACAAGTGTTTTGATCCTAGGTAGTAAATGCTGTAAACAGCTACTTTATTAAACTCAGAGAGATGGTTACCTTTATTTTTTTTCTCATCTTCAGTAACTTTATTACTTCTGGATATGTATTCTTCTTTTAATTCAAGCTGATATCTAGAAGTAAAAAGAATTATGTGCCCAAAGTACTTGTGTATACATGCACATGTGCTTCTGTAAATTCTAGTCTTTGCCAAAACTAAGCTATAATCACACAATTATTTGCTGATAAAATCAGTTAGGACAGTCATGTAAACAGCTGGAAAGGGTCCTGCCAGTCACTTTTTTCAACCACCTGCTCAAAAAGCAAGTCAATCACCAACATCAAACCTGGTGAGCCATGTTTTGTCCTCAACAACTCTTGAAAACCTCAAAGGATGTAGAATCCACCACCTCCCTGGGTGACCTGTGGTAATGCTGCGCTACCCTCTCAGTAAAATAAAAATTTCTCTATGTCCAACCTGAAAATCTCAAGCCACAGTTTATTGGCCCAGTCCTGTTACATTGTCTGGCATTTGCATGCTACAAAATAATTGAAAAATAGCTATAAAAATGAGTGGAAAAAATCAAGCAGCTGTGGGGTACTTCCAGATCATCTAGGCTCACCTGCAACAGGCTAAAGAAGCTGCATTCCCTCAAATTGTCCTCATAGGTCACATCTGGTAGTCACATAAGGGTCTTCACAGACCCTTACCAGGCACTCCCCAATTTCTCCACAACTCTATTGAACTGAGAAGCCTAAAGCTCAACATAGTGTTAATTCCTAGTGCAGCCTTCACCAGTAGCTTAAGGGGACAATAACTCCCCTCAGTCCGTTGGCCATGCTGCTGCTAATGTCACCCATCATGTGGTTTGCCTGA
Organism: Aythya fuligula; assembly: GCF_009819795.1. Classification (NCBI taxonomy): domain Eukaryota; kingdom Metazoa; phylum Chordata; class Aves; order Anseriformes; family Anatidae; genus Aythya; species Aythya fuligula. The sequence continues at coordinate 128,871,979 of NC_045559.1, forward strand.
TTTGCCAGAGCATGCGGGTGGATCACAGTCAGCCTGGCACTCACTGTAAATCTTGTGTCCTTTTCAGAAAGGCAGCTGCTCAGTCCGTTCCTTTTCCCCACCTGCACCACTGCAGAAGGATACTCTGTCCCGAGTGCTGAGCTTTGTGGTTCTCCTTGTTAAAATTCCTGAGATGTACGTTGGCACGATCCCCAAGCTTATCAAAGTCTGTCCGCATTGAAACGCTGCCATTTGTTGTGGCAGCCATTCTCCTTAATTAAGCCTCGTGTTCAAAGTTGCTGAGGATGCACAGTGTCATCATCCAGATGACAGATGAAGGTACTGGACAGTACAGGACTGTACTGGCCCCAAGGGTGCTCTGCATGCTATCAGCCACCAGCTAAACACTGAACACTGCCCAAATTTACTGCTCTTCACAGCCCAGTCAGCCAACTTCACTGGTCAATTTTATGGCAATCTACAGGAGCTAAGAACAAGCAGCATTTTGTATGACTGGAACAGAAATTATAAATGCATTTGTGTAAATGAGCCGGACTAGTCAGATCCTTTTTGCAATTATTGCTTTTAAAGTTTATCCTAGAAATAAAATATTTCTTTCCCAAAAAAACATCATTGTTTCTATACAATAAATAGCAGCTCTGTGATACTTTTCATTGAGGATTTGGGACAAGGATTTTATCTTTCTGAGCACTTGCTGCTTGTCTAAAACACTTCTTAAATTGATAAAATAAGGTAAGCAAAAGTTCATCTGTAAAATAATTTCCCTTTCCTCATGAACCAAAAGCACTTTACAAGTATTATCTGTAACTAGCTGTCAGTGGCTAACTGGATAACACAAGGTAGGAGGGTGAGTCAATTAGCTCAGCATTTCATTGTTCTCTGACAAAGCCCTGTTATCTACTCAGTTCCAGCTGAGAAATCCTCCTTATCAAAACCTACTCTTTACATCTTTCCTCTGCAATTTAAATAAAGACACACTAACAAAGATTCTACTTGCAGTTTACTGATGGCTGATACGAACAGTCGATACTTGGCTTGCAAAAAAAAAAGTCATGATACATCAGTCATTTGGTTTACTTTCCTAACTGGAAGATTGTTTCGTGCCACGATATAAGCACAAGCAATAACATACTGAAAGCACCTGCCTGCATTGAGACATCAAGGAACCTTCAAGTGACCGCAGCACTCAAAGGAAGTGCAGTAGCAAAGGATATACCCACTGCAACACCTCAAAAGTGGTCACAGATGAGTATTTTAAAGAGCATTTCCAGGCAAATTCTTTGAAACCATGTTCAAGTAAATTATAGTCATTAAGACAGGATGACCTACAATAGAGACCCCCAAAATACAGAGGCATTAAACCTTAATGAAGAACTAATCTGTCTTTAATACAGGCTGGTGTGCCTCGCACCCCTTTTCCAAGAAACCTCTAACACCTCTTTAACGTTAATTTAACTTCGATGCTTTTTCTGTGTCCATGGAAAGGTCAGTTCTTTAAATTCTGGTCAAATAAACTCACTAATACTGGTTTAAATCCTCTTGTCTAAACACACGACTTATCTGACATCTCTTTCCCATATAACAAGGCAGAATTTAAGCCACAAAAATAATGTAACCTATAATCAAAAGAGAATTATTTTCTATAGCAAGTATTTTCTGAACCTTAAAGAACATTTTGTCTCACTAGCAAAGAGATAATAAAATATATAAATAATTGTAGCCAACTGAAACAAGAACATAAATGAACATTTTAAAGTCCTTGCTTAGTTGCATTAGTCAAATAAATCCTATAGAGTGTATTATTCTATTTTCATAGGAATTAGTATGTGTTCTGTTAGAGACAAAAGAAAAAATTACTTTAGAAGTTCAGTTTTAAGCTTTTGGTCATAACTCTCCTCTATGTTCTTCACAGCAACCTCCCGACGTCGAAGTGCATCATCAATAGATTTATTTTTCTCTTCCTGAAGTTTCTGAGTGCTGAAATAATCATAAATATACAAAGACCAATTACAAAGCCAAAACTTATTTCTTTATGTATATTATTTTTTCTTAAAATAACACTTAGCAACATCAAAGGGTGATATGTGTGCTAGGAACACCTTAGAAATCCAAAATTATGATCAGAACCTGTCACTGTAATTCATTAAGAACAAGGAGATGTGACACAAACTAAATTGCCCTAATTAAAATCCAGTACCAATCAATTATGCAGCTATCCCGGGGTAACCCTAGTTCAGCTTCCCACACCAGAAAGCCTTCAGAGGCAGTGCTGAGCACTATCAGCACCCTCTGCTGGCTTGTTAAAAAAAAAATAAAAGCCACAAGTTGTTAGCATGATGCTGATTTTGCTATATAAAACAGATGTCAGAGTAATAACATTAAGTAGATTAAAAACCTAGCCAAAACTAGTTTAATTATTTTCTTATTTAACCAAGTAAAACTCATCATATTAAGGATAACAGTCCTAGCAGTAGAAAAAAAAATATGACTAAAGAAGCAAAATATCATATACATGCCTCATGACTGTTAGAATTACATACTGTGTTGATTGTTTTGTTTTGTTTTTAATTTAAGAACTTAAAAGCAAACATATGGTTCCTTGTCTCCAAAGTCATGCTGCATTATTCTAGTTGGATAAGAGGGAACAGATAAAAAAGCTTCTCTTTGTATGGGGTAACTCTCATAACAGAGGCACTGTTACAAAACTGTTCAAAATGCAAACACAGCTTATGGGATATAAAAAAATCTATTTCACAGAAGCAGCAACATCATGAAGCATGCTTTCTAGATGAAGAACAACACGTAGCATTGTATATGCCCTTCAGCAACTTACATTTCAAAAGCCTCGATTCTTTGCTTCAGTTCTGCCTCTCTTGTCCTCATGACTTCGATATCTTTCAGCAGACTCTGTCTCTGAGCATATACTTCCTTTGCTTCTATCTGAATCACAAAATATTATCTTTAGTTTTACTTCACACTGTATATGGTATCTATCATTGATCACATTCAAACTTTCAAGGACCGTCTTGAAACCCTCAAGGAATTCCAAAAGTTATTAGTTGTTTATATTTTATAATAGTCATAATTTTATATAACATCCAGAATCTATTATAATTTAATTCCCTTTTTCATTTTACTCTGAATAAAAATGCTTTAGATAGAAACACCACTGGCTGCCTGCAAACACTTTCCTTTTTAGAAATTATGTTGACTAAAACATAGGTAAAAGGAAAAATTGGTTAACCAAATATTTACAGAATAAACATGTTCATACTTCTCAATTTTTAACAATTTTGCATGTTCTTTTGCACGTTTTGCATAAACAAAAGTGAAAAACATGCCCAACAATTGATAAAACATGACTTGATAAACTGATAAAATGGTCAACTAGCAGTCTGTTATTGAAATTTAATGTATATGATCAAATTGTAAAATTCAATCATGAACATGCTAATACCAAAATCCATATATCTTTTTGTTGTTATTTTAATTACTGAATTGATTTCATGTCCACAAAAGAAGACTGATAGCATAGAACAGATGGTTTTCTTGTAAGCTTCTAAGAACATAACAATGAAAGAATTTCATATAGCACTGATAAAATGTTTTATTTTCAGAAGGGAAAGAGGTCAGTAGTAGCTACACATATACATGTACACAATAATATAAAAACTTGAATTATAGTTTTGTTACCATCACAGGCTCTGAAGAAAAAAAAAAGCGCAACCACACAGGAGCAGAAAGGTGATAGCAATTGTAGACTAAATTATTTGGATAGGAAGGTCTGCTGCAGACAGCAGGGAGATTGCTAGGCAAATAGGCAACAGAATAGCAAGCAAACTACTCTTCCGAAACTGAAAAGTAATAGAGATGGAGTGAAGCGATTTAGAACTACATACAAATTATTATATACTGCAGTAACAGTTACTATTCTGGCAAAACACCAAGAGTTAACAGCCCAAAGGAATAACTCATCAACAAAAAAAGTGTGGAAAGAGAAACAAGGTATCAGCCTATGGCAGACAGTGGCTATTGAAACTCCTCAACACCTAATGACATAGAAATGTCGTATCTGTGACATGTGGACTATATATTCCCTTTAGTTTAAAGTCCTTCTTAACAATTGAAAGAATTTATAGCATAACTAGAAGCTATGTTTTTCAAATAAAAGAGTAAACAGTCCTATAAACTATTAAAAACATCTCTGTGATCTGAATTTAGCAGTTATTAAAACGGATTTAAAAGTACCTATTACAATTCAACCCTATTTAGGGGAACTGCTCCTTTTCCAGACAGCTTTACTTAAATACTTACCCATACTCATCCTTTTATTTGCTGAATGTGTTCCCCTATTTATTTACAAAAGTAAATAAAATAAGTTACTAAATAAAATATTTACTTTTGTAAATAAAATAAATAAAATTTATTTACAAAAGTAAATAAAAGTTCCCCTATTTATTTACAAAAGTAAATTCCAAGTTTTCACTAACAAGCCAAATGAGAGCTGAAGGTAAATCTCACGAACTTGAAAGAACAATTTAATCGACTCACGAATCATTTTGTATTAGTTTAAGAAAAAGTATTTGGAACTTTACCTCTTGTTGTTTCTGAAGCCTCTCGATAGCATTCTTTTCACGAGAAATCAAGGCTTCGGCCTTTGCTTGATGTGTCCTTTCTAACTCATATCGTAGCTCAGAGATTTCTTTCTGGGTTTGCGCTTTCTCCTCCATTTTAATCTTTGCTATTTCAACTTCTTTAAAATGTTCTAGCTTTTACATAAAGGGGGAAGAGAGGGTTAAATAGTGATTCTTTCAAAAGAGCAAAGACTATCCCTCCTCAGACAATTCTAAATTTCACTCTGGTATTTCCTGTTCAGATATTTCATCGTAAGAAATAGGATGAAAATAAAATACTGTGATAAAAGTATTTCAGTAGCACACAGTATTTGCATGCCTCACATCATTTCCATCCATTTACCTAGCATCCCAAAACAGTTCTTATAAACAATAACAGGTTGAGAAAACAGCAAAACAGAGGCCTATGAAGAAAAATACACTGCAGGAGTGTTGCTCTGCTTCAAGGTAGGGAATGGCCACTCTCTTTGATTCCTCCTCTGACACAGCCTCTATTTTTGCCCCTTTTCCAAATAACTGCTTTTGACTGGTGCTACTAGGAACAGAAGAGGCTGACATCCAGAATCACTGAGAGACAACAAAACTTTGTCTAGACACAAAAGAAAATGCAGAATATGTACCTCCACATGAGCGGAGAAAGAGAAGTCCTGACTCACGCACTTCTTAGCACAGCTGAGAAAAGTAAATGCATGTAAAAAGGAAAGTATGCATTTTGCAAGTGCACAGAAGAATCATAGGAACCATGTGTCCCTAAAAAGTGTGAGATGCAATATATGCAAGAACTACTGGGATTATAAAGAATTAGAGTAAGATTTAATAAAATAATAAAATTATTATTATTTTAATAACATTATAATAGAATTTTGGAAGAAGATGGAGAACATAAAAGAATAAAAGAATGTGAGAAACAATGAGAAACAATAGAAATGAATGACAGAAAAAGTTTGAGACTACAGAAAACAAGGATATTAAAGAGGAGGAAAAAAGCACACTAGGAATGTCTGATCAAGGAACTCAGTCCTATTGGTACAGATTTGTGAAAAAGTAGGAAAAAATGGTAGGTCAGTACAATCTCACTTGTACATACACAAACTGGGCTAGAAATACCCTATAGTAGTTCACTTCACATTGCTAAGGAATCCATGTAAAGTTAATAGAATTTAGAAGTGATTTATATTTGTTTAGGCCTCCATACTTCTGCTTTGCTTAAACTGAGATGAACTTAACACACAAATTAGCATTTCTTACATAGCAAAAATACAGCTCCCACCAGGGATTGAAGACCAAATGAAAAATGGAGATAAAATGCACTGGCTTTAGTTTAAACTCTCCATCTCTCTATTTTTCTATCTTAATAATTATGGCTAAACTGTTTTTCTCAAACAGTTTGTATGCAGATGAGCACCTTTAAAAGTGTCCCTAAACATTCTAATTGATTATCAGTGATTTTTTTTTTCTATTGAAATATGCAATTCATCTTGACAAAAAATCATGGAAAAAAATATTTAGGTAAACTACAGTACATTCTATCTGCTCCATTTTACAGATGTAAGTATTAATCAACAGACTTTGTGAAAACAAAACAAAACAAAACAAAACTGATTTTATTCCTAAAGTAAAGGACAAGCCTCCAAAAGAGCTCTGACTTTAATTATAGGAAGAAAAAAATATGGAATAATTCATAATATTGTGTCTGTTATGATTTTAACATTTCTGTGCAATGTTTTGAAATAGTATGTAAATTCTAATCAGTATTAAAAAAATAAATTGATCTTTCAAAGTATACAGCAGCAATTCATGCCCCTTGGTTGTAATGCATTATGCTCAAATTCAAGCTTCAAGATCTTAATTGGGAAGGAAAATAAATAGTATAACTATGAAAAGTAAATATTTTCCCATAAAACAAAACAATCAAAAAGCAAGTGAAATTTACCAAATTAAGACAATCAGAATAAGAAAAAGATGTGTTTCCCAATTAACACCAGAATAAAGAGATGAACTGTATACATTAATAAAAAGGTAAATGACAACATACACATGAAATATCACCAAATTAACAAATGGTATTTGATTAACTTAGCCTTTTGTGTTTGATATAATTAATGATGAGACATTTTTCTTCAAGTTACCTTAAGTATTAAAAGTTCGTATGGTGCAAAAATTCATAAATTTCTCCCTCAAATTCAATCACCAGAGCAATACCTTTTGAGCCATTTCTGCTTGAAGCTGATTCTCTATTTCTTTCCTATATTCATGAAGTTTTGCTTCTAAAGATTCATACTTATAATGCTGGGGATAGGAGCCTGCAAACTGCTCATCAATCAGCTGAAGCTTCTCAGCTACAAAAAGAGCAACATATCCATCAAAATTTAAAAATAAATCAGTCATCACAACTATCCTACCAAAGACTGTGTGATTCTGTGTCTGTATATGAAGGACCTCAGTGTACATAAGTACCACCTAAGACCTATGTGGTACAAAAGCTGTGGCAGCACAGAAATGTCATTTAAAAGCTCTGTGCCACACAACATATTTGTAAGAGGAAGCACTTAGCTGTTCAGGCATAATTTGGCATATATAGTCATATATGGCATATATAGCTATTCATCCTCTTTACAGAGGCTCTAGAATTTTCTTTTGCATGCAACTTCTACATTTTTGTATTACTAATAGCGTGCATATTATAATTCAAAACCCAGTCTATGCACAACAAACAGAAACACCATCATACAAAAAAAGCAATGCATGCAGTTATAATTATGCTTTCCAGAACATATTTCAGCACTTAACATTTACAGTACATCTAAGAAGTTTAGCTGTTAGCTAAACACCTAAAAAAACATCTGTGTAATGAAAAAGAAAAATAAATTAGCAGGACTTTTGTCTTATTTTAAGCGACATTAGGAAAAAATGTAGAGTGATATAGGTATAACCTTTATTTATCATTACTTTAGGTTGCATTTGAATAAGCAATGATTTAATACCATTCATACAATTTACTCATCCATATCATTCACCGATATGAAAATATTTGGGGAGACTTCATTGCAAAGACTGTACTTACCAAGAGAGTCTCTGTAAGGAGGTGTTGAGGTTGTCTGAGTTTCTGTGTCATGACTTTCCTTACTTAGATGATGCTCTGTAAGTCCCATCAAAATCTGCATGAGAAAACCTTTCAAGATCCAATAGATTAGTTACTTCTCATGTCATACCAAAATTCAGTTTTCATGCCAGTAACTAATGAAGTAATTTTCACTACACACAGAAAACCTACCCCATTTACTGAAAGAAGCCAGTGAATATTAAATAAAAATCAATGCTAGCAAACTATTGATTTTTGTTATAAGCACTCCATCTTATTCTGCAAAAGCTGTGCTTTTACAACTTTTCCTTTCTTCTGTTTCTTTTTATCTCATTGACTTCATTGGTCATTTTTGAGAGCAGATTATTATTACTGTAATTACAATGACATTAGGGAACAGTGGTTTCTGAAAACCAAGTTACTTCGGGCTATTTAATATAGATAGGCTTCATCATGCAGACACATGAATTATTTCTTACATTAAGAAAATGGAAAGCCTACTAAATCTTCAGCTAGTGTTTGTAATATACAAGTGTATAATCTAATACAGTCAGTTATAAACACAAATCAAAATTTGAGCTTGTCAAAATTAGAGTGAAAAGCTTCCACCAACCATTACCTCTAGTATTTGGTGCACTACAGGTTTCAAAATATTAAATTCATACTATTCCACATCAACACACACTCAAGGAATCTGAATATCTACTTCTCACATCTTAATAAAAATAAAGGTGACATAATTATCAGTGTGCATCATGTATAAATACTGTGTACCTTTATTTTCCTTCTGAGTTCCCAAAGTCTGTAAGAAATAAAAGACAGCCTTTTAGCCAGGCTCTTTCACCACAATTGTAATTTCAGCTTATCTTCAGAATCAAAATAACTCACCAGTGATTTGTAAAAATTGGATTTCGGATTGATTCTCATTAATTGAAGAAGATCTTGCACAGACAACAGCTTTTAGGAAAAATAGATAAATAAATAAATAAATAAAATTGAAAAGGTTAACTACTTAAAAAAAAATACCTCAAATATGTAATAGCCACCATATTACAGTTGTAGAATGTTTTAGATTTGAGAAAGATCAAAATAAATAATCACCTTGCAGAACTGTTTTCAGACACTTATCTGTTCTATAGCTCCATTTGCTTATCTGTTACCTAAAACACATGGCAGTCAATGCATAGTTTCATGACCACCTGAAACCATGAAAAGAGAGGACTTTGTTTCCTCCCAAATCTGGATGCATGCTCTTGCTACGTTCCCTGCCTCTATTTTGTTTTACCATATGAAGCAGATGAGCTTGCTAATCAAAATGACAACTAGCTACTCACCAGCTCAAAAAATTAATTTTTGGTTAGAAAAAATTCATCACATTATCACATACTCATAGAAGATAAACAAATACAGGGCAAGGACTGCCGTTTTCATGCAGAACTTGTATTTAGGAACAGTTTAAACCAACCATGAACCACACTTTCAGAGAACTGAATGGCCAAAAAGAGGCTAGCTTTGATCAGGATCAGTTCCCCAAGTGGCCTGCCACATGGCTCTGCAAATTGTCACACCAAACAGAATCACACAATCACACCACAGCTTTGGGTGAAGCAAGCTGAGGTTAAGAGGCTGGCACTACGTCTTTCCTGTACGTCTTATTGTGAGTCTTCATGCAAATGGACCTGAATATTGATATCTTTTATGGAGACGATTTGAAGCTGTACTTGCATCTGTATTTCACTGTCACTAAAGTGGATTTTTTTCAATTCTGTTGGAATATAACAAGCCCCCAGAACACAAAACTCCTAGAAATCTTAAGAGAGGGATTGCTGAATTTACCTTCTTCTTCTCTAATCCACTTTCTGGAAAGAAAACAGAAAGTGAATACTCATAGCCACATCTCTGCAGATGATCCGCCACCAAACTGTTGGAAGCCGTGATCAAAAGTGAACTGTCATCACTTGGAACAGTCTGTGGCTGAAGTTCTCCACTTAAAATTGGGTGCATCAGTTCGTGGATTAGCTGTTTTCGGAGCTGTGTCTGACACAGAAAAGAAACAACAGAAGAGTTAGTAACAGGCAACCTGGGACTGTACTAAGAGCTTTATTTTTCAAAAACCATGGGGATCTCATTCTACTTTTACATGTTATAATACAACCCACACACCAGAATTGGGCAGCCTAATGTTGGCAGAATTTAGAAGAGTGCTTTTCTTCAGAATATTCTTAATTGCAGTGATCTTTGACTTTCCCTTAAGATGTATTCAGTGTAGGGCTGAGAAGTATTGTTCTCAGTCAAAAATTTCACATAAACTCCACTCCAGTACCCCCAGCTTCAACGTTACATCACTGCTTTCGTTTTCTCGTATCACTCTTAAACAACGCCCATCTGATGTGGCTTCAGCTTCATGTGTATTTGGAAAAGTCACTTGTCCTCTTCTGAGTCCTATATCAAAAAGCTGTCGATTCCATCCCAACAGCAGATGGGAAAATAATGGGAAATTCAATGTCTTTAGAATTAATTATTTTGTAGGGAAGCAAAAGAGTACTACTCAAAAAAGCCTACAGGCACTAACAATAAATTGTACTTATTATAATTTGTTTCAGTTATATTGGTTACAATAGAGAGAGATAAAAAAAAAAAAAAAAAAAAAAAGGCAACCTAAGATCAGAAAGTCTCCCTACTGTAAGAGGAAGAAATAATCATTTTCACTATGTAATTATAGAAGTTGCTTAGGGCATGCTACCAAATCATGAGAGAAATAGCATTTTAAGCTTTCAACAGCACTATGCAACAGTGACAAAGTTTCTAAAGCTAATTAAAAAGATAGTATGTTACCAAATGGGATGAAATACTGCATGCTTACCAAAACTTACTAAAGCTAGATCATATCGGATTACACTGATATTTAAGCATGGCTTTCTAAGGAAACAAAGCTGATAATAGAGAGAAATGAAGAAAACTGACAAAATCATTTCCCTTAATTTCTGAACTAGTCCAGTTTCAACTAACTTTGACAATGATGAAGTCTCAAAAACAACTGAGCCCAGAAACCTCTTGCACATCTTGTGAAAAACCGCAGGGGAAAAACACAGGGCTATATCCCTGTCCCTACTAAGGGAAAGAAAGGCAAAAATCACTTGTTATACTGTCACGATTCTTTTTGACAAAAAACTCTTGGCCATTCGGCATGCCTGCAGCTTCAGATCCGGCCTGCCTCTTACCAGCAGAGGTAGTCAGAAAAGACCACGGGAAAGTTGAGAGCAATCTTGTTGGAAGATACAAGTGTGTTTGCAGGAATCTGTAAGAAACCCAACCATACTAGTTCTTCAGCTCAGAAAAGCTACAAAATCTAAGACAGATAATCTTCTAGACAAGGAAAACTAAAGTGGGTAAATGGACTTAGATAGCATGTCACTATTAGTTAAGTCAAACAAGATGGGAAATGGTCCAATCATTGCAAGCTTACTGTAGAAACTGCTGAGGGAGAAAACAAGTTGTCTTGAACAGGAAATTCTTAGCCTTGAGATTATCAGTTGTATTTTTGAAATATACAACTTGATTATTACTTTTTTAACTGTAATGAATTTGACATAAAAAGTAGGAGCTAAAAAAATCACTGATGACATAAAGCTGGGAATAAAAAGTACACCAAGATTATTATGTCATAAAAAAAATACATTCAGAGATTTAAACACCAGCAAAACTGGAACTGCATGAAATACAAAATTTCAGCATTTAAGACTTGATGCAAATTTCTGCCGTGGGACTGCTTGGAGAAAGCAAGAAGTGGATGTGTCACTCAAACAATGACTAGCAGAAGAGTTGTAACATGCCTCAAAAAAAAACAAAAACAAAAAAACACACATGCAGCCTTCCACAGAAAGAGAAAAGAAATAACACCACTCTAAGGTTTATCTGGAAAGCTCAAAATAATCATGATCTAATTCCTTCAAGACACGGGGGACACCAATGCAGAGGGCTACGGGGATAACAAGCAACGAGCCTTGTGCACCTTGGCTTGCCCAGCGCTGTAAAACAGAATGCTGAAGGTATGGTTGCTGCCTATAAATTCATGAAGAGCTACTTAAACTGAAGGATACTTTCAGTACAAGAAAAAGAGGCAGAACAACTGCAAATAGGCCACAAATCAGAACTAAGTGTCGCTCTTGAACACAACCATCCTCCGAGACACTCTGCTGAACAAGTCCATACTGGAAGACCTTTTCCTGAAGAAGCAGACAGGAGGAAAATAGCTCGACTAGTTTTAAACAGCTTGGGACTACAGAACTGGAAGAAAATTAAGAGAATAACTCATGCAGCGTGCTTGCTTCCAGGAGTAAACAGGCAGATTCTGGGACCTAAGAGGCCCTTTTTGATCCTCTTTTCTCATTTACTCCTCTCTTCCCTGCCTGACACTCTCCCCAGCACGGTACGTTTAAAGACCTGCTCTGGGCCACCAACTTTCCTGACACAGAGACTACCGAAGGGCACTTGTGCTCATGAAGCACCCGTTTCTGGCAAAAAGAAGAAGAAAAACACACAAACTGTTCGGAATTATGCCATAGCACCAGCACCGTTTGCCCAGCGCGGATTTCGCCGGTGGCGGCGGGACCAGGCGCACCTTGAGCGTGTCCAGCACCCCTCGCTTCTTAAAAGCCTGGTACAGCCTTTTGCGGAGCTCATCCTGCGACAGCGCCTCCCTGCCGGCCGCAGCCATCCCGAAACGAGAAGAAACCACCCCAAAAAAAAAAAAAAAAAGTAAAAGAACTCGTTAACCCCCCCAAAAAGGGCCGTTACTGGCGGCCGGCACCCCGCCTCCCCGGCATGGCGTCACGGCGGCGACGGATGCGAGCCGAGCCCTTCCGGGCGGCCATAGGGAGCTGTTGGGAGCCGGTAGGGCCGGTAAGGAGGTGAGGGGACCCGGGGAGGGTCGGGGTGCGGTGGGGATGGTTTTGGGGTCGGTTTTGGGGTCGTCTTCGTGAGGTGGCTGCGGCTCCCAGGGGCGTTGGGCGCGGCCCCCGCTGTGGGGCCCGCGTCAGGTCCCTGCCTCCTCCCCCGCCGAGGTGCCCCGCTGTGGAGAATGTCCGGCAGCTTCTACTTCGTGATAGTCGGCCACCACGACAACCCCGTCTTCGAGATGGAGTTCCTGCCTCCCGGCAAAGCTGAGTCCAAGGTGCGTGTTTCCCCCATCGCGTTGTTCTCCCCCCCCCCCCCCCCCCCCCCCCTTTAATAATTTCAGCGACCCGCTGTGGATGGCGTCCGGGGCTTGCTTCTGGTCCAGGCACGTCGTGACAGGGAGCTGAACTCTGCAGCACATAAATCTCCTAAAAGATCTTTGCCAGAATGTACTAGTTCTGCATAAAACGCTGTTTCCGTAAATATTTGATGCTGTGTTGTGGGGGGTATATATGCCAGTAATGCTTCAGTCATTGCTCGTAGTGTGTGCTGCTTTTATAGCACCAGGTCATTATACACAGCTCTTTAGTGTCGCTGTTTTAAGGTATCTGTTTATAATAATAAGGTGAAGAAAGGAACTAGTGTGAAAACTCCATCAGTTCTTTATTTTTTTTGTGGAGTAAATCTGTATTTTTAAAACTACTCTCAGTACTCATGCTTGCTTTAGGTGGGGAAGGTTTAAAACTTGTAGTGATAAATATGCTTGAGAATATGAGAAATATAATGAGAAACACCAATATATAATGTTTCCATTGGGGGGGTGGAAACAAACAAATCTATTCTTTTTGATACTATATCAAAAGAAAAAAGCAGACTTCAGAACAAAAGTGCATGCATTTGTGCACGCATACAAAGAAATGGAGGCATACGCTGCCACTGGTGTCATTTGTAATTTGTATTAGCATATCACAAAAGATCATAAATAAGACCATTCAGACTAGATTTAGCAAGTGCGAGGATGTCAGAAAGTGGAAAAAATATTCTTGTCTGGCTAAGGTTATAGTACTAAACTTTCTCTTAAGAGAGAATCTAAACATGATGTGTTTACGCTGAAGAAAAATAAGGCAACATTGATGTGTTTTGGTAACTATTGCTCCCATTTCTGAGACATGCCATTTAAGGGTGAATTAAGGGCATGTACACATAAGTCAGCACAAGCTTTTGCCTCTTAAACTTCACTACTTAGTCTCAGTCGCAGTGTGGAAGTGGTGAAGCTGTTAATGTACTGAGCCAGGCTTGACTTTAGCTGGGGGGAAGCAGCACACTGAGAGGTGTGAGGTTGGTTTTAACAGCATCCCAGTATTATAAGAAACAGTGCAAGGCTACTTATATAGGAGCTTACAGAGTTACCTAGTCCTATGTTTCTTCTTAGCAGATGTCCTTCAGGGTTCTGGGTAGTACACAAAGTAAACGACTCTTTCCCGGCACAGCTCTTGTAGTGTTAGGGTCAAATACTGTGGATACTCTGTGAAGGCCATTCATGTTTATTATACGAAGAGTTGAAATTTATATCTGCAAGCATATATTTAACACTGGTTGCAGGATTTTTTTCCCTAGTAGGCTCCTAGGATAAAGAACCCCCTCAAAACAATAAAGCAAAATCCAATGTTTCTGGGCAAGTGTCCCAGAGGGAAAAAAAAAAAATCTTTAGTGATAACATTAGTATATCTGTCCTCTGTATACCTCTGCTTTCCCTCTCTGTCCACCAGACTCTGTCTTCAGACTATTTCTATGATGACCTCTGTATTGTGCACTTTCTCTCTCTTGAAACCAAGTATCATGACGATATGTGCAGGTTTCATTTAATCACAGGATTAATTAATATGTGACAGAAATAAGGATATACAGAATTTTATGTAACTTGAGCACTAGTTTACAAGCTTGAGCAAATTATTATTTGTATTTAACTCCCTTTATTGAATTACTTACTAATTCTCTGTCTTCTGGAAATGTATTAGGATGATCATCGCCATCTCAACCAGTTCATTGCCCATGCTGCTCTTGACCTAGTAGATGAGAACATGTGGCTTTCTAACAACATGTACCTGAAGACTGTGGACAAATTTAATGAATGGTTTGTTTCTGCTTTTGTCACGGCTGGACATATCCTTTTTTCATCTCTTTCTTTGTATATATTGAGCCTCTTGTCCAAAAAGTGATGAATTAGTTGAAATGACATTGTAGCAGATTTCTCTGACTATTCACCACCATTATTGTTAGGGTTTCCATCTTCAGGATGAAGCAAGTTGGGAAGCACAGCAGTTCTTTAAGATCGGAACTAACTGGAAAGACAGATCTTTTGCTTTTGGAGAACCTGAAATAGCCTAATGAAATGTGGATTTCACAGACAGTAGAGGAGAAAGGCATGAGAGGAATAATTTGATGCGTTCTGAGCAAACATACATGATTCTCTGCTTACATTCCTTAGTGTTAAAGAGGAGAAGCAGGGATAAACATACTTGATGTCAATTGCACACATCTTGAAAATACAGTGTGAAGGCTTGATCGTATGTGTAGATAGTCCTTAAAAGCGTGTATTGTGAAACATTTGTTACACATAGCGAGTAACACTCATTTCAGGGATGTATGGGAAAGGTACTGAGAATAACATTGATATTCACAATTGTCTAGTTTTAAAAAGAATGATCTTAAATAGCAAGGTGATGCTGTTTTCAAATAGGGAAATTTAAAAATATAAATGGAAATGTACTGCTTTCTAAATTTCAGTGCTTCCTTTAGTTCTTTAAATGCTTACTCCTATAGAGTCTCCTCTATTTCGTGGTGGAGTCACCATCCCTGGGGGTGTTTAAGGAAAGGTTGGACCTGGTGCTTAAATACATGGTTTAGTGGATGACTGTGGTAGTAGGGTGATGGTTGGACTAGATGATGTGGGAGGTCTTTTCCAACCTTAATGATTCCATGTACAGCTAAGTATTTCAGGCATATGCAGAATTAGGTGTAAATGCTTATTTCAGAATATGCTGAATGTTGTATCTTATTTTAAAAGTTAACTGTCCTTAATTGTTTTACATATGAGATTTATAATGCTTCATGATGTAAGACAAGAAGATGGAATTAAGAACTTCTTTAATGATGTATATGAGCTGTATATAAAGGTAAGAACCCACTTCTTACAATCTCGTGGCAGTACTTTTAAATATATCCTGCTGTTCATGCTGAGGCATCCCTGTATAATTACATTTTCTTATGGTGGACCTCTGTAAGGGGAGAAGCACCCTTGCAGTCCACATTGGTAACGTGTGACATGAAGGCTGCATTTTCTATTAAACAGAAAAGTCGTTTCCAAATTGTTATAGGTTTTGTGCCTTCCGATTTCTTTTTAATTTTAATGATGTAACAGTGCCCCAAATTGCTGGATTAATGTGATAATGAAAGCAAAGGGCTGTCACGGAAGTCTTGTCAAGGTGCTTCTCTCCTCACAAGTCACCCGTTGCCACAGCCTGGCGCTGTTTCCACTAGATGGGGCAGTTGCGAGCCCTAATGGGCAGCTCGGCCTCCTACAGCTACTCAAACGATGCCAATTTCTGAAACAAATTTCCATCAGCATCATGATGAATTTTTTAGGAGTCCTTACTATGAGATGGCTGTGCACATAGTATGGGGCCTTGAAAACATATGACTACTTAGGAGATCTATGCTTTTAAATGGCACTACTTAAGCTGAAAGCTATTAGTAGTTTTCATTTCAAATAACATTTTCCAGTTCTGGACATTGTGCTTATTTCTTCTTTCCTCAGTTTGCAATGAATCCATTTTATGAACTCAATTCACCAATTCGATCCAGTGCTTTTGAAAGGAAAGTGCAGTTCCTTGGGAAGAAACACCTTCTAAGCTGAAAAAATAGCTTTCCTGAGTGAGTGCTTTTTCGTACTTTCCTGATTTGAGCTGTAGTTCTGGTTAGTTCCCAGCATGTTTGATACTCACCTTTCTGAAGACTGACAAATTGGATGCTGAAGAAGCTTTTTTTTTTTTTTTTTGCTGATACAGATAAAATAGCCAGCTGCTCTGGTTAAAAACATATCTTCAGGAGTTTTTGTTCTGTCTTAGGAAAACTAAGTTTTAAAATGTCTGGGCTGAATAGGTACGAAGAGAGACACAGATGTCAATGCACGTGCAAAAGATAAGCCTCTTACACAGGGTGGGAGAAAATCAGATCTAAACACTAGATATCTCTAGTCATTTATTTAATATGAGCAAAAAGGAATTTTTGATTGTTTGGCTGAAGTGGTTGATTTTTGCTATAAACCTTTCTACTTAGAGTTCTTTGCTAGAGAACTCACTCTGCAGACTAACCAGACTAACCTTACTGTTCAGGATATTAAATAAGGTCTATATAAAGATTGCAATGTATAATATATTTATTATGAAGTGCTAAATAAAAAGGATCCATCAGCAAAGATTTGTGTTTGGTATTTCAGCAACTTTAAAGTAAAAACCTGCAAGTTTTAAAGCTTAAAATTGCAAACTTATCAGGTGTTTCATGCAATACGTGTTTAGCTGCAGTGTTGCATCAATGAAGTTAATAAAGTAGATCAAAACACCTCTCTCTGCCCTGACTTTAAATCTAATTCATACGTGGGGGGGAACAACACAACTAAATTTACACATTCAAACCCACATTATTTCCATTAGTTTTGCAAGTGCTGAAATATTCTTTTTGAAAATACATTTAGACTAGGATCTTTGAACCATGAAAGTCTAAAGTCTATTTGATGAGGTTTCAGAAAGGCATTGCTTGGCCTGTCAGGCTACCATCTCACTCTAAAATGTGGTTAGGTGGTCATCTGCAAAACTTGCCACCATTACAAAATAGTAATTTTTAAATGGGTTGTTTAGCATATATGTACCTAGTATCTTGGTTGATTTCATCATCTTTTACATAGTTTCTTTATGCAGCAAATCTATATAAACTATATTGGATTTTTTTTTTTGGTTTAAAATGGGATTTCCAAAGGAAGTGGCATGCTATTCTAAAAAGTACATTTTATATAGCTTGTATAATTAAGGGGACCACATGTATAGGCGCTTTAAATGTATACTCAGTCATTATTTCTTTGTAATCTACATTTACTGCTAAAGCCTCATTGTAAAATATTCCATGAGAAAAGCAACACTATGCTATATATAATTTCTGATATTTACCTTAAATAAAATGTGGAATAATGCAGCATGGATGCCTGTTGACTGTACTTTAATTGATTTAAGAGAAATGTAGATGATCATGATAAGGCTTACCTTTACTGGTAGGTTGGTCAGTGAAGATGGGAATACTTGTAGTGCTTTCTAAAAACTGCATCATACAGCATTTTGAGAATCAAACTGATTATTTTTAGGTACGCATATGAAATAAATAGAAATACATTTACAATAAAGCATTTTTATCTGTATAGCAGGTTGCTGTTAGGCTGTTTCCTGTCTCCTCCACAGTAGCATAATGGTTGGGGAAAATACAAGCAGTTCAGGTCCACTGAGGAAATACATGCATTAAATAATCACGCACGTGACAAAGAAGAAAACTTAGGGCAAAGGATTAGTACTAAAAGTTTCCACTCCTTTTAAAAAGGGTGGGTTTTCATCATTGCACTGTCTCATGCCAGCACACAGTAAAAAAAGGAATCCAGGAACTATAAATGGGAAAGGCAGCCTCATCAGTCCATTTGGACTTCATGAAAACAACTGATATTGGCCATGGAAAAGGGAACTAATTCTTCTCATTAATCATTTTAGGGTTTGTGGGGAAGAATGTTGTCTCTAGACAGAATTTCAAAGAACCTTTGTTAGGTAGCTGCAATTTCCTGTGCACTGAGTACCCCTGAGTTGCAACTTTTGCAATAAGCTGAGAGATTTCTACCTGCCACTTGCAGATAGCAGTTATCTTGCGTTCAAGTATGGTCACAAATCTGCTCTACGTCTGAAAGATGCAGTTTTAGCATGGATGAGGCAATGATTATATCCAACACTATGAAGATCAGTGGATAGGGCAGGAGAGATCACCTTTGTGTTAGGTTTGAACCCAGTCTCAGAGGCTTGGGAATACAACTTCACATGAAGTCAGTTGCAGCATGAGAAAGAAGCAAATAACCTGTATTATGCAACAAAGGAATCAAAAACATTCTGCAAGTGAAAGGGACCATCACTAACCTACCTGGTCCAAAAATCAAGCACAAGGAAATAAGAACATTAGCACAGGCTAAGAACATCAACCACCCTCCATAAAACTAGGCAGGAAATAGAGCTCCTAGACTTAGCTTTCTGCAGTTTTCTGTTACTGTTTATGGAACTTGTCTTCGTTATCAGATTCACTGTAAAGCTAAATCAGTTTAAGGAACAGAAAATCTAACACAAGCAGCCTGGTCCTGGCAGCAGTCTTGCACTAAGCATCTATGTACTCTGCTGGAACATGAGCTCTGTGTCCTTGCTATTGCACAATGCTCAATTTAAGCAGAGAAGCAGTCCCTTGTGCCCATCCTCTTCCTAGTTTGTTGTCTGTTCCCTTATACATAGCCTACATCAATCCCACCCATTTGCCATAACAGCGTTCTCACTCTGCCTCCCCCCCCCCCTTTTTTTTTTTAGACCATATCCTACCAAGGCTGGTGGTTGAACTTTTTTCTTCCTCCTTTGAAGTGAGGCCTGGATTTTTTGTATATCTATTTTTATTTTTGCAGAACTTGAAATACTGCTAACAGGACCCCCCCCTAATACTTAAGGTACCTGAAATGAATCAGTGAATTCTAACATAAACCACAAGTGCCTACCTTACCTTCATATTGAATAATAAACATTAAGCCTTCACAAAGTACAGAAATGCATTTGTTACAAAGTATTACGAATGTATTATTTTGGCACCTTATCTACTGCTTGTCACAGGACTTATTTCTTTCAACTGTGTGTCCATCTCCCTCTCACACCAAAGCCTGACCTCAACATAGGTTGCACTGCATTACTTACTATAGCACATAAACCTCCTTTACTACTGTGGTGAGTGTACAGTTGTGGGACAGCATATCAGATGGCACAAGCACTTTTATTGAATTAAGTTATATTTAACTTTATTAAACCTGCTTCTTGGACAGAGGCTGGGTAACCATGATGTCACGTGGAAAGAGTACAGAGGAGAAAACACAGGTGGGCTATGAGGCACCAGAAAGACTACTACAATGGTTCTCATCCTTTGTTTCCTTTTAGGGATCTTATGTAAGTATCTGTAGTACTCACATGGTAACAACCTACTATTTCGTTTCGACCTCACCTCCACTAAAAGGAAGGTTCAAGGAAGCTTTAAGTACATAACAAATTTCCTGTCACCAATGGCCCCTAATCCATGCAATCTTAGTTTTTAAAGCTTTTTGCTCTCTCCACTTAAGGTTAGGAAGAATCTAGCTAAGATTCTTTCTTCACAGATCTTTCATTCGCTGACTTGAAATCTAAACACTACAGAAGTAGCAGCTCAACCTACATTAAGCAGTTCAGTGACTGAAGCTTAACCAAATTCTGTTGCTGTATATACAGGACTGTAAGAATGAAGTAGATGTTAAACGTACAATTAGCAAAAAAATGTCACTTTTAAGCAGGAGCAGTACATCCATGGAGCAAAACAGCCCTGTACAGGTTCAAGCAAGAATACAAAATACTCCAAATTCTAAGTGTGTAAGAGCAGCGTGAAGTTAATTCTGCAAGCTTTACCTCCAAGTAACATCTGGTACAGAGTGAACAGATAGGTTAAGAGAAGACTCCTGCCATTACTGTACTATCCAGAAAAGCTTTTCCATTACAACAAAAGAGTTGCAGTACAGAAAGCAGAGTCTGTGTTGTTTAATGAATAACATGGCCTGTCCCGTAGGCATTTGAATTCCTTTTGAGGTCTACAGTGTGTTAACAAGCATGCCTGTTAGCAGTCAGACTACACATTGAAGCAATAGTGCACTATCCAGTTTGCTGTTAGAAGGATATTGAGTATTCTGAGAGCCAGCTTTCAACAACTTCTCATACAAGTATTTTACCATTTAACAATAAAGAGCCTCAAACACCTGAATTACTGCAGAAAAACTAACCATTAAATATGAACCTGGCTTCTATTCATTGTCTGTTAATGAGTACAGTAATATTAAAAACTGTTAAATGTTTAAATATATACCCTACAATGGCAAATTAAATACAGATTGAATTCAGCTCAAATACTAGCTGCAGGTATCTACTTGTACTAGAGCTGAAAGCTGTCACTATCTGCTGTGAGTTAAGAGCTTCCTGAGTTCTCTATGTATTGCCAATCCATAGTTTCACAGTACAGAGATCACAAATAAACACATTCATAGCTCAGGTCAACAGAACAAGGAGTTCGGAACTTTAAGGCTGCATTCAAAAAGTCTTCTTGGAAGTCTGCCTTAACATGGATCCCTTCAAGTGCTATTAAAGCTGACTGAATAACATTTTATTTTCCATAACTAAAAATGGTTATACTTCAGTTATCCAGATTTTTTTTTTCCACCTGACTGATCAAAACATGCCAGAATGGGACTTAAGGCAAAGACATATTAACTTAAAAAAAAAATCAGTATTTTGCATTAAAACAGCTGGAAAAATTAGTATGGCTTTAGAATTGTAAGTGAAAGGAAAATGAACATGAAATAAGTAAGAAAATTATCTTCTACTTAGGGACCTATAGTGACACATTAGGCAATTACAGAAGACCTGAAGGTAATTTATGTTAACTTACAGTAAACACATTAGAGATGAAGTACCACTGACATCAAAAGGAATGTAGTGAGACTAATGTTTAATATCTAGCATTGTTAAGAAACTGACTTCTAGTGAAACAAAAATGGAATGCTGATTTCATAAAAATATATATACACATATAAAAGTTTCTTTGTGTCAATTCCAGAACAGTTTCTCTAAAGTAGTGCTTCTAGAACTTCAAGTTTTAATTATAATCAAAGTATTTATCATTTGATTAAAGTTGGCAAATTACATTCTTATATTAACATTTGTACTTGACACCTTCCTAAATAGAAAGTATCACTATCTCAATAACGGGTCACTCATGAATGGGGATTTCTTTTGCTCCCTCAAGAAAGCAGCAGAATATTACAACTTCAGTATTAGAGTGGAACCCATGTGTTACTTTATCTACTACACCTTTCCCACCCTCTTACAGAGCCAGCTAGTCAAAAGTAACTTGGCCAAAACAAAAAGTCAACAACAAGATGAACTGGGTTTCGGTTTCCGATGAAGGTTTACGGTATCTGTTTGAATAAATTGTTCTGATCTGTCTTCAGAGGCTAGGACTCGTCTAACTGCTTCTTCAAAGGCTGCTGCAACATTAGTGGCATCTTTTGCACTGGTTTCAAAATAGGGATGATTACCATTATTCCGGCACCAGTCTTGGGCTTCTTCGGTAGAGACTTGCCTTTCATTGATATCAACTTTGTTACCCAGTATCACAAATGGAAAACTTTCAGGCTCCTTGACATCTGCATAATAAATGAATTCTTTCTTCCAGTTGCTTAGGTTTTGGAAGCTTTGAGAGTCATCCACACTGAAGGTAAGCAGGCAACAGTCAGAACCTCTATAGAAAGGAGTCCGCAAGCTCCTAAAACGTTCCTGCCCTGCCGTGTCCCATATCTGCATTGTAACAAAGTGTCCATCCACTTCCAAATCCTTATTTAAGAACTCCACGCCTATTGTATGAAACAGCTGTGCATCAAACTTGTTGGTGACGTATCTGTTCATAAGGGAACTCTTCCCAACTCCGCCATCTCCTAGCAGTATTACTTTAAGGAGCGATGATTTTGTTGCCATTGTTACAGGAAGAGATCCTCCTAGTTTCCTAGACCTGTAAAGATCAAGAAAATGGTTAAAAAAGGAAAGTTGGGAGCACAAATTTTTATACACAAATATCTAGAAAGTGTTAAAAGTCCTCCAAAATCTGCTTCATGAAAAAAAAACAAACAGGATAACTATGCTAAGCAAAGTGTAGGTACTCATAGAAAGAGCATCCACTTAAGAATGTTTAAGAGTTGTCTCTTGCACAGACCACAGTCTGCACGGCACTTGTAAGCAGTGTACTGCATGATTTACCAGTCTGTCACTTAAAACACTTCTCCCCAGAAAGCCTCCAACATCTGTGCAGAAGGGGTATTACAGCAGATCAGTGCAAGGATTCATTTATGTTCATTGAAAGTGCCATAAAAGAATTGAGGAAGACAAATTTGTAGCACACGTGCCTTTAATACTCACTTCAGTCCCACAGTTCATTAGCAAAGTTACGCTTTATTATGCAGAAGTGAAGAGGAAGCTTTATCCCTAACACAGGACACCAATTTTTATTAGAATTATTGCTTATTTACTGGAATTACTAAAATCAATTTGAAGGGAATACTGTAATCTACAGAACAAATACGAGTGCTGTAATTGGATTTTAAAAGTCACACAACTTGCTTTTGTCACAGCACTGGTACACGAACATTCAATATTTTACAGTTTACTCCGTGCAAGACAGCTATGGTGAAATAAATTCTTATATTACAACTGCTACAAAAGCAAATTCACTGCTACTACTTCAAACAGTACTCAAGATGCCAAATACCTGGGACAAGTCTACAATGCCAGATCACTCGGTATGTGTAGGCTTGCCATAGTAAAACATAAAACCCTAAAGGTGCTAGGAAAGAGTCTGGCTGCCTGCACGGGGATGGTCAAATTTGTGGTACAAATTTTTTTTTAAAATAATAATAAATGAGACTTTAGCATTAAAGGGTTTTATTTATTTATTTGAAGCAGTTTGCTCATCAGTGATTTGGCCCAAGGTTTGCTCTTATTGCACTAGTGTCATCTAATACTATTTAGAAGTACTTTAATCACTAAGGGGTCAAGGTTCATTTTAATGAGCCAAATATAAGTTTCTACACAAGGAGAACCGCTGCTCCTGTAAGCTCTTTTAGTATCTGAGTGGTAAAGTAATTCAGCCAAAACCGGCTTTTGTGAAAAGAGTGTCTATTTAAAATGGAAACAGGTCATAGGCAGCCCGGTCTGTTTCCTCCTCTGAAGGAAGGAATGTGGTCTTGCTAGTTGTAATTACTGTTGCTGGCATATACATCACCCGCAGAGCATGGTTATGGAATTAATACCTGATACAAGCTGGCATAGGAGTCATATGACTGTGTTCTGCCTTAGAATCAAGGCCTACAATAGAAGCTAGAAATTTCAGGAATTTTTTTCATCCCTAATTTTCCATCTTTGAATGTGTACTTGTTGGACACAATCTACAGTAAAACACAAGAAATGCTTTACAGTTTGAGAGTAGCTGAAGCCTCAATGCAAGAAACCTTCAAAATACAAGGAGGAATGTCTGCTCTCATTATAAATCTGTTCAGAGGAAGCGGTTTAATTCATATTGCAAAGTTAAAAAGAATATTTATAAATCCCTATACAGGTTTGTATCACAACAGTTTTAACATTGCTTAATAACCACAAATGGATCATGCAGTTACCTTTCACAGAACTATGGGGTAATCGCTATGGCTCAGGATACGAGCACATCCCATTTAATACACGTGAACAGCCTTCTTGGAGTCACTGGGCTACTAGCATGTGATTTCCAGCTTCATGGTGAAATCTTTTAAAATGGTCCAGGTCTTCATTAGTCTCCCTAATTCCTACCATTAGTTAACCGGTTATTTGAGCTACTCTATTACATAGTAGCAATTTCTTAATAAATAATGCATTCATGAGAGCACAGAGTACTGAATGTTTCCCTGTTTTTCCACTTCACTGAAGGGAACACCTTACAATATTTTTTTTCTGTCCTATGAAATCAAACATACCATAAGAGACAAAACATGAACAACCAACCAACTTACATAGTTCTGACTGGTATCAAGCACTTGTTTCTTTACCTCCTATAGTTTAAAGAACTGTGGTTAGACTGCAGTTACTGTCATGAAATCGTTTAATTTAAACCAAAAATAAAGTAAGGAAACTGTTACGCAGTATCTGCTACTTTTGTGCATCCGTGATCTGTTAAGTTAATTTGCACACCTTGAACTATCTGAACTACTGCAGTGAGGCCTAGGAGACTGCTGACCATAAAAACACTCCAGCCAGGCACACAATTTGGTATCAGCCACAAACCATAAAAGCGTCTCTTCAGCTAGAGCCAAACCCTGGTGCTTCTATACCAAGAGCTACATAAACCAGGACCGATAAGACCAGCAGTTAACATTTTTGTCAAGTTTTTAGTCTGAAAAGTAATATTTAATGGATATTTTTTTCAGTCATTTAAATATGAGCTTACAAGCTGTATTTGAGGCTCCAAAGAAATATATTTAAACGCAGTAAGAAGCATTTTTGTTTGGAAGCAGCAAAACTTTACACATTTACAGGTTTTGTTTACTGTAAGGGACGCGTCTGTGGCTCAACTGATTAAATATGCAGTTCAGAGCATCTGCAGAACCTGGATGGCAGTTTCCAGTACAGTAGGCTGCCGCATTTCTTCCACTTAAACATCTTTCAAAACAATTTAATATTTCTAAAATAACTTCATTTTTGGAATTGTTCAACCCCCCCTTCCCAAGTAACAAAGTCTTAACACTGAAAAAAAAAAAAAAAACCTACAACAGAATCTTTCAAAGGCTGAGAGAATTTAGAGAATTGATGTTATTTCTCCTATTACATATTTTAAACTTATCTGTGTAATACATTTTTGACAATCTTTTCTGGGGAAGAAACAGTCAATATCTGATATAATATTCCTGAGGATTTATTACCTTAATTGTTCAGTTTAAATCATCATTCAGCACCTGAAAGCAAAAGAAAAAACTTAATTTCCAATGTGCATCTGATAGTTTTAACTAACATCAAAAACTGCAAGACACCACAAAATTACAGACAGATTTGTTCCAGTTACTTCTCGCTGTGCTGCACACTTCATCTAATGTAAAAGCAGTCTCAATCTAGTGCACGGAGAAGTCTGCAAAGAGATTTTTCCCTCATTCCAATTTTCAGTCCCAAACTAGAAATCCAAAACAAATAAATAAAAAGCAGCCCCACTGCGGTGCATTTTGGTAACCACTTCTGAATTTCTTCTTCCAGCTTATAAGGTCATAAGCTCTTAGATCACTGACTTCAGTATTCCTGTTAGAAGCAGGGAAGAGTTTCTACTAAATGCCATTTCTAACACGATCATGTACCATAACGCAAAACGTTATTTAATTATTCCCCTCCCAGAATCCTCCTTTTAAACAGTGAACTGAATTACAAGTCTGAAATATTTTCATTAGCAGTCCAAACATTTCCTGGCAAGACTGAAAACATGCAACTTGAAAAAATAAAACCAGTTTGCATTATAAAATCTTTGATTTCCAGCCCTTCAAAGCTTATTGGACAAGGTAATGGTGTTTCTCTATCTTGGTTTTCTTAAATCCATGATGACAGCTTCATAACTGCCTTTTTATTTTGAGTGCAGCTACCTCTTTCAGCAATTGGATGTTGAGGCAACACTAAAAAAAAAAAAAAAAGAAAAGAAAAGAGCAGCAACATGCAACCAGCCTAGGAATTTGCCTTTTAATCTATTAAATTATTTTCATAATAAAGGGGGGTTTGCTTATACCACATACTGCCAAAGGCCAAAAGAAAACAGGTGCTGACATATAGACAGCACAGTAACTGCATAGGATCTGATTCCAGCAGGTTACAACCTCACTTAAAATATTAAATGAACAGCATCAACTGCACTTCTACCACGGTGGGAACATGCACAGCAACACACCGTTAAAAGTGAACAAAACCACTGCAAGTTAAGTTAAAAAATAAAGTGAGGGTGCAGATAAAATAGAAACCAGCACAAACTGGATCCATCACAACTGGCCCACTGACTTCTCTCAGCATTCTTGAAGAACCAGATGCAAGTGACACTTGCATTTTCAGCCTGTTCTTTCTCCTCTTATACCTCCTCTCTGACTTGATTATTTTAATCATGATTTTCAGCCAGCAGTCACTCACGAACCATCCGCTACACACGATCAAAACTGAACCCAGAGGTTTCCTTGAAGATATGCGCTGCACTGTCCTTGAGGTCATTCTTTAAGCAATTTTCTTTAAACTACAAGCCTGCAATTTTCCAATACTTGCTTAAAACTAAAGTTCTTAAGGAGTACCCATTTGACTTGGGGAGAGAAAAAAAAAACACAGCATGAGGCAGACTCAAGTTTGTATTGGGCTGTAAATAAGTGTGATTAGGTAGAACACTTTCAGCCAAGC
This sequence comes from Aythya fuligula, assembly GCF_009819795.1. Classification (NCBI taxonomy): domain Eukaryota; kingdom Metazoa; phylum Chordata; class Aves; order Anseriformes; family Anatidae; genus Aythya; species Aythya fuligula. Next base: position 128,898,930 of record NC_045559.1, read on the forward strand.
CTTCTGAGAGGAAAATGTTAACAAAGTTAACTCTGTTAAAGGTTATCACCTAAAGGAAAAAAAACCAACACCATCTCAAAGGCACTGACAAGCACAGTCAGTACTTCAGCACTTCCGTAACTGACATAACAGAAACACCAACATTTCAAAATCTCCTATCAGTTCTCAAACTTACACATTTACAGCATACCCGTGGCAGCTTTGAAGCCTATTCATAGTTTTCCTTGCTAAGCCATCTTTTACCAAACCACAGATATCAGACATGGCTAGTTTAAAATGGCAAACCAGCATTTCGAGTATCCAGTCAGGCAAAAATACTTGCCTTGTGGTAACGATGTAAATTCACTCCCTTGGTTATTTTTTCTTAAATAGCTAAGTATTTGACAATATTGTTCATATTAACATAGAAAAAACCCTGTCTCCTATGTTTTTTAAGTTGCAGTGGCTCATCAGATAATGACACAAATTACTCCTCTGGAAGATCTCTGGAAAAAAAAAAAAAAATCAAAAGGACTAGCAGAGCTGCAAGGGCATGGGCAAAATCCACAACGAAGTGTTAAAAGCTACCTTATGCTCAGTGTTTGTGGAGTCTTTAAAGCTCTCAGCCCTCAGTTGCTGCAGTGTAGCTACATTTACCACCTACAGTAAGTCTGAAAGTTACCACAAAGCTGAAAATAGAGGAGAGAAGCAAATTTACCTCATATTTTCCCCCAGTTATCTAATCCTCACCCACATATTTAAAAGGTACTGCTTTACATTTTGGCCAGTTAAGCAGCACAAGAACTGCTTTCAGCATGTAAGAGGCCACAAGCCTGCTCAACCTTGAAAGATTCTGCTTTAAAGTTTTGTGCTGTGAATGCATCGCAGGCTCGGCCATGAAGGCTCTAAATCAACCTTCCCCTCCTGGGGAGGGAGCACACAAGAGCCCTGGATCAGGACCAGCCCTTCACGGGTGGGCACTCACCAGCGGCCCCGTTCTCGGGAAGCCTGGCAGCCTTTCAGTCGCGTGGCTTGACCTACTGAGATCCTAATCGCCTTGCAGGTCTTCCTTCCTGCATCTACGATTGCAACACTGCACCATTATTGCAGTTTGTGTTTTGTGCTGGATAGATTAATTTGATGACGAGTTATCTGAATATCATCTCTACTTGTAAGCAGACTGGTTACCGAACAGAAGAATAAAACTCAAGTTCATCCCTGATAATTTGTAGTATGAAAACAATGCAAAATGGATTGACATTAAGCTGCTGCTATTCATTTGTATGACTAAAAAGTTACATTTTAGGGTTTATTTGTAAGGTTACTTCTAACTCCTGTGCAGCACTCTACTTCCAGCAGTTGCCCGGCATGACTCAGGACAATGAAAGCAGCAGCAGCTGCCAAGAGCAGGAATCCTTTAGCCTGCATGACCGTTGGATCATGAAGTCATCCCAGTGTCCACTGCCAGAATCACTTTATTTATTATAACTTAGATCTAACCACAAACTCAGTAAGAATAACTTGCCAGGAGAAATGCCTACGTTTATAACCCTGGGAGTTTCATCTTGTATAGAGCCAGCCTTCGCTTCCCATCTCATTCCCCACTTTCAAGCAGAACGAGCAAGCTTGTTTACTCTGACTTAATCTGAGTTGACATTTCTCAGTAGCTCACAGTAGAGCATCTCCCAGCTTAAATATCCAGTGCCTTCAGCCGACTACAAAACAACCTTGGATGCTACTTGGCCCAACACCTCTGAGAATTCATAGGATCACGTTAATTGACATTCACCTTGCGACCCTGTTCCATTACTGCTTCCATTCTGTCAGTAATTTACCGAGCAACTATTTCTGCTCACCTGTGCTCATCTTTCTTCCCTACATTAGTTTCCCTTTTCCTCCAAGGACTCTTAGCAGTAGCAACCCACACTGGCCAGCCTTACATTGTGAATACGTGCTCTTCCCTATACGAGCCTGTGACCAAAGCCCATAAGTGTCTGAAAAAGGCTCTGGATATGCCTGAGGAGTAACTCTTTCCCCTGGTCTGCTGTTATAGCTTATCACCTTATAAACTGCTAAAAAAATAAAAATAAAAACACACATAAAAGTCCCATCCCATCCACCCCCCCCCCCAAAAAAAAAAAATCATGCACTAAAAAACAACCAAACAAAAAAACCACTAGCAACTTCAGATCTGTACAATACTTTAAAGACAGCGGCACAAATGCCCCTGGAGCAGGTTTCAGCAGCCGGCCGGCTCCCTGCACCCCCCGCACCGGGCCTGCGAGCGCGGAGCCTCCCCCCCCCGACGAGGAGATCCCCTCACCCCGGGGCTCCCACCCCCACACCCGCGGGGCTCCTCCCGGGGAAGGGGAGCCCCCCCAAGGGCAGATCCCTCCGAGGGGAGCCTCCCGGGCCCGTCCCGGCGCTACCTGCCCGCGGCTGGGGGCCGCCGCTCCGAGCCCCGGCTCCGCCGCCGCCGCCGCCCGCCGCCCTGAAGGGAGCAACAACATGGCGGCGCTGGGGGGGCGGGGCGGTCACGTGACGCGGCCGCGGGCCCGCCCCGCCCCGCCGAGCGCCCGCCCCCAGCCCTGGGGTCCCCGTGAGGGGATGGGGAGGGGGGGGGAGGAGGGAAAATGGCCGCCGGGGGGGGGTGCAGGGTGAGGGAAGGGGGTTTGGGAGCGCAGCCCTCGTCCCGCTGCGATTTGTTTTCCTCAGCTGCTCTGAGTTAACCCTTCAAACGCCTTTATCGAGTAGCCGCGGCTCAGTTATTTGTAAATTGCAGCGGCAGCGTCGCTGCTCCATGCTTAAGGGTCCCGTATAAGCAGACCCGCAATGGCAAGGCAGCTTCGCTCTGCAGGTCGAGGTGTTTAAAACCACACAGGTTTCAGCGAGGGAGCTGAACAACGCCCAAAGAGCACTAACTGCAAACAGTAGTCAGACACTTCGCTCTGTACCACCTCAGAATGAAGTCCTCTGGGTGCTAAATCACACTTACAGGAAAGCAATCTAATGAAACTGGAGATAGGATATTTTCTGTGTTCTTACAACGTTTTATGAGGACAGGGCAAACTGTAATTAAAAATGAAAAGAGCAGAAATGCGTTTAAGTGCGTTTGAAGAGGCTCCCACATCATCAAGAGGGATAGGTGATTATAGGCTTGAGGGAAGAGCCTTTGAAATACCAGCTTGCTCAAACAGCCATCACATGCTGTGGGTCACAAGGGAGATGCAATCAGACAGGATTTGCCACTTGCACAGTCATCTGGGTTTGGATCTGATGTACAACACGGCCTAAGGAATGGAAAACAAGATCTCAGTATTATCTAAAGGAAATGTCTCCTACTGACAGCAGCAGGATCTTTACAAGGCCACCCATGCTAGAGGCAAATCTGATGACACTGAGCCCATTCTTAGTTAACAAAGCTGGACTTTGAAAAATTTTCAGTACTTGTTTCCTGGGACCTGCTTTCATCCAACACTGAAGTAGTACAGAAAGCGCTGGGTGGGTAGAAGACAGCATCTTTAAATGGTGATGATCCTATGACACAAGTTCTGATCATAATTTTATGGTTCAAAAAGAAAAAAAAAAAAAAAAAAAGTCAGCTTTTGGACTTTTGGAAGCTGAGGAAATTTTTTTTTTTTTTTTCCTTTTGGGGATGCAGCTACCATTTTTTTTTTAATTTTTTTTTTTTAGACAACACTGATTCTCTGGCATTTAGATACATTTAAGGAAGTTTTAAAATTTGAGTTGGGAACAAAATTCTTAAATTTAGGAGATGAGATGTACCTTTGTTTCTTTTGCATAGGAACATTCAAAAATGTAGAAAAGGAGCACGGTATAATCATGCCTGCATTTTTGCAATGTTGTAAATGGAGCTACTGTTATGATTAAGCTTAAAACATACACACAGGTGCTTGAGGGTCAGGAATGGATGCCCCTTTTCCCTCAGTTCCCCCCGTTACTCTTATTTGTGTATATTACCAGAAGTACTTGCTGCAGCACGGCCAGGAAGCCCAGATGAGCACTGCTGCTGGCGGGGCTGTGTGTGCAAAGCCAGCCTCAGCAGCAGGCCAAAGGAAATGCCTGGCTGAGACATGGTTTGGCCCATGCACACGAAAACCGCTCAGCTTTCAGCCTTGGGGCTACAGTGGTGCCTCAGACCTTGCCCTAGCCCCAGGCCAGCAGTGGCCGTGTTGCCACCTGGGCACGGCCTCCTTGCTGGAGGCTTTGTGTCACCACCGGCCCCTGGCCCTGCTGCCTTGGCCGGGTGCTGCAGGAGGGGCACCCGCTTCCTGGGGTCTCCATCCCAGTTGTGTCACCCCTCCTGCACTGGCAGTACTGGGAGCGGATGGATGGGTGTTCCTGTGCCGAGTACCATTGACGTGCAGCAGACCAGTGTCATGGCTAGTGGAGGACAGTGGGGTTTTTCATGCGAGAGAAAGTTCTGTGTCAGCAAAGCTCTCGTGTAACACAGCTCATGAATAATGCTTTTTACCATCCGTAGCTGGCAAGGAGACTTTGTCCCATCCTGGGAAGTGATGGCAGGGCCTCAATAAAACATGACTTTGTCATCTCCTGGCTGAATCACAACAGTACAAAATAAGGGGATGTGAAGTCATCTGCCTTTATTGCTCTGCTCATATCCAAGAAATTATCAAAGCGCTCTTGTTTCATTCCTTATCTTCCAGGCACTCAATGACCTGGGCCATTACACCCTGAAGACACCCTGAAGGAGTGTAATTCAACATATTTGCTCTTTAGCCATAGCCTGTGACCAGGTAACTTCTCATTTTGCCAAGGGGATAGGAAAAAAAAAAAAAAAAAAGCTGTTCTATTGTAAATACCATGGGGCAGACTGAAATGAATACGTTTTAAATAAACAATAAACATCACCATTTCCTTTTTTCCTTGGAAAGGAAGAAAGAGTTATAAACTATAAATGGCTGCAGAGCAAGGTGCTACAGGAAAATGGTCATGAGGGAAAAACAAAAGGCCCTCAGCAGGACTGAGTTAAGTGGATCCTGACAGTATTATCTCCAGGAACCAGGAGAAGTGTTGTCATTAATATTCACTCCCATTCATCAACTCCTATTTGCAGAAAACTTCTCACGGTAATATCTTTGCTTCTATATCAAAATTTGTTTGAATTTCAGTGTTAATTTTGCTCTCACCTTCTGAAGAGACAAGTCTTACAGCTACAGGTTGCTTAAACTTTGAGTGCAATCTACATTTTAACACTAACTTATTGCTACTATTAATTCATAGGATAAAGGGAGTAGCTAAATTTACAGTTTTTCTGGGGGGAAAAAAAAAAAAAAAAAAAAGAAAAGAAATACAGACCTTATTCAGCATACATTTGCCTGTTTGAATTCCTTCTGATGTCATGCCTGTTTGTAGAGGAGCATCATGGATATGCCAAACATCATACCAAAAACCCAAAAATAATAGTCTCTGCTTTAAGAAATTGAAAGCTTTTTTTTTTCTTCCCCTATCAGGAACAAACTTAAAAGAGAAGACTTCGACAACATAAAATAATCTCACTTTTCAAAGCTGTCTTCTTAGTCTTGTTTTGGGACTCTTGACACTCCTTGTACTCAGTAACCCAGACCCTCATGCTGTGTGATTGCAAGTTGACTTTTTAGAGCCATTTTGAGCCAAAGCATATAATCTTATCCAGTCAAACATTTTAAGCCTGTGCAGTTACACAATCTAGGAAGGGACAACATAACCTATTGACAAACTGCAGCCTGGAGCAGTACTTTGCATAGTGAAACTGAGACTGCACCTTTTTTAAATAAGAACAAAGTCTGCATCACTTACCTGAACAATTCTCTCACATTTGACACTGCACGTCTGCACAGTATGCTGATATATAGCAGCACATGACACCACATGACACTTGCTTTCTACGAAACCTTTCCAGTCATGAGGGTAGGATACAATCGCAGATGGAAAAAATGGCTAAGTAGTAATGAACTCTGTTAGGTGAAAATAAGATGTGTAAGATGATCAAGAACATAATAAAATAATTCATGAGTTTATATTGTTTCATCGACTGTTAAATGCTGATTTGCCACACACTTATCAACGTGAACTAGGCATGAAGTGAAACTGAACCTGGACAAGTTTTTTTCAGCAGCACTGGAACAAGCAAGGCCTCATTTCCTATGCGTGTCCTAAGCATACTTAACAACGGACCCCATTCACTCTCCCTGCCTCCCAATACTTCCTTTTCCTTTCCACCAGGACTACCAGATCTCTTCCTTGTCCCTGGCTTATTTTGTGCCTGGCTTTAAGGTGTGTTGACTGGGTGCTAGCAGCTTAAACAGACTAGGTAACTCCTGAATAAAGAGAAGGCCTCCAGCTCTTCCAATAGGAACAGAAACTCTCATAACAATTACTGACATTTACAAAATTTACAAATATACTCTTCATACTTGAATGTCTAGGTTTTTACGAAGTCCCGTTAAAAACAGCTATCAGGTTCAATTGTTACTGAGAAGGAAGGCCCCTTCTCAGTTGTGTTGGGGTGTACAGCTTAGCACTGTACACTTAGTGACGGGCAGATCAAAAGAAAATGTTACACATTATGCCACAAATGTAGTCAGTAGGACAGCTACACTGTCTTACTGCTGAAATTTATTCTGACAAAAAGACTCGCCAGGCCTTGCAACATTTTCCCTTCCCTAGGGCAAGCCTTGGATGAGCTGTACATTACTGGAATGGCTTCAAAACCACCTGCAGGCAGAAATTATTTACACATGTTCGTTGCTCATGGCTAAAGTCAAGTCCCTTGCTGGAGGAGGTTCTGGGACAGCACCGCGTGGGTGCCCAGCTCTGCTCAGCAGCACCGTGACCTGCAGGGTGGCTGCAGAGAGCTCTGCACTTACTGAGAACTATGGGAGTATTTCTGTGCCTATGGCTTTACTGAAACCAAAAAATAGTACTTATAATCATCAATTCCAGCTCGTGTAAGTGCTGACAAAGTCAGATATAAGATTGGTTACATATATGAATGTTGAGGGCCTGTCCTAATGCTTTAATATTTGTTCAATCCCACCAAAACACATTTTCACATAATAAAATCTAGGTAATGCCACAGTTAATCACACTGCTGAAGGTTAACTATTAACACTTTATTTCACAAAATGGATTTTTTTTTTAATCAATTAATTCTAAGTAGCTCTTTTAACATCAGGTTGCACACCATTTTCGTCATATACAAATAAAAGCCCATTTTCTCTTTTCATTTTTTAATTCACCAACAACGTTTTTCTCACCTCATGCCCCTACCTCCTTTCTCTGACAGGTCACTAGGCTGGAAAGCTCCACCAAAGTGCTGATAAGGCTCAGCCACCTTACGGATAGATGTGCACAGGAACTGCCCCTAGCTCCTCTGGCAAGTCACTCGGTAGGTTTCTCTGCTCAGCTGCTGAGTTTAGCCTTGAACTGCAAAATGCCTGCTGTGCTTTTGTAAAAGATAACTCCCTTACAGCCAACTATGCAGTTTTAATGTGTTTATACAACAGGGTGAACTGAAACAATTTCCTTTGTGCCTCAACCATGACATTGGCAATTTATCGACCCATTTCACCTCCTAGACCATACCCCAACAAGGAAACTCATTATGAAGTTTCCTACCAGTTATACTGCTCTGCTGCAAGACCCTCATTTCTCAGACAGTGCAGACATTCTTCACTGTGTTTTCTTAGCCCACATCTTGACACATTCATGTGCTCAGAAAATTAGGATTCACTGCAAGACCCATTTCCTCTAACGTGTAAACATTTAAGTCAAAAATAATGAAATACATGAAGTTGGGACACACGGTATAAACAGTCTTCCACAGATCCATACACAGCTGTGAAATATACCTGGACTTGGGTGGTTCTCTTAAGTTCAGAAAATAAGCTTTCTTATTAAACTTTTTATCTCAACCCACGAATTTTCTAACTTTTGCTCTTCTGATTTTCTTCCCCCATCCCACTGGTGGAAGGTGAGTGAGTGGCTATGTAGTACTTAGCTGCCTGCCAGGGTTAAACCACAACCCGTGTGCAGTCTTACATTGAAAATCTGAGCTTCAAATGGATAGACTGGCAATTTTTTTTTTTATTTATTTTTAATTTTTCTCCCAGTAGATATAGAAAGATAAGGGGGAAGTTCGTTTTTGCTTCCATTTGCTAACTGCCTTCTTTTACACTCCATTTTTCATTACTTTTTTTCCTTTTGGACATTACTCCTCAAAACAACTTAATAAGCTCACACTCACTTGCAAAAAGTGACTTAATTAAGGAGCTGAATCCATGCTGAACTTTTTGCATTGCATACAAGTATGCGAAATGCAGCTTTGGAAACAGTCTGTTTACTGTAAACTAAATTTACGTTCTGCAAAAGAATTCCAGCTAAAGATAATGAAAACTCCAAGTACACAGTACCCTGGGGAAAGAACAACTGCAGTACTTGGAATATTTTTAATGGGCTTACCAATGAACAGTCCAGTCTTAGCTGCAGAGTTACCATTTGTAATAGATTTTTTAAACACACCAAAATACATACTTAAAAAAAAAAAAACAAGAACAAAACCAAAAAAAAAACACATTTGTTCAGAGCATCTTCAAAAATAACTTAGCAATTTTTTAAAAACATTTTTTGCAATTTGTAATTGCAACTACAAAGTGTCAACATGAAATCTTAAATTACGCGGTTTCAAGAGACACCTTCTCTTATAAACATCTCTCAAGTACTTCTTGAAGAGGGACATGTGGAGGTTTTACTCGGGTGGGCAGCCGAGTTCCACCACGGAAGCTCTTTCACTCTCCCTCCTCAAAGAGGAAGAGGGAGAAAATATGACGCAAGGAGCTCAAGGTTTGAGATAAGGACAGGGATCAACAATTATTGTAACAGGCAAAACAGACTCAGAGTAGGGAGATAGTAGTAAGATTTATTGCCAATTAGTAACAATCCAGAGAAGTGAGAAACAAAGGAAAGAAACCAAAAACAGCTTCCCCCTATTCGCCCTCTCCCACCTCCTTTCCCCAAGCAGTGCAGGGGAACAGAGGAATGGGGGTTATGGAGCCCACTTCTTATCCGCTGCTCCTTCTCGGTCACTCCTGTCCCCTGTGCTGTGGGGTCCCTCCCATGGGATGCAGTCCTTGGTGAACTGATCCTGCGGGGACTGCCCACAGGCAGCAGCTCTCCAAGCACTGCTCCCACACGGCTCCGTCCCACGGGGTCCATCCATCCCCCAGGAGCAAACTGCTCCAGCACGGGTCCCCCACGGGTGGGCGGCACCTCCCCACAGACCCCCTGCTCCTGCGTGGGCTCCTCTCCGCGGGCTGCAGCTCCAGCCCGGGGCCTGCTCCACAAACTCGGCTGCCCACCTGAGTAAAACCACCACAGGACAGGACAGCCTTACAAACAAACCCATCTGCTGTGATACCATTGTTCTCCACATTCGTTACAAATAACGTAAGTCAACATTTGTTCATCTGGATTTGTGTTTCGCACCCAACCTGGAAGAAACAGAGTTCCTCTGGCAATCATAGTGACAGTACAGTCAAATTTCTCACAGCGCCTACACTTTATTTTGTTTGTCTGAGTGCCATTAATAACTTGTGGAAGCTGATGTTCCTGCACAGATGACTCTGTGTACAGGGCCCTGAGCTGTTTCAGTTCATCACTGGCCATTTCCATCACTGTCATCTCAGCAAAAGCCTTTGGACTCAAAGTCCCTGAAAAAAGGTTACATTTTAAGTGGCTATTTTTAGGGTTCTTCAGGTTAGAGACTTTACTTCTGATGCAATTTTTATACTTCTTGTCATTCTTAGAATGAAGAGCAAAAACATGTTCTTCGATTTCTTTAGATAGCTCTAGCCATTTATCAGTTTCTTCTTTGTCTTTGGCAGAATCACTCATAGCTTTGTAAAGAAGATCTGCACATTTACACCTCAGAGCTCTCATTTGATCCTGCTGCAAGCTTGCTTCATTAACAGGAGGTTTAGAATCTTTGCTATCAATACATTGTTCCTCAAAAGGGGGGAGCTGTTCCAAGCTGCCTTCTGAGTCATTGCATACCACATTTTTAACAGTTTGTGACGGGACCAAAACTTGAGAAGGGGCAGCACCTAATACTTCCTGCTGACTTGGCCCTTCAGACAGCAACTGTTCTCTGGGAGTCACACCGAGATGTTCAGTTTCCTCTTTTACATTCCCAGAAACTGGCTTCTTAACTTGCACTGACTGAACACAGTTATTCTTGTAAAGTGCTTTCCACTTTGACAATAGCTGCTTTGCTTTCTTCTTCAACTCTACTGAAGGGCAGCTCTTGAGTACTCTGTATACAGCCTTGGTAACTTCTGTCCCCTGAAGATATTCAATAGTCATATCAACATCTCCAAGCTCTTTAAGATGATCCTCAATATCTTGGAAATTGTTCCCAGAGAGTAGCTTCTCGATACAATGGGCTCTGTGTACAATAATTCTCTGGTCAGACATTTTTAAATCTGAAAGCCAAAAAAAATATATATTTAATCACATTTACTACAGTTATGACATTTATTAAATCATTTTCTCTATATTCTCACAAGTGCGTTTTTTTTTTCCTGTATGTTATTTGACACTATTTTATCTGCATAATATCACTGTTTGCCAACTTTCCCTTGAAATGGTGTACAGTGGAGTTTGCAGAGCAAATGCAGAGCACAGAGGAAGCTGGGTCCTGGGCAAGTGCACGCAGGCATGCAAGTCTAACACATGCAAGGAAAACACTGGCAGAAAGAAGAGACCAGGGACTTCTGATGAGGCAGAGTTAGTAGTTTTAAAAGTAGGGCATGACGATAATTTTTAAGGAATAACCAAAGTGTTTTGCCAAAAATCACACCAAGACACTGACAGAATAATAAGACATTTGTCAAACTACACACACCAGGAGATTGGCAACTGGTGCAAAGAGACAGGTAACTACACGACCACCCTGCCATTTGAGATTACAGGTGGATTTTGCAGCGTTTCATGCATTAGCAGACTCGTACCAGTGGCCTACCAAGGATCAGTGAGTTCTGAAACTTTGTATTTTTCAGTAAAGGCACCAGATGAACACTTGTTGATGTTTAAAATGTTACCAAATATTTCCCCTCCCAAGTCTTTATAGGCAATGTATCTCACCCTCTTTACACACAAAATAATAAAAATAGGACTAGGGTTTTCACAGTATTGGTGTCAACAAATTGTGTTTACTGAAAATGCTGATTTTGGAGAATGTTTGTTTTTCCATCACACAAATTCAAAACCTATGAAAAATTAGGTCTATTAAAAATCACGTCTGAGGCCTTCTGCTGTAGCAGCTATTTGAACAACATCATGTCCTCACACTGCTGAACACATTCTGTACTAGCCTCCTGATAATCTCCAAGGGCAGACTTGTAAGTAAACACTGCACTAATTTAATCTGAAAGTTGCAGTGACCTGAAAGTTTACCCCAAACCAAGGGAGATGATTGCTGCCATCCTTCCAGAATTCATATGCAAAATAATCCTTCGCAGAAAAAACATGATGTATGTCTTAACATTTGGGAACCTGCATATAAACATCTTTTTCTACTTTTCACTGTTTCCAAGCATCCGACTACAAACTCAGCACAAGCTGCAATGGTACAGAGTATCAGGAAAAGGGGAGTCCAGAAAATCCACAGTGTTTTTTGTTCTATTTATTTTAAATCAGTTATCCCTGTGACCATACCTTAATTTGGCAAGATTTTTTCACCAATCATTACACTAAGTACTGAGATGTTTGGCTATCATTTAGTTTTTAATACAACAAACATATTTCCATCTGGTTCCTCATAGTTCTTCTTTAGTTAAAATCAACCAAACAGGTGTTGGCATTAGAAGACTAATTTGGAGTAGGAAGCCACGTGGAGCAAAGCTATGTTACTTCAAAAGAGTAAAATTAACCAGCTAACGCGGGAATGGTATCTGACTAAAAAATACTGAGCTAAGTAACTTGTTCAAGCACCTGCTGAAGATGTCACTTTTCAGGCCTCCTGAGGAACTTCAAAGACCACCATAACTCCGCATGAGGAATTTCTTAACAAACAGTAAGGAGCTGAACACATTATACTGGGAGCTACCAAGCTATGGTTTGTGGCTACTCTGCAGCACGGTTAAGCAAGTGAGACTGACGTAACTCAGTGGATCTTAAGCCCCAAACCACATTCTGTTCCTCCGTGACCCACGAGCCTCAGCAATAACTCAACCTTTCACTTGTTATGCAAGCGATCATGTGTTATCTTTCTTCCAAAAGCTTCTCGTTACAGCTGCTAGCAGAGAGGCAAATCAGCCTAGTAAACTTTTAACAGGTCCTCGTTGTTGCCCTTTCCCTTGCTAGCTCTGTCATCACGTTACAGTTTGACAATCAAGGCCGGGCAGCTCAAAAACAGCGACACCTACAAGCCAGTGGCTGAAGCTGAATACATCCTGATTCTGCTCTACAAAACGCCACTTGCAGTTAGAGACTGACAGGAGGCCAGCTACACACGTGCACATTCAAAGGAGCCCATAAGCAGATGTCTTGCACCATCACTGTTTCCATGATGAAATCTCCTGAGAATGAGGGAAGAGGAGGGAAAAGAGAGACGGGTAGATAATTTGCACGCCCTGCTGCTTTCAATGACTACTGGGCTAGCTGACTTGTTCTGTGTGTGCCAGAAATACGTTCAAGCTTTAGGCAGGGCCTTGGAGCTCCACAAAAAAAATAAAAGGAGAGAGAGACGGAGAGCATAAACCTTCATTGTGTTTCTGTAAGCACAAACTACAGACCAACCTGACCTCCACGGTGAGTGCTCTCTGCTTGTACTTACCCTGTCTTTAAACAGCTCGTTCTTGCCTGACATTTTGAAGTCCCATGAGACCTCAATAACAGCTATAACAGAAACTGATTTGCTAAAGTAGTTTCAGAAACAGGATACATTATTCAAATACACTAGCTGAACTCTATGCATTGCCATACTGAAAAGCACATAGACTTGCATCCTGTCTCATCTGACCAGCCACGTAGAACTTGTGAGAGTGGAAGAGTTGTTTTTTTGCAGGGTGGCCACCATTTCAGCAGGACAGCTCCCTCCTGTCTCCCAAACACTAAGCAGCTGACGTTATTAGTCAATGATCTGCTGGCATATACTGTTTTTCATCCGACCTAGGGCAGAGGCAGGTACACTTGCATACTCAGTCAGTGTGATTGCCCTGTGCCTTAGATTCAGCTCTGCTCCTTCTAACATGCCTTAAATGTAATTTTCTTCACTGTTTGTACCTATTAATATACATAGTGTATTGTGCTACACATAGCATAAAGTACACTTACCCAAATGCAAGATGGCTCATGAAATCTCTACATCTAGTATTTGGTACGCAGGTTAGTAAAAGCCATGCCTTTTATTTTGGTTTATCTTCAGTCTTACTCCACCGGCACGTATTTACAGTGAGGAAGAGCCACATGGATAGGAGCCTGTTATATAAAGCTGTGGTGCTGCAGAGCTCCCCTACCTCCCACTTACTGTATCAACAGCTTCAAACATGCAAAATTACTACACACAAAGTGCTCTGGTGATAATTTGGCCACACATACTCTTTTACCCTGTGACAAAGGTGTGGTATTTTATCTTTCACTGAGAAGTATGCTTCATAAAAGTTCCTTCTCTAATAGTGCAGGGTGAGGATCTGTATATAGCAAATGCCATGTGAGGTCAGTATCAGCTGCTTTTTGGTAGTAGTCCTTGCTCACGTTCATGCACCTGACCCTCAGCAGCCCAGCAGGGTGGCGAGGTGAACACATGCCCACTTCTGTGGCTAATTGCACACAGGTAAACTGTAAGGCTGAAAAAGCTTCCTTCAGCTCTACGGCCACTGGCAGTCACTTTCAGAAGGGGTGACTGCCACAAAGCCTCTGAGGGCAGCTGGAGCCCACACAGTGGCACGTGCAGCAAGAGCTCAGCTTGCTGCCACACATCACACTGAATTACCTGATACTTAGCTATGGACACACACAGCTATTCAGAAGGAGCTGAAGTATGCTAATTCATTACCCCACAGTATGATGTATTTTTTTCTAGTAGGCAGATCTAAGAGAACCAGGTACGTTTGTTTTGTTTTTTAACCCTGTAATAGATATACAAAAGGTTGCTTTGATTTAGATTAAATGTGGTATACACAGTCTATGTTAAAACTTTTTCTGTGCATGCACACTACAGCAGTAATTAAATTCGTAGAAATTTTAAGATCTTTGTAGTCATGTGTGTACTTTTTAAAGTTTATGCGACATTAAATTCAAGTAAGCAGCAGTTAAACAAACTGAAAATATAATATGGGCATGAAAATATGAAAAATGATTAAAAACTAATTTGGGAAATTCAACTACTTAATAGACTACTCACATTTATGTCAAAACAATCAGTTCTGAGGAAATGCTTTCCTCAACACATATGAAAAATAGCAGAGAACTAAATGACTCCCCTATTCAGCAAAGCTACATAAAAGAAAGAATAAGTCATCAAAATATGTGACAAGAAGAGAATTGAAATCTGTAATTAACAACTCCGATGGAGTGGAATATTCATTGGCAACTGACAGAAACCCAAGCAACAGCCAGCAGGGAAATCACTAAGTAAACAATAAATATGTCTTTATTAATGAAAAATGGTAAGGCTTCTAGGGGGTAAGCATTCTTTGAATGTCACTGGCTTTGCTGAGTACAGCTGTTTTGCAAAGGACTTTAAAATACTTTAGGATGAAAAGTGATACATACTTATAAAACACTACCTTATCTACTCAATCATAAATTTTAGTTTTGTTTCCAAATTAAAAGACAGTGTAGTGAGAAAAAAATGTTTATTTGTTGCTCCAAATCAAGCAGCAACTGGATTTTAATCCATTTTAATCACTAAGACTGACAGCGAGCATTATTTTTACACGATCAGAAATTAAACAGATTACTGATCTATGATCTTACAAAGAACATATAAAGGTTGTTTGTTTTACAGCTTCAGGCTGTTGAAGGATGAGGTAGGACTCTTTCTGAACTCCGGGAACCCTGCATAGCATTTCACATTAATACACGATGTCTAGGACCTCTTCCACTTACAGAATCAAAGTACAACAAGATTCCCTCAGACAACTGTAGTAAACTTACTTTTCACGTTCTTACAGGGATAAACAAAGAATTACTGGTGCGGGGGTAATACCAGAGTGAATTTTGTAGCACAAATTCACTGTGAACCAAAGGAGAACAAGCCTGACCTCCTTCTTATCACACTCCTGTTCCTGATGTTGAACACTGATGTTTCTGCTGTGTAACAGGGTTTTGATGCTTTGTAGCAAGACAGCAAACAGATGACAGCAGACAGGCTGCTGCCTGCTGTCAAGGGATTGGTATTTTCAATGTCAGATACACAAAAGCATTGTTTGAAAGAAAAGTTATTTAAAAAAAAAAAAAAAAAAAGGAATTAACGTTTAAAACAACTCTAGTTCATCTACAAATATTCATCATTCTCCCTAGTTCGCAGATGACAAAATTGAAGCTTATACAGTGAAATGTCCTGCCCAAGCTGGTTCAGCAGGTCAGGTGCTGAACAAAGAGCACTGTCATAGCCCTTTCACCCACTGCTCTGCTCCACTGATAACCCCACAGTTCGTAGTTTTCAACATCTGAGGAAAGAAAGGGCAGAATAAAGAGGAAGTTGGAGAAAGCCTCAACACCTTTTGAAAAGAGAGCAAGTGTTTCACAGAAAGTGAGCTGCAGTTTTAAATGGGAAAATATTTTACCACTTGAGGGAGCTGTAGTATAGCAAACCCATGCAGTCTTGTGAAAACGTGCATAATGAGGAAATCCAGACTGTAAGGAAAAAGGGAAAACTATTTCCTTATGACCTTCAGGAAACCTCACATTTTTAGGGTACCTATTTGCCTAAATTTGGAAAACAAAGAGTATGTCCAAAGGTGCCAGGACACGGAAAGGACAGAAAAGGTGCATCCCTCATCTAGTCTGCCCTGCACACTGCTCCTTCATTCAACATTTTTAAAATTTAGAATTAGGCCACTTCCCTACCTGATTTAATGCTATTTGGCAAATGCTGCTCAACAAACATTGGTAAAATTAACTGAATCACATAGTCAGTGTTCTGCTGTCTTCCTAGTACCAAGAGGTAAGAAATCCAAGGAAAAGGTGAGCAGACAGCAATGTTCTTTTCCTGGTGTCACAAAATTCATCATGATTTTTTGGTACTGCAGAGGTGCAAGAACAGAAGTCTGAATGCTAACATTGCAATCTTGTGCTGTACAAAATAAACATCCCCATCTCTCTGACAACTACACAAGGTATTTCCATCCTGCCTAACTTTAGCAAAGCAGGAGAACATCTGTTTGAATTTCAAGTGTCTACTGAACAAGGTAGAGACTGGCTCGTGTTTACAATTAGACTCTGTAATACCGTGCTGATGAGGTACTTGCCAAATCCTTAGGACCTCTCACACTGACTGCATGGCATGAGTCACTTGTGTACATAGGAACAAATGACAGTGATCAATAAAGACCTTTTAAGTCAGTTTGCTTCCAAGGAGGAAAAAAAACCTACAGACTACCTCAGGTTTGAAATGCGTCACCTACTTCACCTTGGTTTACCAGCAGGAGTTGGCTGCACTAAGACAAACCCCAAAGGCATCCACGTAAGTGTAGATGAACACCCTGGAAGGGCAGAGCAGGCTGAGCACCAGTCCTCTTCTCCCTTACCCCAACCCGAAGCGTAGATGATTCTTCGCCGGAGGAATTCTATGCAATTGCAAGAAAATTGGGATCACAGCCAAGACAAAGATCAGAAGCAGCCAAGTACTCCTAACAGTGCAACTAATTTTCTGCAAAATGACACGGTCAATGTTAGAGCAGAGACGGTGCACTGCACCTGGTCCTGGTACCATATTTTTTGCCTTGGGCAACCTAAATTCCCTATAAACAATGACAATGATCAAATGCTATTTTAAACTTGGAGCCTAAGAGGAATCCAGAGAAATCTCAGAGCCAACCCCCAGACCCCAAAACATTCCTTCATCTCATCTACAGCAGGAAAGCAGATATCAAAGATGTCACCAATAAATCATTTTCCGGGGCTTTTATTTCATCTTGGCAAAAATCAGCGCTCTTCCTGCCTCTCAGCAGGACTGCCTCCCACCCCAAAGACTATAAAGAACTATACAGAAATCCATCTCCAATGCAAAGCCACATGAATAAAGCAGACTTAATCCAATAATAATTGAAATAATACAGCAGTGCTATTGCCAGATGTCCATGACAATCCAATAAATGACAGTTCACTGACTAAGACAGCCACCTTTTGGTCACTGGTCTAGTAGAAGTGGAGTACATGAGCTCAGAAACACTGCAAAATCATTCCCCCAAAATCTCTGCTGCACTTGCACATGGAGTAGAACCACAGTGAGGAAAAAAGGGAAGAGAAAATTAACTGAAAATACTATGTAAAACATGTTTTCAATACATTTTCCAGGACAACAGCTAGTATAAGAGCATGTGAATAATAAAAAGTAGTCTGACAGAGCAGTAGTCTTGTTCTGCATCGTCTACACCAGTGACTGAGCAACAGTACTCTTAACTGGTCTGGAGCTATAACCTGTGTCTACCCTCTATTTTGCCCACTGGACCCATTCTCTCAGGCTTTCCTCCAAGAGAGGGAGATTACAGGGAGAAAGGGCAGAGCACACTGCATTCATGTGATGATGCAGCCTCTTAAAAGGTAATTTTTTGATCCCTATCTGGAGTTGTTTCTCCTAGAACCCCTCAATTTTAACTAAAAAATAATTTTATTTCCTTAAAATAATAATAAAAGAAAAATCAATAGACTGCTTAATGAAGTTACCAAGCCTCAGGGACAAGAGACTCATCAGCACATTTTTCTGATATGATCAAACAAACACGCATGGATTTAATGAGAAAAGAAAAGCTGCAGCCCTCAAACTGCTTAGCCACTAGCTTTGATCAACTTCAGTATCTATATATATAAGCTGGAGCTCAGAAAAAGACTTAGAATACTACGGCTACACCGGATGAATAATAACAATTACTCTTCTCACAGGCAAGAACTAGCTGGAATTTAATTCATGAATTTAACAGCTACAGCTCTTTTGTGTTCTGGGAGTTCCAGCTGATGCTGCCACGGAAGCACACACCCTAATCGAGATGCTGCTGTGCTAAATGTTACAGGTAACTAATTATTCCACTGATCCAAAAATCTTAATTTCTGTTAATACAGTTGTTCCTTTTAATAGAATATTCCTAAGGAGTTAAAAAATGACAGAATTCGGTATCAAGTGGAGGTAGCAGCTAATCTTCACAATAGGACAGCTATGCAGGTTCAGAATGTATTCTGAAGCATTATGAGTCACTAGGGCAACAACAGAATGTTTGTATACCTCAGAGAGATTTGTCATTAATTACTTCAATTGAAATTACAAGCAAACAACATGAGCTTCCTTTTGCTTTAAGATTGGCACCACTTCACATAAAGAGACACGTGGTTTCTCTCATCTACAGTCACATGATTTTTCAGACTTAACTAATTTTATTATAAATTACACTCTCCGGTTTGGATACAAGGTCACGCCAATTTTCCAGGGGTTGTCTGTTTTTTCCAAGTCTCTATGATAAAGCTGTACCAAAACTGGCAGAGGAATATCTTTTTCTTGGCCCTTTTCCACCTCTTGCCTGTACGAGGTCCTTGCTGCGTTCACTGGTGCGCTGATTCTCTCCCCTGCTGTCGCTTCCAGCAGCTCAGAAGTCAGTCTGTGGACAAATGGGATATATTTTCAAGACATGACTATTATTTTGGCCACAAGTGACAGGTATATATAGGAAAAGAAAAATGCTGAATGAAATTGAAGCAGACGATTCAAACGTGAATCAATACTACCTAGGGACACAGATTATGACATATGTGTTTTGTGTTAATTAACCTTCAAAAAGTCTAAGCCCTTTGCTTTAAAAGGGTTATACTTTTTTTTTTTTTTTTTTTACAATTCATACAATAATAAATTAACAGGGTCTCTTACAACCTACACAGTATAGTTTATCATCTTTTCATGCAAAAAAAAAAAAAAAAAAAAAAAAAAAAAAGCACAGGATTGTTACAAGTACATTTGGCATCTTCACAACGCAACTCCATTCTAAAGAACAAAGTTTACCATGGGACACGAAGAAAATGCCTATACCTTGCTGATAACATCACCTGCGTTAGTACCCAGCCAAACCTTCACTGTGTGGAAGTATTTACTTGCGCTTCGTGAAATGATTATTTCATTTCCTAACATTGTTTTTTCCAATATTAACAGACTTCAAAATAAAAAGAATTTATCATTACTATAATATTTGTAAGACAATATGAAGAATGATATTTTGCCATTTTTCCACAGCAAGAGGATGCTGTAAGCGTTTTTTCATCACTTAAGAAACGTACCAGAAAATACCAACATAATTGAAGCAGCTTAGTGACATAGTTTATTAACTCTCTAATTTAATTAAACACCGTTAGTCTCCTAAACTATTCATCTGGATGGATGCAAGCAATCACATCCAAATTCTAATCACTTTGGACAGCAAACCAGCAGAACAATTCCAGCAAGGCTGCAACATCTTCCAAAAGTAAGCTGTTTTCTTCAAAACGCATTGACTATATTGGCTGATTGTACATATAGGTAATGCTAACAGTTCCAGTTCATGAAGCTCTCTCCCTCTTGCTATCTTTGGGATTGTATCAGACATCTGGACTACTCCCTCCATTTCATGCCTGTGCAGAAGACACATTCATAATGCTGTCCTCCAAACATTAGGAAATCATAATTCAAAATCTCTAACACACTAAGGTGGGCCTATCCCATATTTATTTATTTGTTCATTTTGAGTCTGTAATCTCTAGTGGTCACATCTTTCCTTCATAGCAAGGATGGCTAGTTTATGTGTTTGTTTTTTACAGAAAGATAACACTGCCACATACAACATGGCTCCACAAATCACTACTTGACAAAATTAAAGTTTTGAGCATTCTGTAGAACTCCTAAAGACTGACCGTGCTTTCCCTGTTCACATCTAATGATGACAGTAACATTAACTCTCATGATCCTGCCCAATAGCAGAGCTTTGCTTCACCATTTTCTAACTTCCTTGTGAATTTCTTGTCCTCTTGCTTTGGTAGAATCAGTTGTGATTTTTTAAAACCTTCCAGTGAAGTGAAGAATTGGTTGTGAGCTGCAGATTTAGAGCTGGCACACCTCATCTGACATTCTTGTTCATCTACTTCTTTTTCAGTCTCCACAAATACTGTTATTATTCTCTTGCAGACCCACAGATTTTAAACCTGCACAGCCTCAGTCTAAGCAAAGCTTCCCCACCTTTTCGTAAGCTTCTGCACTGGCAGAGGTGTCCAACAAGACACACTGGCTTGCAGACAGGAGCCTAAATCAACAAGTAAAAAATATACTTACCACAAAACCTATCTATGCAAAGTACATTTGATTTGTTCATTTAATACTTTAGAAACAAAATATGAATAATGTTTGGAAAGAACAAGCAATTCTTTCTCTAGAATATGCATTTCCTTGCCAAAAAAGCTTTAAGATTATTCTTAATCACAGAGCTAGCAACGACTTCAATTCCAGCACAGTACAAGCAAAAGTAAATGTTCAGTCTGCATTGTCTTTTTATGGCAAAATGTACCGACAAAGTAGTATAAGAACAGGACACGTAAGCAATAAAAATCTGTTTTATGCACTTTTGCGAATGACTGCTTTTTCTGATCATTTATCAGATAAACACAGACTTTGTACTGGCTCTAACATTCAGTTTCTTGTTAAGTCTCAGCTTGATAATATTTCCGTTTCTTATTCAGCTGTTAAGGACACAATTCCATTAGATACCGCTTTATCATTCTTTTACAGGTTTTCCACTCAGAAATGATATAACCTTTTCCCTTTAAAAACAAAACAAAAAAAATTTACTACTTTTCTACATCCAAAGGAACATGTTCCTGATTGATTTAAAGAAAAAAAAATGTTATTAACAAAGAGTATTTGTAAAATATTATTAGCACCCACTAAAATTCCTTCTGCTGAACTATGTGATAAAGCCTAAACATTTGAGAGTCTTGATCTGGACACTTGACATGTACTGACTGAAATAAGATATGAAATACCCTTGAAATGAAATGGATTTTTAGGTATTTTATTATTAAAAACAAGACTACATTGAGAAGGGTGAATTCTCTAATTCCTTTCTCAATTTGTGCTGACATTTGACTCATCTCTAGTCAACCACTGCATGGAGACAAATACCTAAAAAATGGCACCCACAACACTACCATTAGTGATATCCATCCTGCGATTTCTACGTTAAGAATTATAGGTGTGTATGATATAAATCAGTAGGGGGCCTACAACAGCTGAGAGAAGCAGGCCAGCCTTACGCATTTATATGAAACCAGCTGAGACATTCGCCTGTTGCAGAAGGCAGCAGCAGGTGACAGCTTATTCAAGGAGGTTTGGAGTCGCTCTAGGGATGCCAGCAGCCAGCTACCATCACTGTAACCTGGCCACCACACACCAGCATAAGCCACGAGACGGAAATCTGAATGCCAACTTTTCTGCAAGTGCTCCCATAAAACGGGTGGCCCACTTCAACTGTGATCATGCTCCCAAACACCACACAGGGGTACACTAACTACGTTTTTTGGGTTTTATCCCAATTCAAACACCACCCCTCACGCCTGCTCCTCACGCCCACCTCGCTTTAGGCTGCACACGGCTGCGTTGCTCAGTCCCCATCCTTCACCCTCTCCCCTTTGGCCTCTAGAGCCCTTAATACCGCCACCTCACCGAACACAGTGCCCCAAAGGACACCAGCACTAAGGAACAGAGCAGCCCCAGGACGAAGGAGCCGCTTTGTGTCCCCCGGGGGTGGTGGCAGCGGCGAGGTACGCGGCTGCCCCATCCCGCCCGCTCTGCGGCGCCATTTCAGGGCACTGCGGGACCCCCCGCCGCCTGCTCCCACTGGGTCTCACCCCTTCCCCCGACCTCACCCCCAGCCCCAGGAGCCGGGGAAGCATCTCCCCGGTGCTGCCGCGGAAGGCGAAGGCTGCTCCGGTGGAACAAAAAGAGCCCTCGGCCCCTACCCCGGCACCACCGCCGGCGCCATTACCTCCGCGCCGCTCCGCAACATGGCGGAGCCCTCCCGCTTCCTGCGCCGCGCCTCCGCCATCTTAGCGAGCGGGCGGCCGGGGGGTGAGCTCCTGTGCCGGCCCCGGAGAGAAAAGGAGATTAAAAAAAAAAAGGGGTTATAAATCTTACTGCACGCGGTGACGGGTACCTGCGTTGCATATACCAGATTAAGCAGTAAACGTGTTGTAAATAAACACCGCAGCGCTTTCATATGCATTCTACACTGAGCGTTTAAAATGTGTTTGTGAAAGGTTAATATTTCTGGTCGGCTCTGCAGCAAATGTACGGGTGCGTGGTGGGGGTCATTCTCAATTACAGCAGAAAACCTGCGATTTTTAAGTAAATGCTTTTGGTTTTATTCACTGATGTTTATTTACTATGTTGCCCTCTGCTGTCAGTAAAGGTTCCTGCCTCAAATTATCAAATACGATCAGCATAAATGCCCTTGTAGGGCAGGCACACCCCTTTTCCCCATTTTCACATAACGAACATCACCACTACTTATAACAATAAATAAATAAATAAATAAATAATAATAAAAATATATATATATAAAGTCTGTATAGACTGTAAAACAAACAAACAAACAAAAAAAAACAACGTATAAGCAATTTATTATATTATTGGAATGAGACAGGGATCAGTATTCTCATGCTATCAAACTGTTAATCGGTGGTGCTGCAGCAGTTGCATTATACACTGTTAAGTGAAGAATCCTGAATGATTGCTAATTTCCTTTAATACTTAACTCACAATGTATTTGTGTCAAGCTAATGAATTTGGAAGTGATTGATATAGGGTACAATGGCCAGCCCTGTTCCACATCATGTATTATGGACAACTGGTGATTGCAGACGAGGTAGGACTTCCTTTTTGCCACGTCGTTGTGGCTCATACAACAAAGCATGCAACAAAGCCTAACCCAAAGAATCTGTAGTTTTATGGAACAAGAGGAGATGAAGGATTGGCATTCCAGCACTGGTGCTGAGCTCCCTTGGCAGAATAGACACAAGAAGGAGCACAGCTCGCTCCTTGTGATTAGGCCTCCTATGAGCAGGGATCAGAATAGTTGACACCTGTCTTTCGAGGCAGGTTCCTCACTCAGACCTTTAATTAAACCATTTTTGGTCTAATGAATGAGGAATCATTGTTCCAGTTTCCCACATATAAAAGAGACAACAAGGTTTTCTCAATTGCTCCTGAAGTAAAACAAAACTAAAATATGATAATCATTATATATCTGTTATATATATGTGTGTATACATGTAATGGTATATGTGCACATCTTAGTGTTTACATGGTTTTCCAGGATAAAATCAGTGTTACTGTAACAGCTTGTGTTCCTTGAGACTTCAGTGTTCACTGTAGTAAGTATTCACTTGTCTAAAAACACAGGCTTCTATTCAACAGCGTGAGATACTCTGCCAGCTGATAAAGTGTAAAATATGCACGGAAATAGTTGGAAAAATGTTGGTCAAACAATGTTCATTATAAGATTCTTGCACAGAATAGCATATTTAATAGCTTCCCTAAAATAAAAGATTTTTTCTACAACAATGGTTCTGTTTGAAAAAAAATATCAAAACAAACTAGATGGGTGATATTTACTCTATACAATTTATATATATATACACACACACATTTAATTGTATCAGGAGTAACAATACCTGATGTTTTATAATGTAATTTAGCACTTTATCATATAGTCCCATAGTGATATAACACATCATTTTGGACATATAGTAATTTATCATTACTGATTTTAAATGATCTATCATTTTCCATTTTCTGTATGTAATCTACATAAAAGTCATTAGCATAAGAACATGTGAACACTTCGGGCATGCCATCAAGCAGGAAAATGGCAAAATTGCTAGAATAATTATTTTGTTTATTAACCTAGACCCATACCTGTGAAAGAGATTGCCATTGCTGAAATCAGAACAATGATAATAAAGTTTCTTTTCATGAAATAAAAAGCTTTCTTCTACCAGTTTTGAAGATGTGTATTGATAAGGTATTAGCAATGAATTATTGCAGAGTTGTACTCCCGTTCACCAAATATATGTAATGTAATTATTTAAAACAAAATATTTATGAGTTCTCTTAAAGTCTTCATTCTTCCAATTGTTTTTCAAAGGGATAAGCTTTAGTCTGTGCTTTTTATTGTCTGTTCTTGGAACTGTAACAATTACCTCTTCAGAATAGCTCAGAGAAAACATGTTTGGGTGGGAAGGACTGATGGATAGCCATTTCCTGTAAAATCTCTAGACACAAGCACTGGAGCTGTGATTTAAACTTTCTGAAACCTTGTGCACAGGTAATAGCAGCAGCTGTTTCTTATGAAGTGGAATCAGGGAAATTACATCCTTCTTGAAAACCTAAAAGGGAACTGGTAAATGGTCACTTGCTAGAAATTCTTCTAGTGGGGGAGGCACGCTCAATACCAATGTTCCTGGTAAACAGTATAGATCAAAGCATCAGTAGGGAATCAGATGAATAATAGATTTACATAAACATGGCAGAGAACAGAATTTGTCTCCCTGTCTTCAGCAGGAAGCTTAAACACCAAAGCTGTGCTAAATGATAAAAAATACTCTTGCTTCCTGAATGAAAATCAAAGAAAGGCAGAATTACAAATATCACTACTAAAAATACTATCAAGTGTGTAGAGAAATATATATATGTATATATAATTTATGCTTCATACAGCATTTTATAGGTTTTCAAAGCGCTGAATTGGCCACAGGATACTTTTGTATTAAATCTCCATGATAATATGACTGTAAAAAACAAATGTGAGGTGGCAACAGTTCAGAAGATCTTTGTTAGCATGACTGAATAAAACAGATTTGTTCAGAATTATGGCACAGACTCTGAAATATTATTTTTATTTTTCTGTGTCTTGACTAGAAAAAATAGATCAAATTACCCCTGGAAATCTAGAAAGCCAAAGATGATTAGTAAAGGCACTGATCAATTAAGAAGGATCCCTGTTAGTTTAGGGTAAGCCTTCACTGTTCACCAGCAAGTATGACAATCCTGCACACAATATCAGTGGTTGAAAATGGTTTCTAAACACTAATGAGAAAGTTCACCCAATGAGAAGGAGATGTGACTGAAATTTTGCCTGTGATGTTACTTTAGATTTGATAGGGAACATTTTATCATTCTCACTGGGACTGCATGAAGATGAGAGCAAAAAGGTACCTGTGGTGTTGTGGATCCTTGTTCCTATGACATGTTAATTGCACAAAACATCTGGTGATGGCTGAGGAAGGTATGCTTTGTAGTATACCTTACTCCTACTCAGTTTTTTAAGTGCTTAGTGAATATTTTGCCATGCAAGGCTCTCAGTCAAAGTCTTGATTTGTCCTCCAGACTGGTATAAAACATAATGGCTCTGAAGTCTCAGTAGACACATAGGCAACAATTTGCTTGTAAGAGATTCCTTAGCTGTTTAAAGACCGAGGGGAAGGTTGGCCTGATTGTTGTTAACATTTGGTTAACTGTTTCTCCTTTTAAACAGTCATGTGAAGATTATGAATATTATTACAAGCAATACTGCATGGTTTAATGTAATATTTCCTGTATTATTAACATCACATAGGGATTTCATCAAGTCCTAGCAATGTGTTGCTGTATTCATAATCTTTTTGTTCTAGTGAAAGCAATGAAAATAAGAGGAAATCAGTGGAAAAGAGATTCTTTCCTTTATAAAAAGAACCTCAAATATACTCAACCCCCCACCCCTGAACAGTTTCTAAGCAATATTTTAGTTGCGTGCTTTACATCATACCTGGTATAATTTCTAGTGCTTAACATACACAAACAGTATTTTGACTTTGTAATATCACTGAAGTCATAATCCTATTAAAGATTAATTTTGCAAGCTTCCCGAGAAACACAGTTTAGGCTCAGAAGTGGCTAAGCATAGAGCTTCACTGCCTTTTCTCTCCAATGGGGAAGTTGATTTATGAAGCTTCAGTTCCCATGCCTCTGTCCCAGCTCCTATTCTCCAAAATGCAGGAGTTTGCCAACCATTTTAATTTTGTTTTGTTTCTAAATTGGATCATTTCAGTGATGCAGTTTTTCAGTATGGCCTGGAAAACTGTCAAAAAAAAAAGAAAAAGAGGTGAGAAAGAAGACAACTCAGACTCTCCCACTGCCTACGAAAACCATCTGTTTACTTACATCTTAAAAAACAAAACAAAACACTCAATGCTTAAACAGCCTTACTACCATATTTACAAATATTTCATACCTAGCATCATTTATGTCCTACAAAATCAGGTGTGCTTGCTACCCTGTTACTGGAACCATATGCCATTTTTCATGTTACATAAGATGCTTCTTTTACTCTTGCATCCTACAATTTAAAATGATTGTATCCACCTTAGGTCACATCTAAATTAGCAAGCAGCGTGTGGTGCAGCAGGACTGGATCTGCAGCATAAAACAATTGGTTCTGAGGGCACAACTTCCACACTGTATGGTTTTTGTTTGTTTGTTTTTTACTTTGTAATCATTCTAGTTTGGCCTGATGGGCAAATGCTCATCAACTAAATGTAATCCTGGAACACATTTTCCAGTTTAGCTCCGTGAAAGGGATACAATTCTTATGCTCTAAGACATTGTAGGGTTTTGTTTTTAATGATATGATACAAGAATCTTAAGAGAGTTGCTTAGATCTAGCAAATTTTGAAAGAAATAGAAATGGCCCACAGAAAGAGAAGTTCATGTTGTGACATTTGTTTCATGGTCCAGTGCTGTAATTCTTCCCAAAGTACTTTCTTCATTTCAAGGTTTCTTCAGGGAATCCTACATACAGTTCATAGACTGAAGATCCAAGAAATGGGCTATACTTTAGTTCTCCAACAGGTTTCATGTTGTGAGAGTACCTACCCCCATGCAGACAGCATTTGAAACACGTTCACTTACACAAAGAACAAAGTCTTGGCTGTTTATTCCTTTCAAGGATCTCTTTCTATTTTTGGGGGGAGTGGGGTTCGTGGGTGGGAATGGATCAGGTCATGAACTTATTTAGCTTGGCTTTGAATTGCTGCTATTTATGCACAATTAGTTAAACCTTCAGGACTGGGTGGTGAATGAGCTTGACAATAACACAGCTCACCTCTCCCATTCATGGCTGTTTGTGCCATTTATTTCCATGTGCCCCATACACTGTGAAGAGCATATCTTTAGTGTATTGCTACCGGAAAGTTGATCAAGGACCACCAAATAGGACTCAGTGAAAAATATTGTGGGGGCTCTTTTAAACACTTGCTGATCTTATTATTCTTTTAATCCATATGATTTCCAAGTTGAATTGTATCACAAATACTGGGCCTATACAAAAACTGTGAGTCTTGTCAATACATGGTTCTTGAGCTCAATGGAGTGTTACGAAGCCATCTAAGTAACTTGCCCAGATAAGTACAGCTCAGAGGACTTAACCTGAGATAGCTTGAGATAAACAGTTCCCTCTCTCTGCATCTCCTTTTCTGCTATACATCCACAACTAACCATTCTGATGGTTAGTCAAATATGAGTTTGTTGTTTGAGACAAGGGGTTGTTGACCTACCCAGTCAGGTCTTATAGTTTGATTTTAAAATGAGTTAATAAAACACTATATATGTGGGTTTAAGGTTATTTGTTTATTAAATGTGTGTTTAAGTTTTATTCTGAGGACCTGAGCTTTAATCTTGATGACTATTCAAATGATTTCATAGAATCACAGAATCATTAAGGTTGGAAAAGACCTCCAAGATCATCTGGTCCAACCATCCCCCTGTCACCAATGTCACCTGTTAACCAAGTCCCTAAGCACCACATCCAACCTTTCCCTAAGGAACGGTGACTCCCACCACCTCCCTGAGCAACACCTTTCAATGCCTGACTGCTCTTTCTGAGAAGAAATGTCTCCTCATTTCCAACCTGAACCTTCCCTGGCACAACTTGAGGCCTCGATCTAAGGAGCCTATTCTTCTCAGGTGTGCATTTGAAAGAGAAATTGGCATAATACGTTACAGCAATTTTAAGAAATTGAGAGAACAAGGATTTTCAAACAGAGCACTGGGTTATACCCTATTAAAAATATAGGTTAAAAATAATTTTTAATTTTAATTAATAATAATAATAATAGTAATAAAATAAAAAAAAAACTTCTAAAACCTAGTAACTCTTTACTGAATCACTAAAGACTAATATTCCCCAAATAAAAAATTAACAACCTGTTCTTGCGACAGTTTTGTAATATTCACTTGTAGAAGAGTTGGGGCTTGGAAGGGGAGGGTTGGAGAGACAATGTCTAACTTTGTTGAAATCAAACTGTGAAGTCAGATATTTTGAGGTTAATAATTCTTTTCCATCAAAAATCTATTGCCATGATAAGCTTTCATGTAACAGTGCACATATGACCAAATAAATTATCACCAATACTTTCTTGTTATGTATCCTTCCATGAATATATTTCATGAATTCCAGTGCTTGCAGTACATGCAGGTTTATGATTCTATCCTAAAACATCATAGCAGTTATTAAGTGAATATGAGTGACAATCTGAGAGCATCTCTCCATTATCTTCATCTATATGATCCTTAAAAAGTGTAGTGGGGAATCCTTATTTAATGTATAAAAATAACATCTAATAGCTGGAAAATGTTTTAAGTTCTTTTCAGTTGCAGGTTATAAGATAATCATCTTGCAGGAACATGCCTCAGCACTTCCATGTATTCAAGGTTGACAAAATGAAATATCTCCTTTAATTCTTTTGGCAGTTGAAGAAAAGTGAATGAAACCTTTTGTTATACAACCTTTAAATGAACACATCCGTAGGGTAGTTTTTGAGGGATGTACTACAGATTTGCATAATTAGCTAGAAGCTCTTTTTTTTTTTTCTTTTTTTCTCCACCAACTTGAAGGCAGAGTACTGTCTCCAAAGTTTAATATCAGCATTAAGAGCTGCAAATTTCACCATCAAAGTTCAAAACACTTGATCTTAGTATACTTTTAACAGTTTCAAAAGGTCCCAGTGTGGCTTCATTGCTGTCTCGAACAATCGAGCAGATAATGGATTTCACATTTCACAGTAACAGAAAACTGTCAAGAACCTTTTGAGGCATTAATGACTGTGGGCATAATATGCCCTTTAACTGTTCTCAGCTGAAGGAGAAACGTGGAGCTTTTGCCCTGAGTAGTTGGGTCTTTTGAATGATTCAAAGTTAAATTGTTGGTGTGCTAATGCGATTTATATGAACATCTATATGTAATGTGATGTATTTTGTTGCTTCCGTAGAAGCCATCTTCAAATTTATTCACAATAAAAGAGGTTTCAGTTTTGCTCTTTGGATTTTGTGTTAGAATTATTATGATCTGTTGTAACGCAAGCTATTTTGAGTTTGACAAGCCGTTGCAAACAAATGACAAAAAACTTCTCTGTCTACTACAGAAAGCTTTACAGCGGTTATTGCAGTCTTTATGCATCAGTGAAAATCATTTTCTTGCTCATTTCATGAAAAGCAAAATCTTTTTATCTTGTCTTTTGGGTGGAATGCTATTGCTGAGGCGATTGCTGTAGTCATGATTCATGGTGGGCTATGATTTGACCAACAGCAAATAAATATTAGCACATCTGGCTCCATATCACACCA
This sequence comes from Aythya fuligula, assembly GCF_009819795.1. Classification (NCBI taxonomy): domain Eukaryota; kingdom Metazoa; phylum Chordata; class Aves; order Anseriformes; family Anatidae; genus Aythya; species Aythya fuligula. Next base: position 128,928,820 of record NC_045559.1, read on the forward strand.
TGTTCATTGTGTTTGCTCTCTATCCTTTGTGTATTGAGCAAATAGTCTGTAGATATTGTGCCTTACACAGGCAGTATTTAACCCTTGATAATTACAGAGGGTGAAAACATCTTTCCATGGCAAATAACTGCATGTATAAGAAATGCCTAGCTGCATATTTTTATTTTTTTTAGTTAGATTTTGCTCTAAATGCATATTTCAGATATATCACTTGCAAGAACCTTTTGAGGCATTAATGACTGTAGGCATAATATGCCCTTTAACTGTTATCTGAAACAGATCTTTCATTTTCTCAGTGTTCAGTAAGGATAGCGGTATTGAGCTTACATGGCAAGACTCAGAGGTGGGCAGAGGGCTGCAGGGGTGGCCTCTGTGAGCAGAGCCCAGCAGCTGCCCTGTGTCAGACCAAAGCCAGCTCCAGCTGGCTCCAAAAGGGACCTGCTGCTGGCCAGAGTCAGGGAGTGATGCTGGGTGGGCCTCTGGGGGAGCGGATTGAAGGAAGGGGGAAAAAAAAAAAAAAAGAAAAAAAAAAGAGTGAGAAGCAGCCCTGTAGACCCCAAGGTCAGTGCAGAAGAAGGGCAGGAGGTGCTCCAGGTGCCAGAGAAGTTCCCCTGCAGCACATGGTGTACCATGGTGGAGCAGATCTCCATGCTGCAGCCTATGGAGAGGAGCCCACGCAGGAGCCCCCCGTGGGGGACCTGTGCTGGAGCAGTTTGCTCCTGGGGGATGGACCCCATGGTATGCAGCCGTGTTGGAGCAGTTCTTGGAGATCTGCTGCCTGTGGGCAGCCCCTGCAGGCTCAGTTGGGCCTCCCATGGAAGGGACCCCACGGGGAGCAGAGGCAGGGAGTGACCATGAAGGAACGGTGGAGATGAAGCATCAGGGACTGACTGCAGCCCCCATACCCCGTTCCCTTGTGCTGCTTGGGGGAAGGAGGTGGAATAAGGTGGATGGGAGAAGGTGTCTTTGCTTTCAGTTCTCATCGCTCTAGCCTGTTATCAATAGGCGATCAATTATATTAATCTCCTTATGCAGAGTCTGTTTTGCTTGTGACAATAATTGGTGAGGGATCTCCCTGTCCTCGTCTCATCTCTTGAGCCCTTTTAATCTTATTTTCTCTCCCTGCCCCATTGAGGAGGGGGAGTAAGAGAGTGCTTGTGGAGCTCAGCTCCCCAGCAGGGTGAAACCACCACAGTAGTTCAGCTTCAGACAGTCAGACCCCACTCTAGGAAATAAATACTCGTTTCACTCAAGCCTAATTTTGTGCCTCATTCTGACCAGGTTCTCCCAGTATTATGAGATCACGGTGAACATTCAATCCATTATTGAGGGAAGCTTCCCCTTGCTTTGAAAATCCCAGTGTCTTTGCCCTGAGACTGAAGACAGTTTGCTTTTCTCAAATCCTTATTTCATAATTTACTCAGCGCTTCCAAAAACACCAGTGAAGAAATTGATGCATCAAAGCTGACATACACGTTAAGTTCTCAGAGCATCTGTTTCATAAAACAGAACATTTTTTAAAAAGATTAAGCATTTCCAAACTATATAGCTTTTGTAGATTTTCTTGACATTTCCAATCTTGCTTACACTTTTTTCATCCGTGTGCAAAATACAAAAAGATTGTGTTATAACAAGAAACATTTCAAGCATCCCTGACTTGCTTCATAGGTGCCATACAAGGTGTTGGAACTTCTGGATTTACTTGTTTTTTGTTAAAATACATTTATGTAGGCTGAATTCTTTCAGGTTCTCCAGTGTTTCTCTCCCGAAGTCTATTCAATTGTTTTGGATATCCCCTTCTTCATAAAAGAAGTGAAATAAAAAGCATCACTAATAAGAGTCAGCCTAAAGGGAGACATGCAGAGTTAACCAAGAGGAAAATCACACACATTTAGCTGAATGTTGCCTGAACTAGAGCTTCTCCATGGGCATCTCTGTTTGCTTGGGACGTCGACATTTGGGTATTTTCAGAAGTCATCACAAGAGAGAAGATGGTCTTTTGCCCCACAGTCTAGTCATACAGCTTCTTTTCAGACAAGGTGGAACCTGGATTCCAGACCCTCTTAAGCATGTAGGTGCATACCTACGTGTGCATACATGTGTGTGGCAGGGGTGGCAAGATGTCAGCTCCTGCTCTGTGGCAGAAGATTCTGCTTACCTCCCCATTGCTGGGGATGGCAGGTAGTCTCCATCCATTTAGCTGATGTTTGAAGAACGTGACACACAAAGAACTTGTGACAAAGATACGTGCGTGTGTGTGTATTGGTTATGTACGAAGGAGCTTTATTGTGAGGCCACTAAGCCATCCTGTCTACTGGAAAATGAAAACAGTTGTTTCATGCCTTTATGGGGTAAAGGAGGTCTGCAATCCAGCTGGAACCTGGATTCAGTTTGCTCCTGAAGGTCAGTACATAATACGAGGTTTCTTAAGTATAATGGGTCATTCTTTTTGCTGTTGTTGTTGTTTTTCCAATGCCAGTTGGTAACATTGCCTGTATGTGATGAACATTACATGTTTATAACAATGTAAAAGGATCATTTCTAAACAGTGGTTTGTGTAACTCAAAGACACTGATGACAAATAAGGTATCTTGAATACTTTATTAGCAATGAAAACATTCCTCAAAGACATGATTCCACTTAAAATTCAGCTCCGTCAAGACAGAAAAGAGCTTCTCTCTTTCCTCTTACCTGTTGAATAAATTTAATATCTTCACACTAATCAGGAAGTTAAAATTACATCACTAGAAGTAGTAATATCCTCTTAAATACTGCTTTATGTTCTTGTGAAGTAGAGGAAAGCGATAGAAGACTTAAGAATAGCCTTGAAAAGAGATTTAAGGAATGAAAGCATATAGAATTTGTAATAAAGCTAGACAAATATTTTAATACTTTAGAAACCCTGACCTTGAATGCTAAAATACAGTAGTGCTTCACTCAAACCATGTATTAGAATAATTCATTAAAAAGTGTTCTCTGCATGTTGCACATCAGTTTTTGTTTGCATTGCTGCATTAAGTTCAAGGCACAGTTTTTATATTTTCATTTCTTTGTAATGAAAATTATAAAAAAAAAAATAAACTACTAGTAATGTAAATATTTAAAATAGGAATAAATCCAGTATACTCAAATATCCATTATCAGGTCTCTTCTTGGCACAGACCGGAAACTAGTATAACATTGTCCACTCCAATTTCTCCAGTTTTGCCTTTCCCACGTTCTGATTCAAAAGTGATCTGTCATAAGGAAAGAGATGTATTAACAGTGAAAATGTAGTTTATCCAACCATTTAGCAACTTTTAAAAGTAATTAGTTACAATGCTATATTTGAGGAATGTTTTATTACAATACAGGAAAGACTTAATGACTCAAATCCTTGCAGCTTTTAAAATTTGTGAGTATTATTTGAACTAGGCTGATAATCCTCTGCACAGATTTACAGCACCAAATGGATTCATTTAATAAGATTACTTATTTTCATTGTACAAAGACAATGCAAATTGAGTGAAATCCTATTATAGTAATGTAACACTATCACAGTATGTGATGTTAGTTCCCCCCTTTACTTGAAGACATTACAATTATTCATTTTCCATCTCTCTGGATATATATCTGGTACATACATATGTATCTAACTACGATATACAAAATGGGTTACTAGTTATAGCAACATATACACACACACACATATAGTAAATTTATTTTATGAATAGGATGTCCATGTTTTATTTTTTGTAGTCTGATTCTTAATTACATAACGGCTCTTCTACATCTTTCTAGTAGTGCAAAGAACCCTGAAAATGTCTAGCATTTCCTTTATGCTCACAGTATTCAACTGTGCCGCATAACCCTTTGCACAGCATTGAAGACATTCAGTCACGTAAATTACAATCAGGCTCTAAAATTTCAAGGAGAAACTTGCTGAAGCCCTGATTGAGGTAGTTTTCAGATATACATCAGGGCACAGTGCTCCCTGCTGGCTAGCATGTCCTGCTCCTAGGGTGATTGTCTGTTCTTGGTAATAAATGATGTCTCTTTTTGAACTAATGGTCTGGATAATGTGGTTTGAGAGCGTCCTTTTTTTATGAAATGGGGATATTTTTCATTTTTCCAGGGATATATGCGTGCCTTCTGTTGCATTATATATTAAACATATTTTGACTGTGACAATTTATGGTCTGATGTAGTTTTTACAAAATGATAGAATTACTGGCATTAGTGTCCTAACCAACTGGGGCAATTCAGTTATGAAATTACAACCAGATAATAACTTTTCTGCTTCCTAAAATCTGTGTTCCTGTTTCCCATTCCACATAAGTTGTTCAACTGCCAGTATGTGATGCCTATAAAACAGCTGGCGCAACATTCCAGGATTGGGAAATTAAGCTGTTGGTTATGGTAGTTGGCTTATGAACTGTGTTGTACTTACAGTGTTGGTTGTTTCAGCCCCCTGAAATATTTCTACTTTTCCAGTTCTCCACCTTTCATCTTTCCCTTTGTTCTCCTCCCAGACAGGAGCAGTTTTTTTGTTGGAGAGGAACACTCGAAGTTTCCCCACTCTCTCGCCAGCAAGTCGATAACTGAAAATCAAGCAGTAGCTGCTCTTTGGTTTGAGGTCATTGAGGAGAAGTTTTAGACGTCCCGTATCCTTCTTGTGGCCCACAAAGGCTGGAACTGCCATGTAGTACCCATCACCTTGTAACAAAAGAAAGAAAATACAACTTTAATCAACTTGAGCTATTTATTAGCAAATTGAGTAAAATTTTGCTAAGAAAATAAGTAGAAGCTGTGTTACTTGAATAATTTAAAATCAGACTGGAGAAAAGCAGCAGGGATTATACTTTACAAGGAATCAGCCTGCACTGTTGGAAGTCAGATCAGTTTACAAAGGAGATGAGTTCATATTTCACTGGCAATTACAGTCATTCTTCCTTGCATTGCAATTGTCTGTGTCTTTCAAAGGCAAAATCAACCCAGTTTTTTCAAATGCAATAGCTTGAAACATGCTGCTGTGCCTCTGTGGTCAGATCATTTCCAGTACTTGAGCTATCTCAAAACTCTCCCCACTGTCCTCTGTAGTGATGACAAACTCATAAAGCAACTGACAGCTTATTCCACAAATCCTGTAGGACCAATGGAATGAACGAGACACACAAAGAGAGAAAGAAATAAAACATCTGGGCCCATAAATGAAGTCATAATCAGCAGATCTACGTTTGGGAAAATGGGTTAAGGTCAGGGTAAGGTCTTCCTGGAAGTGGCAGGACAGAGAAAGGAGATGGGGGAAAGGAGATACAAGGAGCAGGAGAGGAAGGATTAGCAAGGAAAAAACGGGATGGAAAGACTTTGACGGAAGAGACAGAGAACCTGTATGTTGGACTTGGAGAAAGTGGTCCACGGAATCCACTGGTTCCCACTGTAACACCTTCTGCAACATTTTTTGTGTCATGAGAAGATCACAGAATCATAGAATCACTGAATGGTTTGGGTTGGAAGGGACCTTAAGGATCATCTTGTACAAACCCCTGCCATGGGCAGGGACACCTCCCACTAGTCCAGGTTGCCCAAAGCCCCATCCATCCAGCCTGGCCTTGAACAATTCCAGGGATGGGGCATCCACAGCTTCTCTGGGCAACCTGTGCCAGGGCCTCATCACTCTCATAATGAAAAATGTCTTATATCCAACCTAAATTTACCCTCTTTCAGTTTAAAACCATTACCCCTTGTTCTGCCACTGTAGGCTCAGGTAAAATCTCTGTAATTCTTATAAGCCCTCTTTATTTATTGAAAGACCACAGTGAAGTCTCTCCAGAACGTTCTCTTCTCCAGGCTGAACAACCCCAACCCTCAGCCTTTCTTCATATGAGAAGTGCTCCAGCCCTCTGATCATCCTTGTGGCCCTCCTCTGGATTTACTCTAGCAGGTCCATATCCATTTCATGTTGGGAGCCCCAGAAGAGTTGGATGCAGCACCCCAGATGGGGTCTCACAGGAGCAGAGCAGAGGGGAGAATCACCTCCCTTGCCCTGCTGGCCACACTTCTTTTGGTGCAGCCCAGGATACAGTTGGCTTTCTGGGCTGCAAGCACACATTGCTGGCTCATGTTGAGTTTTTCATCTGCCACTATCCCCAAGTCCTTCTCATCAGGGCTACTCTCAATCCACTCATTACCCAGTCTGTATTGGTATTGGACATTGCCCTAACCCAAGTGCACTTGATCTTGTTGAACTTTATGAAGTTCACATGGGTGCAATCCTCAAGCCTGTAAAGGTCTCTCTGGATAACATTCCTTCCATGTAGTATATCAACTGCAGCCCTCAGCTTGGTGTCATCTGGGAACATGCTGAGGAACACTCAATGCCACTATCTCTATCACTGATGAAGATACTAAATAGTATTGGTCCCAGCATGGACCCTTGAGGAAAAGGGGAGAAGAGAAGGGGAGGAGAGAAGAAAACCCAATAATAACAAAAAGAATAATCAAAACAACTGATGCGCAATGCAACGGCTCACCACCAGCTGACTGATGCCCAGCCAGTCCCTGAGCAATGGCAGCACCACCTGGATAATTCCCCTCAGCTTTAATTATTCAGCACGATGCCATATGGGATGGGTTATCACTTTGGCCAGTTTGGGTCAGCTATTCTGTCCCCTCCCAGCTTCTTGTGCCCAGCTGGGCACCCCCAACCTCCTTGCTAGCAGGGCAGCATAAGAAGCTGAAAAGTCCTTGACTTTGTGTAAGCACTGCACTAGCTAAAACATCACTGTGTTATCAGCATTATTCTCACCTAAATCCAAAACACAGCACCATGCCAGCTACTATGAAGAAAATGCATTCTATCCTGGATGAAACCAGGACATTAGGTATCAGTTTTTCTTAAGTAGCACCCTGCCCTTGCTTCACTCTAAGGAATGCCTTCACTATTTTGTCTTGTGGAGTTTGAGATCTCTGAGCTATCACAGTGCTATGTCTAAGCCGTGTGAGTGGCAAGACTGCCACATCAATCTAAATGGCAAATATGTGGTTAAAGGTCCTACCAGCCTTGGAGCAACACAACATGTAGCCAATATGTTTCCCATTGTTTTGTACCTTGAAATTCTTATCAATTATTATTTTCTAATCTTTTTTCTCATCTTTTAATTCCCTTGTGTTGAAATTACTAAGTACCAATTGCCACTAGATATTTCAAAGAAGCAGCTTCTACTCCCAGCCTTCTCTGCTGCCTCTATTTTATGATTATTTCTTTACAAAGAAAACCCACTGATAGGAAAATTAATTCTCTATTTCATTTTCTCCTCCATGCCCCCTTTTTTGGATGGGGTGAGACACCAAATCAAAGCATGGCTAGAGGGAAGATATTTAAATACCTCTATCTCGATCAGCAGGATTCCAGTCAAAGTCATCATTAGTATCTTGTTTCCAGTCGCAGACCCCTCGACTGAAGCTGCAATCAACTGGAAAAAAATAAATTGGCAATGGAGACACAGAGATAAGTGGAGTGTTATAAGTACTGATAAAAATAATTTGCTTTTTATTCACCTAGTTATGAGTGTATAGGTCATTCTAAAATTATGTGCAATCTGAGTTTGGATACTGTTGACCTAGATTAAATTGCAAAAAAAACACAACACTAGAATTTCTGTAGTAATTCTTTCCTTAATTCACAGAAATATCTGTTGTGACTTTTTACTGCCAAATTTCCATATGCACATCATTTTATGTGCTGTGAGTTTTGTATACTGAATGCCTGCTGATTGCCAGGTGTAGTCTGAGATGTCAGTTTTGAACTCTCAACATCATAAGTAGTTTAGGATCTGCCAGCTTGCAAGCTTTACTCTCTCCATATGTGACACTGCTGTAGCTGTAATCAGCTGAGATGCACAAGCTCCAGTTCATTCCACTGAAAGCAAGAAGTTGTCCTCCCATGAGAGGAATCCTTTACTTCAGCACTCAATTTATATTATACAGAGCTGGAAATAGCCCAAATCAGTTGATCTTTAGAGCACGCTGCAAAAAATGTATCATCCAGAGCACACCACAGCCTTTGTGACTGTGCAGATGAAAAGCATCATATATAAAGAAATAAACACTGTAAAATGCCAGCATAACAGATCAGATTAAGAACAGTATGTCAGCCATCTCAAGTTCCTTAGAAAGAGGGATCCTTCTTGTGCTTTTCATGCATTTTATCATGAGACAGAGAAGTGCAGGACATGACATTTGAAGAGCATTACTGTATAAATTTAAGTCTTGTTTTCAAAAGCACTACTTTCTGACTTCAAAAACAAAATAAACAACAAAAACTATCTCACACTAAATGTCTGCTGGCATGATTGCCTTTTTTATTTCTTTTTAAGATCTGAAATCATATATCCATTGTTTTTTGGTGAAACCCACCTTGTCCTAAAATGAATCTCAGCTGCAGTGAATCCCAACATTTCAGCCCCTGCACACTTCGCTCATGACTCCACAGAGTGACTCCACAGTTGCTACCCTGTAAATGCATTAGCTCAATATGATCTCTCAGTTCCCTCCTTGGATTTTTTTTTTTTTTCCTGGCTCTCGTAATCAGATCCTTACAGTCAGCTTCATCATTCTGTCCAAAGCCTGTTTTTAGCTTCTTGCTAGCTCCACTTACCTCAGAAAGGCTGCACGACTTAAAATCAAGTCACAGACTTGATTTTGGCAAAATCGCAGAAGAACTGTTTCCCACCAGGAGAGAGGGTGAGAGTGCTCCCTGATCTGCTTGTATGCTCTGCTTTGACCTGAGACACTCTGCAATCTGTTATAGTTACCAGAAGCCAGTGCAGTCTTATGCTAGCAAATGTGTGAAGTAGTTTCCTAGGGCATGTCAGAAATTTAAATTGTGTACATAAATTGGCAGGTCTTGGGCCTTGTATGTTCCACTGAATGATTTTACAACTTTTTTTTTTTTTTTTTTTTTTTTTTTTTTTAATGTGAAAAAGAACAGAGTATCACCTTACTCTGATACCCACAGAACTTACTGATGAACTGGGAGCTATCATGAATTTATTTAGGCTATTTAAAATTTAGGGTAAATACTTATCCAGTCTTGTTCAGAGGATGCTCATTCCTGTTGATTACAAGACCAAAAAAAAGAAAATAGCTGAAGGACTTTGGGATATGGTTGTGTGCTATGCAGCACTCCTCTAACATGGCTGCATTTTGTAAGTAACCAAAATTACCTTATTTTTTCATGACTCCGAAATAAATAAGTAAAATTCAATTGCAAGTCATTTTTCCATGTGGGGGGACATTCTATACATGTCTTATCAACCGTTAAGGATGTTTTGAAAAGGACACAGAACCAGATTCTCACACTGGAACTGACAGAAAGGTTTTGCCAGATATTCACCAGATATTGTCTCTAAATGTTCATTAAGCTTTTGTTTTATGCTAAAGACTTAAAGAGTTTCTGAAGCTTAGGTGATACAGATTGTTATGAAACCATGCAATATGCAGGAAAATAAATATTACAGAATAAAAATAAAGTACCTTCTTGCTCTGGTCTCGAAACTGGAACTTTTCTCTGTGCCAGGAGAGGGCCAAAGGCGGCTGCTTCTTTACCCTGGGGAACTGGTGAAAACAACTCATCAAGTGCTGAATCATAACAGGAACAGAAAATGGAACTTTTTTCCTTTATACCAGTTGCCATAGTTTATTTAAATAATTCAATGTATGTGTTTTTCACTCCACCACCGAAATAACATTTCTAACCCCAGTTGGATACTAACTCTGAATATTAAAATGTTGCTTAAATTGCTAATTTCCACATCACTGTGCCTTCTAACATGTGGGCAATGGAGTTGCAAGGTTTGCAAGGTCAAATATCTTTGCACATGATCTTTCTTTGGCACGATGACCTGCTTTCTTGCTGAAAAATTTCAAGCAAATTTCATCTTGCTGTAGATGAACACCATGAGATAGCAAAGCCAATGACTGAATGGCTTGGCAGCAGTTTGGAAACAAGAACCTCAAAAAAATGGGTAACGTGAGAAACTTTGTAAAAAGCCATAAACTTTGGGGGACCAAAGGCCCGCAGCTGTGAGTTCAGGTGAGGGACATCTGTAATAGGAGCTCTAGGGGATGATTTTTCCAAAGCTATGCTCTTTCCTGGGGCACGTGTTCTCCTGCAGGCCTCATGAGCTCTACTGTCTGTTGGGAAGGAAAGGTGCAGTGACTGCCCTGCATCTTCCTCACACTGCCTGCATCAGCTGGCAAGCACAGCCTGATGTTTTGATTGCCAGATGTGGTAGAAAATCCTGAGCAAGCTCTTTTGTAAAAAATGATTGACTTGTCCTGTGCCAAACTGGAAGAGTTGGTACAGAGTTGGAATGTTAGGTGCTTTCTCTACAATATCAGACTAAAGGAGGAACTGAAAGAAATGAAAAAAAAACAAAAAACAGCTGCAGCCTGAGAGATGAAGAAAAAACCTCTCATGTCTGTTGAGCTACAAAGGTAGAAGAAGCTTGCAAACTCTTATATTCCATGGATTGTCAACCTGGGGCCTAAGTATTTTTGAAGTTCTGTGGTTAAGCTTCTTTTGTATTATTTTAAGTGGTGACTGGAAAAGTGTGCACACTAAAAAAAAAGATGACCTCAACTCCGTGTGGTGCCCACGTAAGTAACTAATCACACAAGGCCATTGCCTACTTTCAGTGGCAGAGGACTCTATCTGCTGTAAACACACATTCAGATGCTACCTGTGATGGATACATACATACTTGTGAATACAAGAAGAATCATTGAATCATTAAGGTTGGAAGAGCCTTCCAAGATCATCTGGTCCAACCATCCCCCTACCACCAATGTCACCCACTAAACCATGTCCCCAAGCACCATGTCCAACCTTTTCTTAAGCACCCCAAGGGATGGTGACTCCACCACCTACCTGGGCAACCCATCCCAGTGCCTGACTGCTCTTTCTGAGAAGAAATGTCTCCTCATTTCCAACCTAAACCTCCCCTGGTGCAACTTGAGGCCAAGGAAGGATGGGAAGCATAAGGAGGGAGGAGGGAAGGATGATTCTTTGGAATACTGCTTACAAAAGGTGCTAGTGGAAAGCCTGCTGTAAGTTCACTTTTTCAGCCATATGGGCAGCAGCACTAAGAAAAGCTCAGGCTTCCTCAACAGTGCCAGGTGGTAGGAGCTATGGAAATGGGCATAGGTCTCTCTACTCAGCTCTGTATTAGTCATGCTACTAGGAAGCTGCAAATGCCAACTATTTTAGAAGCCATGACTTTCATATACATGCACATTCATTCAGTTGGGAGTTTGTTCCAGTGAGTTCCACTTATCTAGGGCTTCCCACCAAAATACGCCAGCATATTAGAAGTTGTAAGCACACGCTCAGGTTTAAGAATATGCTTACAAACCCTGCAAACCAGAGCCTCCTAGTACCATAATGAATATATTCTTTCTTAACCTTTCTTCTCCCTCAAAAGTGTAAAAAAATGTTCTACGTGTACACCAGGGAAAACACACAGCAATGACGAAACCCTGGAGGCAGTTCCAGAGGGACTGAATTGAGCCAAGAAAGGAGACTCATTCAATCTTATGAGCTTTCTGATGAATTGCCAGGAGCGTGTCCCCTCTTGTTGCCCTTGCAGCCTTCTCCTCACCTGGACCACTACTTAAATCACCTGGATAATATTCTTACTTAAGGCGAAGATTAATATATCTTTCTCCAAATTAATATATGTCTAGATATACAGATTTAAGAATATGTGCAAAGTGCTTAGGTGTTAAGTTTACTGTCATGCCATAAACTTGGCCTCCTACTGTGTGAAAGAGGCTCAGGCTGTGAAAACCCTTGCCAAAATGAAGAAAGTTATTAAAATATGAACAGTTCTGGAAAGACCAGAGCAATTTAACAGAAGATAGCAGCTGCCAGAATTATTTATTTACAAAGTTTTTGAATTACACTTGAATTCACTTGAGGGATATACATGCAGGTGTACCTGTGTGCAGCAAATGCTTCCCGTGAAGAACTGTCATGTACATAAAAAGAGTAAAATTTTATATCCAAATCTATTTTTGCTTTCAGTGTCAGGCAGTATAGTCAGGTTCTCCACTTACTGGAGGATATCACTAGCGAGTTATGAGAAACTGTATGCTTCAGCTTACAGAAACGTTTTCAAGAAGTCTTACTTCTTGGAAGGTGCCTATGTTTGACATTGGACCATCATGGGACATAACCAGAATACAAGGTCTGTCCCTCCTAAGTCCTGGGCAGGAGCTAGGCTTGCACTTTTCAGCTCTTCTGCGTTCCAGTGGTGCTTGGAGAAATGCAGGCCTTCCAGAGAGTCCTTGTCTCTTGTTCCATAAGAACACACTCTGACCAACAAAAGCTCACTTAAGTCCCACTTCAGGTGCAGCAGAGTCCACCCTTTCTTTCTTTCCTGCTGGTACCCCCCACCAATGTGTCTGCAGCACTAGCGATCCTATTATCTCCAGTTACATATAAACCCCTTTGCACCAGGGTGCTACACATTCTTTAGTGCTGCTGCCATCACTATACTCTTACGAGTTACGATGGGTTAACCTTATGAGCAGGAATTAATGGCAGAGTGAATTAATGCCCAGGTCCTCAGGGATACCTGTATACCTATAACTAACTACCACCAATTTCCATAGGAGCTGTGCCTCTGAGTGCCTGACAAGCTGGGCGTAAGTAAATTGGTGATGTTCTGTTCCTGAGAACAGTCAGCTTATTGCTGACACAGGCTCCTGGGTCTGCAAGAAAGTCAGTGTTGCTGTCTGTGACATATGTCTGAGTAATGCCCCTGCTCTGAGGAAAAGAAATCTCTCGGTTTGAGTCACATCAGGTGCAGTTTGTCAATTGTATTGACTGCAGGAACTGTGTCTAGTAAAGAGACTTCCTGCAAAATGCAACAGTCCCAGCTAGATCAGATGGTTGAAGCAGTCCCGAGGAACATACTTGCATAAAAATAATAGGGCTCACTTAAACCGACTCTGAAATAACTGATGACATGACTGCAGTCATGGGGACACTTCTTAGGAATACCTTCAGAAAACACATGCAAAAGTAAAAAGAAGCATTCAGACATTGCACTAATATAAACATGCATAAATAGAGTGCTATGAAGGGGATTTAGAAACAAATTAAAAATGAAATTTGGATAAAAGAAGTTCAGAATTCCACTTTAAAAACAACAGGCTTCCAGGGAGAGCTGCACATAAAGAAACAGGTCAGTTTTGAGAGCCACCTTTCAGCCATTCCTCCTGTCAGGGGAACTTCAGGTAGCTAAGTAAAGAAAGGTGACAGACCACCACTACAAGGTGTAGCAAAAGAGCTAGTTAGGTTCAAGCATATCCTTTTGCACAGCAGTGTCCTCCTCGAAGTGCAGGCAGACAGCAGTTCCCTTTGCTTGTCGAACAGGTTTGTTAGCAACCTGCTCTGACTACTTGACTTGTTTGGAGCTGCCTTGCACTCGGATTGCTTGGAGTGAGCTCAGGTCCACCTGCAAACTATCATGTAGACAGACCCTCAAGCCAGTCTACAAGTCAAATAAAGGATAATGAGATCACAATAGCAACAGGAAATCTTCAGGAGCACATCTGGAAATGCACTGCTTGGATAAGCTGCAATTTTACAAGGCCCAAGTGAAAACAAAACCCAAAAAAACCCAAACCCAATGAGCAGAAGTTGAGTACAATAGCTGTGCAGCACTGTTTCAGGGACATGCTTCAGAAACAGAACACCACAGCTAAGTGACTCTGGTACTAAAGGACAGATTTTCCTTTATGTGCACTTGGCTTCACCTCTCTGCTTTGCCAACAACGGTATATAAGATTACTTACAGTGCATTTAATACTCCTGGAAATAATATTTTGTCTGAAAAAAATATAGTTTGGTTTATAGCTTGAAAGTTATTTTATTTTTGTCTGCAGTAACGCATGTGCTATCCTCAAATCTTTATTCTTTTCCCTGCTAATGGGTCTATACTTATAAATCACCCATAGCATCCTGAGGCGACAATACTGGAAGAACAGACATACAGCAGGAATACAGGCACCCAAATATTTAATGAAGCTAGTTGTGGGGAATGTGGTACATTTTTGTTTCTTGCTGTGGCTGTTTTTTCCATCCCCTGGAAAATGCCTATGCCTGTTTTTTCCTAGGTAGTCTAGTTAGTCTAAATGTAAAAATAACACAAAATCTTGGAGAAATAACTCACTGTTAATAATTCTAACACACACAGTCCTAAAGTGTTTACAACTGTGGCATGTGGGAACTCTCACAACAACAGTTCTTGTCTATCACTGCTCTCTGATGTTCAAAGCTCATTAAAAGACAAGACAAAACAAAACAAAAACAACCAGAAAACCAGAGTGGGCACTATAAAAAAGTCAAACAATATAATAGGTAGTAAAATGAAGACTAGCTTCCTATACATTCAGTATATCATTATTTGCTTGCACAGGGGTCTAATTATCAGAAAAGACTGAGATTAACAGCCAACATCCTGATTAACTGGAAGAGTTCTCTTGTTCAGAATTAAGAGCCTAGAATCCATAAGATAAGCAGCCCACTTACATTATTGCCAAATGAACCAGAAAGCAAAAACCTCCTTATCATTCTTGGTGCTATCAAAGGAAGAAGCTTGGTAATTAACACAGTTGGCTAGATTATACCCTTGTGTTTTACAAATATTAACTCTTGTATGACTCTTAGGGAGCCCAGGAAGTTGATTTGTTTGCTAGGTATGCACACTCAGAGTATGACATCTGGGATTTGACATTTCAATGTCCATTGTGTTTTATACCACCGTTTAAAAGCAGTTCCTACTGAGTTAATAACTGTAGCTGTGGGTGTTTATCACTTCAGGAAATCAGACCTTAGGATCTCATCTCACAAAGAAAATAAGGAACAAACACTACTCAGAACATGGAATGACAACCTTTCTTCCCCTTTCCTGTGCAGCCCTCATTTTTTATGCATCTGCAACTTTTGCAATCAGTAGGACAGAGTGCTGTTTATTGAACTATTCTGCACAGCAGGACAGATTCCTCCTTCGCACTGAACAAGGTAAAGATACCAAGGAAAACACACATTTAAAGTCATTAAAGACTATCAAAAGGTATAAAAATGTAAGAAGAAAAAAAGTTTTCACAGATAACCATAATTTTGACATTTCATAAATGTTGAGGGCTGTATTCTGCTATCTTAAACTACTGCATTTTAAAAAAAATGAGTAGAAGTTTTCATATACATCCTGCATTTTGATACTTGGCCTGTTTTAATAATTTAAATCCTAATATAATTTTTTATTATTATTTTTTCCCCTACAGCATTTCCCTATGGCTCCCCATACATTTAAGATGTTGTAAAGTTACCATGATAAATAACGCTCAATTTTAAAAATAATAATTAGGACCTCTGAAAAGTGTGAACTATCCATTTTTCCTAATTAACTCCCCTTCCTGGAAGACAAACAATACAATTTTTAATAATACAAAAGGCAAATGCAGTGTGGATACTTCAGGGGATTGTACAGAGGAACTTAATGTGGTAGTAAAGGAATCACTGCTGAATACACATCAGCAGAGGAGGAAAAAAAGGATGTGTAAAATTAGCAGCTGTAAGTTTGAGATAATCCTGTACTCCGAAGGATCATTCAATACCATTAAAAATGAAGTAATATTAAAGCCGGAAGTTCAATCAATTAAACCCATGAACTGTCTAAATTTTAGTACGTTAACAATCAAGAATGGCATATGGCAATTTAAAAGGAAAGGAAATACAATTAATACCTGCAACCCAACCTGAAAGAAAAATGCAAATGGCATGACACCTTAAGTCCTATACATAGTTGGGATCAAAACAGAACACCATAAATAAAGTTCACATACTTAATGAAACTACATCTTGGCCATAGTAGTTTCCCTGTACAAAGAAGCACACAAATCTTCTGTCAGCTCCCCCTGGCAAAGTAAAATCTCACCGGCATGCTCACCATATAAATCCCTTACATTACTAATTTAAAATTCCAGTCAAATATGACTAGAACAAAGAGAGTAGGGGAAAAATGCAGATAAATCACAATGCTTTAATATTTTCAAGCAATAATAGTCATAGTCACTACCGTCAGTTGTAGAAGCAATTTCACAGAGATTTGTAGCCACGGATAGCTGTTGCTTAGCCCAGGCATATGGTATTCAAATGTTCTGGCTTGGTTGAGAAAGTCCTTGAAAATGAAGTCCATTAAACTTCATTACAAAAATCTCTTGTGCGTTATCTTGACTTAGCTTTTGCTGTGGACAAAGGATTTTCCTGGTGTGCCCTTACTCAAACTGGAAACTTGGAAATGAATCCACTCCAAACTGCATGGCAGTGAGTATTCAACAGGAAGGTGACATGATTGACCCTTTGCAGTTGCATTGGGTCACACAGCCCAGTACAGGTCAGTACGTTCTCTTATATCTACCGGCAAAGACCTGAGCTCTAACCAAACAGGGTGACCATACTCAGGTTTACAATTTCTGGCAGTTTTTCCTAGCTGTTCCAACCAGGTTACAGAATAAACCTGTTGAGCTGTCTGGGCTGCTTCCCTCGATCCATTAATCCATGTATCACAGAAAGGAAGAAAGGAATAGGAGGGCTGACTTGGATTATTATTACTGTTATTATTATTATCTGTTATACTCCCTTTGTAACCAAGGAAGTGAAAAATCCCACAGTCCTTTATGGCACAGAATTTTGAATAGAAGTATCAGTATCTTATAACAGTATTATTTATTAATATTTGATTTATTATTTAGAATAACTACTAAGAGTACTATGTCCCTAAAAATGCTATATCAACAACATTCTTGGAATTCTATTTTGAAAGAATAACTCCCATCCCTACAGAAATCAGAAATATTGACAAACACACTCTTGATGAGGGTAAATCTTCTTCTTCATGAAGAAGATCGAGTACTTGTGAACCTAGTCTTAACACAAGTTGCCATATATATTGCAACTGGTTTCTGTTCACTTTCTCCCTATATTCTGCAAAAGTATGACCAGCTTTGGAATAATTAGCATGACTGGGAAGAATTGTGTCCTCCTCTAGGCTAGTCTTTCAGTGGAAATGTGTGTGAAACAGCATTCTCTAATATTACAAGACTGGTCATCAGAAGACCTGGGTTTCCTTGTGAGAGAACAGAGGTACATGTAAGTCTCCTAACCCTTTTATCTGAGACTCACATGTATTTGGCTGTGCCAGTATGGTAAAGCTGGTCCAGGGTTAGCTTGCCATCCAGTGAAAACTTAAACACCAATTTGGCTTCAGTTCCTGACCCTGCTACCTGGGTAAGGAGGTACGCTGGGCTTAGCAAATGCATCTGGTGTAGCTGGCCAGAGGAAAAGTGGTTTTCACAGGCACATCAGCTTTGAAGTCATGGCACCATGAGCCAGAAACCTTTCACAAAAAATGGAGATTGAGCAAAGCCTGGAGGTGAAGATACTCACTGAAGAAAGCAAGGTGGGTGCACAGTCCCAGCTGTCTGTGCAATATGCATTTTGAATTAGGGGGTCTCCTGAATGCCAGTTGAGCTTCCTAATTTATCAGTTGGAAGCACAAACATAATTCCTCAGGCTGGCATGTGTGTGTATGTGTGTGTTTACTTCAGTATTTTGCAGTTCTCTTTTTGTGTTGGCCTGTATGCATCCAATTGCCTCCTGCCTCTGACAGTCATAAGGTCAGAGGAGGACCCTCAGTAGGCCAAGGGCCCACCATGAGTGAGCTCTATCTATCTTTTCTTCACTTTCTTTAGTAATCCCATCCTGGGCTTTTCTTCTTGTGCAAGGAAGGACTTGAGGAGGGAAGTAAGTTCTGAGTATTTTCACCATTTGATCTTGCTAAAAGCTGACATGCATGTGGCTAGGTGGCAGCTGTTTGGGTACTTTGGAAATATTGCTGCTTCCTGATTTGTGACTTTATATGTTTACAGTATTAGAGAAGCATTTAAGTGTCTTCCAGAACAGGAAGGTCTACATAGTGTGCAGCTCTACACACACTACCTAACACTATTTTTGATACTACTTTGAAATGCTAGGTTGAAAGAATAGAACAAATGATAAAATCATACAGGTCGGAAGGGACCTCAGTAGGTCACCTGGTCTGACCTGATGATCAGGTGGTTGCTCAAGGCCCAGATCAGTCAAATTGTGAGTATTTTCAAAGATGCATATTTCACACCTGCACCAATTTTCATCCAACTTCAAAAGAAAAAAGAAATATTTTCCTTATAACTAATCAGAATTTCTTTTGTTCCAACATGTATCCATTGCCTCTTGTCCTGTTGCTTTATATTTTCAAGAAAAGTCTGGCTTTTCCTTCTCCATAACGTTCCATTTCTATTAAGACTGAAGAAGCCAGTGGCTCTCAGCCTCTCCTCATATGCTGCATGTTCCAAGTCCCTGACTTTGGTGGAGCACTGCCAGACTCATGCCAGTATGTCCATGTCTTTCTTGTAAAGGGGAGCCCAAAACTGGGTACAGCACCTCAGATGTGGTCTCCCAAGTGCCAAAGAGAAGGAAGAACCATTTCTCTTAATCTGCTCATTACCTTGCTAACACAGCCTAGGGTGTGGTTGGCCTTCCTGGCCACAAGGACACCTTGCTGGCTCACATTCTTCAATTTATCTAACAATACCATCTAGTCCTTTTCTGCAAAGCTTCTTTATAAGCAGGCAGTCCACGTCTGTAATGTTGCATGACACTTTTCTTTGCCTTTGCATTTGCTGCACTTCACAATAGTCCTGTCAGCCCACTGCAACAGCCTGTCAGGTCCCTCTGAACGACAGCGCTGCCCTTTAGCTTATAGGTCGCTCTCCCCAGTTTGGCATTGTCAGCAAACTTGAAATATGCCACAAGCAGTCACTGTTGTTAATATTTGCAGAAAGGGAGGAGATTCGTGAACAAACACCTGACTTTACTCTGTTTATCAGCTCTCTAGCATACTTTGGGGAAGCAGTATTAAGCTATACCCTTAGCCTAAACTGAAACAGACCAATTTCCATTGACTTTTTTTTAAATAAAAAAAAAAAAAAGAAAAAGGTAATTTTATGAGAATAGTGCCTTGGGCAAAGAAGCCTGTATTCTCAAATGTATTTAAATGATTAATCGCATTTGTTCTTGGCTTTCCTACAATAGCAATATTACAGACCATGTTTCTAGAGGACTTTAAAATGATCTTTCCTTTTCAAGAACACATGTGCATGTGTTTTTTTGAATCCAATAGCAACAACTTGAGTTCTAACTTAAACTCCATTTGTGTTCATTTATATCATTATGAAATATGGTGCATAATCTTAATTACTGGGAGATAATGTTTGTTATTTTTCTATGCTTTGGAGAAGAAAAAGTATCATGAATAAATTATTAACAGGATGCATTTTTCATATTGCATGTTTTTGCCACCCCCTTGAAGAATATTTGAATGAGCCAGATAAAAATAAAATTAAAATGCATTTGAAAATTGAGAACAACATGGCAAGAAAATGTGTATCATACAACATAGTGATTGAAAGAAAACACCAGAAAGTGGACTAAGGAAACATGTCAATCTTCCTGATAAATGACTAGTGTCAGAAATTAAGCAAGATACCTGCTCAGACACCATCAAATGTTTTAAATGTGCCCATTCAAATAAATTCTTGCATGTAAACAAAAGGGATAAAAACCCCTCTGGTGATTCATGACATTATTTTTCTGGTGCAAAAGCTATGAACTACAGTGGTGCCTACTGTATAGTCTACATTATTTGAAACATAAAGACACCATAGAATATGTTTTTCCTCTGAACAATACATGAATATGCCTATAATGAATCAAATCTAATTGTTGTTTTATGCGTAATGAAACAGCAAAATATCCTTTTTTATTGGGGCTTCTATGAAGGAAATGAGGAAAAGCTACATGTAAGCTGCTGTGAAAGAACAGCTGGCAGAGTGACTGAGAGGCACACTCCCTTCTGTCAACATTGACTGCAGACTATTTCCTCTAATAAAGGAAGATTCACTAAATTTCATAGAATCCTACAATCATTAAGGTTGGAAAAGACCTCCAAGATCACCTGGTTCAACCATCCCCCTACCACCAGTGTCACCCACTGAACCATGTCCCTAAGCACCAGGTCCAACCTTTCCTTGAACACCCCCAGGGACGGTAACTCCACCACCTCCCTGGGCAACCCAGTCCAATGCCTGATGGCTCTTTCTGAGAAGAAATTTCTCCTAATTTCCAACCTGAAATCTCACAGTACCTATATTAGATTCATTTTCTACAAGTAAATTAGGATAAAATAGCTATAATGTTTGGTGACTATTTTTTTAGTGTTTATATAAATATTTGCATTAAAACCAGTATAAAAATGGAGAAACTTACAAAAGACATCTCCTCTTAGACTTTGCTCATGGTCAATCTGATTCTCATAATCTTCATTCTCTTCCTTGTCTGTCTCCTCTGCCTCTTCTATAGTAACTTCAGTTTCTTTCTCTTCCATGGTGTAGCTCCCACCAAGATCAATACCACCTTCATAGTCCAGTGACTGCAAGTGGGTCTTAGAAGGTGGTGTCATCGCTGATTCTGGGATCACATTCTTGATTGCTTTGTGCTTTTTCACACTGTTTTTATGGGCAAGAAGTTTCTTAATTGTGTCCTTAGCTGTTCCAGGTATTCTTGGAATTTCCTTCACCGACTTTTCAGGGATAACTAGAACCAAGAAGAAAATATTAAATGTTGGCCTAATGAATCATCCAGCAATCACATTCATAAATGGCACCCCGGTGTTCTTTACAGCATCCGTAGACCTACACAGTTAAATTCTCTCCTGTGAGATTTATGTTCAGCTCTGCACAGAACTAAATACGAATGCACTAGTTAGGCATTTACCTCTGTTGTACAGACAGCACGCTGTTTGATTTAGAATCATAGAATCACAGAATAGTTTGGATTGGAAGGGGCCTCTAAGGATCATCTGGTTCCAACCCTCCTGGTCCACTAGACCAGGTTGCTCAAAGCCTCATTCAGCCTGTCCTTGAACACCTCCAGGAATGGGGCACCCACAGCTTCTCTGGGAAACCTGTTCCAGGACCTCATCACCCTCCCTCATAGTAGAGAATTTACTCTTACCTAATGTTTCTTTCACCGAAGGCTGAAAGACACTGAAATAGAGTATATTTTGAGAGGAGATATATCAAACTGATTCATCACATTTCATTTAGGTCTAAACTTCAGAGAGGCATCTGAGAACTCCAAATTATTATCTTCTTGCAATTCAATGATGGACTAGAATGTAAATATACAATTTTCTGAGATTGTAACTGTTTTATGATTCCTTTTGACTACAAAATACTAAAAGCAAATCCAGCCTTGTAGTATCTTGCAACTTCTGATCCTGCTCAAAAACACAAAGGCTGGCAGAAGTGAATAACTTCTGTGGGGTAAAAGTCAATCAAGATTGTTCAAAACGAAAAAAAAAAATTGGGGAATTTTCCCCATTCTTGGTCCATCATAGAGTATAATGAAGTCAAATATCCTTTATACCCAGGCAGAAAACTTCAAAACTGTTAGTGGTAAGAGGATATTTTAACATTTACATAGCAGTCCTGATTTTCACATCATGCTCTCCTTGTCAATGTGCTATTTCAAGGTACAAGCCTTTTATCGATAGGGCAAGGGTAATGGGCTAAAGTTGCACCAGGGGAGGTTTAGGTTGGATATTAGGAAAAACTTCTTTACTGAAAGGGTTGTTAGGCATTGGAATGGGCTGCTCAGGGAAGTGGTTGGGTCACCATCCCTGGAGGGCTTTAAAAGACGTTTAGATGTAGAGCTCAGTGATATGGTTTAGTGGAGGACTTGTCAGTGTTAAGTCAGAGGTTGGACTAGGTGATCTTGGAGGTCTCTTACAACCTAAATGATTCTGTGATTTATTTTTAAATTCCATTATTCTTTCTACAGTTATCAAACTATGTTGGGATGATTGAATGAGGGACTATT
Source organism: Aythya fuligula (assembly GCF_009819795.1). Taxonomy (NCBI): domain Eukaryota; kingdom Metazoa; phylum Chordata; class Aves; order Anseriformes; family Anatidae; genus Aythya; species Aythya fuligula. Next base: position 128,950,853 of record NC_045559.1, read on the forward strand.
TTTAATAGGAACCCATTTGAATATGCATTTCTATGGGTGCAGGGAGCCAGGATTGATTTTCTGCCAGTATATGACCCAGTAGGAATGCAAAGGACTCCTTTGAGGCACAATGTTGGTCAGCTGTTCTCTGTGTTAAGATAGGAAAATTATCAGTTTGCATAGCATGAGGGGAGATTTCAGTTGCATATTATGAAACACCTGCTTCCTATCCTTGCTATAGGATAGTAAAACACAGGAGCAAGCTACTTAGATTATTTGAACTGTATCACTCAAAGCCTTAAAAAAATGTTAGACTACCATCTGTAACTAATATGCTGGATGTGATCTGCCTCACAACGAAAGAACAAACTGATCCCTTAGAGTCCCTTCCAGATCTACTTTTCTGCCATCTGACAGAAAATGATAGCTCTTGGTGCCAATGGACAAGTCATCACTGAGGATTAAAGCCAAGACTACTTTGGATCAGTTTGTTCAAAATACATATACAGTGCAGTGCAAATTCTTGGGCCGGGCACTGGGACAGGCTCTCCAGAGCAGTGGTCATGGCACTGAGTCTGCCGGAGTTCAAGAAGCATTTGGACAATGCTCTTAGACATAGGGTCTGATTTTTGTGTGGTCCTGCGTGGAGCTAGGAGATGGACTCGATGATCTGTGTGGATCTGTTCCAACTCAGAATATTCTATGATTCAATGATACTTTTTTTCTGTGTGTTTCTTCTCATACAGACAAAGGGAGCAGAAGAAAAAACTCCACTTAATAGAATGGTACTGTAGTCTAGTAGGAAAAGAGGAAAGTTCCCTGAATTTATCTTAATTTCTGGCTAATATAATCCTAATCAATGTGGATTTGTCATATTTTATTCAAGGTAAATGCAACTACGTTTTCTACTTAGCATGCCAGGAGCAAAATCAGACCTTCTTGGATAGCTCACTGGAGTGTTCAGATCTTCTGAGACTGCAGTTGGAAGTATAAAATAAATGAATGCCAATAAAACATAAAATAAATAAAAAATGAGGATTTTGTTTTTCTTAGCATTTGAATAAAACTTGTAGCCTTGCTTGCCAGATACTTGCAAGTAAACTCTATTAATACACCTTTCCTCTGGAGGATGTTGTTCTGAAGGATGTATGTAATTCAGCTGCTGTGGTACTCGAGTCTAAGCTCAGAATTCAGCAGTAAAAATTATCAGGAAGAATTAATTCCAAACAAATTTTCTCTCAACAATCGGTAAGAAACTGCAGGCTGTTAATAAAGAGGCTGTGGAAGTCAAGACTTCCCAGCAAACCTGAACATCTAATTTTAGTTTCTACTTTGAAGTCTTCCCAGCGAAATGAAAAATTCTTATAGCTCAACATAATAACCTCTGTGGTGTCAGAAAACCAATCTCCTTGCATGTGCAACACTAAGCAGTGTAGAAAATCAACTGACAGGAAGTGACAAAAATATGGGAATGAATGAGTATAATCCCCACTTGCTTGCAGACTGCAGTTTGCTGATGGAAATATGAAAATTTGAACACTTACATTTTATATTGTGGACAAAGAGGGACTAGACACCAAGTTTAGGATATATCCTGAGTACCTTAATCTGCATTCAGCTGTAGAATAGCCTAAGGTATAGATTTAGGGCTTTTTATGTCTACCAGTAAATTGCAGTAGGAATGAATGAATGTAAGCATAGAACACCTAAAACTGAGTCTGTTCTGCAGAATCCACTCCTTGTGGACTTGCATGAATGCACAGCTTGCCTTCTCTGACAGTCTGGAGTGCCACAGCTGAGGCAATGATTTTTCAGGACCCTTTGACCCAAGACATTTATATAAACACATGGGTGTTGCTCACAAACATTTGTGCATTTATGCATTCATGTGATTGCATAGAGAATTTTAGAAACTGAGAAGGAATGTAGTGAATTTCATCCCAGCTTCTTTTTATGCACCCTCCATCAGAAAGCATGCAGATTAAGACCTCCCGTTTTTACAGTTTGTATTTATAGTCCTAGTACAAAAAATATTTCAGCTTCCAAAGGTACTTTATTTCTTTGAATCAGAGGGAATTAAAGCAAGTGATAGGAAACAAAGACAAATGGTGTTTGAGGGCTAGAAGTAAATCTTTTCTGACATCAGTTGCAGGACATGACTACAAGACCACTGAAATGGCTTGGGATGGGATGTCTAATGACTAAGTTGACTTGTAAAAAACACAGAGAACAGATGTCAACCTCCTGTCTCTGTGCTATACTATGTAAAGGGAAATGCACTGGGCATGATACAGAAGAGGAGCAGGCAGTTATCTGGTTTCCTCACACACGCTCTGCAACTGCAGCTGGTGTTTGTTGACTAGGGCTCTGAATCCAAGAGGGCTGCAACAGGAGATACCTTACTCTGCACTCTGACAGGCACCACACTGCTTCCACTTTAACACCTACCACTAGGTTTAAAAATCTGGTGAGAGACAAGCCTAAGAGACCGGCTTAAAAGTTCTTTTGTAGTTCCCTTTGTAGCTTCTGTATATAAAAATTAGAAAAGGGACAAGAGATACAGATTTGTGTAGCGTAGGGGGAGTCCTTAGCTGTGAGAACAGATTAAATCACAAGGATAATTTCAGAAATCATTCTAAAATGTCCTAGACCTCATAATGAAGGATGCTTCTTTTAGAGAGTCATAAGAGATTCTGAAAGTTTTAATACATAGTTTAATACACAGTTTCTATACTGTTATGTTCTTTAAGCACCATCATCTAGCTATATGTATCACCTGCTTAATTTCTAAAATTTTTGTCATCTTATTTGGGGATGGTTGCTTTGAGAAATCAGTGCAAGTTCATAATACTTGACTGTATTTACTTCATGACTAAAATGTTTCCAGTAGGACATGTGGGATGAAAAGAGCTTAAGCATTATTCATTAAGGGATGACAGCAGCATTTGATTCCATAATGAATTGAATCATAAGAACCTGACCAGTATTATTACAAGAATGGCTTTTTAAGCTTTGAAATGTTATGGCGACAACCCCAAATTTTCTCAGAACTTGCAAGTTAATAAAAAAGCAAATCATATGTAGGTTTTAGAGTTTAACCTATGGGCAAAAACAGAAACCTGATTAATATAAGAGGGATGGAGAGAGCTGTCATGGCTTTGTATTACCATTTAGATATCCAGCAAAGCATAATCAAGAATAGCAACCTCTGTCCATCTGGGCAATAAAAAGAGTGCCGTTGCTCTATAGAGTAATGCCTGAAGGTTGTAGGCTTTAAGTTAGTGCTGTTTTTTGCTTGTTTGTTTGTTTTTCTTCCTTTCTTTTTTTTTTTTTCTTTTCCTGTTATTTTGTAGCTTCCTGCAAGAAAAGTGAATTAAAAATAGAATCATTTTTCCCCAGAAATCTTAATTGCTGATGGAACCATGTGGGACCCTTTTCTTAAATAAAAGCTGGAATACACATTGAAGCATATGGTGAGGGAAATGTGGTTTCTCAATGCACAATAGGAAATCAGGAAACACATGAACCTGAGAAGAGCAATAGTTTGCAGCAAGATAGAGGCCAGATGTGGAAATGGCTTGGACCCTTTTAGGGACCATTGGAAAATTACACCTCCACAGTTTCTCAAATGAAATGTGTGCTAAAGACAGTTCAGAAACAGTGTCCAACATCTTACATCTTAAGCATACCTGAATGCTGAATGGCAAAAGGTTGCCTGAATAACCTCAGCTCGTTATCGGAATAGCAGTAATGTTTGCAGCTTGATGTCTCAGCAGCTTTCTGGTTAGCTAGTATATTAATATACAAACTAAATTAATTCTCCAACTTCTCTACAAAGTTGAATTTTACATTACTTCACTTATTAAATTATTTGGTAGCATGAGGAGATGTAGCCAAAGAAGTTTCATTATAAACAATGTGCTTAGTTTCTCTCATTTCATATTCTGAAAAAGCAGCTATTTATTAAAATGCTTTCCATTTGTTATAAAAAGTTAATAGTGCTGCCACAGCAACCAGTTTGTGACATACTTTAGACAATTTCTATAAAGAACTAATCATTCCCTGTTGAAATAAGATTCCCACCCCATGGGAATAATTATATGTAGTCCTGAGGGTGTATTTGAAAAGCCTTTCTTTTATCAGCAGCACAACCCCAGGCACATATGCTGGGAACTGGAATAGGTTGCAGGAGCTGCAAATGCTGCTACAGCCTCCATCCCCCAAGTTCCCAGGGTGGTGTTATCAACCTATCAACCCCAACAGCAAAACTTCCTCTGGCTTCAGTGAAGCTGAAGGTTTTCCACGATTTTCTTATGACATGGAGAAAACCGAGCATTTCAGAGTAGATTCATACATCTAATTCATGTCTGGGTCATCTGTGATGCTCACTTATTTTGACAATTGCAGTATAAATTAACTATTGAAATACTTCAAGTTATAAGAACTGCCTCTTTTTCCCTCAAAGAAAGGAGGTGTATGTGGGAATGACAACCACAGAAACCAGTCTTTTTTTAGTATCACTGCTTTTTGGGTTTTATCTACCACTGACTTTTTCCCCTTTCTTACTGTATACCTCTTTCTAGCTAGTCCCTTGCTTTCTGACTTTCTGCCTATGGCTCTGATTTCTCTCATTACTGTGTGTTATTCCTCTATTCTCTCTTGCATTAAATTTCTTTTCCATTTAGTATGTTCCACTAAGTTTATGAATGCACAGCTTCTTCCTCTTTTAACCAAGAAATGAACTTCAGTAATTGGAAATATGACATGAGAAAGTATGCAGAGAGAAAATGAACAATGTAATAGGAAAATCAGCGAGAAGATAGAAATGATCCATCTTCATCATTTATTTTTTATAGGGCTAGACATTAAAAAATGTATGATAGCCTCTCCATGAGCTAAAATATTTCCTTTGTTCATACTCAAGAAAGCATTCTTGTTGAATTATGTCTGCTTGAGGAAGCAATAACTTTGTCAAAAAGAGATTTCCCTTTGAAATTTTCATCTTCTCATTAAAAAAAAAAACAAAAAAAAAAAACAAAAAAACAAGCCCCTTTGCTCAGAAATGTATTTGTTTAAGAATTTATCCATTTTGTTTTAACAGAACCATATCAATATGTGTAATGTGAATTTGCTCTAATATTCACCCAGGTCTCAAGCCACACTGCATCCTTCTGTAGCAGTAAGCTGCAGTGACAAATCACAAGGGATGTGGACTAGCAAAGAAACTGGCTCATAACTGGAATTTGAACATGATGAACCTTCTGAACAGCTCAGCAGAGGCATTCTGTTTCCAAATCAAACCTTCCAGTACTAGCCAGTTGTTTTTTTTCCTCATTAAAGTCCATTAAAGTAGAAATTTAACAAAAGTTTAACTTAGGAGTTAAACTCTGTTTTGTTGTTGTTGTTGTTGTGTTTGTTTTCTTTTTCTTTCACAAATACAGTTTTAGCCCTACTAATATATTCACTTGCTTTGGCTTTGTGTTTATCACATGTTAACGTGCCAAATTTTTACAATGATAGGTACTAAAATAACTTCTGATGATAATAAAGATAGAAAACTCTTTGCTTGGCTTATCACTTCAATTTTCACTGGACTACTATAGATTTTATACCAGCTTTGGGCTTGAAAAGCTAACTCCATAAAAAAAAGCATGTAACATTCAAAGTTGTGTGTCAATGCTTCACTAAAGGCATGACAATACCAACAGATATTGTAAAAAAAAACAAAACAAACAAAAAAATAAACAAAACAAAAAACAAACAAACAAACAAACAAACAAAACAAACAAACAACATGCTTTGAATGAGAGAATAAAAACCTAAAACTTTTATGCCTGGAAGAATGCAGTATACTTTTTTACTTGAGTTTCATCAGTATATAGTAGGAAAAACAGCATATATACATATATGTGCATATATACAGCATGGATATATTTACACACATACATATGCATGCATGTATACAGTTTTGGCATAGCACTGTCAAATCTTTAATCTATATTTAAAAAAAAAACAACAAACTGAATCTACCTGATTGAAATCAAATGTTTTGGGTTGACCCTGACAAGGATCTTCATTTTTAGACGCTTAGTACATTTTTATAGAATAAAAATATTGAACAAAATATAAAATAACTCAGACCTGAGAGGAAAAGGGTACCAATACCTTTGGAGTTAGAAACATTGATTTCAAACCAATGCCCATACTGAGTGAATATATTTAGTATTAAATGCAGGGTTGATAACCCTTATTAATATTAAATAAGGGTTGATAAACTATCACAAAGATAAAGTGCTATTTCAAATGCAGCAAGTGTCAATATTGATGCAATATTGCAAGTTTCAACCACCATTATGATGAGAATTGGAATATGAATAATAGAGAGACTCATAGGGCATCAGAGATCATAAATAATAATAATACATATCTAATCAAGGATTATTTGAAAAAAATAGAGAAAAAAAAATTTTCTATAGACTTTTGCTATATACGAGAACTTTTAAAATATATTCACATCTCTTATCCAAAAATGTTAAGCAGAACTTGGATATCCTCTAAGGAAAACATCTCTAGTGACATCATGGGTAAAATCTCTGCCAAGTTTAATGTAGACACTAAATAAGAAAGGTGCATTTTAAATATAAAGACAAGAGCAGCCTTTTCCGTCTTCCTTCTTGGAGGGTCACATTCAGGTAGAAACTGACAATGGCATCTTTACAGGAAATCTTTAATATTCAGTAAACAAACAAAGGCAAAATATAAGTGAAAATAATTTAGCACAGAAGTCATGGCTTTCCTACCTTCTCTCACTTTTTGCTAAATTAGATTAAAACTCTTCTGAAAGGAATTGAACAGCCCTCCAAGAGGCTAGCTGTGGAAGTTTGAGGAAAACATATAGTTTATGTTTTAAAGGTATTTTTCTCTGTTCCTTCAGGCACAATTATCTTCTGCCTTCTACTTGTGATTCCTGTGATACTATGGGACTTGGGGTTTCACAGGCAAAATTAATTTTAGCTAATAATACTTGTACTAACCATGCAATGACTCATACAATAAGTCTATAACTTCATGGAGAGGCTTGCCTTGGTAAGTATTGCAGTACTGCTCAGCATGACTTTTCCTAGAAAATGCCTTTTAAACATCAATTATGGGATCAAAAAATATAGCACTATATATCTGGTGGTACTCACCAGTACAGTCGAATCCACTTCCTTGGTATCCCTGTTTACATTTGCATTTGAAGGATCCCTCTGTGTTGAGGCAGTCTGCATGGAGGTTACACCTGTGTGTATTTGCCACACATTCATTTACATCTAGGGAAAGATATAAGTGCCTTAGTGAAAACTGCTGAAGCCTAAGCTTCGTGTTTGTGCTTACCATCTGTTTTCAAGTATTGTGAGCACTAGAGTTAGACCAAGGTGGGACAGGCAGCACTGGAGGCAGAAGAATTCACACTAGGAATTCTTCTAGTAAACACAAAGGGAACACAGAGATCTACTGAATGAGAACAGGATTCAAAGTATAGGTTGTACAAAGTGATCTATTAACAAAAAGCACCAAGAGAACGTGTGACATCAATAAAAAAAATCAGCAGCTCTACCCCACTCTTTCACTCACTCTAGAAATGTAATTGAAACTAACAATGGGCAGGCCAAGATCTTGAGATTTTTTATCTACCTCTAGTATTCCACGTATATATATGATGCAACCTGAAAAAAAAAGTATAACTAGGAAAAAAAAAATCCGTAGAAAATACTATGTTCAGGTAGGTACAACAAAAGGCACAAGCATCAAGAGTAACTAATTTTGGTCTTCATTATTTTGTTACATCACAAGATGTTGCAGACTTCTCCCACATGAGGGAGCCAAGTTGTTGCACTCGTTTTTGCACCACTTGCATTTTACCCAGATTGCCTAATTTTTTGCAGCTGATAGGTCCTCTGTGTAAGTAGGTCAGCTAGGAGATGCATAGCAGGAAGACTGACTAAAAGCTATGGTATGTCTGAGAGCAAGATTCACGTTTCCAGATAAAAATCTTGACTACTGAGAGCTCTCCAGGTTTTCCCCCATACATACAGCAGAAATTTTATGAAAATGTAAGCATATTTTCCAATTTAAAACTCCATTGGTCTGCTGACAAAGGGAAGCTCAAATTTCAGTGTCCAAAACCTGCCTTAAGATTTCCCTCCCACCGTTAAGTCCCAATCCTATTTTTTGTGGAACTGCTTGTTCATTTACTATTTTCATATATTTATTTCTTTATGTTCTGTACTGTCCATTCAAGCAATTATTTTTACAGTCATGAAGCAACTTGATTCACATTGCTGATTAACTACACACACACAAAATAAGATCGTGGGACTGCTTCTTCATCACAGGTTGAATGCCGAGAGGATAAAACAGGCTCTTTAACTAAAACTGTCCCCAAACTAGTACTTCCTTGTAGTCAGTCAGCTGTTGCTAACATGCTACATGTCTTTGTAGATCTTTTGCACAGGGCCTAGAGATGATTTGGTACAATGAGGCATTTTAATTTGCAGGTGCCTGTGGTCAGGTTTTTCATAAGGCTACAGAGAAAACAAGGACAAAAGCTGCAGGTGCCTTAAAGAATATTCTTAGTAACATCTTTTAACCATTTCTGAGGCAGAACCCCTAGACTTGGCCAACATGCTTCAGGCAATGACAGGAAAAATGCATTATGTTGGAATGAAAAAAAAAATGGAGAAAGAAATTTTATGGGCTAAATCTTACCTACACAGTCATAATGGCCACTGATGTATTTCAGTTCATAACCAAGCTGACACTTGCAGTAGTAGCTTCCAAATGTGTTGACACATCTGCGGTTGAAAGAGCAGATAGCTTGGCCAGTGGAGCATTCATCAATATCTAGATGGGGAAGAGGGATACTGGTCATGTCCATGAGAAGGCAGAATGGGAAAGCAAGAACCAGCTGGGATTTGCACAGGAATGCTTTGTTCTTAGCTATCACAAGTTGTTTAATAAAAAAGTCCCATCATTCTTTCTCTTGAGGTTGTTTTTTGCATGTGGAAATATGAATGAAGCAGCAAAACATCCACTAACTTTATGGAAATTTTGAGACTTGGCACAGTAAAAGCTTGAGTAACTGGCTGTGGGGTCTCTGCTGGGGACAATGGTTTGCCCCTAAAGTCACAGAGCAGGGCAGGAAGGAACTAGAAAAAAATTATTATTTCTCTGAGAAAGGAAATATCAGAACAGTTTAAGAGAAAGCCTCAGAAACAGGAAATCAGAAGCAGAAATGAGTAGGAACAGCAGCTCTTCCCATTGAATCTCTGCACCTTCCCTTGCTGGGCTAAGTCAAGATACAGACTCCAGACTGCAAGTGCTCCATCCTTATAATTCATCTGTAACTCTGTTTTTTTTTGTTGTTTTTTTTTGTTTGTTTTTTTTTCACCTATGAATGTGTTGAAGAGGGAAAGTGAAACACAATGGTTTGTTCTGCTCTGCAGGTTCAGGAGCAATGCAGCTTCTTAGGAAGATTAAGCTAAGACAAACAGCCAAGAATCTTCAAATGTTTATCTGCTTATAGTTCTTCTGTGACTAATACCAGAGTATTGAGAGTGTTTTATAATCTGTGAAGCATCTATTATGCTATACAGCAGGAATTTGCTTTCATTCTCATTCTAGAGATGAAGAGCAGATCACAGAAAAGAGTAACCTAACACAAATTGTGCAGGACGAAGGAGTCTGCTATTTCCAACCATGGGACATATCTTTTTGTCTGTTTTACCTTCTATCATTTATATCAGCATTCCTCCAAATCCATTTGGGCAGGCAAGGTAAACTCATTAAAAGAGAATAAAAATAGTTGCCTGAATAATTCAGGAAGAGAATCATTTATCTTGTTTATTGTATTTAAATGTATATGTTCACAATGTTCACCTTCAAGTAGCTCTTAAATAATTCAAACACCCGTTAGCTTGCTTGCTGATAGTCTGAGAGCCTTGCTTACTCAAAACAGGACATTTCCAATTACAAAATCATTTCATTTGAGAGAAAGGAATAATGTTCTCATGTTGGAGTTTTTATACTTTGGAAGTTGAGACAAGTATGCATATGGGTTTACTCTATAGATCCTAAACATGGAAAAATAGTCTCAGGACACATGACCTGCATACATGACTTGATATTACAGCTGCGCGTTAAGGAGAACAATTCATATAGTAACTGTCCTTCTATATAGCAGCGTCTCTTGGGTCATCTGTTGTTTGAAGTGTTAAACATAATATAGTTTTGGCCATTAGAGCTAAAATTCATTTTCTGTGTTTGACATGTTAAACATCTCAACATCTCAAACATTCTTTAAAGCTGTAGATATCACTCCACCCGTATGTATTGGTAAGCAGCATCTGACATGGAGCTGCTAGTTATTCCTCCTTGCCTGTAAGCCACCCCTCATGATCTGGAGGACTTGTACTATTGTGACAGAAATAATATAACTAAATGTGAAGTTAGGTTAAGGACATTTTAGTAAATAGTACCCATTCTAAAAACTTTTTTCCATTGTATTTTGGACAACGCAAATATTTCCCAGTTGCAATTTTCAATCTTCTATGCTTGCCTGAGTGGAAGAAATGTTAAAACAAAACAAACAAACAAAAAAAGAAAAACAAAATATCATTTTGGACCAAGAGTGTTACCCACTTGGAGGTGAGATCAGAAAAGAAAGGCTAGATTGGAAAAGAGGGAGGGTAATAAAGAAGGAAACAAAAAGCACTTTCTGTATCAATTCTTTTTGGAATTTGGAATTGGTAAGATGCTATGAGTTAGCATTCAAAGGAAAATATACTCACTGATTCAAAAAGACAATTTGCATGTCAAGAATTAGCTAAAGTTATTCAATAGAAGTCTGGAACTGAAAATACTTGTTTGTCACACATGAAATTGCTACTGGCCCTGTTTTAAGATGAAAAGGCATAAAAGTAGATATAAAGCAGTATTTCCTCAAATGCACATACTTAAGCAGAGAGCATCTGGTCTGAAAAATGAAGGCTTTCATAGCCTTTCAAGTCTGTTTGTGATGACCAGTTAGAGGAACATTCCAGTTTTGGAAGGGTCTGTTACATGATGTCAGGGCCTCCCCTGTGTACTCTGTGAAGTCTTGGTTGCCCAAATCAGCCCCACCCATGAACAAGGAGTCCTATTTCAGCTCAGTCCTTGGCCTTGAGTCCTGTTCAAGCTGTGCTGTAGTTACACCCATTCCTAGCTCTTCCCTGTCCTCTGGAAGGGCTTGAGGACTACTCTGTAGGTAGTCCTGAGGTAGATGGTCTCCCGATCCATCTCCTGAATGGCCTCCTTGGACGTACATTGTAGCCTTGTCTCCTATCCTGTGTTCCATCTGTGCTGTTCTTGACTGAACCCTCTGGACAGACACTGGACCTGATTTATCACCTTTCCTTGTCACTCACCCTGTTATCAACACCCTGGTCTGCCAGCATGATGAGGTGCTGTGGCAAGGGGCCCTGGTCAGTGAGGACACAGCACTGTGGGTGCTGGGTTCGCCTATTGCTCATCCCCCCCTTGAGGAACTTCCCTGCTCCTGCTACTCCCTGAATGCACTTCACTGCCACTACTTCTGTTGTTCATGGAGAGGTCCCTGCTTTGGAGGGTTTGTTTCACATTCACTGATGTTTTGAAATTAGTTTAGCTTCAGTGTTAAGATGGGTACCATCTCAGCATTGGATTGAAATGCTGTAGCACTGTCTTGTCAGATGCCAACATAAAATTAGTATCAGAGAACAAAGTGTTATGAAGTAATGCTAACTTCACCACAGGAAATCCCTAAGGTAAAATGACATTGAGACTTCTGTAGAAAAACCCAGAAGTTTGCATTGCAGGTTATCACAATACAAGAAAGAAAGAAACATCTAGACACAACCCCAAATCCTATCATGTGCTGTGTTGGTAGGACAGCTTCCTGTGCTGTATGTAACAGTCTCTGAGAAACGGAGAATCTGTTAATGACTCCAAAACATGTTAAAACATTTGATTATTTATTGTGGATGGGACTAGCCCAAAGAATTACATAGCCAATGTTAATGAGAAGAATTATTAAAGAAGCATGCAAACTTTACATCACTCTGCAAGTAACAAGAAGCATGACTAAAGTCAGTGAGGAGGGCTAACTACTTATTACCCTTTCCTCAGACTGGTAAGGTTCTCAGGATCCTACAAAAAAGAAGCTGAGAGTGAGCTCTCTAACCATACCAACGCATGTCCTTCCATTTGGTCCCAACTGAAGGCCAGCTGATGGACAAAGACATTGTACCTCCTCCTTGACTTTCTCACATCCATATTGGCAATTAACCATGGCACAAGTCCTAGAACCTGAAAACAGAATATAAAAAAATAATGTAAAATCTAGGCTGGGAACACACATTTTATTATTAAGTTAGATCTGGATGAATGCAGAAAATTAATGAGAACAACAAAATTCCATTAATCATCAATCAAGCTATTTATACATTAAAACATTAATAACACAATTCAGCAGCTCTTGAGATAGATCTTAAATTCTCCCTCCCCTTCACTTTGTTCTTTCCTTATCTGCCCTTATGACTCCTTTTTTTTTTTTTTCTCTGCTACCAGTTCTGTGACTACTATCTTTTAGATTCAGAGAGAACTAGTCAAAGTAGAAAAAAAAGGCTTTTTACATTTTTCATCATTACAGTTTTACCATACAGAAAACTGCAATTCAGTAAAGAAATATTTTTATTGCTTACCACTGACCATGCCCTTAGTAGACATTCTGATTTTAAAATTATTTAGCCTGATGAAGTTTGACACTGCATTTTACTTTAATCCTTTATTTTTATCTTGAACAGATACTTGAATCTAAAGAAGCACATTGTAGTCAGTACACAGTAGATTGACTATGAGCATAAATTATTGGAGATGATTTTGGTAATCCTGTAAATAGAAGAGTATGGGTCTAGATCTTGTCTGAGAGAGTATTTAGAGAGGCTTGAAAAGCAGGCCAAATGTATTAAGTATGTAGGGAGATGCACCTGAAATCCTGAGGATATTCTGCAAGCATTAATGTTATGATGCTAGGGAGAAAAATAGCATTTGGAAGTGTTTTCTGGAGGAGTTAGAGATGTGTGCAAAGGAAGTATATTCCACTGTGTCGCTCTGGTTATCCATCTATTACTATATCACAAAACTGCAAGACCTTGAGTGCTAGCTCACCACCCAAGTAGAAAAATATATGGATTTTATTTTAAAATGCAACACATTCATTGATAGAAGTACCAGCAATTTCAAAATGGTGTGTAATTAAGTGTATAGAGAATACAATAATGTGTGTGTGTGCATATATCTACAGCCACATTATTTTAATATATAATAATGCATGTTATTTCTGTTGCTATTAAAATTAATGTTAAACCCGTGGTAAAATTACCACAGGTTTATTTAATTACCACCAGCCTAAAAAGACTGGTTTGCTTAGACCCTGTGGATAAGCAATAAATATTTAAGACCAAAAATTCACTGTATTTGCAAAAGCATTTTACTTTTTTTTTTTTTTTTTTTTTTACACAAATGAGGACGCACACAGTAGCAGTGGGTAAGATTAAGAAACACGGACTGTAGATCATAATACTTTTGTCACATTATCCACCTCCGAAGTGGCAATAAAGAAACTTACTAAACATTATTCTTCTCTAATTGGTAATTGTCTGCTTTCTGTTATTTTTGAAATTTCCATTGCTGGCTATAGTTAGAATATGAACAGTTTAAATGAGCTGCTAATCAGATTTAGTACAGTAATTCCTGCAGAATTTGTGACTGTCTTAGGTACTAACCTACTATCTACCTGAAGCAACGGTTCTCTATGGCTCAAAACCACATTCTTCTAATAACTTTCTACTTCTAGTGCCACGGTGTTTCGGCATGGTTCTGGAAAAGTCTGACTGCTCAGACAAGGTGGACTTCATCTTGTTAAGGAGATTTGCATCATGGAGAATTTGATTCAAAAGCACAACTCTGATTTTTGTACAAATTTAGTACAAATGCAAAGTTTTCTAAATCAGGAAACCTATCCTGAACTAAGACTGGATTAAAACTAATCCAACAAAAAAAAGGCTTGTTACAGTCTGGATCTAGTTTTCTGACTTGGTTCAATAGTGTAACTCCTGCTCAGAGGAGGGAGAATGACAGATGGATGAGAAAAAGTAGGAACAAGCTCCCACTGGGCTCAAAGGGAACTGGGCTCAAAAGTACTTTCTTTTGACAGTACCTCTGGCTTCTGCCAACTTCAGCTGTCCATAAGACAGCAGCCTGACTGAAACCAGCTCAGTTCATTATGTCAGCAGATACACAAATTATCTTGGATGTATCCATTTCTCAGAGATCTCAAAGACCCCACAGCTGTTGTCTGCTGTTGAGATCCACCATGTGCTGCAGGGAAGGGGAAGCCTTCAAAAGCTCTGACCCCAGGCACCTTTCACAGCAATTTCAGTCTTCCTGCCATAACAGGGAGACAAACTAGGAGATCTGGCTTTTTTGCCTGCCCCTGAGCTGCTGACACTGCAGTCCTCTGAATGTTTGCCAAAGCTGGGTATTTTTCCAATTATCTCAAGACTGACATCAAACTCACCAGATGGACACCCTGTCTGGTGAATGGCTGTCTCCAGAGTTTGAAGATAAATAAATTCGTTCAGAGTTTATGGTTGTCTCTTATAACCATGGGAATGGCTGGGCTGCACCTGATACAGCTACATTCAGGACAGACCTCTCAAGCAGATTGGTCTCAGCAGTGGACCAACTAGTTTCCTTGTACCACAGATGCATCTGCTTCAGCCCAATAAACTCCAGAAAGGGCTGTCCACATTTTACCTAGGGTTTTGTGAAATGTAAAGCTGAATTCACTGTACTATTTCAAACAGATAAGGGGGAAAAGAAAGTATTTTCTAGAAACAAAACAGTATCATTGAAAAATAAGAAGCTTCCTCACATCTGAAAATCAGGTTGACTAAGAAAGCAGAATGCTTTCCTTTACATGCTGGTTTAAAGACAGAGAAAATAGGTAGAAACACAGTTCAGATAACCCTTAGCACAGTGGACAAATGTTTGCAAGAAGCCAGCAACAATTGTAGGAAGCATATTAGCACTGAGAGAATATAAGTTAGTCAGGGAACACAGAAAGGTAAAGCAAGGATAGTGTTGTGAAGTTCAGCACAGTGAAGCGTAGTCTGTATTGGTGCTTTGCTTGGATTGATTCATTCATCCTTATTTGACAAATGAACCAGCATAGCTATGCACCAAGCTTATACAAACTGTCCTTCATTTGAATTAACACTAGAGATTTTTACTTCTAGCAGGACAAAAATTATTTGAACACCAAAAATAGTTATTACCTAGTTCACTTTGTCCATATACTGGCAAACAGAAAGCCTCTGTCAGCTGCTGAGAGCACCAAAGAGCTGAGGCAAGAATCTTATCCTGAACAAGCTAAATCCATTCATCACAAGAGGAAATTTTGCTGGGATCAAATGCAATTAGGTTATTTTGGTGTGCCTATCCTATCAGCTCTATTACTTACTTGCACATGTGCCATCTGGCATGAGCATGTACCCGTTGAGACAATAGCACTTGTAGCTGCCATGTGTATTCATGCATCTGTGTTCACAGGGACGTGGTTTCAGTCCACATTCATTCAGATCTGCAGAATTCATTGGAATTAGAATACTGCTGGGTTTATATACATATATCCATACATATAGGCTGATAATATTGCTTAATGCCTTTAATTCCCCACAGTATAACAACCTGGATTGAAAACAAGCCAGCCCCTTGCAAGATGAGAATTTAGCAGACCATCTGGCTGAAAGAGTGCTAGGAAAACTAACACAGAGACTTCTACACCTGAAAAAGTAATGCAAACTCTGACCCCATCTGGCAGCTTGTTAGGAAGGAGTGGAGGGGTGGAAAGAGAATTGTAGTTGCTGTATTTTTCTGGATTTCTCTGATTCTAGCTGGATATTTCAGCCCTCCAGCTGACCTCTGTACTAGAAAGAGTAAAACTTTATCTGCAGCTGATTTGCTGTTCCTAGTCTAAAGTGAAACAAACAAACAAACAAACAAAATATATATATAATTGTTTTTTTTTCCCCTAAGCTACACATTGGCACCAAGGTTACCAGGGCAGGGACATAGCCAAGATGAAACACAAAATATAAAAAGAGTCACGTGACATTAAGAATAAAAGTACAAAACCCTCAAATTCTCAAAATCCAGAGAACAAAAGCATCCTAACTCCTTTTTGCAGTCCAGGATTTAAAAGGCTTTGCAAGACACTAAGTTGATTTCAAATTCTCAATAGCTTTATTTCCTTGGTAGAAAACCAGAATCCTAAAAAGCTCAATTTATGTGGTATAGGTATCACTATTGTCAATGGTATTGGTTCTGTAACAAGGGAACAGCATCTGTGTTTGTGACTTCTGACTGACACCTCTACCTCTTATATTTTGACACCTGATTAGCAAACAGAACTCATTAACAGAATACACCAGCACATGTGGCCCACTCAACAGGTGCTTAACAGCACATGGCCAATAATATAATTTCAGTGAAGACAACTCTCCTAGCACTTAGCTTGCAGAACTCCAGTTTTAATGGGAGAAGCAGCTGTTCTCATAGCTATGCACCCTGCAGACCAGAAAAAAAAAAAAAAAAAAAAAAAAACTCCAGACCATTCAAAGCATAAACTTTGTGCTAGTTATAGATGTGTGTGGAAGTATTTGTTACAGCTCAGTTCAGGGAAGAAAAAGAGGGTTGCACTCTGCTATTTAAATGTAGAGTCTGTTTGAAAAATGACGACATATCAACTTGCAAATCACATTGGGCTTTCTCTGCTATTGAGCCTCCACTGAAAAACCAAGATTCTCGTAACAAAGAAACTAGAGGTGAAAAAAGAAGTCATTCCACTTAGACCACACATTCTGAAAAGTGCTTAGCTACACCTATATTGCACAATGCACAGTAATGCAGAGATAACATACACAGCTCTAAAAGAGAACCTATGGAGATAACGCTAGTTTAGCTCGGACTCAGTGGCAGACTAATAGAGTCCCCTTATCGCTGTTATTTTAGTTAGCTCATGTTGAGCTTGCTCAGCCTGGCATTCTGGTGTAAGGTCAGACCAAGGCTGTATCTGCCTGTAAATTAAAGAGGCTCTGAGCTACTGGAACATGAACACCTATATGGCAATACTACTGAAATAGCTCCTGGGCATTTCTGGCTTGTGCCTTGCTAAGAAACCTTGCTAAAAATTTCCTGGCCATACTTCATAAGATCACAGAATCACACAGAATTTCTAGGTTGGAAGAGACCTCAAGATCATCGAGTCCAACCTCTGACCTAACGCTAACAGTCCCCACTAAACCATATCCCTAAGCTCTACGTCTATACGTCTTTTAAAGACTTCCAGGGATGGTGACTCCACCACTTTCCTGGGCAGCCTGTTCCAATGCCTAACAACCCTTTCGGTAAAGAAGTTCTTCCTAACATCTAACCTAAAACTCCCCTGGCGCAACTTTAGCCCATTCGCCCTCGTCCTGTCACCAGGCACATGGGAGAACAGGCCAACCCCCACCTCACTACAGCCTCCTTTAAGGTACCTGTAGAGAGCAATAAGGTTGCCCCTGAGCCTCCTCTTCTCCAGGCTGAACAAGCCCAGCTCCCTCAGCCGCTCCTCGTAGGACTTGTTCTCCAGGCCCCTCACCAGCTTCGTTGCCCTTCTCTGGTCCCGAAGTAGATAGAACAGCCCAGGGAGCTACAGGGCAATTTGTACATGCAGGTGTATACAGAGCTTCCATGAAGCCTTAGACTTTGAATCTACTGCAAGTGCACAGAACTGATCTGCTCGCCTACGGAGGGCATACCAAATCCAGCTGGAGTGACTGCACAAAAAACAAGTGGGGGGCTTCTCTGTTGTCTTTTGGTAAAGTTGCTAAACCATGTTGGAGGTTAATCTTGTGGGTTTAGAGGCTGAGGCTGTACTGGTAACCATGGATTTATTATACACAACCAAGGCTGCTGTTTGTTCTCTAGGAATATCAAGGGGCTGACTTCTTTCCCGGTATAAACAGTGCAAAAGATGGAGCTTTCCAAATACTTAACATTATAGCTTTATACCATATTGCTTGAAAGATATTGTGTAGTAAGAGGGTTGTTCTGACTCACTAAGAATTCTCTTATTTTTCAATGTCAATGTAACATTTTTAAGCAAAGACTGCAGGTGCTTAGGAAGGTAGCATCAATAGACCCATCCATTCATGTGGCTCTCATTCCACGCTTCACTCATCTGCTGTGCAGTAGAAAGGCCTCTCCATGCAGCGATCTGCTCCTTTCATCAAAAATCATACAAAGATCATATACTGGAACAACAACAAAAGCTGAGGCGTCACCAGGGTGTTGGTGGAAATATTTCAATGTCTAACTGCAAAATTATGCAGGTAAAGTGGTGCATTCAAAGTTTCTAAGTATGTAATTGTAAAGAATTCTGTGTTCTCAAAAAAAAAAAAAAAAAAAAAAAAAAAAAAAGTCTGCATATGCAAACAGATGGCATTGGCCCGGGCAGCTTGAGAAATAACACATCGAGCATGTAATTGCCTGTCTTTCTGAGGAGGTTAGTTAAGTAAATAGCATGGGTTTTTAGTTAAAAAAAATAACATGGGTTCCAGATTTGACTTCTGGCTCTTCCTTTCCTATATAATCTCTCCGTGCCTTAATCCTCTGACTATAAACGAGACAGTTTGCCCTTGTCACCCGTCTGCAGGAGATACATGATATAGGATCAAACTCCTGTTTGCTGAAGGAGGCTTACAGTTTGCATCTCCAGTATCCCTGGCAAGAGCCTTAAACACTAAGCTCTGCTATGTAAATAAGAAAAGATCTTGTTCTACTATTTTGGAAAATGACACAATTCTTAATACATAACAAGAAGACAGAACATCAGCAGTCTGGTTTCTAGAGTTATATTCCCATGAGCACAAACCTTGATTACAGGTTTTCCCTGTAAATCCAGGAAAACATTTGCATTTGTTTGGTCCCATGCACTCGCCATACTTGCAGCCATGTCCACAGATAGCTGGGGGAATCAGGCAGAGAAAGAAGAGAGAGGAAAAAAAAAAAAAAGTTAGAATATTCTATTTGAGAACTATTTCCCTGTTTATTTATTGCAGAAGTTCAACATCTTCCATACCTCTACCTCTAGTTTGAGCATGGTAGCTACTGATCAGTGCATTATTTCTGCTGGAGAAAAGGTTTGCTAGCATGCATTACATGAACACGTGCTTTTCCTAGTTTATAAAGACCTGGAAAAGAAGGGGCTCCTTCTAGGACCCTCCCAAATGCTCCTTTCTGCCATGGTTACAACTTACATTTAGTTTTGTACTCTGCTTTTTTCCTATTTTCAGGAAGCCATATGTGAGAAGCAGCTAGCCAGCAGCTTGATTTTCTATACTTGGAGCAGGGAAGAGGGAACAGCACTCTACTGCAGCCACAGAAGACCCTAAAGTGGTTTTCTGCTCTTGGATCTCCTCTCTTACAGCTGAGAACATGTCCATTTCATGGTGGAATACCCAGAGTACATCTGTCAAATCAGACAATTGTCCTTACCACACATCCCCATATTTACAATTGCATCAGATTTACAATGACTTGAAAGGGCTGGGCTTAACCTGGATGCATTAAAGAGTAGAAGTTTTCTAACTCTCATCATTAGTCAGAAATTATATGCTAGCTCTTATAATGCTAGCATTATAATTAATTATAATTAAAGATTAATCCTTGATCTTTAATACTTCCTAAAGTCAATGTGATGATCAAAATGAGTGTTATCTGGAAAAATCAAACTGAACATGCATTTAAAGTAGTACTAGCTCTAGAAGAACAGCAAAAGAGTATGCACCAGTATGGGCATCCAAACTACCTCGTGTAATTAATCTGCTTTCTAAACTACAGGAAATAGGAAAATCATAGTTACTATATTAAAATTCATAATCAAAATTCATCCTGCTGAATTCAAGCATATTCTCCTACATTTAAAAGATTCATTCAGAAGCACTAAACCACTGGCTCTGCAGATTAGCCGTAGTTCAACATTGTCCCTTTCCCTGAAAGTGAAGTGGCATAATATAAGATTGGTTGAGTATTAACACTGAAACAGAGTACAGCACTGCATCTAGATTTTCAATGCAGTTGTACATTGCTGTTGTTTTAGTGAAATCTGCCAAAGAACCACCTTAAAAACCTATGAAAACTGGTTTCTAGTAAGAGGGTAACCTTTTGCTTTAGAAGAGACCAACTTAATTCCACTAGCTCAAAGTTACATTTGCCGGTTCTCCCTCTACCTATTCTTTTGCACCAAAATGAATGTACTGTTAAACAATGCAGAAATATTAGTAAGTGTATTGTTCACTTCTTTCTTTTTGTAAACTGGTATGCTACATATACAGAGCAGAGACATTTTGGCACCTTTCTGTTTAAGGCATCAGTCAGCAGTGAATAACTCCAAACCTCTATTCAAATTCACTAGATATACAATGCCAAACTCCAGGGCAATGGGTGCAACATCTGAGAAAGATTCCTAAAATACATATTTTAGGATTTTGTTGTGCTTTGCCCAAGTAGAGCTAGAGGACAATTCCATATCACCTTCTCCTTGGGATCTGTAGACCTGTAACAAATTAGAAATTTCTCAAGAGTCATTTATTTTTTTATGAAACCAACAATCCACAGACCAGAATGCTGACCAAGTACCTGAGCTCAAGCCAGGTGCATTTATTGCTTGGGTTTTGTTTGTATTTTTAGAAAGTTAAAGTTTCCTGGTTCTCACAGGCTGTGTAGTTTTGAAGACAAAGGATACCAATTGATTTCATGGGTCCATATGTAGCACCAGAAGATGCTGCATTTTTGGCATTTATTTGACAGCTGTAACAGCACAGGCACTGGCAAGTTCCAATCTCAGCCAGGGTATGCAGGAGGTTAGCACAGATGGCCACTTCTGGACCTAAGAGTTTTTAAATCTGTATTTTATGTTTGTTGTTATTTACCTAAAGCTCTGCTTTTTAAAGGAGATGTTCTCTCCAGCATGTTTTTTTTTCATTCTCCCACCCAAGTGATAAGAGACTTCACTCCCTCACGAGCTTTCCTTCTGTAACTTCTGGCAGATTCACATCAAGTCCTTTTATTAGCACCAAGTACACAGCTATGGAGAGGAAACAAGCACAAGCTGTTAGCATTACCTTCACAGTGGCCCTCATTGTTTTTTTTCCAGCCATAACAGCAATCCGTCCGAGAACCATAGCGACACACCCCAGGCTGGCTCACAGTCACCAGCTGCCCATGAACTCTTGAGCTGCATAAGAAAGGATAAACACTAGCTCCAGCAGGCAGATACACTTCAATCCATTTCTCCCTATATTTCTTTGTGCATTTTCCTCATGTTTTATCCACTGTCAGGCATTTTCATCTCAATGACCTCAAAGCATTCAACAGTCCCTTGGCAGGAATACAAAGTTGCATTGGTTGGAGAAAGGGGTGATAGGAGCATCTCACCTGCAATAAAACAACCCTGCAACATAAATAACATAAATCCTTTCTAATGAGAAACATGGCAAAGAAAAAAAAAACAGGTCCTCTGCTAGAATGAGTCTTTTTAATCTCAGTGAAGTCAGTGGGAATACTGCAGCTTGCATCAGAGGAAAAATCAGGACTGGATATATGCTGCCATACCTGCTCAGCTCTGTTGCTCTGGATGACAAATTATTCAGCAGAAAAGCACCTTTCTAAACATCAGTCATCCCCACAGATCCAGTGCCTTGCGGGCTTTCAGCCACTGTGTAAGTGCACATTGATTAGATAAGTGCAGATACTCCTAGGCATTCAGGTTGCACAGGACTCCCTGATCGTACAAATGTTAATTTAATCTGCCAGTACAGCCAGGTGGTTCAAAGTTACTGCGTGGATAACAGCTGCAAGTGTTGGCAGCCCTGCAATGTTAGCTGTCAAAGTCATACATCTGATGGAAATCTACAACTGTCCATGAATTTCAAGCTTAGTCTATGCAGCACAGGGTGCTGTGACCCTAATTATCTTCCTCCTCCGCTTGCTATTACTTCAGTTGTCTATATCCTCTTGTACTTATCTGTAAGGGTTGCACTCTCACCGGAAGCGTTACTGCAAACATCACTAATGCATACTATTAAAAAAGTAAATATATACAAAGGTACAAGATGTTACTTCAGAGTTGCCTTTAGTGTGTGTTCTGCTTGCATCCCCAAAAAGACCCCTGAATTCAACTGGATAGTGCTATGACTCCCCTGGAAGGTTAAAATGCCTAAAGCTCAGAGGAAATAGAATCTTATTACTTTCCAAGAGATGCTCATTTCCACAGGAAGACAAGCTAATTTAGTAATTTTTCATTTAATAATTCAGTTCAGAATCAAGTACATGAAAGCGTCTTTACAATTTATATAATACCCACAGGGTTTTGGTACAAACTTCTCTAAAAACTGGAAGATCTTCCATAATACTGAGAACAAAATGAACATAGCTGAACTTTACAGACACTGCCACGGACAAGGTTTTTCTCTTGTTCTGACTTCCAAAACAAGCACCAGGCTAAAGCCTACCTTTGGCAGTGGGAAAGGTAAACTGGATCACTGAGAGCCCACCCAGATACCAAATTCTGTGAGCGAAACCAGTTTTGTTAGATTAGTCCTTCCATTGCTGTCAGGGCTTCAGCATTTTGTACAAATGAAAGAAATAGGGTAGACCCTGTCAGGGCAAGCAGATGCTTTCAAGGAGAATGTCAATATGAGTTTGCTGGACATTACTGGGAGAAGAAATGCAAACTAGAGGTGTCTGATCCCTCCCTAAATGGTATTTGTGTAGGAGTTTACCTATAGTACCTAGAAGCCTAAATGAGATTGCTGTGCTTGGCACTATCCACTCAGCATGAGAAAAATGCCTGGCCTCAAATAACTTGTAGCTTCAATTTGTGAATGAAGAAGAACTGTGCATGTCATCTGCAAGACCTTCATTTCTAGTGAAGGTCTCTGTCCTCAGACTCAGAAGCTGGTGCAAAAGGCAGCAAGTGGCTTACAGAGTGCTGAAGCAGCAGAGAAGTAACTGATTTATGTGGCTATGACATTGCTGACACTAGTAGGATGGCATTTAACAAAGTACATTGAAGATGAATTATAAAAATTTCTACAATAAGCCAGGGCCTCATTAGTTAGGATGACAAAGAAAGAGCTGGCCATGCTAGCTATCACAAGATCCTTGTGAGCCACAAGCACAGGTATTAAAAAAAATAAAAGGTGGGACCTTTGGATATTTCAGTCAAAATTCCAGTCGCAATAGGAAAGTTTTACTGCTGCTGTATCATGATATATTATGTACAGCTCTCAACATCCATCCAACAAACATCTACATGTTTGACAGCTCAAAATCAGAGAGAGAAAAGCTTGTTAAGAGAGAAACTACTATAAAATCAATTTGTTCTTGTGCTACTTTCCCTTGTGGCTTTGAGTTTGGCATAAGATTAAGAACACAGCCATGCACAAGCTTGAGAGTCTTGAAGAGTACTGAAGAATTAGGAGGACAATTCTTATCTAATTTTCAGAAGATATGGAGCCTTTCACAAACTTAGAAAGCTGTGATGCTGCCTGTAATGATACAAGCAGGTCTGAATGAAGTCATGTCCCATATTTTTATTCATCTGCTACTGAAACAAATTGTTCCTCTACGAAGTAATATGAAAAGCTTGAATTTTATCTCAAAAATAAGTTAGATTAATGCACAGCAAAGCAATCAGATGCTGGCCAGGCCAAGGCAGATATATAACTCCATACTTACAGTGACGTGAGCAGCAGACAAAAAAAACAATTGGGTGTGTGATGTGAGGGCAGACCTTAAATTACTGTACGTTATCTTTGACCTCTTGTAGTGGTTTACTTAATTTGATATAAAAAGAGAAAACTTAAGTATTTATAACAAAACATTTAAAAAGTTTGCTTGCTCTACTGATCAAGTGGCTAGAGACATCTTCCAGTTAATCTAGGTTGATTGATATGGTAGGACTGATACCCTCAATTGCTTAAACACACACCTGCAAAGGAAAATATTACAACTGCAATAACTGGTGAAAGAGGGAATAAAGCACACCTGGATGCTGGAACTTATTTATTCAACTGACTCCCTCTGCCACCCCACAGTATTTTTGTTGTTTCATTCTATAAAGTAAGAAAAAAGCTTTACCTTGCATCAGCTTCTCAAAATTAATTTCCGACCATGGACCAATACAAGCTACTGTCTGCATTACCAATGGGCAACCGAAATTTTCATATGTGGTAACTGGGCAGATGGCTGTGCTGCACTGTAATCCTCATTAGCAGCCATTATACCAGTAATGACTAAAGTAAACAGAAGTAAAAATCCCAACAATGAAAAAAGGGACCTGTCACGTTCTCCTGAGTAGTGAACGTGAGTGATCTATTCCCTGTCTGACCAGCACTATATGACATTTACAGCTGCAGAGGAAAAGTGAGCATGCCTTCAAAAGGCTGTTTTAACAAGGCAGTTAGGTAACAAAAGTCATTTATGGTTTGAGTTAAAATAAAGTTGTTTGTCTTCAGGTCCTATTAATTTTCTGTCTTTTACTAATATTTTCTGTGTAGAGGAACATTTATGAACTTTTTTTTTTTTTTTTTTTTTCCTTCAAGACAGCTGCTGAATAGATTCAGTGCACTATTTCCATAAGATCTCTACAGGATACTTTTGGTCAGCTCCTGCACACACAATAGCTGCCTGCTGCTGAGAGGAAAAAAATTCTGTTGCATTCTTAGCAACTTCCACTTAACTTCAAAGACAGGATATTACCCCTTTCTTTAATTTTGCCTCTAAAAAAAACTGGACATTGTTGCTAGCTAACAGCTAGCACCAGACCTCAAATTTTGACCAACAGGTGTATTCAGAACAAAAAGATGGTTTCCTACAACTTAGCAGTTTGTAAAGAATTCCTAAAAAGTCTTTTATGACTGCATGCCGTGCAGAAATAGAAATGAACATTTTGTCAGATGACAGCACAAGCATTTTGTTTGCTTGTTTGAGTTATAAACATGTAATGGTATTAAACGAAACCAACATGCATCACATATTATCTTTTAATGACTGTCTTAGATATCCCTTTGGTCTCTTTCAGGCACTCAACAGTTCTGCTTTACTGCAAGTCCCTTCCAAAACACCAAATACAATTTAGCTTGGGTTTGCAGAAGTTCCTTTAAGTCCTCCTGTGACCACCTGACTCTTTGAAGGAAGGGCTCAAAGCAGAAAAGCTAAAGGTCCAGATGTGAAAGCCATAAGGGACAAAAATAATCACATTTAATTCATTTTTTTCTAAACTGATTTTAGTTTCTACTGTTTCCCTGTTCCTTCTTCCTAGCTATTCAGAGACAATATTTCTTTGTTCTTTCTTTGCTCTCTTATATTAAAAATTTCTTATCATCCAAGATTTGCATCAAGATGCTTCAAATGCTCCTCTTCCCCCTTCCTCTCAAGGGGAAAGGGGGAATGACAGTCTTGGTAGAAGACAGAGATACCATCATTCAATATCAACCAGGACATGACAGGCTGTAGAACAACCTTAGGCAGGAGTTCCTGTAGGGTTTTCCAACTAACTGTGAAGCAGCATCATTATTTTTTAATAAATACATCCATCTTTGCTTCAGGTAACTCCCGGTTATGCCTTCTTACGACAGAAGACGCCACTTTTGCTTTGCGGTTTTACACTTCCCAAGGTGTTAGAAATGCAAACACACAACATCTCACGAAGATGTTATCTCAAGAACACGAGCATTTAAGTGGGGCTTGGCTTTGAGAGCAAACGCGTTTTCTACAGCAGCGGGTTTGCGGTTCATATGCTTCCAGCTGCTGAAGCGCCGACGGCTCGGCAGCCCTGGACGTGCTGTAACAGCACATTGCCACTTGCTGGTTACCCCCATCCACCGTCAGACCTGACAAGAAGCAAACAAGCCCCCCAACATCTGGAGGACCATCCCTTACTGCCGTGCGTTGTCCTCCTAGCTACCCCCAGCCGGGGGCTGCCGGCGGAGGTCGGAGCCTCTCTGCCCCCGCTGCCGGGGGTCGGGGCCGATCCTCTCCTCTCCTCTCCTCTCCTCTCCTCTCCCGCTCCCCTCCCGGCCCGGCCCCGCTCACCTGCCCGCGGCGGCGAGGAGGAGGAGGGCGGCGAGGAGGAGGAGGAGCAGCAGGAGCAGGGCACCCCCGGGCGCCGGCACCATGGCCCGGCGGCGGGGCAGTAGAGGCGGCGGAGGCGGGCGGGCGGCGGGACGGGGCTCATAAACCTGCCGCCGGGGGGCGGGACCGCCCGTCCCGGGACCCCCGGGCGGGGCGAAGGAGGGACGGGGCCGGGGCTGCGGGGAGGGGGTCCCGGGTCGCCTCGGTGGGGTGTCCCCGGACCTGCCCTCCGAGGGGCGCCCCGAGGGCTGGTTTGGGTCCCGGTTGGGGGGTCCTAGATTCCCTGCAGCTGCTGAGGTGGCTGCCCGTGGGCTCGGCTTGTTATTTAAGCGGCTACAGCTAATTAATACGTTATTTCTTGGTAGATAGTCCTTCGGCTTTGGCGTTGCTGCTCATGGCATTGGAAGTGCCTCAACGCGTGTATCCTAGGGTAACGCTAGGGGTTGGGGGGGATGGGTTTCGTATTAGACAGGCCTTTTTATCCAGATTAATTAAGAACTCTTTCCCTCTTGCCTTCTTGCCTTCTTTCCCTCTTTCCTTCCCTCTTTCTTTTTCTTTCTTTCCAGTGCTGGAGAAGTGTGGTAAAGTGACCAACATTTGTCAGCCAATTTCTTTTTCTTTTGGTGCAGTATTGGTAAGCTATGTTCTGTCTGCGTGGCATCCCTTGATGCTTTCCTCCCATTATAAAAGTACCCAGCACGAGAAGATGTCTTTTTTTTTTTTTTTTTTTTTTCCCTTTTGATACAGATGTTCACACTGATCTACCTGCTAAACACTTTCTTGTGTTTTATTGTGTCAAAAAGTATTGGCTCTATTTCCAGTTCCCAGAGCCTAATAGGAACCATTTTCCCAGTCCCAACCCAAGATCTGGACAACTGTCCCTTCTTAAAGCGACTTTTTTTTTTTTTTTTTTTTTTTTTTTGACAAAAGGGAAAGCAGAGGAATAGGTGGCTTACCTGGCATCACCCAGGAAGTCAGTGGCATAAGAAGGAAGACAGATCTTCACACAAGGTCACTTGCCCTGGGTCATCCCATTCAATTCTGAGAGTGTCAACCAGCATTCGTCGGCAGATTAAACGGGGATGGTTGACACAGTCAACACAGCTAGCTGTCTTCAGTCCCCAGGGATTGCCTGGAATGATGAAGGAGAACATTTGTAGGCTGGCATGTTGAATTTAGCACATGTCTTTGGGCAGTTTTTTCTTCTGTCATCTTTACCGTGGGAATGGGAATGTCCAAGAAAGCTGGGATGGCAACTCTTTGCCATCTAAAATTATCTAAATTGACATTTTCTTGTGTTGTCCATCCACTACTGGTTTTAAGTGTTTGCCACGCTGTCATCCACTGCTGATTTCTTCAGACTCCTGAAACTACACATATCCCCTCTTAAAACAGATTTAAGTCATCTTAGAGAGTGAAGCAGTGGAGCCAAGTGGAACAGAGGAGAGCGTAGAACAGTTGGGTCTACCAAAAATAGGGAATTTAGTTACAGGATTCAAATTACATGCAAATAAATAACAAGAAAAGTGCTATGCTGATTATGTGCTGTATAGGATGGTACAGACATACTTTTTCTGGCTGCTGGGCACAAAAGCTGGTTTGCAGCTCTTCTCCTGTCTTTCTGAGATGCCATAGTCCCTTGAGACTTGTCTAGTCTGTTCATTAGATTTGCCTTCCTTCATTTTAGTTAAATCAACACTGTGTAGAAAGGATTCCAATTACTTAGGTCTGTATTCAAAGACACATGGTTTTCATTATGCACATTTATTACAACAAATGGAAATGAATGTATTGTTTGACGCTGGACTTGCCATTCAAATATCAATCAGTATTCAAGACAAGTCTTACTGGTCAGAAGAGAATTCAATTCTGAATGTTATTGTTTGTAGTCTAAGAGCTATAATTATTTCCTTAACATCTTTCTTTTTTTATAAAGAGTGGCTTGTGGATAGATAATAAATGATTACCTGAAACTCTGTCCTTGATTTAGAACAAGAATTAGAGAAACAAGAACAAGGGGTTTCATAGAGAATGCAAATATTTGCTAGGATATTAATATATCTGCATTCTTTGGCCATCTTTGGCATGATTCTGAGCTTTCCCAAGATCCACCGTCTCATGGCATTTTTTGTATAATTCCCAGACTGAAAAATTCTCAAGTCTAAGGTCATTAACTCAATTTCTGAAAAGATGGGACAAAAAAAAAAAAAAGATTTTATTCACACTTGTTTTTGCCTTTAGCATCCAAAAAGTTACGTGCATCTTTGCCACAGAAAATGTCAAGGCTCCATCTGTACTTTCATTACCTGTGAATCTGAGAAACTTGTTAAATTATAATTGCGTGATCTAGTTATAACAGAAATGAAAATTTTAGGAAATCAGCTGGAGTTACAGTGTGTGAAATGATCTCCATTAGAGTTTAAGCATGCTGATTTGCCAATAGAAGATTGCGGGTTTATACTAGAGGAATTCTTGTCTTGCTCTTGCCACTCTCTGTTCTTTCTTTATACTGGCCAATGTGGCAGATGCTCCTGTGCCCCACGGTGCAATCCTGTAGGTTGCTCCTACCTACCAAAGGTCACATCTGCAGCTGGCCTGAGAGCAGCACAGCCTCCACACATAGCTTCTGCTCAGCTAAAACTCCGGAGCCTGATCACTTGCTTGCTGGATAAACCACCTCACTGTTGCCTTGCAGAGAGAGACAAGCTCACTGTAAAACTTTACTCAACTACCAAAACATTCTTGCTTGTCCAGAGTTTCGACAGGTTGTTTAAAGGACAAAAGGAAAAAACTTGAATTTCTTTTGGTAATATTTCTGCCTTCTCTTTGTTTGTTTTTTTTTTTTTTTTTTTTTTTTTTTTTTTTCTCCATCCAAATGCACTAGCATAGTTCTGATTTACGATTTATATACTTTTATTTTATTTTTTATTTTCAGTAGTTAGGGATTGTAGAAGAGGAACCTGAATTTGGGAAGACATTGTACCAGCTTTTCAGTAGCAGTAGAACTGGTGACACAGCAGTCCACAGCAGAAGAGCTGAAATGAGTCTTTAGTCCTTCTTTTGGGGGATAATTTTAGATAGAAAGGGAATTTAAAAAATAAAAATAAAAAATGGAGAGAACAGCACGTGTGCTATTGCACTGTGAGGTAATAAAAAAGCTCCACCTATACTTTTTTTTTTTTTTTTTTAAGTTACAAACAAATCACAAGCTCAATATAATTTCCTAACATAACCACTTTTTTTCCTTCCTCTGAGTATGAAAAGTACTACTCTGGTAGAAAGTGAAGAAGAATCAATAATGTTGAGAGTTTGTCACAGCAAATTGAGGCAGGCTGCACTGAGTAAATAACACACCAAAATGTCCAACCTGTGTTTCTTACATACTAGTTTTTAACTGGGCCACAGCCAGAAGGCATTTGATGGTTTGATATGTTAAAGAAGAATACCAGCTGAAGAATGGGGTACAAGAAGTTCATTATTTCAAAATACATTTATATGACTGTAAAATATAAACAATTTTACTGCAAAAATTGTGTTTTTTTTTTTTTTTTTTTTTTCAGTTCTTTGGAAAATGTATGATTTAAATGTATGATTTAAAGTTTAATATGCATTTTAGATTTTTTTTTTTCCCAAAAGGCAGTTATAAAGAAGAAATGTTCTTTTGCAATAAATGTATAAATGGTAGTACGTAATCATTAGCACAGCTGCAGAGGCCTGATGTCACAACACACTGTTTCCAGGGAGCAGAAGCAACAACAACAAAAACACTAGAAAAATAATTTTGGAAAGAAAAGAGAAGAAATGAAAGAACTTCACCTGAAAAGGAGATATCTGAAAATGAGAATTTCTGTGAGAGATTTTTTCTATTAGAGAAGTCCTTACCTGAAAAAGATTTTGCTTCTTTTCACCCAACGTACTTATGATCATCTGTGCAGTCATAAACATGGTTAATACTCTTATGACATCCTTTGATTTTTTATGTTAAAGACCATTTCCAAATTAATGATAGAACACTGTGAGACATGCATATACATAGCAAATATGTATGGTTTTGGTGCTACATTTATTTCTGTGTATTCCTTGGCCATCTGTAGAACATATTTTTATTTTTGTCAATACTGCGGTTTTGTACCAGTGAATCTACGTTTATTTTGTACTTCCAAGTTTCATTGAAATAACCTGTCATTCCCACCTGTACAAATGAGCAGAAAAGTCATGCAGCAGAGTTCAGGGGAACGCACTGCCTTTCAGAGCTGCTCCCAAAGGTCAGCATGATCTCTTTTCCATGGTCTGTCAGTCCTGGTGGTCCCTGCTAAGCAATAAATAGTATTTCACAGTAATGCTTGTTGGAATAGGTCTGGCCTTGGGTCTCCTCCCACTCCTGATGATTTGCTAAGGAGCAATTTATTGGGGCTGTAGTCATGGCTGTCTGCTGGGTGAGAAGGTAACGGGCAGTCTTTGGGCCATCCTCCTGCCCATCTGGCACTGAGCTCATGCAGGGGCCAGTTCATACCAGGCTGACATAAAACTGTCCCATGGCTTCCAGAGTCATCTTTAGTATGTCTTACAGGGATCTCCCACAGGTTTCAGATACCCCCTGTTTAACTCTGTGTAATCCTGATCCCAAAAAGAGCCAAAATATGGCTTGAGCCATATTTTCTCGAAAAAGAATAGTCTTCTGCAGTTTTAGTGTGCTAAATATGTTTATTCTGAACTGCAAGTGGATCACTGGAGTGGAGCTGTTGACATTTCAAATTAAAATGTCTGATTAGGTTTAAGTCCGCTTGACTTAGGTATTGCATCTCTACAGCGGTTGGATCACATCCTCCATTGAGATACATGTAAAAATGTGCTTATACTAAAGGGGTGAAAAGCCTCAAAAGGTGACTCATTCTGCAAGCCTATTTCTGCTCTTGTTACAACTTTGCAGCATTTTTCTCTTGATTTCTTTAAAGGTTGGAGCTTTGCAGGAAGAGGTGTGAAAACACAAAATTTGAAATTTCACCTTCAGCATCTCAGTGAGCTATCTCTTGATGAAATGAAGTCTTGTTTTCATCACTGATATAAAATTGTGCTTGTATTTAAAGTGAGCATTACACATATAAAATAAAATATACTGCAAAAAACATTTGACCCATGAGGTGATATGGCTTTGAGATTAACTAGGTTTCTTACTAGCACAGAATAATCCCCCAATATTTCCCTTGTCAGTCACATGAAATGATTACCATCTTTAATAGGCAACTTTCAGTCATGCACAAAATGCTCTCGGTAAAATTCCCTGGTCAATAGCAACTTAATGGAAAAGCTGACTTTGATTTGGTGTGCACATCATAAATGTTGCCATTATTTAAAATAATAATGTTAAGGCAAATAATAAACATTTTATATTTTGCCTTCAAAATTAAAAATAAGCTTTAAAGCAATTTTTCTATATAGTTATGGCATTTAAGATTAATCAGAAATAATCCTTCTGTAAAATTGTCACAGTCTTTATGGTTATGATTCCACTTCAGGTCAATCACACAATTCCTACGAGTAAGGTTTTAGGCTTGAACCATAAAATAAAGATCAGATTAGGCTTTAGTGAAAGTCATGTGTTTTTTTTATAACTCATAGTTATCATCATTATTGGCAATGCTAATCCCAGCTAAACTGTTGAGCTGATACAGAAAAGCATTTTCAGAATCTCTATGGAAAGATATCTCTTGAAAGGCATGAGTGAAACACACATAGGTGCTTTCTTCTTATTAAAACCTACTTGGAAGTCAGTATCCATTTCCTACTTAAAGTGGCAATTTATTTGCTTTGGCAGAGGTTGGCAAAGCCTTGTAGTGGCTGCTCTTGCCAGCACCTGGTCAGGTTCCTTGCAGGCAAAGAACCATGTAGCATTCTGAGCTCTCATGCTAAATGTGTTTATGTCCCAAAGTGAGGAGTAGTAACAGCAAACACACACACACACACACAAAAGGAAAAGAAAATGAAAACCAAAGCTGATAATTTCTTAAAAGTAAAATTATTTTTGAGGGCCCTTTATGGTTATTAATATTCCTGTAATCTTTTCACCAAGTAGACTGTGGTATAAGGCAGTTATGGTAATTGTGGGGGCTGAGAGAAGGGCTTCTGACTTAAAATCATACAACCATACAGATGTGTCTGTCTTCCTCTATAATCTCTAAAACCAAATTCTGGATGGAACAATTATTTCATCAGCTTAATACATTCAAGCACATCAGACCTTAAGTGTCCTCATAGACCAAAGCATACTCATGGCATATTTTGCAAAGTGCTGTGAAATGCCCTGAACTTGAATTTACTTAGTCTTTTCCTACTCACTACTTCCCCTGTGAAAATTACTGAGGACCTGCTCTTTACACTTGTAGCTCTCATTTCGGGGAAGAGTGGGAGTCTCCACAGCGTGTTGAAGTACACAATGTGCATATGATGGTGCAACTCCGGCTGAACCATGCTTAGCAGGGTCAGGATTGGGCTCTTCTCCCAAGCACCAAGTGATAAGGTGAGAGAATATGGCCTGAAGTTGCACCAGGAAAGATTTAGGTTGGATGTTAGGAGAAATTTCTTCACTGAAAGGATTGTAAAGTATTGAACAGGCTGCCATGAGTCACCGTCCCTGGAAGTCTTCAGAAAACATGTAGATGTAGAGCTTAGGGACATGGTTTAACAGTTGGCTTGGCAGTACTATGTTAAAGTACCAGTACTGTGTTAAAGGACCAGACGATCTCAGACATTTTTGCAACCTAAATGATTCTGTGATTCTATGATTTTTCCTCTGAGGCAGTAAAGCTTGTACTCAAAGGTATGGAAGTATGGGGTGGAAGATGGCTTACTGAGGTGGTAAAAGAATCGAGCTAGGCTTGCTCCTTTCTTTCCCATGCTTTAAGTATCCCTCCCAGTAGAAAGGAAGGGATTGCATTTTCAGATTAGACTTTGAATTCTGAAGAGTCATGAGTAAAGAACCTAACACCAAGTATCAATATGTAATGCCTCCCACGTGAGCTCTTGTTTCCCAGCTGGCCTATTTTAATTGATTCATATACAATCCATGTATATACCAGGGATTGCCATTTCCAACAGCTTTGTGAATGAATGTGTTAAGAAATCACTGTGTGTGTTTGTTTTTTTTTTTTTTTTACTGAGGAATTTTATAAGTATAAATTCCTGGCTTTTGATGTGATTTTCTTTAGTTTTGGGTTTCCTGCCAAAAAGATTTATTTTTTTTTTATTATTATTTTATTTTATTTTTTACTTATTTATTTATTTTTTATTATTATATTGAATCATCAAAATGTAACAGTTCAGTATTTGTCAAAAGAATGAAAAAAAAAGTCAGGATTAAACCAGATACAGCCACTCAGAATTTATCATGGATCCATAGCTCAAGTGCTTCATCTTTTGCTAATTTGATGTTGCCCTTTGAAATTGTTGTGAAGAGATGGCAGTAGATTATATTGAATCCTAAAGATGCTTCCTTGACCATCTCAGTACAGGCATGCTCAGTAACAACACAAAAATCTTAACTTAGAGGGGAAACATGGACTGTCTTCCATGTAATATTTTTAATTTTGTGGAGCCAATTGAGGGGAGGAAGATGGTAACAATTTGAAGTCATAGGCCTGAGATTTTATTTAATTAAAAAAAAATAATCAAACACTTTTAATTAAATTAAACAATAACAGATTTTCTTCAAAATCTATAGTGACACAATCTTGTTAGGATTGTTATTACTTTTACAATAGTGGCTATTACTATTTAACATTTCAGTTGCAGTATTGCTTAAAAAACACTATAGTCTTTAGCATAGAAAGTACTATTTGCCCATGTCATGCCTATTAATAATTTTAAATTACAAGACAGACTTAAAATTAGTAATTAATCTTTTTTTTTTTTTTTTTTTTCCCTTGAGACTTTTTCCTGTCTTCAAATAATATATATGGAAAATTGAAAATTACAGCTGAATTCTTTTCATAATCACCTGGCATTTTGGGAAAACTGTCAGTGGTCAGGAGGCATCCGGGAACACTGGAGTGAGAAGAGCTGAGCAGCTGGGCTCTGCATCTACAAGAGGAGGCTGAAGGTCTAAACACTCTTCTCTCCTTGTATGCTTGTATGCTTGAAAGCTAGATATGATCCTTTGGACATACTTCTGAGAGGCAGGATGTAGAGTTGCTTTGCAGAATTCATCAGACCTTCTGTGCATGTTAAAGTACTCAG
This sequence comes from Aythya fuligula, assembly GCF_009819795.1. Taxonomy (NCBI): domain Eukaryota; kingdom Metazoa; phylum Chordata; class Aves; order Anseriformes; family Anatidae; genus Aythya; species Aythya fuligula. The sequence continues at coordinate 128,985,368 of NC_045559.1, forward strand.
TTTCTGCAGCAGATATTTTCTCATGTTGCAGCTGAAGTTACTTGTATACTGAATGAAGGGTTATGACTTATATCTGTTAAAACAATGAAATTCCCTTATTCCATTGAGATAATTCCACTATGTATAATGACCACCTGTTATTTGTATGACCATTCAAATAATTTTGGAGAAAAAGTTCTCTAATAGCAGGGAAAAGTCCAGTCTGAGAGTGGCCAGAGACTGATTTCCCTATGCAAAGGTGTTCTGGGGGGATATCTCAAAGGTGTTTGGTCCTGTATTCTCAGCTGACAGATTTCTCTAGTTTAAATACTAGCTGCAAAGACTAGCCTTCTGTTATCAGACACATGTGAGTTGCAGGTTCTCTCTGCGTCTTAGTATTGGAAGTAAATGTTAGTTTATGATTCTATTTTTTCTTATGTTGGAAATATCAATTACCTAATCTCTAATTAGGAGTCATGAAATAGTCATGAAGAAGTCAGGAAGGACCTATGAAGTTGAAACAGAAATACTTGAGCAGGAACATTTAGACCAGGCTTTGGCTAGAATGAAAAATAGCTCAGTTACAGCTTTAAGGTTTGAAATATTGCTACCATAGCAATCTCGACTATGTCTCTTTTTTTTAGGTTACTGAACTTTCCATTTGTTTTGCCAAGTAGTTTCAGATCAGGTCATTGCAGAGTTTTCATGCAGTAGAAGAGATTGGACTGTGAACTTAGGCACATGGTCTGAACTTTTGGGTAGACCTGTGCGGTGTCAAGAGTTGGACTTGATGATCCTTAAGGGTCCCTTCCAACTCAGGATATTCTATGATTCTATGATTCTATAATAAATAAACTGAATAAACTGAATAAACAGAAGAATAAGAACAATACATTCATTTCTTGTTCCTGTGAATCACTCTACTAGCTTTAACAGACCATTCAGAAACATGAAGAAGTCATGAATGGAATTTCTGAATTGAGTTAGAATCATGATAATAAAATGAATTGCAATTAATTTTTGTTTTTTCTGGTTGAGTCTCAGAAATCACTCATTTAGTATTGCCTCAGGCTATGTGGAGTATTAAAATCAGTATGCAAAAGTTGACATTCTTGCAGTCATTTAACTAGGATCTGAGACTTTAAGAAAACTATAAAATATCAAGAGATTTATGAGATCTGGTAGTATTGCTTCACTGACAGTGTATGCTTGAGGAGAAGCTGACAGACTAGATTGTTAAAAGTAGAGCGCAGATATTAGCAAATTTCTGCCAGTAGTAAAATTTAGTGAGAATTTCAACCTTTTCTGGCTGAAATTCTAGAATATCCCACAAAGTGGACTTTTCGTGTCATTCTGATAATTGTTAACACTTCTCACTTTGGTGCAATGGTTAAACTCAACTCTGTAGTTCGTAAAGGAATGCTTGTTGACTTCTGTGCAGTAGAGGATATGGATCTATTGCCATGATCACCATGAATCCTGGACAGCCCAAAGGGATCAGTGTATCTAGCTAAATTCTGCTTTCTATGAGGGACTCCTTATATCTCGACAAAATAATGGGAAACATAAAAGCTCAGTGCATAGGAAATACTTTGTATTTTGTTATACTTAAATAATTAAAAATGTATTCAATATGGTGGGTGGCCTAATACAACAGTAACAAGATCCTGTTAAAATTATACCATCAGGTAGTAGTTTACTTTTCTAAACGTAAGTAAGAGGTTCCATATGTGAGGTTTACACTCCACAGTCTGGATTTCCAAGTGAGGTTATAAAGTTACTTGGCAGAAGTGACTGAACTGCAGGATATCTATATATATGCATATTTAATGACTTATTCAGGAGAACACGAAGAAGTCTGTGAAAGCTGACAAATTTGATTTCGTCAGATGAGACAAAGGTCACTGAAGAAAAAGAAAGACAACATGGAACTAATGAAATATCTGAGGGGATCCTGGATTAAAATACGTGTGAAAACATCTAGTCAAGGTTTCCTTTCCTCTGGCACAGAAGTTAATTACTGTTTCACTTGCATTATGTGTATATTTGGAGTGCATCTTAAGGCTTCAGCTAAAATTCATGGAGTGCATTTCACAAGGTCTGTGTGAACCCGAGCATACTAAGTAGGGTCAATCAGGAGATTCACTTAAAAAGTGAGATTCTGATTTTGAACTAAAATGCAGATGTAGATATACAATACATTATGCACAGCACTGGGATTATAATAAATACTTTAAAAAAAAAAATCTTTCCAAAGGGACTCTTCAAATCCTCTTTTTTTTTTTTTTTTTTTTTTTTTTTTTTTTTTAATCTGGCACTCTATGCTTGTCTTTATGTGACTCCTATCATGTGATATTTCCTGTTACTTAGACCTTCATTTTCCAATGCTCAAAACTTTGCCTGTCATCATATTTTTTAACAACCAAACCAAACCAAACCAAACCAAACCAAACCAAACCAAAGCAAACCTTACTGATCTCTATTCCTATGGGAACCATCTTGTGACATATATGTGTGGAAAGTGTTTTTTACTTCTAGATACCCTCTAAATAAACCTTCTCATCTGCTTTCATTCTATTTTTCAAAAAACAGAGTACATAATGCTTTATTCTGGATCACTTTTTTTTTTTTTTTTTTTTTTTTTTCTGCTGGAGGCAATGTTCTTGCTCTGTATTCCCTGAATATTTGATCAGTGTCCTTTACCTCCTTTTGTCATAAATGTTATAACTTCTCCAGCCCGCATACAAATTTTAGTAGGATATAAAGAAGATCCAGCAAAAGCAGAAGCAATGCAGAATTAAGCCAAATGAAAAAAAAAAAAAAAGTCTCTATATGCAGTATTTTATAAAAATTGCTTTGTTTCTCAGTAATGACTACTCACATAAACATTCAGTTGATGCAGCTTCATATTTACAAATGCACACATTTCATTCTTTGTTGTGTCAGTGCTCTCGAAACTGTTATCATTGGCTTTGGTCCCAGTCTGAGATCTAGGTAGAAGTTTAGAGATCACTTCATACAGTATCAGGACTGTTCTCTGGAAGTTGGTCTGCTGCATTTCTCCCAGGGATGGAAATAGAAGACATTTGGATTTCAAAACTATTCATTTCTTTAGGTAACATAGACATGTTTCTTCATTCAATACTGTGGTACGTTGCCACTCTCCTCCGGAGAAGCACTTTTATTCCTCCATTCACATTGTTGAGTAGACAACTATCTCTTTGGTATTAACCAGTCTATCTTGGAACTTTTTCCTATAACATGTATTCCTCTCCTTTAAATTATACATGTGAGTTAGTTATTTCTTAAGCATATATGCAGGGATATATTACGGGTATTTTTTACAACAAACATCTGTTTAACATCTATCTCTTGCTAATATGCAGAATGTAAAGCTAAGTGTGTGCCTTAGGTCCCTCCTGCAAAATATTTTTGCTGCATTTTTTGGCTTCTCAGCTGTATACTTACTTTAAATAAAGTTGTACTCTGAAGCCATAGTGTTTATATCCAACTGCCTTTCTGCCTTTTTCTTTCATCCATCCCAGCCCTCCTTTCATTCAAGGTGGCTGTTAGGAAACATCTGCTTTCTATTACTCTTTGTGTTAAACAGAAACAATTATAGTGCTCATTAAGAAGTTTCCATGCTTAAACTTTGCATGGCAAGTTTCAGAAAAAGAGGACCTCCCAGCTTTTTTATTTTATTTGTGTGTGTGTGTGTGTGTGTGAAGAGTTTTGCTATTTTCTCACCATAAACTCTCAGAAAGGCTTTCAGCAGCACTTCCATGATGCTTGGTTGCTTGCCTGGAAGTTTGACATTCTGAAATATATCATTCTCATACTCTTTGGGCTTCAAGTCACATTGGGTGGTGTGCTTACCACAGTAATTGGAAAATGACTGCTGTTAGAATAATAGCTGTTGTTTTAGAACTTGTGCAATATTTCAGAATCTCCTTGTTCACACCACTAACAAGCAGTTAGTTCCCATGAATACATAACATCATTCTAAATGAGTCCAGCCAGCAGATACGAGCTTGAAAGCAATCAGTCTATCTGCATGCTTGGTAGGTGTTCTTTCATTTAATCTACAACTTCTTGTGGTCTGGGTTCAGGAAGATAGGAAAGCTCTGCTCTTTCCCATTGTCCATTGTTCTCTCAGCTGCTCCTCATATGTCTTGCTTCCTAGTCCCTTCAGGAACCTCATTGCTTTTCTCTGAACATGTTCCAGCAACGCAGTATCCTTCTTGTAGTGAGGGGCCCAAAACTGAACACAGTACTTGAGGTATGGTCTCACCAGAGCAGAGTACAGGGGGACAACACCTTCCCTAGCCCTGCTGGCCACACTATTTCTAAGGCAGGCCAGGATGCTGTTAGCCTTCTTGGCTACCTGGTCATGCTGCTGGCTCATGTTCAGCCAGCAGTCAACCAGCAACCCTGGGTCCTTTTCTGCTGGTCAGCTTTCCAGCCACTCAACCCCAAGCCTGCATGGGGTTGTTATGACCCAAGTACAACACCCAGCATTCAGCCTTGTTGAATATCATGCAATTGAAAGTGACCCATCAATCTAGTCTATCCAGATCCCTCTGCAGAGCCTTCCTAATCTCAAAGACATCAACACTCCCATCCAACTTGGTGTTATCTGCAAACTTACTGAAGGTGCGCTCAATCCTCTCATGCATATCATTGATAAAAATGTTAAACAAAACTGGCCCCAGTAATGAGCCCTGAGGAACACCACCAATGACTGGCCACCAAACAGATTTAACTCCATCCACAACAACCCTTTGGGCCCTACCATCCATCCAATTTTTTACCATAAAACAGTTAATCCATCCAAGCCACAAGCTTCCAGTTTCTCCAGGAGAATACTGTTGGAAACAGTATCAAACACTTTGCTAAATTCCAAGGAAAGGAGGTGTACAGCTTTTCACTCATCCACTAAGTGGGCCATCTTAATATAGAAGGAGATCAGGTTAGTCAGGAAGGACCTACCTTTCATAAACCCTTGCTAACTGGGTCTGATCACCTCGTTGTCCCTTATGTGCCGTGTGATGGCACTCAAGATGAACTGCCCTGTGACCTTCCCTAGTACCAAGGTCAGACTGACAGTCCTGTAGTTTCCTGAAGCCTCCTTCCTGCCCTTCTTGTAGATGGGTGTCACATTTGCAAAGCTCCAGTGAACTGGAACCACCCTGGTTAGCCAGAACTACTGATAAATTTTTGAAAGTGGTTTGGTGAACACTTCCACCAGCTCCTTCAGTACCCTTGGATGGGTCTTTTGCAGCCCCATAGATTTGAGTGTGTTCAAATGGTGTAGTAGGTTGCTAATCATTTCTCCTTGGATTATAAGGGCTTCATTCTGCTCCCTGCCTCTGTCTTCCATCTCAGTAGGCTGGGTACCCTGAGGATGTCTAGTCTTATTAATGACGTCAAAGACGTCATTAAGTGCATCAGCCTTTTCCTCGTGTCTCATCACTATATTTCCTCACACATCCAGTAAAAGATGGTGGTTCTCCTTAGTCCTCCTTTTCTTGTTTATTTATTTATAAAAACATTTTATTGTCTTTTTCTGCCCTAGCCAAGTTAAGTTCTAGTTAGGCTTTGGTCTTTCTAATTTTCTAATGTATAGGTGCTTATAGAGAAAAAAAATGTTGGTAATTAGTGTAGTAAAACTCAGTGTAAGACTGAAAAGAGGGGGAATGTGTAAATTATTTGCAAAAGCCCTGAGTAAGCTGATTTCACTCACGCTCATTCTCTCACTCGTGGTCTTCATTCACACTTCCACTTATTCACAAGCCCCAGGTGTGTCTGAGTGGTGTGGCATTGTGTGTGACCAAAAGGAGGAGGGACACTGGCTACTGAGGCCCCATCACAGCTCTGAGGTTCTTCTTGATTGGCAATAACAAACTATTTTTTTTGTTGGCAGATCCATATCCTGTTAATTTCATATCCATGGAGAAGTAGTATTTTGCTATTATCCTTCTGTTGTGCTAGCAGAGGAGGGAATGGTGTATATAAAGGAGGAGGGATGCAGGCTTTTTGCCATCCTTTCCCTCAGTGTGTTTTCCATTACTGTTGTTTTTGCTGTGGTCTTATCACAGTGCAGGTTGTCTGGGTTTTACACATCACATTCCTCTCTTTGACTGGGAACAGCATTATTCATTAGACTATTCTTTTAATCTTTGTTCTGCCATCTATTTCTGGTGCTTGTCCTCATCCACACATTTCCTTTCATATTTCTTACCTATCTCAATCCTTCTGATACAAGTTTCTACATCCTGGTTTCTGTTCTAGGAAAAGCTTGGAATTACAGCTGTGCAGGACTCAGGCATCACAAATAACTGGTGCTCCTCCCCATGCCATGCAAAGACAAGAGTGGTATGTGGTTCATTATGAAAACACATTATGGCAAACTCTACAACTCTAAAAGTTGCATAACTCTAAAGCTTGTAGGAAAGATGATTACAACCAAAACCAACACCTGCTCCTACTTATTGCCACATATGAAAATGTATACTAGTGTGAACACAATATTTGACAAGGAGAGGCCATTTCTGTCCCATTAAAATATGACCAGATCATGTGTGATAATGCTAAGACAGAAAGCTTTTGACCTCAAACTTGAGGATAATATTTCTTTTGAGGAGAAAAAGAATGATATCATTATCCCCTGATAATAATAATAATAATAAAGACATTTTCAGCACTAGGCTGTTCAGAGCTTTTATTCAGTGAAAAAAACTTGATTTATTCAACTGTGTAGATGCTTTCCCTCTGGCTTCATTTTTATCCCCTTATGATAAGCAGTGGGATTGTTACACCATTGGATTTGAGGAAACAGGTATCCTATACCAAAGATTTGAAGAAATTAGACATTGTAGACCAACAGTGGAGTTGATACTCATTGATGGTAAGAGTGAATAGATGGCTGTATACTTTTTCTTTTGTAATGTTGTATCCCACTAGAATCTGCTGTGCTTAAACATGTAAGTGTGTTCAGTTTTCTGTTCTTATGGTGGAATGCATTCCCTGATGTTGAGATGGAATTGTTCCATTTTTAAATCTAAAGTGGTTCTCAATTGCACAGTGTTTAATATTCAACCCTTATGTAGTTCAGTGCAGATGGATTTATATACCGTCTGGCTTTTTTTTTTCTTTTTTTTTTTTTTCCCTGTGGCTTATTTGTCTGAACAGCCAGGTGGAGGTGGATAAGTATACATGCAGGCTGAATGGTTGCCAGATATAGAAGCAATCTGTATGATACAATCAGCAAGGCTCAACAGTGCTTGTAGCAAAACCAGACACATAGACAGACTCATATCAGCAGTTAGAACCACTGCCCCAGTGTCGTGTTACTGGGCACCATGTGTTTTTTGTGTCATCATTCTTGACCATGTATAGTAACTTCAGATGGTTTATGAGAATAAATAACAGCTAATCCTGTCATGCTAAAGGAAATCTGATTTATGTGGGGTGAATTTACAGATTCTTTGTCACTGCTCTGTAAATTGATTTCATATTAGTCTAGGCTGTTATATTGCCCTATATTGTGCAATCCCATTTCTCCTGGAAGCAACTGCCATGTGGGATTAGACATTGGGATGTTCCTTAGCAAACAGATGCATGCAAACCTCTTAGATCCATGGGGCTTAAATAGTAATGTAGGATCAGTCTTATTGTAACAAGTGTTTTCTAGTGCCCAGTCCCGCATGCCAACAATGCAAAGCTTTCAGGAAGATGAAGTGCACAGATTTCAGAAGCTTTCAAGATGAAGCTGAGCATTGGAAATATTTATTGATTTCATTGTTCTCTGTGATTTTTATAGAATCAGTTTGCCTTTCATGTTAAACATCTGTCAGTATATGAAGGGAAATCTAAAGCATATCTATATGACAGTTCTAGGTAATTCAGTCCTTTATGACAGTGGTTACCTACCTTTCTGTAGCCTAGCTCCACCTGAGAGGAGTGAGAGCTCTGCACCTCATGGTGCCTTAAGTAACATGCATAGGACAGCAGAACCTGTTAGTTTGCCCCCCTTGTCATCTATAGCGTGGTTCGTTAGCACCCCATCAGTTACCCCAGTCTCTGGCTGGGAACTGTACAAAGGAAGGCCTGATCCAGATTCCATCAGCTATGCCTGCCATTGCATCAGTTCTTTGTTCACTGGCTACCTTAGTGTTACCTTCTGTTAGCAGCTTGGGTTCTATGCTTTAATTACACAAACTGGATCATTAGAGGAAAAGTACTTTAATCTTCTGCATAAACAGCATATCTTCTTTTCTGAAGGAGAAATACAAGAGATCTGCTCAAAGGCTTCATTCATTCTGAGGTCTTCAGAGCTAGCTCTTTAATTTTTTGGAGTGATGCTCGGTCATCTACAGTAAAAAGCAGTGCTATAGCAAAGCACAGGTGGAGAATAGGTTATTGTCCAAAAGGTATACTTTTAAAAGATACTTGTCTTTTACAAAGCTGATTCGCTCTGTCTTTTCTTGCTCCATTTTACTATTTATGTTAGATAATCACTATTTTCTGGAAAAATCCTACAAGTAGGACTTGATTCTTTGTCTATTAATTGTATCTTGACAGTAGTGTTCTGATAGGAGATGGAAAAGAAAAACTGCTTGTTTCCAGAAAGCTGTATTAGTCAACTAGTTTGATCAATTTGGAATTTAATTCCCTTGACATTAATTTCAGTTGACAAAAGGATTCTACTTGCTAGAAGCAGTAGAAACTGGTACAAAATTGGTGGGAATTGCATTAGCAGCTGGTAAACCCTTCTGTGTCTGTTTGATTCTGAGGCTGCAGGAAGCTGTCTAACATTTTGCAGCAGTCTTCCATTTCCAATATCATTATCGGTAAAGTGTACAGGTTATTAAACTAAAATACACATCATATGGTATGTAGCTTATTAAAAAGGAAAATCTGGCCTAAGGGAGGCATCCAGTGCTTTAGCCAGTGGTGTACTAGTGAGATCTCATGGGCTACATAAGCAGCAGGGTGCAAGAAGGAGGAGGAATAAAAGGCAAGAGATGGATCGTTATCCAGGACTTTTAACTGTCCAGGGTATATTTGGCTTCTTGCTTCAAAGAGAGAAGGAATAAGTAAGAGGTTCAGAGTGTTGAAAGTGTTTTGATTCAGAGTTTGAAGTGGGATGTATATGTCACTGATCTGTAGAAGATGGGCTCTTCTTTTCTTAAATCTAGACTTGTTTACAGTGTAAGTCTGAGCAGTTAATACTGTGCTGAGAGGCAACGTTGTGTTTGCATCTCTTGGAAGCAGAAACCAATGTTCATTACCCTGCTTCTCCCCAGCAAACTGTTTAGGAGAGTTAAGTTACAACTCCTGTCTTGAACAAGAGTAGCCTCTGGAGAAAATCCCTTCTCTCAAAACAGAACTGCATGACTGTGTGTTCCAGAGTGTTCATTGTTTTCGAAAGGAAGATTATAATACTGAATAAATGCCAGTGTCTGTCAAGATTTTAGTGTGCGTGTTTGTGCTGGTTCTATTTATTTAGTTGAAATTTATTTCACAGGTGTGCTGCTAATTGATAAAAGAGCCCCATGTGAGACAGAATGACAGGAAACATAAAGTGGAGAAATCCCAGCCATCTCACCACAAAGCCTATCCTCTTTTGTGCTGCACACAATATGTTGCATTTTTTTTGTTGCTTTGTGCTGTTGTGTTTTCTGTTGTTTGTTGTGTGTGTTTTATTTGTCTAGAATGGAGCTTTTAATTTAGAATTGAGTAGGTCAGTTCGTGTACATTTCAGGGCATTCCTCAGAAACTTCAGCCTTTGAGCCCTGGTCTGTGACAGGAACTAAATGGCTGAGCTTGGACTTTGTGACTGAAGTTTATGTAGGAATGTTAAGCTAGATTTCTTGAATGGCTAATTTACTGAACAAGTCACTCATCAGATTTATTTATTATTTTTTTTTCCTCCACATGTTTCTTTCTTTTTGTTCTTTTCTCCTTGAGGACTAGATTGACCTGCACTTCTGGCTGAGAAGGCTTTCTGCAGGGAATAAGAATGTGAAAATATCCTTCTGTCTTCCAACAAGCCTCATATGTATATTAAAAAAAAAATTAAACCACTGATGAATTGATGTGGTACAAACCTAGTTTGGAACTTCAACAACTGGAGAGTGTCAACTGCATTCAGAGTAAACATGATGTCGGCAATCAAAGTGGGGACAAGATGGCAAAGAGTGATGAAGACACCTTTAAGTTACCATCTGCTCATGCAATTACAGTATCTGAAGGCTTCTTTAGCCAGGCCAGCAACAGAAATCCCACCATGACCATTACTGAAACATAACAGCTTGCTGCTTGCATCGTTTTGGAATTTAACACACAAAAATGTGGCAGCACCATCAAGCCAAAATGAGTCGTCCTACAGAAAGAGAGAATAAAAAAAAGGCACGGCTTTGTAAACACATTGCTCTTTTACGATAATCCATAGCTCATGCACAGGCTGAATTCCTGTCTTGGAGTGGTATTCCCTAATAGCAGTGGTTAGATACTCTGTGTAGGAATGACAGCATAAGCTATCACATGTAGTCTGTACTAGCTTCTAATTTCATTCGGAGAGAAGGTGCTTGATTTTTCACAAGCCCATCAAAGACAGTCGGGGAGTTGTCCATTACCTACAGTAGGCAACTTAACTCAAATTTTTCAATTGCAAATACACTGAAATTATGTACACAGTGCAGAAATGTCTTAAATAACACTGGTATAAAAATCAGAATGCATAAATAACTCATAACAAAATAAATCACATATCTCCTGTTCAGCACTCTGCAGCGCAGAAGGGTATCAGTTCAGACATACTCAAGACGGGAAGTAACACCTGTGACTGATAGGCCAAGTCATGCAGGACAGATACTGATGAAATACAGTTATTATGCTGTGCTGTCAAACATACCATCCAGCCAGGTACGCAGACTTAAATCTTCCTTTACTGCGTTTCAGAATCAACAAACAGATCACCCTGAAGCAATGGTAAACTGCTACAAAAGCTCTAGGTTATTATTTCTCTTCCCTCATGTTTTTATGAGAGGCATGGCATTAAAAAAGTCACTAATTTGTCCTCCCACAACACCATAATGATGAGCTGTGTGAATAATAAACAATTTCTTTCAATTACGGTAACCTTTTTTTTGAGGGAAGGAGAGAAAAGGTAAATTAAATTGGGAACCTAGGGAACAACTGAATATCACTTCTGCGTATTTTCAGAGAATTTTTATTGTTAGTAGTACTAATAATCCCCAGCTGTTATTCTGGAAGAAGTCTGACTCTTCTCACTCCATCCATCCACATGGATATAGGTTGTGTGCATCTGTGTATTAACAGTATTTAGATAGATACATAGATATATAGGTAGATTGAATAAAATTAAGATAGGCTGGAAGGGACCTCTGCAGGTCATCTATTCCACGCCCTGCTCAAAGCAGCTCAAATTAAATCAGGTTACTGAGGGCTGTTCCCTGGCAGGTCTTGAAACCCTCCAAGGATGGATATCCTACAGCCTCTCTGGACACCTGCTGCAGGCCACCCTCATTTTAAAAAATACATGTACTTCTTATATATAATTGGAATTTCCCTTGTTCCAAGTTGTGTCTCTTGCTTCTTGTCTTATTCCAGTGTACCTCTGAGAAAAAAGTCTGGCTCATCTTCTCTGTATCCTCCAGTCAGTTAATTATGAGTCTGGAATATGGTTTCCATTTAACCTCCTCCTGCTGAGAAAAACTCAGTGCTCTGTCTTTTCACATATGCCATGTGCTCCAGCCACCTGACCAGCTTGGTGGCCTTCCATTGAATTTGCTCCCATATACCAATGTCTTTCTTGTACTGGAAAGAGCAGAAGTGGACACACCACTCCAGATGCGGTCTCACAGGAGTAAGTGTACATAAGCAAAGACCTGCTTGTATATCATGTGCCCACTTCAGGGGCTGGACACGTCAGTAGTCTTCAGAGAAAGAGGGCACCTAGGCACTATTCATTCCTAGACCATAAAGAAATCCAGGGTATTCAAACCTGGCAAAATTTCTCCTTCTCTCCATTTCATCAAAATCAGATGTTTCTAAAAGAATGGAAGAAGCCAAGGCTTTCCAAAAGGTAGAGGGGCTGGATTAGATGTTAGGTCATTAAATCAGGAAAATAGTGGCAGCAAACCATATTCTCATATTCATTGCTTGCATTCATGCAGGACTTCACTACAAACCATGGCCATAACCTTTCAGGCTGTAGGAAGCTCCTAACTTTTTGAGCACACTTGAGAAGTAATAAGATGTGTATTTTTCTGCCAGCATCTTTGGACTGAGCATTTTTTATCTCCATCTGCTAATTCTTGTCCATAGAGCCACTCTATTGTACCATTATAGTTGTTTTGAAAATAATGAGTGATTTATTTTATTTTATTTTATTTTATTTTATTTTATTTTATTTTATTTTCCTATGTCATGTTGATATGTATAGAGAGAGAGTCAGGTTTCAGTTAAAGATTAATAAGTTTCCTGCTTGAAGACATTTATATGCAAGTGTGTGTTTTGTTTTGTTTTGTTTTTATTTGTTTGTTTATTTTGAATTGGGACTCCTTCAGCTTTGTTACTACAAGATGCAAAGAAAATTGCCAGAAATGTAAGGAAAACTGCATAGTTTTACATTTGCATTGTTTCCTACAACCTGTGTAAAAGAAAAAAATCTCACGGTATAGAAAAATATAAGGCCCTACTTAACTATCACTATAGTATTTTTTGTTTGTTTGTTTGTTTGTTTGTTTGTTTTTCTGTGTCCTGTTTAGTAAGCAAAATGATGGATGTGTATTTATTTTTGTAAATACTGTAACTTCACTTTTGTGTTTTTGATAAACTCTAAGTAGGTGCATCTTTCTCATTAACTTCACTTTGGAGAGACACTGGGGTAGCTAAGATGTAACTGAGAATGAGAAGAGCTGGAAAGACATTTTCCCTTTGTTGCTAAAGGGGGAATTATTATTATCTAATTCCTTCCACATCACTCTAAAAATGTGTTTTTAGAGTTTTCTTTAAAGTGCCATCTGTAACTAAATACACTTGAAAACTGAGAGATTCTAAGCTAAATAAATACTTTCTTTTTTCTTTTTCTTTTTTTCTTTTTTTTTTTTTTTTTTAATCCTCTGTTCAAGTTAACAGTAAAAGGAATAAACAGTGCTGTTTCCTCAGCTTTGAAAATTACCATTAAATCTGCCAAGAGGATTATTACAACTACAAAGCAATCACTTGCAAATTGAGCTTGTATAGCAAATGTTGCCTTTGTAGAATTGGAGGCATTTTATAACAGCAAAGTTATAACATTAAAATTGTCAAAATGAGATAATTTTTCCATTAAATCAGGACACTACTTATTGAATATGTGCTCCACTTTCTAACAGAATTTGTGTAAACCTGCTCCTACATGATTGGTTTTCTCTGTGTGGATTATTTCTAGAAAGAGTTATAGGGCCATACTGAGTAAACAGAGGGTGAAAACTGTTGAATTTTATAGCTCAGCAGGTTATCTCCAAGGTTTATAGGGAGACCTTAAAAATATCATCTTCTTCATATTAGAATGACCTGCCACAGCAGAACTTATCCTATGCTATCATGTTATGTTCAAATAAAAATCCAGAGATTATAAAAATGGACCTTGAATCTGCTCTGAATTCAGAGTGAAAGGGTATTCCAGCCCATATATATTCTAGAAAAAATAAGGTAGAGTGTATTGCTAAAACTCTTGGATTGATACTTCATTTTTGGGGGGGTTTAGAACCTTTCTTTGCTAATTGTTTTTGGTATGATGCTAGGTAAGCCACATGAGCAAATTACCCCTGTATGATCATGCAAAACCAGCAATTTCCCTGCATGAGGAAAAAAATAGGATTATGCTTGTGAGGTATTAGATTCTATGATCAAGAATCATACACACAGTAGCTGCAGAAAAGTTCTGAAATTAAAAACTCAACACACAAATCTATTCTCTGGTCCAAGAGTTGATAATTCCATGGTTGCATAAATGCTATTTCATTATGTTTAAACTCTGTTTAGACTGATGTTTGCATTATTTTATTCCTTTCACAGTGCTAAAATAATGTTTTCCCTGCCTTTTCTGAATTGAAACCAACAGGTTTGTTGTAAGATTTGCTCTTATCATGTCTCCAGTAAAGCCTTTAGAGGACAGCTTCCAACAAAAAGTAAGCCTGGGGACTCCAATTATAGTTTGAAAAATATACAATAAAAATGTCATGACTAGAATCGCTGTCATTCTTAGCATCCAAAGTAGTTTGTAAAAAGTATATACTAGTTAGTAAATGGTGACTCAGGTCTGAAAATTTCAAAAATTGAAGTTACACCAAAGCTTTAGATTCATTTTTCCATCAGAATAAGGAGAGAAGAGAGATTTTCTAGATTTTTATTTTAAAATATTTGTCAAAGAAAATACATGTTTGGTTAAGATTGTTCTGAAGTCTATAAAGTAGCTCGTCTTCCTCAAATCATATTCCCTAGTCAAAACTAAGCAAATAGTCATTTCAGGTTCAAGCTTGTATCCTTATTACCTTTCCTTCAGGATACAAGGCAGCAGCGTGTCCACAGCATGGTAGAAATTTTCTGCAGTTGATAAGCAAAGCAAGGACCCTGTATTCTATTTTCTGCTTGGATGGAAGGTGGATATTTGGCCATAGTGCTTGTGGGTTATCAGATGAGTGACAAATTTCAAGCCAGATCTGACCTAAGTTCAGTTAGTTGTTAGTGGTAAACAGAATTGCTTTACACACACAGAGCTGACTGAGGAGAATGCTACTGTGAAACCACGTGCTATGGTACGCATGAAATAGGACATATGGATGTGCTAATTCTTTCTTTTCACTCTGTTGGACCATACTAAGTCTGTCACAGTTGTGCTTTGCCAGTGTTCTTCACGAGTCTCGCAAACATGGTCTTTAAAAAGAAGAGGGGTGCTGCTTTTCTCAGCTACAAGGAAAACATGTTTCTTGGTAATTATGAACACATTAGTCTGTGTGTAAAATCACAAATATCTATATTTCTGTGTCTCTGTGATAAAATACAGGTCTCAAGGTACCACTTACCCTCTCTTAAGCACCATAACAGGAAGAAGTGAGTTCATAGTATTATTGAATCGGGGATACAGAAACTCATAATGATTATTTCAAGTACATTTATGCTTTTGTGCAATACCCATTTCTTGTGACATTGTGTTATTATGCTGGTTAAGGGTGTCTCTGCATTAGTTTCAACTCTGCACTTGCTTCAACAAAATTAAGGGGTAATTTGTATTAGTCTTTTAAATTAAGAGAAATAAAGCATTGTCATTGAAAAGTATTAGTTCCACACAAGTCTGGCAAGTATGTAGGAAACTTCAACAACTAGTAATGGCTGTTCCAGCTCTAGTCCACCCATTAATAGCTACCAGGAGACTGGAGAACAGAAAGGGATCAGATCCTAGTCTGGGATATATTGCAGTTAGTCTTCTCAGTGGGAACTAAATGAGCATGTCCAAGGGAATAATTTGGCCTCACAGCAAGGTTTTCCAGACCTGGCTCTATGACTAGCCTCCTGAGATGAACACATAAACTATGCTGTGCCTGTTTTGGAACTACAATTCTTGGAAAACAAAACAAAATATATTTCTCACTTCTGTTCTCATCTGTGCAATCATCTGTTCTCCAATTTTGCAAAAGTGGTTTCAGACATTTCTTTGTCTCTTCTCTATTTTTTTTTTCTATCTCCATGCTGGCTAGATTTCTTCTATATTGTTCTGAAAAACATATCTGTATTCTTCTACCTCTTGAATTTTTTTGAGAACCTGTCTTCTGTGTGCTACCAGGCCTTGTTTTGGTATCCCAGAAATGGGAGGCTGCATACTCCAAAGACCTAGAAAGAACCTAGCAGATGGTTCTTTCTTCCTTAAAAATATTGTATTTAGATATAGGATGCACACCAGTTACATTGATTGAGAGAACTTGTACAGAGGTAGCCCAATATTAATGCAAAGCTGCTGTACAAAATTAATTTTCATATTTAGTAGCTTTTCTAGAGATAACTGACTGAGCTTTACTACCTACAACTTGTTTTTATTTTGGGGATGGCTCTGCATGCTGCATCCTGCGGAAGGATGCAGGATCCATGCTGCAACCATGCTGAAGGATGCAGGTTTGACTCTATTAGATTTGTGGTAACTTGCAGCATTTAGCTGTGGTTTAATACCTAGAAAAGAAGTTGGAGTAAGTCAATATCTTATTTGCTTGGAGGCTTAGTCAGTGTGATTGCTACTGGGTACCCTCCGTTGAAATCATAGATCTAAATTCTTAAAGTATTTTCTTATAAATAATTAGAAGTGAATGTTTGCAGCATTTAAGTCATTTAACTGCCTCAAATCCTCCAATATTTCAAATCCAGATTCTGTCTTGAACCTTAGTACTTTGGACAAAGAAAAAGGGCAATATATCATAAATGTACTAAGTCTGAATCTACTGCCAGTGAAAGTGAGCTGAAACTTATTATTCACCATAGGTGGTGTAGATCATACTTGTGGTTTTAGTGATAAACATGTATCTATTGAATTTCTGTTGAAAAAATCCACTTTTTTCAAAATAGTGTGGGAATTAGTTTCTTCTTTTGGAATCTAAAATAAGGAATTAACACTGAGCTTTTCATTTATGTTGCTTCAGCTTTGAGGTTCAATAGCTAATAGCTTATGCATGGTCATGCATTTGAGCATCAAGACAAGATTATTAAACCAGCAATCAGATAGCTGAAGATAGGTGCACTGTACAGAAAAGACTATAAGTAAAGCTGTACAATCTTAAGGTCTTTGAACTTGCCTCAACTACAACACAAAAAAGTACTTCAGTACTTCAGGATCTAGTTCAAATCACCTTCTTGCACATGAATTACATCTAACTTTCTGGTAGAACCAGACCATTATTCTCCCAGTGATCAGATAACTCACCTTCTTAAATGAAATAGATAGTCTCACTAGGCCTTTTGGGCAGTATCTGCCCAAAGTGCACACAAGTAAATAAATAGAGCCTTCCAACCTATTTGCAGATATACCTTCCCTGGTAAAAGCAACAAACATAAACTGAATACTACTGTACTCCACAGAATGGCATTTTTCCCAGCACAGGACACATTCACCAAGATTGCAGTAGAGTTTCTTAGGAAAAAAGTTTCTTAGAGTTTCTGCCTGAAAATTCAGGTTGTAACCTTTCTTTTCGTAAACCAAGAAATAGATGAGTTTGAATGACAAGGGTGATGGCAGTAGTGATATTTTCTTCCTTCTTTGAAATGAATGTCTTCACTGATGGCACTATTTTTTTCTAGTGTATAAATGGCTGTAGGTGTACTCTGTGTGTTTTTATTAAGATATAGTAACAGACTCACAAATTCTAACTTTGTCATGCATCCAGCATTTCAGTTACCTCATGTCACCCATATGAACTGCTGTGGAAGAACTGCTTGTTCACTGTAGTGGATGTACAGGATGGACCTTAAGAAAGGTGGGCTTGTGGGATACACACAAGATAAATCTGACTGAACTTTATGGAACCCCTATATGCCACTATACAGTTGAACCAGCCCCTGCAGTGAAAGAAAATGGTGAAAGAAATGAGAGGGGATTTCAGTGTTTAAGCTGGGCTGGGTAAGAGTAAAAAGAGTTCTTTTAGTTGTCATGTTATGTGATCATATAACTAGAGAAATGCAAGTCTTGTCTATGCAATGCAGTGTAGTACTTGCAAGAACAATTCTTAGTTTTAACATTTCTTCACTTCTTATTCCTTAGCTAAGGAATTTTAATATTTCTATCAAAGCTCTCACATGTAATTCGTATGCTGCTGAAAAGTACTTCGACACTGTAAATTTATGAGCAAAAATAGATTAAAAAGAAGGTTTCAGACTATTTTGCAGCATGATGGCTGAGGATATTTGTGGAGTGTTCTGACTACAAAACTCTCATATCTGTGCAGAGTCAATTATTCTTTGCTGTTGGCTGCTACACCCACTGTGTCATGAAATTATAGCAGCAAATAGATATTTTTAGGAACCAGAAAGTATGAAGAGTCTCAAAATGACCTGCAGTTGTATGCTTTCAGCTTCTTACTTTTGTAGTAATAATACTATGTTAAAGATTGTGTTACCATAGACTTTCTCTAGAACAAGTGCAAAAAATTAAAATTCCTTTATATGACACCTTAAATAATATCACTCTCAAGAGCAAGCACAGAAATGAACTTACAGCACATTAAGGGATGAGCGAGTAAAGGTTAACTTGCAAGGAAAAGCTTGTGAAAAGGGAGCAGAAGAGACAAATAAGATGCAAAAGAGGAAGCAAAAACCATCTCAAAACACAGTCTGTAAAAGCATTTTGCTTAGGATCATGGTAAAGCCTAGAAAGATCTTTTGAGCTAAGTGCTGTCAGCAAGAGGTGCTTGGAGATGTTAGCAAAGTTTGGTTTCTGCTGAACTTGGGAAAATGGTACTTTTGAAATTATTTGTAAATACCTTTCCAGTATTTCAGGGGAAAAACATCTGCCTCTTGTCAGTCTCAGTTTCTACTTATAAGTCCTTGAATTTATTTTTACCTAGCTCTTCTCACCTAAAAGATGCTCTTGGGCTTGTGAGAAAGTGTCAGGTGAATTTTCCAGTGATAAACAATTCCAGCATGGCATTTAAAAGATAAACTTCTACTGAAAATGAAAATTACATCCAAAACCCATGTTCTCACATTTCAAATCAAATGCTTAGAGAAGACATCAGTAGTCTTAAACATTTTTAGCAAGGAAAATTTAGCATTTGTGGAAAAAATACAGTCTGGCTATAGCAGCCCAGTATCAGCATAAAAAAGTACCTGTAAAGCACAGAGAATGTATTTTCAGCACTGTACTTGCCAGCACGCTTTGGCTGTGAACCATAACAATCTGTAAAATACATCATTGATCCAGCTCAGCATTTTTATCAAAGAAAACTTTGAATAAATCTTTTTCATAGGTATAAAACAACTGATGCTATTTTTAATTTACTGGTCTGAACAGTAGATCTGAGTAGATCTGAGGGTCCCTCACTGCTGTGAGATGTTTGTAAATATCCATACATCTCTTCTGAACTGATATAATTTCATCCTTCCCATTTGGCTTCCCTGGTGGCTTACTGAACTACTGCATACGTGAGTATTCTCAAGAAATACGCATTTTTAGGACTGTTTCCAGTGTAAGTACAGTAGTCTGAATTCAGGTATGACACTCAAGTGATCTGTTAAGACAATAATTTACCATTTTACAGCTATAGTTACCTGACCTGTGTGTAGAAAGAACTGCACTTTACATGTATCCTTTTACTGTGAAACTATAAGGAAACAGAAATATTACAATAGTTTTGGTTGTAAGGCCATTATGCTGGTTTATTAATTTTTCAATCATAATTCTTCATTTTTAGGGTTGACTTTTAAGGATTAGGCTTTTAGATTTGGTAAGTTAATATATTTATGGAATGAAATCTCACCATCACTGTCCTCTGTGGCACTTGCTTCTTTAGCTGTTTTTGTCGGCTGCCTTGGTGGTCCATCCATTCAGAGTCATGCTCAGAGGTATGGACACCAATGACTCGCTAAGATACTGATGATACTTTATTGTCAGCATCCTGAGAAGAATTCTGCCATAGAGCTGAGAAGACAAATCTAAGAATGGAGCTGGCAGTTCTGCGTGTGACTAGACAGATCATTGCTAGTTAAACCAGAAAAAAGGTAAGTAATTTAATTTTCCCAGAGCAACCTGTAAATGTTCCCTTCTTTCCTTTGCAGTGTTGCCCAACCATGGCTTCCTGAGAGGGTTGAGAATGGACTATTGAATATTTCACATGTGGAAATATGTGGCATA
Source organism: Aythya fuligula (assembly GCF_009819795.1). Lineage (NCBI taxonomy): Eukaryota > Metazoa > Chordata > Aves > Anseriformes > Anatidae > Aythya > Aythya fuligula. Next base: position 129,005,250 of record NC_045559.1, read on the forward strand.
TGTTTCAACTCCGTATCCATATATGTAAGTACATCTCTTGCAGACATAAGGCTAGTAGCTGTCAGTTACTCACAGACACATCCATATCTTTTATCACTATTCACATCATCTTGAAATTTAAAGCCTGGAAAGAATGTATTTTGTAAGAGCAAACATCCTTCCAGCTCCAGGTGCAGAGGAGTGTGTCCAGGAATGCTCAAGGCTAAGAGGTTTTGAAACTGCAGTTTTATTGCCTTGGAAACAAAGAACTGACCATTATTTAAGGGAGTTTTTTGCAAGAAGTTGTCTTTGGTTCTTGCTCTACTAAAAGACACGTTGTAACCCTGGGCAAGTCACCAGGAAGCTGTCTCCTGTGTAGAATATGAGAAAAAAGGGGGAAGTCATAAGTGATTTGTACCACTTCACTCAGTGTTCAACAGGAATTATCATTCACATTTTTCACAAATTAAAAAAGTTACGATTAGTTACAGCTCATGGCTGTTTCCTCATCTTGTGTGGAATTCCAGAGTTTGCCAAAACTGCTACAGGTGTGTAAAAGAATCAGCCTGAGAGAAATTATACGTTCACAACACTCAGCTATCTCAGAGCAGCTGCACTGATTTACTGAGTTGTTGGCCCGTTTCTTTGCAAGTAACTTGCACATTATCATTATCCTGGAAGTAGTGCTGAGGAATGCCCTGTGATGTAAGAATTAGTCGGATTTTCTTCCCCTTTTTATTTTTGTTTTTACTTTTTGACATTAAAGAGGCCAGTAGCAATACTTATTGCTATCACCTACCTTGGTTTTCTGAAAAAGAAACTAAATTCATCATGGTTTTGTCTGAAAGTATTTCATTTCTATTCTTCTTTCTATAAAGTGGATACACTGCTGTACACAGATAACAATTTTGTGAAATTCGTATTGAGTTCTGTCCTTGAGTGTCATTCTGACTTTTGCTTTGTAGTAATTGTGTCTTTGTAGGTCTCAAGGGATCTTCTTTTACATAATTTCTGTGTTCTCTTGCTCTGTGGGCTAAAAATTTTAAACAGCATAAAAATTGATTATGGGTAGAAAGAGAGATGGAATTCTACCAGCTATGGTAGAAATAACAGGGATATTTGGAAATTATATGTTAAAATGAGTTATAGCTATTAAAACCAGAAATATTAGCTGGTTCTTGAACGTGTTGCCCAACACTGGCATAAAAACAAAAAACAAACAAACAAACAAACAAACAAACAAAAAAAAACCACCTGCTTAGATAAAATTGAATCCAGTTATTATTGTCACACTGCTATAGGTTTCTACTACCTCTGTTACAATATGGCTATGGAAATGGCATAGTTGGAATTTGACACATTTGAGGGTGTAAAGACAGCATAGGAAAGAGAAATAGTAGGTGAGAGTCAAGGGAGCAGGGAACCAACTGATGTGGCTCTTACACTAATAGATGCAATCTTAATCATCTCATTAAATTATCTGCTGTTGGCGGGTTTTTTAATCTGCTGTTGGCTTTATTATTATTATTTTTTTTTTTTAACAAATGTCCCATGTCTTCAATGCAGTGGTGTGCTCTGAGGGAGCAAAAAGGTCTGGTCCATCCATTAATGTGGAAAAAGGTTGTATGGGAATGGCTGAAAATGATCATCTAAAGTCAAACCAATGACCATTCATGAAAATTACAATTAGGAGAGTCATTTCCTGTTTACGTCTCTAATTGAAATTCTATTTCATAACAGAAAAAATAGTTTCCATGCTTCTTTGTCATGTATGGCTGAAAACCAGAGTATCTCTATTATAGTTTTAAAATATCTTTGTTTGGGAATTTCTGTCCCCAAGCCTAATTTTCTGAGAGAATTTAGATGCATATATTTACCTTTTATACATGTTTGGAAAGAGGTTGTACTTGACCAGGTCTATAAAGTACAGTAAAATAATTTGTGTTTATAAATATCATTCATATAGAAAACTTATTGCCTCAGGAGAAATGCATATAGTACCACCCTTCTTATGTGTTTTCTTATGCGTATTTCTTATGTGTTTTTAGCAAAAATCGCACGTTTGATTATACTTTATGTTTTCTAGCTTATATATGGTAAATTTCTGTAGTTGAAGGACCTTTTTTTGAATGTAGGCAGTGGCTCAGACAACACTGTTAATAAAAAGTTGAATATCATAGAAAGGAAGATGCGCCTAAATTAAACTTTAAAAAGAGCTTTAGTCAGTGAGCAATATCAAATAAGTGAAGAAATGCATGTAGCCACTCTATTAGTTGTAACATCATCTGGAATATTGCACCTTCATCAGAAATTCTTCTGTGACCTTGGCAAAAATGTAATAAATGGAAATGAGTAGGTAGATTGTCTATATGCCAGTAATGATTTCATATACCCGCATGGAATGCTGATAGGCTGACAGCCTGAATCCTACAGCAGCCACAGCAGGTCAGAGCAAACCTTGTAACCTATTTTCTGAGCTTTATTGCTCATTTTTCAGACTGGTGTAGTTCTTACTACATGGAAAGGAAATTGCTGTTTTGCTGATAACCTATTTTTGGTACGATTCATCAGTACTTGCTTCAGAGTCTATTTTACAGTCCATCATTTGTCTGCTTTCAGTATGTTCTCAGGATTTCTTAAATTAAGGAGCCCACAGTTTATATGAACCTGTCTACTTCATCATCAGATGTTACGTTTTTCCCCATTAATGTCTTTTGAAGCACTTGATTTCTAGCCAAATATCTGACAGTAAAATCAGAGTGATGCTTCTATCCCATTTCTAGAAATCAGTTAATTAGATTCCCTTAGGGCCCCAAAGAAAAGCCTCTTATCTTTTGTCAGTTTAATTTCTGCTATATCCGTTTGTGTTAGTGCTTTGTGAAAGAATACTTCTATTCCATTGCTTGCTTAGTTTACTTTTTTCTTAATTTTTGGTTGTTCATCAGAGTCATAAGAATTTATTTTAAGAATTCATCTCAGGCCCGTAGCCTGAGATGAATTAGAAAATAAGATTTTAAAATCCTATATCTTTTCCCCCTTTCTAAAATTCATTACACTTGCTATGTAGAGGGCATACTTGGGGCAACTATGGCTTTTTACAATATTAATTATATGAAATTGAAATTAATATGAAACAGAGGTCATAAAAGCCTCTTCTCACTTCTTCCTCCAAACTCATTTCAATCTGTTTTAACAGCAGAACAGGTTGCAAAGAAAATCTGGAGGAAGAAAGGGAAACATGAAAGGACTGGATTGCAAAGAAAGGTAATGTTAAAGTATGTGTGTAGGATAGGAAATAGCTTGTTTACAAAAACCTATTTTGTGCATACATGCTGCCATTATCTTACCTCAGAAACACTGAAAATCCAAATTGACAAATTTCCACATATTCAAAACTATATGTAAAATTTTGTACTATGCTATATAGATGTGAGTTCTGGGTCTGCTTTCATTGCTACCAGTTATAATTTTATTCTTTAATTAATAGGAGGTAGTTTGGGATCCAAGTTAAGCAGTCTGAAAGAGTAAAACATCCTCTGGGCTCTATAGAGTGCCAGTAAAGTTCTGGGATGTTCCTGTCATTAGTATGAATCTCTAATATTTGTGAGCACTTAATGAGTGAGGAGCAACATGATGGAACTGGTGAGAAGAAAACAAAGGATTAAATTTGACATGAAGATTCGGGGCTTGGTTCTTCTGTGTCAGTGTTTTGCCACTGTCTGCATAGAGTCCCTAGGTGCTGCCATTTTGTCACCAGCACCATGTTCAGTCAAAGGACAAACCAGAACAAGTGTTACACTGAGCTGAAACGATTTCAGAGCCAATTGTGAGAGAGGTTTGTGTAAGAATACAAAGAAGGAGAAGGTAGAAGAAAACAAAATTAACGAGTGTTAGCAACTACTGTCATCTACAGGGATGTGCAATTCAGCTTACAAAAAGGTCATTTTTCTTTCTTGTATTTATACAGATGTTTCCAGTTTAAATGAAATGGTCATTTGCTGAAAATTGATACTGATTAATTGAGTGTAATAATGGCTTAAAAAATATGAAAGTCAGTTTAATGAGGTTGAGCTGTTCTGTCTCATCATTCTTGGTGTCTCTGTACTTAGCACAAAAATGCTTATCTCTAGCTCTGCCTGGGCTAGGAAGAGAGTGCATTATGGTATTGGGTATTGAAAGATATAGTGATTTTACAGACAGACATATGCCTCCTAATAATTGTAGTTATTTATCAAGTATGTCATGATTATGAGTAAAGAAAAACATACTTTAACTCCAGTTTTAGCAGTTACTCCAGTAACTTCTTTCTTTTTCTTCCCTTTTTTTTTATTTTTTTTTTTTTCCCTAAGCAATAGCAAACAGGTATGTATAATATACCCTTTAGGTATGGTAATGGATATGTTTTCTATGTCAAGAGAAGTAGTTATGGAACACAGATATGCATGTATTTCTCTTTATGTCTCAGAATGCACTCATGTATGAAAGTGAAAGAAATGGCACAAACAGAAGCAGGTTTAAAGGATTTGTCCTAAATTGCTAGTCTTTAAATAGGTTTACACACAGTAATGCAAAGATTAGGAGCCCTTAAAAACAATGTTTACAATTACTGTGTCTAATGTTGCAGGATAGACACTACATGGAAAAAAAAAATCAGCTAAGAGAAGAAAAATTAATAGACCTCAAACTATCCAAAAACATATTGACTGAAGAAGAAAAGAGGATAAGGACTGTTCCACTTTGCTGTCCTTCCCTCAGCTCCCAAAGCATAGAATAAACTTGCTGTGTTAGATTTCACTAATGAAAACTGCAATCCTCACATTGTGATGTGCTGAAACAATTCCCAGCCTTCATTCTGCTTTGCTATTAACAGTTTCATTATATTTCAACTCTCTGTAGCCCCATTATATGTGATGAAACAAAGCCATTAACCCCTTTATATCTCTGTCAAAATGTGACTTTTTTCCAGTGCAGAGCTCTGTATGTGGCTTTACAAAAGCAAGAGCTCTCAGGAGTTCTTAAGGTCTATTCATCTCAATAGCCCGTAATTGCCTTGAATAGGCACAGTAACTGGATAAATAAATTCCCAGGTGGCAGTTAAAACTTGGGATCAGAAAGCACAAATACTCCAACATCAAATCATAGGAAACTGGGCTGGAGAGGACCTCAGGAGGTCTTTATCTAGTTCTGAATATTTATGAAATATAACACCAACAGCTATGCTGCTGTACACAGAACAGCAGAACAGTGTTGTGTGGACCAACACCTTGAAATAAAGAATAACCATTCTCTACAGGAAGGGTCATTTGTTCTGTTTTTTCCAGTGCTTCCATGGCAACTTGACTTCAGCTACAGCTCTCCTTGGTCTCTGACGTAAAGCAAAATGTATTCATGCTTCTTGGCTCTCTAAGAGCCTTCTCTGTGCATACCTTCATCATCCACCTACACAAGCTCCCTGGCAGCAACATCCCATTTCCATCTCTGTAAGGGATGGAGCTTGGTGCCTGAGGCACTGCGTATACCCAGTGTCTCTGATCTTCCTCGCTGTCCACTTTTATTTCTCCTAGGAGCAGAGAGCCACATGAGAGGCTCGGCTTCCTTCCTTCACTCCAGAATTCACCATATTCCCCCTGCCAAGGCTCTGGTGTTGAGGCTGTCTGCTGTCTGTTTCCTGCTCTGAGGCTGGAGTGGCTTACACTACTTGCCCTTTGCCTCTGCAGTACATACGTGTCATTCAGACTACTCTACTGGGTCTAAGCAGGGGTCTTGCTTCATGACAAGGTGTAACTGGGAGCAGTTGTTTGAGTCACAGGTAACTGAATGGAGGCCTTCATGCTATAGATGTGGCAAGCCGCTTTCATTTTTCTCACAGGTTAATGCAGTCCTGGCTAAGAGACTGCTATTTCCTTGGATTCTGGAAAGTTTGCAGGAGTGATTGGGTGGTCTCTGTTTTCTGCTCTCAAAAGCTGCATGAATCAATTCAAGTACCCATGAGACTTCTTTAACCTATTAGTATAGGAAATTTCTTTCCCCTCACTCCATGCACTTTCACTCTTCTCATTACCTGAATATGCTTTGGAATACTTTCATAGATCATATTCTTAAGGAAGATGTCCTTAGCTTAAAACCTCTTGCATAAAATAGTATTACAAAACAATCTTTTTAGATGCATTGTATGACATATTTATATTTGCATGCACTTAGGTCTCATCTTTCTTATATAGTTCTCTAATGAAAATAATGCATTAAAAAAAAACGCAAAAAAAAAAAGCCCACAATATCCTACTTCACATATCTGTCTTTTCCTTCCTTTTTAAAGAAACACCCTTATGGGATGTATGGGATGCCAGTAACATGTCTGGGAATCAAGGGTGATCTGGTACTTTAAGGGTTTAATTCTTTGCTTGAAGAAGAACATCAGCAGTACTTATGTTTCCTTGTACAGGTTCCATACCACAGTTTCTGAATGTGTTGGTGAGAATTTGTTGTACATGTGGCAAAATAAAGGTTTGGAGACTTTGAATCAGCTTATTTGGGGACACTGTAATATGGGGTATTGGCATGATTAATCTTGTTTAAAGCAGGCTGTTACTGTTTTTTTACAAATCACAACTGGTTCCTGACTGGAGAGTGTTTTGTTCAAATACTACTGTGCATAGCCTGTTCTACTCTGCTTTTTATGTCATTTGCTATGGTCATCCAATAAGATTTTAAATATACTAAATATACTATAATTCATATCATACTCCATGAATTCTTAAACAACTTTTTCGCCTCAGGTCTCAAGATCTTTGGTGCAGGCTGTGTCTTTTAATGTGAGGATTAAGCTTTTAGGACTGAAACATGGCATGTAGAAAAGAGCAATTCATATTTAGAGTGATTATAATTTTTTTTCTAGTCTCCAGAGGCTAGGCACATTAAAGCAGAGTTTTTCATAATTAGAACTACCAGATTAAAGGAGAGATATTTTCTTTTTCTCACAGCAAGCAAAAACATTCATCACAGATTAATGGAATTTAGAGTTGGGTTCTTAATATAATGACTGGAAATAACATCTTTCATTTTCTTACTCTGAAACTTTTTTTTCCTATGGTATGAACATGACATCAGCTTAGTTGAAATGTATTTTCATTGTGTGGGTTGAACTCGTGGAAAAAAGGAATTCTTATTACATTTGCTTTATTATCCTGTGCTTGAATACAGAAAAGCTTTCCTTATATACTCAATGTTAGTTCATTTCATATACCACGTTATTGTTTGTGAGGATAATGTTCATATTTTTCATGGCTTTTTGGGGGGATCAGAAGGCAAAGATATGATCTTTGAACTGAAGTGTCTCAGGGAAAGTAAGGGTTTTTGTTAAGAGAGAAGCTGCACTATGTTAATTTAAATCATACTTGACAACATCAAACATCCAGGTGCAAGATAATCTGATATGGCAAATTGAAACTGATGTATGAATAAGGTTATCATATAACCAGGTTTTTGCATATTTTTTTTCCTTATCCAGCAACTTTTTGAAGCTGTATTTCAAGTCTGTGTGCATACTGTGAGCCCATTTATCTATTAACACAGAGAAGCCCCCTCAGAGGTTTCTTGCCTAGACTGCAGAGTTTAAGTCAGTAGTTGTAAAATTGTACTCTTTTGTCATAATGGTTACAACCATATAGGCAGATAGAGCTGTAGGGGGCAGAGGTAAACACAGAACAAGTGAGGGTATGACTGGATAAGAGACCAGTTATGTATAAAGTGCTGGCTTCTCTATCTGTGCTTGCTGACCCCACAGTAAATACAAAGTTGGTTGTCTTTGTAAAGATTGCCTGACTTACAGTCTGCACTGAGTCAGTAGCGTACAGTACTCTGATTTAGATTTCTGCCACCTAAATTCAGGATTTTTTTTTTTTTTCATTAGTGTTGGTTGTAAACTGTGATAGTTTGTGATTAGGTGTAAGAGACATTACATTATGTCTTTCTGATGTCAAGAAACATGCTCCCATATATTCTTCTTCATGTCTTCTCATGTATTTTGATAGCAGTAAATCAGTGAAATATCTCTTCCTCCTGCTTGATAGTTGACTAAAGCCCTGTTGAAGAATCTGTGATATCTTTTTATTATATATTATGACATTTTTTTTGAAACAATAGATCATGATGACATAAATTTGGAGTGCTAATATGTCTCCAGTTAGTGAAACTGTCTTTTCCAGATACACAACAACAGCCTTCACAACAAAAGCTTTTTGTGGATCATGAGAAATAATGTAGAGAAGCAGTATAGCAATGAGGGCCGAGCAATTATAGATCTATATTGTTACATTGTCTGATTTGCTTATGGTTAGTCCTTCTGCAAGGCCTGTTTGTTCTCAAACCGTTATATAAAAGACTTATTTCGTGTTAGTCTGTTGATCATGCAACTGGCACCAAATCTCAATCCCATAAAGACAGTGCTCCAGCACCAGCTTTGGGTATTCCTCACTGGCTGGCCCTGTGAAGATGTCTGGCGTTGTGATGGGCAATATGAGGGATCGACAACTTTCCTGACTGGCTCATCAGCAGGTAAGATTGATCGTTAACAATATTGTGCCTTGCCTGAATGGCAAGTGGATTTTTATTTTCCCTTTTGCTTATGCTTGGATTGCTGACATTCTGCTCAGGCTTAATTATACAGGTAATCAGTGTGTGTAGCTATAATAAAATCCATCAAACCTCATCTGTGGCCTTTTGCCATTTTATTACCCAATATCCAAAAACCCCTGTTGTCCTTTGAGAGAGCACTGCCCTGCTGTCTTGTATCAGCTTGTAGATCCTGGTTGTTTTCAGACCTTAGCATGAGCTGCAGTCACCTTTAGACACTTTTTCTCAGATACATTTGCAGGCCCATGTGAAGTGTTTCACAGAACATCAGTGCTCCACAGCCCACATAGGGAAAAGCCATAACTGGAAACAAAGGAGGCTAACCTGCCTGGGCTGTACCGAGCCTATCTGAATATTTCCACAGCTATTCCCCCTTCCTCATGCACACCATAGGTGTCCTCAAACACAACAGCATGTGCATTTCTGTGTCCTGTGTCAAGGCTGCTTAGTGCTGACCATCAAGACAACTTTCCCAGTCTCACATTAGTTGTAAATTTCTCCTTTCCTCCTTTCCTTTCTCTTCCAGTTCCTTGATAAGGAAGGTGGCCTTGATTTGATTTGTCAGTGATCATTGTATTTTAGAGAGCTTTAAGGAATCAGATCAGGATATCTTCTTGCATTTCTTTATGGTGTTGAACTTTGAAAGTCTGGGCAGCAGCTAGCCAGTCGTCACAAGAAAAATGAAATTTTTAAAAGGCAATATGATGCACCATATTCCCTTTTAACTAGGGAAAAGCTATGGAGCACAGTAGTAGTTTAGCAGTTGTGCTGAGCACTGCCATCAAAAACTATGACGCCAGCTTTCTTTTTTTTTTTTTTGCCTTTTCTTTTTTTTTTTTTTTTTTTTTTTTCCTGAAAAGAAAGTGCTGCAAAGGTTTATTTGTTCAGCTGACATGAACCTTGATTGTTTAACAGTGATTTTGGAGATGTTTGATTATAATGGTTGACAAATGCCAAATGAAATACACAGTGGTGGTATTTTGCTGTAGCATGGTTTTCTGAGGAAAGATAATGTAAGATAACATTTGTAGGTAGAGATAATATATTTTTTTTAGACAACTTCGCATAATTGGAAAATTAGAAAAGCTGTTGGGCACAAGATCCTTTGTAAAGATCTCTAGTGTAATACATAACTCTTGTTCAGCGATTAGTTCTTTGCTGAGCTATAGGAAAAGGAACTTAGTGCCACAATCCTCATCTTTCATCTTAAATTTTAGCAGAGGCTGGTGAATACTTTATTTTCTACTCATTTGTTTATTTTCAGGGAAGATTTCTTAAGCATTAGCAATGGAATAACAGGATCTGAAGTGGTGACGCCTGCACTTGATTGTAAAAGATATTATCTTTACCTGTCTTTGCTTTCTAAGAACATGAAAAAATGAAATCTACACAATAATGAGTGACTGTTGCAGTGTGACTCTCTATCCTGCTTAGGATGCAGAGATAGGTGCTCATCATCAAGACACATCTAATAAAAACATGCCAAAATCAATATCTCCTCTGGTTTAGTCTCCCTACTATGTGATAAAGTGCTAATGAAAAAGCAAAAAATAACTGCACCTGGAAAAGCAATAATCATATTTCACGGTTCCTAATTTTTCATCTTGCCTTTTTTCTGACTTACAATAATAATACCTGAGTTGAGATAGAGTTGATTGCCTTAAATGGATAAGATGAATTCTGAAGGTTATCATTTTGCTCAGAATTGCAATAGAGTATTTTCTGTGTGTTTCCATAAATTTGCAAATGGTTATATTTTGGAGAAACAGTATTTTTCTAAGTTTCTACTTAATGACTTTGAAATGTCAAAGCATTTCACCTGTAGCGATTAACAAGAGAGATAGGGCGGCAGATACTGGTTTGCACTACTGTTCGCTTCCGTAAGTATACTGAAGCAGAACATTAACATGTATTGCCTTTGATTGTGAAGGCCCTGACAGGATTTACAAGTTAAAAGTCAGAGTCTTAAGATATGAAGTCAGAACAACTCTGTGGATGAAAGAGAAGCAAGGAAACATTCTATGAGCATCCTAGCAACTTAAACACCTCTGAAGAATACATACCCTCCTCTCTTCCTGATTCAACATCTTAAAACCAAGGAAAGGAAGAATCTTCTTGTTATTGTATTAGGTCTAATAGATCTACATGTATATATTTTCTCCACGTCTAAGACCTTTGAAAAAAGTCAATGGATGTGTATCTATTGTGATGCACATATTGTCCAGAATACTGAGCATACTGCTCAGGCTTAGATATGAACCTCTGAATAGAGTGTAGTTACATACATTAAATGTTAACCTATAAAATGGTCAACTATATAAACAGTGGTGGCTGAGGCTGTGTTGGTACATGGCCTCTCTTCTGCTTTTGCTTTGCATAAACAATTGAATAATTCTTTGAGTTTTGGGGTATGTGCTTTCCTCAGATGAAAAGGTAACAGCTATTAGTGGCTTATTCAAATGAAAATTTGATGTAATTAAAAAATATTTTATTATACATGGTGATGGAGTACCAATGAAGTGGTACATAGAAGCTGTCTCTATTCTGTAGCTTCTTTAAAAACTTTAAAAAGAAGCTACAGAATAAATGTCACTCAGAGCTACACTTTACACCCTCATTATAAGACAGCTGTGGAAAGAAAACTGTGTTCTTAAGCTAACATAATCTGAATACAATGATTAAAAAAATACCAGTAAACTATCACCTAATATACACAAAACTGCTATCACCTAATATGTACAAGTCTTTATAAAAACAAGCATTTTGCTATTAGCAAAGGAGAACAGAGAAATGTTCTGAAATGTTCTAAAATATTCTAAAAGTAATTGCTTGTGGTATCTTATTTAGGCTTGTCATGCTTTTAACCTTTTTGAATGTCACTTGTCTGAGGGATAGCTAAAGCACTCATCTTCATTTGCTTTTGTAATTTGTGAGCCATATGGTAGAATAATGCAGCCTCTAGTTTGGAGTACGGGTTTCAGTTTGAGGCAGGCAAGTATTGTGGGTGGCATTACAATACAGAAAGCAACACTCACCTCGTGTAATGGACATCTCTGTAAAAAACAATAAGACCATGGTTTTAGCAACATGCAATTGTGAATATTGCATTGTTGTAGATACAGGATACACGCAACTTGTAGCAAGCAAGCAGCACTAGAAATAATTTCAATGCAGCTGGGTATCTACACAGCACATTTAAATATGTGCATGGTATTTGTGACAGGAGCAATGCCAGTTTGTTAATAAAACTGCCAGCACAAGGAGGCCTTAGTACAGATGAAGGTCCAAAGCTTTGTTCAGTACTATCGTTCTGCTACAGAACGCACTCATGAATCCTTTTATTTTTAAAAACAAGACATTTGAGTGGGTTTTCCCACCAGGGCTCAGCCACTCAGCCTTTGCTGCCATTATTTTAAAAAAGGGACATGTTTTGTCTGCTAGTTTGTGGTTCCTGGAGTAAAGTCCTCAGAGGAAAGCTCACTTTCCAATTATAGAATCACAGACCCATGCAAGCATAGAATCAGCTAGGTTGGAAAAGACCCATGAGATCAGCAAGTCTAACTAGCACCTAACACTGCCAAGTCCACCACTAAGCCATGTCCCTAAGCACCATGTCCACATGTTTGTTAAACCCCTCCAGGGACAGGGACGCCACCGCTTCCCTGGGCAGCCCATCCCAATGCCTAACCACTCTTTCCATGAAGAAACTCTTCCTAAGATCTGATCTGAGCCTCCTTGGTGCAACTTAAGGCTGTTTCCTCACACCCTATCACTTGTCAGCCGAGAAAAGAGACTGACTCCCTCCTCACTACAACCTCCTCCCAACTACAACTAGGTAGGTGCAGAGAGCATTGAAGTCTCCCTTGAGTCCCCTTTTCTCCAGACTGAACAACCTTAGTTCCCTCAGTTGCTCCTCATATGTCTTGTTTCCTAGTCCCTTCATGAGCCTCATTGCTCTTCTCTGAACATGTTCCAGCAACTCAGTATCCTTGTAGTGAGGGGCCCAAAAATTAACACAGCACTTGAGGTGTAGTCTCAACAGAGCAAAGTACAGGGGGGTCAATCACTCCCCTAGTCCTGCTGGCCACACTGTTTCTAAGGCAGGCAGGCCAGGATGCTGTTGGCCTTCTTGGCTGCCTGCAAACTCTGTTGATTCATGTTCATCTATCTGTTGACGAGGACCCCCAAGTCCTTTTCTGCTGGTCAACTTTCCAGCCACTCTTCCCCAAGCTTATATCACTGCATGGGGTTGCTATGACTCAAGCACAGCACCTGGTGCTTAACCTTGTTGAATATCATGCAAATGAACACAGCTCATTGGTCTGGTCTATCCAGATCCCTCTGCAGAGCTTTCCGAACCTCAAGCAGATCAACACTGCCCCTCTCTTGATCTTGATGAGGTTTTAGGACTTCGTCACATGTAGAGGTCACTGCACAGTAAATTAAGCTGTGAACTTAATAGCTGGCCAGAACCTACACTCCCTCTCTGCTTGAACACTTACAGAGCACTATATCACACAAATTACCTTAGAAAATACGAAGAAATACTCTTAGTGTGCAGTAGATAACAGACTGAATTTTCACACACTTCTTTACCTGTATTATAACTTTCTTGTGTGGGTGAGTAAAAGGAAAAAATAATATTGAAGAAACTCAACTTTGAAAAATCAAACATACAGGAATGACTGGGAAATTCAGCCTTTCAGATATTTTCAACATAATCTCTAATTTTAGGATGCTACAAGTGAAACCACTTCACTGATAGGATTAGCTGCATCCACACTGTAGGACCATTTCTCAAAGGTGCAGTTCTTCTGAAAATCTGAATGTAGCACCAGCAGCCTGCAGCATCCAGCATCTCTCAGAGAAACATGTTCTGCTACTTGCTGGGCCTTTATGCTGAAGCTATGTATTGGAAATCCCCTTCGAGGAAAATCTGAGGCTGGGAGTAGTCTCAGAACTTAATAAAAGTATTCGTTCTAACTTGCTTTAATCTTCAGAGAAGGCTTAGGGAAATTCCATATATCTGAAAGATACAGAGTAACTGAAGTCTTTGGACTTTAAATCTGCTAGAGCTTTAGCTAATTGTATGTGCCTCAATATACACACTTTCATATCCCCTAGCATATAGGGACTGGTAAGCAATCAAGCAAGTCTGAGAGATGTTGCTGCAAGTCAATAATTTGGAAGCATATCATGAGGCTCTTTTTCATTATTTTCATGATCTACTGTAGAGCTAGAGATTAAAGACCTGAGGCCTATCCCCATGCAATTCTAGGTATTGCATTTTCTTGTTCTGATGTCTGCTGTTCTTTCATAGAGTGAATTTTCATTCAAAAATTATAAAGAAATTTGGTATGGTTTCAGAATGTAGAGCTGAAACTTGGAAGATTTTAATGATGCTTTGTTGGTTTGTAATTTGTTTGTGGTTTTGCTGCTGTGATTCATGCTTCTCTGACCTCCTGTTATTCATAGAGACCTCAGTTTGTCTGTGACACACCTGAAGACAGTTCAGTTCCTGATTTATTAAACTAATTAGAATTCATTTTGTGGACCGGAAACTACAAGACTATCACAATGATTGTGTGACAAGATTTTGAATAAAAATATTTTTTTTATTCCACTGCTGTCTTTAATATTACAGATCAGTTTCTCCATCTGATAATATGCATATGATTGTTCCTGTTCTACAATAGATACCCTGTAGTTTAGTCTGATGCTGGAGAAAGAATTTAATGAACCTGAAATAGAAAATAATATATAAATTAGAATTTAAAGTACAGAGAATGTGAATAGAATGTTGATTACTTTTTTTTTTTTTTTTTTTTATGTTCCTTTATTGTTTCTGCCACTACATGCATTAGCCATTTCATTTTACTAACTTCTTTTTCAATTCTACTGTGTTAAGTATGAATTTGAAGGCTTTAATAGAATTTTCTTGAAAAGGACTCCCTGTTGCATGGTGGTTAAACATTAATGTTCTGAGGCTGCCTTAATTACTGAAACCAAGCCTAGCTGAGAGAAAAGGAATTAACTAACTTTCTGCAGATTTGGATGTAGAACAAGTGGCTGGATGCACTTATTTTGTGGCCAAGAAAGTCTTTCTGCAGGATGGTGTTTAAGATGTGCTTGTGTGAATCGAGATCGCCATCCCATGGTTGCTCTTGGATTTCTCATAGAGATTCAGGCAAACAATGGCTGTCCTCCTTCACCACCTCTCTTTGCTGTTGGTTGTGCTTAAATAAAAGATAAAATTTTGTCTACACCCATCATATTTTCAGTGCTGTGCTTTGCCATGCTGTGCATCCTGTTAAACTTCCTTCCAGACAAAAATCCTCAACTTCGCTTGCCTATGGCTTTTACCTGTCATAGTTCTGAACATTTATCGAAGGGCAGGAGAGCACAGGAACAGATTAAACAAAAGTATGACATAGCAAGGTTAAAATGAACCTGTAATAGAGTCCCCAAGGCTAAAAAATAATAGTTATTCTGGCATAATGAAAGAAACACTTTGGATGCTGCTGCATTTTTGCTTGCCAAGCTAAGTGCTATAGCAGAGCTATGGCCAAAGTCATTTCTGAACATAATCTTTATTTAGTAAAGAGGCAAACTAGGAGGCTACAGTAATTTTGTATTACCACAGTACTTCAGTATGCTGTAGTTTCTCACAGGGGATGGTTGAATACCTAATATTGTTTAGGGCGTCATGATAGCTTTTAAATTTTTACAGATGCTTTCTAAAATAAACTATCAACTTCTTGTTTCCCAAGCACTGTCTGCAGAATGGCTTTAAGAGTTCTCTTAGTGTAAGACTACAGTTTTTGTTTTCAGTAGAAGTCCTTAAAATAAATCCCAGCAATTGGAGGGAAGGACAGAGCAGCCTTCTGTTTCTGAAAGGGGAGTAGCTGTTTGAGGCTGCTTGTTGGTATGTTCCCCACTCGAAACCTTGACTGCTGCTGCCAATTTTTGCAGAGCATTTATGTAATTATCTAATATGGGTTTCTGCTGAATGTGTAATTTTTCTTGAGTGCATTGTGCCTGACATATCCATATGTGAAATTTAAGAGGTCTGGTCTGCACAGGAACAATCTATAAATGCAAGGAAATTGGCTGAACATATAAAGTCAATACACCTAAATTACTCTATCTTAAACTCCCCTGTGGATAATTTCTTTCTGGAGTAGAGTGATTTCAGTTTACTGCAGACTAAGCCAAATGATAAAATTACTTCATAACTGAATTAGACCATCCACACTATGCAGTTGCAATAGGGTCTAATTTACGGTGTTTCCAAACATCTTCTTGTGATTCTGGTTAGACTAAGATAAGAAACTAGTTTCCCAAAGTACTACTCATCACTCTGCAGCCAAAGGCTGCTGCCTTTTGCCTATATAGTTGTGCAGGTTACCTAAGAACTCTGACTTGTTTCAGTACAAATTTAGGCAAACCATATTTAATGTAGTATTTTTTTATTTTATTTTATTTTATTTTATTTTATTTTATTTTATTTTATTTTATTTTATTTTATTTTATTTTATTTTATTTTAAACTAAGGCATATAATTTGCATAGAAGCTTTGAAAAAGTGCTCTGCTGGTTCACTTGGTAGAATAATGTCCATAAGGTGAACATGAACTGCTGAAGGAAAGCAGCAGATAAAATTCTGAAGTGCTGTGAACGAAGGTGAATTTCTTCATTCTCCATTGTTCTTTTGTTATTGTGTTTTTACTGGCACAGCTGGTGTTGGACCAGAACTAACAGCAGACTCTTTGGCATTTACCAAAATTCCTCGAAGCATGTCTTGTTCTAACTTTGGATTATCTTGTTCTAACTTTGGATTATATTATATATTTGGATTATTAAGTGCTATTACAAACATGATTAACTGTGCACATACCATGGATTTTTTTTCTCTGGAACATGGTGTCAGTCTTCTTTGATGCCGCGAAGATGTAGAACTGGAAGTACCTTGAGTGCAGTTAAATTCATCCATTGTTAATCACACATATGATGCAATATATGTATTGATGGATACACATTCTTCACCTAGACCACAACCACAGGCTTGCTTAAATATTATATTTCTAACACTTACACCCAGCCAGTCATTGTGATCTACCATGCTTTAGACAAACAGGCCAAAACCAGGTTCCCACCACAGACACCCTGTGTGTGTAAGAAAAGAGGCAGGTACAAACTCAAATATGAGTAGGCATATTTTACTTCTAGTAGAGACAAATATGGAACTTGTAAATGTATAAAAATGCTTTATTTAAATACCTTGTAAAAAATAGAAAACACTGTTATCATTTCCTCACTGAAAAGGATAGAAACTATTAATTATTCTATTTTTAGTGTACATAATTTTCATGTGGAGAAAACCCAGGTGTTTTATTTCCTATGCTTGAAAGCAGTTTATTATATTAATATTGCAATATAGCCAGTAGGTGGCAATAGCTATTTAATTTAGTAAACTAGGGCAGCTGTCCAGCTCATGTTCTGGTACTCATGTTAGCTTTGAACCTTACAAAGAAATTCAGTCGTGAAGAGTCTTACCAAGTGTATTCTCAGCTTTATAGTTGAAGAACCTGCTGTGCAGGCTGGCAAAGGCATTTGTCAGAGCAGTGTCAGAGCTGAGACTCAATTTAAGCTCTTGTTTCCTGTTCTCCTATATATTGAATATATTATCTCATTGGGATTTCTGATTACTTTTCCTTATGTTACATATGTGTTCATGATGTGTTCTGTAGCAGCTATGTACAAATATTCCCAAGGCCTCTCTTCATATAAAATGTATATATGCCTGAGAGAATTACCTGAAAGCTGTAGATATGCATTCATATGCACATTGGGAGTATGAATTCAGCATCATATAAGATATAAAATTAGGTTTATTTTCTGTGGATTATGAAAAATGTTATTACTGGTAGGATATGAAGAAGGATTTATGTATAGTTCTTAAAACTGATTAGAGTATAATAGTTGTGACAGTTGTATGTTTAGGACAAAGTCATGAGGTGTTTTCTCAGATTAGTGAGACAATATTCTCATAAAACGTTGTGCACCACTGTTGTCGATAACTGCTCAGATGTGCATGTAAAAATATAAAAAATAAATAAAAATCTGGTCCTTGACTTCTCAGTAGATTGGTTTTGTTTTCTGCAAATAGACATCAGGTGGCTCTGCCGTTTGGGCCAACTGTTCAGTCTTGTCTTCAGCCAGAAATTTAATATGAGGTGAGAATAAAAGAGAATGTCCATGAAAGAAGAGGATAAACAAGAGGCAGATGGTCCATGTGTGAAACTTGCAATGCCAAACAGTGGATTAAGATGCTCTTTTTAAATGCTACTTTGCAACCTTAAAGCAACTGAGAAAAATTGCATTTCCGTTAGCTATAGAAAGAGGAATTTACTTCTGTGTTTCGTCAGAATATATTCCATCTCCTGAATTACACTAGTAGTTTATCTAGATGCGCTAGATGATTATCTAGTGATCTATCAGCAGTGTAAGTAGAAGGGAAACACATAAGTGCCATCTCTGTACATGGTTCTATCAAACCATTTACCAGATGGATCTGAGACTGGGTGAAAGCAGATGAGATTCATAGGGAAACCATTTGGACAGTCAATCATTTGGCACATTGCAACAAAGCTTCTTCAATCAGTGCTTCTGTCATGATGCTGTAGGATGGCTCCCTTGACTAGAATGCTGTTATGGGTTGTGCTCTGTACAAAGAAGCAGCTCAGGTGCATGGAGATTTGCTATGTACAGGACAATAAGTCTGTCAGCAGTTTATGGGAACAGAAAGGAAGCCACAAAGGGAGACACTGTGGTAGGATTCTGCTACAGACCACCCAGGCTAGATGAGAAGGTGAACAAAACCTTCTTCAAAAAAAAATGGAATAAGTGCCCTGAATGTAGGCCCTGATCTCATGGGGGTTGGGAGCTTGAACCCCTCAGACATTTGTTGAATGGGTATCACAGCAGGGAGCAAACAAATAATAACATTGCTGGAGTATACGGAGGACAAGTTTGTGCTTCAGGTCCTGGATAGACTGACTAGATGAGCTGCTCCACTGACCTGCCCTTCTCAGTATGCAATAACTGTTACAGAATGGGAAAGCTGATAGTAACCTTGAGTACAGTCGTGATAAAAAGATCCTGAAAGAATTAAGGAAAAGGAATAGAGGTCTAACGACCCTGGACTTCCGGGGCTTGTTCAGGGAATTAGCAGGAAGGATCTCATGAGAGGTTGAATGGCAAATGGACTCAGGAGAACTATTAAGGATATTCTCCTTAAAACAGAAAAGGAAAAAAATAAAAAATAAAAGGAAAAAAGAAAATGAACAGATGTAGTAAGAATTCATCTAGGCTGAAAACTCTGAACTGATTCTAAACACAGGAAAGAAATGGGTAGAAGATCAAAGCAGGGTCATGCTTTTCACAAGAAATATGGTAGCATGGTTACCACCTGGTTATTTGGTGTGTGTCTGCTGCTGAACAGGGTGCGCAATCTTGTGCCAGAGGACTCAAAGTTCAATGTCTTATTTGCTTTGGTCTTTTCTAGCAAGGTCTCCTCTCAAGCTTATCCAATTCATTTGTCTAGTAGCAAAGCTTGGGAGAAAGAGGGAAAGAGTGATCATGGTAAAGGACAATCAGGTTACAAACTACTTCAGCAAGCTGGATGTACACAGGTTGATAGGCCTGCATAGGATACATCTGGAGGTGCTGAGGAAATTAGCTGATGTCATTGCAAGTCTCTCTTTTATCATCAAAAGGTCATGGTGAATGCAGGTTTTTGATGACTTGAGAAAGAGAAATGTAATGTCTATCTTCAAAAGAGGTGGGAGAAAAGAGCCTTTCCTCAGCCTGTTAGAAGTTAGAGAGGAAAACCCGTAAACTATTTCCAGTTGTGAAATAAAGGAAGGTAAATGGGAAGAGTCAGTGTGGATTTAGCAGGAGCAAATTGTGTCTGACCAGCCTGATTACCTTCCATGGTAAGATGATTTGTTTTGTGGTTAAGAAGAGAGCAGTAGCTGTATATTATCTTGATTCTAGCTAGGTTCTTGATCTAGCTTGTTAGAAATCCTTATAGCCAAACAGAGGAGATATGAACTGAATGGCTAGACTGAGGCTGGTGAAAAACTGGCTGGATTGTTTGGCTTGAAGTGTAGAGATCAGTACTTAGAAGTTTAAATGGCAGCCAGTTACAAGACACATTCTTCAATGGTTGATATTATGGATTGCATTGTTTTTTATCTTCCTCAGCAACCTAGTTGGTGGGATGGGATGCATGCTCATTACATTCATGCGTGGCACCAACTGGAGTGAGCAGTTAATATATTGCGGGTTTGGGCTGTCATTTGGAGGGACCTCAACACCTGGAGAAGGCAGAGGCTGGCAGAGACATCATGACTGTAAATAAAGTCCCTCACCAGTGGTGGAGTGAATTCATGTATTGATAGGAATATCGTCTCTGCAGAAAAGGATGATGCAGCCAAATTGAACATGAAGCAGCATTGTACTCTTACCCTTACAGTGATAAAGGCCGAACACGTATTGGGCTACATTGATAAAAGCGTATCCAGGAATCTGAAGGAAGTGATTACTCCCCTCTCACTTGTGAGGCTACATTTGAAATACCTTGCCTAGCTTCAGGTTCCTTGGTACCTGCAAGATATTGATTGACAAAGTAGGAGCATATGGCTTGCAAGAAAAAAAAAAAAAAAAACACACACAGAGAAAACTTAGAAAACTGTGATTGTTTTGTCTGGATGAGGGTCAGGTCCAATTGCTGTCTTCAGCTGCCTAATGGACAGTTAGAGAAAATATGGAGCTACATACTTGGTGGTGCACAGTCGCAGGACAAGTGATGATGGACACAATATGCAGCAAAAATAATCTGACTGTATGTAGGGAGGACTTATTTCACTGTGAGATGAGTTAAGCACAAGAGCAGATGCCTGAAGAAGCTTAGGAAACCCCATGACTGGAGATTTTTGAAACCTGATTTATCTAATCTGAAGTTGGCCCTGCTTTCAGTAGGAGATTTTACTAGATGATCTCCAGAGGTCCCTTTCAATACATTTTTTTCTGATTGTATGGTTATCTTAATGTAAGGCCTTAATGCAGTTCCTGGCAAGCTGGATGCATTTCACAGAAATGATTAAAATTAAAAAAAATATGTAATTCTCCATGAAAGTCTCCAGGTAATGAATCTAATGAGTAGTCGGCATTCATTAATCATGCTTACCTATGCCCAAAACAGAAAAGATTTAAAATATGAATCAGTGCCCTGAGGGCACTAATAGCCCTGTCTGTCCCTGCCCACCCTCCGTGGAGCTCTCCAGCCCTGCCAGACCCAGGCCCCCACACCAGCCCCAGTGCCACCAGCCCCTGCCCCTGATGGAGTGAGACTCCATCAGGGCCAGGCTCTGGCTCCCCATAGCCCTGATCTGTCTGGCCATGGCCCCTGGCCTGACAGTCCCGGCCACAGGCCCATGGCCTAGCCTGGCCTTGGCATGTCCCCATCCACAGGGAGGTGCCTGCGGCTGCCCCAGTGCCACCAGCTGTCTGCTCCTGGATGGGGTGATGGGATGGGACTGGCTGCCAGGTCCTGCCCTGAGCTCCACCAGGGAACCCCCAATATCACCAGTCCTAGAGAGCCCCTGACATCCTCCCCCCCAACAAGCACGTGCAGTGTTCGGCATGGAAGGCTTTTGATTAACAACTAAATTGTTATTATTATTATTAATTGAAATGGTTTTTAAGACACTGTAAGAGAGTTAGCTGTGAATTTCAGACAAATTCAGTCTGTCCTGGACTCTTAAGTCCAAGACTGTGTCTTTCAAAACAGGGGACAACCTTTTACTTTTGTATTCATACCAATGACAGTGTTGTGGGTGCTACTGTACTATGCCTGCAGGGGTAAGGGTGAAAAGCTCAAGGATTTTATTATTGCAGAGGCTAGGGTCTTCTCATGGGAGGTGAGAGAACAATTGAGAAGCTGGCTTCATCTGAAAAAGCAAAATCAACATAGGAACAAAAGATTAGAGACCTCAAGGCTTCTTGATAATTCTGGTTTCCCTTTAGCTTTGCTGTGTGCTGCCCTACAGTTACCCGGGTCCAAAGTGATGGTGACAAAGCTGACCTAGGAATTCTCTTTAAAAAAAATGAAAATGGCACATATATCAGAAGCCATGTCTCATGGAAGCAAGTCATATTTTTTGCAGGTTTAGGCAGAAAGGGTTTCTTCACTTTATGCAGGAATATCTAGTAAGATCAAATGTCTTACAGCCACATTTCACAGAAGTCATTAATATAATGAATAGGACATTTACCTGCTGTGTTTATGTCACCTAGTTGACACTTGACAAGACACAACTTGCAAAGGGGCAGGAAAGCTGTTGTGACCATGAATACTACTTTTTGTGTGCATGTGTATGTCAGATTTATTTTATTTCTTCTGTTGGAGCTATTTAAGTTTATGTAAATAATTTAAATACATATTGGAGCAAAGAGTTGAACATGACTCTCCTGTACCTGGTCTGAATGACCTAAACACTGAGCTGTACACATTTGGAGGGGAGGAAGAAAGCTAGTATCCAGATTCTCAGTTTCAGGATTATATGCACTGATTCTTTACATCCCTTCTGGATACCATAAACAAAAAACTCACACCTATTCCAGGATTGTGTTACAAATTTCTCTTTAATCATCTCAATTTCTTTTCATTGTAAACTTAGAGATTTTCTCAGAGACCAAAAAATGTCAAATATATTTATAAGATGGGGATTTTCTTTCCCAGACAATTTGCCTTGCAGAAAAGATGATCTCATTTGCTGAGCCATGCTGCTAGCATTCTTCCTTTTCATGAAAGGATATTATGGTTCCTGTGAAAGTGTCACAAATGACATGGATAATTGGCAACACAGAATCATTATTGCTTGTTGAGTAAACATTTTCAAGAAGAGAATAAATAAATTCTCATCATAAATGAGGATTTGGAGAGGGGTAATAGAGAACTGTATTAGGGTATTGTTACCATTCTAAGTGGGTCTGTTACCAAGCTATAGCAAAATTAACTAGCGCAACTACTGTTACACTGTCTGCAATATTTGTCTTGTGCCCCCCTCCACAGAGCTGGTTGGCCCCCTAATTTTTCCCACAGAGCTGGGTGGTGCTTCCCACCTGGCCTTTGCCCCCAGCAGCAGAGAAGAGAGGCAGCTCTGTCTGCTGACTACGCCCCTCCTAGCCCCTTCCAAACTTGCAGGGAATTTCTCTGCACAAAGAGTGGTTCAGAGCTAGCAGATGTGGGGTGCTGGTGTCTTGGGAAGGGGGCATTGCATTTATATGCCAGAAAGGTGCAGGAGGTAAAGGCTTCTCTTCTGCTCCATGCTACAGACTTCACTATGAGCTGTTGACCTCAGCACAAATTCAGCTGATGAAGAAAAGACTCCTACCTATCTCATTTCCATCAAGTTTTATTGTGTTACTTGTTTTATCGTGTTACTGTGTTGTGTATTATTGTGTCACTAATTGTGTTTTGTTTATTGTGTTACTTGTTTTATTGTGTCACTATTTGACAGTATTGGAATATATGTAAATATTATGAAAGAGTCACATGGTAACTCCTGTAACTGAAGTAAGTTTATTTTATTTTTCTTTTATTTTCCTCCTTTATGAATACATTATTTGGGAGTTTGCTGGGGACTGGTATCTCTGACAATGTACGACAATGAGCTGCTTGCCTGACCTCAAAGCAGCGGCCAGATTGTGTTGGTACAAGTTTCTGCTATACAGTTAGGAGTTTGCATGCTTGAATTCACACTTTGCAAGGTTCTGGAGAAGTGACAGTTTACACAAGATTGCAGGGGATGAAAGATGACCTTTAAAAGTCTCACTGAAACTGCACAGCATACTGTCTAACTAGAATGAATGTTCATATAGGCTGATGACCTGGAGGTGACAGCCCAGATTTTGTCTTGGGTGACAGATAGCAGAAAGCTCTCAATGCATGAGCTTTTTATTTAGGAATCCACTTTTCTGGCAGTCCTTAGGAATGCAACACCACTCTTTAAGGTATGGTTGCAACTGCAGTTGTTCATTTAGGTTTTGGCCTTTGAAAGTGCAAGGTGTTTGCTTTTTGTGGGCAAGAAAACCTCTTGTTAGGTTTTCTATGAATAGCAGTTGAGCGATGTTGCATTTTTTCTCCCTTGCCTCATTAATGCTCAGAGGCTTTAATTCTGATTTTTTATTTTTATTTTTTTTAGTTTAGTTTAGTTTTATAAGGAAAAACAAAAATAAAGGACTCAAAGGTGTATTTGTCTTTCTAAATACAATAGGACCAGGCTCTGGTCCAAACTACTTATGGCTAGCTCTCTCCAGAGCATACATCTTGGATTCAGCTAATTGGAGTAGTGCAAACCAGAGCAGTGGAGGAGGCTGCCAGTTAAGGAGTGTGAAGTCCAGTACCTGTTTAGCCTGTTCTGGGGGGATTGTTTGTTTTTAACGATGTTAATGCACCTGTTTAGAAGTGTTTAAACCTGTGTTTAGCACTGTAATGCAAACAAGATATGTCATCACTTTTATTCTGCAGATGCATACAGAATGCCACCTGTGAATGCAATTCTTCTGCTTTCAAGGCAGTGTACATAGAAAGTAGGAGTCAATACAGGCTCAGTCGGACTATTCCTAACAGATGATAGTTGTATGATTGTACTGTCCTATGCTCAAGGACCAAGATGATGGCTGTATTTATTTTTTGATACGTGAAAACATTCTGCATTAAATGAGATGGTTAATTCACTGAAGCATGTTAAATATGGTGGAATTTGCACCAAACTGCGACATATGTATGTTACTGTTATATAATGAATAAATTATATTATGAGCTGAGAACCCCAGAGACATGCCGGTGCCTGAGTGTCTCCCCTCCAGTGGTCACTCTGACTGGTGGTAGCTGGTGCTTAGAATACACAGCGCAGAACTAAGTCTCCAGGCATCCATAAGAGGCTTCCAGTAAGCAACATATTCTGTTTGCTTCTCTAGCCATGAAAATTTCTTCATCATTCTTCTAAAATGAGGTATTTCTTTTCTTGCACCAGTTCCAGATTTTGGGGGTTTTGTAAAGTCCTGTATTAGGACGGCCGTAATATGCAATATGTTAGTAGTGTGCAACTCAGTTTCTTCTGTTTATTATAGCAAGGAGACTGAAAGACAAGATAGTAACAGTATATTTAAAAGCAAAGAAATCCATACATGTAAGTCAATCCAATTAATGCTAAGGCATAATCATTCTCAAAGTATCCTTTGACCAATGAATGAACTCACCAAGCAACTGTGAAGAGATTGGAGTTCCTGTGTACGTGCAAGAAGTCTATTGCCTAAAGATTACAGCACTTGTCTCCCTTCGGGCTTAAGGGGTAAAAAGCCTTACATTAGCTTCACATATGCTAATAAAGATCAACATTTTGCATTTCCTTTATACATTTATTTTCTCTTCTCATCAGAGTCAATTCATACATACTTTAGAAAATAACTCAAGTAGTAGGTTTGGGTGGAGAAACTCTTACCTACACCTCAGTTTTCTTCCACAGGAATCCTAATGATCAAAGATCCTAATGATCACTGCTTTACTAGTGCAGGAGCTGAGCTGGAAAAGCTGCTTTGATCATTTGTATGAGACATTATCCACAATTTCCTCTTGCCTGGGCCAGTCTACTCTCAGACCTTTGTTTTAATAAATAGGTTCCCAGTGGGACAGAATCTTTGCCAAGCCTCTTAGATACTGATACTTTTGTTTAACACATAGAATTATTTTTTTTCTCAGCTGTTTGTTTTTTAACTCCACTTCAGGTTTCCATTACTCCAATATTTCTCTCAGTCTTAGATGAATTTTTTCTTTCAGCTTCCCTATGAAACAGGGAAAGCTTTTTGATTTCTGTTTTCAAATCTTAGTTGGATGGAGAGAGAACAGAAGCACAGAGAAACTACAGCTTAGATTTTCCAATACAGTGAAGTGCTAGACTCCTACACGGCAGAAATTCCTTTGTGTGTTGGAGGGTCTGAGTGTGACTTGGTTGGAATCACATAGAAACAAGTGACAGACAGGGGAATCTGGACAATGAATTGGCCTCCTGTGTCTCTGGTGCAAACGGGCTCAGTGGGCATGCATTTAACAGCTGTCTGGAAACAAGAACTTGCATTTTCTTCCTTCTGTTTAAGTTTAAACCAAACTTTTGGAAATATGATTAATCTTCAGAACAGATAGTGATTCAGGATACATAATCTTCATGCATTATAGACTAACATTATTAGATAGACCTTATGCAAATTAACAGAAGTTTCATCAAACAACAGTGACTGGCTTATCGTATATTCATAGCTGCTTCTAGCTCTCAGCCAGAAAACGTAAATGTCTCTCTGGTGAAAATGTGTTTGGTGAGCAGTAACCTTCTGAGTTCAAGGAGATCCATCTGTCTTTCCTTCTTCTTTGTGCATCTTCACCACTGAAAGAGGGTTCAAGGAAAATCAAGTTTCAGTTTTCAAAAAACTGATGCCTAAGAATGATTATGTAGCATGTGTTGTGAAAAAGACAAAAAAAAAAAAAAAAAAAGCAGCTGAATATTTTGTGGCTTAATTTCAAGACTCCCGTCAGTGCTATAAAGAACACAGTTGGGTTTTAATTACTGCGTTTGTACTACCAAGATGATCTAATAAAGACAATTATTTTGTTGTTTGCTATTACTTGTTTCTTTAGAATAAAGCGAACAGCAAAAGTATCTTCCAAAATTATATTGAAATATTCTTCTAATTACAAACTACATCATTTAATTTATCAGCTCCACTATAAGTAGTTCCTATTAATTCCTGATTACTGCACATAGCATCTGGATATTGCAATACTGCACATACTTTGTAAACACAAGCATTCAGACCAATCATATTCTGATGTTTCACAGGATGAAGCCGATGTTCCACCAAAATAAAGAAGAAAGGTAGATGTCTATCATGATCCCACCCTAGTTACAGTGTGTACTAGGTGTGATGTTACATACTTTGCAGTACTTTTAAAAAGAAGAAGAACATGGCCATGACAAGGGAATCCTGCCCACAGGTTTGATCCTTGAAATACATGTTAAATAAATTTGATATGCAGTAAAAGGTAAATAGTAATATCATCACTCTTCAGAGGAGGAAAACAGTAGCACAGAGAGGGAAATATACAATAGTACAGTGGTAGAACCAATAATGAAAAACATCTCTTGCTTTGCAAGTTTAATATGCAATTTATTCAAATGTTTTGGGACTCTGCAGTGATTCAGGCTGATGAAGGTTGTTTCTAAATTAAGACTACACTTGCATCCTTATGCAAGCCCCAAAGGCCCCCTCACTTGCTTCTGGAGCTCTCCCAGAGCCCCTGGAGCTAGCCCTCCGCATGTGGGTTAAACAGCAAATCACTACCAAGGAGGGCTTTAAGAAACAGTTTCTAGCTTCTTCTTGTCTGTTTGCTTCCCAGCTGAGACTGGACCCTGTCTGCACAAGCCTTCCTCCTTCATTTCAGTCCTGGCAGCAAGCGGCAGCCTCTTCTTAGGAGCAGTGCCACTAGCTGTGCCTTCCAGGAACACGGGAGGATGCCACGTGTCCCTGTGGGTGTGCAAATCACCCGTTGGGCCCCAGCTGCAGTGACAAGACTAGCACAAAAGGGAAAATAGGAAAATGGAGTGTCCACAGTGAACGTCTGGTTTACCACCCTTAGATTGTTCATATTTCAGATGCCAGTGTCTGCATTCATAATGCAATGTGTTTTCTCTTTAACATCATTCTCTTCAAAGATGTTACTTCTAGGTCTCCTGCTCTCCTGCCCCTGCCTTGGATTCAAATCGTATGGCTGGTTTAAAATAAGCATGAATTCTTCTGCTTTTTTTTTTTTTTTTTTTTTTTTTTTTTTTTTGGCAGGAGAAACCAGTGACACAAATTCTTTTGTGAAAGGCTCTTCGTATGACCTCTCCAATGTGGTCCACAGCAAGGGCGTAGTTGAAATTCCATGAAGAAGCCCATAAACTTTTCAATTTTAGGCAAGCCTGTCATTGTTTGTATTTTATTCACATCAACCTTCTTCACACCCATCGTAGTTTCTCATTGATGCCACAAGTCAACACTTGCTTGAAAATCTCACCATTGTAAAAAAGTCTGTACCACATGACTGCTGTTTCTTTTCATTCATTTTCTTCTTAAATCTTAACATGCATTTCTTCTTAGAAGAAGAGCTACTTACTCGCATATTTTTGGAGAGGGAGTGAGTATTATGCTTGCATTTCTTCTCCAAAAATATGTGAGTAAATAGCTCTGGGGTGTTGCTGCTCTTCATGTAAGAGAGAGCTGGACTACGGAAAAACAGAGGAGGATACTATTTAAACACAAGATTGCTATTTTGCTTTGGTGAATCCATAGCACCTTGTAGCAGAGTGATATTGGCTGTGTAATTTAGGGGACAGTTTCTCTAAAACTGTGTCCTTGACATATGTGGCTGCACAGAAAACTGCTTGCAGTTGCATATGTGTATAACTTGCCTTCCTCATAGGCTAGGCATACAGAAAGGGAAGGGCATGGGAAAGGCTGCACTTCTGATTTTCCCATTTTCCCTGCGCAAGAGGAGATCCCTGTGTTTGCTCAGCTGGGGAAGAGTTGCCACCCTTCCCAGGTGCCCTGCTGAAGTGGCACAAGGACATTGGGCTTAACCCAAGTGCTCTTCCCAGTAGGAAGGAGATGGCACCTCTTGCTCTCTGAGATGGAGGAGGACGTTTTTCAGCCTAAATAGCAAAGTGAGATGTGAATATTCAAAGCTTAATTCTGAACTGAAGCTCGGAGTCTTTTTAAGATGTTTTTATATACAGAAAAAAAGTTGGTTTTTTTTTTTTTTTTTTTTTTTTTTTTTTCCCATAGAATCTTGGTACTCTTTGTTGAGGGCTTCTCAGTGACTACAGAGGAAATGTCTGTAAAGGAAAACTAGGTTTTGCTGGTAGCTGGGAATCTGAAGTTCAGACCAGATTCGTTGTTATTTCAGCATCCTCCAGGAAAGAGCATCTTGCCTTTATTTAAAGTTCTGCCAAACTTCTGCATAAAATTCAATGCATCTAATTTCACTGTGTGCATATCAGGGACGAAGGCAGCCTGTTATCTTTATCTTATGCCCTCCTTCATAAAGCCAGCAAGATGAACAGAGGTACAGCTGATGTATTAAAAAAAAAAAAAAAAAAAAAAAAAGCCTTCATTTCAGAATAAAAATAAAAATAAAATAAAAGCTTCCCCTCCTCCAGAAGCGTGTGTTTGAGGAGAACAGGATCCCTTGCACGGACAAAAGGAGCCAGAATTTGTGCCCAGCCAGCCCCCGGGCCTGGCTCCGCCGCAGGACAGCAGGGGGCGACCAAGGCCGGGGCCCGGGGCTGAGGCCTGAGGCTGGTGCGGGCCAGGGCCGGGTTTAACGCCCTGCCCTGCCCAGCCCTGCCCTGCCCTGGGGCGGCAGGGCGCCAGCTCTTGCCCAAGTGTGAGGGGCTCAGCCTGGCTGCCTTCTTCAGGCCCTTGTTTACCCTTTGGCTGAAGCCCCTAGCCGCAAATACTTACCGTGTTTTGTGAGGTGCTGCATTTTTAAACTGCTGATTTTTATTGATACAACACGCTCTGCCCTTGAGCTGTAGGTTAAGATCAGTGCACGCTGTAATCTTTTCCCCGTTGCCTAAGCTGTTCAGTCAGCAGCCTCATTAATAGGTGGGTCAACCCCAATCCTCTAAATAACTTGAACAGAGCAATTTTAGAGCTAGACCCGGACTGTGGAAGTTGGTATTATTTCCTTTTCAATCAGTCCACACAGCAGAGAAAGGCCGAGAGTCGGCTGTGTTTGGGATCGGAATTGCCGTTTTTTACTAAGGCTCGTCTGCGTTCAGATTTTTGATCTCGTGTAGTACTCAAGCAAAAGCTGCCCAGCTGATGTAGAGGCCTGCCTTTCCTCCTTAGTCCATGAGGCTCATGAGCCCAAGAATAGAGAAAAATTCTGGTATCTGTTAGAATTTAACCTAAATTCACAAGCTGTGTGTTTCTTGTGAGTGCTGCAAACAGATGCTTTCTGTAAGGTATAAACTGAGCACAGCAGGCCATACTGTTGAAATCATTTAGCCAGGAATGGGGAGCACGGTCTCAGTACCAAGTGTCTATCTGTGTCTTATTTGATGCATAGTTGTTATTAGATCTGGGACCAGAACTAAGAACACATGCTCCAGATTGTCCTTTGTCCTTATTTTATTTATTTTTTAAAACATTTATTTATTTATTTATTTTTCCCTGGTTGAAACAGAACTGTGTCTGCCATGCTTTTCATGTAACAAAATGCTGCCAGTGGTGTGTGCTGGTGTTCACTGTTCATGTCTGTCAGTTCATATCCCCTGGGGAACCAAAGCAGCAGGAGGCTCATCTGTAAATCTCCAAAGGGCTGTAAACACTGAGATAGAAATTTAGCCTGGCAAGTATAGGAATTAAATGGCTCCTATAGTAGTAGTAGAGATTTTTGGGGTGTCAGTATATAAATTCCATCTAAATTTTACAGTAGTCTGGTAAAAAAGTTCAAGAAGTGTTCAGAGGCAGTTATTATATGAGATGGTCTTTGCACTTACATTCTCTCACCAGCATTTGTATTTCCTTTTCTTTGTTCTCTTATGCAGTTTCTCATGTGGGTGTGAGAACTACGTGATAGGCTCCACCTGCCTTATGGAGCAAAAGTCTTGAATTTATCTGTCTGTATTACATCTCAGTTGAAAAACCCCATTTGCTGCCTTGTCTGACTTCCTCATTTCCATTAGACGGTGATGTTTCTTTCATCAGTTTTTTAACAGCATCAGTTTTGTAATGTGGGGATACAATCTGCTTCAGATATACAAGGCAAAATAAGTTTGTAGGAATCAGAAGAGTGTGGCCTTTTGCTCAGATTGCACCTGGATGTGAAGAGAAGGATGCTCAGTTGTGCTGGTGTAGGATCTGCCCCCTGTCCCTCAGTCAGCCCTGAAGTGAGCATTGCACCAGGGAAAGCAGCAGGATGCTCTGCTTTCACACCAAGCGAGCACTGAGTCCAGAGCAGATGATGCCAAAAACCAGTGACCTCGTAGCTGTCTCATTTGGGGTCCAGTTCCAAGACGTCTGTTAATTTGTCTGTGAGAATTGTCAAAGCAAATGGCTTGGAAACGAGGTGCCATAGCGGGAAAATATTGATGCTATATAACACTGCTGGTTGAAAAGATCTTCCTAAAACCTTCCTCCCTCTCTTTCACAGCTACAACATGCTCTGTCATTGTCAGCGTCTCCCATGCCCGGTGATGAATCGCCATTTTAGGCAGGCGGTTTATGGCTCATAAATACTTGGGTGTGTCAGACTGTAATGGATCCCTTAGGAATGACGGTACTGTTTGGACAGTGGCTGAACACATCCCTCTGAATTCCCATCTCTTCAGCATAGAGAATGGATTTTAATGGTCACAAACAGATGGTGTTCATGAAAGGGAGAAACAAAATCTGATTATAGCTCATGTCAGACAGGATGGAGAAAATAATCTGCTATATTTAAAGCTTTATTTTATTAGAAGCAGGAATAGCGCTTCAAGCAGTTCTGCTACAATAAAAAAATCTGTTATTATAAGCAATAAGTGGGTCTCGAGAAGGAAAGCAGTTCAGGTCAAACTAGGTAAGAATAAGGATCTATACTCCAAGAGTGAGGTTGATTTTTTGTTTATTTTGTTCAAATCAGCAAGGGTTGATTACCCCAGTTCAGCTGTCAAGCAGCAGAAAAAAATAAACCAAAGTCTCCTGAATCCTATGAAATGGCGTTACCGATACCTCAGCATTTTGAGCATCATGTAACTCCCTTAGGAATCTTGTTTGCATTTATTAAAAAGGCCAGTAAAAATATTCAGTTTGGGATCACCCTGAAATAATTATTCTGAACAGGGTACCACATTGAAAAAACACGGATTCTAACCACTTTGGCTCAGACGTTTGTTCAAGCATTTAGGGAGCACATAAACACCCATTAATGCATACTTCATGTGTAATACAGTGTCAAATACAAGGCCCATTATTGACTGAGGCTCAGACATGAGGCTTAAATTTCACTGTAGACACTTAACTCTGTGAATGTGATCTCTAAAAAAATCCATATATTGCCTTAGATGTTTGTTTCCATTATCTTTTCCAATAAGTAAATACACCCACAGTCCTGGGATCAGGGACTGGAGCCCATTAACACTCAGTTCTTCGCAGGTTACGGCAGCAGATTTGCTGATAATAGATGCTTTATCTTTCTGATTCTGTGAATCTTGCCAAGTTTCAGCAGGGTTAAATGTTGTCTTGTTTCCTTCACTTTATGCAACAGAGTGCATAACCACTTGGGATGTGGCAACCAAGGTATGCCTCCTGCACTGAGAGGTGTTCTGAGTGCCATTTGGCTTGGCTGAGCACAAGGAGCTTAAAGATGAATTGCAGCAGCTCCTCCTTTTTAGAAAGTAAAGACATGCATTGCAAAGGGTTAACAGGTATCCAAGTGCATTTGTAGACTTTGTGTCAAGAATCTTTCTTCCGTATTGTCACCTCTAGCATGGCAGCAGAAAAGTTCTTCTGGGTTTGC
Source organism: Aythya fuligula (assembly GCF_009819795.1). NCBI lineage: Eukaryota > Metazoa > Chordata > Aves > Anseriformes > Anatidae > Aythya > Aythya fuligula. Next base: position 129,037,527 of record NC_045559.1, read on the forward strand.
ATCCTTCTTTTCACTCTGCTTTTGGTTGCTGGGTGTTGCATGTTATGAAACTAAATTTCCAAGTGCTTAGCCCTGTGTAAATTTTTTTAGACTGACATCCATTCCTAGGGTTCAGTGCCTGAAACCTTTTATAAGTTTAGCCTTGTGTGTGCCTCTGGTGTCAAAAGGGAGATAAAATATTTTGCCTACTTGAGATGCTCCAAAGTCAGCCAAAGCTTCCAGTGAATGGCTTGCAGGGCTTGAAGTCAGAGGAGAGCTGGAGTGGGACGAGCAGGAGTGGGTTTGCTGCCCTGCTGTGTTGCTGCAGTGCTCTCTGATGGCAGGCTAGTGTGCAGGGCGGTCCAGCAGTACTCTGTTACAGCTTGACTGTGCAGGTTTTCATTCCTGAATGTGTCGTCTGTGAAAACTGCAGGCCATTTCCTTGATTTAGTGGGGAATATCAGGGGAAGGGTGTGATTAAGCTGCTGAAGTGATTGATGCAGCCAATTGCTGTGGGCCTGGCTGGTGGCCAGCTACTCGGGAAAGCTGCAATGGGCATCCTGGAAGTATAGGAAGCACAAGGACATGGAGGAAGCAGATAATGGGCAAGTAAGTAGAATGGCATATGTGAAAAGACAAGAAGAAATTCACGTCCTGAAGACACAGCGTTCTTTGCCATAATCTTTTAAATTAATCCTCTTGTAGGGTAGATAATAGCACAAAGGGGAAAATTAACTTTCAGAGTCAAAACAAAAAGTGTGACATATTTTTTTGTGAAATGATCAAGGGATCTTTATGCTCTCCTGGAGAGCACAACGATTTGGCCTCCAACAGCCTCTGGAGGGAGGGGTGAGAAGCAATGGAGGCCGCAGCTTTTTGTGAGACTTGCAATAAACAAAGACCCGATACTAGTCTCCTTGGCCCTGAACCAAGCGTGTTACAGTTGATTCTCCATCCTACTAACCTCCTCTAAGCTCCACTGGGAATCAGTTACTGACATTTACGCTGTGCCTGGAATGCGAGGAGTATTGTGCTAAATCAGCACTAGGATAGAGTGTTGCCAGCTCCTATTTTTTTATGAAGAAGGCGTCACAGTGCTCAAAATATTCCTTGAAGGCTGTGCTTCTGGATCCGTATGAATGCTAGCATCTCAGAGTTCCGTAAGAAAGAGAAAAAAAGAAAAAAGAAAAAAGAAAAAAGAAATTGAAAATATAAATATGAACCAAATGCAAAAATCAAAAGAGAACTGAACAATGTAAAATGGAATATGCTTCTTTATGCTCATGATTTTTGTGCCATAGCCAATCACTTTTCAGTGCTTGGGCTTGGCAGAAGTGGAGAAATTACAGACAAGTGTGGACAACATTTCTTGCAGATCTGTCTTAAGGGAAGAAAAAACTGAGGAACAAAGGGGACATTAGAAGGTCTTTGTCTCTTTCGCAGTGGGTGAACATGCCTGTCATTGTGTGAAACAGAAAGCAGCAGTGTGTGCCTGGTGGCCCTCAGAGCTTCAGGCCATGCGGATGGTTATTGAGCAGCCATAGCTGGAGCCTGGGAGAGCAATAAGTGTTGGGCAATAATTGCGGGGCTGGGCTGTGTGATCTAGGCAGCTGTCCTGAGACAACCAACTCGTTTCACTCAGTGCCCCTATGATGGTAATAATTTCTAGACCCTGCTAGCTGCAAATGGATGGCGACGGGTGACCCAGAGGTGAGAGGTGCCATCTTCCATTCCAGTGCTCTGAGTCACTCGCTAGCTCCTCACAATGAGTACTCTGTGCCGCCCTGAGGGATGCTTTTGCTGCACTGCTTTCCAGCACTGATTGTGGGCTGTGGTTGAAACAAATGAGCTGCTTTCTGCAATTCCTTCCCCTCTGGCCTCTTGTTTATTTTAAAGGGCACGGTAGCACATCATGTGTAACCTAGGATGGTATTTGCTGATTACAAAGATCACCTTGCTTTGGCTTCTCTCACCTTGATCTTTGCTAAAGGCTGGGGACTGCACAGCTCATATTGGAGTGTGTGCTGTGGGCTATCAGATAAGTGTGAACACAGGCTGCAAATTCAATGCAAGTTATTTCTGTATCACTGTTTCTCTCCTTTTTACACCAAATGGGTCTGTTATTCCTGGCAGGTTATAGTATTTCAAAGCTCTGAGGCCCCTTCGAAGGCCTTGTGAGGAGCCTACAAAGGCCCTGTGAGGAGCCTTCGAAGGCCCTTTGAGGATCCTGAAGTGCAGAACTGCAGTGCTAATCCTCACGTGTGTGTTTGCTTTTGCTCTGGCTGGTTAAAAAAAATGCCTTCATACTATTTATTTTTGTGAAATAACTGTGGGCCTCTGTAGGGCCCTTGTGCCTCCGTGTTTTGCAGCAAAGGTCAGGAATCTATTCATAAGACTTCCAAAATGTTATTGTTAAAAGATCTCTTTGCTATGTCACTGTTTTCCCTTTCCTCTCCTCACTCAAAATAATACATTGTCATTAGCAGCTCATAATCGTCTCCCTCTAAGCACAGCATATTCAGCTTTCCTTGATTTTTTTTTTTTCCCAAACTTCCTTCCTATTTAAACAAAGAATTGTTTTTGTCAGTTTGGACCCAAGTATTCCTGGTCTTGCTATCATGAAAAAATATATATTACTATGTTTCATGCAGTAATTTATAAACACTGCAGTTTTATTGCTGTTGTGATCATTATGATTTGTTCCAACAGAAACATATGTTCTTATATCGGTGTTCTTGCAGTGTTCACTATGACCTTTGTGAAAGCCTTTCTATGGATAATGTGACCAAAACTTCAGGCTTTTAATATATTAGTCAGTTTATGAATCCTTGTAAATGGCACTTCAAGAAGAAGGCAGAAAGGGAGGAAGATGTGCTATTATAATTCAGTGATGGTGTATACCGCTAGCTCCTGCACTCATAACTAAAAGTTTGCCACTTACATCATATATCTTGATTTCAGAGGTCTTTAACTTGGCATTTAATTTCTTATTCATTGACTTTTAAAGTCCAAAAGATCCCCGACATCATCCAACATGATATTTTCAATGATTTGGACTGAAAGTTATTACTTAGACAGTCTTTACACTGAGCCCAGCATGTTGTCCCTGACCAAATCCCGTCCTACACTGAAGTAACTAGTCCCCCATCGGAACATATGGAGGGATGCTAAACCCAGAACTTGCCCACTACATGCCAGAAACTGACCATCTCCATTGTTAAAAAATGTACTTCAAAATTACCTATTGCGGCTTGAAAAAATCATTAAAAAATATGTATTTTTTCCCTTGTGAGAACATTTGTTCACTCTAACCATGTTACCCCTCTATCTCCATTTTGATAAATTGGATAGAGTAAGCTCTGTTGGTATCTTACTTTGTAAGTCAAATTTTGCTGCTGAGGAGCAATTTTTGTGATGCTTTTTGCCCTTCTGTGAAACTACTAGTGTAGTTTCTGAGGGAAGGGAAACGTGACTTGTGTGATCACAATATCTGTCCAAATCTTTGCCATTCATCATTTCCTCAGAGCTTATGAAAGTTTTGGCCAGTCCTCTTTTTTTTTTGTATAGGGAGGTGGGAGACAGACTGTGTTATGGCAGAAGAAAAGGCAGGTATAAACTCAGCTGTTCAACACACTCCTCAGCATCAGCCAGCTGACCCTTCCACTTGGCCTGCCAGCCAGCACATGCATGAGCTCTTTCCTCGGGGCAATAGAGGGGAGACAACCACAAGCACTTTAGGGGCTGAACTGGGCTATTGCATAAATGACAGAGGAATAGAGGAACAAAGGATACAATTTCATAGCTAACCAGCCTTCCTAAATTGTTTCATGAGCTGCAGAACTAATCATGAACTGCGGACATTGATACTGTATGGAGTGTTCCCCACTCAAAAGAAAGAATTTACTGTAAATCAGATAGAGATATTACACACCTAAAGATGCCAGCTATGTCAGTTACTAGTGGCTGCGGGGAAGATATTTGCTATTTTGGGTTTTTTATACCTCTATGCCCATGAATTTGAGTTTTGTTGATATTAGTGAACAGTATACAATTAGTTGGCCAGAAATGTGGTCTGCATTATACAGCACTCTACCGTGCTATGAATAGGAGTCTTGCAGTCTGAGGCAGGCTCTGTGATGATATTTATCTGCCATAACACAAATGGAAAAAAATACTTCTACTAGCTCTGACAATTGTACACCTTCAGTAATTCATGCATTTTGTGATGACTTTTATTATCCCTACCACGTTATGAATTATTATCCTGCCTATTGCCTTAAACAATTAGTAACACAAATTCCAATATCCTGGCCATCATACTGACAATCTACCAATTATATATCCACACATATAGACTCGCAAGATATGCTGTCATGTCTTAGAGGAAGCAATTATAGGACAATGCATGTCAGCCAGAAGATTAAGGGCCCTGTGCTAGTTCAAAGAGTTGAGTTTCAGTTCTTATGATCTGTCACATCAGTAACTTCTGGACTAATGGCCACCTGAGATCAAGATGATATGCCTAAGAAGCATTAATGATGGTACACTAAAGTAGGGGGTCAGACATATATGACTAGTGATCAGTATTCATGGAGCTCATGGGAGCACTGTCAGGCATCTAAGAGTGGACTGAAAAGGAAGCATCTAAAAAAGAAAACATCTAAAATTGCTCATTTGCTTCTAATTTTAAACAATCTACAAACCATTAAATATATTTTCTTTATCCTTGCTTTTTTTTTTTTTTTTTTTTTTTTTTTTTTTTTTTTTTTCCGAATAAAAATTGCTTTAAGAAGCCTTGTGACCTGAAATTACACTTTTACTTGCAGAGGCTGTGGCTGATTCAAAGATCATTAATCACTTTTTAGTTATCAAAGGAAATGCAGTCTTGATACCATGCAAAGAGATTAGCCATTCTTTTCCTGTCACAGAAAAAAGAATTCTCAATAGATCATACATGTATATCATACAGTGTAATACATACTGTATAATATAATATAGTGCTTTGTGTAATGTATAGTATTATATATTAATTATATATATAAATCTATGAAATTTTATCCCACGTATTATTTAATATATGTTATATGTAGTTTCAAACAGACAGGTATGATGCCTTATGCATTACCTGTTGGTAAACTACAGAAAGTACACAATTAATTTAGATGGTCATCTAAATGGGCATTCTAGGGTACACAAAACATTAATTGCTACAAAATCCAATTACATGAGGCTAAAATACTGCATATGTACAGAGGCAGTTTTGAGCTCTAAAACATTCATAGTTTTTAAAGTGCAGTTATGCTGATTCAAGCAATCCGAGGAAATTAAAGGTTTGCATTCATATTTCTTTGTCTCAGAGAATCCATATCTAATCTGCTTAAATGAGAAGTCAAACAGAAGATTTTTTTCTGATTACCCTTTCTGCAAACTGAATCTGAGATGGAAGATTCAGCCTATTTTTTGTTGGTTTTCCCCTCCTGCGGGTGATTGTTGTTGAACACTCCCCATTCACCATCCTCCCAGACACAATTCCTCTCAGCTTCACATTATAATTGAGCCTGAAAGCTGAAACTTTGTAATAAATCCTTCCTTTTGCCTAGTATTTTATCTATGGAAATAGAGTTTTGATGATAATGGACTTTTTGCAGAAAATTCACATTTTGTCTAGACTTTCAATTTAGAGGCTGTGAAAACTTTTACATAAGAAATTGCAGTAGCTTTATTCCCTACTTCTTTTTTAAACACTATGGGCTGAAACTATACCAAATACTCCATATCTTCTTTCCCCTTTTTTATTATTTTCCCATTTTCTTCAATTAATAGAAAAAAAAAAAAAAAAAAAAGCATACGAGGAAAAGTATCAGTGTAATTCAGACAGAAAAATAAATACCTTCCCTTTCTTTGATGAATGAATAACAGATTACAAAGTTTGTTTTTTGATCACAAAAAAAAAAAAAGAAAAAAATATTATTAAACTTTTAATGAATTAAAAAATCTTTCCCCACTCCATTTGTTTACAGTCTAACTTCTATTGCAGATTCTGAAGCTGCATAGCAAGTTTTGATTGTGGACCTTTGCACTGTGTTGAAAAATAAAGCTGAAATTTTTTGGATCAGTTTTTTGAAAAATCTTAAAAACTAGAGAGCAGAATAGCTTCCATAGCTGCTGTATAAACATTTGTAAAACAAGTAGCATGCAATGCGTAATCAGTAAATACTTTTTATGGTGTCATTCCTTGCTGCAAAGGCTTTTTTTTTTTTTTTTTTTTTTTTTTTAAGCATTTGAAATGGTCCCAAATTTGTTGTGCCTGAGTGATTGACAGAACAGTTGTAAGGAGGTGGCCAGAATTAGAATATAAGGTGCAACAAGCTAAAACTGTGGCAGGTAGAATATAAAATAGTGCGTAAAACATTGCTACGAGCAAAGAAGCTCATGTTTTATGATATGCTCATAGTTTAAGAGCAGAACTGATGGGTTTATTTGTTCTATGCAAAAGTTCCTAACAAGAGGTTGATTTGCATCATTCCATCACCATTAGAGGTATATATATATATATATAGAAGTATAACAACCTCCCTACTGATGATACTGCAAAACACCGGAGTGTGCGAATGTGTGGTTGTGAACTGGCCATGGTGAGTGTATACAGTTTCAGGGAAAGGTCATTATAAAGGTCCAAAGTGGGGCCAGGGAGAGAGCTAAGGGACAGGCAGAAACCCATTTCTGGAGCTTGTTCTCTTATTTCAGCAAGGCCCATGCTTCATAGGTGGCTTCATGGGAAAGCTGGATCCCACATTCACATTCATCTTCCAAACTTATGTCCAAAAGTGATGGAAAATCTGTTACGCTTCTGATGATAAGTTATTACTCATGGTTTGTTGCCTTTGTTGAACTGCAGTTGAGGACTGAATTTGTTGGATTTCAGCTTTGAACTACCGTGTCTCATTGGACATTCTTTTTATTAAATGTCTGCCTCACTGTAAATGTATGCTAGCAGTAATCAAGTATTTTTTTAACTTGTTCTCTTTCTCTTTAATAAATTTAACTAGATTTAGTTTCTTCAGTCTCCACCTAAGAGCTGTATTTGCCTGATTTAACATTCTCCCCTAAGCCTTTTTCAAACTTTCAACCTCCTTTTCTGAAGTGTGGATTCCCCAAAAGGACACTGTATTCCAGGAATGAGCTCACTGATGACATATGCAAAGAGAGCACCATCTCCTTGCCACTCAGTATTATTTCCCTGTTTCTTCATCCAAAAATCTTTTATTTCCCTGTTTCTTCATCCAAAAATCTTTTATGCTCTTAAATATGAAATGTTCTGCTCAATTTGCTGTCTTGTGGAGCCCCGAGGCAGCTCCCCATTGTGGAGCTCTGATTTGCATTCTTTCTTCCCAGCTGCCCAAGCTTTTGTTTTGAAAACACGTTTTGCTTGAATGGAAGTAGTGTGCCAAGGCAGACAAATTGCTCTGACTGCTCTTCTAACCTTTGTGATACCTACGCGTTTCATCAGCAATTTTGAATTTACTGTTAGATGATTCCCCCTCATGAAAATGATGACTCCTCACTTGCAACTTCCTCGCTACTTTTTAAAGATCTGTGAATCATCCATTCCTTAACCAGCCTAATGTGTGCTTCAGTGATGGCTTATAAAACTGCATTTTTCCTATAGTTAGTGTACAACAGTACCATTATAATGTGAAATCTTGTGCTCTGCAGTTACCTAAGTGTATGAAATCTACCTAATCATTTTTCAAATAAAACCTGCATTCTCAGAGAACAAAGGTGGATTCCTTTGATGTAACATATTTCTTTTAAGTCACTGAAGCTGCATTGTGGTCCGTAACCATCCCAAAGCAGAGCTGGAGCTTCTACTGACTGTGAGCCAGTTCAGTTTAACCCACCTTTTCCTTTGGCTTATGAATTAACTCTAAGGATGCACAAAAAAAGATCAATAGTTAGACACTATTGATTAGTAAGGACCATTTGTTTTCCTTTACTTTTCCTTTTGCTCTCTGAATTTGAGCAGAAGAGGGAGAACTTAGATTTCATTTGTTCTGGTGTAAATGTAAATTTCTTCTGGTGAATAATAATAACAAAAAAGTGGAAGGTCAAAGCAAACAAATGGATATTTCCAGGTTCTATAAATGCAAGGAGAACACTGATAAAATCATGAACTTTGAAGAAAAATATTGTTTTGAGAAAGCATTATATTCACTTCAGATAGGTGTTTTGAATAATGGCTGGGAGTGTTTTTAAACACTAGGCCTTGGAATATCACATATCATCTGTCTGTAAAAGTTTGAGTGCTGTTTATGGGGTGTTTGGAAAAATGAGTTTGTGTTTTTTTTTTGTTTTGTTTTGTTTTGTTTTTTTTTTGTTTTGTTTTTAATTAACAAGTAAATAAATAAATAAATAAAACTCTCCATTTCTCTTAACCTTTTGAAATGGATATGGTCTGCATTATTCTGAAGAAAAAAAGATATAGGTAGAGAACATTTCTTTATCCTACATCCTCTAGCTAGAATGCTCTGTGCTCTTGCTGCACACAGACCTACTATGTACCATGCAAATCTAAGAGTTGAGAACTAGCTACATCATTTAAGAGGACAGCTAATCCCAGGGTACTCTGTGCAAGGTGAAATTTTCCATTTGTATGTTCAAAAGTAAGCACTTGTTCTCAATGCAAATGCAAAGAAACTTGCACAAAATACTTTGATTTAAACCTTTGTCTTAAACAAGCCTCAAATAGATGAAGCATAATTTATCTCCATGCACCCAGGAAAGGCCATCTCCAGTAAGACATCTTCATATGTTGCTCACTGATTAGAGGCTTCTTTATATTTGGAAGGATATTTCAAGAAAGAACTTATTTTCCCCGATTTTTCATACTTTACAGATCACAGAAATGTAAGCCGTGAAAACATCACAAACTCCACAATTCTTCTTGCCTACTAGTAAAATACCTACAATTTATTATACACTTGCTCATTTTAAAAGCTGAATCCCCCATACATTAATGTTTTCTTAAGAAGTACAACTACCTTTAGAAGTAAATAATTAGCATTATTCTCTAGTCCTTTTCTTCCTCTCTGGCTTGGCAAAATTGCTGTTCTTTGGCGCTCATTCACCTCCAGTGGGGCTCTATGTGGGAAATGTGTCCTACGCCATTGTATTGAATCACACTAATTTTTATAATGAAGGCTCTACCAGGGCTTTTATAAGCATAGTGCATTTTTGCTTACTTTCATGCTTTTCCATTATGCCTCCAAGGGGAAAAAAGACAGATAAGGTAAACATTTTTTTCTCCTAATTTTTATCCAACTAAATATATCTTTTATTACAGTAGCAAAACAGGAGAAGAGTGTACCATACATACAAGAGTAATCTGCCTTAAAGAGAAGGCACAAACACTACTCCCAGGGTTTCTCTGCCAGTGTAATGACTGATTGACAAGATCAGAACAGAATTCACATGGCAGGTTCCTCTTAACATTATCTTTAAATAATAATGCTGTTCCCAGGGCTCTAGTTTAATTGTTTCTCTGTCTGCCTTTGATAGCATCAGCTGAGAAGCCTGTATTGTCTCCTAGGTTGTTAAGTGCCTAGCAAGTCTGGGATTTAGAATTAAGTCAAAGAAAAAAAGAAGACACCTTTGAAATCACTTTGTATTTTGAGTTACCTGCCTTCAGCCTGAAGTCCCTTGTCTCAGCCTAGGGGTGTGTGGGCTAAAAAGAGAGTCTCACTAAGCTCCTTCCTGCTGTAAAAACTGACAAAGGTTTCAAAACAACAGTTGCAGTCTGGAGAGGGCACCTGCCTCTCTTTCCACAGACAGGACTTCCCAAACACACATATGTGGAAGGTAGCTGTAATGGCTTTGTCACAAACCACTTATTCTGAGTGTCCCAGTGGCCTGGCTGTGGTTGCTGAGCACGTTGATTGGCATCCACAGGGCTCAAACCTGGAGCTCAGTATACCAAAGGCCTCTTTGTGAGGGGATGTGCTTGTGCTTCAATTAGTTATGGGGGAAAGATGTCTGGTGTGGAGCTACTGCTTTATGCGTAAGCAGCTGTGCTTGCTCAGGTTTGTAGGGTCAAATACCTGTCTGGTGGCTGGCTGGGAGGAAAAGCACTTGAATCTGTTTAAATGTGGGGCAAAGCCATGGCTGGAACTGTCTTTGTTCTTCTCAGCCAGCGAAGACAGATAAGGTTTGTCATCTGTGATTTGTCTGTAAGAAGGGCTGTTAGAGCAATTAGCTTCTAACTTTCATTTCACAGCTTCTGCTCATTATCTTTGATAAATGAAGGGTGCTTAGGATCAGGAGTGCCTCCTGAGATGGAGGGGCTTAACCATAACACCTGTACATGCAAGCACAAGCTGAAATCACTCGTGCAATGTTGGCTTCACATCACTGCTGTTCTGCCACCTGTTAAATTGCTTCACCTCGGTGCTCTGCTGGGTCACATTCCAGTGAGCACTATGTGCATAATCTACCTCTGCATTTAGGCAAATGGAGTAATTCACTCTCCTACACTATCTCACTTGCCTTCCCTCTTGTGCTTTGTGTGACAATGAATTTTGCACCACTGGACTGGAATCAAACAGAAAGCTACTGGCAACTTCTTTTTAAAGTAATGAAGATGGATGTGGGGAAGCGGAACAACCTTCTGAGTTGATTGAACATCTAGGAATCTTGAAGAAAGTTGCTCAGCTTGTGCTGGAACAGATCCACAAAACTGAAAAATAGAATTAACCCCCAAACACATCCATCACCACTCAAAATCTCCCTCTGATTAAACTGCTTAGAATTCTACTCGGCAATGATAAAGAATGGCATTTGAGAAAGGTCACAAAAAACACTTTCAAATTCAGTCATTTGGAATTGATGTGTATTTAGTTTGCTCAGTTGTAATGTATTGATCACTACAGTGATTTCAGAGCTCTGCATTTTTGGTAAGGAGAATGATCTCAGGTAGTATACTCAAACCTATCTGCCCCTTGCTATACACTTAGGGCAGGGCCACGAAAGGAAGTTCCCTCATGGTGGGGGGTAGGCTGTGGAGGTACACCATATGGGCTACCCCAAGAGTTATTTCTTCTGGATGAAGAAATTCACCTCCCAGTGAAGGCAAGGGCAATTAACTTAACCGATCCGTCCATGCAATTGGGGCAGCTTCTTTCTATTAACTACGGGTGAAAGTGTGCATGTTGACTCAGAGGAGGCAATACGCTGGGTCGCCATCCCACTTTGCCCCATATTGATGCCTGTACTTTATGTCGTGACTCCACAATGAATGACTTTTAGACTGAAACTTCTTGAAATCACAAGCCACACACCAAAATCTTCATCTGAGAAACAGCTACTAAGCATGCTCCGCATGCTACAGGAAGCCCAGAGGAGGGAGAGCTCAAGGAGCAATTCACAGGCAGGATGGGTTGATGGCTTCTGTGAGGTCCCATGGCTCCATGAGGGATGGGACTGTGTTGGGATGACAGCTGAATCAAGGGCAACTCAGTGAGAGTAGCAGTGACTGACCTCACTTGCTCCACAGGGACTGAATGAGCCATCAGCCCCTGTGCCAGTACAGCTGCTGTGATCTTGTGGTGGCAATCTGCCCAGAGAGCTCCATTAGGGCACCACTCCTTCAAGTGTCTGTGGACAGCTGAAGAACCACTGCTTGGCAGCACTTGTAGATTGAAGGGTACTTCTCTTGCTTATAAAAACAAAACCAAAACAAATGAACAAGCTCAATCCATTTGCTCTCCAGCCACCACAAACAATTTAACCATCCAGCTCTGTCCAGCTGGTTGGTGCATTAATGTGACAGTGCACAAAAAGATGCATACTTGATGTGTACCTTTGATGTACAAAGAATAGATCCTGTCGTTCTACTGAAGGCCTGAGACTGTTATACCTGATCTGAAGGTATTACATGGCTATCATACTAGCAGGTTGTATTCTTTCTCTTCAGCGTTAGCTCTGCAACACTGGAGCCTGAAGATGGAGGATGGAGCACTAGAACTGCAGGACTACAATCCAAGATAATTCACACAGGGTCTTAAATCCTCTTACTCAGCAGTAAAAGAACTCCTGCCAAGCCAAATCACTCCCACCCAAAGCTGAATTAACTTGCCTCTGTAGCAGTAACAGAAAAATTTTTGCTCTGTCTCAGTACAGACTGAGGGAAAATGATGCTATTGAATAAAGTCTCTATACTTACCTGCCTCCAAATTTTCAATGTGGACCATCTACAGCTAGGTAAATGAACATACATTTCAAATCACTAACCCCAAACTTTGAAATACCTCTGTTTCTGAATTAGACATAGACTGTCATTTGCCATCTAAGTATTAAAAGGCACTGAGTGCATCCATCCTTTCTAAAAGTTTCAATGCTTATGGAAAAATGGATCAAATCAAAACAAAACAAAACAGCACAAACAACAACAAACAAAGAGAGTTGTGTGCTGTTCATGCATTTGGAGCCTCAGTATCCTGATCTTCCCCCAAGTAGTAAACTGCCTCAGAGATGTGAGTGGATTTATATGAAGAACATTCTGTAGAAACTGGGGACCAAATTAAACATTGCCTTTAATCAGTGCAGCAGAGACAGTGGGCAGTGAAGTAGGAACTTGTTACCAAGTCTCCATGTTTGAACTCTGGGACAGGGCTAGAGCTGCCAAATGTGCCACTTCAGACACATGGGTACTCTGCATACGCAAATCAGCTTGGGCAGGGGAAGCTGCCCTGACAGCAGATTTCCAGTTACTCTCACTGGCAGGCAAGCCTAGGGTATGTAGGAGAAAAATACAGAGAAAGTCTTACTCCCTGTCTCATGCTCAGCATCAAGTCCTAGTGCATACAACTGCTCCACCCTGCACAGGGCAAAGAGTAAATGGAAATTATGTCTTACTGGATCAAATGTTATCTTCTTACTCCTTTATGTCTTTGTTATTGGTAACAAACAAAAGGGAGATTAGCTTGTACTTAAAAATGACAAACTCTTTTGTTCTGCTCATATCTTCAGAAAACATTGTTTGGGATTGTTTACCCTTTGCTAGGAGCTACAGATGACTTTGCAGGACTCTTCTGAGAGCAAGAATAGGGACTGTCCTGTCATAATCACTGAGGTGTGGCTTGTACCAAACTTTCAAGAAAACATATTTAAAGTAACAGTGCATGTAAATCTGGTAGCTCTACTTTTTCACTTTGTCATCTAAATACTTCAATATGAAAGGAAAAATGAAAACATAGTTCCCTTCTCATAACATCTGTCTCATCAGGACATCTTCTCCAGTGCAGGTAGGATTCAACCTTGAGGTATTTTTTCTCCTTCAAGAGATACAGACGTCTTGGACTGGAGAAAAGCAAATTCTGCTATAAGGCAAATAAGGATGTACAATAACTCTTAAATCTTCCTGAAGTTTCTATCCTGATTTTGATCTTCCAGATAATTTTTATGGAGGCTTTCATATCCTGGGAAACAAGAGATCATCATCTTTTTCATCTCACATCTTGCACAGAACAAAAGTGGAACAGTTATGTTGTTGTCCCAGCAATAAGCACATGGTTATGGCTGGACCAGAGAATTCTGTTCAAAATATTTCTGAGTTCAGAGCAGAATCTGGTGAAGCTGTGATATTCTGGCACAAATCATTCTTATTCTTTAGCCTCCAGTTGGAACAAAGCTGTTGGTTAGTCCTTTCTTCTAGGAAAGAGTTTGTACAGCAAGGCTTAAAATGCTTAATGGTGTTATTTGAACATCCTTTAAATTCACTCATATGGATGGGGAATATAATAATTACATAATATCAGCAATAGCACTAGGATAAGGCAAACTAGGACATCCAGTCTTGTTACACTCTAAGGTTAAGTATGCTATATCAGAAAAATAATTTTGCATATGTTTGTTTCTGGACAATCCAGGGAATGGTGACAAATGGAACATAGTCATTCCACTGAGAAACACCAAGAGAAATACCAAGCAGAGCCAGGAAATTGCTGTCAGGCAGCAATGACATCAGCCCAGAGCCCTTGCCAGCCTCCCTCCATCACGTCAACAGATCCAGATCGCTGCTCTGGAAAGGGCCACTCCCTTCCCCTTGAATCAGAGAGCACATGATCAGATATAAAAGGCTTTAAAAAAAATCTGTTTAGAAGAGCGTTGTGAGCACTTAACATCTAATGTTGAATGTGCTATTCATTTGTTTTTATGAATAAAATAATAAGCATTTTGGATGGACCCCCTTCTTCTTGCCCTACTGTTGTCCACTCTTAAATTATTTTTATTATTATTTTTTTCTACAGAGCAAGTTAAAAGGGTAACAGCTCCTATTTTAAAAGGTAGATCATCCCCTCCACAATGTGTTTTGTTACCTTATGCTTTTAGGCTGCATCCACTGCTTCAATTGTTTCTCCAGCCTGCTTTTGAGATCATGTATAATATCTGTGTTCCTGAGTGAATCTGTCATTGTGCAAGTCAAAAGGGTGAGCAACCCAACTGCTAATTCAAGTTCTTTGCTTGCTTGGCTTGTTTATTTCATATATAGCAGAAAATGTTCTTCAGTCAATGACTGATTTATTTTCAAAGTTTAAAAATGTTTAAAAATACTGTTTGGAAAATGGAATTTAAAGGAGTCACTGACTTTCAGTTTTCAGATATTACTATGAATATGCCTAAAAGCCATCAGTGGTTAAATAGAACTGCTTCCAGGAATGTTTTGATGGCTTACAAATGTCAAACTAGAGGTTATTTTAACTATTTTAAGTTGCAGAAAGACAAAAGACAGTGATAGCTGAAATAACCGAGTAATTTTATTTAGCAATTGATATGGCTGGAAAAGCATGAGAACGCATGCATAGGTTTCAGAACTTATGATATCACACAGGTAAAAGAAAAAAATGTTTTTATTGAAAGAGTTGTATTTTTTATTATTTAGATAACGTGTGTTTTTTTTTTCCATACAATCGGAAAAAAAATCAGTGAAGACAAAGTACGTCAATTTTATCATGAGATAAACTCAGCAAAGTCAATTCTGTTGTCCTCACTGACAGTTATTGAATTATTTTGGAATACAGCTAGACCTTCCTTCTGTTTTTACATTGGAATACCTCACAGAAATTTAGTATTACAACTTGTTTGCACCATTCTGGATAATCAATGTGAAAAGTAAATTACTTCACTTGCTCTTGTGTTCAATTTAAATGACAGTTAAAATCACAGACACTGTATTAGAAGTTATTTTTAATTCTATCTACCAAGCAGCATTGTGTCACATAAACTCTCATTATTTGGAGGTGAACATGTTCTAGCCTGAATCTTGAAAAAAGTGGGAATTTCTAGGGGAAGGGAAGGGAAGAGGGAAGGGAAGAGGGAAGGGAGGAGGGAAGGGAAGGGAAGAGGGAAGGGAAGAGGGGAGGGAAGGGAAGGGAAGGGAAGGGAAGGGAAGGGAAGGGAAGGGAAGGGAAGGGAAGGGAAGGGAAGGGAAGGGAAGGGAAGGGAAGGGAAGGGAAGGGAAGGGAAGGGAAGGGAAGGGAAGGGAAGGGAAGGGAAGGGAAGGGAAGGAAAGGAAAGGAAAGGAAAGGAAAGGAAAGGAAAGGAAAGGAAAGGAAAGGAAAGGAAAGGAAAGGAAAGGAAAGGAAAGGAAAGGAAAGGAAAGGAAAGGAAAGGAAAGGAAAGGAAAGGAAAGGAAAGGACAAGGTCAAATATATTGTTGAGTGAAAGAAGATCTTATAACTGCATCTGTGTTTTTGGATTTGGAAACCTTGTGTTCCCTCCTGTTTCTTTTACAGTTGGCTTGAGAGATATTTCACGAGTTTGATTCTCTCTTCCCTTAACTTATACTAAATATCACCTTAGTCTGCAAATAGCTCCATTCTTGGTCTTCTTTTTCTCAGATCTCTACCACTTCAAGTCTCTGCCTATCAAGAATAAGGATATCATATTTATTTGTGGCTGACACTGCAATAAAAAAAGTCATAAAAATAGACAATTTTCTGCAGGAATTATGTGAATGTTTGAGTGCAGAATTTATCTCCTTTGCAGTTTTGATCAACATCCTAGAAAAATAATACTGGAAACAATTAAGAGTACATTGAAAAAATATGGAAAAGAAATAGTAAAAATAGGTGTTAGTGCAAATAAAAACTTGTGACTACATTAAAATGGAATTTGACATGGTCCATGTCTTAGTCTTCCCATGACTTCCAAAACCAACTGTGGACCTGTGTTCCAAAAATCATACTGAACTGTATTGGCATATTTGGAAGACAGATGTACAACATTTGTGTATTTGTTTATTTAATTATTTATTAATTTTGATTTTCGCAGTCCTAGGGTCTGTTTTTTCATTCATTTATTTTTTCATTCCAAATTGAAAACCTAAATTGACTTAATTTCTGGTCAAAATTATACTTGTAAACCTGATATATACATTTTAGTTTATTTTTCTTGAGTGATTGGGCAGCTTTATTTTTTATTTTAAACCACTGAGCTTATTTGTAATAGAAAGTTATTTCCTCCTTAAAGATGTTAATATTTGCTAAATCACCATTAGTTTATTACTAAGCTGATTTGAATCTGTGTTTTGGGTAGCATGTGAATTACTTTTCAGATGTTATCCAGCTCCAGTTTGGATATACCAGACTTTGTTTCTTTATATACCAGCCTATCTGGTTAATTATTCCTGGAAGTTTGCCTTTGTTAAAAATGCATTTAGTATTGATCCATCCATAATTGCTTCAAATGTATATTTAAATTATATACTGCTTTCTTTAGACATCAACTGAAGCAATTAATGGCTTGCATGAGGTTTGTCCTTCATAAATATCATTAAAAATTCCTGCCTTCAAATGGAAATAGAGCTTCACAGAGCTTGTTCTGTTGTGACACAATTACAGCTGTTTTCCTGTTCCAGCTCCTGAGGAATGTATATCCATTAAAGAGTCATTAGATAAAAATGCACAATCAACTCCTCAGCAGGAACAAGAACCCAAGACCACTCACCAAGCCATGGAAGCACTCTAGGCGGCAGGCTAAATGCAGATACTTTGTTTACTTTCTTTTCCTGGCTTTATCAATCTATCTGTCACTCCTTCCTGCATGGTGATGTGGCTTCAGTGCAATGATGTCAGAACTACTGAGTGTTTGGTAAACCTGATGATACGCTGGATCGAACTGCCTTTAACTAGATCTACATGTATATTATTAAATTAAATGAATTAAAGATGTTCCTGGGCACTGAAATCCACATCTATGGTAGTGAACTGCTGGGTGAGTGCATGCAGGCTGTCTACTGGGAAAGGTCCCTCCAACTCCCAAACCATTCTCAAGATTTACTTGGTAGAAAGACGATTGATGTTGGCATAATTCATGCCAAGAGCCATCTTCAGAGCTTATGAGTTCGTACAAACCTAACCCAGTGGCCGTAAATGTTCCCATATACCATTTCATTTAATAATTAAAAGCTTGGAAGCCTCACTGTACTTGAAGACAAGGCAACAGCTTGCAAGTCTCAAGGTGGCTTTTGGGTAGGCATAGTTGCAAAAAATATCTGCCATCATGGACTCCAAAATAAGGATGGGTTTGGAGAGATTTGTTTTGGTATGGGTTTCTTTCTTAAATTCAAGTATCTAAGTACTACCCTGGGAGTCCTTGGCTCTTCCAAGAAAATTTCACAGTGATAGTAATACAAAGCACATTACAGTAGCTGAAGAGGAAAGGTTATGCTTATGGAGAGCCATAGCCCATTTCTGTTTAAATAGCTCGACCTACTCACACAATCTCAGGTGATAATCTAGAAGGGTGCAAGAGCTAGATCTGTATTCCTAATTAGATTTGTGGTTCTCTGCAGAGAGAGCTGAGCTCTTGAGCACACAGAATTATCCATTAGTGTTTATTATCTCACTTGGAGCTATTTGTTGTCTAAGCCGAAAAGTCAAGACAGAAAAGTGCCATGTTTTATTTCCTGGTAAAATCAGAAACAGAAAGAAGTTTACTTTAATGGTTAATAATGGTTAAAAGACTTCACTGATCATGAAGTGAAGTGGTGTCATATGTACTGGACTTATTTACATAAAGAACGATAAGGGGAAAAAAAAGAGAAAAGAAAGCAATTTTTCTTAATTTCTCTATATGTTTCTAAATATGTGTTTCCACTTATCACTCATTTTTGCAAAAAAATTGAATGATCCTTTGTAATACTTTTGGAAGCAAAAGAGTAGAGCCTTTTAACCTTGATTTGGCATCAGTTTACAGTGTGGCAAATCTTTCCATGGGTGTCCTCTGGGTGCTTATAGTAGATAGCACAAAAGGCTTCAATAGGTATTGGTGCTGTTACTCCTACAAAGCATTTTACTTTTGCATATCCTCTTTTTGTATCCCAGGATGCTCCTATAAACTTAAGTAATGTGGGTTTTCTTCACAGTCCACTGATTTTGTGGGAAAGATTTACATTCAAGCAGTGAGTACAGCTGATTTCCAGAGTAAGTGGCATAATGTAAAAGTCCCAGCTGCAACACAGCTCTGGCTCCTTATCTCCAGTTTTAAGATGATCCAAGAACCTAGAAATGAACAACACTGACTTTTGTGCTGTTAAAAATCCAAGGCATTTCTTGCCCCACTGCATAGTCTTCAAAGTAAACTTGACTCTGGCTGTGAAATTCTCTCACGCATTGAGATACCAGCTTTTTGTATACCATGGACATGGCAGGTTTCTGACTGATGCTTAGTTTAGACACATACACAAAGTGCCTGAGGCACCCGTGGAGCCTAAACAAAGAAGTCTAGGGAAGGTCTCACCATACCTATTGTCTTACGTTGACATCGGCCTTTCCATTACAAAGCCTGGCAAGACCTAAAGTAATCAATAATGATGAATGTGGTTTCTTCCCTGTGTGCATCTGAGACAGATGGAGAGTCACTGTGGACAACAATAGCCTGCAGGCAAGGGCCCTGACATGGTTACTTAAAAAAAAAAAAAGAATATTAGAAGAAATCCACCCACCCCCAACACCCACATAAGAATGAAGTACCAAGTTTTGTGTTTGCTTTTTCCATATTTGCCTGCTTGCTGACAGATTCCTTCAGAAAGCAGTAACTGGATTGTTTGCTTTCACAAGGACCAGCACTGTTGCTGAGCAGCATTCATCTCTCAGGGAGATGTGATGGGCAGCTTTTTAACATGATTTCCTCTCTTTGCATCTCCTTTCCTTTCCAAACTCCCATTTTCTGAGATCTCTTCATCTCTTTCGCCATCTCTCTCCTCTCTTGCCTATTTCATTTGCTTCTCAGTGTGCTTTTCTACAGAGACATCATATGGCTGAAAATAAATGCCTCGTGTGGTCTTGGAAAGAAATTGGTAATGGACTGTTCTGCATTTTAAACCTCCTTACTGGGTCAGATGGAGGAGGCAGTCCCACAGTGACACATCCCCAGACAGACTACAGGAAGGATGTTGGCTTCATCCTGTGAGGAGGAGTTGCATATACCTTGTCCCAGCCCAACCTGCTCACATTTGCTCTGCCCACAGCACATCTCCCCTTTGGCTGAGGTACAACCAGTCCTCTGGTAAATGAACAAAGAAAGGAAATCCAAGCAGACTGGAAGTCAACAGGAATTGATTAGTTTTCAAGTGTTTTTTTTTTTTTTTTTTTTTTTTTTTTTTATTTTTTTTTTTTATTGGTTACCCTATATTTCCCTTGTGATGCCAGTAGAAGTGCACCTGGATACTTGGTAGGGATGATGAAAAGTCATCAGTGGTACGTATAAAAACATTTACTAGTGGCACTCACCTTAGAAAGTGATTTTAGTAAAACCAGGAGCAATGAGAGAGCAAAACAGGAACATAAGCAGGAATCTGTGAGGTTGCATTTGGTCCTCAGTTTCAATGGGATGGGAGAAAAGCTTTCCTGTTTAATTATTATTAATAGAAAGCCCAATGCGAGCATATAGACAGGCTTTTATTATATTACTAATTCATCAGAAACTATCCTAGTAATGTTTTACACAGAGTTCAGCAGATTGTGTAGTAGTGGATGTAAATAAAGAAATGTTAAATGAAAGACACCAGATATATTAGGGTCTTAATTACCACTTAATAGGACTGCTTGATCTTAAGGTATGGTTGTCTTTGTTCCTGAACGTATGAACCTCTCCTCATCAATACACACGTCTAACTGTGTGAACTGCTCCACTAATCACCTAGAAGGATATGTAATAATGCTGGCACACTTCGTTTTTCTGGACAAAGGCACATGCAGTCATCTGCAAAACCCTTGCTAAATTATTGACCAATGTGTCTTTGCGCATCAAGGGGGAAAAGCCCATTGGAGGCAGAGCTTGTGACATGCAGTGAATGCTTCTTAACTTCCAGACTCTTATTTGTGTGGACCTCAGCAACAAGTGAGTTCCTAGCCTGTCCCGTCCCTTCTCTTCTCAGCCTCACTCCTTCAGAAGAGTAGGTGTGATCTGTCTGCTTCAAACCCAGCAACCTCCACACCAATGGAAAGGACAGAGAAGAAACAGGCTGGCATTTTTATTAATTTATTCCTGTCTTCCTGCATGGGTGGGGAAGTAAAAATCTTCTGGAGCCAGTGGGGATGCACTATTGCAAATGAGGGCACTGTCTAGCTCTGGATCGGGCTAATTCCTCCCTGTGGACGGCCCTTGGAAGAAAAAAAAACCACGCCCAAAGACAGATTGTTTCCTTTACATTACTAACAAAAGTGTTAATTCTAGTAAAAAGCTGAAGAGGAGCAATTAGAGACTTCGGGGAATACGCTAAGTGAAAATGTGTTTTTGGTTATCCTGGAGCGCAGATAATTTACTAAATTGCCATATTTACTCCTTGTGGTAACCAGTGACACAGTGACCCTGTTGTGGTCATGTTCCTCCACGAGCTGCCCTGGGACACTGCTTGTCGCTGTGCACCCAAGGAGAATCCCATGGAAGGTCCCCTCCTGTGTGCTGCTGGTGGGAGCTATCTGCCACCACAGCTACATGGAGATCAAACGTGTCATGAGCTGCTATGTGAGTGGGAAGGGCTGGTGTGAGGAAAATGACCCTAAAAGCCTTTCAGTGGTTTATTTGGGGCAACTCTATATTTACAGTGTGCCTAAAAAAAAAAAAACTTTGTCTGAATCTGTTTGGCAAGCTACAGTTATCAGTTCCACCCCAAAACTTCATTTACATAGCTACTCTTTCTACTGATTGGAAAATGTGAGGTGGGAAAAAAAGCAGGATGGACAAATGAAAATAAGCCAATGCAAGCTGTACTTTTAAAACTAGCTCTTTCTCTATTATGTTACATTTTACCCCAACACTATGCCCAGTCTAGAAGTAGGGAAGTAGGGGTTTGGAGCTCTCTCCCTTTCCTCTTCCAACCTCAAGCGAAGCATTTGCCACAAGCTTGGGCACTGCGGTGGGCTTCAGGAGGGCTTTCAGCAGCCTTGCTGCATGCTTGCTCTTTATCCTGTCCTGCTCAAAGGTGGTTTGCTGGAGTATGAGACATTGTGAGCACGCTGTAGCTCATATGTGTGTGTGTGGGAGTGCACACACATGCACTACAGCATGTGCCTGTGGTGAGGCTGGGGGACATTGTTGCTCCGTTATAACAGCCAGGCTGTCCTAGGCACATCCTGTCTGCATCTGTCTCTCTAGCTCCAGCCATCTGCTGCTCTGGAGCCACTATGTGGCTTCAAGGACATTCAACAGTCTTTTGTGAGAGATGTGAAGGAAACCTTGTGAGACTACAAACCCTTTCCATATTTCAGCTTGATATGGCCCCTAGTGTGGCCCCAGCTGTTTTCATTCTTACCCACTGTATTTAAACAGAATTTTAGAAAAAACATGTACCTCTTCTAACCTTTACCATCGTTCAATATTTCCTCTCATCCCTTAAAGACTTGTACACAATTTTAAAATAGAAGATGACATCTTACCAAAATGAATCCTTAAAAAACTACAGTGATCATAAAGTAATAATACCCCATTATCCCTTAGATCCTTCCCCACTCTTTTTTTTTTTTTTTTTTTTTTTTTCATTACCACAAACCAAAGCTCAAGAATTATATGTTTTGAAGGTCAGCAGACCAGTGTATAGTCAATTAGCCGATTTTGGATAAAGCAGCAGGATGAATTCCAGCATTGTAGCCTGCTGCTAGGTCTCCCTGCCTGCCTGTAATCTGAGATCTACAGTACAACCTCCTGAAGCACAAAGAGAGAGAGGCAATGATTTATATGAAAGGTAGCTAGTCCCTCTTGCAGATCACTGGTTTCATGCTTCAGATAAGACATCCATCACTAACCCCTTGTCAGTTTCCATCTTCAGGTAGCTTTAATGCAATATATGTATCTCCCTCCTCTGCCAAAAATTCTGCAGTGACCTCCTCTGGAGGTGGCTATGTCCTGGGCAGCAGTAGCAGGATCCACACCTGAAAAGAAAGCCTGTAGGTTTTTGAGCATGCAGCAGTTAGAAAACACTGTTTTGGCTAAAGCTGCTACTAAAAGCATCTGTTGCTATAAAAAGCTATACACCATGAAGAGACAGCAGATACACAGTCTTGGCTGGCTGGTCAGTGCAAGCCCTGACAGTTCCCAGCACTTTCCCCATCCTGGTAGAGGCGCCTCTATCTTGTGTGGGCTGAGCCTTGGATTTCTCATGCTGTCAGATTGCTCCTGCTGAGTCACGTGAACCAGAAACATGCAAAGGGGCACCATGTGTTGACCCCATGACACACACTGAACTCAGGGACCGGCTGTACCAAGTCCTATCCTACAAAAGGCTGGCATTGTGTTAATGAACTGTTTCCTGACGGAACTCTCTTAGCAATTGCATGAGTGTGCTGTGTTTTGTGCTGCTTAAAAGACTAGGCAGATCTCAGCTGGATGCAAATAAAATGCAAAAAAGTGTGGCCATATCATCTTCTGTGCACTTTCCCTGTAGCTGACTAACAGACATTAAGCCCAAACAATTCATTTGTCATGATTCAAATATCTTTACTCAAGCCACAAATGGTCAATGTATTTATTTCCAAGTGTACACGCAGCAGCCAAAATGGAAGAGGTGGCACCTATTGTTCTGCAGAGATTTGGCTCTGGTGGCAAGAAGAAAAAATCTGAAACAAAACTTCTTGATCTGGCCCCACATGTTCCTATCTGGCTCACTGTTCACAGCATCCTAGGGCTACATCTGTAGCAGCAAGTTGAACAAGCTAGTGCAGAGCAGCTGGCAGAGGATGAGCCACGTCCAGGCTGTTGCACTCTCACCACCCGGGGCTGAATGGCTGCATACAAACAGCCAGCAGGGAATGGTCTCTGGGCTGTGTAATACCCAGGCCTCACCTGTGAGTTGGGATATAAGGAGGTGCTAAAGACTTGCCAGAAACTATTCTGATAAATTAACAGTGCAGGTGGTCAAGTGGATGAAAAGGGAATGTTTTTTGGCGCTGTAAGAGGCAGGCTATAACAGATATAGCCAAGCAACCCACATCCTGCACAAAAAGCTCTGTGTTTTCAGCCCACAAGAACTGCTTTCTAGTGTCTCAGACACCCTCGCTTTGGATTTCTAAGGCATATTAGAGGCTGCCACATCAACACACCACACAGCTAATTAGATACCTTTTCCCTGTTCATATTCCTGTACAGTAACTTACCAGTTAATCTTTCTCCACTTCATCTCCTAGTTTTATACACAACCAAAAAAAAAAAAAACAAAAAAAAACAAGAATTTAAATTATACTGCTGATACTGAAACTACAGTATTCATGCTCTAAATTATACTTCCAGCTTAGATGTTACCTTTTCCTACTACAACAGGAACAAACCCATGGGTCCTTTTCTTTCTGCATTCAGTCATCGAATGAAAATACTTTCCTTCTGCCTGAGTGATGCAATCTACTGTGATCAGCAGAGTGGTGTGGTTGTATCTTGGAGCCTGCAACCCAAGTGATGTCTTGAATTGTTTTTACTGTGCTGAAACTGCCACAGCTTCTATGCTCTGAGCATCATGTGACAGGAATTATGTTGTGTTTGACAAATTCTGCCAGTTGCAAATTACCTTGTACACCTAAATGATACATAAATGAGGTCTAATAATAGCAAGAGGAAAAGCTGCTCCAAAATACTTCTATGCATCATTCATAAGGGTATCGGAGCTCAATGTTCTGTTCTGCTCTTGATCCTGAAGATACTTCTCACCCAGTATTTTTACTAGTCTGACTAGCAGTGCATGCAGAAACGTACACGCCCATTAGGAGCTTGCTGTGCTTGGTGTACACTCAGTCTCATGTTCATTAATGAACTCCACCAGTGCCCTTTTTCTCTCACCCCCCCATTCCTTGCTGTGCTGATGGTTACTCATGAAATGCTCCCAACCAAACTCGTGGGACATGGTGTAAACTGAGAGCTGCCAATCTGACTGCATTTGCAGATTCTGAGAGTGGGAGAAATCCTTGCAAATTAGCTTCTATTTTAGCTTCTATTATACCTGTAGATTAGTTTCTAATGCATATTGGGTAAATGGGTATAGGATTCTAATGTTTTATTACCCACAACTCTCCTGTATTTTTATATGAAAGCTCAAAATATTTTAATGTAGATAGAAGATGATTAAATGTAACAATACCTAAATGAGCATCATTTTCAATTTTAAATTAAAAAAAAAAAAATTACTTTTAAATTAAAAAAAAAAAGTTTGTTTGCTTGTTTGTTTATGTTAGTTTTGTCTATTTTTCCCCTTTGCATGTTCGGATTTTCTTTTGTAGTCATTTAAAAATGAAATCTTCCAAGTTTCCACAGATTCAGTCATCTGATTTGATGGGGAGTGCCCCCTTGTTCTATGGAGGAAGACCAGCATAACCCAATGGTTATTTTATACCCTGGTACCTGGAAAGGGGTTAGATGAGGCCATGCAACTTTTCCTTCCATCACCAAAAGATGAAACCCTCTTTGGTGTAATCTGGAAATCTGAGATAACTGGTATGACTTCTGACTTGACCATGCAGCCTAGGAACCCTTTTAAACTCCTGGGAACTTCTTTATGAAAGTCATTCACAGAGCTGGTCTTCAGTGCCACAGAACAGTTCAATAGTCACTTGTCAGACAGTAGTTGTGGGGTATTTTCTGTGTCTGTTTCTCACTTACCAACATCTGCTTGATAAATCTGGGGAGCAAGAATAATCTTTCAATTCAACTGTGTGCTGTGCGCCCGGAGCTAGCCTTGCTACCACCTCGTTGTGATGGAAAATAGCTATGCAAGACAATGGAGCTGACATACGATTTTCTGCCTTTGTGTTGTAATTCTGAGAGCACACAACCCTTGTGACCTGCAGTTACCTCTTCCTGCTAGAGAAGCCACTCTGTGCTTCCTTCAGCAACCACTTTGCTGCTGAGGAGGTAAGTGCTGTCCTCCAGTGGGACAGAGCTGAGTTTCTTGTGTAGCTTCAATGAGCAAATACTTAAGCATCAGACTTCAATCAAAAGTAGTGCAGCTCTGTTGATGGTCTTGGCATGGAGACTGAGAACTGAAAAGGTCTAGACGCAGAAGTTGAAGCCAAACTCCCAGAGAAATGATGAGTATAAAGGGATAATTGCACAGACAGGGCAGGTGTCCAGATTGGAGGTGAAGGGTCCACTTTTTGACTGACACCTTTGTTTCAGTTGCTGCTTTCACTCACTTTTCCAGTTGCTATGGGGAACTCACTCTTTTGCCATACACTGTACTAGACGTCAGACAAGGACCAACCTGGGTCAGGAGACAGACTGTCAGGGTGTCAGCCCATACTCCACGCTGCCTGGTGTGTTGCCCTTCTTGTGGAGCATGGCACAATTGCTATGCTAGGCTTCAAGGTCCCAACTCATTTGCAGCAGGGTTGCATTTGCCTCAAGCACTTCTAGGTTGGCAGAGCAGATCCGAACCTGTCCTTTCTTCACCAAGGCAGAACGCACCACTTGTGCAAGGCAGAAAGCACCACTTGTGGTGCTTAGAATTTTTGTAATTCACCCATGGTGAGAAAGCAAGACTGTCTGTTTCCAAGAAAGTGAAGCTGATAAACAAAAATGGGTAATCTATCCTTCCTTGCAATACAATGTGCTAGATATTTGAGCCTTGTGGAGAAAAATTGTATGAATTGCATGGTCAGGGACTTAATAAATCTTAGAAATGAATCATTGCTGTCACAGTTTCTATGGGAACAGAGAAATAAATGAATAATTAGGCTTTTTTCAAATTAATTCTATCTGAAGATCCAAATGTTGTGCAATGGCTAGAAGTATCAGAAGAAATAAATCATTATATTATTTATATTTTGTTAGTTACTGTTACTGTTTTTTTTTTTAAAGTATGTTTTATACAACTTAGTCACAAAACATTTAAACTCAACAGAAGACAAGCAGGACATTTGGCTGTAAGTTCAGAACAATGAACTCATGAGGTTTATTTTTATATGCAAGTTCAACTTGGACACATGCCATTTAACACAAAAAAAGTTACCACTTAATGCCTTTTTTTTTTTTCTCTCCTAAAATGATGAGGGCATCTGGATCCCATTTTAAATTGCAAACTAGGCTTTTAGGCTTTTTAAAACAATTTGCATAGCTTGAACTAATTAATGCTTTGGTTGATGTGTAGGCAGTAAAAGACAACATGACCCCAAGCATGAGGAGGTGAGGGAGAATTTCATGAGTTTTGGCATTTCCTCACTTTTGAGAGCTTGAATTTGCTACCCTGACATTTCAGTGTAAGTATGGATATGCACAGCTGATGTCACAAAGTAATGCCATAAGAAGACCCCTAGGATAAGTTATGAATGTTTCCCAGCATCACAAGTAAATGTTTGCAGGGCCTGAACACACAGCCCAATGTTCCTTACGCAAAGCCAACATCCTCATCCAGCTGCATCTCTCCCATGTGAGGTAAAAACCATTCACTGTGGTCCCTGAAGAACTTGTAAGCTCCTGATGCCAGAGGCCTAACTTCTGTGATCTGCACTGTCTATTTCTGGTGATACTGGGCTGATGACTCTCAGTTTCATCTGGTTGGCACAACATCTACTAACGCCCTGCCAATCTCCTCTCAGATTTTGGAGTGATGGTTTCCTCTCTCCAATGAAACTAGTCTCTGCAAGTGATCCCTGATTACATTTAAGAACAGCACTTCTCCAGCCCAAACAAAATGTAGGGTATTACAGATGAATTTACAGCTGAACTACCATTGAAGCAGGTGTTGCAGGGAATAGAAATTTTCAGTTGTGTGGGAAGCAGGAGGAATGGAGAATTTTTACTCTACACAAATCCAATTTCCTTGGAAATGAGGAAACTCTAAGTATAACCCTTTAAACCTGAGAGTCAACTCCATAATCCTAAAAAAAAGACAGCTTGTACTAGGTTTTGCCCAGATTACAGTACTATACAGTGGATGGTTGGAGTAGGGCTTGCCTAGCTGGAGCGCAGCACTAGCAGACTGGTAAGGTGTTTCGGTGAAGCTCTGCGGGAACCCAACTCTCTATGAAACATTTTGGTTTCACGATACAGCTTGTTCTGCCAAAAGCATTCTGGTGTTTTGATCATGCTACCCTTCAACCTTCTGCAGCATGCGAATATTCACAGACAGCTTGGCCACTATTAGAGCTTGTTTCCAGGTGGCAAAATGCACACCCTGAATCCTGAGAACAGTGGAATGGCTGGTGCTTGAAGAAAATGTTGCTGTGATTTTTTTTCATCTTGGACAAAGACATCACAAAAAAAGATGCACGTGATTTATCTGAAATGTTCTGAAGCAGTTTTCTCTGAAGCAGATACCTGCCTGGCACCAGGGGCTGGGGAGCAGCTCTGCAGGCAAGGCCCTGGGGTGGTGGTGGTCTGGACATGAGCCCGTGGTACTCATAGTCTTATGATCTTATCAACTGGAAATGGGCTTGTGCTCTAAGCACAATTAACAAACTGCTTTTACTGCTGTGCTGAAAAATTAACAAACTACTGAAACTGCTGTGCTGCCCCCAAGACCAGAACAGCAGAAATGATGGACAGCATTGAACCGGCACATGGAGGGGTACCTTATTCTTCCTTTGTTGCTTTTTATAGGTATTTGACAAGCTTGTGAGGTCTGCATGAGTCTTCCAAGTAGAAACCTTACCACACAGATTGATCTGAGTAGAAACCTTACCACACAGATTGATCTGTTTAAAAACCATCAACTTCAACAACTGTGCTCAGGTCAAAGCAGTATTACATTTTACTGTATGCTATCTGATACAGATTAGATTTGTAAATTGAGAAGTACTGTAGCGTCCTTTTCCAGGGCTGAGCAATCCAAGAAATATTAATTTTAAAGTCAATTCAGATCTGAGCACTTGAGCTGTGTCTAGAGTCTTGCACACCATCCAGCTTTTCTTAGTATCTGTCACTGTTACTGTTTGTTATGACAGCTACATTATTTGTGAGGTAATGGAACATTATAAAACAAACCAGAACTGTTTAAAGTATCAAAATTCCCTTATTATGAATACTTTAGTCTTGGGTTTCATTATTTTTCGGGTCACCCAGAATGTACATTTGTATACCATAGACATGATAAATCTCTATATTAATCTTCATGACCTGCATTTGCCCTGGATCATGTGATCTCAATACTTCCATGGTAAAGAATAACAGGAGTCTCAGTCAACTCTACATAGAAAATTTAAGACATTTATTGTGTTTATAAAACTCACTATGGGCCTGATCTTGTAATCTTTCTACTTGGTTAAATCTTCATTATTCATCTAAGGACTGAAGTAAAACTTCACTTGTAAGGGAAGATTTGTAACATTAGGCCCCAGCAGGATACTAACATCAGCAGCCATCATCCTTGTCTTCCATCAAGCCAAGGAAGTCATGGAAATGAAGCAAAACATTCTTGTGGAAGTGATGACATTGGCATTGCCCACTGGGAAAGGATGGAGCATCACCCAGTGAGGCTGCAGGTGTGCTGACGCGAGAGGCAAGGAGCAAGGAGAGGGCAGCCCCATGAAATGAGACCACAGAGCAAGGTAGGGTACTCGGGGGACAAACCTAAAGTGGAAGAAGGCAGTTGTGGATATCGATAATAAAGCAACAGTGTTTTTAAGAACTGTTCTTCACATTAGCTTGTGATGCAGGTTTATTATTCTTATTCCATGCTCCTTGTGAACAGAGACCCTTTGTCTCTTTGTAGCCACCCTTTAAGTACTGAATATTGTGATGAGGTACCCCTAGAGCCTTATTTTCTACAGAGTGAAAAGACCTGTCTCCTTCAGTCTCTCCTCATAGGGCAGGTTCTGCAGCCCTTTGATCATCCTCATGGCCCTCCTGACAAGTGTTGAGTAGAGTGAGATGATCACATTTCTGTCTCCACTGGTAATTCCCCTGCAGATGCAGCCCAGGATCCAATTTGCCTCTGCCCCAGGACAGGAGGGGACATGAGGGCAGCAGCTCTGGGCTGTCAGCCAGCTGACAGAAGAGGGGCAGTGCTGGACTCTCTGCACCTAGGGCCGAGGGTCTCCAACTCAGCCATTCTTGCAAGATGTGAGGAATGTGCCTCATTCTCACTCACTCTTATGGAAAATAAAGGAAGCTTCATTTCGGGCCTAAACACTTTTCTTAGCCCAAACCATAAGAAAACAAAACAAGCCTTGATAATGACGGCTGGCTGCACCTTAGCTGTTGCTTATCTGTGAAAGGATGCAGTAAATTAAATTAATCTGAAGGAAGAGGAGGAGAGGCTGTGCTCTCTGCTGTTGTTTGTTTAGCTTAGATGAATACTAGATATCACTAGATGCCTTCAAGTTTCAGTTTTCAAACATGTTGCCAAAAGCGTGGGAAGGCATGTATCAGAATGAGCACGACTGACGTGAGCACTCCTGGCTTTTTCATTTCACTTGTCCATCTTTTCCTCACTTCTGAGGTATTGTTATCTCTAATAAAAACACTTACACATACTGCTGGTGGCTCTGTTTGTGAAAAAAAAAAGACATTTTTGGCTCATGAGAATGGTCATGTGAAGTCAGAGAAGACATGTAACTCTCCTGATTAATGTATTTGTATAATTAATAATTTTGTGGACTGCCTCTGGGGACTAAAAGGTAATAAGGTAGGTGTCTTTTCTCTTCTAATCTCCTGTGCCATGAGGACAAAATCTCATGAATTTTCTGTAACTCTCCTGAACTGACTCTCCTGAATAAAATTAATTACTTTTAAAAAATGCTCTCTGGGAGACCTAATTCTCTTTTATTATGAGCTGCTGACATATTTCTAATCTGTTGTTGAGACAAATGATTTTAGAATCTTTACTTCTTTCTTCCTCAAAATCCTGCTGCTTTTCCAGAGAGATTTGCAAGAAGCAATGGCTCAGAAACCCTTATTTCTACCTTTATGGGCTGTCTTCAAACTTAAAAGCAGACTGCTGGCAAGGAACATTGATGTTTGCACTAACAAGGGACGCAACACTGTAAAAGTGAGTTGGGGTATGGGATGCACATCTCTATGCCAAAACTAGGATTAAAATTGGTCTTCTGCACTGCCTGCTACGGTGTGTAGGGAGAGGGCTAGAATAACAACACCTCTGTATGGTGGCTTGGGAGCATTGCTTTATCACTGAATTTATTGTTTATTTACATTGGCATTGATTGCCAATCCTCTTGCTGCCTGAAGGGACGTTAACAGCCTGCTGGGACTGGAAGGTTCATCACAGGGGAGAACAACAGAAGGCAGCATAGATAAAGATAGGAGAAGATATATAGCCACATTAGTCCTTGGGGAGAGAAGGAGCAGCAGAGATGACTTAAGGACTGCCAATCAACAGCAAATGGGAAACACATGCAGCACTTGGTCCTTTAGAAGGTGTGACAGCCACTGCAGGAGGTCATGGAAGTTCTTAATTGTTTGAGACCTTTTTTAGGCACATTAATGTTTAGTAAATGCAACGAGCTCTTGTGGTGATGTGGCTTACTTCTTGGTTCAGATCTCAGTATCCCCACCAGGGGTTGCAGTAGTCTACATTAATACATGTCTGGAGAGGAGGTTCTGGTTCAGTTTCCTCTGAAGAGAATCTGGTTTGTATGTACCAGGGACATTCTATATACTGGACCAGTGCATGGTAGTTTGGGTAGGTAGTTGCTTTCCTGCTCTGGACCACAGCAATCTCCAGGCACAGCTGAGAAACACTTCTGCTATGGAGTTGCTAGTCCATGTGCTTTAGGAGTTCAGAACCTGAAGCAGTGGACTAAGATGTTGCTTAAAATAAAGTTAATTATCATCCATTTGCAAATACATAAATACATTGTTGTTTTTGTTTGTTTGTTTTAAAGAAAAAAAAAAAATAATGTCAAAAATATTCCTGATAATCAAATCTATTTAAGATGTCCTTAATTCAAAGCATTTCAGTGCGCTTCAGACTTACAGATGATTTACTTGTCTTTAATAGATTCATGAACTGTATGATCATCAAACTTCCCCAGTGATCTCCTACCTTTACCGATATGCTCTGTCTCACTTTGCCCTGCAATAGAGAGGCTGTGACAGACATCTCACTCAGAACAACGTCAAAGAGCCCCAAAAGGCTTTATTCCCTGGCTTCTTGCTCTGACAGTTGGTAAGTTGCCTTAACCCTATCAATAACCAACATCTTCAAGTACAGAGATGTGTAAGGTGGTAGCAGGCATGTTATGAATGGCTTGGTTTTGAGGACTCCTTCTCTAACCCTGGAGACATACTTTAAAATGGAGTGGGCCATATTACGTAACAAGAACAAGACTGCCACTATAAGCTTGTGCTGAGGTCTTCCCACTTAATTAGTATTGAAACCTAGCTCAGTTGCAATGTTCAGAAATATTAAGTTTCGTGCATTTCCAAGTGAGATATGCTTCTGCTCTGTTAGAAGGAAGACAACCTTTGCACCTACATGCAAAGAAGTTGTTTTGAAAAAGGAAATCTAATTAAAAACAGTTAACACAATCTTTACAGTTGAGTCACGTTTCTAGACACCGCATGTTCCTCATGTTGTGTAAAACAATAAACATCTGACTCAAGACTGAGTCTTCTGCTCCTGGGGCTGGGCACCCTTGTGCTAGATATGCCATTCATTATCACAGTGCTTGAGACACTTTTAAAATCTGGCCCCAAGCCATCCTTTGCAGAACATATTGGTCTTCTTCTCCAGTTTCAAAAAATGTTTCACCTGTCTTCTTGCTCATGAGATTCCAGGAACTGCAGGGATCCCTGTGAATTCATAGATGAGATTTGTTATGCCATGAAGTGTGAGTGTTTTGAAGCAAAACTGGTGAGTGGGCAGATTTTGTCAATAGTGCTGTGCTGAGAGTAGAAGAAGACCATGTTCCAGAATCTTGTCTGCAGATTGAAAATGGACATAAAAACAACTAAAAAAGATTTTATTTAGAATAGCAGAATGAGCAGAACTCAATATCAGTGCTACTCTAAAAGCTACATGAAGCACTGTGATCAGATATGTAGCTTTATTTATATTAGAATAGATAAAAAAAAGTTACCATCATCTTATATGAAGTTGATTTAAACTGATAACATAGTACTGTCACCATAAATAACAGTGTCATGATTTGACTGCTAGTCAGCTGGGTTGAAGTCCAAACCAAGGGCCAGATAAATCCTACTGTCATTCTATTTACTTAGATGGATCCTAGGTCAAGTGCTATAGCTTATGCTGTTGATATTAAACTATCTTCCTAATTTGTCACACAAGGTGTCACAATTTTTATGTAGGGACAGATCACAATTTTTCAACATTTCTATGCAAACATCTGTAGTGCAGTACATAACAAAATAGTCAATGTTATTTTAAAAATAAATCTAACATGGAGAAACATGAATTTATAAATCAGTATTGCACATAAAACCCCTAATATAGTATAATTTATACCTTTGTTTCTGTGGCTTTCTCTTTATTCTAAGGAATAAAGATTGGAATTAGTGAATTCACAAAAGGGGTATTCCTACTAATCCATTTTCTATGGGAGTATTATAGTTAGAAGCAAAGCAAAAGAGAGGCAATCTAGGATGTATTAATAAGCATAAATACTCTGAGAGACTGTGAGATTCTAGTTTGTCAGAGAGGGTGGACAAGGACACAAGGTAATGCACAAGTACTCATCTCATGCAGAGCTGATCTGCTGGAAAGGTAATGGAATTGATGCAAAAGGCCAATGTAGAAAGAATTGGCCTAGCTCCTCCAACTGTATTATGTGTTTGATGTGCAGTGACATTATATTTGTGGAAATAAATTGTTTAGGTCAGTCTGAGTTGGTCATCAGAGAAATTCCTATGACTAGATATAAATTGTCTTCCAATACTTCAATTATGTTTTTGGCTGTTTGCTTCTTTCTGTTTTACATTTTATGTTTTACCTGTGAAAGAGGTAGTGGATGAGAGTATTCAGAGTGTTGAGTTGTTCCTGGATCTGGCTGATAGATGACACTTTTGAAAAGGAGAGAGAACTGCTCATGAAGCATCTACAATGTTTGTTTTTGTTTGCTGGCAGGAAAAGGCTGTTTTCTGTGAATAACAGAATGGTTATGATTAAGTTGCTCCTTAGGTGCTGTCATAGCATGAGCTGGTCCCTTAAAAGAATTGGGTTAAACTTTACTCATGTAGACTATTAACCTCAACAGTGTCTGATCTAGGTAATGAAAGCTTAGGAATCAATATCTATCCATATACAAAGTGCTATAAATGTGTCTGAATTGCTGTCATTGTATATATGTGGTATGTATATCTGAAAATGTTGTTTTCTTTTCCTATTTATGTGTGTTGTTTTTTGAATCTGTGCTTAGCAGTTTTCTAAACCAGAAGAGAGAGCTCAATGTCCACTGTAACTGCCAAAAGACCCAGACATTTCCTCATATTTATGGAGGACATATATTATACTTGAGTGCTAACATCAAAAATCTAGGTCTTGGCAAGAACTGACTGAAAAATACTTCTCTTTCAGTAGACAGGAGACCTGCCACCAGCCTAGAATATTTTGTTCTTGTACGCACATCTCTAAAGAGATCTGTGGTTACCAGGAGTGCCTCCTGCGCAACTCTTTCCTCCGATACTTGCATATTCCTTATGTGTCCTTGAGTCTTTCCCAGGATGTTCTCCAGTTCCCCAGGAGTCTTTCTCCAAGGATGTTAGTTCTTCCCAGTACACCCAGTAAGCAGAACAACCTGCAGCTATGTAGACTGCATATTAGCTTTTCATTAGCTCAGTCCCAGTTCTTGTCAGTCACTCTGTTTCAAGTCATTTTTTCTCATTTGTATTCATACACAAAAGAGGTTCAGACTGTTGCATAACATTTGGTTTAGAGCAAAACATGAGACCAAAAGGGCAAAACAACTGTAAGCCTGTGTGAAGCTTGAGCCAACAAGGACTCGGATTTTTCTGGATATTAGTGAAAATTTCTGGGATTTTCAGCCTACTGTGATGTGTTTCTCATGCACTTTTTTTAGGAAACAGCACAAAATTAATGAATTTTCCTGCTTCCGTCCTTGCAATGTTAGTTTAATGTGTACCTGATGAAATCAGGCTATGGGCTCCACTAATTCTAGTTACCTTGTAGTCAGTTAGAGGTAGAATACATTTATAATATTGATAAAGATGAGCTTTTTTTTTTTTTTTTTTTTCTCCTTTTTAAGCCAATTGCTGCAGGGAAATGAATGTTCTCTCCTATTGAAGGAAATTGCTCCAATTTAAAGGCATTAAATGTTTAATCATTTGTCACTTGTCTCACTTGCGAATACTGCAGATGGTTTTGTTGTTTATCTAGGCTGACTCTCTGAGAAATGAGAAGTGGTAGAAAATTCTCCTAAAGTATTTCTGAAGACAAAGAAAAACTTGAGAATTGTCTCGAAAGATTTTTTCCACCTGAGCTGAACTGTTAAACCTGATGTCTGACAGGTAAATTAATAAAAGAGGGTGGCTAGGTTCTGTCTGTTAGTAATTCTATTTCTATACAGTGAATACAATTTTTCTTTCTTTTATGAATACATATGTCTGGAAACTATAAATGAAATTGGCTCATGTCTTTGCTGTAAAACTGGTGTGAGAGCAGACTGGATGATTTTCACAGGGCTATTTGGCCCATGGTAGGCAGTACAAAATTGGAAACATAACAATAACTGTAGATAGCTTCATCTCATTTAAGAGCATTTGAGAAAAGGAAAGATAGGAACCACTGACCTGATGTACAAGCAGCAGTCCTGACTTCTTTTAACTGAGTATTGTGAGTTGCACTGAAAATCAGTACATAATAGAGATTACATAATCACTGTAGCGCGTAGGAGCTTCTCTTTCTTCAGAAGCCAGCTAGCTACATGTGTAGGCATTAGGATTGCACAGACCATTCCTGCCTTCTACCTGTCTGCCTTGGAGCACAGGTGGAGAAGGTGTTGTACTGCTTGTGCCCATCCATGTAGATATCATCTTCAGTTTATGCTGTTTCCACCATTATGTTGAAGCCCTAATTCTTCTGTAAAAAGAGAATTTAGTAATTTCTCCTGTACTTCTCCCTTCCTTCCCTCCTGCCTTCCTAACTTCTCTCTAAAGTGCTTAGGATAGACTGGGAGCCCTAGAGCTGCTTATGCATTTCTAAGTAAGTGGCTTCACTCCTCCATTTTCCCAAGGCAATAAACAGATAAAGGAATGTATTTCAGGTTTTTATTGCATTGGTCATTCATATTAACAATGTGTTTCCTCTGTGTAAATCTAATGGTTCCCATGGCACTTTTCCCTGGTGTTGGCCAAAATTTCCTCCCTCTGCTGCTGCCCAGGTTGTGGTTATACTGAGCTGTCACATTCTTCTTTAGGAAATAGCTATATCTGCATAGCAATCTGCTGATATATAATGCAAATTTACAGGAAGAAAGAGACAACATAAATGTAAGATTCATTACCTCCCTTTATAATTAAAGTTTCCAAGCTGTAGTGCAATGGTACATAAATATGTGGAAGGAGGACTAGTTTTTTTTTGACTTGGTTAGAGTAAAAAGAAGACAAGTCATGCATATATTGTTTTGGTCCCATCAATAGTTCAGACATAAATGCCCAAACCAAAAAGTCCATCTCACCGTTATTTTGTATAAACACTTAAGGTGCTATCTTTTCTAACCATACCCTCAAAGTTGAGAGCAATATTTTTGTTTCCTGCTATGTTGTCTTTTGTTATGTGCTCCATGTTATGTGCTCCAATCACTTTCCATTTGTGCACTTCTTACTGTAATTGTGGCCACTGCAGCTCTTGCTGCATGGTTTCATTCTTATAGATGGCAGCTGCTTCTTCAGATGCACTTAGTGTAATTTGTCTGCCTGCCTTTGGCCACTACATCCATATGCATGCACTGATTGCTTTGCTACATTCCTCATGAAAATTTGCTGTGTGACAGAAAAAAAGCACAAAGACAATTATTTCTAGCAGGGAAAAAGAATGTTTATTAAATAAAAAAAATGATCATAGCCCTGGAGTGTCTGCTGTTCTGAGAATTGTGTTTACCTTTGCCTTACAGATACAAATTTAAAAAATAACAATAGTCAGCTTCATAAGGTACCTTTTTACAACAGGGTTTCACCAAATGATATGAGGTAGTGTTGAACAACATTTAGTCACACACATAGTCAAAGAACACATGGACAATTATTTGCCTTTGAAAAGTGCATGCTATGAGTTGTTTAAGTGTTTGGGATTTTTTTTTCCACTTCTGTCCAGATTTCTAAAACTAGTTCATGCTGTTTTTCATTTTAAGTAATACAGTTTAAACAGCTGAGGAAACAATTGCTGAGAAAGCAGTTTTAAAGAATGTTTCTAGCCTTGGGACACTTTCTTAATGGTTGGTATTTGCTATATAATTAAGCGTTTGGCACTTACCAGGTTTCATTTATAAGGCATTTTCTTTGTAACTTCTATGATAATATTAGCAAAAGAACTTGTGGTTTTGAGATACACCCTCCTCTGTCAAGCAAGATAAAGCCAAAGCTATGCCCTTGTCTATTTTCTGGATTCTGCATTTTGAGTGGTATTTTATTATTTATTTTATTTTATTTTATTTTATTTTATTTTATTTTATTTTATTTTATTTTATTTTATTTTATTTTATTTTATTTTATTTTATTTTATTTTATTTTTTAGCCATTTCAAATACAAGTGCATGTTGAATAGGCTGAGGAATGGGAAATTCATGCGAGTCTTCAGCAATTCTATAAATGCTGACATGCTCTGAACAGGGTGTCTGTTCCCATGTCTGGAAAACAAAGATAGAGAAAGATCATTTTATTGCTCAAGTATTTTCCTTTTCCTGGCTTTTATTTTCCTGACTGAAATCAATATTTCAGGGCTAATGGATGAGGATGTCTGCTGTTGCTGCCTAAAATGCTGACCTTGACAATCAATATATTTAGCTTGGAGCATTTGTGATGTCAATTACTATGATAATACTTCAGCATTTACTGCCTGCAAAATGTCTGTGTTATTGGGTTAGAGTTCCCCTTCAACCTTATCTTTCCCACTTTCTCTCTTTTTATACTCTGTAACTGCTGGAGAGTCCAAACCCTCAGGCACAACCGTGGTAAGAAATTATTTTATTAGAACTGTGTGGAAGGTGTTTTGTGTTTTGTTTTCTAATTTGTTTATCATTTTGAAAATTCAGAGGGACAAGCAAACTCTTCTGAATTATACATTTCATTTCAACAGGAAGTATTTTTTTTTTTGATGTTTTAAAATCTTTTCAAGCAGATTTGAAATTTTCCATTAAAAATTAAGTAAAGATTTCTATAAAGTTGCGTGTTCAAGAAACAGCACATATTTTTATAGTAAACACTAAAATGTTTAGCTTAATGTATTTGTTGTGGTCTATAACTAAATGTACTACATGATTATATCTAAATGAGCTTCGTATTGTCAAATGTACTTTTATTTGTTTATTTATTTCTCTCAGAAAATGATTTCATGTAAGAAGTTTCACATAGCCCAGAGTTATAACACTGGGCATCTCCAAGTGCTTTCAAAATGTCATCTTTCTCCCTTCTCCTCTTTGCTTTATTCAACATGAACTGCGTCATCAGTGTTTTGTCCTGCTCTTGCCTGAACAGAAAAATACTAAACGCCAGCACTGGTGCTTTCTGTCCCTTGCATGTGAATCTGTTGCAGAGCTTCTGTACCAAATTTTCTGTATGGACTAGAGACCTTGACCTTGACATCAGATTGATCCTTGTGACCATAAAGGCTCTCAACAGGTCTAACAGATTACTGACTTCACTCGAGCTACAGTGAATTTTGTCAGTCTTCGTGCAGAGTAACAAGCAGACAGACCATTATAAGTAATGGCTTTTTATTCATAGGGCAGTCTTGAGCTGTGGCATCTAATCTTATTAGAGAAAATTAGGTCTGTCTTGGACCTTTAAAACCCGTTTGTGGGGCTCCAGCCCAGTACCTGTCAATCAACTGAAACTTGTCATGAAAGTTTACAAAGACTGACCATAAACTGTTAAAGAATGACAGCTATGGTGCATTACTTCATTGCCTTCAGACCTATCTAGATCTGCATTTCTTGCAGATTCAAAGGAGTCTGTAGGCAACAGAATAAATGCTTTGTCTGATAGGGTGTTGAAGACAATTGTTAGTATTGACATAATTTGCAATGATTTTTCAGAAGGAGCAAAGATTGTTAAAAATGAGGCTGAGAAAAGGTATTATTCATGTGTGCTTGTAGCAGCTGAAAAGTGTGTTCTACAGTCCTGTAATAAGCAATACCTTTGCACACATATGGCACTATTTAAAGGGTTTTCAAATGCCTCTTATAATGCTGAATAAGCAAGATCTGACCTGAAGCCCTTCTAGGTAATTGAGAGCTTTTCCATTGACTTCAATGGGCTTTGGCTTGGGACATTACTGAATTTAGTCTCTCAAAACCACTTGGACTATTGTAATCCTCATATACTAGTAGAGAACTGAGACAAAAAGGTGACATGACATGCTGTCAGTCACAAAAGAGGTTGGCAAAGACAGTTAAAGAACTTTGTGTTTTTGCTGCCAGTCTTGTTATTCAATTACCTCTGCTCTCTTCCCTCCAAAAAATAAAGATGAAATTAAAAAAAAAAAAAAAAAAAAAAAGAAAATGCTAGTGAAATAGTCCTGTGAATAGCTTGAGATTAAAGAGTCAAGATTGCGTTACACAGAGGCTATCCTAGCTAATGACAGCTCAGATATGCTCTGAGCTCCCTGGGCTTTATGACATTCCCAGGGACATCATTCCCAAGGGATGAGGTGACGCGATCTTCCCTTTCTTGGCCTGCACTGCAATTTCCTGATACTGACTGAGATCATGTCGGCAGGTGTGAGTCACACTCAGCACCTACATTTTTGTCCTCTGAAGGTGCCCAAGCAAAACTGTAAGAGTAAGAGCCAGACTCCAGGAAAATGTTTGTTAGCTGATGCACTCAAGGAAAACAAATAACACCACAACTGTCTCCATGCCTGCTTCTTTCCACTATGGCTTACCTTTACGTAAGACTGGTGAAGGTGCTCTCACTTCATATGCTCCTGCAATGTCCCCATTTTGACTTCACAGTCTATTCTTACTTACCAGAAGTTGAGATGCAGGATGCAGGCAGCCTCTTAGGCAGGAGACCTTTTGGGAGCTGTCAGCCCCCTTTGCAGTGATGTTGTCTTCCCCTTGAGTGCAGCTCTGGGGTGGAGGACAGCCTCTCCTCGGAGCTCCCCTCCACCAGCTTACCACTTCAGAGCTCCATGTAGTTTCTTGTGCTGGGCTTGTGACAACTCTACCAGTTGTTGTAATTTGCCCGATAATTCACAATCTGTGCTTCTTAATTTATCTTTTATCTTCTGTGGCTTTTAGTTTCTGTCTGTTATCCAGGGGGAGGGGGCCTGTTGCTCACTTTGTGCCATCCTCTGGTAGATCTGCTGGATTTGATTCTTCTGCAATATGTGAGGATGCTATTCTCCTTTGATATGGATGTGCTTATTGCCTTTTTGTTTTGTATGGGTGAAGAGCAGAATCTATCCAACTCCACAGCTTTTCAGATTGCCAGCCCTAGGCTGAGCAATAACCATTAGGAGAATACCTATTTGTCAGATCCTCTCCAAGCCCAGGTGGCCAGGCATACAATGAATGTTTGGAGAGAAGAAAAGTGTGGTTTCTGATAACACTACTTCTTCAGGTTGCTCCAGGGGATGTTCTAAGCTTCTCTCTGAGGTCAGGAGAAATTCATCAATTTATGTGCAGACAGAGATGTCCCAGTCAGTTGGCCAGTGCTCTCTGTGTGAACGAGTCCAGTCAAAGAAGAGAAGAAGAGAAAGCATATCCAGCCAAAGGCAACAAAACGCTTGAGCTTATTCACCTTCCTTCCTTGACCTCCATACCAATTTGATTTGAGGCTACCTCATCACTATATTGAATGTGATTTACATGG
The DNA here is from genome assembly GCF_009819795.1 of Aythya fuligula. Classification (NCBI taxonomy): domain Eukaryota; kingdom Metazoa; phylum Chordata; class Aves; order Anseriformes; family Anatidae; genus Aythya; species Aythya fuligula. The sequence continues at coordinate 129,077,949 of NC_045559.1, forward strand.
TTCATTAATTAATAAGCTAGAATTATATTAAGAAGCCATGACTTCACTGTTAACTAATGGGTCTGTCAAGTTCTCACTGAAGATTTTAGGGATAAGGCCCAAGGGGCATAACTTTGATTAATTCCATTCATATCAACTGCTACTACCTCAAAGATATGACCTAGCTGATGAGTAGTAATTGCTTATAAGGAATTGTGACCAGCTCCTAAATTTGGCAAAGAAAAAGAAGCATTGAATTTTACTGACCTGGAAGACCTTGATAAAAACTGTCAGAGTTCAGATGAGAGCACCGTTTTGAGCTTTTTCTGATATTTTGCATTTATCTGAGCTACAACCTTGAGAAAGCTCTGGGAGACAAGTCTTTACTTAAAATATTGTGGGAGGAAGAGCTTAATGAGTGCTTGTGTGGGGACATAGCAGATGCTGAGACCTGAACAAAAGAAGCGTAGATAATAACAAACAGATAAAAGCTGACACAAGGTCTGCAGAGGAACCAGATAGCCCAAAATATCACTTCTTACTTTGATTTACTACCATTCACATGGTGGAGTGAATTGCGTTTGCTTTGTAACCATCATTTTGTAAAGCAGGGGAAATATTTATTGATGCTGCCACAGCAGTTGCTCAAAAGGCATAGCATTACTTGCTTGCTTCTTGAAAGTGCCTACGGATGATATTTAACACCTCAAAGTACTAGATGTTATAAACAAGTATCAACTCTTCTCTCAATGATCTAGCAGTTTCAACATATAGTGAGAGATTAAAGGGAGAGAGAGAAATTGAAGAGGCAGGTGAAACAACATATCAAGTAAGTAGGCAACTATGGCAACTACATTGGCTCAGGCCTGTCAGAGGGATGTGGAAGAAATGAGAGGGGTTGAGACAACCCTCCATTAGCTCTGCTTAGTGCTACTTGTACTCCAATCTCATGAGAGAGGACAGACCGCGGTACAGTTTATTTGTCCATCACCAACCCAACCATGCCTGGCTGAAGTGGTGAGTGTTTCACGTCCTTTTGTAATATGAGAGGTTGTGTCTCTGACCAAGATCTAGATGCAGTATGGGCATGTGTGAGAACACGTAAAACAATAAAGGTTTTTCTTCTGTAGTCAGTGCTGCTTTTCCAGTTGCAGAAGTAAAGCAGAATTTGGAATGTGATCCAGAACACCTGGATTTCTGCTATCTCGTGAAGCAGTCCTCCTGAAGCAAGTGCCTGACCTCCATACTGAGTCTATGGAGATATATGGTTTCCTCTTTGGAGGAAAGCCCAACCTGCCTTAGTTTGAGTTCTCTGATACCAAAGGCATGAAGTTCTTTGGCTTTGCTACTCTCCTCTAGCTCTTGATTAGGGGAAGTAATATCCTAGTATCTAGTTTCCAAAGGTGAGAGGTGCACGCGGTGTGTACAGGGCTGTGAGTTCTAAATATGTTGTCTCCTGAGCAAGAGGTCTTGGAGTTGTGAAGCCCTCTGCCTTACCCATGCCCTACCCATTAAAAAATGAGTCCTTAATAGTGTCCATGTTTTACAGCTTAATAACTAAAGAACAGAAAGGTTTAGTGACTTAGCTTTGTGACCTCTGTAGCTTACTGGACAAGGCCCTGTTTGTTAGCTCAAAAGTGCTTCGTAGCTGACAGCCACAATTTTGACACTTAAGGCCTACAAAGAAATTTTAAAATGACTCATATCTACAGCTTAGAGGGAAGACAGGCTATTCCATGAATATGTGAGTGGTTTATGTACCTCTGTGATGAATACATCTATCTTTCTAAATTGCTGGTGTTAATTATCAATGCAAAGACAGAGGAATGATGTCTTTTTGGTACATAGTTAGGTCTAATTCACCTTGGTGTTCTTGGATGAATAAGATCCAGAATGTCTGTTAATAGATGCTTTCCATGACCCAGCCATCAGAGGAGAGTGATGCATTACTGTGCATTTTCACTGGTAGGTATTTTCTATACCTACCAGTTTCTATTTTCTACACAGTTACCAAGATAGATAATTGTTGGTTTCCAGATACTACCACTGTGGTCAGAACCACTTGTTCCCACTCTCAGTTTTAATTTAATTCTCCTCTGATCATACCTTTTCATTTATTTAAAATTATGAAAGGAGTTTCTACATTTAACTACACAAAGAAAGGCGATAGCTGCTTTAAAAGCCTGATTGATTTTGAGCAGTATGAATGTGTAGTGAGGGTAGCTACCTGGGAACAAAGCATGCCTAAGGGATCACACAGAAAGCTCACACACTGAACGAGAAAGCTGAACTAAGATTACTATACTTTTTACATCATCCACAAATCATAAGCATAAAGAACAAACAAAAGCACGCATTTCATCACTGCAGTAACATTAGCTGTGACCAGAACACACAGGTTTTCAACTGCTCTCTCCACAGTGTGTCAGTGGAAAAAGGAAAACTGAGAGGCGTTCTGCAGAGTCATGCAGAGGAAGTGCCCCCAGTTCATTGTGCTTCCTCGCACGCCTGAAGGCGCTCTGTGTGTGAGCATTTGCAAGAATAAACCATATGTTAATGACTTACTTACTAACCTCAAAGCCAAGTCCATATGCTATAAACTACCAGTATCACCTTTCTTTTATTCACTGTGCTACTGCCTGAACAAAAACCATCATTTCAGAGAATGTCAGGTATAAGTATTGTAGCAAAATGGGAACTATGAAAGTCAGTCCATACATTTAGCAGAAAGCCATTTTGAGAAAATGTATATGTACTGAAAGCAGGATAAAAATAATATATAAACATATCCACAAGCCAAAAATATGATGTTCTATGATGATGAAAGGTGCTTGAAAAACATTAAGACAAGCAAAGCAGATTCTTTCCTACCATAAAAAGCTTTGCTCGACACAGGAGGGCTTCATGATGGCTGGAAAATATGAGAAAGGAAAACAGACTAGAATATCGCCCAGACTTATTTTGAAATGAGGTTTTTGGTTTTCAGAATGTAATTCTATTGCACATTGTATTTGTGTGAGTAATGCAAAGCTACCATATCCATATGATAGGTGAATAAGCTGACACTTTGTATATTTCAATGATTTTCTTGTGGTTTTTAATTTTCTTTTGTCATTTCCCCATCCCTTTTTTGTTGCAATAGCTTTGATAGTTCCCCATATATGCTGCTTCTTTACCCTGCTGTGTGCCCTGAAAGGAATTGACAGGCCCCCTATCTGGCTTGTTAAGCTCTCGAAGCTTGCTGCATCCTGCATGTAGCATGTTTCTGATTATGCCGGCAGCACAGACATGCGAGCTCACAGCTGCTGTGGTGCTGCCAGATCAATACACCCACAAAGCACAGCGAGCCTTTTGTGTAGGTTCAGAAATCAGATTTCTCTTGTCTAGAGGGCAATCTGCAAAATAAAATCTCCTGACATAAAGTAGTCCTCCTGGAGCTTCACTGAGATATGCATTTATCAGCGTATTTAACAAGGCACTAAGCAGCTCTCAAGGCTGACTGACAAGAAGGGGTTTCCTTGCTCCAAATCAATGCCACCTCCCCCTCCAGCTCTCCCCCGCACCATCCTACAATCCACACATGATAAGACACAACATATGTTCCTCTTTAGACTTGCCTGCAAGAACACCAAAACCTTAAAAGACGCATCAGTTGCGGACATAAAGCTGTCAGGAAACAATTATCAACTCTATCTCTTCGGGATCTTATTAAGCCACAAGGGTCTTGATAACTTTGCAGATACCTTCTGTAGTAGAAATAATCAAGGCAGAGATAATGCAATTTATTGATAAAACATGGAGTCTCACTGGGGCAGCTTAAAGCCTACTCAGCCATTAGTTTGGGGGGTGGCTGGACTGTTGTTCATTTCTGTGTTTTTGTGTTGCTTTTTTTTTTTTCCTCCTTCCTTTGTGTGGCTGATATGACTCAATTTATATTCTTTCCTCCCCTCTGACATGGACAAGCTCATTTTTCTCTTTCCAAGTACACTGAATACACAGCTTTAGTCTGCAGTAATTGCCAGCTCAGTGGCCAAGAGAAAGAAAGGGGAGCGGGATACAGGGAAGGATCAATTACAGCATGCCATGGAGAACAGACTAAATCCATCCTTTTTCAGACATTTGCCCTACCACTTCCCCAGGAATGGCTGTGCTATTGGTGAGCCTTGCAGGAGTGCTAGTAAATTGCGTTGGCAGCAGGATTTTGACTCTCAAAAACATGGGATTATAAATCCATAAAAACTGAGATGCAAAGAAAAGGTGATTACATGTTTGGGTTTAACTGACATTTTAAACAATTTGGGCTCATCTCTGTCTGTGCCTTTTCTCTCAACCATCCACGATTTCCTCAGGGACTGGATTTGGAGAAGTCAGCAAATTTTATCTGAAAATAGCCTAAGGATGGATTTTTCCTCAGAGGAGCCATTGCCCAAGAGGAAGTGGGGTCGACGCATCAGAGAAATGTAGGAATCCACTTCTGAGCATACGGCTGGTCCCAACAAAAATGTGAAAAGATAGCTTATGTTAAGTTCTGAGCAGTCCTTTTATTTTGTTTGGTTTTCTTTGTTTGATCTATTTATTTATTTATTTATTGCATTTTTTGTTTTGAAAAGCAGTTTTAAAAGAGGTATTTTGTGGAGACATTTCAGAAAGGCCCTAAAGGAAGAAAATGTTAGGTTGAATGGCAGGACCTAACACTGGCTTTGAAAAACCCATGGAGATGAGACCCAAGTTTCCTACCTGGCCCATGAGAAGGCTGGAACAGCTTTGCTTTGTGTACTCATCGTCAACCTGGCTGAAAAGAAATGATATTGATTATGGCTGCAGAAGAAGAAAACTTAAAAGATTTTAAAATGAGACCGTCCGATTTTTTTTTTTAATTTTTTTTTTTTTTTTTTGATCAGGTCAAGGAGGATGACTAACTTGGTAAAGCTTCAACAAAAGCAGAGATCTTAGAAAAGCATCCATTAGAAGCCCATCACTGAAAACACTCTGTAATTCAGTAAGGTGAATCAGTTCTTTTGAGGGCTACAATTAGGCAATCAGTTTTACATAGTTTATTAAAGATGTCCCATGGCTGTGCTTCCTTGTGTTGTATAGTAAGGTGTCTTAATTAAGATCTCTTGCCTGGAATTTACTTTAAAAAGTGGCAATATTAAGTGATATCTCTGCCTAATTTCACTGGGAATTGTGGGAGGTACCTGTTCTTAACTGAAAGTCCATGGCTGAGAAAGCTTTGGATGCTTCACTTTCCCTGGTTTGTAGGTGAAAATTGAAGCTAGCAACAGACTGATGAAAATCTCCTGAATGAAATATTTGCCTTTCTCTAAGGCAGCAGGGTGTAGGTGAATCAAAAAGTGCCCATCCCGTACTTGTTTGACTGATGGTCAGACAAGGTCTCTGGGGACTTCAGACCTATGGCCTCATACCCCTGCAACGACATTAACTTGCTTTGGTACACCCTTGTTTCCAGTTCCTTCCAGCTGTCTTCCAGCTGCACAATTTCTCCCCTATTTTGCTACTAGTCGAAGGATCTAGTCTCCTGTGGTGGTGTAGGATCAAACTTCTAGTGGTAAATAGCCTTTAAAAAAATAAACTCAGCAATTATATATTTTTTTATTTATTGTCAAAGGTTGAGTTCTCCTACACTATTCCCATCTTTGGAGAGGTTCCCTTGAGGTTTTATACTACAGTAAACCACAAAGGCTGGATTCATCTCTCTTTGCATTTAACCATTGAGGGCCTCTCTGAGGTGATTCGTACTGCTTCTGCAGAACATCTTTGTTCATGGTGAATATCTTTTGGAAGTGCCTGTTTCCCTGCACTGACGAGGCCTGGTGCCTGCCTTTTTATAGACGGATATATTTGATTGCAGAAATACTACCAAAAGTCAATTGACCGATTACATTGTATGTATTATTGCCATAAAATATTTGTACTAACAGATCTTATGAATCAGTGCAAAGGCAGAGGTTCATAACAGAACAAACAAGTTTCTCAGGAAGTTCTTTGTTACAATACAATCCTGGCTTCTTAGTCCTGCTTTTTTATTTGAACTAATTTATCTTGAGGCTATAGACAGCTGATATTTTTTGCCTATTCATACTTTGTTGTGGTATTATCTTTAAAAGTATAACTATACCCGTGGTGTTAGAACATCCCAAATTGCTCTTATCTGAGGAAAAGGAAGAGGTGATAAGATTTTTTCTTCTACTCCCCCTACCTATCTCATTACCCTTCTCTAACTCAGTTGAGTATGTTTTTCATTTTCATTTCAAAGTGCTCTTTTGTTTCTGATATTGAAGACTGTATTTTAAAAAGGGTTTTATTTTAGTGATGGATGAAGTCCATGACTATCCCTCTTCATTTACAACTCAATTTTAAGGATGAAACTTTCAATCATGCAAAAGCATAGGCAAGTACTCCATCAGTACAAATCTGAGTACACATAAGGAGTTGGTTTTTTTCCAACAAGAGAAAAATAAGAGCAAGATAGTGAGTACAATCAGATAGGTGTGCTCTAGAATACAGCAAGGGCATAGATCCAAGATGATCCAAGCAGGCAACTTTATGATATGTTTAGAAAAAAGCTTCAGTCTCTTAGAAAAAGGACCAATTACTGTCCTGTCCTTTAGGTTATTAATTTCTAATCATTTGCAAATGCTGTTTTCTGACATACACAAGACATAACAGATTAATTAGATTCATTTACAAACATACACATTCTGCTTCTAGTCTTTAAAAATAAAACAGAAACAAGATATCATATGTAGTGTTTCATACTTAATTTTTGCAAGACTTTCTTTACTTTGAGGGATTTTCTGACTAAGTTACTAAGCCTATGACTGTGTCTATGCCTCTCTTTACTCATAGGGCCTCTTTTGGAACAGGAGCCAAATGAAGACTGGGGATCAGGTCAGTTTATATTAGTCACAGAAAAGGAGGTTATTCCTGTCTTGAAGAATTTGTAGTCCACCTGCACTTCGATATCTACTGTTGCATGTAATAGAAGCCAGCAGAAGTTGTTGGAAAACTTTCCACAATCTTAAAACAACAACAATAACCATATCTGGATATGTAAATTTAATTCAGTGTGTTGATTTAATTAATCTTCTGAGGATGTGTTTACTTTTATATGGTTCATCTGAACAAGAAAGCTAAACACAATGTGGAAGTAGAGAGAAAAAATAAAGTAACTGTATTGAATTATTCCTGGAAAAAAGTTTAGGACCATTCTCTCCTATTTTCCTGTAAAGATTGGCCCTGATGCAAGAATGTCCCTAAACTCCTGCATGATAACTACGGTTGTTTTTATTGCAGTTTGAATGAATCTTGCAAAATTCTGTTAGTTGCTGATGGAGTATTAGGAGATACAGGCATGACAGGGTAACAGTTTTATGAAGACAGGGCACAAGCAGAAGTGAGTCAACAACAGAGGAGTAAAAATAGGGATCTGAAGAGGAAGTGAGTGACTAAAAAGTAAGAGAAGAACAGCAGGCAATTTGTTTTGTTTCCTAAAGAAATTCTGGAGGATCTGACCCTCTGCAAGATGTAGGTAAGGAGTCCATCAGTGCTGGACAGGAACAGCAGTGCATTCTGCATAGTGAGACCTCAGGGTAAACAAAATTAGAACAGGAGCAAAATATTTTCATTTCTCATGCACGAGCAGTAAAGAGATAATACTAATGATAAAACTAGACTCTTGGGTAGCGTCCTCTCTCCAGACACAAGCCATCACTGAAAGGAATATGCACTCTGAGGCCTAGATGATTTTGATACATCTATGTAGCTAAAATGTCAAGGAGATAGCCTTGGAGTCAGCTGGAGGTTGCCTGACCTCTGACTCTTTCTACCAGTAAAGATGTAATTTTCTCTCTCTTCTCCCTCTCTCTCTCTCTTTTTTTTCCTTTTTTTTTTTTTTTTTTTTCTCTTTTATATTTCAACATCTGATGGTTTTGCAGGAAAGCAGAACCATGGACGTGGGTCAGATCCTGCATATTTTTTCCCCCCTTTCCAATCTCTTTTGTTTGCTTTTTGCTATACACTTATGGTGACACATCCCATCTGGTCCTGCTGTATTGCACGATCCAAGATAATACATAGTGCTGTTAGCAGTCAAGATGGGACACATCATAGCTTGTTCCCAGTCTATGTTGCCAAGGACCTTAATCTTCTGCTTCAGAGTTACAAACAATTTTTAATTTCATTTGAAGACATAGAGCGGTAAACATCTCAGAGAACTCTACATTTCCGTGGTCTGGCTGATTCTGCACCCAGACCAGCTTGTTTAAAGCTTCCTCAGGGATCTTTGCTCCAGAGATACCCTGACTGGGCTGGAGGTCAGGTGAGCAGCTGGGTTTCTTCCTGAACCTCCCTGTGTCACCACAGTCACCTTGATTATGTCTCAGCCCTGTCCCTTTCCCTGCTTGGAGGCCTCTTGAAAGGGAGGGGCTTTCTTAGGATCTGTTTCAGTCAGTGCTCTGTTGCTGAGCTGAGGGGAAAATAGCCGGAGCAGAGGCAAAGGACAGAGCCTGTAATAATAAAGTCGTCTTTCCACACCCTGTTTTTCATGTTCCATATTTGAGTTTGAAAGCTTGGTATTTTGAACTATGACTCACCAATTTTGCTTTATTGCTAATGGTCTGTGATTGGTAAATTTTATGACTTTAATCAGTCAAGCAGCTGTGTGCAAAGTAAAGCTAAGCAGACAGTTTTTAACTGCTGCGCCGAATAGGAGTAGGTAATAGAAATAGATAATGAGACTTTGCCATGTCCAAAAGTACATTGATTAATCTGACATTGCAGGCATAGCTGGTGTGCACACGCACAAAGGCAGCACTTCCTGCTTTTGTTTACATTGAGTTTCCCCTGTAGTTTGTGCATTTCTGTGATTTGTCTGTTAGTCAAAGGGGCGCATGGTGCCGGGGCCTTGCCATCTCGTGGGACCTTCAGAAATGCCTGAGCTCAGTCGGGGGGAAGAGAGCCCCAAAGGATTCAGTGTGGTCACACAGAGCAGCGAGAGAGAACTTCCCTGCAGAGCCTTGTCGAGGATTACACCCTCCTGCGGACACCCTGTAATCTCATAATCCCTAACCTATGACTTGCCTCTGATCTCCTCTCACTCCAAATTATTTAGACTTCAAGTAAGAGGAAGTTTAGAGAAGAACAATTACCTAAAAACATTTCCATTAAGCTCCTAAAACATTTTTTAGCCAGTTTAACAGAGCAGTTAATGAGAGCAGTAGAGGAGACCTTGGGAGGTTAGTGTGGATGCCTTTCATCTTTCTACTCTACTTTTCTTATCTCCACCACTTCTGCTGAAGCGAACAACCAAACAAGATGTGTTTCCAGTATGCACTTAACAGTTTGTGTATTATAGTTGAAAGAGTGAAGATTTTATTTTTATTTTTAATTCATTTAAGATTTTTAACTGATGTGATATGTATGACATGAAATGTTTCCTCCACATATGCACAAATGAACATGGAAATGATAGGTTTGGTTACTACTCAAAAGTAGGTTTACATCACCACTTTTCTTTTTCACAGAAAAATGAATTCTTATGTCCTTATTCTCATGCCCTGCAGGAAGCCTTATACTACAATGAGGAGATGGTTAGAATATCTAGAATATTCTTTCTGTTTCTGTTGTGTGGTTTTTGTTTGTTTGTTTGTTTTGTTTTGTTTTGTTTGTTTGTTTTTAAAATGAATTTCAAATATAATTTCAAATTAACCTAAAAAGTAAAAGAGACTAGCATCAGTTATTTATTCTTTACAAATAGGTTTATTTTCTTAATTTTGTTATTCACATATCTCTAAAATATGCATCATTCTGCTATATTTATCTACTTTTATACAGTTCTTAAGTAAAAGTGAACTTTTTAAAAACCATTTTTCCTTATTATTTTAAAACATGATTCTTAAAACATTTGCATTTGCAAAACTCTCCCCTTGTTTCTCTCTCTCCCTCCCCCCTCCCCCCAAGATATTTCAGTTTCTTTTGTTCTATGGGGTTTTCTTCATAGTATGAAAGACAGAAGAAAAATGTGCACATCCCAGAAATATCAGTAAGAGTAATAATAATTTCTTTTTCATGACTGTTGAAAAGGCACGATTAGCAAGGCCTGTAAAAACAAACCTTGTAAGAATATTTACGGGAAAATAAGAAACATCACAAAAATGATTTTTCAGTTTAGCAGAAATGAGGGAAAATAACTTGCCAGAAGAGAAGTACAACTGGAATCTGTCACCACACATCACTCAGTGACTCCCCTTTTCCTGTGCAATCTTTGTCTTTGTATTTGAACTGCATGTTTTGGGGTTATATATATATATATATATATATATATATATATATATATATATATTTTTTTTTTTTTTCTGTCATTTCAGCAGATTGTTTTTTACAGTGTGTCTCTGATCTCTGCTGGGGTCTCAAGGTGTTGCAGTAAGATAATTTGTAATGGGTAAAATGACAAACATCCATCAGACCCTACACTGATTTTTTACAAGGCTATCAACATACCTATTTGAAAACTGTCCCAATTATTTGGCTGTCAAAGGCAGACCTAGGCCTTCTGTACTGAGGTTTTTGCAATATTTCATTTGATGATTTCTGCACAAAATTTTGCAATCATATTAATCATTGGAGTAACTTCCATAATTTTATAAAACCAAAATTATAAATGCCATCACCACTAAAACAGAGTAATTCACTTAATGGTGTTGCATCCTTTTAAAGTCAGTAGTACACTAGAGTCTGTCCTTCCTTGCTGTTATATTGGAACCACAATGTAAAAATGCACTGTTGCCTTCGCAGGAAAATATCATTAAAAGAGAGTGCTTTATCTCTTTTACCCCTTTGACCTCTCCCTCCCAGCAATAACTAGCTTACTGTAGCTGTATTCTTCCTCTCTTAAAGCAAAAGCAATTAATCTGCTTTCAAGATTTGCAGAATCTCATAT